>NC_133395.1:31148409-33548409 GCF_047511655.1 Castor canadensis | reverse complement strand
CAGATCCTTTTAAACTTTTTTTTTTTGCCATTGTTTTGTATCCCATCCTGTGTGAGAACTCTTGCAGGACTGAGACTAGTTTGTCATCTGTGTTTCCAAGAGTACTATGTTTATATAGTAGGAGTTGGGTTAACCCAAATATCATAAAACACTACTTTTAGACAGAGAATTTAGCTGCCTGACACTGGAAAGTCAATAGTGAAATTCACATCTATGAAAGTACCTTGTCAAATAGCTAAATGTGACCATGGCAAATTAGTGAAATCTGTACTATAACTTTCTTCTTGCAAATTGTCATAAAACCTGCTTCATGGGGTTTGGAGGATGAGATGAGGTTTCCACTGTAGCCATGAAGGGCTCCACGAAAGACTTACTTCCTTACAAGAAGTAAGGGAGAGGGCTAAATTCCAGAAAAGGTAGGTCACTATGGGAGTGCAGGAAGAAATGCAGTGTCTAGTAGGTAACCAGATGTGACTCCCACCATGGCCAACTCTTCTAGCTTCGCTTTCTCACCTGGCTGCTTGAGTATTAGAGACCTGAGAAATGTCTCCTGTGATGTTTCTGGGGTACTTCTACACTAGAAGCAGGTGTTCTTGTCTTTGCTTTATATTTATATTTTGACAATTATATTGAGGTGTAATTTAAATGCCATAAAATCCTGTGCTTTTATTAATGGACTCTTTATGTTGCCAGTCCGGTTTTGAACTCTAGGGCTCAAATGATCCTCCCGCCCTCCAAGTAGCTAGAATTACAGCTAAGTGGCACCACAACTGGTTTTAAAGCATTCACCCACATTGTTTTGATTATTTAGGGTTACTTTTAGAGTTGAATGATTTTCATTTTTTATTTTTATTTATTTATTTATGCTGTACTAGGGTTTGAACTCAGAGACTCATGCTTGCTAGGCAGGTGCTTGAGCCTCTGCACCAAATGGACTTTTTTTCGTAAATGGGTATACTTTTTTGTAGCCAGAAATGATAAATTATAAATGTTCTGTGTACGGAATCTATAACTTCAGATTATTATTCCCCTGCCATTTTAAGTTTTCTTCTTTTATATTAAAAGTTTTCTTATTTGCCATTTTAATGTTAAAAAGTGACACAATTTAACAGAAAGGCTATTTAACCTCAACTTTGATTCATCTTTACTCAAATGGTAAGCTAAAGTTCATGTTAGAAATAAACTTAAATTTTTAGTTTATTTTTTGATAGTTGGGCTTCTAATTTTATGTATTATTTCTGTACTACTCAAAATTCTTGTGAAAGATATGGATTTATTTCCCCCCAAAATGGACATGTCCCCACATTTTACACATGATTTGAGTGGTTTCATAAATCCTATGTGTCTCAAACACAAACTTTCTAGGACAGATGTCATGTTGTTTACTCCTTGAAACTAAGTTTCTTAGTGTTTCAGAAGTTTTTCTGTGGTTCTTAAGGAAAAACTGATCATTTTGCTATTATTAGAGCTATCTTTTTTGCTTTCTCATTTATCTCTATGTTAGTCACTTTACATCACTGTGACAAAATACCCGAGAAAACAACTTTAATTGAGAAAAGACTGATTTTGGCTAATGCTTTAAGCTCACGGTCAGTTGCTCCATTGCTTTTGGCCTGAGGTGAGGCAGACATCAGGGCACAGAGGGTGTGATGGGGCAGAGCTGCTCGCCTCATGGCAGGTAAGGAAGGGAGCAGGGTCAAGACATACTCTTCACATTCCCATGACCAGTGACTTCCTCCAACCAGCCCACCTCCTGGTTTCCAAAGCCTCCCAATAATACCATAAAATTATGACTCCATCGCTGGATTAATCCATTGATGAAGTCAGAGCTCTCAGGATCCAATCACCCCTCTCTTCAAGCCCCATCAGCTGGCAACCAGTTCTTTAATGCATGAGCCTTTGGAGGACATTTCAGATTCAACCACAACACCTTCCCATTCTTGAAATATTCAGAACATGGGTACAATGACCTTGTGAAGGCCAGTGAGGAGGTAATGATTAACCTTTGTAAGAGGACTGTGAAGAGCAAGGTTGAGTTAGCGGTCCCAGGTTCACCTGTCTCCTATTGGTGGTTAGGGGCTAATAAAGTACTTTCCTGTGTTTTCATCTGATCCTTCCAGAACCCTTGATTGTCAGGAATGGCAAATGAAATTCTCCTTTAACAGCTGAGGAAACTGAAGCCCACATAAGAGACTTACACAGAGCTGCCAAATGCTGAAGCCAAGGGTCTCTCATTTTAAAACATAATGTCCTTTCTGAATTGAGCATAGTTTCTCATAGGTTATTCTAGTTGCTGATTAAAAGTAGAAGTGATTTTTTAAATAATGAATATAACTTGGTATTTATTGACTTTTTTAATGGGACTTGGAGAAGGGAGAAAAATACATCACCTCGCCTTGGGTAATATAACCAAACCCTATTTACCATGAAAGGGAACCTCTTACCATTTTTCTAGAATTACCCTACCGCCATTTTTTTCCTTCTGGGAGTTTTCTGACTTTGATGAATACTAATAATTTAAAGGAGAACTTGTAGCATCCTTTAGCTAAATGATATCTTTAAAGTGGCCATCGCACCAAGTTTTTCATTTTCATTTGATGCTGGTGGTAACTAAAGTTATGTAGGGAACAAGAACACTGGAGATTACAGCCAGGCACTGGTGGTGATGCCTATAATCCTAGCTACTTGGGAGGCTAAGATTGGAAAGATCACAGTTCCAGGTCAGCCCTGGCAAGAAGTTTGTGGGATCACCATCTCAAAGGAAAAAAACTGGGCAATGGTAGTGGCATGGACCTGTCATCCCAGTTACTACAGGAAGCATAAATAGGATCTCTGTCCCAGCTGGCCTATCTCTAAGATAACTAAAGCAAAAAGGACTGGAGATGTGGTTCAAGTGGTAAAGCAACTGCCTAACAAGCACTAAGGCCCTGAGTTCAAACCCTAATGCTGCCAAAAAAAAAAAAGAAAAAAAGAGTAAGAATATTGAAGATTACTAATGAGCTTTTGAAATGTTTACTTGATTATGGTAAGTGTATTAAATTTATTCAAATTGCTGAATATGAGACTTAAACATCCAAAAATTTTCCCTGAGCTATGTTAATTTTAAATTTAGATTTGTGAAATATTTAGCCATACTTTTTTTAAAATTTTAGATATACTTTTATACTTTTTATATTACATGCTTCTTTAATCCAATATAACTTTACGTGCAGTTAGTTTTAAAGTTTAAAACTTTAAAGTTTTAGTGTATTTTAAAATATTGGTTTAAGAAATCTGGATTAAAAATAGTCTCTTTATATTGAAGACAACTACTACTGAAGTAGTTGAAATAAAGTTGGAAGTGTTTTGGTGGGGCTAGCCCTACCAGTCTTAGCAATGCTAATTGTAAGACAAACTGGAATTAATTTTACCTTTAATTATGTTAGAGTTAATGATTTGCAAATTGTTATGCTGGGGTACACAATATAATGATACTGCATGCTGTTGAAAGTTAACAATAACAAATTATTTCTCCTGAAGGTAATGAAAAACAATATGACATTAAAGTACAGTTATTACTTGTTTGGTCTTTAGGAATCCAAATAGGACTTATTGAAGTAAATATCTCTTCAGTTTTAAAATCTTGTGAAGCACAGTACTAGTAATGAATGCTAGTATATTTTAATGTTAGCATCAGTTCTTTCTGTCAAATAAAAAGATACAAAATACATCTGTATCACCTCTCATAGAATTGGATTTACCTAAAGAGGAATTTTTAAAAAAATTATAAAGGCTTTAAGTAGCTTAATAGAGAAGATAACAAACAGTACAGTAAATTTAAAGATCTTAATTGGCTTTTTTTTTTTTTTTGGCCATTCCATGGATGTGTTGGGTTGAGGAGGTTGGCTTTATAAACAGAAAAAGACTGAGAGAGCAGACACAGAAAAAAAGTAGATTGGTCATTCCAGTTATTTTTCTTGTAAAGGTTAAAACCGTAGACTTCCCTAGGCTGATGAAAACTGGCTTGTTCTGGAGTTTGGCCATGGGCCCCACTCTGCAGGTTCTCAGAAGATAAACACTCGTTTGCTGTGGTGATATGGAACTTTAGCGTGAGCAACTCCATTTTGGTTTGTTCTTTGGGCCTCATGCAGAAGGTCAGTCCAAACCGACAGTTTGTATACATTTTATTTTACTTGTAAATACATTTTGTTTAACAATAATGACTAGGGGAAAATTAATCTTTCTGCCTATGTATCCAAATCTGGAACTTTTAATATTTACCAAATGAAAAAATTGGACTTTCCTTCCTAACTGCATGATGCATTTGAAACCCAACAACATAGTCAATTCTGACCCTTGAAAGGATATTTCTAGATACCCTTATAAGGCAGTAATGTCATTATATGCACAGTCTCAGATTTCTGTTCATGATTTATTTGAAAAATGAATGTTTTGTGGTACAAAATATTGTTTCCAATTAAAAAAAGAATTTGTGTCTATTTGTGCTAAGTCACTGTGGAAATCTGAAAGTGATTTCATTATTAAATCAGGCAATGATGGAATAGAATGCATTTATCTCTCTTTTTTTTTTCTGGTCATATTTAGGATTGAACTCAGGGCCTTGAGCTTGCTAGATAAGCACTGTATTGTCTGAGCCACACGACAGCCCTTGGTTATCTATTTTTTCTACTTGAAGATATACAACTATTCTTGTTTTGTTATTTGTTTTTTCTTTTGTGGCACTAGGGATTGAACTCAGGGCCTTGAGCTTGCTAACCAGTGTTCTACCATTTGAGCCACCCCACCAGCCCTTTTGGGGCCTTCGTTATTTTTCAGATAGGGTCTAGAGTTTTTGTCTGGGGATGGCTTCAACCCAGATATTCTTACGTATGTCTCCTGTGTACCTGAGATTACAGGGATACACCACACGCCTGGCTATTTATCTGTTCTTCAGAGTTGAGTGTTCATCTAGGTATTATTTTCTGGCTATCTTTTTTCTAGAAATTCCTTTGTTTCTATTTCTCCCTTATGCCAAGACTCTTTTTTCAGTGCTGCTTCTTGTGTTTCCTCTCTGCTCTACAGGTATTTCAATTTTTTTTTCATTTTTTTAATCTGTAAATAGGATTTTTGGGATAGAGAAAAGTAAAGGTAAGAGTTGTTATTTTTCAATCTAAAGTTGCCATGATTTTATTATCTAAATTGGCTCAGAGAACACAGGAATGTGGCCTCTTTTAAAGTTGGTATATTAGTCCAGGCTGGCTGGGTACTATAAAGAAAAGAAATTTATTTAGCTCACAACTCTAGAAGCTTAAAGTGTAAAGCAGCATGGTTCTGGCTCTGCAAGGCTCCTTTAGCTGCATTACATCACAGTGGGTAGCATCATGGCAGGAGGGAGTGATTGCATCACAAGACAAGGAGCCAAAGAGAGGGTGGGGACAGACTTGCTCTTTTATAATATACTTCTGTGGAGAGGGAACCTGGGTCCAATGAGAACCACATTAGTTCTTTCTGAGGGCAGCACACAAATGACCCAATCACTTTCTACTAGGCCCCACCTCTTACAGGATCCACACTACCTCCCCATGTGGCCCCATGGGGTATTAAACTTCCAACACATGACCTTACACCATAACCAAACCATAGCAATTAGGCTTTTTTGCTCACTAGACAATGACAAAAAGTTTTCTAGTTCTTTAGGTCGACCTTAAAATATTTAGAAATATGTGTGTTATACATTTACTGACCTCATGATCTCTTCAACACGTTCTGCATTCACAGCAGAAAATGTGTGTCAAATAAAATTTCCATAGCCTACATGGCGAGCTTTATTTATGTACTTATCCCCAAACGCCCTAAACCTGGTGGAAAGCTACTTTCTATCTCCCAGTTTAAATTAGAACAATACTATGAGGGTCAGGCATGGAATAAAATCTTTATGTGTACAGAGTAGAATTTTTTAATACTGTGTATTTTTGAGAAACTTAAATGGCTGATGTCAATTATAGTAAATGCTTCATAGTTTTTTAAATTCGTTCAAAAACTCTTATCCTTGGGAACAGTTTGATTTTTTTCATAATTTCTTTAGAAATTTAAATCTTTTAGGAAATCTTCAATTTTTTTTTGATTGAGGTAAATTTTAGAACCATTATAAAGTTTAGGAACAATTTTGTTCTGATTGTTCCTCCTCTCCTTTTTTTTTCCAAAAAGCCATCAGTTATCATTTTCTTTCTATATGAGTATTCTTCATATATTATGGATATTTGGAAGTAGTAATTTCGTATTTTTAAACTTTATTTGGGAAAAGAACAGATATACTTTTGGATTCTTATTTTGTTAATTATTGAATTTTTAGTACAAATGGGTTAATTTCCTTGATTATGTGCTAATTCAGAGGATTTTTTACATCTCTTTGGGCTATATTCTGTATGTTCTATAATTAATTGTTCAGTGTTGGAGGGTAGGGGTAGAAACCAGAAATGAATAGATGTAGTAGAGATTTCCACAAGTGTTGGCAGTGACTCAACTAAATGTATATTTTTCATTTAAGATATTGTACAGGTGATGAAAAGAAAAGTGTTAGACGATATTCAGAAGAAAAATCATAAAGTAGTAGGAGTCACTTCCCCAATAAAGTGTAGTGTAAGAATATTCTAATATTTTTCTGACTTTAGTTGAAGTCAAAGAAAACTTTTCTAACCTGTTTTTTTTAAACTTGTTTCAATATAAACCCTGCTTACACCTTACACTGAAATGCATTTTAAAAGTTAACAATAAACTGGTTCATATTTGGAAGCTGGATATTACCGTGACTGGAAGTTATAATCTTTTCCTGGGACATAATGTTTTCCCAATGTCTTCATTCTTCATGTATCAGGATTTAGAAACTTTAAATAGTGGAAGTCTTCCTCAAGTGTTCTACAATGAGGTATTTAAAATCCTTGATTAAGTGGAGTAGTGTAGTCAAAGTTATCAATGCTGAACTGAGACCAAGCATATTGTGCTCCTAAAGCCAGTTCAGCCTTCATCCAGATGACTGAAAGGCAGCCATGTGTGCTTTCATTCTCCCCTTTCCATATTCATGCAGAAAAATGTGCTAGGCTGGCTTAACAGTGAATATTTATAGATAAGTCCATATGAGTCAAAACTCTGAGGCCTTCAATAATATTTAAGAGTGTAAAGGGCTCCTGAGATCCCAAAGTCTGAGAACTATGTTGTAAGGAGTTGGGTTTTACTTTGAATATGCTAAGAAGTCATGGAGTAACTTTCAAGAGTTAATCAGTATTCTTAAGAGATTGCAGGTCATCCTGTGACACAAATTGCCCAGGGGCCAGCCTAGGGCACACAGATCAGTTAAGCAGCTAATGTTGTAATTCTGGAGAGACATGAGAGATCAAGCTATCTTTTGTTGGGATGCACATAATGACTCAAATAGATCTAAAGGCGATAGTTCTGGGAGGGTCTGAGTGTGAGGAAGAAGTGTATGTAGCTAGCTCCCAGGTTTTTGATGTGTGAAACTGGTTGCCAGTAATATTATAAATTGAGTAGAATTTTTTCTTTCATCAGTTTAGCTGTGATATTCCACTATTTTCTGGCTTCCATTGTCTCTGATGAGAAGTACCTGTACTTTAAATCACACTATTCTGGTTGCATTCAAGGTTTTCTGGTGAGTTAAGTTTTCAGTTGTTTGGTGGTGATGTGCCCAGGTATCATTTTCTTTGTTTTATATTGTCTTGCATCTTACTGATTTTCTTGAACCTCCAAGTACATTTTCACCAAGTTGGGGGAAATTTTGGCTGTTATTCTAGCAAATTTTATTTTCTGTCCATTCTCTCTCTTTTCTTTTTTTTCTGGGAAATCATTTATATTAGTTATTCAATGATACTAGACATTTTAATGCTTAGTTAAGGTCCCTAAGTTTCTTTTCTTTTTATCAGCTTTTTATCTTTCTTTTGTCAGGACTGAATAATTTCTTTTGATCTATTTGCAAGATCATTCACTCTTTTCTCTACCATTTCCAATCTGTTGCTAACCCTATCCAGTGAAGTCTTTATTCCAGATACTTTATTTTTTAGTTGTGGGATGTTTTTTCTCATTGTTGCTCATTTTTATACTTTATATTTCCCTACAGAAGTTTTCTTTGATTAGTATCATGGACATATTCTCTGTTTTGTACTTGGGTATTGGAGTGATAGCTACTTTGGAATACTGCTTGATAAATAGAATATACTGAACTCTCCCTTGATTTTCTTTTCCTTTGGGGAAATTCTCAATACAGTTTCATTCTGCTAGAAATGTTGGGGTTTATAGTCACTCATTTGTTTTGTTAAATCAGACACTTCATTTGGCTGTACTCAAACCGCAATTTTTGTTTTCTTCACAATAGTGGCAGCTTAAAGCTCAGCTCAGGACTTTTTGCCTTGGAGCGGGTGCTTGGTATCAGCCTGCACATCTGTGATTCAGGGTCAATCTAGAGAAATTTTTTTGTATTTCCTCTCTTGCCTGGAATTTCCTTCTCACTGCCCTGTCTGTGGTTGTTTTGGACTCTGTCTTCTATTTCTGAATGCAAGTAAGACTGTGGGGTTTCTATAAGAATTGTAGCCACCTGCATGGCCTGGGTCTCAGGCTATGAACCCTAAAAACCTGGACTCTCATTTAGCACTTCCTTCTTCCTCATTTTATCTACCTCTAGTAATTGCCTGCTTTTGGTTGCTCTCCAAAAATTTGTTTTTTTATACATTAGTCCTGAGTTTAAGCTCTCATCTGCAGAAGACTTGGTCTCACGGGAGCTACTTGACCATCCCAGAAGTGGAGTTGTAATATTTTGGTTTTATTGAGAGAAACTGGGGAAAGTTTCCAAAGGTAAGTGGAATAATCTGTAAGACAAAGGTGTTCCTACAATCAAGTAAGTGGTCAACAGTTCTTTTCCTGGGAACTGTTTACCTGGTTGGTCCAGGATTAAGTTTCATGGAGTTTCTGAATTCCCTGTGTTTTGTGGGCATGTGTGTGTGTGTGTGTGTGTGTGTGTGTGTGTGAGAGAGAGAGAGAGAGAGAGAGAGAGAGAGAGAGATTGACTTTGACTTTTCTGGGGAGAAGGTTCATAGCATTCACAGATTTCTAAAAAGTTTTGTGACCTATGAATAAACATTGAAATAATATTAAATTAGGCATTCAAAAATGATGGAAAAATCTCCATTTAGTCTTCAAATTAGGAGTTCACTGGTGGTTTAGAACATTTTCAGAGTGAAGGTGGGAGACAAATTGGAGTCCACTAAGAAGTAAGTCTGACACGCAGGGATGAAGATCGGGAGTGTAGAGTTCTCTTTCTGGAAGTCTGAATGATAAAGAGAAGAAAGATTGCATGATAGAAGGGAGTAAGATTAAGAAGAGCATAGCAGTTCCCTGCTGGCTTCATCTGTCACAGGCCATTTGCCATACTATCCCCTTTGAGCTTCTGTACTTGCTGAGCATTTATTTCAGTTTGTGAAAGCTGTTCTGTTGTGAAACTCTAGAGGCTGCCTGGGTGGGGTGGCATGCCTGCATTCAGAACTTGTAATTGCTCCATAAGAACAGGGACTTATTTTTGTCTTTATTTTTGGTGTTTTTTTTTATGACACCCTTTATTGTATTCTGCATGTATTAAGACTTAATGTAGCTCTCCAGCAGAGGTTTGAGGATATAGGATAGGATATGATCTGGTGGAAACATGGTCCCAGTGCCAAGGGTGTAAAGAACATCTCTGGTTCAAGGTTTCCCTTACAGCTCTGCCTGCATATTTGCAGGTCCCTGGGGAATTACAGGTTGCTGGATACCACAGGCCTGACTTTCTAAGGTTTGCTCATTATAGGACCTTGTTATAAGGAAAGGCCTTCCTTCGTGTAAAAGTAGCAGAAAAAGATGAAGTCCCTGATGCTACTACATATCTCCCTGTCCTCCTATTTTTTGCCCATTTTCTTTAATTGTATTTGTATTAATATATATGAGGGAATTTCATTATGATAATTCCATACATGTGTACAGTGTACCTTGAACAAGCTCTCCCTCCGTTATATCTCCATTCCCTTTCTCCCCTCTCTCCTTTTTGTGTTGCTGTAACTGAATGCTTTAGATTGGGAAATTTACAAAGAATAATGGTTAATCTAGCTCATAGTTCTAGAGGTTATGCCATCCATGGGAGCATCAATTCATGACCTCATCTAATCTAATTACCTAATGGTTCCACTTCCAAATACCATTAATGTATGACCTATAGTTTACATTTCTACATGAGTTTTGACCTGTTGTGCTAACTTTATTTTTCCCTCATATGATTACCTGTGTGAATTCATCTGTTTTTTTTTTGTGTGTGTGTGGATTGGTGTTTGAACTCAGGGCCTTGCAGTTCCTAGGTCTACCACTTGAGGTAGACCTCAAGTCTTTTTTTCTTTAGTTTTTCAGATATGGTCTTATGCTTTTGTTCAGGCTGGCCTCACACCACAGTTCTCCCACCCCTGCCTCCCAAGTAGTTGGCCACCAC
Source organism: Castor canadensis (assembly GCF_047511655.1). Taxonomy (NCBI): domain Eukaryota; kingdom Metazoa; phylum Chordata; class Mammalia; order Rodentia; family Castoridae; genus Castor; species Castor canadensis. The sequence continues at coordinate 33,537,917 of NC_133395.1, read as the reverse complement.
GCCCAACTAGTTACTTCTTAAATATAATAAAGAACCCGTTGGTAAATCAAACTGGGTGGTGAATTTAAATGGTATTTGTAGTTTCCTGTGCCTATTAGTCAATTTCAAACTTTCAACTTGAATTTTTTCAGAAATAGAAACTTTCCAGCAGTATGGTCCATTCATTATCAAATTATAATTGCCCAAATTGCATGATTTAGTGTTTGTCTGTTTTTTAACTTGAAATATCTGTTTGCAAATTTTAATAAAGCACAATAGAAGGAGTGACTTTAAAACACTTTTTTTATTATTATTATTATTATTATTGCAGTACTGGGGTTTGAACTTAGGGCCTGCACCTTGAGCCACTCCACCAGCACCCCCCACCCCTTTTGTAATGTTTTTTTTTCTAGATGGGTTCTCGTGGCTGGCTTTGAACTGCAGTACCACTATCCTCCTGATCTCTGCTTCTTAAGTAGCTACGATTATAGACATGAGCCACCAGTGCCTAGCTACATTACTACTCTTAAAGAAAACAGTTAAGTCTACAATTAAGAACATTGTGAATCAGTGTTTCTGACTTCTAAAAGTATATTGATATCAACTTAAGAAATAATTGCTTATTCTATGAAATATCTTCCAATTAGAATTAACAATGCAAAAGAATTGGCTATGCCTTGATAACTTAAAAAAAGTTTAGAAAAGATTATCATCAAATGAAAAAACAGTGTTAAAATAATTTCCTAGCAATTGTGAACCATCAAGGAAATTATTGTGGATTACACTTTTAGAAATATTGCTATGGATACTGTGAATTTTATTGAAAGATATTATTAAAATAAAAGCATTTATTGAAAAAAATTCCAGTTTCTAGCAGCAGAGGTCAGAGTGCTTCTGTGTATTTGTGTGATAGAAAACTCAAAGCAGAAGATGGAAGAATGCAGCGAAATGGAAGGAAGGAATTCTTAGTTTTTATTCTTAGTATCTTGGCCTTTCTAAAATTGCCTTGAGGGATGAGGTATACACAAAATTACAATGAAATATGATGGCAATCTCAAGCCATATGTGTTGTTTTTCTTACTCGGATATTAGCCCAGTTTTTGAAAGAGAAGAACCTGCTCAAAGGAAAAGTATTCATTAGAACAATATTCTGATTAGCACAGTGGAATGGTAGCATCCAATCTTTAAAGGATAGAGACTTTGTTATAAGGAGCATATAGGTGATAATGAGCTGGAATTACTGTATTAAATTTACCAGCAACAGCCAATAGTTTTAATGAGTATCTTGTTTCAGAGTCCATTTCAACTTCCTACGTATAATTTCAAATGTTATCTTTAGGCTCAGTTTTATTCTACCCTATATTTCCTTTCATTTATAAGATCTTTTGTAAAACAAATTTAAGGTAGGTGCTATGCTTACAAAACAAGTTTTTTTTTTAAATGAAATAATATCTAAACAAACTTATTTAGGACATGAGGCTTTGTCTTTTTTGGATTGGTGCATTTCCCGCCCCCTCATTTTAGCATTATTTTTTTAGGTTCAAGAAGAAACTGAACACACTCTTGGGAGATATTTTCTGTCCTGTGGTACTGGTAGAATCCTGACCCAACAAGACAAATCCTAAGACATTTGTGTTGCTATAGGCAAGTTCTGAGGTGGTAGGTAAACTTTCTGTTAGAGGACTTTGTATCTAAATGTCATCCACCCATTCATTGATGGATTGCTGGAACACTTTCCTTCCTGCCAACATCATATATGATGTTAGATACAGTCATGTTCTTGCTGAAAGTATTCCCAGCAGCCTGCTTGGAGTGTAGAGGACCCTCAGTAAATACTGGTTGGATGGCTGAAATAAAATTATGCTGTCATGTATAGCCTATTAATGTTTAAGTCTGTAACTTTTTTCAGACTGAATATTTGGCTGTCTTACTGAATTAACACTGACCGTTCTGCTCATTAATCTCTATGATTGTTAACGTAACTATAGTTAAGAAAAAGACTTCTCAGAACTTGTTCTAAGTTAGCCACCATCACGTCAAACACTAAGCTGGCTTCACTGCATCAGTATGAATCCCTTCTTAGTTTAGTGTCTGGCTGCTGGGGAAAATCAACATTACTAAGCAGTGAGCAGGTAATGTAACACCAGGGTGGAGAGCAAGAATTTGTTAGGTGTTGGTTCTCTTTTGAATTCTGTGAATGTCTCTCTCTTCGTATCAATCCACACCTGAAGATTAGGGTTGGTTCTGTCTTGGATAAAACATTCCTTATTTAATGCATTCCACAGCAGCTACCAATTGAATGTGAAATTCAAGTCTCCTTTCACTGGCTAACAAAGAGGAGAGTGCATTGCATTTCTAACAAAGCTTTTAGCCTCTGAGAGGGGTGCTAGGTAAATAAGTTGAGGACAACCCCCTCCCATTGTTTTTTAAACAAAATTACTGGGGGATGCTTTTCTGTGGTAAAGTGGCAATTCTTTGATGATTGCCTGTAAAACTTTCTTAAAGGGCTTTTAACTTATCAGATGTTTAAAATTATAACTTGCAATTGCAACTTTAAATAGAAGCTTTTAAAATGATGTAATGTTTTACTTTTGGGTCGAATCCTTGTAGTTCAAGTTTTGTAAAAACTTTGTAAAAACTGAGATAAGAACAACTTGCCTTTCTTTTTATAAGGAGGCTGTTAAAATATTTTTATCTATTGTCCAGTACTTTTAAACCCAATAGGAGTATTCTAAGTATATCCACTAACAATATGAAGCAGAGGAGAAGAATATTTCCATTTATTTCAACTTTGTGTCTTCTTTTGCAACTTTTTCATCTTCCTTCCTTGCTTCCTTTCTTCCTTCTTTCCTTCCTTCCTTCCTTCCTTCCTTCCTTCCTTCCTTCCTTCCTTCCTTCCTTCCTTCCTTCCTTCCTTCCTTCCTTCCTTCCTTCCTTCCTTTCTCCCTCCCTCCCTCCCTTCCTTTCCTCCCTCTGTGGGAAGGACATAGGAGTTGGCCAGTGTTCTTGTGTAAATTCAATTAAGTAGGAGGGAAAATAGAAGGAGGTTTAGAAATTCTGTAACAGCTAGATAGTGGAGAGCTGGAATTGAAAAGCAAAAGTGACTGACCTTGAGCTTGTTACTGTACACTGTCTGCTCATCACTACCCATTGTACTTTTATCTCTTTAAATGAAGAGCCTTGAATGAATGTCCTACCTTGTATAGAGTGATTTACCTTATGCAAGGAGCTTTGAGTAGCAACTTTAGATAACCTCAGAGGCCCCTTCAAGGTTTGATCTGATTGATATTAGGATTCTTGGGTTAACAGTGGTAAATTCCACTTCCCTTCACCAATTTGTTAGTTATTGTATAGAAGCAGTAATGTTGAAAACTTTAGTATGCTTTCCATAATTTTCCAGTCATCTATCATGCACATAATTTCCCCAGAATTTGTTAGATAATAAGAAAAAGTTTTGCCTCTGAGTATCCTTTGGTTTAGATTTTCTATGGAATTTGCCTTTATTTAATTTTGCATTGCAGGGACTCAGTAAGCATCCTGTGAAAGGCAGACATGAACTTGAAGTAACCTGGGTTGCAGTTTCTGTGAGCCATGCTGGCCTCTGGGAATGAGGCTGTTATGCCACATATTTGAACTCTTTCCCTGGTCTAGCTGAGTTGACTGGTGTTTATGTGAAGTGGAAGGAAACTAAAGCCTCATCCCCTACTGTTGTCTTCCAAAAGAATGCCTTTTAAAAATGCCAGTTAAAAGATGAAAGCCCTGCATTGCATTTTAATCTTCTCATCTGCCTGTCCTGGCGGTCTCCAGGCCTTGTCAACAAGGGGAGGCAGTTGTGTCCTGGAATATTTACTTGGATTTGTCTTATGGAAATAACTCAGTACTCAGCTGTTTCTTGTATGTACCAAAATGCTTCCTGGAGAACATGTTGACATGAAACCAAGCTTTCAGATTTATCCTTGAACGTATAGCTCTCTGAGGCTTGTGATGTGGCTAACAGATCCAAACATGGAAGAGTAAGAGAAAGTGTAAAAAAGCTTTGTCAAAGCCTGGATCTATGATGTAGGGGAGAAAAACTTTCTCAGGTTTGATAATTGAGTCTATGAAATGAACTGACAGTAGAAAGATTAACAAGAGAAAAGTCCACACATTTATTACATGCATGGGGGCATCATAGGAAAGATAAGTGATGTGCTCAAATATCCAGGGAGAGCTACAAGTTTTTATGCACTCTTAGGGAACTGTGGGGATGAGGGGTGCTGTAGGCAATTTAGGGGGGACTAGATGATTTGGGGAAAGATGTAATGGGTCACCAAAAGAATAGGTGACATCCTGTGACAAAGTCTATCTGGGTGTTGTGTTCACCACAGGTCTCTTTTGTGACATAGGTAATCTTCCATGGTTGATGAGCTTCCTGAGGATGGGACTTTTAGTAGCCAGCTCTCCACTATTGAAACAAAATACCTGAGAAAACTTAGAAAGAGGAAAGGTTTATTCTGACCCACAGTTTTGGATGAGTTATTCCATTGCTTTGGGGTTGTGGCAAGACAGTACAACATGGTGGGAGCATGTGGCACAGGAAGACCTCACGTCATGGCTGGAAGTGACAGAGAAAAATAAGAAGAGACTGGTGTCCCACAATTGCCTTTGAGGGAATGTGCCCAGTGACCTAAGATCACCCACTAGACCCTGTCTTGTAAAGGTTCCACCACCTTGCAGTAGCATTAAGTTCAGGATTAAGCCTTGAACACATTGACCTTTAGGAGGCATTTCAGATTCAAACGATAGCAAGACTCTTGACAGTTGAGTTCCTTTTAGGAGGATTTGTCTTTGGGCAGGTGTAAGAACTTCAGAGATAGTCTCTTCTCTGTGCTATAGGGGAGAAAGAAGAGGAGAAACTGGAGGACAAGAGGTCAGAGACCTTGGTTCTGAGGCTACTTCTGTGACCTTCCAGTCTTCTTTAGTTCAGAATACTTAGCAAGCCAAAGTAGCATATTTTCCATTTCTGCGCTCCAACACTGGGACATAATTATATATACGACATGAGGGGTGATAAGTAGGGAGAAAAATCACTTATATCAATTCATTGGAAACAAAGTCCAGGTGATCCAGGTGATCCAAGGGTTTCCCTCTTCCCATTTTTTGCAACTCATAAGGTGTAAAATATATAGCATTGGCATTGTGGGAGAGGATTTTAGGCTAGTGGATTATGTACAGAAGTGTCTAGGCAATGTTTGTGGAAATTATCAGAAAACTAATCCTTATAGTGAAAAAACTGGAGGAGCATGGAGGAGAAGACATGAAAATGTGCAGTTATTAGTTATTAGTCAGTTTGGCCTGCTATAAAGGAGATAACACAGATTTGGGCGATTTAAACAATTAACTTCTCACAATTCTGAAGGATGAGAAGTCCAGGATTAAGGTACTAGAAGAGTTGGTGTCTTGGAGAGGCCAGCTTCCAGGTTCATATAGATGGTATCTTCTTACTCTGTTCTCAATTAGCAGAAAAAGAACTAGCGAGCTCTCTGGGGTCTCCTATAGGGCCATTAATTCAATTCTGAGGTTTTTACCTTTGGGCCCAAAATCACATCAAAGGCTTCACCTCCTAATGCCATCATATTGAGGGTTAGGATGGCAACACATGAATGTTGGGAGAACACAGACATTCCGGCCATTGCAGTCATTCTTTGGGGGAGTGAGGGGCTACACTACAGATTCTGCATGTGTGAAGGATATTATCTCTGACCTGAATTTACTGCTACTGACTCTCCCCTGGATGTATTTCTATGAAGTGAACACTGATTATGTAGGAGGGCTAAAACTTGACCATGTTAGTATCTGTTCTGTCAGAAATATTAGGCTGTCATGCCAGATCAGAGTCTTAATTGAAAAATGAAGAATGAGTATGCTTTGAAGGAAACAAACTTGGGAAAAGTCAGGAACACGAAGTATAATTTGGGTAATTTGGGAGAAAGCCATAGTGTGAATAGTACTTCCAGGCCACCAGAGGGCAGTATTCATCCAGCTTCTGTTTATTGAACTCTATTGCACTACAGAGATCTGTGGGGAAGAAGGGCAGCCTCCAGAGTAAAGATCACTCTGCAGGCTGAATTTGTGCTCCTTCCGCCTCTTCTTTTCTCCTTCTGATTAACTCTAACACACAGAGAGAGAGAGAGAGAGAGAGAGAGAGGGAGAGGGAGAGGGAGAGAGAGAGAGAGAGAGGGAGAGGGAGGGAGGGAGAGAGGGAGGGAGGGAGGGAGAGAGGGAGAGAGGGAGAGAGGGAGAGAGAGAGAGAGAGAGAGGGAGGGAGGGAGGGAGTTTCCCTTTTAGACTTTTGTTTTCTCTCCAAATGGAGTTACAGGATTGAGTGTATAGCTCCATGTAGCACTTGTTATATTCTATGTCTTTTGTTTTCTTATTGAAACATTTTTTGAAGGTCCATAAAAATTAATCAATAGCTTTTATAGTGTTACTGTGAAATATTAACTCTACTGCCTTCCAATAAAGATTTGTTACTTTTATAACAGTAAAGCCGTTGCTATTATTTTTAAAGAAAATATCATATCGTACTCTCTTGGCATTTATGACTATTCCATTATAAATAAATGGTAATTTTAAAAACAAAATGCCAGAATAAGTACCATTAAACCAAGTTAAAGAATAAAAAGCGTTTGGCTATGAGAAAAATGGATTTTATAGTGTAGTTCTATATAACTGTTATTTTCCCATATGTACACCTTAGGAACCTTGTCCAAATAACAGAAAGTTCCATTTCTTTCTCTTTATTAGGGCAAACTCCTTAAGATTTGAAGACACTAAATAATTAGCACTCAAATTCTATGTTTATTTTCTTCACTTCCTACAATTTCCTGACACATTTGACATAAGCAGGGACATTTTTTAGTAAATCTAGCTTTTGGAGCCAACAAATGTATTGAAGAATGCTGGTTTAGATCACTGAATTGGTTTTGATTTTCCATCTATTCTTTGCAACCCTCCCCCCATGAAAGTTTCTTATTTTTTGAACAACATGTGCGTTTTCAGCAACTCTTTTTGACTTTCACTAATTTGCAGCAGAAAATAGTATTGGTAGCTTGTACAACAAGCTCTCCAGCAGCAAGCTGCTTTGCTGAATTCGTTAGCCTTCTTTGTTTTCCATGTGTCCAAAGTCTGATCTATGCTCTTTACTGGAAGGTCTGACTTATACTTTTTGTTTCCTTTTTCTCATTTCTCAGACTATTTCTGGTTCCAAAATTTTGAATAAGCTATTTTTACTGAACTTCAAGAGTATTGCCTTTGAGCTGCCTCTTCTTCTTCTTTTTATTATTGCATGGTACTGAGGATCAAACCCTGGGCCTCACACATACTAGGTAAGAGCATCACCAAGATACAGCCCCAGCTCCTTCATTCTTCAGTTTATCTTTTCTAGTGTTTTCTACTTTTTCCCCTTTTTAGTCTTGGGGTTGAATTATGTTTGGAATGGTTTTATGCATTTCTTAAAATTTATATTGCATACTTAAGGAAATGCCAGAAGAGCAGTTGGGTTTGTTGTTTTTCATCACTGTGACAAAATACCTGAGATAAGCACCTTAAGGGAAGAAGGATTTATTTTGGCACACAATTCAGAGATTCCAGTTCATGGTCAGCTAACTCCATTGCTTTTAGGTCTGGGCAAGACAGAAGTATCATGGCGGAAGGGCATGATGGAGGAAGTCACTCACTTCATGGTAGCCAGGAAGCAGAGAGAGGGATAGAGGAAGGGTTTGGAGATGAGGCGTACCACTCAAAGACATGTTCCCATGACCTACTTCCTTTAACCAGTTCCCACCTCCTAATAGTTTATTTAGCTATGAATTCTTCAGTGGGCTACCCATTTGATGAGGTTAGAATCTTTATGCTCAGTCACCTCTGAATAGCACCACCAGCCGGGAACTAAGCCTTCATTCACCCTGTGAGCTTAGGAGTCATTTGTAACCTAACCACACCGTAGCTCTTCATATACTTTGACATTTGTCTCTGTTTCAGCTTTGGCCCATCTGTAAAGAAATCTCAGGTTTGTTTTATTAATTATTCAATCTTTATCTTCCTGTATGTGAAGGCTTCATCTATAGAATTCTATACATTAGTACTTCATTTAGGTCAGAAGAGAGTAGCTCCTGACACATCTTAAGATTCAAGAGGATAGTTCTAGAAAGTTTCCCTTTTTCTGTCTGGCCATACTGCTAGAAGTCTGCAGGATCTGAAATAGAGTTTTGCTCCAATCCTGGTGTGGGCACAGGACTAAACGCTTGGTCAAGGTAGGCTTCTAGCCTACTCACATTTCTGTGAATGACAATTGTTTTTCAGGATACAGAAATTGCAAACACAGTCCATTTTCCCAGGAGGCAGCATCTTTACCTCTTTCACTTTGGCTGTGTGGAAAACAGAGACTCTCTCCTAATAAAGGGCTGTGAGGTTCCAAGTCTCCCCTTCTTTTTTTTTTTTTTTACAGTACTGGTGTTTGAACTCAGGGCCTTCACCTTGAGCCACTCCACCAAGCTCTTTTTTTGTGATGGGTTTTTTTTGAGATAGGGTATTACGAACTATTTGCCTGGGGTTCTCCTGAGCTCTGCCTCCTGAATAGTTAGGATTACAGGCATGAGTCACCGTCACCAGGCCAAGTCACCTCTTCTGACAAAAGTGTTGCCTGGGCTGGGGTCTTCTCTGGCTTGATTTGCCAACATCGGACTTATAGCATGCTCTCATAAATTGTCACCAGCAGCCAATATTTTATTTTGTGTTTTGTCCTAGATAAAAAAAATCCTCCAGAGCATGCTATGTTTTATGTATATTTGTACACATCTAGGGATAGGCAAAGTACCCCTTATTCAAAATGCTTGGAACCAGAAGTGTTGTGGGTTTCAGATTTTTTGGAATATTTGCATATACATAAGGAAATATCCTGGGGATAGGATCCAAGGCTAAATGCAAAATTCACTTATGTTTCAAATGTGTCTCACACATATAGCTTGAAAGTAATTTTGTACAATATTTAAAAATAATTTTGTGTGTTTTGAATGTGACTTGTCACATAAAGTCAGGTGTAGAATTTCCCACTATGTCATTACATTTTGGATTTTGGAGCATTTAGGATTTCAGGTTTTTGAGTTAGGGATACTCAAGGTTTGACATTAAAGTGTTTGAATGGGTGAGTGAAGGCATGGATAATTTTGCCAATGACAGCAGCTGGAAATTTCTGTAAAAGAGAAGACAGTAAGTAGTTTAGGCTTTATGGGCCATGAGTCTCAGATAGGACTCAATGCTCTTTGCACATTAAAGTGAGAAATCTCATTGTAATTGATTGGGGGCTGTGTTCTAATAAAGCTTTATTTATAAAAACAGGCGGCAGGCCAGGTTTAGTCCATAGGTCTTACTTTGTCCACCCATTGGTTAAGATGGAGTTTTTAGTTAAGATTAGACTTATAAATTCTTTTTTTTCCTACAGTACTTTCAGCATAGTACTAAGCAAATGCATAAAGTGTACAGATACTTGTTGAATAGACTGGTGAACAATAGTTTCCATTTACCGAGTAATAATTACAACTAATTTTTAAGGAAGTTTTAAAAATTTTTTTTTCAGGAAATATGTAATCTTTGTCACTGGTATATTATCTTTGCCAATGGTTATTTTAAAATACAATTGATAAGTTGGAGATATGTTAGTGAATGAAAGGTTCTGATAAATTTATTTGGAATGGTCTCTAAGTAAAACTCCTATTTATTTATGCTAAATTGTGACTGAGAAAATTATTTTTTTACAAAGCTTAGAAAAATTAGTTTCTCTTTAGGTAATGTGAGTAGAGCCAAATCTTACTCTGTTTGTGGAACAGTGATCTCATGTTTGAAGTATTATTCATCCTATTGTTTTCTGGGTGTGTGTTAGGTAGAAGATGTTTGTTCGGTTCAGTTTCAAAATGTAGACTGCTTTATCATAAGAAACTATGCAGGATTTGTATAGCCTTGGCTTGACTTATTGTCACAAATTAAATGTACTGCAGGGCTATTTACTATTATGTCAGGTCACCCTTGAAACCAGCTAGCTCATGTCAGTCTTGGTTACTACATAAGATGGAGGAGTTTTGGTCATACTGCTCAACATTTTGGCTTTCTGGCTCAGTTCCTATACTTCCTCCCAGACCTTTGCACTCTGACCTCTGGGACAGTTGTTCAAAGATGAGTGTACCTCCTGAGTGTACCTCTTTCCTCATCCATTCTTTTACTTCTTTGCCTCAAGAGCATCTCAGTCCTTCGTTTGTCCTGTATCCTTCCCAGTGGAGTTTTCTGTTTCTCCATACCTTACACATTTCAGAGTTGATAGAAGTGGCTTCTACCAGACAATTAGCCTGAAATGTTCACATGGAAATATCTGAACCGGACTGTGTTTGGTTAAACTATCCAACATCCTTCTGCGTGACTTTTCCTTTATGCTTGTTCACGTAGTGCAGACTCGAGCACTTGACTGTCTTTCTTTCAACATCAACCCCCGTTATCCTAGGTGAATACAGTGTAGACCAGAAAGGCCCAGCAAGTTCTTGAACCTCCCAATTTCATGACCTTCACTTCTCAATGTCCTAATATTGACTTTAGTTATGTCCTGGAGAGACTTGATCTTTGCATTGTTAAACCCAAGCATCTTACTCTAGAGCTTGCTCCTATCTTACCTTGCAGCTTCAACTATACCTGCTTACTTTAAATTTCTTTTCTTTCTTCTTATTAGCTTTCTTTCTTTACTTTCTTCTCCTCTTTAGTGCAGTCTACTTGGGCTAAACTAAGGCACTTTCATGACAGTATCTTCAAACTTACTTTATTGTCTTCTTACTTCTATCTGGGAAAATCCCACTCTTGATAGACTGCATAAATGTCCATGCTACAGTTTGGATCTTGAATGACCCACAGACCTGTATGTTAAAGGCTTAGTCCCCAGGGTAGTACATTTGGGAGGCAGTGGAACCTTTGGGAGGTAGGGCCTTGGGGAGGTCTTTTGGTCATTGGAGGTATCCCTCAGAGGGGATTATGGCACCTGGTCTCTTACTTTTTCTCTTCTGCTTTCTGGCCCTGATGTGAGTTGTTTTTCTCTGCCACATGCTCCAATCACGAAGTGCTGCCTCAACACAGGCCCAAAGAAATGAGACTAATCAATTATGGACTGGAACCCCACTTTGTGAACCAAAGTAAAACTATTTCTTTTTATAAGTTCATTATCTCAAGTATTTAATCAGAGTGGTGGACAGCTAATTAACACAATCTTATCTGGCTTAGACAAGCTAGAGTTCATAAAACCCCATATATAGTCTTGTGTAAATTAGTTTGCTCCTTTTGAAAATTAAGAGTATGTTGTTGTAGAAGTAAAGTTGCTTAATTTGTCATTTTGTGATGTATGGGTCTCATTTAGTAATGGTAGCTGTAATTCGGATCAAGTGTGTAGGTAACTGAATTATCTCGCCCCCTTTTTAGCCATATAACTAATTTAATGACCTGGAGAATCAGCTTTGGGTTAAAAAACCATAAAAGTATTCATGGTATAAGCTCTCACTTGTCTCATCAGCAAAAGCACTTATTAAAATAGCAAAGACATTTTGAGAAATGCATAGATACAGAGGAGTAAATAATGAAGGCAGTTTTTAGTCTTTTTGTGTGGCACTGACATTTGTTCTATTTTTAGCCCATTTCTGGAATATGGGCTTTCATTGGGCAGCCATTAAGGAATTCATCAAAATTTTATATTGCCTGTGTGGGCCTCCATTGTCTGTGGCTGCCATCTGGCTGTGCTCTAGGCTGGGGTGATAATTATTTCATGTGGTTATCACCATCCTCCTCTCTACCTTCACAGAGTCTGTCCTCCTGATCCTCCAGCTTGTCTGTCTCCTATCTCCATTCTCTGTTCTAGGATGTAGGATAGTTGTCATTATTCTCTGATAGGGAGGAAAACATTAGTTAACATGGGTTTCAGGCCTTTCCTTCTACCTGAAGGTATTTGTTAGTCTTTGGTTTCCCGCCAGAAGCTCTCAGAGTGTTTTTCCACAGCATAGGTACCATCTGTCTGATCTGGGACTCTTATTTCTGAATTGTGGCAGAGGAGCAAGGGTGACCAGGTAGAGTGACTGGTTCACATTCCTATTTGCTTCTACTTTCATGGCTTCCCTTGTGGATGTCAGGCTTGCTCTATCTCACTGAACCTGAACCTGCTTTATCCACTTAGGGTTGAAATCTTTTTTTTTTTTGGTGGTACTGGGGCTTGAACCCAGGACCTCATACTTATTAGGCAGGTGCTCTACTGCTTGTGCCACACCCCAACCCTTTTTTCTTTAGGTATTTTTCAGAATCTTCTCCTTCTCTTCCTTTTCTTCTTCCCCCTCCCCCTCGTTCCCCTCCCTCTTCCTCTTCCACTTCCTCCTCCTGTCCTTCTGTACTGGGGTTTGCACTCAGGGTTTGTACTTCCTAGGCAGGTGCTCTACTACTTAAGCCACATCTCTAGCTCTTTTTGCTTTAGTTATTTTTCAGATAGGGTTTCACATCTTTGTCCAGGCTGGCATTGAACCACCATCCTCCTATCTTGGCCTCACGTGTGACTTGAATTATTATGACCATCTTCAAAATCTTTTTCTTGAATTGTGTTCTTTAGTCTTGGATCCTGAATGGAAGCCTGTATCTCTTGAGGAATGGTTTCTTTTTTCTTTTAGCTAGCTTTGTCTTTAGAAAAACCTACATGAGTTTTAGAAAATGAACCACAAATACTTCTTGTGTGTGTTATACAGTTGGAGAAAGCAGGAACAGATGTGTAAAATCCTTTGTGGAGTTTTTCTGACCTCAGTAAGGCTTCAATGTAGGACTGAAGAGAAGATGACCAAATAATGGTGGTATAAGACAGAATGGTGTAATTACTAACTTAGTGTCTTAGAAAATCAGTGTCACAGATGACATGGAGGAAGAAGGACTGTTTGGGATGGTAGTGTTTGGGGAAGACTGTGGAGAGACATAATTTAATTTGTTAAGATGGAGAAATGAAGGGACGGAGGGGTTGAGGATACTGAGTTCCTATGTTTAGGCCTTAGTCTACAGACTCAATGGACTTTTGGAAGGTTTTTTGAGCTAGACTTTTTTTTTTAGAAAGAAAAGGCAGACAGAAATGCAAAGCCAAGAAGGATCAGATTAAGGGAGAACAATCTAAGGAGGACACTGAAATGTTAAATCTGCTGGAGAAGCCTAGAACCTGGCTAGGGAGAAGTACATGGATTTGGAAAGAGGAGAAAGGTTTCTTCTGATGCTTTGAGTCTGGGCAGTTGGGAGACTGATAGTCTCAAGGTTTCAACAAGGAAGCAAGGTGTGGCGGTTCAGTCGTAAGTGAGAGGCTGGGGAGTTTTCTGTGCTGGGTTTGAGGTGAGGTAAAACCAAGAAATGTTTAGTGAGGAGAGGAAGGCGAGGCAGGAGGGTAGTCTCCAGGAAGGAAGTAGAGTGACTAGCGTGCCACTCCCACTTGGAGTTTTTCCTCGTGAGCAAACTTTGCAAGGTGGGAGGAAGTGGGAGAGCTCAGGAAGCATTTGCAGGAGGGAGTGGTTGGCAGGTCAAGCTTCACAGTTTCGAGGAGGGTGATGGGTGAAGCAATCATCATGGAGAAGCCTTCCAGATTAACCCATGCCCTGCCGCCTCACACGTTTATCACACCCAGCCACTCTGTGCCCTGGGGCCCGGGTGTTGCTTAAGTATGCACTCAAGGATGTTCTACTGATTAGGGTTGGTTGTCTACTCATATTGACTCCATCTGAACTGTAGTTCTAGGCTTAGAGGGCAGAATCTTTATATAATCTAAGCTCATAAACCTTAGAACATCTACATCTGTGAACTCCCAGTACCCTGTTGGATGAGAGAAATCATCAAGAGTATTGAGAAGAGTATTAGAAGTCTTAATTAAGGTGAATTACCTGTGTTTGGCTTTGGAATATTTTCTGTGTCAGAAAATTTACTCTAAAAACATTTTTCCTTTCTTCTTTTTCATTCTTGTCTTTTCTTCTCCTTCTCCTCCTCTTTTCTTTTTTTTTGTGCTGAGAATTGAATTCTGGGTCTCACCTGTGCTAGGCAAGTGCTCTACCATTGAACTACATCCCCAGTCCCATTTTCAAATTGCTTTAACCATGAAAGTTGTTCCATGGATGGTCCCAAATCTACAGTTAAGTAGATTGTATACTTTGCTAATACAAGTTTTTCCACAAAAAGTCTCAAAATGTATTTGAGTATTCCAAAACAAATTTTGTAGGAACACATCAGAAGCTCTTATAAATTTAGTAAGAGTGGCCAACTCATGGTATTTTATATTTTTCTTCTTTACCAAATATAATTTGACATTGTATTTTAACTTTGAAATGAATTGTGTTTGTTTTTATTATTAATTTTTTATGTACTTGAATCTAGCCACTAAAAATAGGGAGAGTTGGAGTTGTCTCCAGGCTGCAGTTAGACCTCTGCAGTACCAAGAATGTGCCAGCAGGTGACAGCAGAGAATGTAAATGGATTTCATTCTTTCCTTAGACTTCCAAGAAAGAACCAGAGCATTTTAGACCTGTGAGGGTCATGGATGAGGGGATTGAGTAAAAATTCACTTTCTTGTAAGGAACACAAGTCTCATAGGAACCCTAGGTACCTGTTCAACATCAAACACTTACTGGTCTTTGTGGCAGGTCTCTCAAGGTCTTCCTAGCCATTGTTTATCAGAGAGCACTCTCAGGAGACTCAGTAAGGACACTTCTGGAAAAGGTGGACTTTAGGTGTCAATCCAGATCTTTCAGTCAGGAACTCAGAGGGAGGCCTGGTCCCTGTATCATCATCATCATTTTATTTGCAAGCTCCCCAGGTGGTTCTTCTCTGCATTCAGTTCTGAGTTGACCAGTGGGATCTTTCCACAGGAAGTATTACTACACCCCAAAGACACAGATTAAAAAGCCCATGTGTTTTCAAACTCATTGACATGCCTTCAGCCCCAGACAGATGAGGTGCCAGACAGAGGGTGGGTGTGGAGATAGTCACTCTCCTAGAGTGCTCCCTTCTGGGTAGTGGTGTGTGTGTGTGTGTGTGTGTGTGTCTGTGTGTGTGTCTGTGTATCTAGGAGGTAATGTTGCCCAGCACTGCCAGACTGTTTCTTTTTAAAGAGAAGCTAGCAGCCTGCAACTCTATTTGATATTTCCCAACTTCAACATCCTGCCAAAGAAAACATGTCTGCAGGTGACGTCTCCTTTAGGAGCTAAGGTCAGAGGGGAGCACACATATGCCATGTGGTGATAGGAACCTCATAGATAGACTGGAGGAGATGGTGCCAGGGACAGAGGGAGCCAGCAGCACTGTTGAGAGTGGTAATGCTGACTTCCTGAAGGACAGTTCCCAAGGCCACCAATATTTTCTGGGGAAAACCCAACTCATTCATTTTTATGGGTGGCATTTTTCTTCCCTTTGCCATCCCAAAGAGAATCTTGCATATTGATCTTTTATATGTCTCAAGATGTGAAAATAGTGCTTAAAAGTTATTCTCATTGTTTCAATATTTTTAACCTTCAAACAAATGATTTCAGTAAGTAGAAGTAAAATAATTCCTTGGTCAAGAATAATTTAAAATAATAAAGTAGATGCGTTGTAGGGCTCTCAGAGTATCTACTTTTGAGATAAACTGGAAACCTTGTTGAGCTCTTTTAAGACTACAGAGTCCAGGGAAACCTTTGCGCCTGTGAATCGTTTCACAAAAACTGGTTTTTGTCACACCTGTGTTATTGGGAGTGTAATTAACTCACAACAGGGAGTTAGCAGGGAGCCCCAGGAGCCCATGTGCTATGCTCCTCTATTATACCTCAAGTGTTTTCTGCTATGAAGTCACATAAAGTGCATTATTTAAAAAAGGAATAAGCGCATTGGAGAAAACCTAGTGCTGTGGAATTGTTTAGATATAATGTAAAGGTGACATGCTTAAAAACAGAAAGATTGATGTAAATCTATAAGAGAAAGGAATAGGATCCTAACATATATTAAAATATTTCTGGGTGTGAGCTAGGGGACTGGGAATTTCACTTTGCAAATTAAAACTTATTTCCAGTGTGTGTATAAATATATTTTTGTGTGTGTGCATACATTTAGACTATAAGAGTTATTTAAATAGCTTCATATATTGAATTTAATTTGTGTTTGGGATATGAAATAGTGAGAAAGGCCTTTTGTAACTTTTAAAATGTCTTCCTTATTGAATTTGAATAGGATATGCAAATTTCTAAGTGTATAATTTGGTGAGTTTTTTTAAAGCACAGATTTGTTGAGATATAATTCACACACCATACAAGGTATTTTTTAAAGTATATAATTAATTGTTTTTCATATGTTCATAGAATTGTCCAGCCTCCCAACTATTTAATTTTCATTCTCCCAAGAGAAATCCTGAAACCATTAGTAGTCACTCCCATTCTTCTTTTTCTACCCCCTGACAAACACTAATCTATTTTTCACTTCTATGGATTTGCCTGTTGTGAACATTTTATATAAATGGAATCATATATAATCTGTAGTCTTTTACCCAACCTATTTCTAATGTTTATTCATGTTATAGCATGTAACAGTATTTCATTCCTTTTTATTGTTGAGTAATATTCCATTGTATGGTTATATCATATCGTATTTATTCATTCTTCAATTGATGGACATTGGATTATTCCCATTTTTTGAATAATGCTGTTATGAACATTCATATGTTCATATGATCTTATGTGAGGTACATTCTCATTTCACTTGGATATGTAGTAGGAGTAGAATTGTCTCTTTGCTTCCTAGACATTCATTTTTGAATTGAAAGTAGGTTGGTAAGTGGATACCAGAAGGACTATATTATTGTTGACAAGAGTGGTGTTGGGAGTTTCTCTGAAACAGGGCATCTGAACTACATCCCTTAACACTGAACTTACACTGGACAGTAAAGTATGTCATAGGTACCATGAGTCCAACTATCAATTTGAAGTTCGTATAAAATAAGTAGTGCCTCTCACCTGTAACAGACAGACAATTTCCCAAAATGAATATTTCCCACAGTGATGACTCTCACAGTAATTCATGGGGAGGTGAGCAGGTAATTGTTGAGACTTGCTGATGTGTGTGAGAGACATTTCTGCAAAAAACAACATCATCTTTTGACTCTCGAGAACCCATGATTATATTAAGCATTTGAACTATACTTAAAATATCCTGATAATGAATGTTCACACCCACTGTGGCTTGTGTGCTAGTTATTTAAAACCCCTTGATGTACAAAAAAAAAAAAAATCCCACAAAAACTTATGCACTAGATAGGGGTTTAATGGACTTTTCCTCTGGGAATATTTTCTTCATTGTCTGCACCAATATTAATTGGAGTGTGAACCTCATTACAGACAAAAGGTAACTTACTCTTTGGAAGTGGGTTTTTTTTTTTTTTATTATTATTGTTAGCCAAATAAAGTATAGCTGTAAAAGGGCAGATGTCTTGGACTTGTAGCTTGATGGGACTTTGCTCATACATTGTCAACCCTTAGTTTTACTTAGTTTTTTCCAGTTGTGTTTCACGGAGGGCTTGTTAATACATGGGAAAAATATCCCATACTATAAGCTAAAAGTTGGTTATGGTACATGGAAGTAGCCTTCTTCTCCTGTACTACAAATGGTTTCAACTTTTTTCTTTGCCCTCAAAATGTGAACACAGATGACGTTTGGTCTACTGATGACAGAGTGAGACATTCCAGTATTTGTAAAGATAGTTAGCTCTTAATTTCCTGGGGACACAACCTGAGGTTGCATTTTGCTGTCAGCTTTCCCTCTTCTCTGCGCCATATGGACTTCGGGTCCGTTCTCAGGGAGGGTGCAGTGGGAGGTGGAATTTGCACGAGACACTCTCAGAGGAAGGTCTTGAGGAGGTCAGTGGCCGAGAAAAGTATTTAGACTTCTGACCACTGTGACATTTTTGGATTCCATTTAGAACTTGGTGATCTGTGCAATTCTGGTTACCACAAACTTGGAAGATGGTGAGCTGGCTTTGGTTTTGCTATCAAATAATATTAGTATTGGCAAAAATAGCCCTGGTATATTCCAGAATATCATGCAGTCCTGTGCCAAATCTTAATAGAGGCTACTGGCTAGAGAACTATATCCCTTCAAGCAATGTTATTTGCTGAATAGTCACTATCAGTTGACCAAGGACATAATACACAACATAACCAAGAGTGCACCACATTTCACAGAGGTGCCTGAGCTTAAAATGCCATTTTGACTGCACATTTCAAAATAAGGTTTGGCTACTAAAGAGAAACTTGCGAGAATTGCTTCATCTTACTTTTATATTCCTAAGGCCTCCCACCATGCCAGCTATGGGTATAGCAGGTTGTCATTAAATGATTTTTGGGTGAATGAGTAAGTGACAGCTTTCTCAGCACCTTAGTTAAAATGATGTCGGATATTTAGAGAGTTAGAGTCAAGCATGTTTGCTAGCCTAGGAAAACTTTCATGCAGCAAGTCAGTAGAAGCAAGCACTCAATTTTAAAGGCTTCCTCTAAGAACAGTGCCTTCCACAAGGGGGCATCGCTAGAATAACATGCTTTCACGGGCCTTTGTATGTTTTTATGCTTGAGCTTCTGACAAAATAGGGTGAGTTCAGTCCTGCGCCATAGCAGGCTACTTCCATAAGGTGATTCCAGGGATGGAGGCAGATGCTTCCTCTAACCCACAACCCACCTTCTCACCTCTTCGCATACACCTGAACTTGATCATCAGTTTACCTCTTTTGTCTTGTTCTTCCTGGGGAGTGCACTTTATTGGAAGAGTAATTTGATTTAATGTGAATGATGAGCATACGTAAAACTGTATTTTAGCCAGGAAGAAATTGTGTAAGACATTCTTCTCCTTTAGAGTATGACATGGTGTGGGCTGGATGCCTGGGGCCTAGGAAGAAGATCCCTGTCTGCAATTAGAGTTCAGAGTGCTTTCATAGACACTCTCACTTGTGCTCAGTGTCCGTCATATAGGGAACGTTTACTGACCGAGGTCTCTCCATGAGTAACCTTACTGTAACTCAGTTTCCTTGTTTACAAACTGAGGAAGTGCACATAAGGTCACTGTGGAGATGAAGGGAGATGGTGCCCAAAGCAGGTGAAATGTAGACTATTATACTCTGGCATCGTGTGTGTGTTACAGCGGAGGGAACCAGGACCTGGGAAGTTAGGAGATCTTCCTTCATTGCCCAAGGAGTCTGCAAGTCCCGTCTCAGCTTCCTTGATTCCAGGTTCTATTTTGAGGGTGTGGGGCACTGGGAGGATAGTTTAACAAGAGAAAGCCTATCCTAACAGCTTCTATAACATTACATACAACCTTTTCAGGAATTTCACTCCATGAAAAGACAGAGGTAGGAGATAGACACTTGTTCTATTTAAATCATATGTTTTTATCTAAAGTGTTTACTGTGTGCCACAATCCTTGTATTTATAGGTTTTTGACACGTGTAACCAATGAGATTTGTCAGTTATTGCATAATAAATGGATGATATGGATGCATCACAGAATTCAGTGTAAAAATTGGAGATCATGTAATGGTTACCTCTAAAATACAAGTTTAATTTTGAAAGGAAGGAGAGAGGGATGTTTTTAATTCATTAACTGACAGCTTGAGAGACAGGCAAGCTGGCTCCTTGACAAGGACCAGCCTGCAGCTTCTTCCTATGGAAATAATGCCTTCATGGGCTTATGTCACTGTAAGCTGTGTGTTACGTGTGAAACACTCAGTCATCTCCTTGAATGGAAAATTAAGGCAGACCTGTCTTTTGTGAGTTTCTCCCAGTGTGGGTTCTATGCATCACAGTGGCTTCTAATGTTAAATGCTCCTTGGGATTAAAAAAAAAATTCATTTCATTACCTCTGTTGAAATGATTGGCACGATAATATGTATCTTAAATATCATGATCTAGTACTTTACTCAGTAAAGTAATTTGATTACTCTCAAATTAAGTGATAAGTTGGAATTAGCTGTGAGTTTAGTTGAAGTTATAGGCTAGTTTTTGTCAGCAATCACTGTGTTTTTGTACTGTGATTTGAACAAAAAAATTCCAGAGTGATTTTGGGATTCTAGACACCATTCAAATGGCTGCTTACAAGGAATAGAAAGGTTTTAAGGGGACTGTGTCTGCTGGCTTCCATTAGTGGGTGTTTTGCTGATAACTGGTTTGGTATGAAGTGGTCTCTGAGAAGTTCCCAGAATGTTTGGGATTTCAGACATGTGGATTATATGGTCAGAATTGGAACTGAGCAATGGAGCTTTGGGGAAAAATGCTGCTTCCATTGTGGGGAAATCATACCCAGTGATAAGATGAAAATAAAACCATGAACAAAGCAATAAAGGGTGCCAAGGCAATTCTTCTTTATTTGTTAAATCAATGCATTTCATAGGGAAAGAAAAGGCTTCTTGGGTATTTGTGAACTTGGCTCTCACTGCCTATATATTTAACTAATATTTTCCTCCACAAAATCTGCTCTTTAAAAACTTTATATCCAGCGCTTCTCTGGAAGCTGCAGGTGGTCAGACAGGTTTGGCAGTGGCGTTTGAGCAGAATGTGCCCTGGCGCCTGTTCCGCCCTCATACGCTCCATTAGACTAATTACCACTTCCCAGCAAGCATGTCACCAAGACCCTCCTGCTCAGCCCTGCCACTTCTGGCCTCTTTCCAAAAGGATGGCTGCTCAGCACAGTGAACAAATGGCTGGAGGAAGCACAAACCTGTATTAGACTGTGTGGTCTTTTTTCTAGAGGAACTAAGATATTTTCACATGTCCATTTGTGTCCTGTGAAGTAGAGAGGGCAACCTTTTCTTTCCTTTTAAAAGTTAAGGGCTGAGTGGTGACATAATCAGAAGTACGTGGTATGAGATGGGTCCAGAGGTAAATCCCAGGTCTTCTTGGCTAATGTACATTGCCTTAGTTTATTTCAGGGGACACCGATTTTATTTATGTGCTGGAGGAAAATAGGGAATGGAGCAAGCACAAGAGAAACAAATTTGTATAGAAGGCAAGGTGTGGCTGTTTGACTACACAGTCATCTCTCCTGCTTGTGTTGACTTTTGATAACTGAAGTGAAAAACATGTGGTCTCTATTTATTTAATTCCTATGAGTCACAACTCCGTTGGGTAAAATGTATCACACCTTAAATAGCTTGCTAATGAGTAAGGCTCAACATTATTGAAATCTGACTATTGGGTAGTTAGATTAGAACTACTAGACAAACAAATGTCCTTTCAGAATGCTGGCTTCTTAAAAGTAAGGATGGGATCAAATTGAACTACCTCCACTATGTTTTGAAGACCTTCATAATTTTTTTTGCAATGTTTTTATGATACAGAACTAATTTAGTTGATTTTTATAGCCTGGTGACTCAGGTTTTTCCTTTTTTTTTTTTTTTTTTTTAGTTTTTTCTTTTAGTAAAGGATGTTACATCTTGCAAAACAGACATTGGTTTGGTAAGAGGGAGCTTTTTATCTTCATTTTCTAGATGGATAGGAATAGCCAATACATGGTTGGGCAATACCAGCTGGTAAAAACAGCTAATGGGAATGCTTCCATGTCAGGCAAGTACTGAGGGTTTCATATATATTACCTCATTTATGTCTCAGCCTAACCCTGCAAAACAGTTACTTTCAGCCTCTTTCACAGATGAGAAAACTAAGAGGTTAAGCAACTTGTCCCAGTTACCAATAGGAGGTGGCAGAGCAGGGATTCATACACAGGTACACCAGAGCCCCAGCCTGGTCAGGTTGCAGCCTTTAGGAATGCAGTTCAGGTGGCCTCTTAGATCGAAAAAACTCTAGGAAATATTTTATATTGTTTTGTTTTAGATCTTTAGGAATGGTCTTAGGTGAGTTTATGCTTATGAATATAGAAAATTCTAATTAAAAAAATCCGAGTTACTTGTTGGAGTATCTAATGTATACAGTTTGAAGATTTTCTAATAGTCATAAAACGTCTAGAGAAACTATTAAAACATTTAAAGAGATTTTCATTATATGAAAGTTTAGAGTATTTTCTCTTTTTGTTTTACACACACATATACACACACACAGAGTTAGTACATACAACATACCTTTTTTAGCCAGGATTTTGAAAAAATATTAATTGAACTTTTTTTTATTTACTGATTTACCATCTATACCCTTAACAGTAGAGGATTAATTTTGAAGGCATATTGCATGGTGAAACACACTAATTTAGATTTGGAAATCTGAATGCGTTAGACTTGTAATACTTTAGTGTCTGGTGAAGGGAGTTACTCTTACTGAGTAGCTGTAAAATGCTGCTTGGTTTTTTGTGTCTATTCCATGAGGATATTTCTGTAGCTTTCTAGAAAGTTAGACTTTCCAAACCTCAAATTTCTTGCTGGCAAAGAGGGGATACTAAGGATTATTAAATGTAATGCTGTATGGATTGCATAGACAATGAGGAAAATTACCTAGCATAAAAACTGGTATCTTCCTGTCCCTTCCTCTTTTAAATGAAGGAAATACAAGAAACAACCTCAATCCGATGGATTCTGGCTTCCTTTGAATGTTGCTCTCACTGTTAACTAATTTTCATATATAATGCACAATAAATTCTTGTGAGTGTTAAAGAATATAGAGAAGCAAAAAATAATATTAAAAATAATAATTCCACCCCTTGAAATAATTGCTATTAGTGTGTTTATATTCTGTATTTATTTATGTGAGACATCCTTTCATTTATAGAAACTGGGATCATAGTCCGTGTATTGTTTCATAAATTGCTTTTAATTCGTATGTTAAGGATTGTTTACAAGTAATGCATCGATTTTCATGACATGAGGTTAAATTTTATGTAGTTCCATCATGTGGATATGTCATAATTTAAGCATTTCTTATTGCTAGACATTTAGGATGTTCATATTGTTGCTGTAGATTATAAAATGGTATGCAATGATTTTTTTATTAGTTTTTTCTTTGCAACATCTATTTTTCTTTTTTTGGTGGTACTGGGGTTTGAACTCAGGGCCTCCTGCTTGCTAGGCAGGCACTGTATCAAGCCACTTTGCCAGCCCAAGAGCAACAACTCGTGCATGTCTTTGTGTGTTTGTTCTGTTGTCTAGTATAAATTCCTGAATCCTCTCATCCTGGGCCTGAGGCTGTGTACATTTAGAACCAATGAAATGTAAATTGCCTTCTAGAACAGTGGTTATCATTTTATTACCTTCAATACTGTACCCAGCATGTCAGATTTCCTATGTCCTCAAAATATAGGCTATTATTAAAAATATTTGTCTAGGTTTTATCTTTTTTTTTAGTAAATATGGTGTAAGTGAAGTCTGATCTCTTATCTTTATGTAGATTTTGGAAAGGATTTAAGAGTACTTTAATATTAAGCATATAACATTTGGGTATACTCAGATATTTGCCCGTCTTGGCCTTCGCAGAATAATAAACAGGTGATTATTTTCCCAGTTTCAAATAAGCAGACCAGGGTTCAGAGAGGTGATGTAATTTGTTTAAGACCACCCAGTTGTGACATGAGGAAAGTGATTTGAATGTACCTTTGTCTTACTTGAGCCTTTTTTTCTTTCGTCACTTGCTATGCTCTGCCCTCCTGACTGACCCACACATTCCAGGGACTGTCACTCTTCACTGCCCTCCTTGTGTCTGCAGGGCACCACCTTTCTTTCTTCTGAGTCCCTGCTTCTAAACTATGTTGACTCGATGATGCTACAGCATAACAGTGACTCTGAGGGCCTTTGCTGTGCCTAGAGAGACGGTGACTTTGACATCTGCTCTGGTGTTTCTGGTCCATGCCCTCTGGCTTTGGACGGGAAGAGTTCCCAGATGAATGAGATGTCACTGTGTTTTCAGCGCTTGGGATCCACCCTTACCACGAGATTGTTTCTGATCTATTTGGGGTGGATTCTAGAGTTCAGGTTGCACAGTTTATCTGGGATGACCATTGGGTCAGCCACTCAATCCCAAGGGAACATAGTATTCCAGCTATGTTTTATTGGGCTTTTAAACATTGTGTTTTACTTATGTGGCTGTGAGTTCCTTGAAGGATAGCTGCCTGCTTTAAAAAAAAATCTTCACCAGGTGTCCAGATAGTGGTTATCACAGAAACACTCGGCACACGTTTAACCCACATGCTATACAGCCCTTTTGTAGGTCAATGCTGCATATGGAAAGGATTTTCTTCTTCTTCCTCCATTTGAGTGTGTTACCTCCTGGCCTGAGCCTTTGTCTATGTTTAGAGAACCAACTTATGAGAAACTAACTTAATTGTCTCTCTCTCTTTCCCTTTGCCTTTACATATAAGTAGTTAATTAAATACTTTGTTGAGATAGGGTCTTTCTATGTTTCCCAGACTGATCTGAAACTCCTGGGCTTAAGTGATCCTCCCTAATGCTGGGATTGCAGGCATGTACCACCATGCCCTGCTAATTTTAACTAAAGCAGTCTTTTTTTTTTTTTTTTTTTTTAATCAGTTAACAGATCTTGAGCTTGCTATAGCCATTCTGGGTATTGTGGAAAGACACAGAGTTAAAACAGGAGTTCTAGGTGTGAGAGGAGAGTTGTTTCACCACACACCTGAGCCCTGTAACTGCTCTGGGATTTAAGGTCAGTGAATTTCCAATTCAGGATTCCAAAAACATATTTCTCCCTGAAGTGGTGGGTGCAACAAGGAGTCCTGGTCCCAGGAGAGGGATTCATGCCTGTGTTAGCTGGTGTCACTACTACTGACTCCTCCCCTCCCCTGGCCTGGGGTCCCAGGTCCAAGACTTATTCTCCAAGCAGCTTCTCCTACTGTAGCCTCCCCTTGCTCTGCTGCTCCTACCACTAGGGAATCCCCTTTCCTATCCCAGATCTCCAACCTTTAGAGACCAATTCTGGTTATTTTTTCTAGAGGCTTCTCTAATACCATTGGTGGTGGTAACTGCAGGTGGTCTGATGTATATAGCAGCTTTAAGCTGGGAACTGTCTGTTCAAAATATTTTTCATTTTACTTCTCCCCCTTTTCCCTGTATAAGTATTTAAAAGTCTTCTTCTTGGATGTTGCAATAAATAGTTCCTAGAGCTACAAACTCAGGCCACTTAACATGGAGGATCATCCCTCTGCTATTTAGCTTTGTAATGAAACTAGAGGAATTTAAAGCTGTAATGGGAATTAAAGATGTGCACATATAGCTGATACTTCAAATATATATCTTAAACTGTCTTTATTCACTTTCTCTTTCTCTTTTTTCCTTTCTGGTGGTTTGAACTCTGGGTCTTGTACTTGCTAGGCAGGCATTCTACCACTTGAGCGACGCCCCTAGCCCATGATTGCTTTAGTTATTTTTCAGATGGTGTGTTGTTTCCTGACAATTGTGGTTGTTCTACCTGTGTCTCCTCACAGCTGGGATGACAGGTACATACTGCCATAACCAGCTGGTTTATTGAAATGGGCTTTTGTTAACTTTTTACTTGAGCTGGACTTGAGCCTTGATCCTCTTGATCTCTGCTTCCTGAGTAGCTGGGATTATAGGCATGAGTTACCAAGCCTGCCTAGCCTTCATTCACTCTTAATAGATTATCCATAGGGGGTTTTTTAAATAGAAAATACATCGGAAATTTAGTTTCACTTCTAACTTTTGTTTATCCTCCAATAAAATGATTACATTGCAAAAAACACTTATTGTGGTTTTTTCTGTATATGTATGCTCATACTAAAAGGGTTATTTCTGCGTGCTAGTGGCTCATGCCTGTATTCCTAGCTACTTGGGAGACTGAGATCAGGAGGCTCAAGTTTTGAGGGCAGCCCAGGCAGATAGTTCTCAAGACCCCATCTTCAAAATAACTAGAGCAAACTGGACTAGAGGTGTGACTCAAGCAGGGGAGCACCTACTTTGCAAGCACAGGGCCCTGAGTTCAAACCCAATTCCCATCAAAACAAATAAATAGCTATATAAAATAAAAGGTGGTAACAGAGAATAGTATGTAATTCCTGTAAGGAACAGCATTTGGTGCCATAGATACCTCATTCAGGTAAAATAGTAGATGCATATTAATTGTTCTAATACTGAATTTGATTTGTGTGTTATTCCTGTTTAACAGACAACTAATTCCCAAATTTGTCTTTCAGGCAGTAACAGAGAAGAATTTTGAAACAAAGGATTTTCGAGCTTCTCTAGAAAATGGTGTTCTGTTGTGTGAGTAAGTATTTAAAGCATTTAAAAAATAATTGAAAAGCAAAGATGTGTGCAGGTGTACAAGGCCTCCCCATGGCTTCCACGGTCACAGGTAAGTATTTGGTCCTAGGTGAGAGTTGATCCCTGCAAATTGACACCCCACAGAATGAGACAGTTATCAGTCTCAGTATCTAAAGATAATGGGGGGTGAAATATATATTATTTTTAATTAGTAAACAAGAAAGTTTCTGTTCTTGCTTGATGGCCACTAGGAGTGCATGGGAGGAAGTTTTATTATATTTATACCCATAACTTATGCTCAATAGTCCAACATGTGGAGTCACCTAATTTTGAAGTTAATGTAAAACTTCTTTTTTCATCAGTAAGTCATGATGGTTTGATGATTGGAGTAGCAAAATCTTTTTTGGGTAGGACTGGGGTTTGAACTCAGGGCTTTGCACTTGCAAAGCAGGAGTTCCACTGTTGAGCCCCACCTCCAGTCCATTTTGCTATGGTTATTGTTTTCCCATTTTTATTAGGGTATATTCAGGGGGGACTTCATTGTGACAATTCTGAATAACCTCACTTTATACATTGGTTAGGTTAGATCACCCCTACCCTGTTTCCTCCCAACTGCCCGCCCCATTTAAAGCAATTGCAAGAGGTTTCATTGTTCTATTTTGTGTATGTATATGAAACCCATCAACCATATTCCCTGACCTTCATCTCCTTTATTCACTCTTCCCCTCCAACAAGTACCCGTCTACACACACTGTACTTATTTTACAGTCCTGTCTTTTGTTATTAATTCCTAAGTCAATGTTCAAAGGAGTTTCTCAGTGTTTCCTGTTGTGAATATACTTTGCTTTGGTCCATTCAACCCCTTCCTTTACTCTCCCTTACCTTGCCTCCCACCCCACAATTATTCAACTGCTTTCAATACATATCATTATATCCTTTACCTGCATAGATGTTATGTATTTCTATGTTGTTGACTGTCATTTTCTTTTCCTTTCCCTCCTTCCTGAGTTCCATAGAGCAGTTCCATAATTACAAACATGTTCTACATATAAGTTTGTATATGATCATGTTTGTTTTTGTGTATATGTTTATCTTTTGGATCTATCTTCCACATATGAGAGAAAACATGTGACTTTCATCTTTCTGAACCTTTTGTCTTCTCTTACCATGATGTCCTCCAATGACATCTATTTACTTTCAAACCACATAATTTCATTCTTCCTTATGACTGAATAAAACCCCATTGTGTGTGTGTGTGTATATATATATATATATATACACACATACATCATATACATCATATATATATATACGCCATATATATATATCATATTTTCTTAATCTGTTCATCAGTTTTAGGTCATCCGAGTTGTTTTCATAGCTTGGCTATTGCGAACAGTGATGCAATCAACATTAGTGTACAGGAGTCTCTATTGTATTGTGACTTACATTCCTTTGGGTAGATGCCCAGGAGAGGTATTACTGGATCATATGGCAGTTTTCTTTTTAGTTTTTTCTTTTTTTGTGTTATTTTTCTTTTTTTATAATTTATTTTAATTATTATTTTACTGGGGGTACATTGTGACATTTACAGAATTTCTTATAGTATGTCATAGTTGAATTCACCCCCTCCATCATTCTCTTTTATCCTTCCCTCTTCCCATTCCTGGAATAATTTCATCTGGTTTCATTTTCTCATTTACATACATGTGTACAGAACGTTTCTTGTAAGGAATCTCCATACTGCTTTCCATAATGGTTGCACTAATTTACATTCCTTCCAACAGTGATAAGGGTTCCTGTTTTGTTGCATCCTCACCAACATTTGTTGTTGTTTACATTCTTGACGATAGCCATGCTAACTGGGGTGAGATGAAATCTAAGTGTAATTTTGATTTACATTTCTTTTATGGCCAGGGAAACTGAACACTTCTTCATGTATTTTATTAGCCATTTATACCTCTTCCTTTAAAAATTCCTTATTTTTAAGATGGGGGTCTCAAGAACTATTTGCTCAGACCAGCCTTGAACCACAGTCCTCCTGATCTCAGCCTCCCAAGTAGCTAAGTTTATAGCTATGAGCCACCAGTGTCTGGCTTTTTCAAGTTTTAAGTGGAGTCATTACATTACCCAAATCAATTTGAGTTATGGACCACTCATTCAATTAATAGGTAGTATACCACATTGCAGGCTGTGGTTACTGTAAGTAAAATAGTCTGGCTCCATGATTGATGGATGGTATAAGGCCTACGATGTATGTTTGGTGTAGTGTTTGGCTACCTGAGAGATGCATAGTCCAGTTAGTCAGATATGTGACCTTTGGGGGTGAGAGGCAAGGAGGCCTGTGAGGCAAACAGCTGAGATCCTGGAGAAAAGTACGGGTTGTAGAAGTGAGCAAATAAATTATAAGAATGTTCCTGAGTACCCACCCTCATTTTTGAAAGTACTTAATAATTCCAATCTAGGCACTTATCACATAGATATTTGTGGAATCTGTTCACATGTAAGGGCTGGGAGTATACCCATTAGTACTTAGGATAATTTCAGTTCTTTTGAAGGTTGGTGTTTTTACAGTAATGATTCCGAATCAAAGGGTTTGATTCCTTGCTCCATTACTTTTGGACATTTGAACAAGTAACTTCTGTTTACATTTGAGCAAGCAGCTTAACATTTGAGCCTTCTTTTCTCATGTGTAATGTAGATATCAAGGAATCTGATCTGCCTAATTCATAGGGTTGCCGAATTCAATTATACATATATTAAGGTTTTTATGAACTATCAAATTTTGTGTAAGTGCAAGTTATTTTTAGGGAAGAAGGGCCATGAATAAAGTTGAGAGGATATTTCCAGTCCTTTTCCAATACCACACTCAGAATCCTTGTTGAATAGTGTTTAAACTCACTTAAGTGGGTTGCATGGTCTGCCCAGTTGGTCGTGGAAGGGAAATTATGTTGATGTGAAAAGTGTATGATTTAAATGTGTTTTCATGAGTTCAGAATATGGACAAGGAAAATGCCTGTTAGAAAGAGGCTGGGTATGTTGGTGCACATCTGTAATACCAGCTATTTAAAAGCAGAGATTGAAAGATTGTGGGTTTGAGGTCAATCTGGGCAAAAAGTGAGATCCCATCTCAACAAACAAACCAGATACAGTGGGTCACATAGTAACCCAGGCTGACCTATTTGGAAGGTGTAGGTAAGAGGATTGCAGACTGGGACTGGCCCTGGGCAGAAAGTGTGACACCCAAAAACGGCTGCCTAGCAGGTGCGAGGCCCTTAATTCAAACCACAGTAAAGCCAAAAAAAGAAAAATAAAAGAGGCACGTGACCTGCAATCTCCCTTAACTATCATCTGTTTAGAGGTTTCCAGTGAAAGCATTTTGTCAATCCTAAACCCCACAGCTCTGCCTAGGAGTTAGATGGTACTATAGAGAAAGTGTGCCCATGAGACACGGAGCTCTTTTTAGGCTTACAAGAGCATGTAGCTCAAATAGATGATCTATTCAGAGAAGTCACTTTGTGGGTTATGTATTTCCAGTGGTGAACTATAGCTTGGAATATTTTAGGGATGCCACTTTTGGGGACACCATCTCCATAAATAGGTAATTAAGCATATTTGATAGTGACCCTCAATTTTTTATTTGAAATGCAGCTTATGTGCCAGCCTGGTCTCTGAATGACAACCCTGAAAGGATGAGTCTCATCCCTCACTGATAAGTGAGGATATTCAGTTGTTAAAAAAAAAAGAGTTTTGACCAAAAGCAGTGCAAGGTAGGGTAGACATGGAATTTCTACCTTCATGTTGACAATAGACATTGGGATGCATGCTTAGATATATTGGTTGTTTTTAAAAACTCACGTTAATTCACAAGCTTTGAGGACCTCATTTTTAAGATTGTTTCCCAGTTAGAATAATGCCAGTTTGGAGTTTCATGTATCAACATATAAACCTCATCAATCTGTTTAAATAAATGTTTCCAAAAAGTTACCTAAGTAAATATTAGGCCATGACAATCAGCAATTGGGTGGCATATTGTGGGATACAGAAGAACTGCATAATATTTGTATCAAAAAAACTTTCTCTAAGTTGTGAATCACATTGTTTATTGTTCCTTAACCTAGTATTGAATAAAAAGTCCAGGTCACTGTGCTCTTTATAAACCTGTAACTAAAGAAAACGTAGCTGATGAGGTTATGAAATGGTAAAAGAGAAACCACTGTTTGTGACCACATCTTCCTGAGTGATATATGATGCTTACAAGGAAGACAAAAACCAGCTGTTCAGAGGCTTGTGAATTTATGGCGAATATAGTAAACTGTGTTTAAGAATTTTTTTAATCCATTAGACATCTCAATTTTTAGCCAGAATAAGATTAGGATGTGTTTAAAATCTGAATCCCTTTTCTTACAGGGGAAGGCTGACTTCTTCTCACTGTCAGAATCATTTTTCTGGTAAAATCTAGGGTCTGTATGTTGCCTGTTAAAAATCTTTAGGCATTTTCATTCATTATCACCATTGAGTTTTTGTAATATATCAGCTATTAATTTCAGGAGCTTCTTATCCTTCAGTAGCACTTTTTCCTCTCCAAACTGGCATTTTTAAATAGCAGACAGGAGTTGGAGGAGCTTATTATAGCTTTTACCCAACTGGCAGTAGACTGACATTTCAGTCTAAATTGGGTCTAAACTGCACTTAGGTTTTAGACAAGACGTGCATCTAGTAACCAGCACAGTTCTGTGCACTCTCTGCCTTTCAATCTGATCAACGATGAAGCCAGCACGTTCACGGTAATCATTTTAGTTTCATATTGTTTGATCGACTGTGGGATCTAGTGAGCTTGAGGCTGAGGAATACTCCCTTGGTGAAGTCTAACAAAGTAATTCTTCACTGGTTCTCTTGGCTTTGCTAACCTGTGAGAAGGAACAAAACCAGATTTTTGTCCTTCTCTAATTAATAAAGAGATTGACAAACGTTCATTAGTTGATTTCAGTTCTTTGTTGTAAATTGCTATTTTATTAATCTGTTTCCTTTCTTCAGTGTTTCTTAGTGTCAGGAGGACTGTCTTACTACATATCTTAAAAAATACAAAAAATTTCTCAGCTTGGTGGTGCACATCCATAATCCCAGTACTCGGGAGGCAGAGGCAGGAGGATTGCAAGTTCGAGGCCAGCTGGAGCTACACATTGAGATCCTGTCTCAAATAAACAAAGAAAAGACTTGTCACTATGTAAATGTTGAGAGCCCTGTTTTGCGCTGGGTTCTTCTCTAAACTGGGTGAAGTCCCTGCAGGTGGTGATATCAGTTAGTGATTTCCCAATTACTCATTTTACTCATTTACATCACTTTATGATGGAATTCTTGGAAATATTCTGATGAAAGCATCTTTATTCCTCTATGAAGTAACATTTGTTTGAAGATAGTCTGATGGGGTGTGCCACTGGTTACTCAGCCTATACTTCCCCTTCCTGGAATGGTTCCAAGGTTTTTCTCCCCTTTGGCCATACCAGAAGTTTGTGCCTTTTTGGAAATAGGCCATGTCATTGAGAAACTTCACACACTGTCATCAGGTCCTTTTTTTTTTTTCCTTGCTGCTTGGAAAGATTGGAGCAAGGTGTCCAGCTATTGGTGAGAAAGATTCTGCTTCTATTTATATTTATCTTGTGATTATTACACTGCCTGCAGTTTCCATAATGTTTTGCCAATGGCACATTCAATAGAGGAAAAAAAGAAATATTTTTCAAATACTACTACTGGCTGTAGGATACTCAGGTGACTATTTTATGACATTGGACAACATAGAGAAAGTTGTCACATGTTATTGGTGCTGAGAGAGCACTTTCATTTTGTGAGAATTGGAGCCGTCCACACAGAGTGCCAGGGACTTAGGCAGACCCTATGCAGTGCTCCATGGGAGGCCTGCAGGCTTTTGTGTAATGCTAAAGGCTGTTTACTTGAAGCTGTTTCTGGTTTTAGATTTCCAGAGGTGGACAATTGCTCACACACACATACAACTCCAGCTCCCAGCACTATTGACTGGACTCTTTGTAGCTGTTTGAAGTTTAGATAGTAAAAACTGTTTTTCTTCACTTCAAATGAAAATAAACTTTGAATTTTCCATATTACTTGACAGCCCACCTCACAATAGGTAAATGAAGATTCATACAGGTAATTAAAATTTTTTGAACTACTTTTCTTCATGGCCATATTTTCTGGTTGGTATCTATATACCTTCTTTTAAGGCTTTACTGGTCCATTTTACCTGTAATTAAATACCCACATAGAATAAAAACATCACTTTTTAAAAATTTTTTAGGATATATTCAATGTATAGGGGGGATTCATTGTGACAATTTCAAATAGCCTTACATTGTACATTGGTTAGATTGCCCCACCAGCTCCCTCCACCCCCGCAACCTCTTGCCCGCCCCACTTAAAGCAATTGCAAGGGGTTTCATTGTTCAATTTTGTATATGTATATGAAGCCCATCAACCATATTCCCTCATCTTCATCTCCTCCATCCACCCTCCCCCTTCCCATAAGTACTCCCTACACGCTGCACCTATTTCACAGTTTTGTCTTTCATCATTAATTCCAAAGGTGTGTCTCAATGTATCCCCACTGTGAGTACACTTTATTTTGGTCAGTTCAACCCCTTTCATTACTCTCCCTTACCTCTATCCTCCTACCCCCCATTATTCAACACCTTTCAATACATACCATTGTATCCTCTACCTGCACAGATATAATATATTTTGATATCATTAATAGTCTATCATTCTCTTTTCCTTTCATTCCTCCCCCAAGTTCCATAGGGTAGTTCCACTATTGCAAACATGTTCTTCATATAAGTTTGTATGAACATAAAAATGTAATTTTTTAAAAAAAGGAACATTTCAAGTTGAGGGGCTGCTTGGCAAGTGTCAACTTAGCCATTCTCTACAGACTTCTTTCAAGTTTTGTGTTTTTTTATTGTGGTCTTAAACTTGGGGGTAGAAAGCTTATCCCTGTATGCTTCACAAGCTTGCATGCAAGATCAGTAGTGTTTTAGTACTTTAAAATAAAAATCACTAAGAGTAGAATGAGCAACATTTCAGTCATTGAGTCTCTGAGAAGTCAATGAGAATAATAGTCTACTACAAATAGAAGGGAGTAACATATGTGCCACATGTCTGTGATCTAAAGAATTTTTATTAAAATTGGCCAGCAAGAAGTTATTGAGTAAGTTTTTAATGTAATAGAGGCAGTCAAGTGAGCACATGGAAAACTGTGTTGATTATGAAGTTGTAAAGGTATGGAAATTCTCATATAAGAATGAGAAATAAATAAGGGGAATGAATATTGTAAGAAAGACAAGTATGGAACAGTATCATACAAATTAAAGCTAGAGTAATGTCTTATATGAAAGACTTAATCTTGAGATTTTTTTATATACCAACCGTCATCAATCAGAAAATCAGATAAGATCTTATTGATAACAGTGGTACACTGTAAAACTTAAAAAATGGAGTTATGAGCAACATTTATGTATAGACCAATAGCTATCAATTAATTTGTAGTTTTAATCCATACCCATTTTGTTAGATGTTTCATTGATGTGATAAAAACAACGTAAGGGAGGAATTATATATTTTGGCTGATAGGTTCAGAGGTTTTAGTCCATGGTTCACTTGCTCTGTTGTTATGGGAATATGGTAAGGCAGACTACTATGATGGCAGAGCAAAGCTCTTAGCTCATGGTTGCCAGGAAACCTAGAGAGAGGAAGGGATAGGAAACAAGATACATCTTTCCAGGACATGCCCCCAGTGACCTTCTTCCTCCAAGTAGGCCCCACCTTCTACTTTACCTCTCAGAAATAGCCATCATATCCTGAATCCACTGAGTATGTCAGAGCCCTCAAGATCTAACACTTCCCCCAAACCCATCAGCAGGCAGCCAAGCCCCCAATACATGAACCTGTGAGGGACATTTCATATTTGAGTCATAATACCCATATAAAATCTAGCACATTTTTCTGACACCAGAAATCATTTCAGGATTCATGTGGAAGAATAACAGGTAACAATAAGAAAAAAAATCTAAACATAAAATTTCTTGGAAATTGCCTGTTCTAATATTAGAACACATGACAAAATGACAAAGTATAGTTTAAAAAGTATGGATTGATTTATAAATGTGCACATTAATGGACTAGAAAGGCCCAGAAATATATTCTCATGTAAGAATTTGATATGAGGGATATGAGAAAATGGGGAAGTGATGAATCAGTCAACTCATAGTATTTGGGTAAACAGTAACCTAAGAATTAATTTAAAAACTCACCATATACTATAATAAATTCTAGATTAAAGAATAGAAAGCTGAAAAGACATAGCTGAAGAATTAAAATCTTTGTAGGTCACTTAAAGTTCTAAGCTTTGAAAGGGTAGAACAAAAAAAAAAAAAGGAAAAATAAGAATATTCTGGTGAGTAAAATATTTTAAGTAAAAGTGACCCAAAGATTACTAAGGGCAGTGGTAGACTTCAATATACAGTTGAGCCAAGGATATGAACAAATACTCGGCAAATGAGGAAATTCTATTGATAAACAATAAATCTTTACCTTCAGTAGTATGAAATAATCTAGATACTTTTTTGTTGAGAATAGTAAAATAAAACCTGTTAAACAAAATTGGGGATGGAGCATACTTCAGTGCTGCTTAGATAAGAATACACAAGGCAGGCCAGGTGTGATGGTGCATGTCTGTAATTCCAGCTATTAGGGAGGAGAAGAAATGAGGAGTGCGGTCTCAGGCCAGCCTGGGCAAAAGTACAATTCCCAACCTAAAAACAAACTAAAGCAAAAAGGTCTAGAGGGATGGCTCAAATGGTAGTGCACTTGCATAGCAAGTGCCAGGCCCAGAGTTCAAAATCCCAGTACTGGGGCTGGCAGAGTGGCTCAAGTGGTAGAGCACCTGCCTAGCAAGCATGAGGTCCTGAGTTCAAACCCCAGGGCTGCCAAGAAAAAGAAGTTCCCTCAATATCCCAGTACTGCCCACCCCCCCAAAAAGCAAAAGACTCTGGGTTCAATTACTAGTACCCCCACAAAAGACATACAGGTTGTAATAACATGCTATATAATATCAAAATGATTAGTTGGAATAGACTGGTATAACTTTAAAAAACAGTTTGGCAATCTATTAAGTCATTATGTGATATTGTATCTATTAACACAATAAATGTATTTATCATGTAAATTACAATATACTCAGTAAAGACCAAACGTGGAGAGAGATACATCATAAAGCCTTGTTATGAGGGAAAGTATTAAGAACTTAAATATCTGAAAAGTGATATGTGAAACTGGTGAAGATTTTTTTTTTGATAATAGGTAGTAAAAAAGTATTCCTCAGTTTTATACCCTGGCTAAAGAGCCTTCTGAAAAAGGGAAGAGTGAAGTTGGCATTTGGAGCTAGTTTTTTTGGAGATTGACAGTAGAGTGTCAAATTCTAGTTCTCATTAAAACCTTTTATGTCGGATCTACACATAATATTGAACTTCACAGATGGTTTTTCAAGTATCATGCCTTAATTATTTTTAAAGTTAGGTCACATTCCCTGATGACAAGGTCTGTGAATAGAGTCAACTGTCTAGCATATGCAATTCGGCCTCTTTGGAGCATGTGGACCATACATTTGGGAGCGTGCGAGGAAGAAAAATGGACAATGTGATGGATATCTTCGTTCCTTTGAGCTAGAATAACAAAATACTAGCAACTGGATAGCTTATACACAACAGGAATTTATTTCTCAGAGTTCTGGAGCCTAGGAAGTCCAAGATCGAGGTGCCAGCTGATGAGGTGTCTGGTATGTGTCTCTTCCTCACATGGCAAAAGGGACAAAGTCTCAAGGGCACTAATTCCATTGATGAGGCATAGCCCTCATGACCTTGTCACCTACAAATACCATCACTTTGAGGTTAGGATTTGAACATAAGAATTTTAGGAGGGTCACAAACATTCAGACCATAGCAGAGGACAAGTTAAAGAAGAGAGGAGTTACAGGGCTTTAATGTGAGAATGCTCCCAGGAGGGATCAAATTACCAGGTGTTTTCTATTCTAGTTTTAATCTTAACCAAAACAACAAGCCTCTGGTGAACTAAGCAAGCACATAACTGGGTTTACACCTTGGCCTGAGGGAAAGCTTGGGGGTGTAGAGATACAATTCTACTTGGGGCTACAGGGATGGATCATGGGGATGCAGGCTGATAATATGGTCCCATGACTGATTCTAGATCATACTGCATGGAATCATCTGAAGGTTATGTTACCTGATTCTTGTCTAGAGTTAGTGACCTGAAGCCACCTTGAAGAATATTTACTATGCAAAGAAGTTCTTTTTGTAGAAGGCCCTTGTATTTGATTTGAAGTGAGACTCTGCCACTGTTCCTTTAGAGGTGCTTAAATTTCATCTAAAATTTTTATACTTTATAAAAACATGTTTTCTCCCTAGAAGAAATATCTTAAAGTTCTTTCTTTAATTGTACATGAAAAACTTTCTTCATAATTCATAAGATTATATGGTCAGTATTTGCCAAAATCATATGAGCATTTCCTCCATATTCTAGAGCTCTTGGCCATTGCAACAATTAAAATAAAACAGCATTTTCCTCTAGTGACTCAACTTTTTAGAGCATGCTTTGTGTGTTAATCCAGAGTGCTATTTTTCTCTTCTGTATTTCCGTGTTTATATGGAAGGTTCAGGAGTAGAGAAGGAAGGCTAATCCACTATGGACATGTTGCCTCTAAGTCATAGTTTTGGCAAAACCTGCTGATGAGGGAGGGGTCAGTTAACTCATTATTGGTAGACATGATTTCGCTACTGTTTTCTTTACCTCTCTCCCTTACTTCCCCGGGCTGAGTTAATTGAGAGTAAGCCATTTTATTATCCATTTTAGAAACTGTATTTTAAAAAATGTCCTTGAAATTACTAACCCTATAATACAAAAATGATAAGTGATGTAAACAGGTAAACTGAATGACCTGGCCAAAGTCACAAATGACTCAAGTAGGTGGAGCAGGAATTTATGGCACTCTTCCTCCAAAAGGATAACTACGGCCAGGCTTTCCTGATACCTTATGTGTTGCCCCAGCCTTATATTAGTGCCTAGTTTAGATCATTGAAAAATTACATTTTAAAATAAAATTTACCCTTAAAAGTCATTGCCAAGCTAGATGTCAACAACTGCAAATAAGTTGTTGAGTTATACCCTGCCACAATTATGTTCCTATTAAGTCATGCTTCAGTTATGAGTTTTGCTATGCAGTGAAAAAATGTCACTAGCAATGAAGTTATAGAAATACCTAGTTGGTAGGGAAGAACTAGAAAAATTAATTTGGAATAGTCATTTCTTATAAATCTGCTAATTCTGTTCTGGTTCCTCAGCTGGTGATTAAAAATGTATTTCTTCTTACATGGTTTTCAGTGTGCAAATCAGAAATTAGGAGTCATGGGGTCACACATTATAGGGAATACTTAATGTTGAGGTGATGGCCCAGGGGTGCAGCTCAGTGATAGAGCACTTGCCTAGACTGCATGAGACCCTGGGTTCAATCCCGAGTTCCCCTGACCCCCAAAGCTGAGGCTCTATTATCTATATTAAGTTGCTAAAGATCATTCTGTGAACAAACTCTGAAAACAGAAAAACATCTTTTGTTTGCCATACTAAATCTTCGTAAGCCACTGTTTTGTAATTTCGGATCTTGCTGAGCAACATTCTGAAGGCTGTTAAGTTGAGACTTTTGTCTTTTTTGTTCTTAGCACACTCAAGTGTAGACACAATGCTCTGGAATGTTGATGGAGTAGCATTCTACAAGCTTTAATTTTTTTTTTTTGTTGCCTATTATGGAGAGAAGACCAGTAAATTAGAATGTTTGATTCTTTCTTCTTTATTTACCTTCCATTTGGAGTTCTGTTACAGAATAAAGGACTGTGTATTTTGTGGATGAATTATTGAGTAGGCAAATCAGGTTTCAAGATGTTGTTTTCTGACAGTGATTAATGATTAATTATCCAAGCTGGCATTAATAGAAAAACACTATTGTACTATTAAATTACTACATGGCCTGCCACTGTATCAGTGAACACCAAAAAGATTGGATCTGTAATAATTTAGATTTATAATGAAAATTGTACTCTCAAGTATGATTGTCTAAGCCGAGTTTCCTTTTTTAGCATTTTAGAGTACAGAGACATAAATATCTTCGAAATATCTCTCATATTCAATATTAGATTCAGAGGTAATTTGGAAGAGTTCTGGTACATTTAGTTTTCACCCAGTCATTCTCCTATGGTAACAAAGCAATCAATCATGGGCTTCAACTGTTACCAATAAGAACTAGTTAATTATTTGGATGAATGCCTATGCACCTTTTAAATGTGGCAAAAAAAAATGATTTTGAAGGTATCTTTTAAAATAAGGACTTATTTGAGAAAAACCATGGAAATTATTAATAGGAAAAAGTATTCTTAGGGCCAAGTGAAGAGACTCTTAAACTGGCTTTTGAAACAGAACGAATTACACCTTTCTTTAGTCAATGTAGAAAGAACTACCTTTCAGGGCCTGGCTTTGGATTTGGAAGTGTTTCTGCCTGGTCCAAAGACCTTTCCATTGCATGAAGCAATGTTCTTTGCTTTTTGACGGCCCCCATTGTTTGCCTTCTGTTTTAGGTATTTGTTCTGAACAACACATTGGGGGATGAAATATTATTTCAGACGATTTTTGAGACTGTTTCAAAGAGCACTGAACTCACTGACATTTTGGTAATTGCGTATGTTATTTCCTTACTTACTTTCAGTTTGATTAACAAGCTTAAACCTGGCATCATTAAGAAGATCAACAGGCTGTCCACACCAATAGCAGGTTTGGTAAGTAATAAATTATCTTCAAAACTAAGTTTCTTTGTTTTTAGTTTTATTTTATTTTTAGCTGACAAATTATTATCATACTATTTGTGGGGTACCGTGTATTATAATTCAGTTGTTCTACAGGACAGTAGGGTGACTATTGCTGGTAATAGTGTGCTGTACATTTCAAAATAGTGAAGAAAGAGAATTTTGAATGTCTCACTTCAAAACTAGATTTCTTTATCTTTGAAATGTGAAAAAGTGGGCATATAGATAGGTTCTCTTATCTGCAATTACTGTAGAAATAAGATTAGGGCTTTTTTTTCCCATAGAAAACATTTTTAGTGATGTCCTTGTATCTTTATTTCCTTTCTGCCAGGAGGCTTTTATTTA
The DNA here is from genome assembly GCF_047511655.1 of Castor canadensis. NCBI lineage: Eukaryota > Metazoa > Chordata > Mammalia > Rodentia > Castoridae > Castor > Castor canadensis. Next base: position 33,498,419 of record NC_133395.1, on the reverse strand, counting down.
TACTTCTTTATTTTTTGTTTGTTTTAATTTTTGTGCCTCCAACTACATATATTCCCTTCCTGGGAATACATTCACATACATACATACACACACACCCATATATAGATAGATATAGATAGATGTAGATATATAGATATGGGCTGTACTGTGGTTTGAACTCGGGGCTTGAGCTTGCTAGGCAGGTGCTCTACCACTTGAGCCATGTCTCCAGCCCATATATTCATATATGCTTTCTTCCACAAATGCATTTGTGTAGGTTCCATTCTTTCTGAAGCTCAGCCCTGAATATGCTGCAGTCAACCCAGACTGACAGGTGTTCACTAGTTATGTTTCTGTTGCTTCACACTTATGTATGACTCTCACTCAGCACACAAATCTTAAATGTGTTTTCAAAATAGTCAAGGCCAGGTACTCTTTTGCCTTATGGTGGGTTTCCTACTAGTGTCCTGTGTGATGTTGGACAAGTCACTGTCTTCTCTTTGTCATGGTCATGTCATCCATGAAATGACAGTGATGGTTCTCTAGATTACTTCTAGCTTTAAATTCAGATGTTATGTATGGAAAAATACCCCCCACTGTCATTGTATAGTTATCCTGATATTCAAGTCACTGGAGACACCAATAATAAAATGGGACTGGGTCTTGGTAAATAATTTATTATTAAATACAATTCATGGATTATTTTTAAAAAAGTGTTATAAATTCTTAAAAATCAGTGCTGATGAGAAGAGTCAGTTTAAAATTTTTACACTATACCTTGAAGTTTAAGACAATTAACAATGAAATAATGACAATTAGTAATGGAATATAGAAATGCACTGATTATCTTTGGAATATTCATTATGATTACAATACATTTGAGAAACTTCTGTTTGGCCATTCATGTGTATGTAGCTGTTAATGGCATAAATACTTATAGGTAGCAGTACCAAAATTTCTAGTTTTGCAAGATACATGAAAAGTTCATCAAAATTGAAACTGAGAAGAGTTTTGCAAAGTATTTATTATTGGAGAATGTCTGTCTAGGAGTCAGGCAGAAAAAGGTTTCATAGTTTTAGTCAAACATAAAGCTCCCACACCAATTGGTTCTAATATTAATTCCTTCCTCCTTACTACCTTGCCTCTATTCTACATCTGTCATGAATAGGTAGCTGACCTTATATTTTTATAATTTGGTTAGATACAAAGCCCATCACATATGTGTGTATATGTGTGTGTGTGTATATATATATAGGGGGTGGGTATATATATGTATATATGTAGAAATAAGGTTAGGGCTTTTTATGTACATATTTATGTATATATGTTCATATATGTGTGGGGGTCTGTACATATATACCCAGACATACATATATTTTATTTATAGTTTTCTAACAATATAGTTATAATATATTTGTTTTAAGGGATAAAGTTAATGAAGTTTGTTATTTGAAGTCTTTCTTGGTAGAAACACTCAATTTCATAAAGTAAATAAGCTTCATATGAGAATGACTTTTATAAGGCAATTTCTATGAAAACAAAAGTTTAAATTGTATTGGAATTTCTCTGTCATTTCAAATGTTGAGTTATTCTTAGATAGTTTAATATTTTGATTTTAAATAGTCGTGTCTTGAATCAATTACATGCATTTAAAATGAAATTAGACTTTGATCTCAAACACCAAACACCCTACATATTTGAAATGCTTGAATTATGGTGGTTTGTTGGACACTGTAGATTTTATTTAGTTTTCATTTTTTATTACTATTATTATCATTATTTTATTTATTTATTTATTTATTTTGGTGAGACTGGGGTTAGGCACTCTATTGTTTGTGTCACACCTCCAGCCCATTTTTCTCTGGTTATTTTGGAGATGGAGTCTCTCAGACTATTTGCCTGGGCTGGCCTCAAACTATGATTCTCCTTACCTCAGCCTCCTAAGTAGCTAGGATTACACGCATGAGCCACCGGTGCCCAGCTTATCCACTTTTCTGATTGTATGATTAGATGCAAGCACAAATACATTTTATTTTTAAGCCCAAAGACTTCTCCAAGTGTTTCTGTTTCAAGCATCAGACATTCCTTCCACTTTGGATTTTATCTTTAGAAACTAAAATGTAATGTATACCCAGTATATTAAATAGCATGGTTTTCCAAATACAAGACACTGAGCATTTTCAAGTGTATGTAGGAGCATAAGAGTGACATTAGCTGCAGAATGGGCTAAGCCACGTCTCACATGACTTCTGATTACTTGTCAAGAGAGTTATATTAGAATTCTCAAAGGATTCATTTCAAGTGTCAGTTAGAGCTCTGACATATATCTGGAAAGAGGGTCATTTATGAGGATTAAAATGGATAATACATAGAGTGTCTGACATACAGATATTCAGTGAGTGTGCTTTCTTTTAACAAATGGTCAAGGGCCTACTAGTTGAGGACTTTTCTAGTCTATAGGGATATATTGGAAGAGCAAGGATGGATATGGCTTCAAAGTGCGGGAAGGGGAAACACACAAATTAGTAAATGAGCAAGAAAGTACCATAAAATAAATGGCTTCAGAGAACTACAGTAGACTACTATCCCTACAAAGGTTATATCCAACTCATGAGGAGTTGTAATGGGACTACACCAGCTTTAATTGCTTGAGATAGGGGAGGGTCTTGAAAACTTTTTGCCTGGGCAGGCCTTGAACCAACATCTTCCTAATCTCTACCTTCTGTGCCCATCAGGGCATGCTTTTTGAACAGGAAAGCACAGGGATGTTTTTATACCAAGTCAGATGAACAGTGTCTTATTTTGAGGATTTAGCAGAAGACTCTCCGATTATTCCCATATTTATCTGTAGACATGGCCACTGTATTCTACCTGATTAATTTTTTCTGCCCCGTTTCCAATAGGAAATCTTTGGTGTCTCTTAGTTGAAGTTCCCGAGAGAGAAATCTGAAAGGACTAGGTTACCCTTTCTTTTCTTGCTATAGATATCATAGGCCAACCTAGTTGTCTTGGCCTAATGGGCAGTGGTCAGGAGCACTGGTTTCCTTTGGCTCATTCGGTTGAGGTGTGGTTGAAGTGGGTTCTGTGAAGGATGTTGGAGCAAGGTAGATATGCTTAGGCAAGTCAAATTCAGTAAGGATTTCTGTATAAAGGTATAGGCTGAGTGGTTATGGTGGTCTGTGTTTTCCCATCCATTACTCCTTCGCAAATTTTTTAATTATGCCTTTCCAGTTTTCCTGAGCTACCTACCATATGTGTTTAGCTTTTAAGCCAAAGTAAATTGATTTATCCTTGCAGATGGACCTGTGGCAAAAACATGGAATTTGCCCCCAAGAAATGGTAATGGAAGAGTTGTTTAGATGATTTAGAAATACATGCTGAGTTTGAAAGTCATGAGATCATTTTCTCTGGGAGGGCAATAACTATGTTCTCTTAGATTTTCCTACTGATAGGGCTTTTCTCACTTGACTGAATTTTATTTCATAAAGAAATCCATTCACCCTATCTTTTCTATTCTTCCTGTTTTTCACAAACCCATGTTAAAAAATTAATCCATCCTAAGACTTTGTTTTCCAAATACAAACTAGCTGTGTTTAATGTGGGTATGTTCAACACATAGAAACTCAAAACTAAAACTAAAACCCAGAGACACAGCCAAGATATCCTGGTTGTGAAAAGAGCTGTTGAGGCAGAATAATGTTTAGCATCTGATATGTTTGTGTGCATGAAATACAATGTGTAGAAACATGAGGCAAATTATTAGTGCTAAGATTTATACTCCTCTTGGACCCCTACTGATTTATTTGCATTTAGGTAAAGCAAGGTTTCTTCACCTCGGCACTGTTGACATTTTGGGGCACATAAGTCTTTGTGAGGAACACTGCCCTGTTCTTTGTAGAATCTTCAGTAGCATTGCTGACCTTGACTCACTAGATGACAGTGGCACTCTCCCTTCCCACCATTTGTGACAGCTGAAAGTTTATTCTGGCATTGCCAGTGACCTCTGTGGGATAAAATGGTTCCTGATTGAGAGAGCCACTGAGCTGAAACATCAAGAAAATAACCACTAGGACTCTACATGGTTCGTCTGCTGAGTGACTGATCAATCTACTTGCATTTTCCATTTCATTTGTTATTTCTCTTTGAAAAGCAGTGGTATTTCAGAAAATTTGGTTGCAATCATTTGTTTGAACATTTGTGTCTATTAGTAGGCTCAATGGAAAGAAATTCTTAATATATCCATATTTGCATAAAATATGGCCTAAATATGAACATCTTTTCTATGAAGAATTACTCTTTTAGATTACGGTCACGGGCGAATATGTAAGGCAGGACATAGAGGCAGGCCTCATTCAGGAATGCTGTAGAATGCAGGAAATGGGCAAAGATCTGAGCTGGCTTATGCAGCTGGATGTGTCAGTTTCTCTCAAGATAGTTAAGGAATGAAGCAAGTCTATGTGTCCATTCTTGTGCCATTTTCTGGAACGTTATTAGTAGTTAATGTTCATATGCCTGTGTGAAGTTACTCCTGACTCTTCCACCTTCACTTCCTACATACCTGAGTGTTAGTAGTGTGACCTACTGTGTGCTGAAGTCACTTGGTGGAACATGTGGTCATTCCTTTCCAGCAGCTATAAAAGTCTTGAGAGGGATCTGCTATAAATTTGAAGTAATTCTGCCTAGGTCCTTGTCATGTGCTTTTCTAAAAACCATCCCCATACAGTGACTGTTTATCCCATTTTTTTCCCCTTTAGGAAGAAAGGGGAAATCTGTGGGCACTGGAGTTTGTGGGCACTTCCCTTAAGTAAGAGACCTCAAAGTGGTTTCTTTTTTGGGGGAAAAAAAAGCCCAATTCTTTTTCCTCTGCTTCTCATCTAGGTTGAAATAATGTAAGAAGTACAAATACAGTTACTATTTTCATTCAAGGGTAGTATGTTTCTGGGTAGGAGGCATGAATGAATCTTGTATGGCTGAAGAGAAAATACTTAGGGAATATTAGATTGTGATTCAGATGAGTCACAGGAATGAGCAGACCACATATGCCTTGCTTGAAAGAGTAGTAAAGCTGAGCGAGCTCTGTGCTGGGTCAGACCCAGCATGTGTCTTGAGGGAGCATCTCTCTAGAGGTGAGAAGAAATGCACATTTGTGGATGTATTTGGGTGTCTTAGAATATAAGATGCTGATAAGTGGAAGCATGGAAAGAGATGGAAAGATGGCATTGTGAAGCCAGTGTAATAGCTACGTAAAGGTGAGTAATTGTTTCTTCTCCCATTTGTCATTTTGTAGCTGACTTTGTAGATTAGGTTGAGGAGATCTATCTAAGAAAATGGGGACAGGCTTCTGCCAAGTAATTCCTCCTTGATCCATCATCCTCACCTTAGCCATAAGAGCGGCATTCTTAATGGAGCTGATTCTGATGCACTGTCTCCATCTTTAGATGATGTCCATCCATCTTTGTAGGCTAGGGAGGGTATGAAGAGAACAGCGCAAAGGCCCCTTCCATACCCTGCTTTATACTCATGTCCGACTCTGCTTCCCTTTTCCTGTTTTTGATTTCTTTACATTCAATGATAATGAAGGCTCAAAAAGTATTTTTTTGGTGGGGGGAGCAGGACTGGGGTTTGAACTCAGGCTTCATATTTACAAAGCAGGTGCTTTACTACTTGAGCCACACCTCCAATCCAGACAGCTCTATGTTTCTATGAAATATCATGCTCTTTAATTTGTATTTCTCACAAATCACAAAATTGTCTTGGAACAATTTTATATCTATTACAACAGACCTTAATGTTTCATTGAGTTAAAAGATAGATTTTTGTCTTTTTCCCCCTGTTTCTAATAGAGGCTGAATGTGAGATGATATCAATAAACTTGATTAAAATTGTTTGTTTGGCTTCATTATTAAACTATACTGAAGAAATGCCCCACCCAAACTACTTTTATAAGTTTTATAACTTTTCCTCAAACAGTAAAACTTAAACTATTCTTTCCGTACTATTTTTGTCACTTTCACTATTTTAAAGCAAATCATGACCTGCTTTTTTATCTAAATGTAGTAGCATTACTATTATTAATTTATTATTGTGCTTATATCAGAAATTATAGCATGAAAGCCAATCATTTACCGAAACTAAGGTCACATTATACATTGAAAGTGACAATTTCCATTATTGTATATTAATATAAGTGATTTTTTAATAATGTGTATTTTAGTGGAATTTCTGTATAAAGAAACTTCTGTATACAGAAATACACCATGTATATATTGTCCAGTATAAGTGTGGTGAATAGACTGGGGGTTGTACATTGGTTTTCTTCAAGGTAACAAATGTTAGATATAAATATCTGAGAGCCTTAATACTCCCATAAATATGTCATAAATAAGCCAAGGATGGTTGAGTTATTTATAAAGTACTCTTGGGAGATTTCCTCAAGCCTTCTTGTCTCTGCTTGTCTCCTATTTCCAATTAGAGATAGCAGTCACCAAGAGCGGAAACTTAAAAACTTTGTGTCAACCTTGAAGTTGTTTCCATTACCCTTGCAGTGGAGTAGCGCTGCAGAGCAGGAAACTCCTGTTTTCTTTCTCCCACAATCTCTTAATCATGGTGCTGGTACAAGTTTAGGAGCTCTTCCCTCCATTTCCCAAACCTGCTTGTTTTTAAATTTCAGATCAACATTTACATGTCAAGTTTCAGCCTGGAGGACAACTTTTTTTTCTTTTGGACATTAATGAATTAGAATTGCTAAGGCAACACTGTAATTAACTTATAGAGTTAATAGTACTTGATTAAAAAATATTGATTCAGTATTTGCATAGGATTATATCAGATACCACAGTTTCATTCAAATAACCTTGGACCAGTTCTTTAGGTACCTTTTGTTATGTAGAAATCGCGAAAGGAGCAAATGAGGTCGATAAGAAAATAGAATCCCTGGCGTAAAACTGGTAGGAAGCACTGGTCCCTTGAGGTGTCTTAGGCCCATTACTGACCCTAGAAATGTTTACGGAATGCCTACTACATATCAACTACTATTCTAGGCACTTGGGACACAGCTGCAAAAGAGGCAGAGAAAGTTCCTCCCTCATGGAGCTGACAATCCAGCGGAGTGAGATGAGCTCACAGTCAGTATCAATAATGTCCTGACAGGTGCCAATAATTACAGTGAAGAAAATGCAGTACCTCATCAGTGGCAAGTAATTACATGGAAAAATAACATAAGCACGTAAAGAATGACTGGGTGTGTATGAGAAGCACTTTGGAGAAGCTGCTCCGGGAGTCTTATTTCTGAGTTGACATTCGATCAGGGGTCTGCAGGAAGGGGAAGTGAACTCTGGGAAGGAATGGAGACAGGTGGGAATTTTCTAGGCCAAAGGAAGGGAGCAGGGGCATCAGCAAGGACTGGGAATCTGACCGAGTGACATGAAGAGGTGGTGACCGAAGCTGTAGGAGGCTTCATGGACTTTGGTGAGTAGACTGCTTTTTACTCAGAGTATGATGAGGATTCATTGGATATTTTGAGAATTTGTTGTTACCAGGTTATTGGCTGCTCATTGCAGGATTCTCTTGAGGAACAGCAATGCCAAGCCTATATTCTTCCATGATGACCATGACATAGGTATCCTGCAGGCAGAATGGGAGACTATGGGTTCCTGGGGCTCTTGTTGTCTCCCTGACTTAATGTCCCTTTCATTTGTCACTTGTTATTTTATACATTTATATCACCAACTTTCCCCTTTTCAATATCTGTCTTGACTCTTGCACAGTAGTATTTCTGGTTTTTGTTTTAGAGCTAGGTTCCTGCCTGATATCCTGGTTTTCATTGTGCCTCTTGTGTCAGTTTTTGGGGTGAGGTATGATTGGAGTCTAAACAAAGAGATTGCAGTAATCTTGTCTGTTATAGGCAGGATGTCTCTGGCTAGACATAAGTTGATCCAATACTAGTTTGGATCTCACCTGAAGAGTAGAAAGTAAAAAGTACAAAGATGTGGGATGGATTATTGCTATTTTCTGCAATTGGGAGGCTTTGCTTATTAAAAAAAGTCAATTATTCAGGTGAAGGGTTAAGCTATAATATGCTTCATTGATTTCTCCTACCCCTTTGGGTTCTGTGTCTTACAACAACCCCTAATTTGTACATTAATACTGTAGAAGGATGGTTTATTCTTGGCAACATGACAGTAAATCAGTACCATTTTGGCTAGTTTAAGTACAAATGAATAAAATATTGATGAAAAATACTCTGAATAGGCCCAGATCGCTAAAACAGGTGTTTATCAGGAATAGATTTTAACTATATTTTAGTTGAAAAAGATCACGGGAGGCCAGAGTGGCTCTATGTGGTCTACAAAGGTAATCTTGCATTTTGAGCCTTTATCTATGACCCTTCCCTGACAAGACAACAGGATTTTCAAATTCAGATTCTTCTGAATTTGGCTGAGTCTTTTTAAACCCATAGTCATCCTCCTGTGAGCTATGGAATCAGCCCCTTTAAACCCATAGTCATCCTCCTGTGAGCTATGGAATCAGCACCACCTGGTACATGATCTCAGCTGGGGGCTTAATAGATGCTACAATAAAAAGTACCTACACCTGAATAAGACAGTCAATGACTTCTGTTCATTTACTGAGCCCTTACTATGTGCTAGAAACTCTGCCAATCACATTACATCTACTTTCTCACTACAATTGCACATATACCTGGCTATCCTTGCTTTATAAGGTCAGCATTACTAGTGAAAGTTTGAGTAATGATTGGCCATACCTGAGTCCAGCTTCTAATAAGGGAAGACTCAGACAACAAGACCTTTTCTCCCAGGAGGTGTGGTTGCTGTGGTAGGTAGAATAATTATCTTCAGAGATGTTTGAATTGCAGTCTACAGAAACTGTGAATATTTTACAAGACCGGGAAGTTTTAGGTTACAGATAGGATTAAGGCTGCTTATCAATTGACTTTAAGATAAGTAGAGCATCCTGGATGATTCAGACAGGCCCAATGTAATCACAAGTGTCCTTATAAAAGGAAGAGGGCTTGAGAAGTTGGAGAAACACAGACTGCAATGTGAGGACTCAGCCTGGTGCTACTTTTTTCAAAGATGGAGAAATGAAACAAGGAGCCAAAAACTGGAATAATGAACCAAGGAATGTAGGTGGACTCTGGGAGCTGAAACAGAAAAGCAATGGGTTCTCTCTAGAATGCAGCAGAAGGAACTTAGCCTTGTGGACACCTGGATTTTAGCCCAGTGAGACTGACTGGTTTTAGATTTCTGACTTCCAGAATTGTAAGATAAAATTGTGTGCTAGCAATCTCTTACAGCATCAATAGGAAACAGGGGTGAAGAGCATAGATTCAAGAATTACCCTTCTGTATTTGACTCCCCAGCTCCATATTCAGTGTACGATCTTGGGCAGAGCACATAACCTTGTAAGCCTCAGTTGTGTGTAAAATGGGAACACTGAGACTTCACAGATTTTTGATGAGAATTTGAATAAAATAGTTTGTGTAAAGTATGGTTACCTGGCGTAAATTAAGAACTCAGTAGATAGCTAGTCTAGTAGACTAGTAGAAAACTAGTCATTAGAAGGGCTGGTTGGGATGATGCAAGAACTGCACAATGCCATGTGAGAGGCAAGAAACATTTAAAAGAGGAGATGTAAGGATCGGGGAGCATGTGAGGAGTTTGAGATGGCAGAGCTGTCCAAGTAGCTAAGGGGCTCTTGTGGGAGCGAGAAGAGTGAGTTCACCTTAAGTAGGTGGATTTAGATCAATATAAAACTAGAGGGAGGGAGTCTTGGGGCTTCTGTGACATAGAAATGACTAAAAATGAGGCAAGTCTGGAGCTGGGAAAGTTTGGACAATGGTTAATGATCCAGGCACAGCATCTGTGAAAGTGATTCTGAAGTGGGGGGCTTACAGGGGGACGACAGAAAGCTGCAATTCTCAGCTGGCTCTCAAGTTGTGCCATGTACTTTTCCTTTCTTAAATTTACTTCATTGCTTCTTAAAATCTCTTTGAGAATTACGATGATGTGTTTTCTTAAAGCAATTGCTTGTTTTACATTGGATCACAGAACATGGATAATTTGAGGATGGAACTTCTTAAATATGTATTTCAGCACTTTTTTTTTTTTAAGGAGTAGGTGAGTTTTAGAATGACTTCATTTGATGTGAGGTTTAATTTGAATAACATGCAAAGCTGTCACTTTATTCATGTTGCAGTTTGACAAAGCCAGTCATTGCTTCTCTGCAGCTATGGTAACTTGAGTTAATTAAACCTTCCAGTAAATAGCCTTTACCAGAGCACTCAGTCCTCCTTCCCTTGACTTTCTGTTGCCCTGACTTGCCAACTCTGAACTCTGCCTCACTTGTTTAGTGGTTTTTGCTCCTGCTGTGCCAAGCATTGCTGGCAAAAAAATCAGTTACCACACTGCTGGCGTCCTTACTGTGTATAATCTCCTGGGCCCTCTCTGCTACCTGGCTTTAAGCTTTCCTATTTGGTCCCTATTTCTATTTTCATATGTTACAAAGCTTTACCACTGTCTTTGTCTTCAGCTCCTTTTCTATGAGGTATGACCAATTTTTTTTAAATGAAGGAACTTTTTTTTTAATGGATGAAGAGGGGCATGGTGGCTCATACCCATAATCCTAGCACTTGGGAGACTGAGGCAGGAGAACTGTGAGTTTGAGGCTAGCCTTGGCTACATAATGATAACCTGTCCCAAACCAAACCAAACCAAAATGTTGAGACTAGTTGCTTATTTTCCTCACAAACAAAATTGGATTTCTGATGACTGTTGATGTGTGTGTTATAAAAATGGTAGGTGTTAGTTGATGCGTTAAACATTTCATACATATCTTTTTATCTAAACCATAATATAAGGGATGGATTCTCCAGGATAATAAATTAAAAAACTAGGATCAAATTGTGACTTAACTGCTCTAATGGAAATTGAATAATTAAACTGCAAATTTGGATATATTTTAGCTACCCGGATACTTAGGAGTTGCTTTAAAATAACTTTGACTGATAGTATCATAAGAATGGACTTCTACTAGTGAGCTCCATAATTTGTAGGTGACTCCTGTGCACACTGAAGAGAGACACTGTTGTGGGTCTTATTTGATAATATTCTTCTCACTTTATTTGCCAAAATCCTGCTGTCTCCAAAACCTCAAGTCATCTGGAGATAGTCTCCCCGTGTGGGCTGTGATTGAGCAGGTCTGGGGTGGAGCTCCAGCTTCTGCATTGAAACCGGCTCCCAGGTGAGACCGGTGCTGCTGAGCTGTGGAACTTGCTTTGAGTAGCAAGTGGCTAGGGCTGCTGTTCTCCAGCCTCACCTGAGGGACGACTGTGTGACCCCATCTTGTGTTCTGAATGGCTGATTGGGAACAGTTATTCTAATGCATGGACTCTTCTTCAAATGATGCCTGTGCAACCTCAGGATTACTTACTTGTAACATTTTTGGCGTTGTCATTTCCAGGGGTAAAGAAGGCAGGGACTTTGGTGCTGCATCATGAATAAGAAATGTAGGTCACTGAGTCTCTGGGCTCCCCATTTAAATCACTGATCTACATCTTCAGGTTCAGTGTTTTTTTTTTTTTTTTTAAATAAGATTTTATTTAAAGTAGTCCTGTGCCTGTACTGGGGATTCCAGGACAAAGTAGTCATGAGAAGGGTATTTGGTTAACTGATGAGGAGTACTTTCAGGCCATGTCTCCTGGGAGCTTTGGTATAAACTTTGCAAGGCTCATAGGTCACATCCCTGTGAACATGGCTTCACTCATTTTCAGAATTAGTTAGGATTTTGATCTCACTTTTTTGGGCTTGTCTCTATTATAGGACTCACTTTTATTTATAACAGTTCTTGACCTCGTCTGCTTAAGAGACTTTTATAGAAATAGGTCTTACTGGTTTGATCTTATGACTGGACATTTCCGTAGTTAATGTGAGGTGCCATAATGCAGACTACTTACTCATCACACTTGAAGTTTTATCACTGAAGACTTTTTTTTTTAATCCTTCAAGTAAAAGTGAAAGTGTCTTGGGGCATGGTAAGAGCACAGGTGAGATAGAATACTTAAATGAGGATATGGACTTTAATATAATTTGGAGTGGAAGAGGAAAAAGTCCAGAGCACAATTCCATTTATGTAAATTAATCTATACACACAGCATTTAACAAAGAACGTTTATATTTTTAAACATGTTAGAGAAGGCACCTTTTAGAAATAATGTGAGGTGAAATTCATATACTATAAAACTAACCATTTTGAAGTTAATAATCCAGTGAGATTTAATATATTCACAGTGATGTATAACCACTGAACATTTTAATACTTCAAAGTAAAACCTCTTGATCATTAAGTAGTTTCTCCTCATTTTCTCCTCTGACCAGCCCCAGGCAACCACTAGCCTGCATCTGGCTCTAAGGACTTAGCCCATTTTGGGATATTTCATGTAAGCGGAATAGGTGACCTCTGAGTGCTAATTTCTTTCACTTAGCATAATGTTTTCTAAGTTCATCCACATGATACCATGTCTTAGTATTTCATGCATTTTTATTGTTGGATAATTATTGGTGTAGGCTATACTGCAACTTGCTTATCCACTGATTTTTTAATGGAGATATGATCTGTTTCTACCTTTTGACTGTTGTGAATAGTGCTGTTATTAGTGTGAATGTACATAAACTTATCTGAGGATCTTCTCAGTTCTTTAGTACATATATCTAGAGGGAAGTCACCTGTTAGTGGAAAGGGATAGAAGTGAGTGTGGGAATGTGGGCTGAGAAGGAAATTAGTAAAATCACTAAAGGAGAGAGCCCTTATGCTTGTTGGTAAGAGCTTCCTAAAATAGGTCTGACTAAATCATCTCTGATAAAAGACCAAGAAAATGTACTAAAATGAAACAAGAATATTCTACTGGATAAATGCTTTTAAAAGGTTGAAAGGCTCTGAAGGGGAGATGTCAGCAAAGACCAAGTTTACCCATAGGCCTGGTGTTACAATGTTTGTGTTGGCCTAATAACTATCCTCATAACTATGGTTTCAGGATTTACAATGAAGGCAGAGTTGAGACTCCATCAAAATGTATAATTGTATTTCCTCAAAATTGGACAGTAATGGGAGGAGATAGAATGTGATCTCACATTTGGGGCCAGGGTATGTGAGAGCTGCACTTTTTCCTTCCCCTTCTCCCTCCAGAGATGCAGCATCTTAGCACTGCAGGGTCGGGGGGTAAGAAGTTTCTAGAGCAGGAATGGGAGGCTTGAATAGGAGGCAGATCATCAGGATGACATGGAAGGAGATCTTCCAGGTTTTAGGTATCTCCGACCTATTGTCAATGGCTGGTCTTCACTGTCACTTATTACTTCTTAGCTCCCTGCAGTTTATGGTCACTATGGACACTATTTGATTGTCGTTCTTTGGGTAGCTTTCATCCTTGCCTGATTTCAGCTTTTCACAGTACCTGGCTCTCCCTTCTTGAAACTCTCGTGCCTTGTGTTCCACAATGCTATTCTTTTCTTCTGATTTCTCTGGATGCTGGATTGTTTCTCTTCCTTACCTTTCTTTGACTGCCCTTTAAGTACAGAGTTGATTGTGAATCCTTCTTTATCTGCTTTTCTAAGAAGGCTTATCTGCAACCTTAAGTTCAACTATTGCTAATGTGGCTTGACTCCTCACATAGTACTTTTTTCCTCAAACCATATTTTAAGATCAAATATTTTTCATGGGCTTTAAACCTAATTTACTGTTGACATGGATATCTCTGTATATTTTTCTAATCCAAACTAATGACTATTCTGAATTTTTTGTTGTAGAAGTGTTATGGTAGCCAGCTTCCACAGTGAATCTCACCTTCTGAAATGTAGAAATTGTACCCAGTTAACCAGGTGATATACTTAATTGTAGATCTCCTTACTGTTCTAGTGAGAATTCCAGAGTGCTGAAATGCTGTCTACATTCCTCTTGCTGATTATGGCAAAAACATGAGAAGAAAGTGAAGAATAGACTGATAAACACTAGGGACACAGGAATTGCTGCTATTGACAACCATCCAGCCTCTCGAGTCAGTAAATGTTGCTGGAATTGAGACATAGTTAGGCATAGATCAAATTCAGAGCATTGGCAGGAATACAAGGTGTAATGATGGAGTTGAGGGTGTGGTTGTAAAATCCTTGAAATTCCTAGAAAGATCAAGGCAGTGCCTGAGAGATCTCAGCCCAGCAATGGCTTCTAAGAAGCATTAAGCTCTTGTCCACCATCTTCATCTTTTCAGAAGACCAAAGTAGAGAAGGGCTTCTCTTGATATCTGTTGATGTGGCTTTTATCTAATGGAATGAGACCCAGTAAGATTATAGAAGTTCTATAATATCTTTGAGAGAATTGTACTTACAGAAACACTGACAGCTTAGACTAAAAGACACAGAATTATAAAATTAAAGGAGGCTTTTAGTTCCTCTAAATTTCTGTGGGAAAGATAGTAAACCAATTCAGAAAGCTACACAGCTGCAAATGCAGGCAATTTTCTAAGGAAATAAGGTGATTTTTTAGAATGGAAAGAAGGTTCCAGAGGGTGGAGCCAGGAACCATGAAGAAGTTTTCCTTTGTCTTGGGTCCTAATGAAGGAACTACCAGACTGTGCCTTGCAGAATTTCTGTGGACCAGTGACTCCTGTGTGCCTTTAATTTCTCCACACTTTGATCTGGAATGTCAAAGTGGTTGTGCTACACCTGTTCTTGCATTACATGTTGGGAGAGAGAGGGTAGGCAACTTTTTACTTCACTGGCAGTCAGGTTGTACTTAAGGAATTGGCCTCATTCACTCCTGGATCTGACTTAGATGGTGAGATTCTGGAGTCCATCTTACTTTGTAAAGGGATGAGAATTTCAGCAGACTTTGGGAGGGAGTTCATAAATTTTGCATGTGGGCAAGACATGATTCATTGGTATCTAGGGTGAAATGTGGCAGCCAATCCTTAAGTACATCCTCAATGATTCTCACCTGGTATTTATGTTCTTGTGGAGTCTTATTGAATAGGGATGACCTATGTAACTGATAGAACATTGAGGAAATGATTGAATGTGACTTCAAAAAGCTAGGACATACAATAATGCTGTCTCTTGGGTCACTGCCTATATCAAATAGTCCTATGGAGATGGCCATTTGATAAAGAACTGAGGCTTCCTGTTAAAAACCAACCCTGATTTGCAAACCATATGAGTGAGCCACCTGGGAACAACGCCAGGCCCAGGAAAACTTTCAAATGACTCCAATCTGGACTGACTTCTCAACTACAGCCCAATGAGGGGTCCCCCTCAAGTCAGAACCATTCAATTAAGGTTGGTCCTACACTCAGGACACTCTAAAACTGAAATTACAAATATGTATTGTGTTCAGTGGTTAAGCTTTGGGATAATGTGTTAGGCAGCTGTAGAGGTACTATAGTGAACCAATACAAACCTGGGAATCTTTGTAGATTTTTTGTGGCTTCATCCTGCCTTAGTTGATAGTAAGCCCTGCTGTTTTTAATCATTAATCAGGGTACAGAAGAGGGTAGAGAGAGTGAAAATTTCAAGCCATTTACTTTTTCTGTTTATATAGTGTCTGTCTTTGTTCAGTCACAGAAACATTTTAAATTGAAAGGAACTCTTAAGATACTTCTAGGGTTCATCATTTTTGGTTTGTTTTTGAGAAGTCACTTTTGGTTCCGAAAGTGTAATGATTATACATGTATTTTATGAAAGTTGGCTATCAAATATTTGTATGATGACTTGGGGTAGGAAAAGGTTGGCTTGTTTCACTTTGCAGTGAGGTATTTGCCTTTGGTAATGGGTTATAGGTCCACATACTACTTATTGCACAGATTGGGATAATAGGATCACAAAGGTTACCTAATTTTTCCAATCCCACATACTTGATTAGTGGCAGAGCTAACTTGAGCCTTGGCTACCAGTCTGATTAGATAGGATTTGTTTCAGTTTCCTGTTTATCTTTATTCTTGGTAGTTCCAAATGAAAATCATTCCACTAAATGAGGATGAAATGTTTTCCTGTTACTATGTTGAGCTGGGTGTGGCTTCTTGATGTTTCAACAGACATGAAAATTTTATCATTTTGTATATCCCCTGGGGCAACTTTCTGCTTGGGTCCTTAAAATTGCAAAGAAAAACAACAACAAAAAAACTTACCAATGGGCTCAAGTCCAGTAAAGCATGATGTAGGTTACAATACTGATTATAGTACAACTTGGTCCTGCTAGATAGGCTATGTGTGAATTTATTTACAAAGTTTTTTTTTTCTGCTTTAAAATTGAGTGCTATTGAACTATTTAAAAGGTGTTCTTTTTTTTGGTTAATATCATATTAATTGTATTTTTTCTTGAGCTTTGTTTCTGATTTAGTCACATTGGATTTTAAGTGGTTTCTCTCTAAATACTTCTATAGGTTTTAGGAAATGTATGGCTTTATCCTTATCAACCTGTACATATTAACCAGGTGAATGCTATTATGTTTTTGTAAAATACATGAATTGTTTTTACTCTCAGTTATTTATAAACATTAAATTTGAGTTTAACTTTGTTTTAGTATTTTGTGATTTTTGGGGGTGTTCAGGATTGGAAAAGAATCTTGCACATGCTAGGCAAGTGCTCTACCACTGAGCTACACCCTCAGCTTGATACTCTATAAGTCAGATTAAATTGGTAGGAATTCTTCATTAGCATATTTTTCCTATTTTGATATGCAATTTGCTTCCTGTCAAATTTGGAGTACTGGTATACCAAACCATTTTTTCCTTGGGTACTCATCAGAGGGCCAGTTTTAGAACCATCCGTTTGTCTCATCTGATAATTACAAATAGTATAATTTTTTGAAATTGTGAGCTTTCTATAAAATTATCACTGTGTTTGTCCTGGAATTTTGCCAATAAATTATTTCTCCCTTTTCTATATAAAGTCAAATTAAAGTTACAGTCAATGCTTCTCATTGAACTGTTCAACTTTTGATTTACCAATTTCTTTCATCTTTGGAGTCATCTCATTTAAAATGATTTGGGAACTTAAGATTCTATCTAGGGAGTTCACACTGACGTTTACTAATGGCACACTGGAACAATGTCCCATCTCTGCAATTATTTTTTAATGTCCTTTCCTTTGCAATCAGTGTTACTTTTCCCCAAGACCCCTTATTCTCCAAAGGAAGCTAAGCTGTTAACCTTGCCTCTTCACCTCTCATTCCTTTTTCTAATCATTCCCTCTGCCTACCATGGTGACTCTTCTTCCTATGGGAATGACTTTCTTAGCATGGGAAAGAGTAATTGCTTTCTCCAAGTGGCAGGTTGTCTGGTGTGTGAATGTCTGAATGTCAGCTTGGGGTTGGGGTAGGGGTGATGTTTCAGGGAAGTTCACACCACAGCATTGGTGTTGCCAGTGTGCTTAAGCAGATGAGTGTGTGTTGGCATGCAAGGAAGATATTCCCTTACCCAGAACCCAAAAAGCAAAGGCAAAGACCCCACATAGGAGCATCAAACTCGGCCCCATAAAGTGCTTTGTTTCTTAAGAGTAGTAAAGATGAAGCCTAAGCTAATTCTGGTAAGCAAAGTGTGTGGCTGAAATGCAGCTGACTGTAAAATAAAATATACTGTGGTTCCTGTTTGGGCAGCAGTTTATGTTCATGAAAAACATTGGTTTGTGAATGGAGGATTTGGGTTTTGAAATTAGATATGAGGGCAGCCTTGGAGGTGGGGAATAGATTTTCCGTTTTTGGAGGCAGTTCTTGAGACAGGTGCAGGGAGTGAGTAATGTGCTACTCCTAAACTGTGTGGTTTAGCCAGTGAGCACCAGGCTTCTCCTTGTTCCCTGTCAAGAGCTGGCTCAGCAACCAAACCCAGATTCCAGGTGTGGTATTCCACTGTCGTTCTGTAATTTGTAATCATAGAAACAGAATGTTCCTCCTCTTATTTCTTCCCTGCCAACAGTTTCTGGGTGGGTGAATGTCAGTAGCTAGAGTTATTTTTAAAAAGGAGAGGTGAGGCTTGTCGTGCGAAGCTGGGAAGAGGGCGTTTGTTTGCAGAGCAGAGCTGACATCAAAGTGTAGATTACTGCTCAGTGGCCAGGCGCTTGTCCTGTAACAGGTAATGTTTAACGTGCCAGTCACAAAGATCACAAACAGTGTATGCTTGGGCAGAAGATAGCACTACCTTTTATGCTCTGGAAGACTGAAAGACTATACATGCCCACGGTTTTTTTTTTTTTTTTTTAATTTTTTAAATTTAAATATACATATGCATTGGTCTTGCTGCTGCCTCTTCTGCTGACTGTCGTTGGACTTTGAAGCTGGGAAGTTATATCATAAAAATTTGTAACCTTTGTTTGAGAGCGAGCTCGGCTAAGCAATCACTTTCCAATTCTTTTCACAGGATAATATAAATGTTTTTTTGAAAGCTTGTGAACAGATTGGACTGAAAGAAGCCCAGCTTTTCCACCCTGGAGATCTACAGGATTTATCAAATCGAGTCACCGTCAAGTAAGTTTTACTATTTTTTTTTAATATATATTTTTAAACTTAGGGCATGCAGTTTAATTGGTGCGAGTTTTTGTGATTACTGAAAAATCATTCCTCCCTGTGACTTCCTCTGTTCTCATTCCAAAATTGACTATGTAAAAACTGGCTTGTGGACTGTGAATGTGAAGCTCTCTCTAATCGGTATCGTGTCATGGTCTTGCTATAAATCCCTGTACTGACCAAAGAGGTAGTTTATATTTTAACGCTTTCCTGCGTGGTAGTTTGGTTGCTAATGGTGAGGATATTTGTTATGTATTGAATTCAGAGGTTATTATAGTTTACACAGTGAAAATAATTATTTTAAAAGTTTTTGAAAATATATTTGGAATTAAAACATAGTTGTTAACATAGAAATTAGGGTAGGACAGGAGAGTTAAAAGATCTTGTTACTATTCAGAAGGCAGTAATGACCTGGGACCAACATGCAATGCCCATGACCTTGTCATTGTGGTTTCTTTTTTAAAAATGAGCTGTGTTTCACTAGTTTAATAGTTTGAACAAGAAAACTTAACATAGGGGTGAAGACATGTATACAGGTGGAAAACGGTGTCCAGGTGTGAGTGTATGGCTTCAGGAAATGTGGTTTTAAGTTCTTAGGATTTTTTTTCCAATAAACCTAATTTGCTCCCAGGAAATCAATAATAATGTGTTATTCTGGGTAAATATGGTGAACTATTTTATAATAATGACTATTTCCTCATCAGGGATCTTAAAACTGATGAACAGTTTTCCAAGTGAGGAAGTATTTGTTCTATCTATGGAAATAATAGTAATGGAAAAGTCAGTGTCTACCACTTAGACAAAGATTTAGTTTACATGGTTAATAGCTCTGTTATTAAAAAATTATCTAAATTCTTAAATATGGCCAATTTTTCCATGAAGAAAAATACATAAATATTTTTGATGATATACATTGTCTTCTAAGAGTACAACTTAAAATTTCAGGTAGTATTAATTTTTAAAGTCTAACTATAAATACTTTTAAGTGAACAATTTCTTTCAAGTCTACCTGCTTTTACTTCTACTAGAATGTGTTTCTAACTCCACAGCTGTGATATGGGCATGGCAGGGAAGAGGCTACCTGCATTTCTGATTAATCAAAAGATGAGATCCTAAGTTTCATCGTGGAAATATTTACCCCAAAGTATGGGAGGTCCTGTTTAGTTTCCATGAAAAACACAATTGAATGCATTTCTTTTTTTCCAAATCAACATATTCTTTCATAAGACCTATCTGGGCAAGAAACTTTAGACTTTGAAGTCTTCTTTTTCTTAAGTTGGTGATGTCTTTTGACAGTAAACGTTCTTCCTTCTAAAATCATATTGTTTTGAAACTTTGCAGCCTATCTTTGAGTAGGCTATGGGCTAGGTGGAACATGTTTGTTGGCTCCTAATATTTACATAACAAGCTTGCCTGGAGCCTCTTTCAGGAGCTGTTGTGTCTAAAGCATTTAAGGAAAATCAATATCTGGCCTGAGCCTTCTGTGAAATTACTGACAAAGTGAAACTGGGAGGTCACGTAGCTACTGTAGTAAGAAGTATGCAGAACAACTTGTTTCAGTGGGAGCTACAAGTTTATTAAAGCAAGGTGTGCCTCATTCTTCTGAGCCTGAGTGAGAACTCTGCCTTAATTTCTCCCCTGATAATTCTGCCTTGGACCAAAGGACAGAAGGTCTTCTCTGGGTGCTTCAGCCTGATGGAGTGGTTGTTCCCGACACTGCATTATTGTTTAAGGAAGCAGGTTTAAAGGAAAGTGAATTGTTGCTTACAAATTGGTAACACATTTGCTAGTTTGTGTTATATAATGTGGAGACTTCCTCAAAAATCTTGTCCTATCATTATTTGTAGATTACAGGACTTGTTGTTGGTTAAATCAGTGGTTCTCATTTGGAGGCAGTTTTGCCTTCCTGGGGACACTGAGCAGTGTCTAGAGACACTGTGGTTGTCCTAGCTGGGGTGGGGTGCCACAGGCACCTGTGGGTCACAGACGGTGCTAAGTACCCTTCAATGCCCAGGACAATCCCTATAATTAAGGGACTTCATTACTTCAAATTATAATAATGCTGGCGTTGAGAAGGCCTGGCTTAGTCTTAAAATTCCTTACTCGTTCCCTCCTTGCCACGTGGAAATGAAGGGTATGGATTGTGACAGACTATTGAAACACAGCTTTAGTATAACTTCATGTTTGCTGTCATCATCATGCTACATTTCCATGTTAGTATGTTTATTGAAATGGGGAGGCTCATTGTGATTTGTGTAAGTACATTGAGATTATTTTGGTTCTGTATACACTGAATTTAGCAAAAATGAAGCAAACCATTTGATTGTTTTAAATGCTCTATCTCTACTGAGCAAATCAAGCTGCATCTAAGAGACCCAACTGGTAGCCTTGTTGTAAGTGCAGTGTAACCGCGACGACTGAGAACAAACAGGTGAGGACGGTTGGTACCTTCAGTGTTGGTGAGCATGAGGTACTTTTTATTAGTGGGTGGAGGAGATAAATACATAGTGGGTGTACGGAGCCTGGGAAAGTTGTGTGTGTGTGTTGAGGATGAGTGACAGAGGCTGTTAAAGAGCTATTGCTAGTGAATAATTTCAATGACCCAGACCCTAACTACAAGCACTTTCTAGCAATTTGAAATTAAAATTTAATTTGTAATAACTTCTTGTTTTTGTGTGTGGCAGTACTGGGGTTTGAACTCAAAGGATCACTCTTGCTAAGCAGGTGCCGTACACTGAGCCTGCAGTAACTTTTTACTAGTGAAACAGAACTAGAGTACTCTGTATACTTTTGTAATTATACCCACTCATATGTGATCTAATTGTCTAAATGAATTGTTTTTACATTGCAGGAAGTAGTAGTTTTCCAAGTGAGTTTGGATGATTCATTTTAGTAGTGTGTCTATTCAAGAGTTAGTTGATACCTTTAATTCTGACATCCCTGTCTTAATAGATAGGATCCATCTTCTTTTCTTTCAAGTTAATAAGACAATTTATGATTGCCTCCATTACCATTCAGTAATTGGAGGTCTGCATCAATTTGAGGTCCTAAAATTCAGCTGTCATCACCATCATAACCTCATCATGTATCCATTCTGAACTTAAAACATATGATCCACAGAGAATAGGTGGTGTGATCACAGAGAATTGTCTGTATACACATCTTCTATCAAAGGTCCTCTGGAGAGTAAGCATAGTGACCATATGAGCATGTCACAGCACACTGGGGAGTTCTGACAGCAAGTGTCATGATCTCTGTGGTGGCATCTGGTCATTAAGGAGCAACTTATAGTAGAAAGCAACTCAACAAAGTTAGCCCAGAAGACCTGTGTTGGAAGACTTAGCGTTGGGAGAAAGGTAGGGCTTTACTTATGTTAAAGGTATCATATGCTTGGTAACTTGGTTTAGAAACTAAGTCCTGTATTTAAACCATTGCTCTAACCAATTTATATAAAAATTTTTAGTTTAGAAATTTGAACAGATTGTAAACATGTTTTTCTTTCCACCCCCTTACCGTTCCACTCCAGTTTTTAGCACTTCTTTAGATACATTCTGTTCATGATATAATTACAGGATGGCAATGCTTTTGAACACAATGTTTCAGACATACAAAGAAATGATTTTTAATATAGGCTTACTCCATTTAGTGTATTAATGTTTTTAGTATAAAATATAACTTTAACATTGATATTGACCAAGATTTTAATGTATTAAAGTGAGGGTACAGAAATCAGGAATCTCATTCTTACATGTGCTAGTTGTCAAAGAAACAGTGGTTGAAAACAGAATTAGTGTTAACATCTCTCCATCATGCAAATAGAGTCTCAAAATAATTCTTTAAAGATGTAAGCAAGTGTTCTCTAAAGCTTTGAAAGGGTGCTTGATTTTTGTGGCAATACTGTAAAGTTGTTTCTTAGTCAGGTTCCCAGATGGCATCCTGTTTTAGCAATGTGCCAAATTAAGCTTGAGGTGTGTATGTGTATTTATTCAGTTTATTCATGTAAGTAAAAAGATACTTATTTTGAATTCTTTAGTTTCTACTGTTCTCTGATTTAAACCTAGTTTTACATTTTTTTGAAAGTATGTGGCTTTTGAATGAGTACTTAACAACATTGCAATTTTTTAAATTAAAGCAAACTTAGTGATATCCAAATTTGGATCTGCAACTTGAGCATGGTGACTTCCACCTGTCAATTCATGTTACTATTTTTAAAACATTTCCTTCCTATCAACTTACTAGAAGAGAAAACAAAAAGGAAGCTCACTGTACTGTATAGAGCTATTCAGCCATTCTTTAAGGTTAATGACTTCCTGGAAAGGGCACATTAATTCGTCTGGATGTGTGACATTCTGTTTAAGACCAGCAGCAAAATCGTGTGGCCAGGTTTATAGATGCTCTTTAATTGCAGTTAGCCTAGGAGTCATAGACACAGAGCAGAGAAAGTTTAGGGAATGTGAGGCAGGTTTGGTGCTGGGGTAAGCCATAGCAAAATCAATGCTTTATTTGTATCTGTTTTCTTCATCTCTAGTTCTTAATCTATTTCTCAGATATACCAGTTTCTGGATGCCAGCTCTCCTTCCTGAGCTGTGTACTTCTTCAAATCCAAAAAGCCACTGGGCCTGACTATCTTGGCTTTCAAGGTGTGACTCCATGCTGTATCTGACTGGGTCTTTATAACTAACCTCACCTGTATTCCTGCTTCAGAGTCTCACTTGGTGGCTGATCTGATTAGGAGTTGACATGAGTCAGTTCAAGGGAGGATGAAAGTTTGCTTCCTTTGATCAGATAACATTTGTGTGTGTGTTTTTTTTTTTTTTTTTTTTTTTTTTGATGAGGTGGGTTTGAACTCAGGGTTATTACCCTTGCAAGGCAAGCACACTTGAGCCACTTGAGCCAAACCACCAATCCAGTTTTGCTCTGGTTATTTTGGAGATGGGGGGTCTCCTAAACTATTTGCCTTGCTGGACTTGAAGATCCTAAATAGCTAGGATTATAGACATAAGCCATGGTGCCTGGCAACATTTGTTTTATAACAAGCCCCTTCAGAGGTTTAACCCAAAGAGAGAGATACTTTGTGGAAAACATTTATCTGTCATTCAAATTGTTGTAGGGCTGCCTATGCTGAGTGAATCCAACTTTAAAAACTACATGTCATGTCCTGCCATATCTGTAGTCCCCTCAGCTGTTCTTGACAATATGAGCATCATCAGTAACAGGAAGTATTAATCACTGTTTTTCTGAGTTTGTCGTTCTGACCTTATTTAACTGATCATTTTGTGTAAGGGTAGAGGTGTAGGGGTGTGTATGCTTGAATATATTTCTGGAGCTACAGAATAGAAAAATGACATTTAATCTAGGAAGGGAAAACTTTAGTTTTAGAGAAGCTATTCACTTGTTTCTCAGAAAAAAAAATTGATTTGGCCTCTTGCATGTGGCAGGTTCTTTTATATCACAGATAAAATGGACAGATGCCCTCAGTGTGGTTCACATGTGGGGGAAATGCCCCCATGGGCTCACAGCTGGAATACACTGTGCAAAGATAGATACCCAGGATTCTCTAGAAAAATAGTGATGTGCAATCATTTCAAAATTTTAAGTAGGAAAATGTAATTTGGAAACTTTTTTTTTTTTTGTGGCACTGGGGTTTGAACTCAGGGCCTCACATTTGCTAGGCAGACACTCTTATCACTTGAGTCACTCCACCAGCCCAGGAAAATCTAATTCAAAGGTGACAGGTTTTTCTCCTGGGCTTTCAAAGTACTTCTTGCTTTATCTGCAAGTAATCTTTCCTCAAGTCTTTTGAAGGCAGGGAGCAAATATCATTCCTCATATCTTCTTGGTACTTAGGTGTAAATGTTGATTTGAAGATTGGGTTTTAATTATGAGGACTTCCTTGATATTTTAAAATAAAGTTTGGAAGGTAGGGAGAAACTGATTTTTCTTATGCCAAGTCGTCCTGTCTTTAGTCTCATCATTCATTCAAATGCACAGCAGATATGGCAAAGCAGTCATTGAACTTTTGGTTTCAATTGCCTTTCACTTATCATTCCAGAATAATGATATGGTTTATTACAGCATAATTTGAAACTTGTACAGTTTAAAAGATAAGTAATTGTTTCCTTTTGGTGAGTGACTAGTGAAGTGAAATGGGAACTTTGGACTATTTGCCTTTCAAAGGCAGTTGGAAGTTACAATAAATTCTTACATTGATGTTCAAATGATAAATGCCAATTTGTTCTACTGGTAGCTGAAGGATGTATATTTACATGCATTTATTTGTATGAAGTACTAGAAACATTTCTATCTTTATCATCTTCATTTTTCACCTTGTGAACTAAGTCTAAAATGTGTGCTATCACTTTTGGGTGAAAAACTATGGTAGTTATTTGGACTATCCTATAGAAGATGAAGGACAAGGAGTAGGATTTTTGAAAAGTAAGAACCTATAGTGGAGGTAATTTCTCATGGAAAGTTGTTGATAGTATTCCAAAGTACTACCTGCCTGATGCTACTTACCTTGGCTAGCATTAAACACCAAAGTATGCCCCTCCTCCAGTCACGTTAACTTTGACTTTGGCATAATTAAAAACCATCTGAAGAATGTGAACACTGGAAAATTTCTTCACAGTTCCTTTGAACTGTGAACACTAACCCCTCCAGGCTGATTTGTCAGTCTTCCCTGGAGTGAAGCAAGAGCATTCAACAGAAGTGTGTCACTTGCAATGGGAAGAAGTATCTTGGATGAAGAGCAGAGATTTTGGTGGCCCATGAATTGGACTCACTCCCAGTCTGTGTGTGTGGCTGAATGACCTTACGCAGATTACTTTTCCCTTCTGTGATGGATTGACTTCTTTGTAAACTTATTATTATGGCAAATAATGATTAGTAGCTCACTCTGTGTCAAGCTGTCTGCTCAGCCCTGGGAATGGATCAGTATGTAAGACAAATGTAATTGCTGTTTTCCGGGAACTTAGCAAACATTGCCACTTGGGTGGTACTCCTATCTCCCGAGAATGGGTGATGATGAAGTGAAGTCACAGATGTGAGGTGTGTAGTACCTGACATAGAGTAAATGCTCAGCAAATGGCATTGAGTCATGATTGTGAACTATTTCATTATTTGGCTTTTGTTTTCTTTTTTGGTTGTGTAAAATAAGTGTACCCTGTATGAAAATGTAGAAGAAAATCCCCAGTCAACTTAAATTGTGATTATAAGTTACAAGTCTTCATTTTTCAGCATTTGGATTAAAAGTTTTTCTTTTTTCAGTACTGGGGTTCAAACTCAGGGTACTGTGCTGCTAGTTAGGCACTTTATCAATTGAGCCACATCTCTAGCTCTTTTTGCTTTAAGATTATTTTTCAGATAAGAGATAGGGTCTAGTTTTTTTGACTGGGCCAGCTTCAGACCACCATCTTCCTACTTATGCATCTCAGATAGTTGGGATCACAGGTGTAAGCCACCATGCCCAGCCTATTTATTGAGATGGGGTTTTGATAACCTTTTGTCCTGGATGGCCTTGAATGGCAATCCTCCCAATCTCTACCTCCTGAGTAGCTGGGATTGCAGGTGTGAGCCACCATGCCCTACTCAGATGTGTTTTACATTTATGTTTGGCTAACTTATTGCAGTTTATTGTGTTAGTAAGGTTAGAAACCAGAGAGAAGATAGCTAAGGTTTTTTGCTCTTGTTCCTGCATATGTAGGACTAATTTAGTTTTAACTTTGAGACTCATTTTTCTCTTATATTTCCTGAAATATTGTAAACATTTTGATTTGAATTTTACTTTTATTTCCATATTTTATAAAAGAGCAAACAAAAGATGTACTTTCCATAAATTCAAGTGAGACACATTCAGCTCCAAAGGCTTTTGTATTGTTTATTGGCTTATTTGTATTGTTTGCCCCCTTTCTCTTTCATTTCAGTGTAAAGTGTCATTGTAACCACAAAGAGGTGACTCTTTAGCTAGATGGATCAGAAGCTATTATCCTAAGTGGTTTTGTAGGGCTTAGTTTTTTTTTGTCTTTTTGGAATAGATGTTCATAATCTTTTCTGAGCTCAAATGTGCACTCAGCCATATTTTGCATGGAGAAAAGGCTTAGCTGCTCCTTTTGGACTCTCCATGTGTGATCAAGAGGCATTTATACTGACAGCATAGAAAATCTTGAAATATTGTCTGAAATACATGGTTTTAACCTGAACTATTAAACTTATAAATAGAAGTAGGCACTATCTTTAAGATGAAGAGTCATACTTATCATTTAGTACTGCTTTTACTTGGATACAATGAGGAAGTCAAAAAACTTGGAAGTACACTTCTAAGCTGAAGTGTTTTGACATAATGTAATTTGATTTTTTTTCTTTTAAAAAGTAGAACTGACTCAAATAGAATAGGTATAGAAATTATTTATTGGCTATTGCTTGCTTGCTTTTGAGAGTTTATGCTAGTGAACAGTTAGGTTTGGGGGTAGGTGCCCGGTCATGCCGAGCCCTAATCCTGGGTACATTTGGTTGCTCATGGCTTCAGCTTTCATTTCTTGGGGACATGCACTTGTCTGAATGCCTCTTCTCAACTGGGAGGTAAGTTATAGGCCATTATTTTAGCTTCTCAAGAGCTTCGTACTATTACTTCAGAAGCTGCTGACTAAATGTGGCCTGCAAACCTAAGAAAACATGGTCTCAAAGTCGCTGAAAAAGCTTTACTTTTAAGGAAGCATAGTTTACCCACCATGTATAGGTAAGTAGCTCACAGTAACAGTCTTAAATGTGAATCATAAGTATGATTTTTGTAGCCTAATCATTCAAAAAGGAGATTGAAACCATACTTTGAATTAATGCAACTCAGATAAACCAATTTTTCTTAAGCTTTGAAAAGGAAAAAGTGAGGATTTAGTCAGCTTGGGAAAAGCACCTGCTATAACTTAAGCTCTGTTTGATTAACCACTGTCAGTTCAACAAGCGTTTGCTCTGTTTAAAGCAATTTGGGATAGAAATTCCCAAATAAAATATCATAGCACTATTCTTACTACATTTCACTATTTCAGTGCATTACAGTAATATTGATGGCTGCCAGACTTTTTCGAAATGCTTGTTTATTTTTTCTTATATACTGAGATGTGGGCATGATCTTCAAAGGATTCAGTGTATCTGGTTAAACAATTTGGCTGACATGCCACTAGGGTTCTTTTTGGAGAAGGAAAATCACCAGTAGGTAGTTGTTTAGCACATACTCAGTTTTGTGTATAATTGTGTATATTAAGCTCAGTAAGAGAACACACACAAATTTGAGGCCTCAAAAAGTATGGCCCCAGATCTATTAATTTTGGCTATGGACTCATTTCATCAAAGGTGCTTGGTCTGTCTTGGAAAACAGGAGTAACTATCACTAAATATTAGTGTCCAGAGCTTGCCAAGTCACAGGTTATTGAGAATTAGCGCTCAAAGTCCTTTGTCCTCATATTTCCTCTTTTCCTTTACATACCAACAAGAAAGTGGCAGGAAAAAGTCTCTTTATTAAAGACAGACATGCATTGATTTAAGTAGTGCGCAGCTAGGGGCCAGGACTACTGTTTCCGGGGTAGATAGGAGGCCAAATCTGATGGGCTGACGAAGCTTGGCCATGGTGGGGGGGGGAGTATGTGAGGTGTGGCTAGGGGTGTTGAGTGCTCTCACTGTGGATCTGTTAGCTAGTGCTTGGTCAATGGCATTGAATGAATATTTAATATTCAGTGTGCATGGATCTTGAATCCTGTGGGTGGCTAAGGGAAACAAGACCTATTCCTTTTCTACCTTCATCTTAAAACCAAGAGAAAGAAGAAAAGCATTTTTAATTTTTGCTTTTGGATGCTAAGGATCACTGAGATGATTTGTGGTTGACAGCTCTGAGGCAATGCTGGATTTGGAGGAGTGAGTACCACTGAGACTAAGGAGTCAGTGTACTAGAGGGTCCAGAGCATTTCAGAAATGCTCCTATCACTGGTACTCAGTTTTAAACAAACTGGATAAGAGCTATCAGGCACTGTCAGGTGTCTTACATAAGTTATTTCTAAACTAGTAACACCCCAGTCAGGCATTTCCTTTTGCTTCAGATGCCTGAAGTGAAATGAGGCAGAAAGAAGACAAACTTCCTTAGCTGGATAACCTTGGGCAAATAATAAAGCTAGGGTTTTGATTCAAGGGGTATCTTTGCCTGTAAAGCCTGTGCCTTTTCCACTGGGTTGACTGAACCGACTTAAATAAACTTATAAATTTGATTATATTTTTTCTAATGCTGTTTGACTAACATTGTCACAAATTATTTATAAGCAGGCCTTATCCAGTGGATTTGTGGAGATGATTGATACTACCTCATTTGATACATAGCAAATATCTTTCATTATGATCTCAAAGTTATATCCTACTTTGTGTGCTAAGTAACTTCAAGTGGCTATGTGAAAATATGCCAACAATCTAAGATTATTGATTTTTTTTTCCTTATGGCCGCCTGATTTTTGGATGTTGACTGAGTGTACATGTGCCTTAGACTAGAGGAAATCTAGTACAGGTTTGGTCTTGTAACACTGGAGAAATAAGTTATTTGAATTCTATTGATAGGTGCACATAAATGCCTTTCTAGGTTTTATTACTTTTATGCAGATATTCATGAATGCTCAATTATATTTGTCAAGATAATGGATCATTCCTGTGAGAAGCTAAGGACTGTAAAACCTTACTAAATCTAAATTGCTCAGGATTGTACTTTGACCATTCAAGCACTGTCATGAATGTTTACTTAAAAATAAAACTAATAAGTATGTTCTATTTAGACTAATCCCTTCTTTAGAGTTTTTTATTTTTTTGAGACAGTTTCACTACAGGCTGGCCTTGAATTTTTCTTCCTATTGCCTTAGTCTCACAAGTGCTGGGATTATGGGTGTGTACCACCACACCTGGCTGTTTACCAGTTTTTGATGCTCTCTTTTAATATTATTTAAAACAAAAAAAGCAAACAACTAGATTCCCTCCTCGAAACATTCTTGGCTGAGAATAAATAGTCTTTAAATTTCATCTTTTTTATTTTTAATTTTTGGTGGTACTGGGGTTTGAACTAAGGACCTCATACCTCAGCTTGCTATGTATTCTTCAGCCGAATTAGTGGTCTTTAAAAGAAAAAATATGACATGGGATATTTTTGTTACTATTTTGGTCATTGTATATTAAATTTTATGCAAAACTTTAATGATTACTAATGCAAAAATCCTGTTTTAAAGCCCAAATATAATCAAAAGAAAAGTTATATTCATTTACCTATTCTATTGGATTTAAGAAGAAAATTGTTATAGTACATTGCCACAAGTCCTGCTATCTGGGTAGCCATTGGAGGGTTGGAAACAGGTGGTCAGCAAAAGCATCAAGTGTAACTGTAAATAGCACAGACTAATTCCAGTAAGATGATACTTCTCTTTGGTTGGGAAGAGAAAAAGTAGGGGATCAGACAGTGAGTCAGAAAAGCAAAGTCCAAGGAATGACTCTAGCACAGAAATACTTTAAGAATTCCTTTACCAGGAGGATTTACAATAAATGGAGTGATAACTTCTCTCACCAAGCCCTTAGAAACTATTTCTAAATTCCTAAATGAATGACATTCACTAAAAGGAATATTTATTAATATTTATGTAATATTTATTAATCTTTCCTTGTGAGTGTGATAATACATGAATAACCCAGGATAGGAATATAAATATAAATATGAACCATTCTTCTTTAATAACTCCTGGATGAGTTAGATGTGATAGTAAAACACTTTAAGACTACTAAATATGTAAAGGAAGGAAAAATACTGTTTTTGAGAGTGTGGAGATCGGAAAGGAAGATGCTTGGCCTTTTCTTTACTGCCTGGTGTAATATTAGACACCAGGAATTTAGTAATATGTTAATGTGTATCTGTCAGACATGAGTTCCCTGAACTTGGTTAGATGTGAAGGAAGTTCTGGAGATAATAGAAGAGTTTGTATATTTTAGTGGCTATAGGTGAGAAATTACAGTGAGACTTTACTTGAAAGGTAGAGTGCTTTAAATAGGTGCCATTGAAACTTCAATGTACATACTTAACAAGGGAGTTTGTTCAAATGCAGGCTCTGATTTATTAGGTCTGGAGCAGGGCTGAGATTCTGCTTTTATTCCCCACCACAGGCTCCCAGGTCTTGCCAGTGGAGAGTAGGAAGGGTTGGGTTTAAGTCAAAGTGATCACTCTGGACTGTGGTTTAATGAGTCTTGGGGATGTAAGTGCAGATGTCAAGGTTGGATAAGATTTGCATGAGAAGTGAGAGACTTTGTACATGATTGGCACATCTAGGGTCACAGAGGTAAGAAGTTCAAACCAAACCTACAGAGCCCTCTAAGATGTAAATCAATGAGTAAAGTTGTCTGACATAAGGTCATTCTCATTCTCTCCCCACCTTCTCCTCTCCCCCTCACCCCCGCCAATCTTCCATCTCCCCCCACCGCCCCTCCTCCCCACCGCCCTCTGCAATACTATGAGTTGAACCCAGGGCTTCAGGCATGCTCGTCAAGTATTCTACCATTTGAACCATGCTCCCGGTCCTTTTTTGTTTGTTTGGTTTTTTTTTTGAGATAGGATTTTCCTAACTTTTACTCTGGCTAGCCTACAATCAAATTCCTCCTGCTGCTGCCACCTGACTAGCTGAGATTATAGCATGTACTACCACACTTGGCTAGGTCTGTAATCTTGAAGTACATTTTGGTGACAGAAGATTGAGGCATGAGTCTCTAGTTTGGCAGACTGGAGGCAGGGATAGAGGTAGGTTGGGACAAACTTGAGTGGTACCTTGAGTGTCCTGGCTAGGGAGTTAAATTTAATCTCAAGGTTGTGGGATTCATATTAAATGCTTCTCACCAGAAGGCTGAAGTGTTAAAATCAGAGTTAGAAAGATGGATGATGGAGTAATCTATAAAGTGGATCACATGAGAACCAGCATGGAGGCTGGGAGACTGGGAAATTGCTGCCCTTCCTGGGTGTTGTGATGAAGATGCCAACTTTTGAAATTGGAGAAAGTATAAATGAAGACACATGCAAGAAAAGTCGGCTTCTGGGCTGGGCAACCAGTGAAAGAAATAGGAAAGGTAGCTGACATAAAGACATATGGAAAGTTTTAGATACATTTGTTGGATGTGACAGTTAAGCAATCGGATGGAATTATAGGACTTACTGACATAACAGCAGAAATCTGGTCTGGCTTTGTGGATTTGGGAGTCTTCCACAAAGAATTAATAATCATTTGCAGGGAAACAAAACCCAGCTCTGAGAAAATGAGAATGGAAGGAGTGTTTCTACACTTTTTTCTAAAACAAGCTTCCTTGTATTATATTTGTTTTCATGACTATACTTTTTGCTGGTGCAAAATGATGACCATTGACTCTAAGAATAAGCTGTCCTGCAGTCTGTGCTGTTTACTTCTCCCTGAGAGCCTTCTCACCCATCTTTATCATTTATCTTAAATTTTTTTCTAGCTTTGTTGTGGTATGACATAGAACCCTAGAAAGTTTCCCCATGCCCCCGAGCAATCAAATCACTTACTTGATCTCTAGCGACAGTGTAGGTCACTGTAGTACTGTTTTCTGAAATAGTTCTATAAATGGTACACACAATATGGATTTTTGCATTTGGTCACTTTCAATTTGTGTACTGTTGAGATCCAGGCATATGGAGATCCATATGAAAAATTCCCTACTACTGAGTAGTCTTTCTACATGTGGCCCTGCCACTTTGTCTATTACCAGTTAATAGACATTTGTTTCAAAGCTTTTGGCTTTTATGAACAATATCATTATAAACATTCACATGCAACTGTTTTCATTTTTCTGGTAAGTACTTTGGAATGGGACTGCTGAGTGACCTGGAAAATGTGTGAGTAGCTTTATAAGCATTGTCCTACTCTTTTCACAGTGGCTGTTGTATTTCTACCTGTAAGTGATGAAAATACCAGTTGTTTCACATTCTTCTAACACTTATTTTCATTTGTGTATTGGAGTTTTTTTTTTCTACTTAGTGGTATTTCGTTCATTATAATTTTAGTTGACATTTCCCTCCTGACTAGTGATATTGAGTATTTTCCTATGTATGTATTGGCCATTCATATATATGAAGAGCCTTTTCAAATCATTTGCCCATTTCTGGATTTTCTCCCCCAGAAAATGATAATCTTTTATTTTAAGCTACTAAGTTTTGTGGTTGTATTTTATGCAACAATTAGATAACTGAAATATTAATATTTTGCCTTGATTTCGAATCCATAAAGGCAGTTTTCATTCATCCTTTTCTTCACCATTGGCTCTGAAGCATTTCTAACCCAGTTCCTGGTAAAGACCATAGAGAAAAAAGGAGTAACCGAAGGGAATTAGAGCAGGAGCATAAAAGGCTGTTGGGGACCACAGGGAAGATGGCTTAATAAAAGGGAAGTCCACGAGGACTGATTCTCAACAGATTAAGTAGGCATACTCAATATAAGCAGCTTTTAGAATCTAGAGAAAAGGCCAAACTGTTCAATTAGGTGACACTACTCTGTAAACTTATCTTTTTACTCTAGATTTTCCAATTTATTAAACTATGTTGTCAAAATATTCCCTAATAATCATCCGGATTTCAGGGTATTGGTTATAATAACCCCTTTTCATCTCTAATTTTATATATTGTCACTTTTGGCAGGACTAAGGGCTGGTCAACCTTATTTATCCTTT
Source organism: Castor canadensis (assembly GCF_047511655.1). NCBI lineage: Eukaryota > Metazoa > Chordata > Mammalia > Rodentia > Castoridae > Castor > Castor canadensis. Next base: position 33,465,145 of record NC_133395.1, on the reverse strand, counting down.
CAAAGAACCAACTCTGTTTCCTTGATCCTTTGTATTAAGTTTCCATTTCATTAATTTCAGCTCTGATCATGACCGTTTCTTTCCATCTACTAATTTTGGGCTTCACTTGTTTTTCTAAGACTTTGAGGTGCATCATTTGCTTATTTGAGATCTACATTTTTAAATGTAGACACCTAAAGCTATAAACTTTCCTCTTAAAAACACCTTCACTGTATCCCCTCATGTTCTGGTGAGTTATGTTTTTTTTCTTTTGATTTTAGGGACCCCTCCCAATTTCTTCAGTGACCTACTGACTATTCAGAAGTATGTTGTTCAATCTTCATATGTTTGTATGTTTTCTGTGCTTTCTCTTGATATTTTCTCATTTTATTCCTTTATGATCTGATTAAAGATACAATAAATTATTTTTTTGTATTTGTTAAGACTTGCTTTATATCTTAAAATATCTATTTTGGAAGAAGGTCCTTGGGCTGTTCAGCAGAAAGTACTCTGTAGCTTGTTTAATGAAATGTTCTGTAGATGTCTGGTAAGTCCATTTGATCCATAGTATTTCTTTTTTTGCGGGTCTGAATGACCTCATTGGTGAGAGTATGGGGTATTGAAGTCACCTCACTATTGTTGTATTGGGGCTATTTGATCCTTTTTTATCTAATAGTGTTTTATGAAACTGGGTGTGCAAGGTAGGTGTGTCATTTGGTGCATATTTATTTATAATTGCTATATTTGTATCCTCTTTGGATTGTTCCCTGTATCAATATGAGGTAAATTTCTTTGGACCTTGTAATTTTGGCTTGAAGCCTGCCTCATTGGATAAAAATATAGCTGCTCCTGCTTGCTGTTGGGTTCCATTTGCTTGGAATATCTTTTTTTTTTTAATTAATTAATTTTTAAATTGTGTTGGGGGAACATTGTGACTTTCCCCAAAATTCATACAATTATCAAAGTTGAATTCACCCCCTCCATCATTCTCCTTTATTTCCCCATTCCTGGAATAGTTTCAAGAGGTCTCATTTTCCCTTTTATATACATGTATACACGGTATTTGCACTTTGTTCACCCTCCTACATCTTTTCCCTAGATCCTCCCCCTTCCCACTGGTACCATCCCCTCAGGCAGGACCTGTTCTCTGTTTTTGTTAAAAAAAGAAAAAAAAAAAAAACAAAAACAAAGAATGACATTTTTAAGATAGCAGTACAGGGATTTTCCTGATGACATTTCCACATATATATGTGTTATAACCTGAATGGATTCATCTCATCTATTTGTCTCCTTTCTACCTTAGTACCCTTCTTATTCTTATATAGGAAGTATATCACCCTTATTCACCTTCTTAACTTCTTTCTTTTGCCATCCCTCTCTTATAGGTGACCTCCCTTTAGCATGACCTGTTTTTCATAATATTGCTGTTATTTGTATTAGGTCTATGTTCCACATATGAGAGAAAACATGTGGCTTTGGCTTTCTGAACCTGGCTAACTTAACTTAAGATGATGTTTTCCAGTTCCATTAATTTACCTGCAAACAACAAAATTTCTTTATGGCTGAAAAAAATTCCGTTGTATATAAATATCACATTTTATTAATTCATTCATCAGTAGTGGGGCATCTTGATTATTTACATAGCTTAGCTATTGTGAATAACAATGCAGTAAACATGAGTGTGAGGTGCTTTTATTATATCCTGACTTACATTCTTTTGGGAATATCCCTAGGAGTGGCATTGCTAGATCTTATGGCAGTTCTAATTTTAGTTTTTTGAGGAGCTTCCATTCTGTTTTCCATAGTGGTTATACTAATTTACAATCCCACCAGCGGTATATGAGGGTTCCTCTTTCCCCTCATCCTTGCCAACATTTGTTGTTGTTTGTGTTCTTGATGGTAGCCATTTTAACAGGAGGAAAGTAGAATCTTAACATGGTTTTGATTTGCATTTCTTTTATGGCTAGGGATGTTGAGTATTTTTTCATGTGTTTTTTTAGCCATTTTTCCTTTGAAAAAATTCTGTTCAGTTTATTTGCGCATTTCTTCATTAAATCATTGATTTTGGGGGAGAGTTTAGTTTTTTGAGATCCCTGTATATTCTAGTTATCAGTCTCTTGTCTGATGTATAGTTGGCAAAGATTTTTCTCCCATTCTGTGAGCAGCTTCTTCAATTTAGAAACCATTTCTTTTGTTGTGCAGAAGCTTTTTAATTTTACGTCCTCTTATTTGTCAATGCTTTCTCTTAGTTGCTGAGCCATTTAAGTTCGATTAAGAAGTAATTGCCTGTGTCTATTCCAGTGTATGCCCTGCTCTTTCCTGCAGTAGCTTCACTTTCAGGTCTTTAATATTAAAGTCCTTAATCCACTTTGAGTTGATAATTGCACAGGGGAAAAGACATGGATCTAGTTTCAGTTTTCTGCAGGCACATATTCAGTTTTCCCAGCAACATTTTTTGAAGAGGTTGACTTTTCTCCATTGTATATTTTGGGAACCTTTGTCAAAAGTTAGGTGGGCGTAGCTGTATGGATTCATATCTGGTCTTCATGTCTGTTTTTCTGCCAGTACCATGCTGTTTTTGTTGCTATGGCTCTGTTGTATAGTTTGGATGTTGTGATACCTGCAGTGTTGCTCTTTTTGCTCAGTATTGCCTTAGATATTCAGTCTTTTGTGCTTCCAAATGAACTTTAAGGTTGATTTTTTTCAATCTTTGTGATGACTGTCATTGGAATTTTTATGGGATTGCATTGAATATGTAGATTGCTTTTGGTAATATAGCCATTTCCACAATACTCTGCCAGTCCATGAGAATGGGAGATCGTTCCATTTTCTATAGTTCTTTTTGATTTCTTTTTTCAGTGGTTTATAATTGTCATTGTAGAGCTCAAATGAACTCAGAGGATTTTAACAAACTTTGAAACAAAACTAAGGACATTATAAAAAAAAGATAAATGGAATAAAGAAGACATACAATATATAAAAGAGGAATTTAACAAAGATATGGAAAGGTTCAAAAAAAAAATCAAACAAATCCTGGAAACAAAAAGTTCCTTAAGTTAAATAAAAAAAAAATACTGTTGAAAGTCTCTCCACCAGACTGGAACAAATGGAAGACAGAATTTCAGGGCTTGCAGACAAATTAGACATTAAAGAAAAAACAGAATTCTTAGACAAAAGACTGAAGAGTTGCAAAAGTAATATCCAAACCTGCAAATTATGGGCATTAAGTATACATAACATATTCAACAAAATAATGGCAGAAAATTTCCCAAATTTTGAGAAAGATATGCCTATTCATGTACAGGAAGTCTCTAGGACACCAAACAGACATGACCAAAACAGAACCTCTTGATGGCATATTATATTTAAAACAACACAGAATGAGGGAAGAATATTGAAGGTGTAAGAGAGAGAAAAATCAATGAATAGACTGAGAAAGAATATTGGAGTATCTTTTTCCATTTTTTTCACTTTCGGTCTGTGTTTGTCTTTGCCAGTGAGGCATGTTTCTCACAGGCAGCAAATAGTTGGGTCTTGTTCCTGATCCTAGTAGTTAGTCTGTGTCTTTTTTAATTTTTGGCAAATTAAGACCGTTGTATTCAGAGTTGCTTTTGAAATCTATGTACTCATTCTTGTCATTTTGGTTTTACAGTGAAAATCCTCATTTGCTTATCTGACCTTCAAGTGAAATTTATTCCTCTTTTCATTCTCATGGCTGTTTATCTTCCACTTTTGTGTATAGTGTTCCTTTAAGTATCTTTTTTTAATTTTTATTTTATCATTTTTACATTCACTTACATGTGTATACCTTGTAAGTATCTTCTGCAGTGCTGGCTTTGTGGTCATGAATTTTTTTGTTTGTGCTTATGTTGGAAAGTCTTCATTTCTCTTTCACATCTAAAATAAAGTAATCCAGGTTAACAGTTATTTTCTTTCAAGGAAGTATATTATTCCGTGTTCTCCTTACTTTTGTTCCTTTTTAAAAATTTTTTTCACTTAGCACTTGGGATTGATCTGAAGGCTTTGTGCATGCCAGGCAAGCATTCTACCATTTGAGCCACACCCTGTCCTTTCTGCTTTTGTATTTCAAATATTATATCATGTTAATTTTGCCAAAGCTGGCCTTGATCTGCAATCTCCTGAGTGGCTGGAATTATAATCTTGTACCACCATGCCTGGCCTGACTTGGTCATTTCTTAAAAACCAAATTGCCTTCATTTCATTGTACGAGCTCTTTTTATGTTTTATAATCCCTTTGTCCTATATTTATCAAATATCTTCTCCCAGTGTGGTGCTTGTCTTTTTTGTTTTATAGTTTCTTAACTGCCTTTTGAAGAGAAGAAAATTTTAATTTTGATGAAATTACCATTTTATCAACCACTTCTTTTTCTTTTGTTTGAGGCATGGTCTTGCTGTGTAGTGAGGCTGCCTGGAACTCATCATCCCCATGCGTCACTTCCCAGTGCTAGGATTTTGACCTATGCTTTTCCTATCATACTTAAGTTTATCTTTGCCTTACCTAATTCTTCAAACATACTATCTTCTCCCTTTCCATGTGAACTTAATAGTTCTAGCTCTTACATTTAGGTTCATGATCCATTTAGAGTTAACTTTTATGTATGGTATTAAATAATGGTTGAGGTTCATTCCTACTTGACCTCATATGGATATCCAGTTGTTCTCACACTAATTTTGGAAAGACTATTACATTACTTTGGCACCATGGTTGAAAACCAATTGTCCCTGTAAGTGCACATCTATTTTTGTCTCTGATCTGGCTTTGTTCTGTTCCATTGGTCTATGTACTGAAACCACCTCTGCCAGTTACATATGTTACTTGTAGTTCTGACCATTTATCTTTTTTCTTTCTTTTGAACCCAGAAAACAATTCAATATTTTATTGGGATTCAGTATTTTTTCTGCTGTGACTTCTAGAAATGTTCTGATTTCCTGACCTAGCAACTACTTTACTCTGGAATGACTGACTGTGGAAATACCACCCCTTCAAGGGCAGTACTATCTTTCCCATAAGAGGGTGGACTTTCTTCTGGACCCTGGTGGATACCAAAATTGGCTTAGTGAATTCAAGGTCACTGCATATCCTTGCCCTTGGGTTCCTGTTTGTGTGGTATCCACAATGAAGGCCAATGTCAGCTGTATCCAACCCCACCCATTTGCTTTGTGTATTCTCTTGCAATATGAGGAAAAGTTCACTTGCTTGCCTTTCCTGTCATTTGCTTTTAAATCTCAATTCTGTATTTTGTGTGAACAACTGTTCAAATGAGAGCACATACAACCTCTCAAGAATAGATACTTTCAGACTCATTACATCCCAACGAATTTAGCAAATATACTCTTTGGCCTCTCCTCCCCTATCCCTGTAAACCTTACCACTGAGCTCAATCCATAGCCCTGTTGGTAGGTTTTAAAAATTACCAACTCTTAGTATATCCAGAGCAAGGTTGAGTTAGAAATTCTTGGTGAAAGGCAATCAAGGAAGAGCATGAGCACCTTGGAGGGTGTAGAGAAGATGTGAACTGTTTCCTGTCCAAAGGGGTCATGGACTTGTGATGAGAGGAAAAAGTACCAGTAGTTGATGCCTTTTTGCTTTTTTCTGGACTCTTTTCTCGTAAATATGGATTAACTTGTGGATTTTTCTCTGTCATCTCAATTCTGTTATGTTTATCTCAGTTTAAGTCCTTAGTGTTTGCCCGTAACTTCTCACTTAATTAAATGCAGGTAAAAGTGACTGCAAACAGAAGTGTGGTCGGGTCTTAGGACAAGAGGATTGTAAGTGTTTGTTATAGGAACTGAACAGTATGACTTTATCCTTGGAGAGGAACGGGCAAGAAAGAAAACAAAGGATCTTTTGTTGAAGAACTCTTCCTTGGAGGGAAATAGCAACATATGTAGAGGAAGGAGAGAGATCACCACAGTGTATGACCAGGTGATGATTGTATTGGCTCAAACTGCTCAACATAGAGTAATGGGGAGTAAGGCCTCTGAATACTTTTACCCTTATATAGGAAGAGAGTTTTTTGTTTATTTGTTATTTAGAGTAAACTCAGAACTGTACACCAGTAAAATCTAAATCTTACTGCCTAAAAAACAAGCGCTCTTCCTCTTGAGCCACTCTGCTAGCCCCAAACTATAGATTTAGGGAAAACTATTGATCTTTTCATAATCCTCAGGTATTTTGATATTATAATAGTTATGCTAGATTTATTTTATGTAATCACAATATTCAACAGTGTTCCTAGAGTGAAAATATGAGAGCAAAAATGTTTCTGCATGCTAAATCTAAACATATGTAAAATTAGGGCTGAGGATACAGCTCATTGTTAGAGCAATTGTCTAGCATGCTTCAGGTTCTGGATTTGGTTTTCGGCAACTGCCCCTTCTCACACACAAAAATACAAAATTAGAGAATACATTATTACAATTTTTAATTTAGTCCATTATTTAGGAATAATTATTTTTACTTTAAGATGGATTATTTGTCCTCTTAATTTTAGTAAGTTATTGAAGAAATGTAAAAAGGGTATCACCTCATTAGAAAGTTAGTAAAGCCATTAGGTCTAAAGGTTAAATCTGTTCATCATTCTTTCATGAGGAGGTGAGAATTATAGACTCAAAAAGGATTTATCTTAGCAAAAGTTCTCTTCTCTGTGCTGGGAATCGAGTACAGAGCCTTGCACATGCTAGAGAAGTTCTCCCTGAGAAACTTCTAATTATCCATTACCCCTCCCTGTAAGTACATTATTAATGATAATTTTTCTCCTCGTGACTCTTAAGTAAATCTGAGATCTGGTGTTTGATCTCTTATGATCTGTTGAAACTTTAAGAAAAAATTCAGGATTATATTAATTGAAAGCTTGCTTCTTAAAATTATGTCTTAGAATTGCTTTTAAGATGACTTTGATAACTTGCTACTTTCATTCTAACAGTGACATTGATTGTAATTTTTTTTTTTTTTTTTGTACTGGGGTTTGAACTCGGGGTCTTGAACTTGTCCCCAGGCCTTGCTGCTTTAGTTATTTTTTAGGTAGGGTGGTAGGGTCTTCTTCTTTTTTTCTTTTTTTTTTTCCCAGGCTGACCTGGACTGCAGTTTTCCTACTTCTGCCTCTCGGGTAGCATGATAAGTGGGATGTGAGATGACAGTGTGTACCACTTTTTTATATTTTGAAGTGGTGTTTCACTACCTTTTTGCTCAGTCTGACCTCGCCTTGATCTGCAATCTTCCTGATCTTTGCCTCCTTAGTAGTTTGGATTCACAGATGTGTGTGAGCCAAATGCCCAACTCAAAAGAAACTTTAAGTTAAGACTTTAAAAAAAAATTCTGTGTGTATGCGCTAAGGATTGAAACGCTGCTCCACTGAGCTACTTCCCCAGCCACTGGCATACATATAAGAGAAGACAACTGGGGTGTTAAAAGTTGTCAGTCTTCAATACTCTGGAAGACATTATCCCACAGTTATTATCCAGGTAATATACCGGACCATCTATTTATATCCACTTAGTCATGTCATGCAGTTGATGTGAGTGTGCATGGTTTCATTTGAACTCACCAAAACGTCTCTGAGGAAGAAAATCTCTCTAGGGAAAGAAGTAAAACTCTATGTTGACTTGTACATCAACTTAAAATTATAGTGGGAATTGTTAATTTGAGAAACAGGTACTTCTGAGAACTTTTCTTCTCTAACTGTTAAAACTCAGACTATCAGGATGCAAAGGTACTATGTAGGTAATCTCATCCAATGCATATTCTTCGCAGATAAGAAAAAAATTGTGGACCAGAAGAAGGTAGCTGATGGCTTTTGCTCTGTTAGCAGTGAGCCAAGATGGGTGTCTGAACCTCAGTCCAACATCCCGAGTTTAGGTGTAGCTATTTCCCCTGTCCCTCACCTCCAGCTCAACCACATATTTCATTTTATCTAGGATTAACCTAATTTCTTATTTCAATAAATGTCTATGGTAATGGTACTTTACCTATATTTTACTTTATTTCTCTTCAGATTTAGAAATCTGAATAAAACAAGGGTTAGATTTAAAATTCTACGGTACCTTTCCTGCTTTAATCAGGCCAAAATATGTTCACATTATTACACATTTTTAAATATAAAGAGTATTTTCTGATAGTAAGCCACTAAAGATTTTTCTTTATTCACGTTCATAGCTATTTTCAAAAAGTTGGTCTGTTTTCCTCTAAGTCCAGTGCTTTCACTCACTGGCACATAATTTTTACGTAAACAAGTTTGGTAATGTCTGTGTAGGATTTTCCAATTGGTATCCTTATATTCCTGCTCGCTTGATCTTTTCCCATATTTAGATGAATTATTTGAACACTATTTAATTTAGATTTTCATAACTGGAAAAAACAAATTAGAGATTAGTTAATACAAAAATATCTCTGGACTTCTTTCTTACTGTTTACTGGTCTTCAGAGACACAAAAGAGGAATGCATGGTATTATGAGGAAATTATAAAATACCACAAAATTATTATAACCTTCTGAATAGCTTTCCTGTAAAGCTTATATTCGTTGATTTTTTTTTTTTCCCCCAGAAACCTTACAGAAGAAATTTCTTCAGTGCTACTCAAAACATCTTGTTCTGTAGTTTCAAGATATGTGGCAGCTTTTTTGTTTTTCCCCTTTCTTTTTTTCCTTTTTGCTTAGGTGTTCTCTTCTGGAGTGTTGATGCTTGTGGAGTGTTAAATTATCAGCTCAGTGACCTTCTCTGTCGTCATGTCCTTGGTCCAAGGCATTCTGAGAGCAGCTTTGTGTGTAGCGGTAACTGCAAATTGAGTGCATTTTTGTGGTGCTTTCTTAGTGTACCCAAGCACTGTGAACCATATTGAGGATTTTAGCCAACAGTTAAAAAATCGTTGGCAGTAGTTCCAGGCTTTTCACTTAACTTTGAGTTTCTTTGTGCTTTTTGTTGTTTTCTAATTCTAGTTAGGTAAGGCTAGAGGAGTTATGATTTAGCTTAATTTTCTTTTTCTGAAAAGTAGCTAAACTCGATGCTGTAGTTTTAGTTCAAGTGTAATTTTAATTTTGCCATATGTCCAGGGCAGTGACTTTGTCACTACCATGCATCAGAATCACCTGGATGGCCCATTAAACTATGTGTTACTAGACCCTTGACCTCAGGGAGGATAAGCTTTAGGAAGGATCCTGAGGCACCTCTGGAGGAGGTGTGTTGCGGGCTAAGACCGAGGTGGGCAATGAAGTGCATTTGTGAAAGAAGAGGTACATTCTAGAGTTATCAGGAGCTGGAACTGATGGGATTTGGTGATGGGGAGGTGAGAGTTTGAGGGAAAGAGAGTGGCTTAGCTTAGGCCTTTTTAACTCTGAAACTTGGGGGCCCTTTGTCAGGGCTGAGCATCTGAAGGATGAACAGCCTTGGGGATTAGATGTTGTATGCATTTAAGAGCTTAAGTTTTAAATTATGGCAAGGATAACGACAGTATAACTATAAAGGATAGAGTTGAGAAAAATTTCCTGGGAATAGAATTGGACTCAGACTAGATATGGTGAGTGAGAGAGTGAGGGCTGGGGAAAATCATTAGATTCACTGGTGTAGAAAGGTTTCAAAACAGAATTCATTATAAAATGAGAACTGGTGGTCATGTCTATAATCTCAACACTGGGGGGAGGCTGAGGCAGGAAGGTCATAAGTGTGAGTCCAGCCTAGGCTGTATAGAGCGTTCCTGTCTCAAAAACAAAATAAACAAAAGAATAAAATGAGATAATTGAAATTGCAGTAAATGAAAGCCAGTTATGATATTCATTTGAAACATGTGCATTCTTTTTATATAGGCACTTGGTTTATATAGGGTATTTGGTGATATTCTGATATTATTTCAGAAATTTCATGTGGAAGACTAAGTAAGAAATGGGGTTGTGTGTATTTGTACATATACATGTACATACTTATATACACACAAAATCAAGAGTAGTGTGTGTAAATGGAAGATTTTAGGTGATGCATCATGTTGGTTTCTAATGAAAGATAGTCACTTTATACAAATTATCAGTCAATTCCTTAAACAGTCAGTTCCTTCAATTTAATTTGTGTTTGTGAGAAAGGCTAGATGTGGGAAGTTTAGAAAATATGTCCACAAGAAATTTCTCATCCTTTTTTCTAATAGCATCTATACACTTATATTTTTGTAATTTGCTATGGGGAAGATGTTGTCTTCAAAGTTTTTTATTATTTTCCTAAAATAATTGGAATTTTCATGTGAAAATTTAGTAACAAATTTAGTTACTTAGTTCTGAATTGAGTTTCACTGGCATAAGTACAGATCCTGCTGCTGCCTGCACTGGTTGGCTGTGGGGGAGAGTAAAAATGGAGAATAAGGAGTGTCTCATGTTTTAGCCTTATGCTGCCTGTATGCTGTGAATAGATTTTTAGGTCTGATAAATTTAGGTTTAAATTATGATTCTATATAAGAAAGGTAATTTATGAAAAAATGAAATATGTAACATAATGCTGACTACTACTTGTATTAATTTCCTGTTGCTACTGTAACAAAGTACCACAAAAATAAAACAACACAAATTAACTTTGTATTGTTTGGGATGGCATGCCCAAAATGAGTCTGAAGGAGCTAAAATCAAAGTATCAGAGGGGTGCTGGTTCCTTCTTTTGGGCTCCAGGGGAGAATCAATTAACATTTTCTCCATTCACTTCTGGAGGCAGCCCGCATTCCTTGGCTCCTGGACACAACACTCCAGTCTGCTTGCATGATTGCATCCCTTTCTCTACAGTAGTCAGGCCTCCCTCTTGAACGATGTTTCTGATTACATTTTGTAGCAACTGGGATAATACAGGACAGTTACCCAATATCTTTAACACATCTTTAATCATAGCTGCAAAGTCACTTTTTCCATATGAAGTAACATTCACAGGTTTCAGGGCTTTAGAAGTGGACATTCCTGAGAAGGGGAGAATTCCATTATTTAATACACCACCATACTCAGTGAATTATCAAGACTTTAAATTGTGAACAAGAAACAAAGAATTAGAATGGAATCTCTTTTCTAAACTAGGAGGCTCATTTGTGTTGATACAATGTGGATTATTCAGATAAACCATGTTGAAGTGCAGATGCTATTTAATGTGTGCATAGCCATTCTGGCTTGCATGAAATGTAGGATCCAAAATGTATAGATTAGGTAAGAGTTTAGATAAGGCTTAATTGGAGGAACATTAAGTTGGTCAGACTTTCTAAAAACATATTGCAGTGTCACTGTTGAAAAGTAAGATCAGATGCCTCATTTCTTATCACTTTGAATCTGAGAACAGTGAATCTAAGAGTTTTCCAAGGTAGCAGGAATGTTGAATTCCTCACTCTACTAACCATCATTCTTTCAGCCATAGTGTACTGTGCATTTATTGGGTCTCTCTTGTGATTCAGGCACTGAAGTGAGCCTTGCCTTTTCATCCAGCAGTATACTTTTCATTAACTTTTCAGATATGTAGTCCTTGCTTAGCTATTTGCTGTACTCATACTTTTAATATTTCCTTGCAGATCAGTTATTAAATGACCCTTTCAGCTAATTTTAGGCTCCTGATCGCCTCTAATATTTGCTTAGTGGAATTAGTTAAATTCTTATGTTTCTAAATCAGTTGTTTTCAACAATGGGCAGTTTTGTGCCCTACGGACACTTGACATTGTCAAGTGGACACACTTCTGATTTTTAAGACCAGGAAGGGTGGGGGCTACTGGTATTTAGGGGATGGAGGTCAGGAATGCTGTCTTATATCCCACAATGCACAGAACAGTTCTTGAATCACAAAGAATTATATGGTTCATAGTGGTAATACTGTTGAGGCTGAGAAATCCTGCTCTAAACTTATGTCTATTAACCTTTGGCATAAGTAAAATTGTGAACAGTTTAGTTTTTTTTCTCTCTCTAGGGATTGTATCAATAGATATTAAACAATGGTTAAATGGAATAGATAAATTTAGGACAAAAGTCACTTATGAAATAAAACCTGGGTTAGGACTCTCTTGGGGTGAATACTAGATTTTGAAGCAAGTTTTATAGACAAGAAAGTAATTAAGAAATACAGAGATTTCTGAACATTATACATGAATAGTTTGGTATGTGTTATCTGATTATATAGGATTTGTGTTATAGACACATAGCATACATCTGAATTACAGCAAAGGGATTGGTTTATTGATAAAATGTACAAAAATCAACTTACATTATCTGCTTTACAGAGAACTTTCATATTCACCAGCAAGGAGATATGTATTTACATGCTAGGGACTTTATTGGCTTGCTTTTTTCCCCACAAAATTAAAGGTTGACATTAACTTCATTTCTTATGATAAAAAAAGTTACCTTCCAGACACTTAAAAGTTTACATTTAATCTGGCACTGCCTGCTTTATAATCTTCTTCTTCTTATTTTTTTTCTTTGCAGTGCTGGGGCAAACTCAGTGCCCTGGCATGCTAGGCAAACACTTTACCACTGAGCTATATCCCTGACCCCTATAATCTTATATTTACAAGTTTTTATTATATATTTATAACCTTATTTATAGTTATAGGTTCTCTTTTTACAGAAGCACTCTTAGCAGGATCTATCAGTAGTAAAGTATGGAAAATCAATACTTTGCAGTTCCTCTGTCTGAGAACTAATGTGATAATGGTATTTCATTTACTTAGAAGTCTTTTAAAAAGTGCTTTGGCAGTTTTCCATCTGTGGAATCCTGAAATGAGTTGTATGTGCAACTCACGTCAACATTTTGCTGTCCCCTATCACCATATAGGGAATTTCTACCTTTGTTTTTGGAAGATAGACCTGGGAGGGACGTAATTATTGGCATAGATAGGCTTTGAATTAACACTTTGAGAAAATATTGACAGCTACATTTTAGGATATTATACAGAGTTATTTTTCAGTAGAAAGTATTATTATATTAGTAGAAAGTTTTTGTGATTATACCAATACAGAATCTTGAAGAAGTCCGTGAATCACATCAGGTCTTCATGGTCTTGTGACCTTGGGAAAGTTTCTTAAGCTTCTTAGGTTTGTTTCCTAATTTCTAAATTATTAGATTGCCATGTGTATTAAGGAGATAATAGTGTAGACGAGTCAGCATAATTGATATAAAGGCAGTCATTAACGATTATACAAATTATGTATGTAAGTATAAAGTAGAAGTTAGAACACAATTGGAAAGCACTGATAATAATATGCTTAAGATTTTGATAATTGTTCTGCCCAAAAATTTAAGAAGTGAAAATTTCATACTATGAATAAAATGGATCTCTTGATATAGGACTTCTCAAAACTTTAATTTGATATTTTATATATATCCAAGATGACAAAATAGGGTGTCATATTTTTCACAACATTTTTATCCGGAAGTCCTATTAAATTTTTGCTAGTTTCTTCTGTTCTGTGGAAGAATTTGGGACACATGTGAAAAGTAGATCACCTGGCACATGACTTTTGTTCCAAAATCATGATCCTAAGCAGTAGAATATTTTTGTAGTTGAGTTTTGTATTGTCTTTGAGCATGGGTTAAAGTCTGGAAAGACACCCGAGGGACGTCTTGTTCAGTAATCTCTTGAATTTTATCTTCTACATCAATGATTTTGGTAAGTTTTTTATTTGTTACTCTTGTTTTCACCTTTGAGGAGAAGCTGTTGCAATTTAGTCATTGTGTGTGGGTGCATGTAGCTATCATGAGGGTTTAGATAGTCATCCACCAGTCACTCTTGAGCCCTCTTCTAACACCTTCACAGGAGTTAATTGACTTGGTTTGCCCCTTGCTCCCTCTTGCTTTCAGTGAGGTAGGCCACTCCCATCACCCTGGGTGGTCTTTCTTAATTTGCTTTTCTGGTTTCTTCACTGCTTCTTAACCTGGGTGTGTTGGGTTTCCCAGGGCTCAATCCTTGGCCTCTTCTCTGTGTGTTTTGTACTTGTTTTCCAGGTGATCACATTCAGTCTTATGGCAGCATTTTCCTCTGTGTGCTAGCAACTCCCCACAATGTATCCCTAGTCTAGATTTCTACTTTGAACATCTTACTTAAATGTCTCATTACCAATGACCTATTTGATCTTTGCCTAAGTGTCTTGACAATCTAGCACTGTTACTTATAGGACACGAGACGATGGTAAGTTTGTCTAGTCTTTGCTTCAACACAGTCCATACAATTGAGTGTCCTCACTCTATTTAATAAATGGATCATACAAAATGGCTCTCAATTCTGTTAAGTAGTTGTCTCAGTATAGTCTATTTCTGGTTTACCTTTAATGAGTTATACATATGAGTCTCAACAGTGAGTTCAGCTGTATGTAAAAGCAATCTTGTTACATAAAGTGGAAAAGAAGAATTACAAGAGTGTCTGGTTGAGAAAGTTTGGTGTAAAACCCACCACTCGGCTCCTGGACGGCACTCATCATTTCTATCAGTGTATCTTTGAATTTTTTTCCTCTTTCTCTTGAAGTGAAACTTTGCTATTTTTATATTGTGTGGGAAGGGTGTGAAATTTAATAACAAGTTATTTTTAACAAGAGGGAACTTATTCATGTCATGATTGTAATAAGCATATTGCTAGGGCAAAAACTGTTGAATTTCTAAGTTTTTCTCATATAGGTAAGTATTGAAATTAGGTTTATGTGTTTATGCTAATTATCTCCCGGTATGGCGGCATTTTCTCCAGTGTCATTTGTATGGTTTCCATGCTCATTAGAGCTGCATTTTGTAGAAATGGCAGATTCAAATATGTGAGTCACGTCTCCAACATCACTGGAAGGTTGTCAAATGGAGTGCAGTTTCATTTTTAGGATGAAGGTAGGAGGGAAGGAAGAAGAATTTCAATTTTTTCTTTTAATGCAGCTTGGTTTTTTGAGACATGGAAAGGAGTAAAGTGTTCTAAGAATTCATCTCTAACTTTTATTGTCACATCTATTTGACACAGTTGAAAGGTGGTAGTATTCTGTTTTAAATAATGCAATGGATGAACTTCCATTAATAGAAAATGAAGCCACTACCTGCTTCCTAAATTTCTAATTTGATTCTGGCATTTCAAATAGAAATGGCCTCTTTCTTTTGAGACAGGAGTGTTGGCAATTTTCTTACTGTTTCTTAAAAATTCTTCTGGTGTCCTAGGGTTGCTCGGAACTCAGATGTTCCTCCCATTTGGAGAAAGGCTGTCTTGTTGCATATATAAAAGTGATGTTGCTTGCTATGTTTTGAATGTGTCCCTAAGAGTTCATGTGTTGAAAACTTAATCCCCCATGCAACAGTGCTGGGAAGTGGGACCTCTAAGAGGGGAGTAGGGCTCTGGCCTCATTAATGAATTAATGGTCTTGTCACAGGAGTGGGCTAGTTATTGCAGGAGTGGGTTCCTAAGAAAAGAATGAATTTGGTTCCCTTCTTTTTCTTCTCCTACCCCTCTCCACCTTCTGCCTCATTAGATACAGGTCCCTTGACTTTGGACTTCCAGAATTATAAGAAACAATTTTTTTCTTTGTAAATTACCCAGTCTGTGGTATTCTGTTCTAGCAACACAAAACATACTGACACCAGTCTCCTGTCATTGAAGGATATCTGCTTCTAATTGTCTCTGCCGCCTTACTGCCACATAACACCTTCGCCCTTACCCTGTACATCTGACAGATTTAAACCAGATGCTGGTACACATTTTTCTTCTTGTGAATACTTAGGAAAATCATGATTCAGGATTTTTTTTTTTAAAGTTGTAAACAGGTGGCCAGTAGCGTGAACCACTGGAGAGCAGAGATTACTTCGTGGCTTGGAAAGGGACCAAGTACCTGGTGATCCCGGCTTCTCTAATATCGACCCAATTCCCAACAGACAACTCCCAGGTCAGCCGGTGCCACCCAGGGCAGAGCTGGGTTGGAATGAGTCTCTAGGAAGAGTTCTCTCCTTGCCCTGGGAAGTAGCTTAGAGATACAATCAGTTAACAAGCTGCAGTTCTGGGTAGTATAGGGAGGCAGGTAAAAACTTACTCTGGTAACAGGGAAGAGACTGAGCTTGATACTTTACTGTGCTCCAATCCCTCATAGAATTCCAGATTTTTTTCTTAGCTGGTGAGACCTGGAGAGGTGGCAGGTGGGGCCAGGCTTCTTAACCTTTTCTGTTATGATCTGCCCCATGGTACCTGAGGCATTCCTACTTTATCTGAAATTCCAGTGCTTTTTATCACATACTTCTTTATGTAATGGTTCAGTTAGAACTGTGTTTGATCTTAACTGAGATTGTCTTGGACAGGTTCAGGCTGAACAGTGAGAGAAGTGGGTTTGGAGCCTGAAGAATTCAACTCATGGAATTATGATGGTGGGGGCAGAGCATGAGAAAGTTGAGCCTTCCCGTGTTGCAGATGAGAAATTTGGTACATGTTAGAGCGACAGAAAAAGTGGGACTCTGTGTCAAACCCTATGAAACCTTATTCTTTGGGAGAAGAAAGTTCTTCTGTCTCTCTTGGTCCTTGATCTGCTGACCTGGCTCTGAATGGCTTTAGGTAACGTATATGAACACTTAAATCCTTGTCTGTCTTTGCTGGGATATAGCCACATGTTGGAATTGCTCTAGCTCTCTGCAGTCCTTGGAGGAGAGCAGGAAAGGCTGTGTGGATTCTGTGTGTGGGCCCAGAGTTAGCTCTTTGAAAGAAGATTTTGGAAATATTTTTGTGTGACACAGCTGGCTGGCATACACTGGTAAATTATAATCTCATTCATTAGCACTTTGTTCTCTAACTGTGCTGGCAGATATGAGGTTTTTGGTTGTGTTGACATATTTTTTCTCATACATTGATCTTTTGGAAAACTTAAGAGTATTTGGCCAAGGCAGACTCTGATACTTCAAGGATGGAAGGAGAGGGCTGGTTTGGTGCCAACATGAGGTCTGGACATGAACATTTAATACTATTATCTTGCCCTTTGTTTGACATTATTCTAGAAATAATTTCTGATCCTTGTTTAAAGCTGGAACTCCATGGTAGGAAGGCAATGAGAACATAACAGGGGAGTGTTGTAACTTATGTTTCTCTTCTGGGGAAAACCTTTATTTGTAGGGTAGAAGTTGACTGTTCTCTGGCTACCGTCTTTCCCTGAGGTGGATAATTGTGGATAGTCTTGAAATGTCTCATTTATTTGTTCTGCTTGGGTTAAGCACTTTTAAAATCTCTCATTGCAGCCTGGTGAGACTGTACTGATCATATTTCACAGGTGAGCCTGTGGAGACAGGGTAATATGAACAAGTTCCCACAGCTGGCAAAGTGGAGCCAGAAGCCACAGGAGGGCAGAGCCCACAGTCCTTAGTTGAGCTGCCTCTCATGGTGGTGCCAGCACAGCATCTCAAGGAGAGTCAGTGTCTGTGTGGACTTGACTTCCCTGGCCTTTTGCTTAGAAATGATTTCTTGATGGATTCACAGGAGAGTATTTAAAAATCTTTGAGTAGAGAAAGGATCAGACCTAGAGCTTCCTGGTTCCAAGTGTACCCAGTAGCTACTAGGATATGGTGGTAACAGCTAGATGAGATGACTGATGACACATGTCTTCTCACCCTGCATCAGAAGGTAGCAAAAGAATTATTAAAACTCTGCAATTTTCTATAGTAAAAATAATAGCAAAGAAATTTAGCATAACAGGATAAATGGGGGGAAAAAAGAGAAGCATTTCCTGCCCCTTCCCCACACACAAAATGGGAGTAGAGAAACTCCTGGCCTTTGCTTTTGTAGCTGTCTTTTTAACTTAAATATATGATTGTGAAGAATTCTATTTTACTGCAATTTTAAAACAAGCCAAATTGCCAAATTATGAGTATCACTACAGTTTATGTCAAATTTGGACATGTGTTAAGTAAGCTAATGCAGTTTAATTGTTCTTTGACATTATATGACTATTAACAATCTCCTGGGGATTTTAGACTTTTCTTGCTAACCTACATTTCTATGTCAAGTACATATATTTGCTAATGTTTGAGAGCATCTGTTTACCATGAACTATGCTAGGCATTTTAAAACATTTTTATGTGCTTCCCAAGTGGGCAGACAGTATCTTAAGGCACTTGGGTTATAGCAGACAAAACCAAACCTTTTTAGATTCATTGTGCAGGAGAAAGATACATACATGTAAATGGTTATAAATACCAAGGAGTGGGGTGGGGGGAGAAGGCAGGATGAAGACGGGGAGCCTTAGGCAGGCTGGTTGTAATCTGAGCATCTGGACCCAGCAGGGCTTCACTAGGAGGCCTGTGTGGCAGAGTGGGAGTAAAAGGGATGGGCACTGGGCCCTCACCTGGCATATGTCTGCACTGATGACTGATTCTTGATAAGTGTGCCACCGTGAGGCTAGGGATTCTACTAAGGGCATTTCTTCCTAATCTGGGACATTATTCCCACTTTATCAGAAGGAAACTGAAGCTGAGACTCAAGTAAATGTCCCAGATAAATTCAGCCAGTGGGATTCAGATCTGACTCCAGGCCCCTTGCTCTCATGGACGCTACACTTTGGGTGAGTTACTCAACTTTGGAGATAAGGCTGTCTTATTTTTGGTTTCGATGGGTTGTGGCATAACTTGGCTGGCTTACACAGGTCTTGTTACCCTCACACTTGTTCTGTTTAAAGGGTTGCGGCCTGTGGTTCTCCCAGGCAAGCAGCTGCCTGGTTCCTCCCTTCAGGCAGTGAGATGTTTGTGTGTCAGAGAGTGAACTCTACTCCAGCAAATCATTGACCACTTGAATTCCTGGCATTACACTTCAGTGATAGGACACTAATTTGGCTGGCCTATGTATCATTGTGTTCAAGAGTGCATTGTAAATACTCATATTTAGAAGGGAATGTAAAGTGAATAAAGGTCAGTAATGCAAAGGTCACCACTTGAGTGTCTATCACAGAATGGGCCTTCCCTTGTATTTCCAGTGATTGTTTCATTGTGATAAAAACTCAAAGGAAGATGAGTGTGTTGGTTTGGAACCCTTTGTTGAGGGCCATGGAAAGGAGGTCAGGGGCTTAAAGAAGTCCTTTGTTGCTCCTGCTTTGAGTGGCTTTTGATAAAAGTGGGATAACTTTGGGACCAGTATATCCTTTATACTGAGTATGGATGGTTATTTTTGTGCTTTGAGGTGTATATGTTGGTTATTAATCTAATTACAACTCTTATTTTCCATTGTCAGTCTCTGGTGACTTAATACTTCCAAAATAAAATACTATTATTAATTTTTACTAGATGATTTTGTTTTTACTCAAGAGATAAATTATGGTTTGAGCACTTGGGCTGTGAAATTTGTTCTTACTTTTTTGAAGCGTAAAATACCTAAAGAAAAGTATATAATGCAAATGTGTAACTTAAGATTCATTTGAAACATAAAAGTGTACAATTCAAAGATTTATTTACTGAATACACTTGGGTAGCCAGCTTCCAGATCAAAATACAAATTATTAGCATATAAGAGATCCTGCCCTCTGCCTATGACATCCACCATTCTCTCCCTAAGAGTAATCACTATCATGACTTAGTGTATCTTTGTTTTACCTGTTCTTGTATTCGTATTATTCCATTCATATTATCTGTTCTTTTTTGTGTGTGGCTTCTTTTTCTACCTCTTGTTTGTGAGATTGAACCATATGGTTGAATATAGTTGTAGGTTGTTTGTTTTCATTGCCATGTAATATTTAGTTGTGTGAATATTTCATAGTTCTTACTACTGTTACATATATATATTCCAGTTTTTGCTGTTAGATATAATGGTGCTATAAACATTCTTGTATGTGACTTTTGGCGAAAAAATAAGTTGTGTTTTGAGCCATATACCTAGAAATGGGATAAGGTCATACAATATAAACGTATTTATCTTAAAAAGATACTACAAGTGGGTTCAAAGTTAGAGTCTGCATAAATTTCAAGCAGTAGTATGAGAACTTGTAAATTTTATTGGTGAGATGCTTTTGGGAGTTGATTGGGTTTCAACATTGCTTAAAATGAAAACACAAAATCTATGAATAGCACATTTGAAATATCAGACTATAATGGATAAAACATAAAAGAAACTTTTTAAAATAGAAAGCTGATATTTAATCATATCAGTGACTATGAAAAAATTGTTCTGGTATGTGCTCTAGATTTAACTTGCAGGTGATAATTAATATTCATTGAAATTTAGAATAAAACAATTTTTACTTATAATTAATGTGAGGTCCACGAATATTACTTAATAGATATTTTCTTTTTCTTCACAGGCAAGAAGAGACTGATAGGAGAGTGAAAAATGTAAGCTGTGTTTACTTTAATGAAGCATTGTACATAGTTTTTACTTTCATCTTCTGTTAGAAAGTAGTGGATTGAAAACTACTCTGAATATTTTTTCTAATTAAATTTTACATAGAAACCAACCTATCACAAATTCTAAATGCACTTAAATACATGTATTATCATATTTGGCTAGAAAGTATGTTCTCAGATCTTATGCATGTGTTGTGATTAGGTTAGAAAGCTGGCAGTTGTGTTACTTATCTGGTAAGGGAAAACTCATTTTAGGATTTTTAGGGGAACAAGTAAGAAATCATCAAATCAGACTTGAAGGGAAAACACTGAATGTTGAAGAACTCTAGGTAATTGTTCAGTGTAAACTCACAGAACGTCCTTAATATCCCACATAGTAGAAGAATATCTTAAAGTGACATATTTACTTAGTGTTCTTATTAAGGAAGCTGAGGATTACTGACTTGGGGTGTTTGGTCTGTAGTTTTACTGGAAAAATATTGGTGAATTAAAAAGTTTCACTTGTGTTTTTCTCTTAGAAAGTTTTTTCTTCTTTACTGGTAGAGTGCATGAATACCTTTTGGGATCTGGGCTTTTTGAACTGAGAAAGTCAGCAGAAATAACAAAATCTAGCAAGAATAATTAAGCTTTTTTGTGGCCCTTCTTTCCATAAATTTAAGAGTGCCTGCCTTTCAACCACAAAGTACTGTTACCCTTTGTAATTTGAGCCTCCTGAACCAAATTTGAGGTTACTGAATGGACTGATCTTGTTTTTTTTTTAAGGTTTTGATAACCTTGTACTGGCTGGGAAGAAAAGCACAAAGCAACCCCTATTATAATGGTCCCTATCTTAATTTGAAAGCATTTGAGAATCTTTTAGGACAAGCTCTGACTAAGGTAAGGAAACTGCACTGTAAGAGATGACTACTGTAACTAATATGGTTACCCTCTCACTTCCCCTTCTCCTCCTCATCTGTAACAGCATGGCAGCTCTGACAGTCTTTGCTCCCCTCTAGACTGGACTGAGTAGTAGGATCATTTGCTGGCTTTTGTCAAGGAATGAGTTAGTCTATTCCAGAACTCTTTCAAAGGATCAACATCTTTTTTTCTTTCGGTATTAGGGTTTGAACTCTGGGCTTCATGTTGCTAGTCAAGACTTTATCACAAGAGCCACATCCCCTGTCCTTTCTTGCTTTATTTTTCAGCTAGGGTCTTGCTCTTTTTGCCTGGGCTCGCCTCAGACTGCAATCTTCCTAACTCCACTTCCTACCTAGTTTGACTTACAGGTTTGCACCACTGTGCCAGCTTGTTTGAGATGGGAACTCAAAGACTTTTTTGCCTGTGCTGGCCTTGAGCCTTGATTCTCACCATCTTTACCTCTGAGTAACTGGGATTACAAGCATATCCATGCCTGGCAAGATCGATCTTTTAATTTTAAGTAATTTGATACACACATTTGTTTCTTTTCTTATATACAATGTAACTGCTTCTATACTCATTATGAACTCAACCTGCAGTAAAAAGTATTTCCAGGGCTATTAAAATTTATGGAAATTACTCAATTTCTTTTATAGTATGTGTTCTTGTCAGGGGTAATTATCTTTAAAGTCTATATTCTAATGTCACCATTCTGCATTTGTTTCCTAAAGAGTGGTTAGTGCTCTTTATGTTAGAATCCTTGGTTTTACACAAATTTCTATTCCTTCATATCGTGGACTCAATATGACGGCCTGCTTAATGCTTTTGAATTCTCTACTCCATTAGAGCCAGCTGCTGAAACTAACCACATTTCTTCCCAACCTTTATATGTAAGGCACTAATGGGAAAACAAATTTCTCTGTGGTGATACTTTTCCAGGAGAATTTACAAGCCTCAGAATAAAATATGTACTCAAAATGATAAAATACTGACTAGTTAATGGTGGCTGCTTTTGTTTTTTCTTTATTTTTGAGACAAAGTTTCTTATATAGCCCAGGCTGGTCTTAAACTTACAGTTCTCCTGCCTTAGCCTCCCAAGTGTTGGGATTACAGAAATGTGCCCAGGCTGGTCTTAAACTTACAGTTCTCCTGCCTTAGCCTCCCAAGTGTTGGGATTACAGAAATGTGCCATCATGTCTTGCTTGGTGGTTGCTTTATGGGATTATCTGATAATTAAATTTTGCACTACTGATAAAAAATTTAGTATTAGTTTCTGGCACACTGTAAGACTGCCATAAATGTTAGGTATAATTAGAACACAGAAGTTTTAAGCCAGGATGAAAATAATACCTTGCTCTACATCTATACTTATCTTTAAAAATCTTTAAATATTTTCCCCAGCCACATACATTGTAGAGATGGAGCCTAAAGTGTTTGGGTATTTTCTTTATTTTTTTGAACTGCAAATAATTGAAAGCACTTTATTCAAATTCCTTGAATCACCTATTCAGGAAGTAGTTGAACACATGCACATATGCTGTAGTCATGACAAATTACCCATCCTCACACGACATGGCTGTCCAAGACAGACCAGTGGATCAGTCACTGTTATGAAAGAGGGTGAGGCTCCAGTGGAGGAATTGCAGGGAGCTTTGGGCCCAAGGAAAACCTAGTTTTACAGTGGTTTCAGCTAAGAAAATATTCAAGTAAAACCTAAGTGGGACTTTGGTTCACGTAGTAGAGCTCTTTACAATCTTTGGAACTTTTTATAATAGTGTGACTCAGGCTGAATAATCTTACTACAGAGTTTCTACTAGGAATGACCCTCTAAAGGTCATTTCCTATCATCAGTGTTGACGTCAGGGAGTAAAAAGAATTTTTGGTAAATAAAGCTATAATTGTGGTCTGTAATTCTATTGTTATGAAGTGGAATGTACCATTTGTTTTGCGTCAAAACCCCTTCCCAGTAAACTAGATATGCTTAAGGCCAATCCAGAATTTCAATTAAAAAATCCTTGGTGTGATGTGTTGTGCAATAGTCAGTTTACAAGTTGGAGGCAACTCGCTGTACACTTGTCAGAGTGAGGTGCTCCAAACCGTGCTCCAGGGCCAGACTTGGGTTATTTTTTAGCTCAGTGATCCATCGTCACTTTAACATTTATGATGTCAGAAATCATTGTTCTGTGTGATTAACTCAGCCACTTATGTGTTCAAGAGATCTGATGGAGCTGAAGATTTTCTTTAAAATGTTCCATCTTCTATTTTGAGACATATTTTGTTCGCACCAGCACTGGGCCTAGCCAACCCATCTGCTCAGAAATAGCAAGTGTAAGATAGGTGCTGGCGTTTTCATGACAGGATGTCAATGCTAATGCAAGGATGCCTGGCACCTACAGCATGTGAAATCTTAAATCTGTGAGACCTATTGGAGCTTCAAATACTTGTCAAACAATTGAACCATGAATTGAACTGGTATTAGTTAAAAGTATAATCAGACTAATTATTCATTGTGAACACTGTTCAGCCTTTTCATATGTCAAAGGTATTCATAATGAAAAGCTGAGAAAATAATACAGCAAATACCCACATAATTATCTGACTCAATTTAAACTGGCCCATTTTGGCTTTATCTATGTATTTATCCAATTCTGTATTTTTATGTAACCATTTAAAGATAAATTGCAGATATTCAGATATCATATCTCACTCCTAAGTACTTAGCATGCATCTCTTTAGGATATTTCTCTACATAGCCACAGTGCATGTTATATTTAAGAAATCTTCTAAATACTCCCCATTATTTAATATCTAGTGCGTTTCCTAAGTCTCTCAAGTACTCCTCATAGCTTTTTTTTAAATAACTGAATCATGATTTAATCAGAGTTCACATTTTGTTAGTAATTTCTAAGTTCTTTAGATGGTCTTTCTGTATTAGAAATCTCACCTGAAAGTAATATTGCTGATTTCTAGCTAAGTTAAATCCAAAATTTAAAAGGTTAAGGTTTTTTTGCCATTCTATTTCAAAGGAGTGTCAGTTAAAATGCTTATTTTGAGTAAGCCCTGTATAATTTA
Organism: Castor canadensis; assembly: GCF_047511655.1. NCBI lineage: Eukaryota > Metazoa > Chordata > Mammalia > Rodentia > Castoridae > Castor > Castor canadensis. Next base: position 33,440,918 of record NC_133395.1, on the reverse strand, counting down.
CAAGCCTGTTGGTAGCAGCATTTGTCATGCACTTTTGTATCTCTTATATGAGTAAAACCAATACTTTCTTTAGATCCAAGGAAGCTAAGTCTCACATTTCAGCAAACGAGTATGCTTCCCTTGACTCAATAAGATCTAGGTGTCATAGTTAGTGAAAACAAATTAGTTCTATACCGTAGATACCCACTTATCTTGCTCTTTTTCTATTAACTTGATTGTTTGAGAGTGGGAAACTATTAAGGTTTTAATATAAAGCACGTGAATATTTTCTAGGGATAGAAGGAATAATCTTACTGACTTAGCGCCCTTGGGGTATCCACATCAACGCTGGTTTTTCTCTTTGACATCTCTTGCATTTATTGCCAGAGAACTGTCAGTAATCATAGATTTATCATTTCAATGTTATTCTAATTAATTTTGGCTTTGTAAGACTATTCTCTCTTCCTTATTGTAAAGACCATACTACTTTATTCAGTAATATCAACTATCTTCTTATTGTTACATTGAACACAGATTATTTTCTGATTTTTTTATCAGCTCTTTTTCTTGTGTTCAACAGGGAAATCTCATTGCCTCACCTATCAAATAAATTTTATACTAACTTTCTATTCTTTTCATTTAATTTTTGGCCGTACTAGGGTTTGAACTCCAGAGTTCATGTTTTCAAGGCAGGCACTCTACCACTTGAGCCATGCTTCTAATCCTTTTTCTTTGGTTATTTTGGAGATAAGGTCTCGCTTTTTGCCCAGGTTGGCCTGGAACTCTAATCCTCCCAATCTGAGCCTCCTGTGTAGCTGGGCTGACAGATGTGCATTACCATGCATGCCTGTTGATTGAGATGGGCTCTCAAGACCTGTTTTCACAAGGGCTGGCTTTGAATGGAGATCCTCCTGATCTGTCTCCCAAGTAGGTAGGATAACAGATGTGAGCCACTGTTGCCTGGCTTAATTTACTATTCTTTATCAAATGCCTTTTTTTAGGCACTTGAAGACTCCAGCTGTCTGAAAAGAAGTGGACGGGACAGTGGCTACGGTGATATCTGGTGTCCTGACCGAGGAGAGTTTCTTGTTCCTCCAGGCAGACATAAGAGGGACAATTCCTTTGAAAGCTTGGACTCTTTGGGATCTCGATCATTGACCAGCTGTTCCTCAGATATCACACTGAGAGGGGGACGTGAAGGTGAGTTGCACTTTGGGCTGTCATTTTTTTTTTTTTCATAGTAAGAGAAAATTTGGAATCAGTGAAAGTAGAAAAATGGAATGAAAACTGTTTATGCAAAAACTTCACCAAGCAGTGGGTTTTAGGAAGGACTTAACTGGGAACTGGGGTATCTTGATTTTTTTTCTCTCTCTCATAATGAGAGTCTCCATATTTTTTTCCCATCCATTGTTGGATCGGACTCATGAGGAGATAGTTCACTGTGACCTGTTTTCTCAGTGAGAATCTTTATTTACAGATTTAGCCTCAGTGATCAGGACCTATGAGGCCTGTTAGCTCATGTATATACATACAAAAAAAGAATCTAAGTAAGATTCTGTAAGAAGTCTTTTCTAGTTTTAGAGTAATTTTCTCCTCTTATTTTTCCTTACAAGATTTAAAAAATACGCAAGAAACAACTGGAGAGGCATTTTAAGAATTATCTCAAAACTTTGATAAACTGGGAAGCATCTTGTGTCCGGTCAGCCTTGTGGCTCACCGAGGACAGAGCAAGCGAGGGAAAGAACCTTCTTTCAAAGTTGCCGCCTCTGTCCAAAGCTGTTATTTAAATGTGAGTCTTGTTCTTGAGGCTGCTGGGTAGTGCCAGCCGTTTCTGACTAAGTCTCCGGTCACTGTGAATTGATGAAATTTAAACCACAAGTGAAATTTCTCGAAACCCTGGGGATGTAGCTCAGGGACAGCATATGTGAGGTCCTGGTTTTCACCTCCAGCACTGGAGAAAAAAATTTTTTTCATAAAATATTTCTGTGTTTCCACCATCATGAAAAAATGGAGGGGCCTGCTGTTGAGTTTGTCCTTGATGGCTAAGAACTCCACTTTCCTTCTTTATTATGAACATTATATTTCTAAATGTTGTTCCTAAGATCTTATTATGAAGAAAACTTCAAACATCAGAAAACAATGTATTATCAACTTGTTTTTCAAAATTTAATTAAGCATAGTAGCAAAAACTATATTCTTTACTTTTGTACTACTAGTAGTTTTTAAAAAGCATGACCAACTCCCTAAGCATTAATCTTTATAATTATTACTACATTTGTTCACTTGGGCTGTTTGCTCTCTAGGTGTGACATTTTCATAACTTGGATGACAATTGTCATACCTTTTAAGGAAATAAATCTGAGTTTATAACTCACCTGAGAGATTAAAGTTGTAAACACAGAGAGTGAAACTCTGAACCCATCATATTACTCTGTCCTGACTGAAGCGCCTACAGCATGCAATATTTAAATGTAGATCTGGCTAACGAATAAACGAAGGAAAGACTTGTGGGCATATGCAGGTTTTAGTTCATTCAAATGTGGCAAGACAGAAAGAAGTATGGGATCCGGTCCACAGACACCCTGGCTGTCTAAGGCAGAGGGGTGTGGTCTCATTGCCTCCAGGTCTCTGGAAAGGAATTGCAAATGGACCTTGCTTGGAGTGTGGAGGTCTTAGCAATTCTAGCAAAGTGTGTGGGGAAAGTTTTACCAGAACGATGAAGCATTTCTGTGATTAGTGTGTAAACATTCTGCTGCTACCCACCAGCTGTAGTGTAGGGTTACCACAATTAGGATGATTAGGGTAAGAGGATTGCAAAGTAAAGTTCCCTAGTTTTGTATGAAAACATGTATCAAGAGTGACATTTAGGCAAAGAATTGCAGAGCACTGTAGGAGACTAAAAGATTAAACTTTAAAAATTCAAAAACATAATCTGATTTTAAAATTTCACATGTGCATTTTGGCAAGAATCACTGGCACTTTTTTTTGAAATAAGAGAAATGGCTTTTTTAAAGAGGTGGTTAAAAAACTCACAAGATTGCCTTCTTATTCTCCCAACTGTGGCTGCCTAGTCTTTCTCCCTTTTCACCCTGACTCTATTCTTTTACCATGCCTGTAGCACAACCACTTCCTATGCACTAGTCACAGTGTTATTTACTGTAGACTCCTGTTAGGTGGGAGGGAGTAGACAGACTGCCTTTAGCTCAGGTTAACCCTGCAGATGCTGAGAGCCTGTAGCTTTCAGGTGTTTTATACCCCCTGGCTCTGGATGCACCCTCCTGGGAAGCAAGGGACACCTGCAAGTTATTCTTACAAATACACACAAGACAGGTGGAAAAGGGCAGGAGACAGACACCGTTTGGATCTGTAGTGTTATTCTCCCAATGTTTTTAAAAGAGAAGACTTACTTTCTTTTTTAAGTGGGTTCGTTATAATTTGCATGCATCTGACCTTGAGGTCTATCAGAGGTGTTTCTTTTAAGTTTTTTAAAATGACCTTGAATCAAAATACAAGATTCCTAATATAATTTCCATGTTCTTGAGTTCTGGGCCCTTGTATAGGCATAAGACTTGGGATTCCTTTGGTATTTTAGGTAACATTCTCTCTATTCTCTGTAATGTAGGATCTTGTTCAAGGGTGCCCTCGTAAGCCACCTCATAGGGGTGACCGCATAAGAATCCACCAGACTCCTTTGCAATCCTGTTTTTTACTTCTCTTTCTGTCTTATCTCCCCTCAGTAACTTTGATAAGCACATACCTGATTTTTAGCTGCAGTTTCTCTAGAATTACTTCTTCATTTTATTATAAGCATCTGTGACTTGATTGCTAGATTATATTCACATGTATTGCATCAACAACTTTTATGAGCCATCCTGGAGGTAAAGGCAATTGGGAAGGAAAGGGATTCAACAGTGAATAGGACTTTTTCTGCTGAGAATGTATGACAGCAAAAGAATGTACCTCCAGTATGCAAAGCAAGTTCCTCCTGATGGATCTTATCACAACTTCATGACAAATTGCTAAAAATATTCCCCTCTTCCCAGCAGCAGCAGCACTGAGTTTCCAAGGGAAAAACAAAGCAGATATGCTGAGCGGTTTCAGCTAGGAGAGTAATTTGAAGAGGAAAAGCAAAATTTTGTGCTTTCTTTATAGGTTTTGAAAGTGACACAGATTCAGAATTTACATTCAAGATGCAAGAGTATAACAAAGATGATATGTCCTATCGGAGGATTTTGGCTATAGAGCCAAAGTCTGCTTTGCCATTCAATCGTTTTTTACCCAACAAAAGTAGACAGCCATCCTACATGCCAGCTCCCTTGAGGAAGAAAAAGCCAGACAAGAATGAGGATAACAGAAGAAGTTGGGCAAGTCCGGTCTTCACAGAAGCAGATGGAACATTTTCAAGGTATTGGGAGGTGATGTGATTACGGAGTTCTGTGTGCTTTGTGACTTTCGTGGGGTCTTTAAGTGTGGTAAAAAGAATAGCTCTCAAAGTGTACTTTCTAGATAATAAATTTCACTGGTAACTTTTCTTGCATCTATTTTTAGTCATACTTATCTTGAAGATACACTATGTTAGAATGTCAGCAGACGATTTGCTAGGTCTTTTAAAAATGCATGCCTTCAGTTTACTGGTATTTTTCAGCTTACTGGATGAGTGATAACATTCATTGTGAACTCTGCCATGTTTTCTTCCATTGTTTCCTGGTTTTTTTTGTTGTTGTTGCTGCTCTTAGTGGACACATAAAGAATTCTTTAATTTCCCATCAAATTAGCAGAGCAGAGCATGGTTTTTCAAATCCAACTTCCTATGAGGAGGTGTGTACTTCTGAAAGTGGTTCAGGGATGGAGGATGAACGAACGTTGCCTGATGTGATTTTGGATGACTTAGCCAACCGTAGATTCCAAGTGAGAAAGAGACCCGGGAGTTTCGTCTCAAAAACCACCTCTCCCAATTCTTGTCCACAAATATTTTCTCCTGACACATTAGCCCCTGGGCTATTCACACTGAAGTCAGAAATAGATTTGTCAGACATGTGTTTGTCCTGGATCTGAATGTCTATCATGCTGCTGATTGAATTCAGAAATTCCAGCCTGTTTGGAGTTCCTTTCATTTTTAACCCAGCTTCTACTTAAGTGTCTTTGGTCATGTGTATCTAGTGGTTCTCGAACTAAACTGTGATGCTGCTGTAATGCTTAACTTTGTTCTAGGAGCTGTGGGGATGAGAACAGGAGTTAATTTGCTTGATTCACAGTGGTGTAAACCTTGTGAGGCGAAATGCATGCCTTCTGTGTTCTGTGTCACAAGTTGTTCACAGAGTACCTTACCTGGTTGGATGTTTTGAACAGTAACCAGAGGAAGACTTCAGGCACCAAGGTGGAGAACTGGCCAAGAATCCGAGAAACTTCAAACTCCTCTTGTTTGAAAGAGGAAGAAGAAAAGATAACAAGCATACCCAACATTCTAAAGGATGATCTCTATGTGCGAAAGCTAAGTCCAATCATGCCAAATCCAGGAAATTCTTTTGATCAGTTTCTTCCCAAATGTTGGACCCCTGAAGATGTGAGCTGGAAAAGAATAAAAAGGGAAACTTATAGACCATGGTATAAAGAATTTCAGGGATTCAGGTTTGTTTTTGTGCATGTTTCCATTCTTCCAGTATTCATCCATACTGTCACCTGGTGCATTCTATGTGCATTTTTTTTTTTAATGAGGGCTAGTTTCACCTCTAATATTTAAAGAACTTCTAGATCTGAAAATTTAAGCATTAGGGCTGGGTGTTAATGGTTCACACCTGTAATTCCAGCAACCAGGAGACTAAAGCAGAAGAATTGTGAATTCTGGGCTAGCCTGGGCTACAAAGGGAGAGTCTGTCTTAAAAAAATTTTTTTTTAGAGCTAGGAATCTGGATTTTAAAAAGCCTTCTTTTATGTGTAATCATAGTTTGGCATTGATTTCAGTAGTTTATTCTTCAATTTCTTATCTCCTTCTGTTCCTCCTCTTCTCCATGTCACTTCATATGAAGGAATTCAGACTCTGAGGATGAGGACTCAGGCTCTGACAGAAGCTCCATCATTTTTAGTAGAATACAAAAAGCAGAGCATAGGTTAGACAGCAACTGCCAAAGACCTTCACTCTTGCTGGAACTAGCCACCAAACGGGCCATAAAATCACGCAACACCCATGCAGCCAGGAAGACCAGTGGTGCTTCGGATGAGCCCAGGTGCACCTGTCTGCATGAGCTGCCTGCTTGGGGTCTGGGGTCAGATGCCCCCTCCACCTGCTTCTCCTGCTACATTAATCCTGGACCTGACTGTTTCGAGTCATGGAAACTTAACAGACTTAATACAAAAGCATACAGCACATAACACTGCTTTCTGCGTAAGCCTGTGAGCTTGGAAGTCTGTAGGACTCAACTTTCTTTGTTAGCACACTAATTTGCAAGACAGTATATATTTACATGTGACTGTTCTTTTGGAAAACCAGTCCCAAAAAGGCTTCTTAGAAAGATTACTAATTTTAGAGCTGTGCTGTGTTTGGAGAGGTGGAGAAAAAAGAGCTTTTAGATAGAGCCTGGGTATGGCAAATCTGGGAGGATGCAAAGAAAATTCATCAGGGGTATTTTATAAAACTTTAGAGTAATTTCCTTTTTTCTGCTTATCATTGTGTGAAATCTGTGATGGCCAACTCTTGAGATTGTCTAAGTTCATTCCTTGGGGGGAGGGGGCGGTGGGCAGTATGGCTGATAGAATGAGGAAGTGGGTACGAGGCAGAGCTGTGGGTTTGCCAGGGAGGTGCATTCAGTCCAAGTTCTAGCCCCCACACTTGGCTTTATAGTGGCCACCTTTCCTGGACAGTATGTGCCGCCCTCATTTCTTTAAGTGGTACCCAGGAAAGTCATCCAATGACATTAAATGCTAGTCTGTCTACTTGCAGGAGCTCCTCCTATGACCCCTAAAATAATTCACCTGTGGTGTGTGCCTAGTTGGTCTGCTGCCTAATTACCCTTTCTCCTCAAACTTAATAAGATTCTCCCTTTTTCTCTTCTGTGCTTCAGTCAGTTTTTATTACTTCAGGCTCTCCAAACATATTCTGATGACATCTTGTCTTCTGAAACAAATGTTAGAATTGATCCCACATCTGGCCCAAGGCTCATAACACGCAGAAAGAATCTCCCTCATTCACCAGGTTACAGAAGAAATGACCTCGAGATGCCAGCTCTGGATCCTGACTTAGAAAATGATGATTTCTTTGTCAGAAAAACTGGGGCTTTCCACGCAAATCCATGTGTTCTCCAAGCTTTTGAGGACTTTAGAAGGTTCTCTGAGCAAGATGATCCTGTAGAGCGAGATATAATTTTGCAGTGTAGAGAAGGTGAAATTATACTTCCAGATTTAGAGAAAGATGACATGATTGTTCGTCGAATTCCAGCACAGAAGAAAGAAATACCCTTGTCCGGGGCCCCAGATAGATACCATCCAGTCCCTTTTCCTGAACCCTGGACTCTGCCTCCAGAAATTCAAGCAAAATTTCTCTGTGTACTTGAAAGGACTTGCCCATCCAAAGAAACAAGTAATAGCTGTAGGATATTAGTGCCTTCATATCGGCAGAAGAAGGACGACATGTTGACTCGCAAGATCCAGTCTTCAACACTGGGAACTGCTGTGCCTCCCGTCAGTTTCACTCCTGGCCCTTGCAGCGAGGCTGACTTACAGAAGTGGGAGGCTATCCGGGAGGCCAGCCGACTTAGGCATAAGAAACGACTGATGGTTGAGAGGTCAGAGTGTGTTTCTGCAAGGATTGGCTTGTTATGGATGGTCTCGTGTGACTTTTTCTTGTGCAAAAAAAAAAAAAAAAAGCAGCATTAGATTGTTCAGACTTGCATGTTGTGTGCTGTTTTGAAGCATCCTATAAAAATTTCTTTTGCTTTGAGAAACTTTTAGGCACTTTGTGGAAAAAGTGCAATTCCATATTTGCACATTTCCTGAGTCTATTTAAGATGGTATATATACAAATCTTGACTTTAGCTCTAAGTTTATTGCACTATTCTGTATTACGAAGTTTCACAAAACTGCTTTCCAATGATGTTTATAGTTTTATTTGCATGTCCAGGCATTTTTGTAAAAAAGTCTGGTTGTAGTTTGGTTTTATGTGTTTCTCATATTTTGGAGTGTCTGATTTTTTTTGAATGTAAAATTTCCCCTTAAAATATGGCATTGCAAATCTCATTAACTTGATTTTTGTTTCTGACCTAGGTTTCTTGAATTATCAACTTGTAATACTTTTGTTCATAAAGTTTAGTGCAAACTTCATTAAAATGCATGAGTATTACTGTCTGCTGAATTTTACATGTATGCTATTGTGACCATTTTGGTAGTTGTTATTTCATGCAACTTGTCTTCTTGATTACTGTTCACTTTGTTGAACTTGGGGATAGACAAATCTGATGAGGTGAATAAAATTAGTAGGTCCAAGTCTAAGGTTTTCCTGACAATGGGAAACCTTGTATGGATGTGTTAGCTTATATTAAGTCAAGAAAGCCTTCATTTTGCTTGATTGAAGGTCCTTGAGAAATAGGTTCCATGAAAACTTGAGACACAATCAAGAATGGCTGAAGAAGTAACCTTTTGAGATTTGTCCATCTTCTGTTAGACTCAAAGACATTGAACATTTAGAAACTAACATAATTGAAAAAAGTGACTTTAATTTTTGGTTTTCTGATCTCTTAGACTCTTTCAAAAGATTTATGGTGAGAATGGGTAAGTTTTATGGTTCACAGTAATAAACATACTGCATATTGTTTGTCTTTTGTGTAGCTTGCACTCTGTTCTGGCATGTCACTAAATGGGGGTGCTGCCTGCAGTGCATGCGATTGTAAAATTAGGAAGTTTTTATTAACTTTTAACCTAATGGCATTTTTTTTGTATATCTGAGTGCCCAGTGCATGAAATTCTATATAAAAAATAGCTTTTGTTGTCTTAGGAATTTAAACATTTGTTACATCTCTTTTTTTTTTTTTAATTTACTGAGTTGATTAAAATAACAAGAGCATTTGCCTAAGACATTTATGCTTGTTATGGTATTTGATTGCTAAATAGCCTGAAGTTTCTGGTTGCTGGGTGAGACTGAGCAGGCCATCTTCAGCATGACCTGCTGAAGAGTAGTCAAGCATCTACTCTTAGTTTGTTGTAGGAAAGCTATTTTAACTTGATTAAAAATCCCTCTGCAGTTTCAAGCACGTTTGAATAACTTTCAGAAAGAATTCTCATTTCTAAATCACCTTGACTTTATAATATAAGCAGGTCTCTGGAATAGTCCTTTTTTTTTTTTTCTTTTAAAGGGGATTTAAGTACCCAGAGTACAAGTACTTGGTAGGATGTAAACACACATTACCTTACTGGCTTGACTGTACTTGTTCCTCCTTAGTGAAAGGGCATCATGTAACTGAGTTACACTTAGCTGGATGGAAGTCAGTGTAGAGTGCTTTCCCACCATGTGTGAGGCCCTGGGTTGATCCCTAGTGCTGGATTTAAGGGGTGGGGCAGGTGGGAAGACAGAGAGGCAGACAGACAGAGACAGGGAGATAGGCAGAGAGACAGAGACACACACACATACAGAGAGAGAGAGAGAGAGAGAGAGGAGAGACACGGAAAGAGGCAGGGAGAGGGACTAGGAGAGGGAGAGACAGAGAGGAGAGGCAGAGACAGAGACAGAGATTGTGCCAGATAGAGAGAAAGGGAGGGAAAGAGAGGGAGAGAGGGAGAGGGAGAGAGAAAGAGAGAGATAAGGGAGAGGGAGAGAGAGATATTGAGATTGTGCCTGAGAGACAGACTGTGCCTGAGAGAGAGAGAACTGTGCCTGAGAGAGACAGAGAGACATCCTAAGGATTTTTCTGAAGTTGAGCTAGCAGAAGCAAATGTTTTCAGTCAACAATTCCAGGATAGTTATTTGGATAGGACAGTATTTGTTTTAAAGACTGGTCCCCATGCAGTTGAGTGCCAAGGTAACTACTCAAATAAAGCAAGATAATCTGTAAATTGAGACTGATGAATAATGCATGCTTATCAAATAATGAAACACAATGTGTCTTTAGAAAATTCAACTGTGTTTTAAAGCAGTTGAAATCAAATCTATCATACAGAATTTTTTCAGTATTGTTAGTTACCAGTGCTTTCTGTATGTTAATCTTCAATGAAAATATAGTGAATAAGTAAATATAGATACATATATATATATTCAAATTAGATTGCATGTAGGATTTTGCTCTACAACCCATTCGTGTTTCTGCAGGGTGCTCATTCTTTGAACATCATACCCTGGAAAAGCATTATTGCTCAACATCTTAATTGAAAAATCACTGCCTATATATAACATGAATCCCTTCTTTTTGATAAGGACCAGTTTAAAGAGAGATGTGCAGTATCTTTTGAGTTCTTAGACTGTTAAATCTAGCTTGCTTTTTTGTTTTGTTTTGTGTTTGGTTTGGTTCTGGGATTGAACCCAGGACCTTTGCATGTCAAGCAAGTGCTCTCCCTGGCTGGATGGCTTGCATTTTATTTTGCTTTTAACACCTGCCAGTTTATTTTTAGTAAGCTTTGTATGTGGCTGTCAGTTCTTAGGTGCATGCTTTTGTGTTGCATGACTTTATGTCTGTATGGTTCTGTGAAGTGTGAAAATTTGGTTAATAAAATGTTAATGAATGACACATAAAATTTTGTGGTAAGAAGCCAGGCATGGTGGTACATGCCTGTAATCCCAGCTACTTGGGAAGTGGAAGATTGTTGTCGAAGGTTGGTCTTGGGCAAGGCGTGAGACCTTATCTGAAAAACAAACTAAAAAGCAAAAGGCCTGGGGAATAGGTTGAGAGCTAGAGCATTTGCAGTGCAATACCCTGAGTTCAATCTCTAGTAGCACCCACTCCAAAATGTTGTAAGAAAATGTAGAAATAATCTCAAAATGTGATAAAGCCATTGAATTTGATCTCAACCTCAACAGGAAATAAAGAGCAACTAAATGTAAAGTTTTAATCACAGATAATGAAGACATCTGTGTTACTTAATGTATTTTGGCCAAGAGATGAATCATGAAGTCATAAGGTAGCAAAAAAGGAAGGGAAAAACAAGCTCATTTGGGTTACTTTCTGGGAATTATTCTTCACCCCAGAGGACAGTTAGTAGTGCCCAGAGATAGTTTTCTTTGTCACAGTCAGGTGTGTGTATATTAGTTTCATTTAGTGCACATAGTATATCCCCCATAACACACAATTTTCCAGCTCAAATCCTGCTCTTGAGAAAACTTGATCTTAGACAATACATCTCCAAATGGGAACCCCTCCTCGTGTTGTCCCTCACACAGATTTTAAAAATGATTGCTCATCACAGAACTCCTGTATACCTCACTGAAGCCATTTAGAGATACATAAATAAGTATATTCATATTTGCTTCTGATGACATATTGTGGAATTTCTAGGCGGGTGCAGTATTTATCACTTAACCACACCCCAGGCCATGTTGTGGGACTTCTATTCTATGTGTAAGGCTATCGGTAATTTTGTATTGAGGAAAATTTGTCTTTTTTTTTATTCCTTACTCCTTAAATACTCATAAGTTTCTTGGAACTGGATTGTAAAATATTATGCCTGAATGACAGCCAAGAAATGCCAGGATTATCGTAGACAGAGTAGAAGACAGTCAAGCTTTGTGATCTTGTTTTATGATTGATAACTTCTTCCTTAAACTTTCCTCTGTTATGCTATAAAAATTCCATTCAAGTGAAAAGGCAAGATTTTTTCCCCCCTTTGGTACTGGTGTTTAAACTCAGGGTCTTGCACTTGCTGTACAGGCATTCTACCACCTGAGCCATGCTTTCAGCCAGGCAAGATTTTTTTTTTTTTTTTGTGGGGAAAAAAAAAATCCAAATGCAGTTTGTACATTGGTGCCTTTCTGAATAAGGAAATACAGCTCACAGTTGCAGGTAGATGAATTGTGGGAGAATAACGATGGGACTTTCCAGTGAACAGGCATTTATTCAACAAAGCATGCTGGACGTGCTTACAGTTTTCCCAAACAATTTTGCTGATGTTCTCTCCTGTGCTTGTCTTGATACTGGAAGGTAGACCGATTTTTACCTGCATTTCAGAGACATGGAGGAGAAACATCTTTCAGGATGTAGACTCCTGAGTGGGAGAACCGGACTGGAGCTTAACCTCATGAGCTAATCCACAAGACTGCTTGGCACTGTTCCCTGCCACACAGTGAACCCTCACAAGCTTATTATGCTTCTCAGGCTGATAAGGAAAGAAAGAATTGTTCAGGGGCAACTCCTATACTTCAGAAGTTCTAGATTTTATCAGTGTGATCTCTGGGGTGAACTTTCTAATTGGAAGTGGCTTGGAGAGCCAGTGTCTGGGAGAGCATATGGAATCCTATTTGCCTTAATAAGAATTGATACATAGCACTAGATTTTTTTTTTAAATGGACTCAACACAACCATGTACAGTTATCACAGTGTAGCATGTGAGGAATTGAGGCTAAGAAGGGAACTGATACGTATTTGGTGGGTGAAAACTGCTTCTTCAGCTGGGCCTGGAGACCTCTCCTATTCTTCTGGTGTCTGCAGTCTGTGATGGAATGTGCTCCAGCTTTAGTGGAGGTAACTTTATATACACTAGGGAACAGATTGTGCTTACATTCCTGCCTTCACAGGGGCTTGTCTACTCTAGAACTTATTTGGCTCAATATATTCATGCTGAGGACCATTTGAGCACCAAGCTGTGCTGAATGCTTGGGTCCACAGGGGAAGTATGCAGCATACCCTGATAAGCACACAGTATGGGAAGATGTGTATTAACACTTCACAGCCAGTTAGATCACAATAGAGCAGCCATGGGAGTTGGGCCAGTTTAGATTGTCCAACCTTCCTCCCTTCCACCAAAAGATGATTTTTTTCCACTAAAAGATTATTGAAGTGTGAATTAGTATTTTGATTTTCATTCTTTGTTGGACATTCAGCTTTCCCTCGTGCCTTGGACCGGGACATTTTTTTCATGTCTGTTAATGAATATTGTTATGTTAGCTCATGTAGCTTCATTCTTTGACAGTGTGACTTAAACAAATTGTTATTTTCAAATTTACAAAAATCAATTTTCTGTGTAGTAATACCCACTAATATATATACTACAGTAATAGAGTCATGTATTTTCATGTGTGCTTACAACCCTATATGTAACTTATTCCTTGATCCTTAGTAAAGCAAATATAACCTTATAATGCTTTAGAGAACAGTAATGCTTTCTCACAAAGAATTAGAAATGTTCCAAGTTTCATGTATTGTGCTTGATTAACTATGACAAAACTTACCTCATTCTTACAGATATTAACTGAGGGCCTGCTACATGCTTCATGCTTTAAGTGTTTTCCTTCCAAGAAGCAGATGGCTTGTGAGGGGGGTGAGCAAGGCATGCCTGTGCACACACTGTAGCTTGAAATCCAGTACTAAGTACCATAAGAGAAATACAGTTGAAGGACTGGAGCAGTTGAGAAAATGGGCAGACCATTATATGGAAAAGCTGGGAAGACTTTATCCAAGTGGTAGAATTTGATCTAGTCATTAATTGAACACATGTATGGAGCACTTACCATGGGCCGGCCTTTGTTGTAGGCTTCGTGATATGCCAGCAAACAAATGGGGCACATTTTCTTCTTTTATAATCTTATAAGGCAAAACAGGTGATATGTAAGTAAATATGCATCTCAAATGGCAATAACTGCAATGGAGACTAGGGATAAGGTAAATTGGGGGAAGGGGCCTTCATTTTGTCATGTAGGGCAGTCAGGAAAGGAAATACTAAGCAACATTTACACAGATAACTAGAAGTGAAAGAGAAGCCATGTGGATATTTGAGTGAAGACAAGTCAGGCAGTTGAAGAGCAATGGGAGGAGCAAGAGGTGTGAGCATAAGCAAAGAGGCCTGTTGGCAGGAAGTGAGTAAGGGACAGGATTGTGGAATTGAATGGGAAGAGGCAGGCAGGGACCAGATAAGATCAGACCTTGTAGGTCTTCTAAGAGCCTGCTTTTAACTTGAGCAAGATTGCAAGAAAATGGAGAGTGTTGGGTAGGGTGTGCTGTGTCCTGGATGCAGTTTAGGAAACTTTCTGGCTGCTGTCTTGAGAATATACTGTTGGCGGGAAAGGTGGAAGCAGATGAAGATTAGGATTCTCTAGGTGGGAGATATGATGGCTTGGATCAGGGTGGTGGTAATCGTGGAGGAGCTGAGAAGTGGTTGTATCCTAGATATATTTAAGGAAAGTGACCAGAATTATGGGAAGGATGAGTGATACGTGTGAGAGAGAGGAATCTAGATGTCTCCAAGATTTTTTGACGTAATGTGTAGAAAGATAGAGTTGACATTTACTAGGATGAGCAGGTTGTGGAGTAAGCAGTTGTGCTGTCAGTCTGACAAGTTATATTTGAGATGCCTCTGAGACTTCCAAGTGGAAAGTGAATGCAAAGTTGTGTTACCCATCGAGAGGTTAGCAGGGATTTTGAGTGGTATTTGAAAAGACATATGTAGGGGCTGGTGGAGTGGCTCAAGTGGTAGAGCACCTGCCTAGCGAGTGTGAGGCCCTGAGTTCAAATCCAGTACTGCAAAAACAAAAATCTAAAAAAAAAAATAAAAAAAAAAGACATATGTACTGCTGAAGGGCTTTTGAGTTGGAGGGAGCATTTGAGGAAAGACATTCTCTGGGTGATAATTTAAGCAGCTCTTTTGGAAGTACAGGTAAGGGTGGCCTGTGCTCTGATCTAGGTTGTTGGCAAAAGAGATGGAAAGAAAAAGACGCTGAATGAGAAGACTTGATAACTAATTGAAAGTGGGGAGAATGGAGAAACAAAAGCAAAAAATGGTTCTTAGGTTTCAAATGTGGATGATTGGAAAGCAGGTTACCACCATTAACTACCGCAAGAGGAAAAGCAGGTTTGAGTTTGATTACATCAACAACTGTGTGCTCACTGAGTTACAGTTTATAAAATCCTTTCTAGGTATTATTTCAACTGGGCCTTTACAATCCAGGTGCCTAGGGGATATCCATGTAGAAATGTTTATTCAGGAGCAGTTGGCAGTGAGTCAGAGGAGGGACAGCCATGCATGGTCTATAGACCGAGGAGTTATTTATATGAGTTATAATTGCCTTGAGCTAGCTGAGGGCGAGAATGTAATGAAGGAAATATGAAGGCAGAATTGAGGGGAAGGCAAAGTTTAGGTGCCCAAGAAGAGTTACTTAAATAACTAAAAGAATAGTCAGTTACAGTGAAGTAACCTCGGAAGTGCAATAGGAAAGAGCGTTTAGGGTAGCCCACCTTTTCAAGCCGTCTCTTTCTGCCCTGGTGTGGTTTACCACCCTTTATGTGTATGTGGATGCAGACACGTGCCCGACTCCCCACCCCACCGTGTTCATTGCTTTCTTCTCTGATTGTTTAGTTCTTCTAAAGCCAAACCTCAGCGCGTCCTCGGGTGGGGGTTACAAGTTGAGTACATGCACGCTGCTTTAATGGAGAGGGCAACTAAGGTGGGTCTAATAAGCTATCGGAAACTACCTGTGATCTTTGAGAATAAGCCCAATGCAGTCACGCGGCAGATCTTATAGAATCCTTGAGAAGAAGCGGCACTTCTTTTCATGGTATTGAACTTGAGGAGAAAATATCAAGTAATCACTAAATTATTTAGTAAGTGCCCAGAGAAGGCAGCCAAACCTTAATAGCTTATCTTTGGGGGAGATAGAAAAATACAGACAGATGATTCTAGTAACTAGTAATTATTTTTTCTGAAGCAATTTTTTTCATGCACGGACTGCTGCAAATATGAACGTTAGATTAGTTTTCTCAGACTCGTGCAGTTAATTTGACTATTTGGTGAAAAAAAAAAAATTCACACCTGAGTTAAGTGCCAGGCTCTTGTTTCTACGTTTTGGAAAAACACCATTTATCTCTGTAGGGCTGCTTCTATGATACTATCACTAAAGTGTCTTGGTAGTACAGCAGAAATTTAGGTGGAATTTCCAAATATAAGCCCAATCTTTCTTTTAACACTAGGCCGGTCGTGTGAACCATGGTGATCATGGGTATTTTCGTTGCAGGAGTAAGTCCATGAGCGATGTTAGCGCAGAGGATATTCAAAACCTGCGTCAGCTGCGTTATGAGGAGATGCAGAAAATAAAATCCCAACTAAAAGAACAGGATCAGAGGTGGCAGGATGTGAGTATTCCTAAACCGGGAGGGGGACAGTGTATTTGCTGGATTTTTCCTTGTTTCTCTTAAGGAAGTCAATATACTTGAGACAATTTTCCTTGCTGTTATAATATTCAGCTCTATAGTGACTGTAACTCAAGAGTTTAAAAACTTTTTAAAGTATTACTGTTGGCTATTTCAAGGGCCATTGTAAGGTAATGTAATAGAATGTTTATCTTCTGATATTTTCTGTGAGATCTCAAAGCTTGTGAAACTACTTCCTCACAGTATAGTGAACTTATTTCTTCAGCAGTCTATTTGGGATATAACTGTTAATTATGCTTTTGATGGGAAAAGACCTTCTCAGGGTTGGGATTGATGATAAGCAAGGGCCTAGCTTAGATGTTGGCATTGTAGGGAGAAATGAGAAGGATTCGTAAAGTTAATTGAGAAGATTGGGAGGAAATATAACCCAGAGTACTATTTTGGCTGAAGAAGTCATTGTCTAATATGAATCAAAGTTAGATGTTTCACCTGAGCTGAGCTATTTTTACATAACTATAGACTTAATCTTTAGTTTGGCTCCTAAAGAAAAAACACCTATAACCTTTATGAATATAGTAATTGTTATAAACTGAAGGAATGCAAGGAACTATAGTAGATGTGCTATACATACCAGTTCCAGAGGCGTTTGACTACTTCATGGTAAGAGAGTTGAGTTGGTGGCATGAGCAAAAGAGCCAAATATAGCAAATACTAATTTTCAAAGGAATTAGAGTCTATCCATGAAGAAACGCATGCTTTGGCTACATTTCTAAATTCTAGTGCCTCTTTCATTGGGAACTCAACTGAATTGTCAAAAGACAGGAAGTAGGGCTAGGGATGTGGCTTGGTAGAAAAGTGATTGTTTGCTTAATATGTGAAATGCCCTAATATGGATCCCTGGTACTGTCAAAGAACCCAATAAAACCAGTGATTAATTTGCTGTCACTTTGCTACAATGTGTGGTAGATTTTTGATACGAAAATCATTATTGAGGTTGAGTTATCCATTAGTTTAATTCAGGTGAAAATTCATGCTATTTATCCTCTAGGACTAAATGCACACTGCTTTTGTTCTTTCTGGAAATAGTTCATGTTGGTTTCAGGCTGTTTGAAAAGCAGGAGTGGCCCTGTGTGCTCCCAAAGGGTATCAGCCAAACTTACTTCACATGCCAAGGGGTGAAGTTCAGTTTAGTCTGAGACTTTGGATGTACTTCTGTTTGGACTGGAATGCCTCTCAGCATGGCAGTTCTGTTTTAGAGACAGAAAAGTTTGTGTCTTTCAAAATGTCTTACTCTCTGGATGTCAGAGCTAGCCCATGCTGCTCTGGTAATTGAACGCCTGAGTTAGGTAGAGTGTCCTGAGGTCACCCAGCTAGATTAGACTTAACATTTCTGGGGATATGGGAAACAAGTATTGGTTTGTTCCTTCATGATCTTCCATAGGGCCTTGGCCTATGTGGAGTTACCTCTTTGTAATCACATATGTTCTAGTCTGTTGTCCCCATAAAGCCTTTCGAAACTTTCCTCTTCCAGAAGTGGAATTGACTTGTCTTTAGGACTCCTGCTCTCTGGAGAGGTCCCATGCCACTCATACTGGCCTTTATTTTCATGCCTGCCTCTCCCTTCCACTGAGGGTTCTTTCAGGGGAACTGCATCTTATGCATCTGTGTGATAATGGGGATTGAACTCAATGAGATGAACTATTCATGTGCACTTAACTGTTATGGTCACGTTTCTGTTTCCATCTTACCAGTGAACATAACCTTCTGCATTACAGCCAGGTTTTTGGAGTGAGATGAAAATGAATTTAAAACACTTCCTAATGGATCTAACCTAGTACTTAATTACAAGCATTTAGCATTCTTCATAAATGGGCAACAAGGCCAACACTCTCTGGGAAAACAAAAATGGGGTTCTATCTTATTAGGTCAGGTTTTCAGACAGACACATGAGATAAAGGCTTGGTACAGAAACACTGACTATAAAAAGCAAAATTAGGGCACCTTGGCACAAGTGGGAGTGAATAGTTTCAGTGATGTAACAGGATACTTGGTGAGCTCTGGCTGCTGAGCCAGAACTCAGGTATGATGGGGTTGATGTGATTTTTTTTTTTTCCTGCTAGGACCTGGCAAAATGGAAAGATCGCCGGAAAAGTTACACTTCAGACCTGCAGAAGAAGAAGGAAGAGAGGGAAGAAATTGAAAAGCAGGCACTCGAGAAGTCTGACAGAAGCTCCAAGACATTTAAGGAAATGCTGCAGGACAGGTAAAAGGCTGACCACATCTCCTATTTGGAGATCCCAGTACCAGAAATGGAGGTTTTGTGTAAGTGTGGTGGGATGTGTGCTCACCTGTGTTAAATTTTAATCAAGTCTGCACTGAAATAGACAGAATTTTGCTCTGCAGTGAAAAAACAAAGCCTTGTTGAAAGAATGACTTGGATTAACAACAGAAATGAGCACTTAATGAACATGAACAGTATTTCTTTGTTTCACATAGTATGGTCACACGCAGAAATGGAAGGTACTGGCTGTATTTGGTGCAGAAGATACACTACTTTAGCCTTTTAAAGTGATTTTAAGAATGGAGTGGGGAAATAATATCAGCTGCCACTATTAACTAAATGGTGTAAAGTATAACAAAGTTCTTCTCTGAGTTTTAGTGGTGGAACAAAAATTATATTTTAAGTCTATGTAAACATAAATGTGTAGGCCTGTTTGTTTATTCTTTGCATTGCCACATAGCAGGAAAAAGGTCAAAGTTAAACTTTCCTATAAAGCAGTTACTGTGTGAAACCTTAGGATATTTACAGGTCAGGGAGAAAGCAAATATGTTTCAAGAATAATGTCAAAAAGGAAATATACTGCCTGGTGAAATTAAACAAAGCTCCTTTGTGTCCTAAAAGTCAATGATAAACAGTTTCATTCATTGAAATGCAACAGGGTTAGCCTGAGAGGTAGGTGTGTTACTAAATGTTAGGTGAGGGCATGCCATCAACTCTAAATATGAATAGTGACTTTTAATCTGTGATGACTGTCCATGGAAGTTCTATCATGGTACCTAACACTGTGCACTAAGTGGATCTTCATAAAGTCTTCTGTGCTCCTTTATTTTTGCTAATATATTATAAGTTTTGTATAGGGAAATTCAGTACTATCAAGAAAGCTACACCTTTGGAAGATTCAGCTTGAATGTTAGTCATTTATATATTATATGTACTTTAATTGTGGAAGGCTTACAAATTGGTGGATAAAATTCTGCCTACAATTCCTTGTTAAAATTTCCTTATTTTGTTATTAAAATCTCTTTGTGATTAAAGAATCCCTTTAAAGAGATTTGAGAGTATCTTTAATAATAAAAGTCAAGTTCTTATAAGCTTTCTTAGTTGTGGCATTAAAAAAAATTATATGTTATTCTGTAGTACTGTGTGTTGTTTATTGTGTTCAGTGAGTAGCGTTTTTATTCCTGTGCTATTTAAATGTTAATAACTGTCTCTGCTTCTGGTGTCAAATGCATAACTTTGTGGTGATGGTACATTTCTCTCTGCAAAGGGAATCCCGAAATCAAGAGTCTATAGATACAACTAGGAGGAGATTGTATTCTGATGATGCATTGAATGAAGAGCTGTCCCCTGCACTGACTGCGTCAGAAGCCAGGTACCAGAGTCAGAGTGTAGAAGAGAAAGGAACAACTTATCCTACTGAAATTCCTAACGAAGATTCTACAGCTTTTCTGAAAAGACAGGACAATGTAACAGCTGAAACTCGAGTTCCTTCTAAAAGCCCCGCAGAAGAACAGCACCCAGCTTCTTTGTCTTTTCAACATTCACTGACTACACCAATGGAGTCAACTCAAATTTCAGCTTCAGCTTCTCTCCCCAGAAGTTACCAGAAAACTGATACAGCCAGGTTAACGTCTGTGGTCACAGCAAGACCTTTTGGCTCTCAGTCAAGGGGAATCTCCTCACTCCCCAGATCCTACACGGTAAAAATGCTCCCAGTTCAGCTAGTCCATTCTGAAGAGCAAAAAGTTGGGGAACTTGTACAGAGGCTGGAATTAGGAATATGTGATGTGTAAAACACATGAAGCATATACAAAGCACTTCTATGCAATTAGATTCAACAGAGTTTAATGCATAAGAATAGCAATGATGTGGACTAAACTTCAAATTCACTTAAAGTAGGGGTGATAGGTTTTAAAGAATGAATGTACATTCCAAGCAGAACATCTATTTTTTAATATAGATTTTTTTTTCAAATTTAGCTTTTGTAAATTCTTAGATTGAACAATATGAAATTGTCAGTAGGCAGCTCTTTTTTGACCTATAAAACAGTGATTTCATATGGCTTAGCCTAAATATTTTTAAATTTCTGCTTTATCCTAATTTCCTACTTCAGAAGGTGGTAGATTTAAATATAATCATTCAAAATCATTCAAATATATTTATATTGGAATTTCGAAGGATGCAGAATTTTATAGCCTATTTTCTGGTTATGATGTGGCACCATAACTCTGACAAGTTAATCTGAATTATGAGAAAGGAAGTGGTATAGTCTTAAGGTTCACGTTCCTGTTAGTTCTGCCAATGTATAATCTTAAAATCCAGATAAGAAAAGATTTTAAAAGTTAGAGGATTTTAGGTGAGGGCAGTCTGCCTTAAATTAGCTAGGAGTCCCCTGACTAATTTTGTTTCTTTAAGGAAAATATAGGTGTATTTGACAATAAAAATAAAAATTTTGACATTGATATAGTCAAGAAAACTGATAGAATTGAGAAAAGTATTAACAAAATATATTATAAGGGGTTAATGTCTTTAGAGTATAAAATATTTCTATAAAATTTTAAGGGAAAGGTAAACACTAGAAAAGGAGAAAATAATTGAATTGGCTAATTCAAGAGAGAAGGAATTTAGATGTCTAATAATACAGAGCATAAATACACATGTTCAGCCTCCTTAGAGAGAGACAGCTTTTTATCCATCAAATTGACATTTAAAATGCTGAAAATGTCTAGTGTTTGTGAGAATGCAGAGATGAATTCTTATACATTGTGTGTACATTCTGTAGTTTTCTTTTTAGAAATTATATATTGTGTGTGTATGTATATGTGTAATAAAACCTTTGATCTGGCAAATTTTGTGGGTATCTGGGCTATAAAACTAAAAGTTCCAATTATAAAGATACCTGGAGAATTTGTCTCAATATTTTTGGAAGTGACCGAAAACTTTACACAATTTTAAGTACCCATCAAATGAGTAAATGAAACAATAATTTCTCCTACCATGCAAGTATGTTTCTGATGCTGAGAAAGAATATACTCCAGGCTTATAAAAATAGCTCTGTTGTTGCTTTAAAATACTGAGTATGCTCTTAAACAAAAACTAGAGCTCGTAGAATATCAAGTTTAAAATGATGTTTCCCATTTAGATGGATGATAGTTGGAAGTATAATGGAGATGTTGAAAGTGCTAAGAGAACTCAGCACAGTTTGGTCAGCACCTCTGCCCAGAAGCCCGACACCAGCCAGCTTGTTTCAAGCTCGTCCAGTGAAAGAGAGGCAGTCACAGGAGAAGATGTGGCCAGATTGCCCTCTCCTACACCCCCTGTCTCAACTGTCTTCCCAGACCAGGCTGCTGCTTCTAAAGCCACGCTGTCCTCAATGTCTGTCGTTGATTCCATGTCTGACTCTGGAGAAGGGAGAAGCCCATCGGAAAGAGAGGTGTCCAGGACCTGGGTGAGTGTGGGAGGGGTTCTTCATCATCTTAACCCAGACATCGGAGCATTTCAGTCTGGAAACCATGTTTCTAGCTCCTAGCTAATAAGGTACAAAATTACATTGTTTTTTAACAATCTCTGTCAACTGAGTTTATGGAGCTAGATAACTCTGGAGATCTGTGCTTCTAGACACTTGGTGCACCAGCATCTAGAAACACCTGGGGTGTGCTTGCAGTTTCTATACTGCACATTTCGGCAGTTTTCTGGTGCAGGAGTCAACTGGAAGGTTTTGGTGCAGATCTAGTGAATCTGTGGGTAATCAAAACCCCTTTCCAGCAAAATTAACTGGCCACAAGGAGAAACTGATGCATATGATGTGTACTGGCTCCTAGGGACATAGCATTTTGTTTTTTTCATTTTAACCTTCCAGTGGCTTTTAATGCTGATTTATACTTTAGAATGTCCAGACTTTCAAGGGAATTGTTAAGTAATAAATGGTCTTTTAGTGTACATGCAAAATATACTAAAAATTTTTGTCTTGCAAATAGAACTTTTCTAGAAAAATCCTTGTTAAGCAATTCCATAGTTGTTTGAACCTCTTAGCATGGAGGAGCATCCGTGGTTCTTTGTTGTGGCTAGAATTCCCCATTGCCTTACAAGAGTGTATTTCTTTTCCAAGGCAAAAGATGAAGTAGGTAACTTGGGCTAAATTATGTATATGAAATAATTTTATGCAAAACAGTTTGATATAGCATATCTACTTAGTATTAGATTTTTATTTGTATAGAAAAAGTGTAAAAGTTTAAACTGGTTTTTCTTTTCTCCTGATTCTAAGTTATTATGTGGCTGAGGAACTTACAAAGTGCAGGGAAAAATTATAATAATTTCTTTTAATTCTCTCATTTAGAGACAATCATTAACACTTGGGTACTTTTTTTCCTCCGGTTTTTCTCATGCATATTTACAAATATATATCTAAAAACAATTTCTTCACCTTGTTAAAATTATCAGCTGTAAATTATCTGGCTACATTTTAAAAGAATTAGAAGTGTATAATTAGCAGTATAGGTTCTAGTGAATGAGAACAATAGCCTGTGCTGTACTTGGGGAACATAAGGTACCAGGGGATGAATAATAGAAGCAGAGGCACTGCGGCTTTTATTTTATGGACTTCAGTGTTTGTCTTTACCTTTTCAAATAGCAGATTCAACAAAAGAGCCTGATGAATGTGCTGCATGTTAAGTGCTGGGACCTCCCTCAGGGTGACAGCTGAGAAGCTGCATCCATGGATTAAGGAAAAGAGGCCAAGTGTGGTGTGTGGGGTGTTCCAGGCTCTTGCATTTCAGAGGATCCTAAATTAATCTGGCACTGTTTCAGTTTTCATAATTCATGGATTTATGTTCATCTGTCATCAGACTTGAAATGGTGTTCTACCAAGAAAACTCAGCCTTTATTTAACCATTGGAGTTACTGGAATTCTTGGGCATTGGTATATTTCACACACTGACTTGCCCATCTCTGATGCTTGGAGTCTCCTTTACTGTGCTACTAGGAAAGTAGCCTACAGAGTTTACTGACTTGAGAGCACTGTGAATGCCTTAAACAGATGATAAGCAATATATAAAGGGCCTTATACAACCCTCTTCTGAACTTTCATTCAAACTGTATAACTCCAGATGGTTGGAGAACAGCAAAATAAAAAAAACAAAACAGTGTGTGATTAAACATCTAGATGTCTTGTTTACAAAAGAGTGTTCTTCTGGTGGTCTTCTCTTTCCTGACTTACACCTTGACTGGTAATGTCCTTGCACTTCTGCCTCTAGGATCTCCCTAGGGACCACCCTTTACTATTTCAGCTGCGACTACTTTAATTAAGGCCCTTTCCCTCTTAATGCAAATGCTTTGTAAAGAGCAACGGGTGTCTGTGCATTCCTGCACAAGACTGACATAAAATTAGCTTGCCTTAAGGCCAAGTTGGACTCAGTAATTTCTCTACTCCAAAGTCTCCAGTGGTTGCTGAAGTCTGTTGAATGATATTCAGGGTGCTCATGGGAGCACTGATGTCCCTCACGACTGGCCCAAATTCCCTTTGTAGTACTATAACAGCTAATGCTCATTGAGTGCTTACCATATGCCAACCAGGCTTCTTAGGGAATTCTCTGAGAGAATTCTCACAGCAGCCCTATGATGTCAGCACTCATTATTATCCCTATTTTATAGCTGTGAAAATTGAGGCATAAGTCATGTTATTTGTCCAAGGCCTTGTAGGGTACCAAGTGGTAGAGTTAGGATTTGACACAGGCAGTCCATTCCATGATTGCCTATACCTTGCTGTGTCATGGGAAAGACAGGTGATTCAGTTATACAAGAAAGCTAACTTTTTTTTTCTTGGACACATAATATACTTTCTTGAGCACATTATACGTATTTGTTGTTCTTATTCTTTCGTTTGAAAATGTATGTTTCACCCATCTCTGCTGTTTGAGATCCTTCTGTTCCTTCAAAGCCTTCATGAACTGAGGTACCACATCTCCCCCGTTGAAATTGAACAACTCACACTTGAAAATTTGCCTAGTTTCTTCCTTGTTCTATGTATTCATGCGTTCTTCCTCCAATGATAATCTTTGTACCATCCATAGTTTTCAAACAGTTGGCAGTTAATACTGACTTGAACTGCATTCAAGGCTTTGATTACTAGCCTGAATATGAACTCGATCGAGGAGGTAATTTATAGTCCTTATTGGTTCTTTAGCATGAGAATTTTAAGACTGAAGGAGTATTTTAGGACTGTAATCTCTGATGTTACATAGAATTATTTTAAGGCAGCTAAGTCTGTAGGCAGAGACTGGTTAGGAGCCCATCTCAGAATTGTGGTAATAAGTAGTTTAGTACCACAAAGAAGGAAAGGCATAAGGAAGGAAAGAACTTAGTATGGCCTCATTTACAATCTGCCCACAGGAATTTCCTTTCCCTCCCCACTGCTGAGCTGGTGGTTTTGTTTTCTCCCCATCTCCTTTTGCTCCTCTCTTTTCTTATGGTTTGTATGTTTCTCCCCTGACTTTCTTGCCAATCCAGGCTGCCAGGCAGTTCTGGGGGTGACCCAAGGAAAAGGGAGGGAGTGTGAGTCTGAGTTCTTCCTGTCCAACTGCCTTGCAGATGTCGTTTTCATGTTTTTTTCCCCAAACTTGTATTGTTACTGGTTTCTCTTTTCTGTCCTTTCAGAGTTCTTTGCTGTCCAACCCCAGATAAATCTATCTTCCAGAACCTCTGCCCCAGACTTCAAAGCACTGCCCCAAAGAAGGATGATCCATAGGAAGGAAGCTTTTTACAAGTCTGTAAACAGCCCTGGCTTTCCTCATCCAAGCTTCACATCATGCATTTTGCCTGTCACCTCCAACTAGACCCTGCTCTGTGAGGGCAGAAAGCAAGCCTACTGCCTAGAACTGTAAACAGTGGTTGAATGCTGACTGAGCCATCTTGGCTTTAGAGCAAAGTATGGGAGGGTTAAAAGGATTTTC
The DNA here is from genome assembly GCF_047511655.1 of Castor canadensis. NCBI lineage: Eukaryota > Metazoa > Chordata > Mammalia > Rodentia > Castoridae > Castor > Castor canadensis. The sequence goes on along the minus strand of NC_133395.1, from coordinate 33,415,440 downwards.
TTTGCTGTTCTGGAAACTGCTTAACCAGCATGTATAGTATGTTTTATATTGTTTCCATGGGAAAAAAGAAAATAATTGCTGAGCATCAACTATGTGTCTTGGCACCTTGTAAGTATCTCATTTAATCCTCTCAGTAACCTTCAAAGTAGGTGGTATTGTTCCATTTTACCAGTGAAGTACTTGGCATTGCAGAGTTACATGACTTGCCCTAGGCTGGTAAAATGCTTAGTGCAGTTTCTCTAACTCTAACTTTGTTGTTTAGGGGGGAAAACTTCACATGACCAAATTTGAGGATTGCCTTATATATCCTTAATACTCCAAATGTTACCTTTAAAACAAGAGAACATTATTGTGTGTTTTAGAATTTTAGAACTGAGACTGAAGTATCTTCTGGTCTATAAAGATAAAATTATTCCCCTCCCCTTTATTTATTTATTTCTTTTGAAAGAAGGTCTAGCTATATAGTCTAGGCTGACCTGGAACTCAAAGTCCTCCTACTTCCACTTCCTGAGTGTTGGGATTATGGGATTAAAGGCATTTGCCACTATGACTGGTGATAGTTATTCTTTTTTTTTTTTATTATTCATATGTGCATACAAGGCTTGGGTCATTTCTCCCCCCTGCCCCCACCCCCTCCCTTACCATCCACTCTGCCTCCTCCCTCTCCTCCCCACCCCCTCAATACCCAGCAGAAACTATTTTGCCCTTATCTCTAATTTTGTTGAAGAGAGAGTATAAGCAATAATAGGAAGGAACAAGGGTTTTTGCTGGTTGAGATAAGGATAGCTATACAGGGCATTACTCACATTGATTTCCTGTGCGTGTGTGTTACCTTCTAAGTTAATTCTTCTTGATCTAACCTTTTCTCTAGTTCCTGGTCCCCTTCTCCTATTGGCCTCAGTTGCTTTTAAGGTATCTGCTTTAGTTTCTCTGCGTTAAGCAAAGGTTGTGTGTGTGTGTGTGTGTGTGTGTGTGTGTGAATGAGAGAGACACCTCACAACAAATGAGTTTATTTCTGAACTGTGGAATTTGAAACCCACCAAGAAGGCAGAAAGTTGCTACCAGCAGTTTTAAAATGGGGAGTGATATAATAATTAGCATACTCTGTTACTACAGTTTTGGCAGCTGTGTGGAAAGTAGACAGAAGAAGGGTTGGAGGTAGGAGAGCAATTAGGAGGAGACCACAAGAGATTGGAGGAGATCATGCCTCTGAACAAACATGGTAACGTGAGGGAGGCTGGAAAAGATGGGGTGACTCAAGACGGATTTATGGATTGTGTATTTGAAAGCACTTTATTAAATGCGTGTATGTGGTGGAGATTGGTAGTGGGATTTTTGGGTGGAATTTGAAGAGCAGTTAAGGGAAGAAAGAAGAAAGGGGTCCAGAAGGAAACTGGTATTTCTAACTTGGTCAACTGGTTGCAATTAACACGGACATGGAAAACAAGAGGTGGCAAAGCAGGTCTGGGGAGGAATATAATCAGTCTGCTATGGAGATGTTAGCCTTAGTAGTGGAAGATACGGCAATGAATGTGGTTATTCAGGAAAGCATGTAACCAGCAAGTTTGGAGATGGGGTAATAACCACAAGATGAAACAGAAGAGAAAGATGAAAAAGTAGCCTGAAAGATGGGGGCTTGGGGAGATGGGAAAGAGAAAGTGGGATAATAGGTATCTTAGAAAACTGCTTCCCAAAACTGGGAATAGTGGGCAGTGCCAGTAAGGTGTAAACTGAAGATGGATTTGGCAGGAAGAGGATAAGCTTGGAAGGGTTGCGTAAAGTGGTAGTGATAGAAGTGTCACCCGCTCCTTTGAAGTGAAGAGTGGAACAGAGGATGGAGAAATGGAGAAAGATGTAGGTGCATCTTTGGTGAGGAGCAACTCTCCAGTGTCAGAGCAGGGCCATGATTTGAGGGCTATTCACTTACTGGTCTCATCCCACTAAGACCTGAGGCACTGGGGAACCAGGTGGACAGCAATTCAAAGATTATATATTTTCCCTGTTATTCTAGAGTTTGCTGTCCAAATGAATTTTCAGTGTCAATTTGATCAAGTCAGTAGGCTTTCCTTAAATCAACACGTTTGTCTAATTGAAAACATTGGAGGATAGCTCTTCTGATTTGTCAGTATGTAAGATTTATCCCATTTTTCATTAATTCCCACCTGTGGAGACACAAGTACACGTGCCTGTACTCTTAGCACTTAGGAGGCTGAGGCAGGAAGATCAAGAGTTCAAGACCATTTTGGGCTGGAGAATGAGTCCTGTCTCAAAAAAAAAAAAATTGAGTCCTGTACTTCATCTTCATAATCTGACTGAGGCAACCTCAGTATTCAATGTGTACTTCTGTTCAAATTGTACCTAATTTGAGGAAAATTGTTTTTATTTTAAATGCTGAGTTGTTGGTAGATAGGTATTATTTTCTTTTTTTTTGGCATGGACAACTGAAGCCACTTGGATAATTCATTTCTTAGTCATCAAGAATCTAGTTTTGCCCCCAAAATTTATGTTTTCCTTCTATCACATTCAAAAAATAATTCCCCCATTAACTTCTGGAGCTCAGATCTTTGTAGAAAACTCACTTGGTGTGTGTTTTGTAGAGAGATAAGACTGTAGAACTCCCACTGGAAATCACTGTTCATGCTTGAATATTTATGGCTATGTTCATATGCAGGGAGTCTCAAGCAGAACTCAATACAAGAAACTGGCATTCCGTAGACACGCCATGGGGGAGGGGCTCTGCAAACTGCCCTCACTTGCTTTGAGCCTCTGTGTATTGGTTTGGGGGAGGAGTCAGTCTGCATGAGATTTTTTATTTGAAAGAATTGAGAACAAAAGACTTGAAAAACTACTGTCATAGTGAGTAAAAGGCTCTTCCAGGTTTGGTGACACACCTGAGATTACCTGGTTATCAACAGAAATGCACCTGTAATAGCCAGCATGGATCCTCTGTTCTGCTTTGTCTATTTATTGTCCCAGTGACAGGCACAACAGACTTCCAGACTGTAACAGTGCTTTTGCCCTCCCTGTTAACACATTCAGAGCGGGTTTTTTCTTTTATTTAACATGTTCAAACAGAGATCTCTTTATTTCCCAGCTAAGAGTAGCCGTTTTTTTTTTGGACAGTTATATGATCTAATGTAATTGTGAGATTCTCCCCTCTATGGCTTCAATTTACTCTCTTTTACCCTATATTTGGTAGAAAAGGATAATGTTCACTTGCTATCTGCCACAGATTTTTTTTTTATGTTGTTGGAGACTATTCTTTTATTCTTCAAGCTAAAAAACCTCAATTAGTGGCTTGAATATCTAACCTATCATTTGTTTCAATGTCCTTATATAGAAATAGATTTTACACTTTAATTGGCTTTAAGTCAGGTTTTTTTTTGTAAGTGTGGTGAAGATGACTGCTTATTTTCATTGAGTCACCTCTAATTTAACTGTGTGGTGGTTTTGGTTAAGGAGTAGAACTAACCAGTAAGGTTTTCTGTTCTTAAAGTTTTATTACATTCAGATTGGTGTTTATCAGGCTATTAATATACATTATGACTACACCTGGATAGCTCTATTAAAAATGGCTTTCATAGGGCTTTCTGCTAGAAACTTTTCCATATTAGTAACTAAAAGTTTTTTCTTTAAAAAAAAAAAAAATCCATGGCCACCGTTGAAGAGTCAGTATTTACTTCCTGAGAATAGGATCATGCATGATTCTTTACTTTCCAAGGTGCTAAGTACTGTGTCCTACACAGAATCAACACAGAATAAATGCGTGTTGAACAAATGAGTGGACAGTGTTATATGCTTTTGTGTCCAGGTAGCATAGCAAGTTCTTGGTCCTTTATTCAGGGCCTTCCTTGCTTTTCCTCTGATTCTTCCATCCAGCTTTCTCAGAATATCATCACTTGGATCTTAAACTTCTTTTATAGGTAGAAAAGTGTAGGCAAAGAACTTTACTACTTGCCCAGTTGGCCCTAGGTTTGAGTTTAATTGCCAAATTATCAGTAACCTATCTTTTGGAAAGTAAAGGGGCTTTGGGAAGAATTTTCTTGGTAGGTGGGTCTACTAAGTCCTTTCTGATTATGAAGCAAGGAGCTAAAAAGACTACTCTGGTAAACACATTGTATTAAGATCTGTTTCTGTTATGTAAAATAAACCAATATGTAATTATGAAAGAAAGGTTTCACAAAGATGAAACCTTAAACCTGAAATTTGGGTTAGAAGATGATTTAAGAAAGTCCTGGGAAATTTAGAATTTGCTTTTGTGTAGTACGGTGGTAGAGAGAGAGATAGAATTCTACCTTTTGCCCAGGAGGTAGCTGTTGTTGGACTTTGTGGGCTGACGTTACTTCACGAAAGTCATGGTCTGTGTGTAACTCAGGGTGTCTCATGGGCAGTCCTCGGCATCTGAGGTGTAGTTTCTCATGGGTGACGTAGTTCTGTGTTTTGCAGTATGTGTAGCAGCAACACCCTTATCAGCATATTCTTATGTGGTGTTTGGGCCAGCAAAAATGCCTTGTCAAATTTGAGATAGCCACTAGGGTGTGTGGTACTAATCTTGGATGGATGCTACTGGTGGCTGAATTTTGTGTCTTTGAGCCACTCGTGTAAAGCCACTTGAGTTACTCAGCTAAATATGTTTGATATTGGAGGGATTTTTTTAAAAAGTTGGATGTCATTTTAAAAATAAAAGATGTAAATCACTGTACTTCATTCTTGGGCAATGGATAAATATGTGTACATTTAGACTTTATTGTATGGTGATCAAAAGCCTGACGATCAACAGCCAACTGATTTGTAGTATTAATATGAAGAAAACATTCACTGACAACAGATTTGCCCATATTTTAGCAGAAAAAGTAATAAATTTGGTGATACTTATACAAATAAAAATTTTTATCAAGTCTAAGGAAGAAAGAATGAAACTTCTGGTTCATCATAAAATAGTTCAGAGGTAGCTTGTGTGCAGCTTCCCATCTTTCATGGATAGACTTTCCTCTCTGTGGGTGCCAGGGACACCTGATACCAGCGTTTCATGTTTTCTTTTCAGGATCAGTTCAGTGATATGAGAATCAGCATAAACCAGGCGCCTGGGAACAGTCTTGACTTTGGGTTTACAGTAAAATGGGATTTTTCTGGGATCTTCGTAGCATCTGTTGAAGCAGGTAAATCACAGATTTAACTCTACTGAGCTCTCTTCTCCTTTGTTATCCTACACTTGGGGAGAAATTAATTTATTTGATATAGGAAGAGAAAACCTATAAAGGATGCATTTTCTTCCCTGAGACTTTCTGTTGGGGTTACAAATTGCATATTGTTTATTCTCTTTGCCTAATTAATTTTTGTTTTGAAGTCTTCATTTTGTGACTTTACAGAATCTGTCAAAATTTTAAGCTTAATTTTGGAAAGGCTAACAAAATAGTACTTAATTGGAAGATTCAGAGTGAAATTTCACCTGTCAGCTGTGTTTTGTTGTAGATACACACATGCTGCATAATAAATCATTGTGGTAGGAATTTTCTGTTGGTTTTCATTTATTTATTTTACAGCACTAGGGATCCACCCTCCCTCCCCCAGAACTTTGTGCATGCTAGGCAAGTGCTGTAACACTGAGCTATGTTATCCTAATGTATCTGTTGCTTGTGGCATCTTCAGGATGGTTTGGGACTTTTGAAAAATTATTGCCCCTCCTCCACCAAGGGTTATACCAAGTGAAGCCCAGAAATGCTGCAAAATATTACTACAAGGACTAGAAATTAAAATGAGCTCTTCTTGAAAAAAGTCCTCCTCATTTACATATTTTAGCTGTATAAAACTGCATGTTAGCATTGGTTATTATAAATTTTAAGATGGCATCAGTTAGATTATGGTACTTTAGTTATAGTAGGAATTTTATGCATTTTTACATGACTGCCTTCCAGAGTACATATGAAAGCTCAATTAAAGTGCAGTACATCACATTTTTTAATTAAAAAATGTTTCTTTGTTCTTAAGAGGCTAATAAAGAAATTGTATTGAACGGGTGAGTTTATAATTTCTCCTTTCAATATTAATGAAGATGCCTTTGAATGACTACAAAATGTCTTTGGTGTTTCATAGGCCCTCAAATATATGATAACTTTAAAAAAAATTAATGTTTCTCATCTACTGAAAACAATGAGAAGTTGTTGAGATTGGGAAGTCATTTTCCTTAATTTAGAGAAGCAGTGAGTAGCAGACCATGTAGGGTTATTTTTTCATTTGCTTTTTAAATTTATCTTGTTTAGGTGGCCCAGCAGGTCTTTCTCAGCTACAGGTGGATGATGAAATTATTGCTATTAACAACACCAAGTTTGCATATAAGGATACAAAAGAGTGGGAGGAAACCATGGCTCACGCTCAAGAAACTGGAAACCTAGTGATGGATATCAGGCGCTATGGAAAGTCTGGTGAGCAAGTTTGTCCGCTGTGTCTGGCTTTCTAAATTGGGAAACTGGTCTTTGGCAAGTTATTCATAACAATTTGCTTTAATAACCTTTTAGTCTTTCTTTTTTACTCATGTTTGGGCTTAAATGCATTTTGTTAGTCTGTTGGGACAAATCTTGAAGAGTACGTTGGATATTCTGTCTGAAAATTCTTCACTAGCAAATTTACTGACTTCTACATTATTTGACTGATTAATGTACAGATCTGACTGAATGCAGATATCAATTAAATGCAAATATATTTGCATTCAGGAGTCATTTATGATGTTGACTGAGAAATACACTATGATTTCACTTTTTCTGTGGCACCACAGCACTTCTGATATAAGAGAGCATGGTAGGACGTAGTCATATTGCTTGTTCTCAAAGAACTCAAAGAAGTACTCATTTTCCTTTATTGTATTTTTTCAGTTACAAGCTGTGGTTAGATGGGGAAAGGAATTAAGCCTCTCCATGCCTACCAATTTACTAATTTATGTATTTATTTTTATTTATTTTTTCAGTAATGGAGTTTGAACTCAGGGTCTTGTCCTTTCTAGATTGGTTCTTTACCACTTGAGCCATATCCCCAACCCTTTTTGCTTTAACTATTTTTCAAATAGAGCCTTTATATTTATGCCCAGGCTGACCTGAACCGTGATCCTCCTATTTATGTTCCTACATAGCTGGGATGACAGGAGCACACCACTATACCTAGCTTTTATTGGTTGAGATGAGGTCTCATGAACTTTTTTTGCCTGGGATGACCTCTAACTAATATACTCCTGATCTTTGCCTCCCAAGTAGCTAGGATCAGACCTACCAATTTATGATGTTAGAATATATTCCTGATTGAAGGAAAGATTCAGCAAATTTGCTTGTTCTTTTATTACTAACATGATTTAACCTTTGTGTTTTGGGAAGGTGGTCTGTTGATAAAAGCCCTAAACTTTTCATCTCTTTCACACTCTACTTGATTTGTTTGTTTATATGTGTGTGCTTTGTATCTGTACATTCAGTAACTTTATTCTTTCCACTTCACTATTTATATGTACTCATTACTTGATCTTCATGTGCCAATCAGACTGGGGCAAAGACCAACCTTCCCTGCCATTTATACGGCATAAAACCCTCAATCTCACCAGTATGGCTACCAAAATTATAGGTTCACCTGAAACAAAGTGGATTGATACAACCTCTGGAATTTACAACTCGGACAAGTCTTTAAATCTATCAATAACAACTGATTTCTCCGAAAGTCTTCGGAGTCCTGTAAGTATTTTGAGAAGTGGTAGTACTTGTACAGAGTAGAGAGACTGTGGAGATTGTATGTGGGGAACAGAATTTATTTTGCTTGAACAGTTTTGATGCTACTTTAAAAACAACTTAAATAATTAAATAAAGTGATGTATAGTAGAGAGTAAAATGCATTTTTGAAAACCATAAAGCATTACTCATCAATAGTGTATGATTAGTGAGGTACATTATGGTAACATCAAAAGATCCCATAGTGTTGTTTTGCAGGTATTTCTCACCAGTCTTTCGTCATTACAGCCATCTCTCAGATCTTTGTGAATGTGAAGTAGCAATTATGTAAAATTATACACTATAACTTCTCTATGCATTCTTTAGTCTTTATTGGCAAAATGTAGTGATTGTATGCAATATGAAACTTCATGAAGAATTTTACCTCTTGTGTGGGTGAACTTAATAGGTGGACTTAGATGTGTGATTAAGATAATCAGTTTCATTAATTGATTAAAAATTATAGTGCAGAAATTTTTCTAAGTGTCAAAGAAATATTTTTTCTTATAGACTTTGAAAACATGTATTTTGTATTTATAATATGAATTGTTGTTTTAATTTAAACTTTTGTTGTTTTTTAAGTTTTCTTTGTAATGCTGGGAATCAAACCCAGGGCTTTGTGCATGCTAGGCAGACACTCTACTACTTGAGCCATTCTGCCAACCCTTTTTGGTGTTGGGTATTTTCAAGATAGGGTATCACAGACTATTTGCCCTCACTGGCTTTGAACCTTTATCCTTCTGATCTCTGCCTCCTGAATAGGTAGGATTACAGGTGTGAGCCACTGGTGCCTGGCCCTTGGTGGTAGTGGTTTTTCTTTTCTTTCTTTTTTTTTTTTTTTTGAGGTCAAATCTAACTATGTAGCTCAGGCTGGCCTTGATTTTGTGAACTTAACTGTCCCAGCTTCCCAAGTGCTGGGATTACAGATGTATACTATCATGAGTATCAAATTTAACTAAATACAATTTCATTTAATAAGGAGTTCTTGCTACATTTTATAGGAAAGATTTAAATCTTAATCTTATGATTGTTTCATTACTCATAAATACAAGCCAAATAGATTAAAGATTATTTTGCCCATCATGTTTCTTAGCATATTAATGACTAATTAAACATAAGTCCATCCTTGCTTGTAGCTAAATCCTTTCACAAGTATTGGAAATAATGAAAAAATTTGTTTGTACTACTTGTAAAAAGCTATAAGAAATAGACTGATATCCCCAAAATCCCATCTTGTTAAAAGGTATTTTCACTAATGAGAAATACATTATTTAAACCCAAAGTCCAATTTGAGATCATGTTAATTAGTACTTTTGCCCTTTGCAGTATGTTGAATCAAAAGAAATGAATGGGATTCACGATGAAAGCAACACTTTGGAATCAAAAGGTAAATATCAACATCATTACTTCCATTGGTTTATAGGAGAAATCATAGTTCTCAAGTTCTTCTATAAGCATGAATATCTGTGAGTGAAAGAAATACCGCTCCACTGCAAGTTGAGATAAAAGGTTAGCATGTGATCCAATTGCAGCCAGGTGGGAGGGCATTCAGCTCCAGTGTTGAACAGTTCAAAACTGCAAACAAAACTCTGGCAGCATGCCTCGGAGTTTCGGGGGCCCATGTGCCTAAGCCAAATAAGAAGAACAAGTTTCCCTGAGGCTGGCAGCTTTCTGGCTATGGTGTGCTGGCAAAGGGAATCTTCATTAAATACGAGATGATGAATGAAGTTTCCTTTTCCCCTTTATTGTTTTGAAAGGGGCGAGAGTGAAGCAGCTAATCTTAGCAGAGAATACCTGGCAATAATGGTTGTTAGCAGTTATCCTCATTTGTGATGAAAAAGAAGTGAAAGTAGGGAAACACCAAAGTTCTCTTTCTTCCTTCCTCTGCCCATCTAGACATAATTTAGCCACTGCACACTGTGTGCTGTCCCTTAGGCATAGAAAATAAATAAGAAGGATCGGTGTGGTCTACATTAGGTAGGAAAGACACTCGAAGAAAATGAGGCTGCCTTTACCATGAAACTAGGCTGCCAAAACAGGGCTAGGTGTGCACAGTGCTTTGGTGACCTTGAAACCGAGTTTGCCTGTTCGTAATACTCACGTCAAAGCCAATCTAAGTTTATAAGTTTCCCTTCCTACATTGATTATTTATCTTTTTATTTCATTTCTTATAGTTGATGTGATTATAGTTTAATTTTTTAAAGTTGCATTCTTTACATCAGAAAGGTTTTTAAAGCAGCATTGCTTGTTTTTCTTCATGACACCAAATCCAAGCTATCTGGATCCTGTCCTGCCAGTGGCCTAGGCAAAGCCAGATGACCAGATACCTAAGTCTTTAGTGATTTGGGGGCTGTCTGTACACAGGCTCTGTGATTTGGAGGTTTTATCTAGATTTGCAAGCAGCAACCAGTATCAAGTAAGAATCACATTTACATCTTACACCAAAGTCTTGTGGGAGAAGTCAGTGTTTCCTGTGTTTTCTTTTTGATTGGACTCTGATTTGTTGACCTAAATTAGTAGCGCTAAGATCTTGAGAACTATGGAAAACTATTACAGTTTGAGAAATATCTTAATTTTAGCATCTTTTTCTGATCTTTTTTAAAAGTATCAGTTATTTTGTGTTCCCCTCCTCCCCAATGCTTTTCAGTTTCTATTCATCAGTGTTGTGAAAACTCTTTGGTAGAGATAATTTTGGATTGATTAACCTCAGCAAAAAAGTGTTAATTTCTATTTCCTTAAAACTCTGCTCTAGCAGGATTGGCATGGCTTTCATAGCTGTGAAAGGATGATGCTATCTACTAAAATTTACTAATTTTGCTAATTTGAAAATTTGAATGTAGCATAGGCTACTAAAATGTTTGTCAGTATGTCAGAAATAATCTATCATCTACAAAAATATTGTCACAGATTGAAAAGGTATCTCAAGTATCATTTAATTTGCCAGTGGTGAAAAATTAAAATGAATGATATGGTGTTTATTTGTTTGTTTTTTATTTTTCAACTAGCATCTGAACCCATTTCTTTGAAAAACTTAAAAAGGCGATCACAATTTTTTGAACAAGGTAAACCACAAAGCTAACCATTCATTGACTTTCATGGACTTGTTCTCACTCTTCACTCTTCCTCGTGGTCTGTAGTACTGGGCACTGAGCATCTTCAATTTGGCTGTCGTTATGACCAAACAACATAACCCATTTCCGTTCTTTCCCTAGGATCGGCAGGCTTTTCTTACAGTTCATGGGTCTACCTCTGTGGTAATGGGTCTCTGCGTGTCCTTTGTATAGCTCTAAAGGTGTTTTCTCTTAACTTTGTGAAAAAACAAAACACTGAAATGCTGTTAAACACAAATGTCTTTACACTGAGTAACAGTAAGAAATGAGGAATTTCATTTAAGCCTTACTGCTTCCTACAAATTGTATAATATTAGATTACACCAACATACAATTGGCCAACTCTTAAAAACAGACCTGTTTTTGATTATGGAAGACGCTCTTAAAGAACAGAGTTACTCGCTACTATTGGAATGGTGGCATTGGTATATAGATATGACTGTTGACTTTAAAGTAAATTCAGAGTGAATTTTGGTTGCATCTGAGCACAGGCACATTTTGAAATCATCCATGTTGGTGTAGTTGGGCAGGGCTGACTCACGATGTGTAATGCATGTGGTGTTTTCTCCATTTCACATTTGCCTAATGCTTTTTCCCTGAATGTTCCACTTTGTTTTGCTATGAAGAACTTAAAAGTTATATCTAACATTTTAGATGCAATGGTCAGAAGAGATTGAACTATTGCTGTCTAAAATGTTACTGTTTCTTTTAAGATTAATGAAACATTTATAAGTTTATAATATGATACTAGGTTTTGTCTTTTGTGTTAATTACCTAGTATTCTTCCTAAGGTGGATGGAGTAAGGTCTCTTTTTTGACTAGGGTTAGCTTACCAGCTATGCATGTCTATTTGTGTCAGTATCTTTAATGTTTTCAATTCATTTTTTTTTATTAAACTCCTGCTTTTCTGTGTCTATTTAATTGAAATGGTATTATATTCCTAACTCAAATTGGCTCAAACAAAGTAATTCATTTTCTTCCTGTATTCTAATTTTTTTCACTTTTCACCAACAAGCTGTTTTAGAGAAGAATAGTTTTTCTAAATCCTAAAGCAGTTTTCTTAAAATATGTGTGGATAATTTATTTGCTACCTGAGGTTTCAGGAAAAAATTTTAAATACTGAATGTGTATTTTCTGAAATGTTACTTTTTTGTTTTTTTAATAATCCTTGTACTATAGACACACAGCTCTATAAGCCCTCAAGGATTAAAGGAATGGTTATTCCTGCAAGTTTACTCAAGAATCTTGAATGTGAAAGGAAAAGTTTTCTTGAAAATGTTTGTTGTGATGGATTATATATTAAAAGTAGCTCATTAGCAAGAAGACCTGAAAAATGTGACTTGCAGTTGTCACATTATAATTGAATAGTTGGAAGTAAATAATTGGGTTTGGTAGGTATTATAATATTTGAGTTTTTTTCCCCCTTATTAAGCCAAACTATGAGATCCTGACTGCCCAGTTTGGTAACAAAACCTGGAAACCTCTTTGTTAGTACCCATTGATTCAGCTCCATCCAGTTCCTAGAGTTTTTAGGGGGTATCCTTTGCACCCATCGTTTACCTTTTTGTTACTCCTTTTGAGTTTGGAAGATGAGTATAGATGGAACAGAAGGGAGAAAAGGATTTGCTGACCATTGCCAAAAAAAAAAAATCGATGACACTTAGTATACTGGTTTAGAGATAGCTAGTGATATAACTTTCTGAAGGAATTATTATGTAGAACTGGAAAGACTTATGTTATATCTTTCTTTCCTCCTTGCCCCTGTGCTGGAATACAGGAAGCTCTGATTCTGTGACTCCTGATGTAAGTAGCGTTCTTTTGAGTTGGAAATAAATTGGGGGGGTGGGACATGGCAGGACTGAACTAGTGAAAGTGTGAAATTTGCTTGCCTTATTTTTAAGGGTTGATCAGGTGATAATACTTCCAAGTTGAAAAGTTTGACTTTGAAACATAAAGCCACATCTTCCCTAGTGCAATTTAAGTGAAGCATTGTGAATAATTGATGTGTGTGAAAGTGGTTTGGTAGATGATTTAATGAAGTTATGTTGCTCTTTGTTTGCACCTCTTGTCGGACAACTGTTAGCTTCCAGTTCCAACCCTCAGTGCCCCGAGTCGCTGGGCGTGGGATCAGGAGGAGGAGCGAAAGCGGCAGGAAAGGTGGCAGAAGGAACAGGACCGCCTACTGCAGGTAGCACCAGATGGCCTGGGTGAATAGGAAGTAGACTCAGTTTTCATGGCTCTTCTCTGGCCCATGTCAACCAACATTGAGAACAAATTTTATTTATTTATTTATTTGTGGTACTGGGGAATGAACTCAGAGTCTTGTGTTTCGAAGGTAACCATACTACCACTTGAGCCATGCCCCGCAATGTCTTTGCTTTCATTTATTTTTTGCTTTTGCTTTTATTTTTAAAAAATTTGTGAATATGTTTATTTTTTCTCCTATTATTGGGGATACATTGTGACATTTACAAAAGTTCTCACAATATATCATAGTTGAATTCACCCATTCCATCATTGTCCTTTTATCTCTACTCCACCCCCAATTCCTGGAATAGTTTTAACAGGTCTCATTTTTTCGTTTTCATACATGAGTACGTAATATTTCCTCACCACGTTCACCCTCCTATACTCTTTCTTAATATCCTCCCCCTTCCTACAGGTACCAATCCCCAGACAGAAACTGTTTTACCTCCCTGTTCTCTGATTTTTTGAAAAAGACATTTTTATGTAAGATAGGTATACACGTGTTTCATTGTGACACTTCCATGTATATATATATATATATATATATATATATATATAAAATAGAGTAATATATATGTTACTCTAATCTTTTTGGTTTTAGTTGAGATAGGGTCTCTCAAATTAACTTTGCCCAGCTGGCCTCAGACCATAATCCTTCATTCTTTGTCTCCCAAGTAGCTGGGATTATAGACATGTACCACCATACAGGTCAAATTTTATTTTATTTTATTTTATTTCTAAGTTCTTTAAATGTTATATTATCATTTTTATATTTACTTACATGTGTATACATTGTTTTGGCCAACTCCTCCCTATACCCCACCTCCAGGTAGAACCTGTTCTGCCCTCTTTTTCTCTGATTTTATTGGAGAAAAAAACATATAAGATAAAAAGAAAAGCATAGTGTTTTGGCTAGTTTGAGAAGAAGATAGCTATATAGGGAGATTCTTTGTGTTGTTTCCATGCAGAAGTGTATTACAACCTACATTGATTCATCTCTACCAGACCTCTTCACTACTCCCTAGTCCCCTTCCCACAGTGCAGGTCAAATTTTAAAAGCAAAACAAAAACAACATCTCATTAGCAACAAATGCTTTTGTACATAGCACATTTTTCATTAAACAATTACTTTCACATTTGAAGATTTCCAGGCATTCTTCTAAAATCATTAGCCCTCATACATACTGTAGAGCATATGGAGGGTGCCCTCAGGAGTAAGGGGTGCATAGACTGTGAGAACTTGGTTCTTGTTAGCAGCTGACGCAGGTTTACTGCAGAGTAATTCAGTCTCCCTTCCCGGTAGTGGGAGGCGTTCATAAATTACATCTGTGGTAGAGGGAAGACTTGTATCTAACTTGGTGCGTCTCCCCTTTTCTGACGTTCACATTTTAGTTCAATATAACCTCTTTTCTGCTTTTGGGACTAAAGTCTGATTGGTTAAGTAAGAATAAAACCACTGTCATTAAAGGTTGAGGTGAACATTTAGAGCTAGTGAAAGTACTAATGAGAAAGATTCTGCTTAACGGGAAAAGTTAACATTAAGTAGCGTGTCTGTCATATTTCCTCATAGGAAAGTTAACATTAAGTAACGTGTCATATTTCCTCACAGGAAAAGTACCAGCGTGAGCAGGAGAAGCTGAGGGAAGAGTGGCAAAGGGCTAAACAGGAGGCCGAGAGAGAGAATTCCAAGTATTTGGATGAGGTAGTATTGAAATGTACCTTTTTATTTCCCTTTACCTTGCTGGTAAAGCTAGCTGAGATGCAAGGCACCTCATTTCCCCTACATTTTAGCCACATGTCCACCTCTGTAGCTTTTTGGAAAATATAATGAGGTTTGGTGTTAGAACTTTGCTTTCACGTTTTATTTCTCCTAAATTTCCTATTGTATCAGTAAGTCATTATATTAATAGAACCTAATTAAAAAGCCTTCCTCTTAACTTATATCCAAGTGTGGCTTTATAAGCAATCAAACTTAATATTTACTTTATTGGAATTCTGGGCTACTACCGTTAATCTCATCTAAAACAATGTGTGTGCATATGTAATTGTAAAGCTGCAGATGGACAGAACTTCTTTTCTTCACTGGTCACATAGGAGCTGATGGTCCTAAACTCAAACAGCATTTCTCTGACCACCCGGGAGCCAGCAGTTGCTACTTGGGAAACCACCTGGAGTATAGGGTCCAAGTCTTCTGACGGGGAAGGAACCCGAGCAGAAGAGGAAGAGAGGAGCCAGAAGGAAGAGGATGTCCTTCCTGAGGACCAAAGACAGAAGCTGCAGGAACAACTCATTCTTGAGCAGGAGAGGAAACTGAAGGAGCAGGAAGAGCAGGAGCGGAAGCAGCGTGAGGCCGAGGCCCAGATGCACCATGCAGAGGAGCAGAAGCACCAGGCAGAGAAAGAGAGGGAAACTTCGGTCAAAATATACCAGTACAAGAGGTCTGTTCCCACAGCCGAAGGGTGCCAGGGAATTTAAGTAGACCTGGCTTTGTGGTGTCCACTCCCCATGTTACAGGCACCCCGTGGGTCTCTGTGCCTTTCCACCCTTGCTCTACATGATTGAACTCAAGCAGCCACGGGAGCCTTTAAATCACAAAGCCAATCCTGTCACTTGAATTTCCCACTTAGCTCTACAGATGGCTTTCTGTCCCATTAGAACATCATTCAAAGTCTTCACTATGGCATAGAAGCCTTGTCCAAGCTCCAGGTTGGCCCCTTTGTCTGTCTCTTAGTGCTTAAAATGCTTGCCTCAGTCACATTGTGCCAGCCATACTGGCCTCCTTTTCCTTCTGTGAAAGTGGGTAATATATTCTACCCCTGAGCCTCTGTATTTTCTGTTCCCTCTGCCTGAAAAGTCTTTCCTCTTATATTTGTGTGACTTTACTCATTTTATCAAATACCTGCTTAAATGTCAACTCCTTACACTTTCTAGAACACCTGACTTTAATGTATGTCTCTTCCTTACCCTTACTGTCTATATGCTGATAGCCTGCTTTGCATTATGACTTCACTTGTTTGTTGGCCTGCCTGCCCCAGTAAAATGTAAGTGCTATAAAGCCAACAATTTGTTTTATTATGGTAGCTCAGACCTAGAACATGACCAAAACATGGAAGGTACCCAGTATGTGGAATGAATAAATGAGTTACGAGCATGCAATCATGTATGAGTAACAATTGTCTGTTGGCAGTAGAAGGTCTATTTTCTGCAGTGATTGGTAGAAATTTTTCTGTATGTTTAGTTTTTAACCTAGAGACCGTTCTCATAAAGAAACGAGAATAACATTAATATGGAATCCCTGTCTTAAAGCCAGGGAAGGTTTTAAAGTTTAATATTTTGACTATCTTTTCCCCATCTTTTAGGCCTGTTGATTCCTATGATGTACCAAAGAGAGAAGAAGAATCTTCAGGTTTGGTTAGCAGTGACAGGTGTGTAGAATACTTCCTTTTATTTGGCTGGTAGTAGTTGGCTTCAGATGATTGTTTCTGGGCTCACCTAGATGATTTGTAGAACTATTTTAGCACTTTGTCTTTTGTGGAATGCAAAAAGAAGTTCTGGGTTAATCTTTGTGTTTGCTGTGTAACTGTTATCCATACACTTAACCCAGGATCTTGCCGGTCAGCTTTTTGTACTGAGCTTAATTGGACAGTTCTTTTAGTTGACTGGGCCTGCTCATGCATCTGCTACCAGTTAACCAAGTGGCTTTGCTTTGGGGAGTTGGCCAGCTGATAGCTGGGCTATGAGAGCAATTGGGTTATGTCTTTAGCATTCATCAAGTCATTAGGATCTTATATAGTGTTTGGGCAGGGAAGAGACGTAGAGAGGAAGCCTAAAAGGCATCTTGAGGTCTAAGTTACTACTAGCTCAAGTTCACGGTGAGGAGAACAGCCCTAGTTCTTTGTGGCACTAATCATATTGCAAGGACAATGGACACAGAGGAGAAATTGTGTCTTTCTTTTCTTTTTTTGTAATCCACCATTAACTTTCCTTCAAAATTTATTTTTGATTTTTTGAGACCAGGTTGGTCTAGAACTCACTAAGTAGCCGAGGGTGGTTTGGAACTCGTGATCCTCCTGCCTCAGCCTCCCAAGTCCTGGGATTGCATATGTGCACTATCACACTGTGTATACTATTTTTTATTTTAAAAGTTGTAAGCAATCGCTTAAGTTCACATATGTTTACATAAAGACATCTGCAAAAAGGTTTGTGATCTTTCATTTTAGACAGTTTGGTTAAAACCACTAGTCAGAATGAAGATAAGAGTTCAGATATAAGGAAACATAACTAGTCAATCAGGATGATCAAAAAGTACTCAGAGTAGAATAGGAGAAGGAAAATAATAACTAGGTAGGAATGGACTGAATAAATTTTTTTGAATAAAAATCATTTTATAATGAACATCTGAGTAGCTATAGATCATTAAAATGTTCTTTTTTATAAAGCTATAAATTTATATATTTAAAAAACTTTATGTAACTCATTACCCTGGGGGAAATTATTAAAATGCAGGGAAAAAGAAACTTAAAACATCCTGGATAATATGATACACGTTTAGGCGGTGCTGATGAAGTATATCTTAGAGGCATTGAGGAGTGTGGCCAGGCATCTGTAAAGGCAACTAAAATTATTCACAATGCAACTGTCTGCCAGTTATGTTACATTACATTATCGATTATTGCATTGTGTGAATATATGTATGCATTTATGCATGTGAATTTGTATGATATATATTATACATTATTCTTTTTTTAATTTTTAATTTTGCAGTACTAGGGGTTGAACTCAGGGCCTTGTTCATGCTAGGCAAGTGGCTCTATCACTTGTGCAATGCCCCTAACCCTTTTGTTCATATTTTGTTTTTGAAATGGAGTCTCATTAACTTTGCCTAGGCTGGACTCAGACTCATGCTCTTCCTGTCTCTGCCTCCCAAGAAGTTGGGATTATAACCATGTAGCACCACACCTGGCTACATTATTACCATTTTGAAGCTCAGTGTGCCCAGCAGAGTGAGAATGAGTTCAGTGTGTATTGACCTAAATATAGGCATTTTCAGAAGTTGCCTATGTAATGTGCTTTAATACTTGTTAGAGGTGCCAAGTTAGTGTTCAATTACTATTCTAGATCAGTGGTGTTTGCTCAATTGCTATTCTAGAGTGATGAGTGGAGTTTGCTCAGTTGCTATTCTAGAGTGACCAGTGGTGTCATAATGGCCCAAAGTGGACAGCATGGTGCTGTGCAGTGTGGACAGGCAGGACAGTCTGACTTTGCGTGATAGGGGGGGCTGATGCTTTGTAAACCTGCTGAGATTAAGATCTGGAGTAGAGTGAGCATTGTCCAAACTGGTCAACAATGGAAGCCTTAATTGTTGTGCAAGTTGGAGAAGTAGTGTCCCATGTTCATGTTTATTGCTAGCATTTCATTCTTCTGTGTTCTGCTAGTTTGCACAATATGTAAAGTTTCTTCATTTAAAAATATAGCTTTCAGCAGACTTAGATAAATCTGCTTTAAAAGGCCATCTTTTTTGGTCTTTTTACTTCATAAATATGAAAGAGATGTTTTTAATGAGACATATTTAATATATTTTGTTCTGTGTTTTAGGAATAAATCCAGATCTACTACTGAACTAGATGGCTACCCCACAAATAAAAATGGTAAATGTGACTTTTTTTCAAACCCCTCAGCACAGTTGTTTATTTGTGCTATCACAGTAGCTATGATCAGTATTTTAAGGGCAAGACATTTAGGTTCATTAAGATAAAATGCTTACTGTTTTTAGTATCTGTAATAAAACAACTATCATGTTTATTTTGCCTTCATTTATGATGGAAAGAGTACCAGTAGGTTAAAATGGTTCCGTAGCTAATGCAGTATGTGGGAATTTTGCAGAAGGATTCATCTTGCAGCTGAAGAAGTGGGTCAGAAAATATTTTTGCAGTAAAACAGAAGACTTAAAAATTATATACACATTTGAAGTTGTATATTTAAATGTCAAAATATCAAACTTGGAAGTGATGATTTCACTAACTTCATGAAAATAATTTGACCTGATATTTTTAGTATAAAATATGTTTCTGATGAATTCATGTAACTAAAATTATGTAACTAAGAAAAATCCCTGAGCAATAGGCATCACTCAAACAGCGTCAGTTAAAAAAAAATGAATAATGGTCCAGAAAGGGATTGAGATAGACAGTCTTTCCCAGCTTTTGCCCATCACAGACATGTAGAAGAAAACACACCTCTGATTGCCAACTATTTCCGTTGTAATACAGAAGTTTTTTTTTTTTTTTAAATCTATTTCCATGTGTTATTAAATTGCTGAGAAGGAATTTTTTAAAGATTTAAACCCTCTGTGAGCACAACGATGTATCTGTTGGCCAGAACGGTTGAGTGGCAGCTGGCTTGTAACCTAGGGTTAAAGCTCCCAGATGTCATAGTTCCATTAGGATTCACAACTCCCCTCATGGGTCCTTGCCTTGAGCGTGGGGGATCTGCCATTATCTTGGCCTAGTTAACGTTTCAGCATTTTTTACTGCTTTTCAGGAAGCTAGTGAAATCCTTAATGCAATTAATTGTTCCTTCTCTGAGTTTCCTACTTACCAGATACTTACTGATGGGCTTCCTCTTGTCTTTAAACCTTTCTCTATCTGTATTTCCTATTTCTTCTCCCCTGAACTTGATACTAGTCACCATTAAAATTATACTTTAAGTACTTCTGTCTTTCATGAAATACTTTTAACCTATAATGATTATATTCTGTTCTGAGTAAAGCACAGTAACTGTTAGTCCAGCAACTGTGACTGTCTGGAACAATGTTGGTTTGTGATCAATCTCATTATTTTTTAGTATGTGTTTTCTCTCCTTACTAACTACATGCTCCTGAAGAGCAAGGAGTAGAAGTTATTAAGTATTTGGTAGAATAACTTGGTTATGCTAATGACACTGTATTAATATAGGAAATATTTTATTTAAAACCTGATCAAATTGATAAGATGTGTTAAACTTGTGTGAATAAGAAAACTTTGGGTGGCCCTGCTCGTTGCTTACTGGAAGATGGGGCTAAGGAATGGACAAACTGTGAGTTTGAAAGAATGATAAGAACAGTGAATCTAGAGAAAGAAAATTCTTAGACAAAATTTCCTCATACAAATTAAAGCAAGGATGATACTTGAAGGTTGTGCATGTTTTACCCAAATCAGAAATTAATCAGCAAATCCAAGAGACACAGCCCTCAGGATAAAACCTGACTTAATGATCATTAATAAATTCAATATCCAAATTATAGTCCTATAAGTTTCTTAGCACAGAAACAAATATGATAACATCCATGGATCATCATTGGACTTACTTGACTTTTTCCTGTCCACAACAGGCATTTCAGTGATTGAACGTTCTATAATTCCTACAATTTCACCTTGACTTAGTCTGTGCCGTGAATACTTGGGCCATTTATGCCAGGCACACATGCATTTGTGTTCTCTCCCCATGGGGAGTATAAGATTTTTTTTAAAAAGCTGTTTCCTTGCAGAGTTGTCACAACGAGTATGTGCTTGATTGATTTAATTTAGAAAGTAAGACAAGAGTGGAAGAAAACACTATTTCTAGATGAGCATTTTGTAACTGAATGTTGCTGGAATCCATACTGATTCTTTGCTCTTGTAGGCAGCTTTCCTGGTCTTCTTGAGTGCGTTCTGTGATGTGCCTGCTGAGTGAACTGGAACTTCCAGGAACAGCAGGCAGTTACTTACTCTCTGTTCTCACACAGATACCTCACTAGAAATCGCTAATGTGGGTACAGGTGCACAATGTCACATTTGAAGCTGCACTGTCTTTTCTTCTGTACTAATTCTTAAGTTTTTAATGTATTTTTAATTTAGGAAGCAGCAAATATTTAGACCGAATTGGGAGCACTAACTTTTCACAGAGGAGCATCAAGAAGGATCAGGTCCCCTCAGGAGCAGAGCTGGAGAGACAGCAAATCCTTCAGGAAATGAAGAAGAGAACATCCCTTCACAATGACAACAGCTGGATCCGGCAGCGCAGTTCCAGTATAAATAAAGAGCCCATTTGTCTGCCTGGGATTATGAGAAGGTGCGAGACAGTTAGGAATTACTTCCTCTTTACTGTGAGGCAAATAGCTCATTTCTAGACATGCTGGTGATTGGAACAGAAGAGATATCATAATTTCTTCTACTTAAGCATTGGTGAAAGAGGGAAGCAGGAAAAAGTCACTGAGTATTACTGTGTGTCAGACAAGCCAGTTGCTGTGTCCATGTCATCTCATTTATTCTGGAGATATGCCTATTTGAGATGGCCATAGTAATTCTGTTTATCTCTATGAGGAAACCATGGTTCAAGTGGAGAAGACAGCTGGACAGGATCAAATGGTTAATATGTTACAAATCTGAATATAGAATTCTGAAGTGGAATTCAGATAATTAAATTTGCATTTAGAGCTTTCTTGGTTACTAAACTAAAAAAAGTTCTTGTTTATAATGAGATTAATAACTAGATTGTAATCATAATTGGATTTACAATTTTACAAAGTGTGAAAATCTAATATTAATAACTTTAAGAAGGTAGATGTGTAGATATAAATTAGAGTGAGTGGAAGAACATTTTAAAAGATGTATCTTATAAACAAGGCTACTGTTCTGATATAGTATGTTGTTACCTGACAAGCTAGGAAAGTTTATTTGTAGCACCTTACAAAGAACTAATTATCTGAACATACAAACACCTCTTTAAAAATCAGTTAATGAACCCTAGAAATTTTGTTAAAAAATAGACAAGCAATATGAACAGATAGTTCATAGGAAAAAGAAAATAGTCAATAAATGTATAAAAATTAACACTAATCCCTAAATAACAAAGATACATTCTTTTGCTTATAGGATTTGTACATTGTTGAAAGATTGATTAAACCTTCAATTGACAATTGTGTAAGAAAATAGGAATTCTTATTTCCCAGAACAGTTTACCATTTGTATATTAAGCAAAAGTTTATATAGCTGTACCCCATGAGCAATTTTAGTTTCTAGAACTTTTATCTTCTGGATATATTTAGGTAAGTATACAAAGATATAGCCAAGGAGGTACACTTAAACATTACTGGCAATGGCCAAAAATAAATTGATCTCAATGTCTACTATTAAGAGTCACTTAGTTCAAGAAATAGTGGTGCAGAAGTAAGAATACTGGTAACTATTAAAAAATGAAAGACATATTGCTGCACAGAATACCACCTCAAAACTTAGGGTGTTAAGGATTCTGACACTCCCGTGCTTAGGCCTTTAATAAATTGTGTGTTCTCCCCCACACACTTTAAAAATATAGTGTGTTAAAATAACAGTTTGTTCTCTCAGTTCTGAGGGTTGCTTAGGCAGTTCTTTGCATGTTGGTTTAGGCACTTGAGCCACCTGGAGGTGTCAAGATTTTTTGTTTAAAGGACCGGATAGTTATAATGGTCTTGCAGCCTGCACAGATCTCTGTCCATATTCTTGTTTTGCTTTAAATGACTCTTTGACAATGTGAAAAGTATTTTTAGCTCATGAGTTCTGCATGTCTTGGCAATGGGCTGTACTTTGCTGGTCCCCCTGTAGAGGCTACACCAGGAACTCGGCCAGAGCTGTTGAGTAGGGACCTCTGTTCTCCATATGGACCTTTCCAAGTAAATGCTGGGGCTACCTCATGCTATGGCTTTTGCATTCAAAGAGGCAGTCTTGTAGAAACACAGTCCCTGATATGGAAGTGCTTATCACACCCCATACACATGATGTTTGCTGATGCCCCATTGGGCAAATTAGCTACATGATCAAGCCCAGAGTCAGAGGTGACTGATAAGGGAGCACATAGCAGAAGGCATAGTTCATTGGGGAGTCATTAAAAAGCCATCTGTCACATAAACAGGCATGGTAGTTCTAAGATAATATATATTAGGTGGTAAACAAGTTATTGAAGACTGTTATAGAATAATAAAGACTGTGGCATTCCTATTTGTTTAAGAGTGCTAAATACACATTGCATATGTATATAAACACATATATACTTGTATAAATTTGTATATGTATGTGATTAATTGCTTGTTCATATGAGAAAGTTCTGGAAGGACCCATAGTTAACGGTGGTTACCTCGGGGGATTAGGGCAGGTGTGGTAAGTGAAGGAGGAGTGCCTTCCCTCCTTTACACGTTCTTCTAACATATCAGTATGGTGATATGTTATAGACAACATATTAGTTCTGGTGTTAAAGTGAAACAATAATCTTGACGGAAAAGAACTTTTAAAAGCCATAACAAAATTGACAGGGTAGGAAATGCCCTTATAATTTGGAGTTAGGGTTATAGATCAGTATTAATTCTAGTATTCAACTTTTTTTTTTTTTCCAAAAGTTGTATTTAGATCAGTGTTGAGATAAATCAATTTAAGGGAATTCCCTAATGAATACTTCTTATAAGGTGACCATTAAAGAGTTGTTGAGATTTAAGGCTTTGGGTGGTGAGTGAATGAGGGTTTGTAGAGGGCACAGCCTGGGTTAGTATGGAGTCAGGGTGACTGGTTTGATGACCAGGGCCACCACTCACTGGCTTTTACTATGGACAAATTAATTTCTATGAGATTTAACGCATCATGTATAGTGTTGTGATGATTAGGGGTAACACTTCTGTGGAAATATATAGCTTAGTACTTATTGAATATAGCTTAGTACTTTATTGAATTTTGGAAAGCTTTAAGATTTATATGTCTAACCTGTTAAAGATTTAAGGGATGAATGTCTTCTTGTATTAGCTGTTATTTTAAACTATTTTTCTTTCTTTTCACTTTGGTTGGTACTTATTTTGTCTAAGCAATAAGCAAATAAAAATTAAGGTTGGTTGAAACCTGACATCTCATGATACTTTTCATGAAAAGCAATTTACTTGTTAAAGGTAATTTTATATATAACTGGGCTTCAAGTAATACTGTAATATGTAAAGTGGATCTTGTAATGACTGTACTGATACGTTGGGTCGATTTCTAGTTGAATAGCTTATGCTGGTTGTTTTGATGACTCTCTTTGTGTTTCAGAGGAGAGTCTCTAGATAACCTGGACTCCCCACGATCTGGCTCTTGGAGGCAGTCCCCATGGCACAATCAGCCTGCAGGAGTCTACACTTCTTCCTCTGTTCAAGACTTCAGTCGCCCACCCCCTCAGCTGGTGTCCACATCAAACCGCTCCTACATGCGGAACCCAGCCTCCAGCGTGCCCCTTCCTTCAGCTGGCCCTGGGAAGACCAGCACGACAGGCACAGCCTCCTCCAGGTCTCCCACCCTGCACAGCCATTCCCCTTCCACTTCACAGTCGGGCTCTCAGCAACGCAACAGGTGAGACCCTGTATTTTCTCTTTTTCTTCTCTTCATTGCAGGGGTACCTTTTCATTGAAACTTTCCCCAAATCTTGTTTGAACTTCCCAGTGAAAAGAAAAACAGCCCTTTTGAATATGCCAGATTCAGGGCTCTTTTATCAAATCAGTTGGGAAGCCTTTCTCTGTTTTCATGCTACCCTAATAGTGTCCATAGATGTTTGGTGCTCCCAAGGGTATTTTAGGGGAAATTTCTACTTTTCAACACAAATGAATTATTTAAAAGTAAAAATACATTGATATTAGGATTTTTAGCTTTTAAACAAGAGGCTTAGAAAAGAAAACATTTTATATTAATCCAAAATAATGTTACATGTACCAAGATCTAAAAAATGTGTATTAGAGAGTCTGAATAATGAGAAAGGGGGTATCCCGGTGCTGGTGGCTCATGACTGTAATCCTGGCTGCTTGGGAGACTGAGATCAGGAGGACCA
The DNA here is from genome assembly GCF_047511655.1 of Castor canadensis. Classification (NCBI taxonomy): domain Eukaryota; kingdom Metazoa; phylum Chordata; class Mammalia; order Rodentia; family Castoridae; genus Castor; species Castor canadensis. Next base: position 33,390,509 of record NC_133395.1, on the reverse strand, counting down.
TGATTTGATGCCAGTCCCAACCAATACACAAGACCACATCTCCAAAATAACCAGAGTGAGATGGACTAGAGGTGTGGCTCAAGTGGTAGAGTGCCTGCTTTGCAAGCACACAAATCCCTGAATTTGTTGGGGAAGATGAAATTGTGTAGAGGAGAGAGGACCATTTGCTTACTGGGAGCCCCATGCTAGGCGAATGGAGGGCAGAGAGAGTATTCCCTGCCCTGAGAAGGTCTTGATCTAGGACATGGCGCTCTTAACATCTGACACTCAACAGTCATGCACTGCCCAGTGCCACTGTGATGCTGTGCTAATGCTGGGGAAATGAGAAGGTAAGGAAGAAGTAGCTGTCACCTTAGCATTGGGACAAGCAAGCCCTGTATTCAAAAGTAAAGCAGAAACCTCCTTCCCTAACTAAATGGCAGCTCTCTGGCAATGTCCGTTTCATACCCTGTAGAGGCACAGTCAGGAAAGCACTCATACTTCTAACTAGAAAACTGACTAAGCTGGGAATGGTGGCACAGGCCTGTAATCCCAACTACTTGGGAGGTGGAAATAGGAGGATTATGGTCTGAATTGATCTTGGGCAAAAGTGTGAAGACCCTACCTGAAACAAACTAAAACACAAAAGTTCTGTGAGCATGGTTCAAGGCCCTGAGTTCAAATCAGTGCCCATGCCCCTAAAAGCAAAAATGAAAATAGAAGGAAAAAAAAAAAAAAAAAAAGAAAATTGAGTGACTAAGAAGGAGGATTAAAAGTAAACCTGAGCTGGCAGGTCATAGAGGACTTCGGTGCCCCTCCAGGGGAACCAGGACTGCTCATTGCCTGATGTGGAGTGAAGTGCCGTGATTGGAATTTTGTGCTATGGTGAGTTTAATGGACAAGAAGATGTAACGGACAGGGGAGAAGGAGGTACTGCAGGGTGTGAATGCAATCTAAGGGCGATAGCATCGTGACGTGCCAAATAGACCAATTAGACCGAAATTGTTCATCTAGGTAAATAGTTGCCAAAGGACCAAGAGCTGCCATGGAGATTGTTTAGGGGCACGGTAAATTCAGGGCATGTTTTAGTTGTCTGGTGAAATAGATATAAGAGCCTTCCTTAAATTATCATTATTGTCGTTAATTCCAGAGTATGATTTTAAATACGAACCTTGTGCTGCACAGGTGAAAGCCTCCCTTCGTTCTTGTTCCACATCTAGGTCAGTGAGTGGGAAGCGTGTATGCTCCTACTGTAATAACATTCTGGGCAAAGGAGCTGCCATGATCATCGAGTCCCTGGGGCTTTGTTATCATTTACATTGTTTTAAGGTGAGATGGAGACAAGCAGTCTGAAGGCCTGCAAAGCTTTGCTTGGAGAACGCATGGCTTCTTTGAGCCGCTGGGTGTGGATGTGCCACTAACAAGCTAGGTTGCTGTACGTGTCAGTCTGTGCTGCATTGGAATCACAAATTGCTTGCAACTACTTAGTTCTCAAATCTTAAGCCTTGCTATAAAAAGTAAGTCTGGAAGTGCCATGCAAGTCCTATCTCTAATTTGTTAGAGTTCTATAAATGAAATTTACAGTGCATAAATGCTTTCTCTGGCATGCTGTCACAGGCATACTTGAAATATAATTTGCCAATGTTATTAACAGCATCGGGACATGCAGTTACCACAGTGTCTAAAGCATAGCTCTTACCAGAGTCTGTGAAGGAAACATCTGTAAATATTTTCACAACTGCACAGCCTAGTTATACCTGATGGGTTTGTGTCCCTAAGAAAGAACTTGGGCCATAACTGCTTGTGCAGTATCTGTCTTGGGAGGCACATCTTTTTGATTTTTGAACTTGGATTGGGCCAGAAGGTTCCTAGTTGTTGATCCTGGAGTTTCACAGACCATATCTTGTTTAAGCCTGTACAGTGCTGGCTTGGGCTGTTTCTAGGCAGAGCAGAACGAGTCAAAATAGTGTTTGAGCACATGGAACTGAAATCCCGAGCCTTGCACATGGAACACTTGCCAACCCAGTGCCATGGGATCTCTGGGAGTGGCCCACCCCAGACCAGAGTGCCAGAAACCCAGACTTCATTCACCCCGGCTAGTTCTTTCATGTGGTGACTTACCTCCACTCCTCTGGGGTGGTAAAGACTAAATTTCTTTAAGCCAATCAGCAAATTATTTTTTTCCCCAGTATATTTAGAATGATCATCTTGGCTTTTAAAATTGGCTTTATGAATTCTTTAATGTCTCTATCTGCAGGGCTTGATTTTAATCTACTAATCATCTCTTGGCTTTTTGTTTTCCTTTGTTGAAATGTATCCAAGAGCTGAGAAGCTGCATTCTGCTTTTTTGTTTTTTTACTTTCTGAGAGTGCCCCAGGCTTGCTTAAACTAATTGTGGTATTCTTTTCTGTCTCCCAGTGTGTGGCCTGTGGGTGTGACCTCGGAGGCTCTTCCTCAGGAGCCGAAGTCAGAATCAGAAACCACCAACTGTACTGCAATGACTGCTATCTCAGATTCAAATGTAAGAGAGCAAATCAGAGAGAAAATTTCTTGTCTTTTGAAGAGAACACGGGTCCCCATGCTTTTCCCTGAGCCTGCAGCCTCCCCCCCAAGTTCCCTACCATAGGATTCTGGATTTTAGGGATCTTTAGTGTGTCCCCTTCAAAGAGGGTATGTAATGAACTGGTCACTGCTTAGGGTTGCAGCCACTTACAGGAGGGTTGTGGGGCTGAGGAACTAGAGAGAGAGATGATATGTTAATGAAAGTTGGGATGGTGCCTTGTGTTGTTTGTGAAGGGTCTAGAGAAACCTATAAGGACTTAATGCAATCAAACCAAAACAGACTGTTGAAACGACTCTTCTGTGTAGGCTATAATCTGCTTCTTGATTAAGGATTCCTCTCTCATTGTCAGCTTATTTCTGTCATCTAGCAATGAGGTTTGTTTATGTGATTTAGACTGACCAACTCTGAAAAATCATTTAAAGTAGTAAAGAATGTCAGTTTATGCTTAATGTTAATATATAATCATATATCAATACATATAATTTTTTTTAAAAAGAGCCCAAATTCTGATTATATGATATTTCAGTGTCATTTCTAGCAAAATTGAGTTGTCAAAAATGTAAATGCTGTTTTGTGTCTAAGCATATGTTTTTGTGTTAAAAAATGTAGGGTAGTGCAATTAGGTTGTCTGTCATGTATAGCTACAGCAAGACAATAGTTACTGCTGTATATATTTTGAACCGTGATGCTGGTAACATGTTTCTTCCTTATCGTGAAAGGGTATTTCAAGTGGTATCAGCAAAGCCATTTGCTTTTGAACTCTGAGGTATTTGTATGAATCATTATATGAAGAGTGCTTTGGAAATGGGTTAAACCTCACCAACTCTCTTTTATCTGTCAGTGGCTTCTGAGCCATCTTTCCCCAGCTGTCCAGTCCTTCCCTGGACTCTGATGCTGAGGTTGGAGAACGTCAAGGCTGGGCATGTCCTGGGGGGAGCGTGTGTACGTGTGTGTATTTTTCTCTTTATTCCAAAGCCAAATATATTTGACTTTTGGAATCACTGTAACACTGCCCATGCCTTTTCCCTCCTTCAATGCAAGTAATAGAGAGTTGAGTGCAATTCCTTTCTGTATCAGCAGTGAATTTTCATTCAAGTTGTACAAATAAAGAATTCCAGAGCCCAGAGGCTGAGATTTGCCTCACTTTATCCTAACATTGAGTGACAGACGACTTCTCTATCTCACTGGGCCACTCTGAGTGATGACTGCTATGTATCCCATGTGACAGTATTGACAAGTTTCTGAATCTAAGCACTTTTTTCTCTTCTCTCCTTGCCTGATCAGCTGGACGGCCAACTGCCATGTGATGTAAGCCTCAACTCGAAAGCACTGTTGCAGATAGAAGAAGAGGTGGTTGCTGCTGATGTAGATCTATAAATATGTCTTCTGTGTCTTTTTTTGCTCTCTCCTTTTTTGAAAAAACTTTTCCTGGCCTCATTAGATTACATAGGAACACTGTAGTCTTGGTAGAACCTAAATTTTGTTGTTTATTTATAAGAAGGTAATTACATGTGGGGGTAAAAGAACAGAACTTAAAGAATATTTTTGAGGCTGATTGTGATCTAGTTTGACTATTGGGTGGTGTTTTGAAGAGGGTATTTTATTGTTTTTATAAAAGGTTCTTAAACATTATTTGAAATAGTTAATATAAATATGTAATAGCATTTGCTTTGTTTATTGTAATGTGTACTAAGTTAACATGGAACTATATGAAAATTTCATTTAAATCCACCCCAACTTTGCTTTTTTGTATTCTTCTTTTCACCTATATAATATGATTGAAAGATAATTTAGCTTATGTAACATTTTATTTGCTTGATGAGAACTCTGTTTTCTTCAGCAGAACTGTTGCTAAGCAAATCCCAGTAGAAAGTTCCTTATTTTCAATAATGAATAGTAACCGTGGTTTGTATACCAGAAGTTTCTTCAGAAACTAGTGAGTCTTTCTGTTCAACTGCATTTGTAAATAAACTTGCTGAATCATTTAAAGAGTGGTTTTCTGTGCATGTGTTTGTCTTTTTTCACACCTTTTGGTCATATTTTGGTATGTGGTCTTATTACTGTGCTTGGCTTAGCAGCTCTGCTAAGGTATAATTGACATGTAATAATTTGCACCTATTTAAAGTATTGCATTTGATAAATTTTGATCTGTGTCTACCAGTGAAACTATTGTGGCCAAGTCTTGATGGGTTGGCTGAAAAATTTGATGAGGAACTCTGTTTTTTGTTTTTGAATCTAATACATTTTAATATAAGAGGTAATGTGACTGAACTGTTGGGTTGTTTGAATAAAAATATTTACTTTTATTTTGTTACCCTAGTGAGTTTAGAAAATATGTAGAGCAAAAAAGGTACTATTTTAGAAATCTGGAATGGAAATGAGGGAATACACAACCTTAGCGTGTTTAGAGCAAAAATACAAAGTTGTTTGAATCCTTCATAAAAAATGGAAACAGATGGAAAAGTCTAGGAAATGCAACATGTGTAGTTAAGAAGTGTTAGTGTAGGTAAAAATTTAAAATGTAGTTCCAGGTTTAGGTTTTGTTCAGCACCTACTCTTCATTTCCAATTATTAAAGTAATATGTATTTATCGATTAAATTTGCCAAATGCCCCATAACTATCAGTCCCAAACTCTGAAGATTAGAGCTGTGCAAATAAATCTTTACTCTGCATTCTTAGTTAACACTAGATTATGAATTTTCCCACATTCTTTAAGTCATTTCTAGTTTTCTCCCTCCCTTCCCCCTCCTGGATGCTATATAAGCACTCCACCACTGAGCTGTACCTCTAGACCTCCAGTTATTTTTGAATAGGGTCTCATACTTTTGACTAGAGCTGGCCTCAGACTGTGATCCTCCTATATACGCTTCCCAGTAGCTGGGAATATAGGTGTGTGTCACCATATCTGGCCCTTTACATTTTTTTTAATGGTTGCGTAGTGCTCCGTTGTTTGATTCTACTTATATTTAGTTGAGAATTTCACAATTGTGTACATTCCAGTTGTTTCTGATATTTAAAATTTTTGTATATATAAATTTCTAATTTATATTTCTAATATAAATTGTGTGGACTCTGATCTGTTATTTTCATATACATGGAATTATTGACTAAGATATTTTACATTACATTAATGATGCATACTGCCAACATGGTTTCTAGAAAGGTGCTACCACTTAGACCTCACAAACAGCATCTGGGCTTGTCCATCTCTATACATTCATGAAGCTTTTCTGTTGCTTCCTTCTCTGACTTGTCACATTGTAGTCTCAATATACAGTGGTTGAATAAATGTATAAACAAATCAGAGTCTGTGTATTGAGGTGAAGAGTAGATTATAGATATCTTGAAAGTAAAGCTGCCCAACAACCCATGATTGAGTAAAGAAAATTGGTACATTTATAAAATGGAGCATTATTCAGCCATAAAGAATGAATTTATCTTACTTGCAGAAAAATGGATGGAGCCAGAGACCATCATGTCAAGTGAGATAAGCCAAGCTCAGAAAGACAACTATCATATGTTTTCACTCATGCAGAATCTAGATATAAAGAATACACATGACATGATTATAAAAGGGGGTCTGTTTGGGTGGGGGGGACCAGTAGGAAAGGGGTAAGAGGAAAGGAGTGGGCAATGGGGGATGAATATGATGAAAGTTACATTATAGGTATGTATGAAGATAGCATAATCGAACTCACTGAAAACTGAAAGGGTGGTGAAAGAGGGGTTTAAGAAAAGAGTAATAGAGGCAGATTGAATTTGATCGAAGTATGTTATATGCATGTATGGAAATATTACAATGAGATTTCTTTGAACAATTTGTGCTAGTAATTTTTGAATGGGGAAAAAGTAAAACTTACTGTATTTGATGATGGATTGGATATGACATAGGAGAAAGAATCAAAAATAATTCTGAATTGTTGGCTTGAAGAGCCAGAAGAATGGAATTGCCATTTTCTGCAATGAAGATGTTTGTGCGCAGAGTGCATTTGAACTGGTGAGGAGGGAGAGAAGATGGTGAATTGCTAAATGTGGTGAGGCCTATCAGATCTCCATGTAGCAGTGCTGAGAAGTCAGCTGGCTACGCAGACCTAGAGTGCAAGGGTGAAGTCTAAGCTGGGAATATATCAGGAGGATATCACCTGGATTCTGGTTGTAACTAGAGAGATGATGAGAGTCCTGAAGTCCTTCAACATTAGAAATCAGGAATGCATAAAAGTGTCCACTAAGACAGGAGAAGAACCAAGACTGGGGCTATGGAAACCGAGTCTAGACCATATTTCAAGGTCAGAGAAACCTGTTGTAACAGATGCCTCCCAGACAAATGAGGACTGAGTATCAACAATTGGGATCAATTTGTAATGTATCTTTCCCAGTCACATATGTATTGGTGTTGGGGAGAATGGCCATTCTCTGATTCTTTGGAGGCCCTTCATATGCAGTCTTTCGTCCAGTTTCCAGGGTCTTCCACCCTTAACAAGATGACTCTTTGGTGTTTCCAGCCACGTAAACTGAAGGAGAACACAGAAAGTCATCTCCAGGCCACTTTCTGTATCTGTCCCCATAATACATTAGCTACAGGAACTGTATTTCCAGTGTGCTGTGTGCCACGTCAGCCTACATGTGGTCCTTCCTACCTCTGTAGTGTTTTTTTTTTTGGGGGGGGTGGTGTTGAAAGTCTCAGAATGTTGTGAACACAAGGGTATTGTGGTTTGGAGTACCCTGGCTGCCTCAAGTGGCAGAGCAACTGACCGATTGGCATCCACTCTGCTGTGTGTTCTGTTTGGGTCTCTTAGCCAAGAGGCAAGCCATGGCCAATCTGTTGGATTTCAAGCTACAAATAAGCTTTGGCATTTATTTATTTCAGTACTGGGGTTTGAACTCAGGACTTTGTGCTTGCTAGGCAGGTACTTTACCACTTGAGCCATGGTCCCAGTCCTTTACTGCTTTTGTTTCTAGGTAGAGTCTTGTGTTTTTGCCTGGGTTTGGCCTCAGGACTGCAATCTTCCTATGGCCTCCCAGGCACCATGCCTGGCTTATTGCTTGAGATTGATTGATGGGAGTCTTGCTAACTTTTTGTTCAGGCTGGAAGTAGCTGGAATTAAAGGTATGAGCCACTGCTCCTGGCCATGCTTTGGCCTTTAAATGGTATTTCACATTTCAGTTTTGCAGTGGCTGATAGGAGTCCCCTCCATCCCTCCCCAAGATTCTAGCTTTGAATTGCCAGTTTCAAATCTTAGTGCTAAGAATTGTCATAATTTTCAATGTCTTCATGTATGTTTTTTGGGAAGTAGGGAGAGACTGAGTCAGAAACTTCTGTCCAGATGCCCTAGTAAGGAACTTCTGTTTTAGAATTCATACATATGCCTAAAACCTCCTTTTTATCCTTGACTCAGAGGCAATAAGTATGGCTATATTCCCTGGTTGATCATTCCTTCAGTTTACCCACTTAAGAATGACTTCTGTGTGTTCTTGTGTGTAAGCAGTAAGTTTTGCCCCTCTTCAGAGTGCTGAGCCAATCAGGAGCCTTCACTGGAGGGAAGGATAAAAAGTAGTACCTTCCTTTCTGCTGGGCAACTGAGCTGCAGAGAGAAGAGCTCTTTATCCTCTATGTGAGCTAAGCCTGTGAACATGAAGCTCCAAAAGACAAGGCCAAAGAAGAATCCAGGGCGAGCCATGTGCGAACGGCAGCATCTAATACTCAGTCTCAAAGAGGGTAGCAGTTACCATTCTTCTCTCCTTGGGGAACAGTAAGTGAGAAAAGTTAGAGGGGATAAGTTCTTGTCCCAGTATTTCTAAGAAAGTGAATGCTTCTGTTTTGGGGTTGATATGAATATAAAGAGGGGTCGAGGATGATTTTACCTTTTGTATATGTTAAGGCATGATCCTTCTTCAGTGCTCAATTCAGGAAGAAAAGTAGTATGAAAATTAAGACTGTTCTGCTTAGGAAATCTTAGTATTTTGTTGAGATGTTATATATCAATGTGAAAAGTACCCCTCCAAAAGGTGAAAACTAACCGAATTTCAGAGCATAGACATAAGATAATAATTACTTCTCGACTGTTAGAGTTGAGAAATGTGTCTTAGAAGGTTTATCAGGGTTGGGATTTTACTTGTTTTATTTAGCAATCTGGAAGAGATATTAAAGGGAGTGTTCATTTCATACAAGTAAAAATAACATTAAAAACTGATTTGTGCATAGTGGCAGGAAAACAACTTCCAGATTCTCTTTCATAAAACATGGATTCTGGGAATATGAATGATAAATACAAGGCAAAACTGAAATTCAGATGAAGGGGAGAGGCACATACCCAAAGTATTGTAGAGCATTGTAAAGGAGCCTTTGACTACTAGAGAAATCCAGTGTGTGAGAATCCAGGAGTCATTTACACTCAAGGAGGAGAAACAACTTCACAGAAGAGTCGATATTTGAACACAATTTTAAGCACAGATATGGTCTAAACAGGTCAAGCATTTGAAGAGTGCAAAATGCCAGTTCTGAGTTGAGTTCATATCCTAGTGGTTTCACCCTACTTTGTATTCCCACCAACACCTTGCTCAGTTTGGCCTGTTTTGCAGAGCAGTGAGCAGATGATTTAACTATGCTCTGTGTGATAACTTGTCTGGGAAGTGGGTAATATAGTTTACAATAACATACAGCTTATATCAAGCTAAAAGAGTGGAATTTGAAGCTTGCCAACACAAAGAAATGATAAATGTTTCAGGAGATGGAAGTGTTAATTCTCTAGTCATTACAAATTTTTATACATGTGTAAAGTTATCACACTGCACCCCACAAATATGTATAATTATCATACATTAATTAAAAATAGTTTGAGAAACATTTCCCTGCTGTGGAATGACATGATTTCCGGAAGTACTTTCCAGAGAGGGGTCTGCCTGGCTTATTCTCATTTCAGATTTCTTGCCCAGTGTCATCTGCTCAGAGAGGATTTAGTCACTGAGACTATTTTATTCCTTTCAGGTTCCTCATTTTTACTTCATTACCATACGCTGATCTCTTATATTTGCTGTAACACATAAAATTTCAATCAAATAACCACCCCACATATTATCCTTGTTAGTACAATTGAAGGAAATAACCTCATTCCCTTTCCTGTTCTCAATTGATTCTTAAGAAATTCACTGAAAACAGGACACGTCTTGCATCATGCAACTACCTAGCAAATATTTTGAGAGAATTCATAAAATCTAACCAAACATTGTAGTTGACTGACCAAAATTCATTGCATCATAACCTCATGGATTAGCAATAGTATAATTGCAAGTTGACTTTGTAAATTGGTGAGGGGGCTTACCCTTGGCTTAAAACAGGCAAATAATTCAAATTTGACTGTTGAAAAGTGACGGATTTTGGTGCCAGCTTCTGTGAAGTTCACCTACACAGTGGAGAGTAAGAAGAGAGAAATCTCCTTCCCAGTGTATAAGAACAAGGAAGTGTGAAGCCTGTAGGCCATCTTGCAACCATAATAGCCATAGTCTTAGGGTCAGGCCTAAGACTGAATGGCCAATTAGCCTGAGATGAAGAATAAGCTTTTTTGATAACATGATTGATTGATTCATTGCTGGATGAATCAATCTTCTTCCTGTCAGGTGAGGAATTTATTATATTCATATCAACTGGAACTTGCAAATAAAGCACATCCTTGGAGAAACACATCCTTCTCCAATTTAAATCCAATCCTCATTTCAAGCTAACTGTGGACATTTCTACTTCCATCAACCCTATAGTATGTTCTGTTCAAAACAGCTCGTCTCTTCTCTCAACAAAGATGAGTTTCTAAACTGCCCAGTTTCCAGGTCTCAGTTATTCTTTCACTTTTCTCTGGGTGCCATCACATCAGTGAGTCATGATCTCTCACACATCTACTCACCAGCCGTACCTCCCTGGATCAGACTTTTCATTTATTCACTATTTATGATGCACCTTGTATGGCATTATTCTAACCATAAAAAGACAACCTCCTGCCCTCATGAAGCTTGCATTGTTCTTAGGAAAGCCCCAAATACTTTATAGACAGTTAAGTGTTTTTCACAGCACTAATTCTGCAAAAGATTATCATAACTCCTTGTTGGAATTAGATTGGAGAATAAATAGGATTTAATGAAAATGCCATAGGAGAGGCCTATTAGGATTAAGAAAATGATGCAGCATGTTTTTTTTTTAAGTGACATTCATGCTTCTAACTTACCTATTTTTGTGTGCTATTTACTATTTTTTTTAAAGATCAAGTGCTATGTTAGATCTGTACTGAAATCCATGTTGCAGACCTGCATGTGAGGTACTGATTAATCTGCCTTTTGCCATTTCAAGCTAAAGAAAGCTCCAAGGAGCTCATTTGCCCCTTCATCCTGTTATACAGCAGTAGGGAAACACCATCAAAGATGCCTGAGGAATTTCAGTCCATGCCCTTGAGTCATATATGCTCTTGAAGCCCTTCTTACCTCCAAGTCAGATGAGCTGTCTTGGATCTCTTACCTGTAAAATGCTGCATGCGAGTCTGTCCAAGTTCAGGTATGCGGTAGAGTTTGGAATGCCCAGGAGGCCTTCAGTGTGAATGTTTAAGTCCTTGTCTTAGAACTGTAGCTCACAGATGAAGGAACAACCAGATGAAAGTGCGCAGGAGAAAGAAGCCAGACCTCTTTCCCTCAAAACTCACCTCAGCTGAGTGTGTTGAGTACTTTCTATGTGCCTGGGCTGTTAGCAGTATGATAGAATGTGTGCCATTTTCACACTATGAAAATTAGCATTTTTTCTGAGATTGAATTTAACATCTATTTGGAGCCCCATTTGCTCTGAAGGGAGCACATTCAAATTTAGTTTTGTCTACTTCTTTGCTACAGGTTCTTTCCCTCTCTTCTAATGTGTTTACACAGCAGCAGTGACAGGGTCCCATGCTAGGTGCAGAGCCCTTTGTTCTCATGGGTTTCTGTGCTGATGTTCACTTTAGCACCTGGCATCCTGTCCAGTCTCCTATTTGGTTAATCTTCATGAAAGGCTTCACTGGGGTGTCCACTTTCCATCTGGTCCATGGCTAGAAGATGTGTGCCACACAGCCCAGCCAGTAGCAGTTTCTGCCTGCATCTTCTTTCATCACAGTGTGTGATTCCTTTGGGTCAGCAAAAGACCATCTCGACTCCCGATCCTTAATCACATCTGCCAAGTCCCTTATAAAGTAACATTTTTACAGATTTCAGTGATTAGGATGAAAACATCTTTGGAAGGTATTTTTAGCATACTATAATCACTAATATTTACCAGCTGAAACCATGAATTAATATCCTTCTGTCATGAGTCTCTTTAAATGGAGTGCATTAGTATGTGTCCAAGTACAAATACTAATATGTTTCACATTGTCCTCTAAACGTGTGCCTACCTCTAAAAGACCTAACAAGATGGTGCTCAGCCTCAGTAGACCTAAGTCCAGTGGGACAATGGTTTCAGTGATCTGGACATAACCCATTTTGCCAGTATCTAACTTCAGGTAGTGGAATACAAAGTGAAGTGCGAGAAGATCTGTTGTATTTATAGGAAGAACACACTAGAACACTTAGCATATGTTTAAAATAAAACTGCTTAGATTTCCTAATGTCTTATGGAAGGGTTGACTGACATATTCCTGTCATTATGGTTCTATTTGTCACATGTGGCGTAGAGAATGCCGGGTGTCTCAAGGCCTGAGTGGGAATTCCTCACCAAGGAGGGCTTAGCAGCACTGCCCTCCCTTGGTTGTCTGCTTTCAGCACATTGTGTTGTCTTGCAATTTACTCATGCCATCACCTTGCAGATACAACTTTAAACTGTGCAGGTAGCACATGAAGAAAAGCTCCTACTTTTTGCACTGATGTTGAAAGTGAAGATTTAGTGCTATTATGATAGGACATAGTAAATAAAAGGGTCATAGTTAGAAGTAGTAGATGAAAGAGAGGCAAATACCCTTGCATTTCCTGTTGAGGTTTAAATGGCTGAAAGAATATACTGAAAATAACCTGGAGGTTCCTTTGTCAGCAAATATTACTGGAAGAGGCACAGAAAATATTGCTGAAGTAGAGAAGAAGCGAGTGTGAGAACAATACAGTGTGGGAGGTTTGCTCCACAGCACAGTTGTCTTCATATCTGAGTTTATGGTATTTGCTAAATTATGTTTCAGGGATGAATACAAAAAAAGCACTTTATGAACCACAGAAGAAAAACATTCCAGAGGACCAGATAGTCAGCAGTAAGTTACTTTTTTTTTATTAAAAACAATTTATGATAAAACTACGCAAGCTTACCTATTGACAGAATAGCTGTTTTGGAATAAGAAGTTTCCAGAATAAAGTTACACAGAGCCTCATAATGTCATTGTCATACTATTTTTCTTGAACTTATTGCAAGTTTATGCATCAATAAAATTGAAGCCAGAAATTCTGAATGTGGTTAATTTTATAAAAACGGTCTCTCCTAGAATAGATAATACTTTGTACAAGGTAAGGAATTGCCATGAAAGACATTTTTTGCTACATAAATGTTTGAAGGCTTTGTTTTCATTGTTACTTTTGGTGGCAGTTAGAGATGTTATAAATTTTTTTCTTTTGCAAAAATGTTCCAAATCTGTTGGCCTTTCCCTGGGTAAGTAGACTATATTCTTAGATACAGACACATAAATTCCTATAGACATACAGACCTAATCATCTTGTTAAAGACAATTATTTAAAAATGAATAAGTAACTCCGTCTTGAAAGAAGCCTAGCTTGTTTCAAGAATTAGTGTTTATGGTGGGAATGTAAACTAGAACAACCACTATAGAAAATAGTATGCAAGCTTCTTAAAAAACTAAACATAGATCTGCCATATGATCCAGCAATCCCACTCCTAGGGATATACCCAAAAGAATGGGAATCAGGTTACAACAGAGGCATCTGCACACCCATATTCACAATAGCCAAGCTATGGAAACAGCCAAGATGCCCCACTACTGATGAATGGATTAAGAAAATGTGGTATTTATACACAATGGAATTTCACTCAGCCACAAAGAAGAATAAAATTTTGTCATTTGCAGGTAAATGGATGGAATTGGAGAACATTTTAAGTGGTTAGCCAGACTCAGAAGGCCCAAAATCACATGTTCTCTCTCACATGTGGAAAGGCTGCAAAATTATGAAACACTGGTCACACTAAGAAGAGGTTGCCCACAGGAGGGGTAGGGAGATTAAGAACTTGAATATGGTTGTTATACTCACTATACAAGGATTATATGAATAATAAAACAATAAAAAAAAACTGGAAAAAACAAGAATGAATATAGAAATCTTAAACCAACTGAAACTACCACAAGAAAGGGATTAAGGTAGAATGAAGAAAATTAGAGGAGATAAACACATATATGGGTATAACACATATATGCATGGAGATATCACAAGGAAACTCTGAGTAGCTATCTCAAACAAGCAAAAATGTCATGTGTTTCATTTTATCTTTTCTCTTTTTTCATCTACAAAATCAGAGAACAGGAGGGTAGAACAGGTCGTGCCCTGGGGGGAGGGATGGCAGCAGTGGGGAGAGAGGAGGTGTTAGGGAAAGGGGGTAAGAGGGTGAATATGGCACAGAAAATGTGTATACATGTATGTAAATGTGAAAACGATACCTTTTGAAAGTACTCCAGGAATTAGGGGAGAGGATGAAGGACAGCGGTAGAGGGGGTGAATTCAAGTATGCTATATTTAATACATTGTAAGAACCTGTGTAAATGCCACAATATACCTTCACCCAGCACAACAATAAAGAGAATAAAAAACAAATAGTGTTTTAAAAGTTTTGGTTATGACTTCCTTTTTGCAAAACTAAATGTTTCAAATAAAAATTCTCATTGGAAATTAATATATTTAAAATATTTTCATATGATATATTTTTAGCAAATTTTGAAAAAATATATTGATATATACTCAAAGGGGAGAGTTGATGAATGAGTGTATGGGATGGAATTTGCCAGCTCTTTTAAACAAAAGCACTTAATGAGTACATGACATTGGGCAATGTCTAAGTGAACCAGCTATGGACTCACTTCCTCTGGTGTCTGCATCCCTTTGTGACAGCCGTGCCCACTAAGGAGGCTTGAACTATATATAGCTCATAGCCAGGGTCCCAATCTTTTACCCACAACCATGACATTTTATGAAAATACACAATTCAATTATCTTTTCATATGAATATTAAGGATAAAATTTGAGGGAATGGTTTTTGTGCCAACACAAAAATGCTGCTCTTTATATTTCTCTTTTAACCTTTGATTTTTAGCATATTTTAATGATGTGAATAGCAGTGTTTGTGGAAGATGAGTTTGTAAATGCATATTGTGGCCTATGTGCTCTATTTTTTTCACTGAGGTGCATTTTTTTTTTAAATGGTGGATGGAAAATGTTTACAGTCTTGGCAAATGAAAGCCAAAAAAGTGAGGTAAGCTGATGAAGGCATCTCAGACAAGGTACCGCACATCATTTTATTCTGTTTTTTTTTTTTTTTTTACAGTACTGGGGTTTGAGCTTGGGGCCTCCTCTGACCACTTGAGCTATATACCCCAGTCCTTTTAAGTTTTAGTTTGCTTTTCAGATCATGTCCTGCTTTTGCAACAGCAGCCTCTCATTGTGATCCTCCCATCTCCATCTCTGCCTCCTGAGTAGCTGGGATTACAGGGTGTTCTACCATGCCCAACCCTTATTCCCTGTTTGAGGACTTTCCATTGTAAAGTAAATTTGTATTTACTTTTTTGGGATAGGGTTTCACTATGTATCTCAGGCTGGCAGAAAGCCTAGATCCTTGAGCCTCAGACATTAGAGTACTGGGACTGACTATATGTGTGTACCACCATGCTGGAGTTACATCTCTTTTGAATGTATGGTATTTTTATGACTGTGTGAAGGGATTGCATTAAACCACTATATCTTTTGGGGAACTGGACTGTTAGCTGTGGGGCACACTCTTCTGTTTGTTTTGTTATACTACACCTGGTACACAGACTTAAATTCTTATACACCGATCTCCTTGTGAAATGCCATTGGAGATCAATGAAAACAGTCTCTTCCACTTTGTTGTTTCTCTCTTCCAAGAGCTGTATTTGTTTCCCAAGTCCTTGAGGGCCCCATTCAAATTTTGTGGCTGTTTTGTAGGTCGTGGTGGCACCTCACGGAATGAGGGCAGGAGGGTATGCAGAGAAAACAGTCCTGAGACTTGCCCTGTGCAAGGCTTAGCTGCCTCCTGTTTAACCTGGGGACTCAGCTTCCCTTTCTGTCTGTTTTTTGTGCATAAAACCAAATCAAAGGAGGGGAGATTACTAGCAGCACCTGTCTCCTGAGCTGCTTGTGACCAGGAGCTGATGAATTCAGGGAAAACCCTCCAAGTGGCTCCAAAGAGAAACAGTGTGTCCTGACTCTTGGAAGAAATAATTAGGTGTTTTCTAAAACCTTTATCTCAGCTTTTGAGATTACACAGGATCGACACGATTGTAGAAAATCATTGTAGATAGCACGTCATAAAATGGCCTTCCTACATCTTCGTGCCCGGCTCCCTTCGCGGGTTCCTTTACGCACTCGGAACGCTAGGTGGCAGTGTGAGCACAGACGCCGGCGGACGCGCCGCTCTCCCGCCCGCTTTCTGTTCCCGTTGTAGAACTTTTTGGTTAGGCTTTCCATCAGCCGTCAGTCCGTATTAGCAGTCTGGGGGACACTCCAGGGCCAAGTCCTACAGGACACTATGAAGGATTAGCAGAACGTTTAAATGATTGCTGTGCAAGCTGCTGCCTCTGTCCTTATGTATGGCGAGGACGTACCTGACCTCAGGTAATGAGCCCACCATCCTTTGGGGATGGGATTTTGCTGCAGCCGTTTCTGATTCTCTCCGTGGGAGAGTTACTCTTCACTTTAAAAAAAACTGCCCGTTTAAAAAAATTTTAATTCTTTTTTTTTCCTAACCTGGGGCTTCTCTAAGAAAGATTAGATTGCTTATTAGATTAGATTAGATTAGAATCACCTCTGGTTAAAATGAAAACCACAGTGACCCAGTGAGCAAAGCATGTGAGTCACAGGAAGATGACAGCTCTGCCCCTTCCTTCCCTTGGACACCTCAGGGATGATTGAGCCCAGAGAGTTTCCCAGACAGATCAGCCCGCCAGTGGATTTGGTCACATATGCCCCAGTGTGTGTGTAGATATCCACATATCTCCATACACCCATGCGTGTGTGTGTATACATAACCTCTAAAATGCCCAGTGTCTCCTTGTCGGTGGGGATAGGTTTTAAGAGTCCCCCCCCCCCACCCACCGCCACGCCAGTAGATGTCTGAATCTGAATAACACTTAACCCAGTATATAAGCACTATGAAACCCAGACTGGATGATTACCAAGATGGCTGTCAAATGACCCCTGGGCAGGTAGTATTTGCAGTGTGGATATGCATATAGGTGTGGTGTGGAACAAAGAGGGTGATCACTCCTGGGGTGGAATGGAGTTCATGCCACTCAGAACAATTAAAAACTTAAGAGTTGTTTATCAAATTTTCTATTTAAAAGTTTTGGGCCACTGTTGCCTGTGGGTAACTGAAACCATGGAAATTATAGAAAGCCAAGACTCAGATGAAGGACTACTGTAACATACACATTTTGTTCATTCAAACCATAAATATTTACTGAGGGCCCACGGTGTGCCAGGCCTTGATCTCAGCAATGCAGATGAATCCATGGAGCTACTCATGGAGTACGTAATAGCGAAGAAGGTCCACTTCAGGTGGTAAGTGCTGTGAAGAAAAGTGTATAAAGGGGCAGAGAGCCAGGTATGTGGTGCATGCCTGTAATCCCATCTACTGGGGAGGTGGTGGCAGGAAAATTGCAAGTTTGAGGCCAGCCCCAGCAATACAAAAAGAAGATGAGGGCCATGGCTCAAATGGTAGAGTTCTTGCCTAGCATGCTCAAGGTCTGTACTGAAAAGAAAAAAAAAAAATGTGTGTGTGGTGGTGGGGGCGGGGGGAAGTGCACAGGCTGACATGGAATGGATGGCATGGGGTTCTCTTCTAGATAGGAATTTCCTGGAAGAATTCCTGAGTACGATGATGTCTGAGCAGATGCTGCATGAAGTGAGGGAGTGAGGGTTGCACATTTCTAGGGAAAGAAGGTACAAGGCAGAGGAAAGAGTGTACACCTGCTCTAAGGTCATGGGATGGGGGTAAAGCACAGAGACTGGCAGCTGTAGATGCAGACTGACAGAGGCTGAGCTCATGAAAATTTGTTACCCTCTTTAAGAAAGAATACAGACAGGTACGAAAATCAATATTTAAGAAAATCCCAAGAAATCACAAATTTAAAAATGCTGGTGAATTATGCAAGCATTAAAGTCCAGTAAGGACATTTTATTCCTTAACTGACACATCTGTAAAACACTTTCTCCCCACCTTGTTGGCTACATACTCTTTGATTGCTTCTTCACCTAATTCTGATGGGGCAATACATTTTAAAAGAGCTAACAGATAATTTAGTCTTCCTGTTAGTGTAACTGAATGAACTGTTGACAGCTTATATATTATGTTCAGCTTCACATATTTTGGTTATGTCGTGTAAATTCCTACAGAAAACCCTCCTGAAATTTCCTTCAGTTGTGATCTGAAAGATTTGTTAGAATTTTCCACTGACTAGCTTCAGATTTCGAGCTCTCCTTTTTCCTACTGCCAAATACTTTTATAGCTGGGGCCACATTCATATCTCATTTGACTACTGCACTAATGACTTCACATGACGACAATGTGGGCAGGACAGCCTAGAAGAGGACAAGCACTTCCTGGAAGCCATTCCTGCATCAAGACAAGACTTCACAGCACACAGAAGTCACCACAAAGTCATGACTCACACTAACGGCATATCCTTAAGTCAACTTTCCCTTTAGTCCCCAGAACACCCATTAGCATGCTCCTGCTTTGTGACAAGAAGGGAGAAGTAATGGAAAACTGTAATGGAAAGACAGGTCTTAACTGGTTGTGGTTAAAATATTTTCCTTTTGCAAATTACAACATTGTATGACCTTGTGAACACAGTGCTGTTTTAAGAAAGGGCCTGAACCTTAAGTCTCATTAACTCCATGGTCTCTCACCCATGCCAAAACGGAATGATATTACAGCCCAACTATGAGATCACTGAAGGGAAAGTGGTCAAAGAGCATAGGATTTGTTTGGGATATTAATATAAACCAGGATCCAAATACCTAACAGGTCCATGGCAGAAGATTTCCTATCTTAGACAGTTGTGCCTGCCCAACAGGGGCC
The DNA here is from genome assembly GCF_047511655.1 of Castor canadensis. Classification (NCBI taxonomy): domain Eukaryota; kingdom Metazoa; phylum Chordata; class Mammalia; order Rodentia; family Castoridae; genus Castor; species Castor canadensis. The sequence goes on along the minus strand of NC_133395.1, from coordinate 33,371,660 downwards.
ATGGACAGGCATGAACATATTAACTTAGGGAAGGTGATTTTACTGAAAATTCAGTGGCAATGTCTTGGGGCTAGGTAATTTCACTGGTAAGTTAGCAGTCATTTTATGTGAAAACATTTTTTGAAAAATATAGACTCCATTCATAAAGAATGTAGACCCCCGAAGAATTTCTTCCTTGCAATGGTCTATGGTGGGGACATTATCACACCTCTTCTGCAGGTGGGTCTTCCTCAGTTGGAAATTTACAGAAGTGTGCTTTGACTGACGGTTCCATCCTACAGTGGCTGAGGTTAAAAGTGCAGGTTTGGGCACCAAATTGTTGTTTCTGTTCAGCTCTACAACTTACTTTCTGGGGAAGTCAACTGCTCTGTGTGTCTGTTTCCCCCTTTGTAAAGTGAACATTGTAGTAGCGTATGGATCATGCTACAGCTATGAGCATTAATTTGAGCTATGAGCATGAATTTGTTGGTGCAGCAGTGCTCAGCACAAAGTTATTTCATCCATGTTAGCTGCTTTTTTAAAATTTATTTTTTGCAGTGCTGGGGATTGAGCCCTGGGCCAGAGCGTGGTAGGCAAGGGCTCTACCACTGAGCTCCATCGTCAGACAGTGGCTCTTTGAGACAGGGTCTTGTGATATAGCCCAGGCCTGCCTTGAACTTGCAATCCTCCTTCCTCCCGAGTTCTGGGATTCCCAGTGTGCACAATCATGCTGAAAAAAAAAAAAACTTTTTAATTGACAAATAATGGTATTATTTATGCAGTACAATGTAATATTTTGATATGTGTTTGCAATGTGCAATGATTAAGTCAGATTAATTAACAAATCCTTCACCTCATAGACTTGTTCTTTTTGTGCTGAAAACATTTATAATCTACTCCTTTAGCAATTTAAAGTAGATAATGCATTATCATTTGTGATAGTCACCATTCTCTGTGATAATCACTAGAGCTTACTCCTATCTAACTGAAACTTTGTCCCCTTCCATTAGCATTTCCCCTTCTTGGTGGGTCCCTGTCCCTTCACCTCTGGAAACCTTTAGCCTGCTGCTTTTATGGTTTCTCCATGTACCTGCTTCTCAGCCTCTTCCTTTTGTGACCACTCTTCACTGATGAGAGAAACATTTGGAATTCTTGGTGCCCATCCTGGAACATGTAAGGACTAAGCAGGATGGGACTTGTCACCAGCCATCATGAAGGCCTTGGTCTAACTCAATCATATTTTTAAAAATGATCAGAGCAGAAACTCCCCTCTGCCCCAAATAAAATTATAGAAGATATGGCTGTTTCGGCTGAATCAGGTGGGACTAGAAACCCATCTACGTGTTTCTTTCCTGGTATTGCTATTCCTCTCTTTCATTGTCCTGAGAACCATCCAAAAATTTATTATTTCATTAGAACTCAACTTGAAAAACCATAAAACCAGAAATTTCTCTTTCCCAAATTAAAAAAAAATGTAGATATTTGTCTAAATATGGCCATACCACTCATGGTTACTATGTTAGTGTGACCAGTGTTACTAAAGTTTATCTATCTATAAATCGACAGAGTCATACTTAATGTGGGCTTTAATTTTGTCTGCATATCCAACCTCTAACCAAACTTCAAGTTTACGTTTGTAGTTTTGGGGTAGACGATGACAAGAAGAATATTGATACTGGGTTGTTTTCATTTTAAATTCAACTAACATTTGTTGAGCACCCAGACACCAGACTCATTATTAACCTGTAAATCGAGCATATCTATTCACAGACAAATAAGAAGCCTTTTAATAGATTAAAAGCCTGGCTCACAATAGAATCATAATGAATTCTAAACATTTCTTTTCCAAAGTTGTAGATTTTATTCCCACCTTCTGTCAAAATTTGAATGGTAATAACTTGCATTTATAAGAAGTTCTATTTATATATGTTAGTCAGATTTCCATTACTCTAAGAAAATACCTGAGATAATAAACTTAAAAAGAAAAAAGTTTTCTTTTGGCTCATGGTTTTAAAGATTCTGGTTAGTGATCATGTGAACCCATTCCCTTTAAGCTTCTGGTGGGGAAGCTGGATGTTAATGATGGGCAACTGAAGGCAAAGAACATTGCTCATTTCATGGCCAAGAACAAGGAGGGGCTGAGTTCCCACGATCCCCTAAGGGCATGCCCCCAGTGACCTAATGACCTACAGACCTCCACGAGGCTCTATCTCCTCCCAGTAGCACTGTCCTGGGAAACAAACCTTTAAACAAGTCGGCCTTTGAGGACACAGTAGATATACCAGCAACAGGCAAGACACTTCTGTTCCTTAAATTTTGCTACTTGGTACTTGTATATAGTTTATTTATTTTTACCAGTTATATATTCTCAAAGTAGACTTTTTCAGATGACAAATTTAGTTTCTGAAATTCAAAGACTATAAGCAAATAGGAGACATAGTTGGTTCAAATTAGTATCTGGTTTGCAGACCATCCCCATCTTCATTCACACAGGGAGAGGGCTTGCATCCCTTCTATCCCATCAAGGCTGGTTTTCTACTAAAAACTGTTCTTAGTGATCCCTAAATTAGGATTTCCTTATGCATCCACTTGGCTCCTTTTGCCCTATGGAGCCCAGTCTTCTCCTGTCCACAAGCATTGCAGGCTACCCTTTATTTTTCTTCTTCTTTTTTTTTTTACCCCTTAATTTTCAACAACCATAATTGCTTGGTTCAGGTTAGTGGTGGGATGGCTGGCTGTTCACACCCCTCTGTTAGAAAAGGAAAATGGGCCTTACTGCAAAAGAGTTGGAAAGAGGCCAGTACTTTCTGTTCTTTAACATGCTGCTTAAATTGATCTCTCCCTCCAGCCCTGTGATGGTTGGAAAAAAAACATGTAAAGGAGTTCAGAGACCTGGGTTCCAACACTGCCTTTTATGCACTATGACCTTGGGGCACTTTACCTCTCCAGACTTGGGTTTCTAATCAATCAAATGAGACTTGGACTTGGTCCTGCCCTCATGCCTGAAGTGGGCTTGTCTCACCACTAGGGGGCAAGCAAACACAACCTGGCATATCTTTTACCCACAAGTAAATAACGAAAAGTTTTAATACAAATTATTTTTTAAAAAAGTAAAATAAAATATAAGGCTCCAATGGAATCCTTGAGTACTGTCCACTCCAGGTTACATTCTTCACTCTCTTTGGGTTACACTGACTTGTATTGCATGTCATAATGTCTAGCATTTATTGAGTGCTTAATGTGTGCAAGTCACTGCAATACCTTTAATACTTATATGTTACCTTTAATATGGACAACAGAATCTGCACACTGGGTATTATCTAGCTTTACTCAGAGAGATTCTGAACATCAGTATGCTACTTTAGGTTATTCAAGCTGGCAACTGGAAAAGCTAGGATTCTAGTAGGGTCTGGTAACCATGCCCTACTGCTCTTTATTGCTGTTTTCTGTAGTTTCTCCTCAGAGCTCATGGCTCTGTGCACGTGGTCCCCTCCAGCACTGCAGTCACATAGGGAAGATGATGTCATGAAAATCCTTCTCTGTGTGCATGAGTGATTCTGATTTCACACAGAGATAGAAATCTTGACTATATTAGATATTAAGTCATGGAATTATTTGGGGAATTTCATGTGACTCACCTGCCCAGTCTCCATTCATCCCACAGAGCTAGGAGGCCCACATTCCACATTGCCATAGGGTATGTCCTGCTGCTCTGAGGGGGCCTTCCTCCTACTGTCCTTCTCCTGTTCTCCCTCTGTTGGAAGCCAACAGCTGCAAATACCACAGACTTTCCTTCCCAGCATTTACTGGTCCCCATTTGCCCTTCCCCCATCTCACCAAAGCTAGGGTTTTGCAGGAACCTCCTACTTCTGACCACATCAATCACTGTGTTTTCAAAGAACATCCTTTATTTGAAATATCTTTCTCTCTTACTCACCACGTATCAGTTACTTCTCATTTTTAATGCCAAATCTGAAATGTCTTTTCTAAAATGCTTTCCTCGAATATCACTATGCAACTCTAAACATGACTTTGCTTAACTTCTGTTTTCTATTTTATTAATTTCATTACTTTGTATATTGCTTCTCAGACTTCTTGTTTCATGTGATCAAGTGTATTGCTAACTGGACTATAAATTCCTTGAGATCACTGGTATTTGTTTCTCCTGGTATTTTAGTGTTAATAATAAATAATGAACTGGATTACATTTCTGATTCTCCTTTTTGAGACAAGGAAAAGATCAGAAGTATTGCTTAATGGCTCAATGGATCATCAAATATTAAGAGTCCCCAGGTGATATTTATGTCTGAATGCTGAAAATTCTGTGCTTTGTGCATTAATGCATCATCTCATATCATTTTCCTGAAAACCATTGGAGAACACACCATTGTTATCACTCCCAGTTAAGAAATGACAATGACATATCTTATGGCCAATAGTCTTGTCCCAAGGTGTAGTGCTGACCAGAATGGGATTTGAATCCAAGCAGCCTGATCTCAAAGCTCATTCCTGAACCGTCACCTATTCTATCTTATATCCAGACTTTGGTACTATTTGGCTTTGAAGTTTCAGAGCTGGAGTGCAGGTAAGGGGACAGGAATAGCAATAGAGAGAGTAATTAGAGTGAACTGGGTAGCTGGTGGAAGACTTCCTGTTCCATAGTCTGTCTCTTCTTCTAATCCTGACCATCTTGAATAATTTCTAAATTTCACATAATGCTTGAGACTCAAGTTCTTACAGCAACTCTGGGAAGAGACAAAGTAGCTTGAGAAGATGCAAACATCATTGTGAGTGCTGATTTTATCAAAGTTTCTCGAAGGACTGAGTGCTTCAGGTAATTTCTGAATAAAAATGAATAACTTGGTAACCAGTCTCCCAAATAAAAACAAGACAAACAACATATCTCACTTTGAATTAAAAAGACTCAACCACCCTGGGAAAAAGCACAAAACCCTATCTGAAAAACAAACTAAAGCTAAAAAGGCTAAAGGCATGGCTCAAATGGTAAGAGTACTTGTCTAGCAAGCATAAGGCCCTGAGTTCAATCCCCAATAGTGCCTATAGTAAATAGATAAATAAATAAACAGATAAAATAACCAGAGTATATGTCTCTGTCAAGCAAAGACAATTTCCCATCTTAGGATCACTATGTCTCTGCAATCCTACCAAGGCCTCTGTTGTTCCTATCATTGCTGTCACTGTCGAGTCATTGCTATCATTGCTGTCACTTGGCCTTGGGAGTACACAAAGGCTGGCATTCTTCTCTACCCTGTCCCTTGTTTCTTTGAATCTGTCATAGTTGCTGGAGAATAACAAACCTACTGCTCAAAATGGCCCCATTGGTTGATGCTAGTGTTAATACTGAAAATATTGACCACCAGAGTAGATGGTAGTCATAAACCAATGCAGACAGTAAATACAAATTAACTATTGCATATGGTAAGTTCAACCATCTGCTGCACTGTCTGATTGCTAGAAAACAAAGGAGAGGTGGTTAAATTGGCTCTTGACTGAGCCTTAGGAAGCAGGGAAGTCTGGGCTTGGCTGTGGTCATTAATAAGGCTGATTGGTGTTTAGGAAAACACTAGGGTGATTAGGTTATATGGAACATTCCCAGAACAGGAGGTCAAGTTAATGGTATACAATCCTGGCTGATTATTACAGCCATTCATAAATTAAAATAAACAGATTTTCTACCTAAGGCAGATTAAAACTTCACACGGGAGATGAGAACTTGCATTAAAAAAATTTCTCAGGTGATCTTGATATCATTTTCAGGCTTCACTTACTTGAGCAAAAATTTCATGACTGTTCTTTTCTTTTTTCTTGAGATGTCTGCTTTTCATTTCTTGATTGAGATCCAGGACTATTTCATTGGTTACAAAGATCAATTACCTGAGCAAAAGAATAAGCGGATAGGGCATTCAGAAAGAGTTATACCATTGTGTGTGTGTGTGTGTGTGTGTGTGTGTGTGTGTGTGGTATGTATTTGTAATAAATTTGAAATTTCACTTCATAAATAAGTCTAAGGAAAATGTGTTGTTTTGAACTTTGGTTCCATTACACATTTTATGTGTAAAATGATAATGACTACAATAAACAACGTCCATACAGAGAAACCTTCTCAATGGTGTCAACTGAGCATCATTGCTAAGTCCAGGATGCTTGTAGGTAGACTTTTGCCTGATCCCACAAGCTGCCTCAGTTTTTCTTAAAATTCTAGGTTAAGAGAGTTGCTACATAGTGTCTTGTAAGCTTTTCATCTCTCTCCAACAATAGAAAAAGCCCAGTACACTTCTCGTAGCATCAACTGCCTTTTCTCTGGATTTTCTATTGTAAGTAGTGAGTTTAAGTCCATAGATTGGGCAGTTGGAAGTCTATAGTGAAATCAGCATCATAGCTATAAGCTTTGTCGGAGGTTGTCTGTATAAACTCTGGGAAATAAAACTCTTCAGAAAAATCACTCCTACTTATCTGGGTGGGAGCCAATTGTGAAACAAAGGACAACTTTTTTTTTTTTTTGCTGGTTATGATACCATTTTTAAAATAAATAATGAAGAATCTTCTTCTTCTTCTTCTTCTTCTCCTTCTTCTTCTTCTTCTTCTTCTTCTTCTTCTTCTGGCACTGGGGTTTGAACTCAGGGACCTATGCTTGCTAGATAGGTGCTCTACCAATGGAGCCACTATGCCAGCCCTAAGAATGTTCTTAGTTGTTTGAAAGTCATAAAAAAGACATTGAATAGGGTGCCCATCCCACTGTGATGTAGAGAAATCAGTGTTGAAGATTCTAATCACCTTAAAAATCAACTCGAAATAATTGGAACAAACTTTAAAACTGCAATTCCTAACTAGGTATCTCTAAACTAAATAATGAAAAGGAAAGGAGACTTTAATTAAAAAAAAAAAACAACTAAAAAATCCTACTAGGAAGGATAGGTTTACTATAAAAAGACCAAATTAAAAAGTATTTACTAGTAGCTTCTTGGGAAACAAAACTTTAAGAAAAGTGGATACATGAAGGTATGAAAGGAAATAAGATGTTGAGTGAATAAGTGTTGAGAAGTTTGCTGCTAGCTATTTAATACTCCAAAAGAAACTGGGTTCCATGTAGCCAGTTATGTTTTGGAGCACAGACTTAAGCATATCCTTTGGGATAGTGCTATGTTCCCCACTTTTCACACACACAAAACTTCATTTATATTCCAATAGCCCCACATAATGGTGTTTGAACTTTTACCTTATAATAATAGTGGCATTATAAAACACCATAGTGAATTTATATTACTTCATGTAATTGGTATTTCATAAATCAGAGCAGCACATGTAAATTGTATAAAGTTAACAACTAATAGACAATCTAGAGTGTTTAAGAGTGATGTTTTGAAAATAAGAATTCTTAGGGCTGTTGGTATGGCTCAAGTTGTAGGGTGCTTTCTTGGCAAGCACAAAGCCCTGAGTTCAAACCCTAGCACCCTGAATTAAAAGGAAAAAAAAAAGAAAAAAACCAGAATGGAAATATGGATTCTTTCTGTATTAACTCTCCCAATCTTCAGTGGATCCATGGACCACATACTTTTAATATTCTTTCATTACTTGAAAGAACGAAAGCAAGAGTAGTGGGTGACTAGTGACCTCTTCTAGAGGTGTGCCATCAAAATTTTCTTGGCTGAAATTTATCCTCTCCTACTAAGTGAACATGATTTACATCTGACAGAGCCAATCTTGCGGACCCAAATCACAGCTGATGTGTCTCCACTATGATGTGAGACCCCAGGGAGAGAACAGGGAAGGCAGCTACTTTCTACAGCCAGATTATGATTTGGGTCTAATCATGTTTGTTTGCAACATAAAACACCAGTACTCTTGCAATTAACCTATTTCATGGGTACTGAGAAAAAGGAGATTATACGAAGGGGCCATCTGAAAGCTTTGGCTCAAAGGTATTATTTAAACCTCTGGAGAAAACTGTCCAATTGTGGATAAGGAAGTGGAACTGATGTTAACTTGTGGGTTTTTCTGTTTATATAAATTAATGACAAGAAGCCTAGAACATGCAATTTTCTTACATATGTTTATTCTCTTATAGTCAATAGAAATAAAGGCACCCAGCCTGCAAGAGAACATTTGGAATAGTGAGACTGAAATAGCTATTCTTGTTTTCCCTCTCCTGTGGCTAGCCTGACCTGTAATTCATGCTTTGGATTCTGGCTTAGCATCTCAGGGCCATGAAATACCCAATATTCAGTGGTGTGTAAAGATTTTTTGGAAGTTGCTTAGATGAATATATAATAACTTTTCATATATTCAGAATACTGTTTATTCCTTGAAATCACAAGATAGGAACTATAATCATGGCAGTATTAAGTACTCTAATGAACCACAGGGTAGCAGATGGGCCCTGGGGTAAATAATTTCTGTAATATTGATTTACTTATTTGATTTCCTTGTAAAACGTCCATGACCTGAACCATTGCTATAGAATACAAATGCAGCTTTTTAATTCAAGTCGAGCACTGAGATGCTTCCTTTAAAGAATATGAGTGTTTTCTGGAAAGTCAAAGAGAGACTTACCAGTTTATTGGGCCCTGGAAATCAGTGTTTTGCAGTTTATCAGATTTGTGAGCATAAATATTCTACAGAGACTGCCACAACTTCTATCAAGTATCAGTTATTATTTCATTTCTAGAAATTTCTATATAGAGCTTGACATCCATGTAGCAGTTTATTGTATACTATCATGACATACCAATATTAAGAAATGATTCTTTTCCTTAAAAATACGCAATGTTTAACAATATGCATTGACTCCTTACAGTTCACAGAAGACACTCAAACATGTAAGATGCAAGCTTAAACACCACAGGTCTCAGGCAAATAGTGTCAATGTGTTTATCTGACTGTTGTAGGACAGTAGAGAGTGGTGAGGACTGTGGCCAATTGGGGCACACATTAGCTTCTGAAGTTCAAATCCACATTTTAAAAAGCTGGTGAAGTAAAATGTATTGGGGGAGGGTTACATTTCTCCTGCTGACCTCTTTTCAAGTGCACATATTTTTGTTTGAGCTTCTACGAACTATGTGAAGTTGATTTGCTGACATGATTTTGCAAATAAGGAGATAGGGTCTTTCAAGGTAAAGTTCTTAGCCAAAGTGACTTAGGTAGTAACTAAGAGGCAAAGATATGAAGTTGAAATTCTATGAACTTCGAGCAATCTAATTAAAACCTTGAACAATTATATTATTTGAAGATGGAGAAAAATCTATCATGAGAGTGACATAAGCGAACATATTTAAAGCAGGTGTCAAGTGCAGCTATTCGTGACTCGTAGGTGTTCAGTATTCTCTACCCATGCTTCTTTCCCTGGCTTCATACCCAGTAGAGGAGAGCTGGTGCTCATGCTGGGAAAATGGGAAGCTGGTGGAGCAGGAACTTTGAGAGCTGGAAGATGACAGTCCTCATTGTCACAAGTGACAGTGTTGACAAGGACTATTTGCCTTGGGATATTTCCAATACTTTGTCACTCACTACTAAGGGACACTGAATAGGGACTAAGTTTTGAAAAAAAAGTAGAATTTCTGGAAACTGCTAGCGTAAAGGCTTTGACAGGGCCATGCATAATTTTTATTACATGTTCTATTTCTGTCCTGTGGGATACTTATTTGGATTTCATTGTGCCCATTGATCGGCTTTTGTTCTTTGGCTGTGAGTTTAATTATTTAGTTATTTATGAGTGCATCTGGGCATAAGTGCCACAGTTTTATTTCTGTGACAAATTTATGGTCAGTGAATTTTCATAATTAATGAATAAATTTTCTCCTTCATAAATGCCTCTGCAATTTGTGATTTCCATAACAATTCATAATACTTAAGAAAAGTTCTTTATTTGTTGAAAAAGCTAGTGCTAATGAAATCAGGAAAGGGAGATATCAAATGGATGTAATTAACTTTATTAATTAATATCCAACATGTGTAAGATATTGAATTGGCTTTGGTTGGCTCCATTAAGTCTTAGTTGCTTAAAACCTGTCTAATATATGAATGTATTTTGTTAAAAGAAATCCTAAATCTTTTGCGAAGTAAATGACAAGAATAAAAGGATTTCTTTTTTCTTTTTTTGTAATCTTTGATTCCTGGTGTATTCTCAAATCCTTAAAGTTTGCCGTCCCAAAATCTGTACTTGTAAATAAATCCACATATTAACTTTCCAGAAAGGAAAGCTACTTTGTGATGTGGTTGGAAAGGACTTAGGGAGGCTTATGATAGTTTGTATGCTTCCAATCTTTTTCAGGCAAAATCAGCACAAACAACAAAATTTCATTAAACCCTATTCTCCACAAGTCACTGCTCTAAGTGGACTGGGCAAAGAAAGCTGAATAAGAATAATCCCTGCCCTTATGGAGCTCACAGCTGAGCGAAGAGGAAAACCACAGTTATTCAAATGAGCTAAGGGAGTGTGGAAGACAGATGTGTACTGGCTGTGTACAGAACTAATCCCGCTCAGTGTTCTAAAACAGGGCCATGCTCTTCTGCTTGGTAGGGTCTGGTATACATTTTTCCCTAAAAATATAGAACAATAGACTTTCTTTTAGGACAGGGATTCTCATAGTCTTATTCTTGATTTCTCTTTTTCCTTCCACTGATATACATTCCATCAACAATACCTGTCAGCTCTGCTTTCAAAATATATATTGAATCTGGACACTTGCCACTTCCATCATATTACAAAGACCACACCACTGCCCAGACTTCCTATTGCCATGTTGCCACAGTCCAGTCACTTTTCCACCCCGCAGCCAGAGTATTTCCTTCTCTGATCCAGTCATAACAGTCTTTTTATTACTCCAACATACTGACTTTTATTCCTGACCCAAGGTCTTTGTGCTTGCTACTCTGTTTCCAGGATAATTTCCCTCCAGATAATCTCATCCTTCATTTACTATGTCATTCAGGTTCCTGTCCAAATGTTACGTCTTCAGAAAGGCTTGCCTGACTACTCTATCTAAAGCAACCTACCCCTGACCTCTAAAGACATTTTTTTCATGACATCTATGTCAGTTGGGACTTAAGCAGAAAAATTCTGTCTGCTTATCTGTCTGTCCGTCTATCTGCCTATCCACTCCTGCCTCTCTGCATCTATTGAAAGTGTGTAATGTCCACAGGGCAGCAGTCAGAAGGAAAAGATGATTGCACAATAGGGAGATCTATGGTGGCTGGAATCCACAAACATAAGGATGTTATGGAACCTGTAAGGATGGACTGAAATCTGTGTCCACTTTCTTTTTCTATTTTTGCTGACAAGGATATTTTGCAGAAGCCAAGGTCTTCATCAAGGAGCTAAACACACACAACCAGTCAGGGAGTCAATCTGACCCAGATATGAAAGATGATGAAGAAGGATGGGGAAGGTAGGTCTAGCTGTTGTTTCATGCCGATGGGGTAACTCAGCAGATGGACGACATGTGATCTATAGCAAGGTGGCTGTGTCCCTCTACTTCTCCCAAGGATCCTCCTTGTGGTCTAACCAGAAACACATAAGAAATAGAATTCTGGAAAACAGTTCAACCTAGTCAAACTGACACATTACTACCATCACAATATCTGTAGCAACTAATGTTGTATCTAACATTTATTTGTTTGATGATAGGAAATATTTTTCTTAGTACTTGGTGCAAAGTTGGTACTCAATAAAATATTTATTGAATGAGTATTGTACCCAAATTTTTAATTGACTTTACAGGTGAATGCATAGATAACATTCTCCTTGGTCTGATCACCTGAGAAAGGATGAAATCAAGAGGTGAGGAAAGCAGGCTAGGTTCACTGGTGATGCTGTTTATTGGATGAGCTAGTCCTTAACTGGAGGCTGCTCAGGAAGCAGCTCCATCTTCCTGCATTCAAATGCACTCTCTGGGCTCAGATCCCACTCCCCTGGGTCCTCTAACATTTTTTATATTCATTACTCATAAGATCAGTATTATTTTAGTGACAATAGTATTAAAATGTAGGCTTTTAACCAGGCTAAATCTTCTCCTCCCTGCACGTGTGTCCTGCTTCTGGTGTGGAAGCCTGAAGTAAGGCAGGAAAGCATTGTCAACAACTCTCCTCTGTTCTTCATCCCCTACTCTTCCCTTACTGGAGGCTGTCTGTGTTCCTCCACTGCTGGAGCATGCAAGAGAAGGATTAGGGAGAAGACCATGGTCCTCTGGGCTGCTTGGTATAAACTGCCATGGCCGCTGGATGCAAGAATGTGGAATATTTTTATTCTTTTCTTCATTAAGGATTCATTTGATGTTTCTCCTACCCAGAACTCTCACAGAGAATTCTCCCAACAGGACACTGTCTTGTCTAGCTCGTGGCTTTGGGAGATGTGCACCTACCACTCATTGTTCTCTCATTGCTCACCCTCTCAGACCCACCAGGTTCCTCAGCTTTTAGACTGAGGAGCTGAGTCAGATCCATGACTCAAGGTCTTCAGGCCCTAGAGAACAAGTCAGGCTCTCCAGGTAGAATGTTTATGTCTGTAAAGTGGGGGAAACAAACTCTCTCTTCTACCAGGATGCAAACATATGGTGCTCAGAAAGTTTTCTTCTCTCCCACCTCAATGAATTCTTCCTTTTTTTCTTGGCTTCTGGCCTGGCAGTGACTGGTGATAATGCTGTTCCAATTGATTTCAAATTCTCTTCACACATCTTTCACATGTAGTCTAACACCCTGCTTCAGGATGTGGAGATAATTGTCATTTGCTTACTGTTCTTGGGACTGCTGCAAAAACAGAGAGCTTGGAGAGTCCCATTTTAACACCCTGTTATAGAGGGGAGAACATTAGACATGTGAGTTGTAACAGTTTCTTCCTAGGTTATTGTATAACTTCCAAACATCTTCTCCAACATGAGCCTGTTACTATTGTCTAAAATAATAACATTGCTGACTTTTTCCCTTGGTGGTGTTAAGCATTTCCCAAAAATTTAATAATGCCCAAAGGGCCTTCTCATTCAATTGACTAATGTGACTACTTTTATGTTTTGTGTTTAACAAAGATTTTTTTCAGTCCATACAAAATGCGGATATACATATAATATTACAATAACATATAATATTTTATATAATTATATACTATATTATAATAATATATGTAAGATATAACTCTGAGGGTATATATTATTATCTTCATTTTACAGATAAGGAAACCAAGGCTTAGGGATGTTGATTTCACAGTCATATAGCTAGTAGCAGGGTCCTACAGATTTGAGCCCCGGTATCTCCAATTTCAGAGCCTGTTCTATTAAACTCTGTATGTCTGTAAGTAGAGTTTAAATGCTGAAGTAATTGAGAAAATTGTCAGTTATTTAAGAGACAGGAATCAGCCACTAGTGTCTGGGGTCTACTATTCTGTGACGTGAGGCAGGGTGGGAATGGTGCCTGCTAGCTAAGGCACTAAGGAATATCAAGAAACTAAACCAAAGTGAGGTGGAAAAATCCAGAAGATGGAATACTGTATCATGTGTAAGTAATAAAACAATGGCCCAAGAGATTGGTTCTCTGATAGGAGTTAGTGACTTAAAACTGAGGATAAATTAAAGTGGATTTGAGAGCAATCTGAGACTAGATTCTAGGCAACCGGCAAAGAGTAGAAACTTGGATGATGGTCAGAAAATACCTGTCCTCAAAGACATTTTTGCTTTCTTGTCTTTCTGGGCACATCACTGAACCACATTTCCCAGGTCCGTTGTGGTTAGCTGGGGACCATTTGCTCTAGTTCTGTGTAACTTGAAGTAGGTGGAAGCAACACGTCCCACGTCCAGGCAAGGCCCTCACTTCTTCCCTCCCCATGTTTTTCAGCAGCCTTCAAAATCTACACCGAAAGTATTGGCACTTCAGGATTGAGGATGTAGCTCTGTGGTACAGGGCTTGCCTAGTCTGTGTGAGACCCTGAATTCATCCCCAGCACTGAGAAAAAATCCCCAAAGAGACAGAACTTCAAAACTTGAGACGTCTGGGGGCCTGTTTCCCCTATACGATGCTCCTTATACTCTGCTATTCCTCCCCATACCACTGACGCATGTTGGACTGCGGCATGAGAGAGAAATGAACCTTTCTTGTGTTAAGTCTCTGAGAATGTAGGTTTGAGGTTCTATAAGTGAAAGTTATCTATCCTGTAAGAAAAGCACGCACAGTAGCCCAAAGCTCAATTCTGCTCAAAGTATCAATGCTATGCTGGTTTCCTCCATTTTTCCTTTTATTTTCAATCCCAGAACTCAAAGGTATCCAAGTGGCTGATGGGAATTAGAATTTGGACACACATGAACTGAGAGTTGAGGCAGAAGCTTCCTAGCTCTGGGTCTAAACCAAGCTCATATTCAATGCTTGTGTCTGTCTGGGTCCTGAAAGAGACAATATGCCTTTGATGGGAGGGGAGGATTGGCAATTATGAAAAATTTGGCACCCACTAGAGGAAAGATGGAAGAACTGGGGGAGAACATCATATCACGTAAGGCTTCACTACCTCGGAGGTGAAGAGTTGATGAGACAGGAAACAAGGAATTTTTGTGGGGGGAAAAGAACTGTAACAATAAATGTAGTGGATAAGATGAGTGGATCCTGAAAAGCAACGGGTGATGGTGGGATAGTTAAATTGTGAGGTGAAAGGTTGAAAGGAAGCAGTGGACACAAAGAAAGATCAAGAGATGCTTTGAAGGAAAACAAAACTGAACACCTAAATTGGTGACAATAAATAGTAAGGATGGAGCAAGATGAAGCCAGAGTTTCAACGCTTGAAGACTTGTGAAATGAATGGTAGTGTCTTTGAAAGTGACAGCAAGTATTTTGGGAGACAGATTATTTTTGTTAAAAATGTGATGAATTTTGTTGTGCATGAATTGAATTTGCAGTGACTTTGAGACATCCAGCAATGCCCAGTAAGCTGTTGTTAAAGTACTTTCTAATCAGGCCAACTTTCCTTTTTCTTTGAAATGCAGTAAGAATTTGATGATTAATTTATTATTAATTAAATTTATTCTTTTGCCTTTGTTTTTTTCAAAAATTAAGCCAAACTATCGAAGCACTTGGTATTTATGTTATGGTGATAGAGATATTTGGTATCTTCACCATTTTGCTGTTACCCCTTATCCTATTTCCTTTTCTACCACAACAATGAAGCAGTGTACACTTTGTTCTCACTGCTAATGTATTTATAGTGCATAACCCTGCTGCTCCTTCATGCCCTTGCTGGTTGCAATTTATTTTCTGGTTTGGCCTTTCTGACTTGGCCTTAGCATGTGTCAAATTGTCTTATACATGCCCTTGATCTTTTGCCCTACTAACATTTTGCATATGATGACACTTCAGACTTTGGAATCTTCAATCATGCAGAGAAGAGTGATGCCGCATTAATTTTAAATTCAGGAGATTGAAAAAAAGGTCAACTTGGAGGTAGAGATTGACTGAATTTCTATAGGAGGCAGAATACCTGAAAAGACTGCATTTAAGCCAGGTAATTTTCTGGTCCAAAACACCCTAGATATTTTCCAACTTTAGGTCTCCAAGGGTGATGAGAAATTAACCAGTAATGGCATGTTAACTTGTGATGTGCGTTAAGACCCTTGTGGCTGATAATCAGGGAGAGAAATTAATGATTTGGAGGTGACAGCCAAGTTAGCACCGTACTATTGGTCAGTTTGTCATCATACTTTGGAGCCCTAAAGTTAGGAAGTATCAAGGAACTTTTGGACCAGAACAACCTGGGGTCTTAGGTTCCCATTGATCCCTAGGTTGTGCCTTTATGAACAACAGAAATATTTGGGAGTAGCTCCTTGATCTCTCTGAATCTGTCACATACCAACCTCATTGGCCTTGTTGTTCAATGTTTTCTTTTTCTCTAGGCCTTTCACACATGAAACGCAGTTCTAGCTGGTCCCCTGTCATTGCATGCATTGATGGTGGAGGAAATGTCCCTTTGACGATGTCTTTGATGTGCTCATTCCAATCTGCCCTCTGTCCACCAGTGCTTGTGCAGTGACCTCTCACTGCCTCAAAGGCTGCCTCTGCATGGAGAAGTGTATTCTTTCTCTCACCATGTCCCTACTTCCAATCTCATCTGTGAAGATACAGAGATAAAGGCTTTCCCTTTTCTCCACAGCTATAATGGCAAACTGTTGATATTATTATTCTGGATTGTGTAGACTTTAAAATAAAGAAATAAAAGTGATGACTAGTGCCAATGTATGTAGGGTATAATAATGTGAGCTGAGCTGTGTACAAACAGATGTGCAATAAGGCTTTTGAAATCATCTCACTGGACAGAGGGCATATCAGAATTCGTAAAGGGACTATGAAAATATACACATGTAGGATATATTTCACCAACCTCCAACAAATAATGGCAAATGATGCAACAAGCAACGCACTGAGTATATGATGAGTGTAGAGGAGAAAACGAGTACTAAGGCCTGTGTGATCAGTTCAAATAAAATAAGAAAATCATTGTTTAGGTTGAAATCTTTATTGATAGCACATCAGAAGCTGAGTATGAAAACCAGAGCAATACATACCCAGAGCCCAAAATTTCCAAGTTATATGGGATTAGATTAGGCTTCTTTACTCCTATAGTGGAAGAAGACTGAAAAGCACATTGCAATTGTCCATGTTTCCATGAGAAGAATTAGTAATAATTATCATGTGGTTCAAACCCTCATTTCACAGAAGAGCTCTGATACCTGAAGAAAGGATAATTGCCCAAGGTCAATGTGGTGTAATGGGAAAAATCCAGGATTTGTAAACACAAGAGTCTTAGTTTGATTTCTTGATATGCCATTTGACCTTGGGTAAGTTTCTTAATTCTCTTTAGCCTTGGTCCCCTGATTTGGAATTCAGGGGATTGATGCCTATCATCCAAGTTTGCTAAAATCTCCAAAGCAGTGACAGCCATGTAGTAGGCACTGAAAAAATTGGAATTGTGATTATTACTATATGAACTTAAAGAGGACAGAGTCAAGAACAGAATCTACATTCATGCTCCAGAATACAGCTGTTGTTATTCTACGTCATGAGCTCCTAAATCAAGTTTATATTAACAAATCTGGCATTTATAGAGAGTTTACAGTACTTTCACATGTGTTACACATGAGAAAAAGAAGGGCTGGATTAGAATCCAGCTGCATTGGTGGGGGACAATGACTTTGAGAGGGTAAATGACTTGCTCAATAATGCTAATAGGGGAAAGAGCTGGAACTGAATCTAAACTCAGGACTTCCTTTACACCAACTCACTAAGTTTTATTTCCTTATAATCATGGTTTTACAGGTCACTATTTCTTGCATGCCTTAACTAAAGGGCAATGTTAGTGCTCCCCAAACACATTTTTTTTCATACGCTATCATGTGAAAACCATTGCTCTGAAACAGTAATATAATGTTATATTGAGGGAGTTGAGTATACCATGCAAGTAGAAAACAAAATTATTATTTCCCATTGTTAGCCTTTCAGGAACTATGGACATTTCATTTCTGCAACTAAGATGAAGTCTCAGCTAGCTTCTATTAGATGCACGCTTCGCTTAGGTAATGAAATGTCCATAGGCTTTCCAGTCATGATGGAGACTAATAGTTGACTAATTCTCCCAACATGAACAACTGTAAAGCTAGACAAATAAAAGGGAGCAGTTGTTTTCAGCTGATTTCTATAGAAGTACTTCTCTAATTGTAATTCTCATGAATTGAGTCTCAGTATTTGCATTTCCAGTGGCCCATTCTATGCTAATTCTCTCTTGAGATCCCATCATACACTCCGGAGGATCTCCTGAACAAAGTTCCCTTCAAGGTAGACCCAGGTCACCTTTTTTTTCCATGTGACCTCTATGTCACAAAAGAAGATGATGACATGTCCTTGTTCCATGCATTTGTTCTTAATGGAGGTTTTCATATATATTTTTTAAAACCAGTGAGCTTTAGCTTCTAGTTTTAGCTTTCTGACACAGTTCTGACATCAGTCTTGGACCCAACATATACCATGTGTTTAAGGTGAAATTCCTGCAACAGCTCACCAGAAGCTTCTTTTACTTGACCTCTTCTGTCCCCTGATGGAAAGAGGAGTATTACAGCACCCATGATGTTCTGTGGTCCTTCTGCTCACCAATCCCTCTAAATTTAATTCTTTTATACCCTTAAGAAGGTTCAAGAGAGGATCATGGCAAAACTGATTTCTTACATTTACTTTGCAAGTTTTGCTGAGATGGTCTGTCCTTCATATTTGCAGTATAGGGGCACTTAGTACCTATTGTTTGCTTTCTTCCATTTTTGACTGAGGCAAGAATAGCTCAGTTTTAACATCCTGTTACACAAAGAGGGGATTTTAATGCCCTGGGAGCTGACCTTTAACTGACATTCTTGGCTTTCCAAAGCAGAGCACTTTTGCTAAATTGTTGGCTGCAAAAAAATCTGTCAGACAATTCAGTTTATCCACAATTAATTTTAATGTCAAATATGACAGGTGATTTTGTGATGCTTTCAGCAGTGAAAATTCTCCTGTCTCACCAGCCTTTCTGCCATAAACAAAAAAACAGCTGACTGTCAAGTGTAAGTTGGGTTTTTTCAACTGTTGAACAATTCTGTTCTCATCTTATAATTAATTTCTAAATAAAAAAATATTTTAAATACTGTGCTGGGTTAAACCATTATCTCATTGTTATTATAAGAAAACTTTAAAAATTATGTCAATTGTTACTGGTCTGTAGCATCTGTTGTAAAGAAATCTTTGGGACTAACATAAAATGGTCACCTTGTTTATAAGTCATGCCAAGATCATTAGTCATGGATCTCTTGATAAAAATAGTAGCAAGTATGAAAATAAAATCAGAACCCAAAAGTATATAGGGACCACTATGATTTTCTTTATGAAGAACAGATTTTTTTTAACCAGAATGTTGAATTTTTCTTTTTCTTTTCCCTTTCTTTTTATTACTCTGCCACTTTAGTTGCAAAATTGGTTATTTCTTGAGAAGATTCTGTACTTCCCTTTTGAAGATGGGAATGCAAAGTTAGTATTCCTTACCTCTCATTTTGGCTCATCAAAAAGCAGCAAAAAAAAAAAAAAAGGGATATGAACTGAAATTGTAATGTCTATCTTCAATAAAAGGGAGAGGTAGCATAAATTCTGAGTAACAAAGTAGGAGAAATGTATAATTATGGTAGCAATTAAATATAAGGATGGGAGGAATTAGAGAAAGAATATCCATGTAGGTAAATACCAGAAATAAGTGTGCTTTTAAAAGTTAAAATCCTTACTTAGAGGAGCAAAGCTAAAGTCCTGTTTGGAAATTGAGAACAAGGTACATTTATTTTCATGGAAGTTGTGCCTCAGGTTGATTTTGCTCTCAGGAATGAGGAGAGGGGACAAATGAAGAATTCTGTTGGTAATACAACTTGCACAAAGCAGGAGACCATGGTGGGACTTCAGGGGTCTTTTCATTATAAATATACCTGCAACTGACTAACTTCATGCCTGTAAATTCTGAAAAAGATCCTGGACACAGATATGGGACACCGGAAAAATTCTTGCCATCTAGGAACTCTGTAGTACTTTTTTTTCATATGACACTATACCCATCACCGGTTGATAAAAAGTTTACCTCATTTACAGATGAAAACTTAAAAAAAAGCAAAAACAAAAACAAGAAATCAACACAGACATATACAAAGTCATTATTAGAAAAAAGGGGAGGAAATAATGTGTTGATAAAGAATATATGCCAGAACTACATTGCAGATGAAAATGGCAATGAGCTCTTTCACCATTAATTTAAAAATTAATGAATCTACTGCCAGAATATAGTAAAAGCACAAAGCAGAAATGTAAGTGTGCAGGCAGAGGTGATTAGAGAGTATGAGATAAAATGTGAGCTGGCAGAAATCAGGAAAAGCAAAAACAGGAAATAAAACCATTACAGAACTAAAGGCAACAATGTTAGCTGCATGATAAGAGAACAGACATTGTTGAAAATATAGTATGGGAAATAGCAAAGATGAGCACTTTGACATAGAGGCGATGGGAATCAAAACTATAGTGAGATTCCATCTCAGGCCAGTCAGAATGACCATCATCAAGAACACAACAAATGTTGGTGAGGAGGTGGGGAAAAAGGAACCCTCACACATTGTTGGCAGGAATGTAAATCAGTATAGCTACTGATTACAAATAGAATCGCCATATAATCCTGCTATAGCACTCCAGGGGGGCATCTATCCAAAGGAATGTAAGTCAGCACGTAGAAGAGATTTCTGCACACACATGGTTGAGGGTAGGATTCAGCAGAAGAGGGGTATGACACACATATTGGTGTGTATCAATATTATCATTAGATGCATGTATGAAAATAGCATAACAAAATCCATTAAAATTGTAAGAATGATAATAATTTTAGAATGAATAAACTAAAAGTTGCACATTGAAATGGAAAGCAAAGACTTAACAAGCTTACAGAAAAAATAAGACAGTAAGGTGATAGGTATAATATATGTCCTAAAGAAGAAAAATGGAGATAATGATTCAGAAAAATATTTAAAATATTTTATTGATAAAAATAACAAGCCATCATTTGAAAGAGCTACTTCCTGGCAAAATTTGACCCAAACAATCAACACAAACTACAAGTAATACAAGAATGATTCCAGTTAAAAATAGCAGTGCAAGCTCTGACTTCACAGAGAATAGTGGGCCAATACTTAAGAATTTCATACTCAGACAAAATATTGTTTCTTTATTTAGAAACAAACATTTATGAATACGTTAGGGGTCAAGGAATATTGATCTCATGTATTCTTCTTTTTAAAAGAAGCAAAAAAGAAGGTTAAAGGGTGCAAGGTAGAAATATGTATGGTGAACAAGTCTAGAGAAGACTTGAGGCACAACATGAGGATCACACCTAACACTATTGGACTGTACTCAGGATTTTTGACAAAAGAGTAGATTTAGGTGCTACACATAAGCACGCACCCACACACACAATGGGTACCCATGTGAGATGACATGCTATTTTACTTTAACCATTTCATCATCTATATGCATATCAAAACATCATGTGTGGACGTTAAACGGAGAAACAAGGAGGGCCCCCGGGGCCGCCAGTGGCCGGCGCCCATACGGCTTGGTAAGACGCGGACCAGGTGAGCTTCGTGGTACCACGGTAGCCCCACAGACAAGCCTGGGCCAGAGCAGCATAGCCCCCTGGACAGACTGACCTCCACCCGGAAAAAAAGAGAAACTGAGTAATAAGCAATAAGAACAATAAAGACACGCTGGAAAGAGGGTGGGGCTCCCTGAGCACTGAAGATCGGGGGAAGGGAACCCTTCCCGGGACTGTAAATAAACAAGCTGGGCCGGGCCGGAGAGCCTCTGGCGGGAGCGGGGCGCGCGCCCAGCAACCAGGAGCGGGGAAGCTTGTGAGAGGAGGGAAGACCCACTTCCCATGTGAACTGTAAATAAACATGGCGGCCGGCAGGAGCAGCAGCACCGCCCAGTAAGCAGGAGCAGGAAAGCTTCTGAAAGTGGCAGTGGGAGGAAAACTTCAGAGGAGAGGGGGGAAGACCCACCTCCCACATGAACTGTAAATAAACACGCAGGCCTGACAATGTGGGGCAGTGTCACCTTTCCCAGTGCTTAGAAAGGGGAAAGCCTGTAGCAGAGGCTCCCGCACAGGAGAACTCTGAGCAAACAAAGCCTGTCGGACCAGGTGAGTGCTGGCTCACGCCAGAGATCTGCATAAATAACACCGCCAGCTACAGACTGAGAGCAGCAGGCAGGCAAGCCACAGTTGCAGATACCACTCTCAGAACTGCCTCCAGACGCTTTTTTTCCTTTTTCTCCCTACCTTTGATGAGAGAACAACCGAATTACACCTGCAAGCCGAAAAACTTACTGAAACTGTATTGCATTTGAACTGGGGACACTTGGTGGGGCTTTTTTTTTTTGTGTGTGTGTATGTGTGTGAGTGTGTAGTTTTGTTCTACTTTATGCATCCCCTTTGATGAGACAACTACAGAACAACATCTGAGGCACCAACTCCAGGACTGGAGATTGAGACGGACACCCAAATTATTAAGACTGAAACTGCATTGCATATAAACTTGGAAGTTTTTTTTTTTTTTAATTTTCTATTTTCCATTGTATTTTAATTCATTTTTATATATAGATATTACTTTCATTTACTTATTTTTTATTTTTTTATCTTTGATTTTCAATCCTCTCTCTCTCTCTAATGTCTGTTCAGCTTACTGTCGATTAGTACACTAACACTCCCTGTTTATACCTTTGAAACTCTCTTGTCTGATACCTTGTTCTGCTTTCTCCCTCTTTTCTCTATATTTGTTTTCCCCTTTTCTTTAACTTCTTGCTTTCCATCTCAGCTCACTCTTCCATTCTCAATATTCCCATTATTATTATTACAAGCTAGAAAATACTTAATTACACACAGTACAGGGACAGTAACAACACCAAGGACAATGACAGGAAGACAGAAAAAACAAGGAAACCAGTTTCCTCACAGCAAAAAATTAGTACAGGAACCAGAGGGGAATGAAGAGAACAGAAACTCAGATCCAGACTCCAACAAAATGAAGATAAACTATGCCAAAGGACCCAATGAAGCCCACAAGAATAATTTAAAAGAAGACATACTACAAGTACTCAATGAGAATTTTATAGAGATGATACTGGATAGGGTCAACCAAAATGTACAGGAGACACTCAAGAAATTCCAAGACAATAAAAATAGAGAATTTGAAAAAGCAAAAGAAGAAATAAAGGAAACCATAGAAGCACTATATAAACACCAAAGTGAAAGAGAGAACACAATGAATAAATGGATAAATGAACTCAGGACAAAAATAGACAACAATAAAGAAGAAAACTGCCAGGATATGGAAAACCTCAGAAAAAAAGAACGAAACAGAACTGCAAAACAAAACGGAAGGCCAATCCAGCAGAATAGAACAAACAGAAGACAGAATCTCAGAACTTGAAGATGAAATGGTAATTAAAGGAAAAACCAAAGAACTATTAATTAAACAACTCAAGACCTGTGAAAAGGAAATGCAAGAACTCACCGACTCCATCAAAAGACCAAACTTGAGAATCATGGGCATCGAAGAAGGAGAAGAGGTGCAAGCGAAGGGAATGCGTAATATATTCAACAAAATAATGGAAAATTTCCCAAATCTAGAGAAAGATATTCCCATACAAATGCAAGAGGCCTCCAGGACACCAAACAGACCAGATCAAAATAGAACTACTCCACGACATATCATCATTAAAACAACAAGTTCAGAAACTAAGGAAAGAATATTGAAGGCTGTAAGAGAGAAAAAACAAGTAACATACAAAGGTAAACCCATCAAAATCACAGCAGACTTCTCAACAGAAACATTAAAAGCAAGAAGAGCGTGGGGTGAGATCTTCCGGGCACTGAATGAAAATAACTTCAACCCCAGGATACTCTACCCAGCAAAGCTATCATTCAAAATAGATGGAGCAATAAAAGTCTTCCATGATAAGCAGAAACTAAAACAATATGTGACCACAAAGCCACCATTACAAAAGATTCTGCAAGGGATCCTGCACACAGAAAGTGACACCCAACTTAACCATGAAAAGGCAGGCAGCACCAAACCACAGGATAAGAAAAAGCAAGACAGTAGAGAGTAACATCAAGTTAGGTACACACAATCAAACCTTCAAACAACTAAGACAACTAAATGGCAGGAATCACCACATACCTATCAGTACTAACACTTAATGTTAATGGACTTAATTCACCCATCAAAAGACACCATTTGACAAAATGGATTAAAAAAGAAGATCCAACAATTTGTTGCTTATAGGAGACTCATCTCACCGACAGAAATAAGCATATGCTTAGGATGAAAGGCTGGAAGAAGATTTACCAAGCCAATGGCCCCCGAAAACAAGCAGGAGTAGCAATACTTATCTTTGACAAAGTGGACTTCAAACCTACATTGATCAAACGAGATAAAGAAGGACATTCCATACTAATAAAAGGGGAAATAGACCAAAAGGAAATAATAATCATCAATCTGTATGCACCCAATGTCAACGCACCCAATTTCATCAAACATACCCTGAAAGACCTAAAAGCATATATAAACGCCAACACAGTGGTTGTGGGAGACTTTAACACTCCATTATCATCAATAGATAGGTCATCCAAACAAAAACTCAATAAAGAAATCCAAGATCTAAAATATGCAATAGATCAAGTGGACCTAATTGATGTCTACAGAACATTTCATCCAACCTCTACACAATATACATTCTTCTCAGCAGCCCATGGAACCTTCTCCAAAATAGATCATATCCTAGGGCACAAAGCAAGCCTCAGCAAATATAAGAGAATAGAAATAATACCGTGCATACTATCTGACCACAATGCAGTAAAAGTAGAACTCAACAACAAAAGTAAAGACAAGAAACATGCAAACAGCTGGAAACTAAATAACTCATTACTTAATGAAGAATGGATCATCGATGCAATAAAAGAGGAAATTAAAAAGTTCCTGGAAGTCAATGAAAATGAACACACAACCTACCGGAACCTATGGGACACAGCTAAGGCAGTCTTGAGAGGAAAGTTTATAGCCATGAGTGCATATATTAAAAAGATTGAAAGATCCCAAATCAATGACCTAATGATACATCTCAAACTCCTAGAAAAACAAGAACAAGCAAATCCCAAAACAAATAGAAGGAGAGAAATAATAAAAATAAGAGCTGAAATCAACGAAATAGAAACCAAAAAAACCATACAAAGAATTAATGAAACAAAAAGTTGGTTCTTTGAAAAAATAAACAAGATCGATAGACCCCTGGCAAACCTGACTAAAATGAGGAGAGAAAAAAACCCAA
Source organism: Castor canadensis (assembly GCF_047511655.1). Lineage (NCBI taxonomy): Eukaryota > Metazoa > Chordata > Mammalia > Rodentia > Castoridae > Castor > Castor canadensis. The sequence goes on along the minus strand of NC_133395.1, from coordinate 33,346,772 downwards.
ATTAATAGAATTAGGAATGCAAAAGGGGAGATAACAACAAACACCATGGAAGTCCAGGAAATCATCAGAGACTACTTTGAGAACCTATATTCAAATAAATTTGAAAATCTAAAAGAAATGGACAGATTTCTAGATACATATGATCATCCAAAACTGAACCAAGAGGAAATTAATCACCTGAATAGGCCTATAACACAAAATGAAATTGAAGCAGCAATCGAGTCTCCCCAAAAAGAAAAGTCCAGGACCTGATGGATTCTCTGCTGAATTCTATCAGACCTTTAAAGAAGAACTGATACCAACCCTCCTTAAACTGTTCCATGAAATAGAAAGGGAAGGAAAACTGCCAAACACATTTTATGAAGCCACTATTACACTTATCCCAAAACCAGGCAAAGACACCTCCAAAAAGGAGAACTATAGGCCAATCTCCTTAGTGAACATTGATGCAAAAATCCTCAACAAAATAATGGCAAACCGAATTCAGCAACACATCAAAAAGCTTATTCACCACGACCAAGTAGGCTTCATCCCAGGGATGCAGGGGTGGTTCAACATACGAAAATCAATAAACGTAATAAACCACATTAACAGAAGCAAAGACAAAAACCACTTGATCATCTCAATAGATGCAGAAAAAGCCTTTGATAAGATCCAACATCATTTCATGATAAAAGCTCTAAGAAAACTAGGAATAGAAGGAAAGTTCCTCAACATTATAAAAGCTATATATGACAAACCTACAGCCAGCATTATACTTAACAGAGAAAAATTAAAACCATTCCCTCTAAAATCAGGAACCAGACAAGGATGCCCACTATCTCCACTCCTATTCAACATAGTACTGGAATTCCTAGCCAGAGCAATTAGGCAAGAAGAAGGAATAAAAGGAATACAAATAGGTAAAGAAACTGTTAAAATATCCCTGTTTGCAGACGACATGATCCTATACCTTAAAGACCCAAAAAACTCTACTCAGAAGCTTCTAGACATCATCAATAGCTATAGCAAGGTAGCAGGATATAAAAATCAACATAGAAAAATCATTAGCATTTCTATACACTAACAATGAGCAAACAGAAAAAGAATGTATGAAAACAATTCCATTTACAATAGCCTCAAACAAAATCAAATACCTAGGTGTAAACCTAACAAAAGATGTGAAAGACCTCTACAAGGAAAACTATACACTTCTGAAGAAAGAGATTGAGGAAGACTATAGAAAGTGGAGAGATCTCCCATGCTCATGGATTGGTAGAATCAACATAGTAAAAATGTCAATACTCCCAAAAGTAATCTACATGTTTAATGCAATTCCCATCAAAATTCCAATGACATTCATTAAAGAGATTGAAAAATCTACCGTGAAATTTATATGGAAACACAAGAGGCCACAAATAGCCAAGGCAATACTCAGTCAAAAGAACAATGCAGGAGGTATCACAATACCTGACTTCAAACTATATTACAAAGCAATAACAATAAAAACAGCATGGTACTGGCACAAAAACAGACATGAAGACCAGTGGAACAGAATAGAGGATCCAGATATGAAGCCACACAACTATAAGCAACTTGTCTTTGACAAAGGAGCTAAAAATATACGATGGAGAAATAGCAGCCTCTTCAACAAAAACTGCTGGGAAAACTGGTTAGCAGTCTGCAAAAAACTGAAACTAGATCCATGTATATCACCCTATACCAAGATTAACTCAAAATGGATCAAGGATCTTAATATCAGACCCCAAACTCTAAAGTTGATACAGGAAAGAGTAGGAAATACTCTGGAGTTAGTAGGTATAGGTAAGAACTTTCTCAATGAAACCCCAGCAGCACAGCAACTATGAGATAGCATAGATAAATGGGACCTCATAAAACTAAAAAGCTTCTGTTCATCAAAAGAAATGGTCTCTAAACTGAAGAGAACACCCACAGAGTGGGAGAAAATATTTGCCAGCTATACATCAGACAAAGGACTGATAACCAGAATATACAGGGAACTTAAAAAACTAAATTCTCCCAAAACTAATGAACCAATAAAGAAATGGGCACGTGAACTAAACAGAACTTTCTCAAAAGAAGAAATTCAACTGGCCAGAAAACACATGAAAAAATGCTCACCATCTCTAGCAATAAAGGAAATGCAAATTAAAACCACGCTAAGATTCCACCTCACCCCTGTTAGAATAGCCATCATCAGCAACACCACCAACAACAGGTGTTGGCGAGGATGCGGGGAAAAAGGAACCCTCTTACACTGTTGGTAGGAATGTAGACTAGTACAACCACTCTGGAAAAAAATTTGGAGGCTACTTAAAAAGCTGGACATCGATCTACCATTTGATCCAGCAATACCACTCTTGGGGATATACCCAAAAGACTGTTACTCCAGAGGCACCTGCACATCCATGTTTATTGTGGCACTATTCACAATAGCCAAGTTATGGAAACAGCCAAGATGCTCCACCACTGACGAATGGATTAAGAAAATGTGGTATCTATACACAATGGAATTTCATGCAGCCATGAAGAAGAACGAAATGTTATCATTTGCTGGTAAATGGATGGAATTGGAGAACATCATTCTGAGTGAGGTTAGCCTGGCTCAAAAAACCAAAAATCGTATGTTCTCCCTCATATGTGGACATTAGATCAAGGGCAAACACAACAAGGGGATTGGACTATGAGCACATGATAAAAGCGAGAGCACACAAGGGAGGGGTGAGGATAGGTAAGACACCTAAAAAAAAAAAAAAACTAGCTAGCATTTGTTGCCCTTAACGCAGAGAAACTAAAGCAGATACCTTAAAGCAACTGAGGCCAATAGGAAAAGGGGAACAGGTACTAGAGAAAAGGTTAGATTAAGAAGAATTAACTTAGAAGGTAACACACACGCCCAGGAAATCAATGTGAGTCAATGCCCTGTATAGCTATCCTTATCTCAACCAGCAAAAACCCTTGTTCCTTCCTATTATTGCTTATACTCTCTCTACAACAAAATTAGAAATAAGGGCAAAATAGTTTCTGCTGGGTATTGGGGGGGGAGAGGGAGGGGGCAGAGTGGGTGGTAAGGGAGGAGGTGGGGGCAGGGGGGAGAAATGAACCAAGCCTTGTATGCACATATGAATAATAAAAGAAAAATTAAAAAAAAATCATGTGTGCATTAAATATATGCAATGAACATTATTATTATAATATTGCTGTACTGGGGGTGCATTGTGATATTTACAAAAGTTCTTACAATATTTCATAGTTGAATTCACCCCCTCCATCATTCTCCTTTCTTACCCACCATTTCTAGATGCAATAAACATTTTTAAAGAAGAAAAAAAATTAGTAAAGCTTAAACTTTAGAGAAAGGGCCAATTACTGTTAAAATACATAAAAAACATTTGTGGTAGCACTATATAAATACACAGAAGTGCACAAAAGTAACCGCACCATCTATATAAATACACAAAAGTAAGTATGGGTGGTATGGCTGTAGAACAGAACACAAACATCACAAACTGAGGAATATTGTAAAGGGGCAAAGGGAGAGAGGAATGGCTGGTTGTTACTTTGGTGTTTTTCTCATCTTGCACAGTGGAATGTTAAAGATAGTTGGTAGAGCTAATGAAACAGCTGATCAAGGCACAGGAAGCAGGGACAGTGGCAGTGGGAGTGGCCTGCTCTTACAAAGAAGATTTTGTCACTAATGAATTACAGATACATGGTGGCGATGACCAGACTGACTTATAGTTGGCTTTATCATAGTTTTAAATTTTTCTAAAGAGCAATGTGCTTCCTTATTACTGCTATTTGGCATGAATATTTCTCACAGCCTTCCCTTGGCAATCCATTGGACGAAGGAACAAATATATTTACCATTACAAAGGAAACATTAAAAGATAATATACTCAGCTAAATGGGATAGCAGATTAGGGAGAGAGAGACAATGAGAAAAGAAAAATAGGTGTTAACTGTTTCTTTGGTCATTGCACAGAGTTAATTGATATTGTAAAAAAGATATTCAAGCCAAGTATGGTGGCATACACCTATAATCTCAGCATTCAGGAGTCTAAAGCAGGATGATCACAAGTTTAAGACTGCCCTCAGCTATATTTATATATATAGCTGAGACCCTGACTCACCTACCCCCACCACCCCAGAAAAACAGGGGAAAAAAGGTATTCCATTGTGACTTTGAGTAGGCAAAGATTTATTACCAAAGGATCCCTGCAGCACAAACCCTAAAAGAATGACTTATAGCCTATGGTAACTAAAAAAATTATTTTTAAAGAGAGGATTAAAGGTATTATGCAAAGTTATAATTCTTCTAATTTTTCAGAAAAAATCAAATACAAACCAAAATGAAGCAAAGAAATTGCATAGTGATTTTAAAAAGATTGAAATATAAGACACTTCCTCTTGAGAAAATGAGAGGTTTCTTTCTCCACAAACTGTCAAAATCTCTTCACTTCTTGGCTTACTCTTCTTTACTTTGTTCCTTATCCCTCTGTGTCTTGCATGCAGAAGCTATGAAAACAGAGGGTTTGTCTTTTGGAAAGGTTTGAGGTAGTACAGAGGGCTGCCCTAGACAGAGAAACACACCTCTTTCAACAATCACTGCCACCATCAACTGGTGTTATTACTTTACTCACCTTTTAATTATACCCAGGAGTCAATCAACACCTAGAACAAATACCTAGTTGTTCTCTGAAGTGTGAGTCAGTGTGTGTCGTGGCAAGAATGTTGGTTCTGGAGAATGACATTTCCAAGTTTAAAACATAGCTTTGCCACTTAGTCCCTCTGTGGCCTCATATCTTCTCTAAGTTCAGCTTCCGTATTGGAATATTGGACTAATATGCACCTTGTAAAATTGTCATCTGGAAGTTAAGGTAACACTTCTATGTGTCTGGCTCTAGTGTCTTCCATTGTGTTATGCTGTTATGTTAACTCATGAAATTTTCACGAAAACTTGCTAAGCTATCTCATCAACACCAATGTACTGGTGTTACTGTATTTCCATTTTGCACAGAAAGCAGAAAGAAAGAAAGAAAGAAAGAAAGAAAGAGAAATCAGAATCAGTTAATATTCCTTCCTTCCTTCCTTCCTTCCTTTTGGCAGTTCTGGGATTTGAACCCAAAGCCTTATGCTTGCTAGGCAAGCATTTAATTACTTGAGCTGTGCTCCTAGCCTTTGAGCCTTATTTTCATAGCTTGTTTGCTATGTTATCTGTATAATTCAGAGGATTCAAGGTAACACCTATCATGGGTCTCACAGGAACTAGTAGATGTCAAAGAATGAAATGATTCCTGAGAAGAGCAGGCCTCATTGCTGTGTTAGATCTGTGCATGGAGAAGTCCAATAAGCTTGACTTTCAAATCACCATGAAAAGGAGATGAAGATTCAGAAGAGGCAGGAGACAAGTAGATGATGGACACTCTAGAAAGTGGTTCATCTTTGGGAACAGTAATGATGAGCAAAGGGTGTGGAGTGATAGCTCTGGAAAACAGCACAATGAGTTTGGAAGAAGAGGCGTGATCTTGAAGAAGAGGCTGTCCGAGAGGGATCTGAAATATCCTGGAAATGGCTTTGAAGCTGTTTTGTTGGCAGTGATTAGGTTGAAGGGTTTCTGATCCTTCCTATTTGAAACCCAAAGTACTCACAGTTAATTTCATCTATGATCAATGGAGCTAATTGTCACTGTATTCAGTATGAAAGTTTTGAAACTTCATCAGTGATCTGAGTATATGTGCCTCTCTTGCTTCAATAAAGAGGAGGGGCACACACATTCACATTCACGTAGACACGCTCACGTTAGTAACTGCAGTCCTCCCACACACCCTTTTCATGTTGTAGGTCCTTATCTCAGCAATTTATTGATTTGGCTCTGTCCATCAATACGACCTTGTTGGAGTTCCCTTCACTCTATGCGGGAACTCTGCCTTTCAAAGAGAGAATGCAGAGTTCTGCTGAGATCACAAGAGCTGACATGAAATGGAAAGTAAATGTTCAAAAAAAGTAAAGCTGCTAAATGCATTGCACCTTGCATGCAAAAGCCAATTTTTGGATTAGAGATGGAGGCCTTTAATCTCTTCCTGGGCCTCAGCCAGGGCCCAGGTGACTGCTGGCACATATCTCACTTGGTTGTGGACAGAGAGCATAGCCCTTGGCCTTCCTGTCATTCCACTTCTTCAAAACTTCTCAGGAAATAAACCCCTTGTCCTGTACTATAAAAGAGGAGCTGTTCAGTTCATCTCATTTGCTGCCACCATCCATCATCAAACAACCCTGCTCTTTGCAGTTACAACTCTTGATTTTCATCATCCAAGTAATTTATTCATGTTGCTCAAGCTCCATGGTGTCCCTACATGGTGACACTAGTTGTTACACAGTTTGCCCGATATATTTATCTCCAGTCATGCTGCTGTGCTGAGCTGGCAAAATGGATGCATTCACAATGCCTGCTGTCTTCCGGGCAGGCTTTCTGTTGCTTTGTGGCTCTTACAGAGGGTAGCCTCTGGCAGATGAGCAAGGCTGGAGTGGCCAATATGAAGGCCTCAAGGTCTTCCCCTCACCTGGCCTTCCAAATGGTAGAGTCGGACAGTGAGGATAGTCACTCTTGGCCTTGACCAACCTCACTGTTTTTTCCAGGACAAAGATGCCTCAAGATGTGAGATGAGTGTCACCAACTGGGTCCATGGTCATTTGCTGCCTTTCACAGTACTTATTCTTCACACCATGGCTCTACTTAGTGGGTCAGTTAGCTGAATAAAATTAGATTCTGAATTTAAAGCAGCATGAGCATGAAATTACATTGGAAATGGGTCTTGGGGATTATAGACAGTCCCTGCCATTTCTGTACCTCAGGCCCCCCAAGGAAAATGTTAGTCTACTGTTATTTCTAGAGTCTGAGATAGAATGAGCTCTAAGCAATAGTGCTATGTGAATGAAACTGAAAGTCTTGATAGGAGGGGCCAGTGAGCACCTGCAGCTCTTGGAAGCTTCCGTATGTTTCTCTGCAGTCGATAGGATTTCTTTTTCAAATGACAGGGATTATACTATAAGCTTGGACTAGGCGGGTGTGTCCTGTTTTTCTACAGTCACTATTGTTTTAAAATAAGTATTTTTTTTTAAAAAAAGAAATGAATTAAACCATGCAAAAGGAGGAAGGACACTATATCAAAGATGACTTTTTCTAGAGGTGTTGGTGCAGTACTTTTTTGGTGGCTAAGGTTGAGATGTCAGGTCTCCATGGGCAGGCTCTGCTTGTCAGTGCCAGGAACAGGAGGGCAGGAATATTGTTGCCCATTCACCAAGGGAAACAAAGGCTATCCTCCTTCCCTAGAGGCACTCAGTGAATATTTGTCGAAAGATCACACCAGCGACGTGCCCTCTGCAATTAGTGGATTATCCTCACTCAAAGATCTACATGATTTTCCCGGATTTCTGAATCCTCAGGGAACCAGTACTACTTTTGTATCAGGAAGAAACCACACCTTATTTTCTTTCTGGCTTCCACATTTGAGTTCAGATGTTGGACTGATCTCTAGAATTCCAAGTTCTTGGTTTATGCAAGAGGAGGGGGGAATCCCAAGGAGATCTCAAGAGAATCCCAGCTCCCTTGATAAGAAGGCTTGACAGCTTTAGTCTGAACTAGTGAATAGAAATGAACCCACCTCCACATTCAAGTTTCTGCAGCACGTCACTATATTCACATATGAACTCACTTGTAAACTCAGTACTGTGAGGCTTACACAAAGATTGTGACTTACTAATAAGGGCCTGGGAGTAAGAAGTAGAATTCCCAACCTGGGTAGCATGGGACAAGAACTGCATGAGACGTTCGATGAGAATTTAGACTATGGCAGATTTGACTTTTGTTTTTAAGGAACTATCTTCAATTTCATAGTAAGAAGAAGTTCTCATCTGAAATAAAGAACTTATTCATGCTTTGTGAAGGTCATCTTTTATAACCACAAACAGGAAAATTTACATATCAGAGATCTGAGCTCAATTCTTATGGCACTTTTAGGACACACTTGAGTTAAAGAAACCTGTTTCAGTTTTCTTACATATAGACAGCTAGGTTTCATGGACTCCAGTAAGTGGGCTCTTTTATGCTGTAATTTTGTCTGGGAGGAATCAGTTGATACCAACCACAATAGTAGTAACAGTTTATATTTTTGATTATCCACCAGTTTTTGGAGGGGTTCTGTACTAAGTATTTTTACATCTATTCTCACATTTTAATACAGTGTGATGAGTGCAATAATACTACGTCTACTAATGGAAAAATTGAGAGAGAAGAGATTTAGAAAGTTGTCTCAAGCTAGAGATATGACTGGGAGAGAAGCAGGGACCCCTGCAGAGGAGGGAGAGGAAACCAGGGACAAATTCTGTAGTCCTTGCTGGCTCTGAGTCTGCCATGACTGTGTACCCCACACTAGAGTTTCTAGTCACTGCGTGTGTGTGTGTGTGTGCGTGTGTAATACATGGGCCAACTGAAAATTCAGTGTAACGGCTAAGTGGAGCGCTGACAAGTGGAAGTGAAGGACTCGTGGGTAATTTCCCTCTAGTTTGATAACTATCAAATTAAAGTGATTCATTCTGCTCACCAGAATGCTTGAATGACAATTTAATAATAATACCTAGTACTTGTTTCACAGAGTAGAACTCTTCCAAATGATTCCCCAAATCCATCATTACAGCAACCTCCTTGTATTTTCTCAGACAGAAAGCATGTCTTTAAAATAAGACTCTTTGGAAGTCAAGGACTAGCGTTTGAAGTGGTCCCCAGCTTTACTTGCTCTTTAGCTAAGCTGCCTGGATTTTATGCCACACTGATTATTTTTCCTTCTTACTAGGAAATTCCTTTGATTGGAAAGTAGAAAAAGTGAGAATAGTGGAGAATGTTCAAAGCAGAAAAAAGTGTTTTAGAAGCTGTATTATAATGGTTTAATTTCCCTTTAACCTAGATGAAATGTATCAACCTATAAAATTATTAACCAAGATACCCTTGATTAATAAAAACAGTTTTTGAATGACAAAGAAAGGTTTATTTCTAGAATTTCTCTGGGGAGAGCATTTTGTTTTGTGAAAGGAAAGTCAGTAAGTTGCTTGGGATGGATAGTGAGACCCAATGAGCATTCCCAGGTAGTAAAAGTCCCTTAACCACAAGATGTAAGATGAGAAGGGACATTTGTGTAGCTTTTGGGAGTGGTGGTGGTGGGAGGATGTGGAGAACAGAGAGATAGGAAAGGAGTCAACAAGGAAGGGGATCAGAGCTGCAGTTCCAATGGCAGTACAGTTGTAGGGGGACTTTGGGAATAGAGATTGGCTCCATGAATTCTTAAGTTTTTGGTGTTATGCTCTTCTAACTTTCATTTCTCAGTTTCTGATACTCCACCGCAGAATAATCATCAGTGAAATTCACACTCCTCAGTTTTTGAGGGGAGCACAGTGGATTCTTCTGAGGGAAATTTGAAAAGATAGCTTTTGTATTTGGGTCAGCGTTGGTCAAAACAGAGTTAGCAGGTAAGGATACACAGGAGTAGCTATCATCTATATTAGAGCAGTAAGAGTGACAAGTCCTTACATTGGACAGCAGCATTCATCTTTTTGTAATTTAGAGTATTGGATTTTGTTTTCAGAGTTTGTAACTTAGTTTTGCCTTGCTTATTTTATCTTTTCCTTTTTATGTGGTGTCTTACATGGTTTCCTCCAGGAGAAGAGGGTGGTTGGCTACCTGTCGGCAGATAGTGCCATTTGTAAGTAAATTCTCCCTCTCACTAATGAACTGTGTGTTTTCTGTATTTTTCTAAACACATACATGTTTGGTAAGCTGTCAAAACAGTCCCCTACAGTGCAGAGTGCAGAGATAGCATATACTCCTCCAGCCCAGGATAAAATTATTTCTGAGTTGCAAAAACAAGAAAATAAGATTACAAGAGAGAATGAATTGTTCATGGTGAGAGAAAATAAACACAAAGGCAGACGGGAACAAAGATCTATTTGCACTGCCTGTAAGAAAGCACTAGAGAGACTTTTGAAAATAATACACTTACCATTTATACAGCTCTTCATATTTTAATGTGTTTCCTGTAATTAAGAGTCATTAATCAGACATTAGCTGCAGGTCACTCAATGAATTAACTGTTGGTTTAGATTGAAAGCTAGCATAATTCTGAAGATGAGGAACAATCATGATTCATTTTATACATCTCAAAACTTTTTACTTTCTTGTGTTCATTGAGAATTGCTCCATGTAAGAGTTCTAATTATGAATAACAGTATGGTCTTACTATTGTATAAATTCACATTTATATAACTTATCAACTTGATATTTATAACCATGTTTTTGGAAACATGGTACGTAGGGGAACTCCAAGTTCTTCGGACTGTCACAGAAAAAGCCATCACCAAATGCTCTCTCCCAACATGGGGGACATGCTTGCATTAGTAGTCAGTAAAAAACCTAGTGTTCTTCTCTCTCCAGGTTCAGCATGGCCATCTTGGATGTACCAAATATAATAAAGGAATCTGGATGAAATACCATCTCACTGCAAGCAAGTGCTTTGTCCATTTGGCTATTCCTAAGGCTTTCAACTCAGCTTATCTTTAACCAGAAAAGACATTATGCACATAAAGCTGAAGTTTATTTGGTATGTTTATTTCTCAATATCAAGAAGTGCTTGATTTCCTTTAGCATTTCTGCATATTTTCTTTTGACAAATGATCACAAGTAATTGAGATCTGAGAGGGGTCACTGAAAGTTGAAGTGAGGTTTTTCAAAAATTGATGGAGGTTCATTTGGCTTCAATGCTTGAATATATTAAGAGTACTATGATTCTTATTGATTTTCCTACAAAGACTTCGAAACTGGCTATTTTCCCCAGTAGATCTTCCACATTTTCCTCCTTATGATAATCATGTGCAATCTCTGCAACTTTCTCCCTCTTTCTGAGAAACTGGATTTTGCCTGGAAACTGGGAGTGGGGATGTTTCCTGTGGCATTTAAATCTTAGGCTTCTGTGAGTCAGGTCTGGTGAAGCATGAGGCTTCATGGCTATAATAAAGAAGGGGAATAGCTATCTCAGCTCCTCCACTGGCCACTGATTTTGTTAATAGTGCTCTGCAGAGGCCTGTAGAAAAGAGCTTGAGAGTGAGTGCCAATTCTCCTGAGTCAGTCTCTTAGGGATCCTAAACTGGTCCCGGCTAACCACATTTGGTCTTTCAGAATGCATTACAGTTTTGGTTTTTCTTACCTGCTTTCATGGTTGCTAGCTGTTCTTCCCAGGATCTGCCAAAGGTGAAATAGTCATGTATCTTGCTTGTCTTGGAGGAGCAGGTTACCCTTTGTCTTTCACTTGGTGCATAGTGTCCTTGGCTCTGCAATGAGCTCAAGAAAACGTATGACTTTGTACATTATTTGCCTTTTTCCTATTGTTAGTGTGGAAGCAATGTTCTCTTGCAGTATTGTGCTTAGTTTTCAGTTCTCATCACAACTGTAACTTCCGTGCTTGTAGGAGTCTAGCAGGAAATGGGGAAAGCCAAGGATTCCAGAAATTCAGGGGAACAAACTCTATTTGACCAAACCAAAAGAGCCTACTTTTGTTCATTTTATTAATGATACATTAAGTTGGTGATTCATAGGTCCTGGTGGTTTACCATATGTTTAAAACTTTCTCTTTAGCTAGCACTTCCATGTGGAGTTAATCATAGACCTGAAGTGAAAGCCACTTTTATTTCATCCAAAACAATTTTCTCAAATGTCTCCCACCATACTCTGGGGCACCCTGAACTTCAGACATGAGGCTTGATAGGCCTCAGAGTAGTCCCTGTGATGGAACCCAGATTATGCTTCTTGCTAGCTCTCTGACCTGGGACTACTTCACTCCTCCATGGCTCAGCTTCCTCATTTTCACATTTGTAAAGTAAAGGAAGTAGTAATATGTCATAGATTTCTTTAATTTTTTGGGGGTGACAGTGCTGGGCTGTAAATTCAGGGTCTTGCACTTGCTAAGCAAGTGTACTACCACTTAAGCCATGCCTCCAGCCCATCACAGGTTTCTTTATGAAGTCCCCGGCTTCATTATTTCTATCCTTCTGAGAAACTTATCTGCAAAAGCATAACATAAAGTGCCAACATTCAGTTCAGTAGTCACTTTTGTGCTCTCTCTCTTTCTTGCTCTCTCTTTTTTTTGTACTGGGGATGGAGCCCAGGGTCCTACATAAGCTCAGTAAGTACTCTACTACTGACTCACAGCTTTCCTTTTGCCATTCTTAAGATCAACCTTTGTGAACTTGTAAGAAAAATACTCCACTTTCCATAGAAGATGGTGCATTTAATTACCTGGGGGTGGAAAGTGAATATCCTCATTTTGATGAATTCTAAAATGCATCTCATCACTCCCAAGTCTTGTCCTCTCTCATTATGCTTATTAGTGTGTAATCTTGTAACACATTTGGTCTCAACAGGCTAAAAAGTCTGTTGAGATTAAACAAGGGTTGACTGGAGGTTCAAGGTATCTATGGAGTTTAAAAAAATATCTGTTGGGTTATTTGGCTAGTATATGTTCTGAAAACCATTATTCACCCAAAAAACATTTATTGAGCTCCCCTAATTGTCAGGAATTGTTCTAGTCAGATATTAGCATGGTGATCTTAAGCCTTTGCTTTAAGAACACAAAAAAGGAGGAAAGATTCAAGACTATAGAATCCACTGACAACAGAGAAAGGTATCATTAGGTAGAAGTCGTTATCTCATTCTGATACTGCCAGTTGCAATGGGATTACCATTATATTGAAGGTTTTGATATTTTTTGTGTTAGCATTGGAACTGAAAGAAAAATATAAAAGCCTGCTGAGATTATTAGCAAAATTCAAATTATTTGTTCATACTTTATGTCAGTTACAATATTTCTTTTACTTGAATGTTCAATCATACTTCTGAAGATTTACAGATAACAAAATTACAGCTAAACCTGCATATCATGAGCTTGAAGTTTTCTGGATAATTGAATTTTCTTGTTATTATAAAACATTAAACTGACAACATGTATTTTTAGCTTTTTAGCTGAAAACAATTTGGTTGTTTTATTCTATGCTTATCTATCTATTTTAACATTGTGGTTCACTCAGTGTTTCATGATCAGACTTAGAGCACTGAAAATTGAGATGAAATTTAGATTAACTTTACAGTGACATCAGGATATACCTGAAAGAAAAAGAGGCAGTGTGATACAGTGGGAGATACATCAAATTGGGGCTTGATATACCAGGTGTAAATTTCTCTTTGCCATTTATTATCTGTATGTAATTCTGCCTCCCCAGTTTCTTCATCTTAAAATATATGCTTAACTTATTCTTTGATCCATGATGACTGAATGAGATCTTGTTATGGTGGGCCCGGCTCACAACACATGACTCATCATCAGGCACATTCTTATTGTTCTTGTTTTCATGATCTGCTGATTATTTGGTTACTAACTACTCTTTTAAAAAAGGAATAAGAAAATAGTTTATTCTGAGCCAAATATGAGAGCTGATGTTCCAGAACCATGGATTCAAGTTACTCTGAATGATTTATATCCTATTAGTTGCTCTTATAATAGTCATGGGCGATCTTATAGTTTAAGAAGGTGACTTGATCACATCTTTATCTCTTTGTGTTCACCTCAGCTCTCTCTGACATGACAGTAAAAGGAGAAAAAATCAACCAAACCTAGAAACTTCAAGGGGCAAATGGAGCAGGAGAAATGGTACCATGCAGACAGACATGGTCACAACTTTTTTGGATTAAAACAAAATGGAAGAGTGTCATCAACTGAGAAAGGTGGAGAAAGCCATGACCTGGAATGTATGCATGGACATGAACTTTTTAAAGAAAAAAACTATTCTCCCAAAGTCAGAGAGGCTTGGGACTTGGAGACTGGGGAGAGTGGAAGGTATGAGGCTGAAAACAGAGGACCTGGCTGAAAATCAGAAGGCAAAGCAGATACCCACTCTTACTCCCTTTTCCTGCCAGGGCAATCAGAACAGCAGCTCAGGGTTTCAATGCTCTAATCAGGAAAGCAAATGTTACTTCCCTAGGAAATTTAGATTTCACAGGTGTGGTACTTGGTGATTCATTGAGGAAAACATTGGGTGTGGCTCTAAAAATGAGAAATTAACTGCAAGTGTGTACCTACTGCTTTCTCCTTTGTCCAGAATTCCCAAATTCAAAATCCCAGCAGTGAGGCTGTCATGTTTGCTGACCTGGATGTGCACTGCTCAATGCAAGAAGGCACAACTCACATGTTCATGTTGCATACCTATCATGCCAATTTTTAGAAAATGGCTGAAAAATGCCTTATTTTACCAAATCAAGTCATTGTGATGCTTTTCCAATAGATAGATGCAAAGTGTCTTGAAGGAGATGGGTCTTTTTCTAAATCACAAACATATTTTGAATGGGCTGGTCTTTACAAAATGCCTTTAGGAGAGATCCTTTATAAAAATAGCCAGCAATCTCCCTAATGAATCATCCCAAAATGAAGCCCTGGTCAAATGCACAGGGCTTTACTCTTGTGTGCACAGACAACCTATGATCATGACATATTTGGAGAATGTGTTGAATATGAAGGAGAAGTCTAAGTGGGCAAACATGGATCAATTAGAAACAAAGCAGGACCAGAAGGAGCAAAAAAATCCAACACAAACCCCTCAAATATATATATATATATATATATATATATATATAGAGAGAGAGAGAGAGAGAGAGAGAGAGAGAGAGAGAGAGAGAGTATACTATAATTATTGTGAAGATAAAATGCTTAGTATACTCAAAAGGATACTGAGAATTAACTTAGGAATTTCCTAACGGTTTGAATGTAGGTCATGCCAATTTCCTAGACAGCAGAGTACAAAGAAAGGAAAGATAAAATATCTATGAGAATAATTTCAAGAGGTCTAACATGCTAGATACAGAACTCCAGAAAGTAGAGAAAATAAAAGGAACGGTCATCAAAGTAATAACAAGAAACAAATTTTGAGCCCTGAGAGGACCCAAAAGGTCCCACATAAATACTTATGGTACTCATATAAAGCATGCCATGGAGCTCAATTTCAATTTTAAGCACGAATGAAGAGAAAAATACTAAAATTTCCATGGAGGTAAAAAGGTTGAATATAAAAAACTGAGACTTAGAATTCAGCAGATATTTTGGCAGTTATAAGTACATGCTACAATACATGAACAAAACATTTACAACAATAAGGTAAATAATATCCATTTAGAATTCTTCAGTCAACAAGGTAATTAATGGTGTGAGAGATATTTTCAGGGAGGTAATACTCAAACTTAAGTTTCAACTACTTACTTGTTCTTGGGAAACTACTTAGGTAATGCTGCTGAAAAAAATAAAGAAAGAAAGCAAGAGAAAGATAAAAAAATTCAGAAAATTGTGGATCAAATCCAAAAGAGTGATGAAGGAAAGTCCCAGAAAGGCAACAGTGAATCCAGATGGTGGGTTTCCAAGGAAAAGAGAACAGTAGCAGATGTGTTGGTGTGGTTGGACAGAAATTCAAATGTGGAAGGGTGAGTGAGAGAGAAGGAAAATGAAACAGAGAAAGAAAGGCATTTAGAAACCCCAGAAAAAACCCAGAAAACTCCACAAGATATGCAAACTGTTTATATTCCACTGCTTGATAGTGAAAAATGTTCACATAATTATGATGGTCCCCTATTAGTTTGACTAAAATAACTATATACAATTTGGTAGTGTGGGAAAGAGATAAATATAAGAAAATGAATCCCCATCAGTTATAATCAGAGTCAATAATTAGTGACATTTAAAATTAATAAGGCAAAAATAGTAAAATAAGAATATTTCAAAATGTGAAGATAAATTAAAGGAAAACATGGTTTGGTCAGCACATTGGGGATTATGGAAGAATGAGACAGGAAATAATGTTTTTCACTATAAATGCAGTGCTGAATAATCTTGTATTTACCCTATTAATAAATTTGGTAAAATTAAGAAAAAAAATTAAGTTGGTATGATTTCCATGTAGGAAGTTTTCATCATTGTATAAAGATATATGATCTAATTGAGGGCATACAAACATGCATGTGTGGATGTGTGTAAATGTGCATATGTATCTATTTGTTTATGATTTTAACAGAAATACGAAAAGGTTTATTCTAGGTTCTCAGCATGAATTATACTGGGAAAGGAATAAAAAGAAGAAGAAACACTTGTTTAACAAAAAATCTAGAAAAATTGAGAAATATTTTTTTAGTTTGCTTTGCTAAAATATATTCAGTTCCCTCTCATTGGTATTATGCACAAATCCCCCTGCACCATTTCAGAAGTCAGCAGACTTCCATTATTCTATCAGAGAATAAGATTAACTGTATTGTTCTACTTCTAACTCATTCAAGCTGATCAGTTATTTTATGCAACCAAATTAATGTTACTATTTTTCAAGGATCTGAGAAGAAAAATGTAACACAATGTATCCTTCCTATTTGCATGTGCTCTTAAAAGGAGCTTTATTTTGAGGAAAATGTTAAGAGCAGAGTTTTGCTACTGATTTTATTCATATTTTCTCTTTTTATAGAAGGCAGAATTAGAAAGTGATTTTGTCTCCAAGAAATTGTCTCAGCATCTATTTCTCTACCTTCTAAATTTCTTTCTATGATTAGGTCAGAATTTCTTGAAAACAATCTCCTTTTCTGCCATTGATTTAGTATCTATATATTTTTGGGCATTTATTATGAAATGTCTCATCTCCATTTATATCTGAGGAAATTTTGGCTATGAAAGAGTCAGTAATTTGCTCAAGGTCAAGAAGCATCAATAGTAGAAAATTAAGAGACAAATCTAAAATTCATGCTGCACTGTACTGAAATGAAGGTCTGCATATAAAGATAAGATCAGTGACCTTTGACTTAATTTTTTCTCTACAGGAAGAGTGTACTGTCCATCCACTTCCTAAGTATTTTCAGCCTAAGTAACAGAGTGATTTTCTCAGGAATACTGGTTTGTTCAGGAGTTGCAGAGGATTACAATCTAAGATATGCATGCGATGGGGATGATAGCTATATCGAAAGTGGTTAAGGCAAGAGGAGGCTTTAACAGGCAAAAGAGAGAAGCACACATTCATAATTTGTTTTGACATAAAGATAATTGGTTACATGGACTTACTGCAAGAGTTGGTGATGTTAGTTCATTAGTGGAAACTGTGTCAGATAAGTGTGCACATTTGGCTAGTTGTCTTGTGAAAATCTTTGGCAAAATTTGTTCACAAGCGTTATGTGTATAAGAGCCTTTCAATTAATCTTTATAACAATTCTTATCTATTTTATTCGGGTTTGATGCAAGTGACTCCTTCCTGACACTGTCAACTTTCACAGCATGTATTCCCACAGGCCTTACACACATGTTTGCGTCCAATATAACATAGAAAGATCATCCTCTGGAGCTATTCTGGGTGGTAGACAAGTTAGCTGGTCTTGCCTTAAGGACTTCACATCATTGGGAGCACTTAGCTGAGTTTACCATGAGAGTAAAATGGATGATGAAACATTCCTGGCATTGCTTTATTCATTAAAAAGATATGAGGAATTTGCCACCAGGAAGAAACATAATTTAAGATTGTGTTGAAGTATAAACAAAAACAATTAAAAGTAGCCTCTTATGACTGGAATGACAGCCAGGTATAGAATACAATCATGAACTTTTTTTTGAGATGGAGAAGGTTCATTGATAATTATCTTGATTGTGGTGAATATTTCAGCAATATATAATATTATGTACAATATATAATCATCAAGTTTTACCACTTAAATATAAATAGTCATTACTTGTCAATTATCTTAGTTTGTTTTCTGTTACCACAATAAAATATCTAAGACTAGATAATTTTCAAAGCATACAAGTTTGTTTAGCTCATAGTTCTGAAGCTAGAAAATCCAGGCATGGTGTAGGCATCTGGGGAGGGCCTTGGTGCCTCACCATTAGATGATGGAGGGGTATGGTATGGCAAGACAGAGCAAGCAGCTCCAGTCTCTCTTCCTTTATGTATACAACTCTACTCCAGAGGCCAAGAGGGAGGCGTGGGATAAATTCAGCAAGAGCGTGACCACAACACCACCTTCATTTCAGTCTCCTGGACGTCAAACCTGAGAGAGAATAATTTTTTTTCTCTCTCTCCTTTTTTTTTGGGATGCTTGGGCTTGAACTCAGGGCACTGTGCTTGCTAGGCAGGTGCCGTACCACTTGAACTACTCCACCAGCTCCTAACTTTTAAATTTTAAGCCACAGAGTTTCTGACAATTTCTTTTTTTTAGTGATAGATTTGGAAACGCATACAAGGACTACAATAGTTCCTGAATTATCCCCATCTTCACCCTTATTTTAATAGCACCGATGAACTGGCATCCAAGGTGTCCCTGGCACTATGCTAAGCATATTCAGTGTCATGTCTGACTTAAGCTTCCAGCTCCTCCAACCTTCTAGAGCTCATTTTCCCTGATATGTAGATTTGGAAACTGAATGTTGGTTAGGTTGAATCCATCCTAGTAAGAGGTGGGTATGAATCCAAATGTCTCTGCATCTAAAACCAATATGGTAAACCACTATTTTATGCTGCCATACTGAAGAAGAATGATCATTTTCTTCCGTGTAGGATATTTTGAACATTATAGTTTGTCTAGTCTTCTGACTTCATTTTAATAGGATGAAAGTCACTGTTATTCTTTCTCCCCACTCTTTCACATTTCCAACACTTCCGGCACCCTCTGCTCTCACTCATCATCATTTCATCCCTGCTTTGTTAAAATGTAGATTTGGATCCTAGAAAAGGTACAGAAACAGAACAGGAGGAACTTTAATATGCTTATGTTTCTGAGCAAGAGAACAGGTCAGAACTACTCTGTAGCTCTTCATGGAAAGGTATATATATATATATATATATATATATATATATAGCTATGGGACATAAACATGCTGTTTACTTTTCTTTCAATTTATAATTTGGTTTCAAAATTATTCCTGGCTGAAATGCTCTAAGACAATGTTTTGAAAGCTTCTGAAGTGAAGTAAACTTTTTGCATGATTACCTGAAATGTCTGGAAAGGAATGGCCCCTATAACTGTTCTCCCTTTCCTTTTGGTTAATTTGATTGACATTTTAAGTCTTTATTTTTATGGTACAGGTCAATGAAATGTCTTATAATTAATTCTGTAAGCTATAAAGCACTTTCATGTATATTAAAGCACTTTCATTTGTATATTGTCTGAATTTCACAATACTCTTAAGATACAGGCAGGGCTGATATTATTATTCTCACTTTAGAGGTGAGAAAATATACTTGTAGAGATGGCACGTGTCTAAGATACCACTGACAGTAAATGGAAAACCATGGAATAGTTACGATGCCAAGATTAACCCTGACCTGGAATCAAAACCAAGCATTCCATGAGTGAGGTACAGAGGTGGTATTGTAAGTTAATTAAAAGGCTTTTATTTCTGTGACGTTAAAACTTTAATTAGGTTCATGTGCTCTTGGTTTCTAGATCACATCACTTAAATAATCTGTAGATTATTTAAAGAATTTAAAGAATTTACTTGATTTTTAAAAACACGTACTCTTAAACTTTCTTCTTATTTTAGCATTTGTTCATGTAACTTGATGGGACTTGCAGAGTTAAAATTCATAGGTGGTGGGAACTAATCTTAAATCATTTATTAATTTATAGAATCTGATAAGCATTAAACTACTTCCCAGGATATTGACTCAAGTCAGCTTTCTTCTCAATTTGCATGTGTACTAAAACCCAAAGTAAATTCAACATTGAATAACTGATTAACTTGAACTATATAAGATTTTGTAGTTAAAAAGCCTGACATGAGAAAGGTACATAAAATTATTTTTCTTGAAAATTTCATAGTAAAATCAATAGTTTTTAGGATATTTGGGGGTTTGTGCTGGTTTCTTAGCAACCTACTCTTCACACACACTAGATTGATTGAACACATCTAATTCATTGCTCCTGACAGTTGACTTCAGTATAATCAGATGGAGTGTTTCTGCAGCTCTTTACACTGAGGGATTTATCAGTCATCACTGCAAAGTAATGGGTTTTCCATGTCAGTGTTTTTGCTTATAGAGGGCCAATTAAAATGAAGAGATGCACCTCTATATTTTATCAGTGATAGTCTATGGTTGAGAAACAACAAAATAAAAATTCCAGATGTCATGAGTTCATGATAACAAAACTAGAGTCATATTCTGACACTTCCTTGAGGCTCCCTTCTGATATATATTTTTTTTCTCAGTTTTCTTCATGTTTTATAAATGTGTTTCTAAGTTTTCATTATGTAAACCTAATTTAAGGTCATATTCAGAGTTTAGTTTCCATAGCTAATATGAGTCTCTGGTTTTCCAGCGTTATTTCTGGGATTCAGTTAATGTGGGGGATTTAGTATCCTCTAGCAAGGATTAGGAGAAAAATTATTTGGTACTTTTACCAAGGCTGTGAGTTACTTTGAACCTGTTGGGGGTGGTATATGAAATAATACTGGGGGTTTTATTTTAGGGTGCTCATCCCAAACTGAACTGCTATCAGACAACATATTGATATCACTAATAAATGAGTGCTGAAATGAGTTTTTGTATTAGGTGTGTGACCTTGGGTAAGGTGATTGCTTAGTTTTTTTAAAAGTCAGTCTCTTCATTTATAAGATCGGGATGAATAATACTACAAAATAGTACTTGCCTTATAAAGATATTGTGAGATTAAGAGATCTAGCAATAGATCCTAGATATACGAAGTGCTTACAAAATGGTACTCTAATAACTCCTTTTTTATTTTTTGGTGGTGGTACTGAGTCTTGAACTCATGGCCTTGCCCTTGCTAGGTAACTGCTTTACTACTTGAGTCACACCACTAGCCCTTTTTGCTGTAGTTCTTTTTCTGATAGGGTGTAGCATTTATGCCAGGGTTAGCTTGGACCACAACCCTCTTTTTACCCTTCCTGTATTGCTGGAATGACAGACACTCATCACCACATCCATCACTTTTGTTAAGATGGGGTCTCTTGAGCATTTTTGCCCAGGCTGGTGTGGAACTGTGATCCTCGGGATCTCTGCCTCCTGCTCAGGTAGCTAGGATTATAGATGTGAACCACTGCATCTGGCTTGTAACAGGAAGGAATGGTAAGGAAGGACTACTATTGTAGTTTCTTATTTATAATTTTCCGTACTTTTCGTCATAAATACTCTCAATTTCTTAAATCCTAAAATTTGTCTTTAAGACATAATGTAAAACTATGCTGTCCTTTAACTTTGCTTCTTGGTAATGTAGCTCCAAAAACCTTTGAATTGAGTCCCTTAGAGAGATTTTACAGGATAATGGTTTCCATTAGTACTGCAATGGATCTGAGACATGAGCTACTCTCAGGACATAAGGAATGCAGCTTAAAAATCAGACAAACCAGGGCCTAAGTCCAAGCTACATGAGTGACAAACCTTTTAGTCTTTCAAAGTTACTTTATCTTCTGTGTCTGTGCTTCTAGATCTGTGAAGGCAGAGTGACACTGTTTATTGTGGGTGTTACCATCTGTGGGAGTCCCTCCTAGTGCACTTAACACAAAGTCTGACCCATAGAAGGTTTGTTATAATGATGACTGCTATGATTAACTGAAAGATTGTTGAGGTCAATTTCCTCCTTTACTAGTGAGGAAAGTGAAGCATGTGGAAGTTACACGACATTTCGGAGACCTGGGTATTCTTTCTAATAGAGGTGTTTCCAAATTTCAGCTATTGAGTACCATCTTCACAGTTTTTCCATGTGTGTGTAGCACTCTACTATTTAAGGTGTGGCGAGGGGCTGGCCATTTATACTTTTGCATCTCTGGATATGGCTCAGAATGGATGGTGATAATGTACAAAGATTTGTCATGGGAGTGTGTGTGGAACCAGAGTAGCAAGGCATTTCTGTTTCAGAAAGATCTGAAACCATGACTAATCAGATTTCCTAAAAGGATCTCCCTTTTTTAAGAACCTGGCTAGTTTTTTATTTCAAATTTTTTCTCAGCTGCTCATGCCACGTTCATGTTTTCTCTCACTTTTAATATCAGTTGTTGCAGTTACTCTTATGCTAATGCATGGGACATGAATTTTGTGGCAATGAGGCAATCCATTGTCAGTGACAAGTTGTAATGATCCGAGAGGGTTGCTTTATCAAATGCACTTCTGGCAGGAGTGTTGACAGTACGACATATTCATCAGTCAAATAGCCAAAATATGGCCTTTCACATGCTGACTAGGGATGTCATTAGTGTGACCACATGCAGAACAGATGGTGTGAGGGATGTTGGAAAGAAACCTTCCCATCAGAGGTTAAGCCTGTAGGGTTTTCTTCAACAACATGTGAGTAATTGCATTCTTTCTCCATCAATATTGCAGGAGGTAATTAGTGAAATACACACATGAGAATAACACTATTTTTCTAGAAACAAGGAAGAAATAGAGGAAACTACTCACGGGACTAAGAAACTGGTAGGGAAATTCTTTCCCTCACTTTACAAAATCATTTTTTCTAATCCTTTTGCCTCAATTCTTTTTCTCTTTTCTTTTCTGTTTATATCTTTCTTTCTGTTGAACCATCCTTTTAATTTTTTTAGCACCTTGGCTCTGTTTCCTCTTAGTTTCATCTTATTATTTCCTCAGATCTATGAATGAGAGAGTTTTAGTTTAGAAAAACAAAGGCTTAATGAGATTATACTTAAAGCCCATGAAATATCATATATATATAAATTAATTTTTAGTTAAGAAAGATAAAATGAGTTACTATCAAATTCTAAAGTATCTAAAATAATATCATCCTGTGAAACTTACAAATGAGTAAATACAAGATGAAGAAAAAATGGACATGGACAATAAGGGGATTTATCCTGAAATTTTTCAAGAATCTTTTAAATTATAAATATCAGAAAAGGATAACATTTCCATATAAAATGCAAAGAAGGGTATTGGACTCTCATTTCCTTTAGACTCTCTGCTTAACTAATGTTGTGAGGATGAGATGTTTGACAGATGTCCCTTTGAGGGAGGGGAAGCAAAACAAAAACTGCACAAACATTTTTTTGTGATGCTTTTGGTAGTACATGCTGCATTGGTGAGGCTACTCAAATGATCTTTGCTATAGTTTTATCTCTTACTTGATAGGTGAATTTTCTACTGACTGAACCACTAGCCAAAACATTGTCATAAACTACTTTCTTCCCATTTATCTATAGAGTATATTGCAGATTTATTCACATCATGCCTCTGAGTATTGCTGAACTAGACAGTCTTGTCTTTGAGAATTCTAAGTTGAGATGTGAACCATCTTTGAGCTTTCCTTTACCCTGAAATAACTTGGTAGAAATTGTATGTCTGAGTGCCTATTGGTTCAATTGAGTACAGAGAGACAGTACTCAGGAGACTCTTATTTCAGAGAACAGGGTTTTTGTTCAAACAAATTCACATGGCACTTTCCTATGGATCCTAAGGCCTGTCTCTACTACCCTAGCCAGCCAGGGGTTACTCAGACCTTCTCCCAAGTCTCGCTCACCATGCAACGCTTTCTCAGCCAATGAGTGGGCATAGCTGTGCCCCAGGGGATCCTCACAGCCACCTTCAGTGCAGGTCCAGTTCACGGTTCACCGGGGATGCCCAGTGGTTGTCGGGAGAAGGGGCACGCTCACAAGTGGCTGCTGCCTCTATATCAGGGTCTCGAGGGGGACTCTGACAGCATGGTCTCTGATGGCAAGGAGGTAAGCAAGGCTTTGGGTTCTAGCCTGAGTTTATATAACCTGTGGTGATCTCACCACTTCTGTTATCCAGACTGTCACCTTAGGTTTGGCTTATTAGCATATCAGCTTGTCACACTCCAGCTGGTCTCTAAGTCCTAACACACACTAGCTAATACTTCTTTATTTAAACAGTTTTTCATGCTTTAACACAATACAATCTATCAATACAACAGCAATCTTCTATGTGTTCACCACATTATAATAATAAAAACCACTAACTTACAATAGAAAACTCTTGGGAGTAATACCTTAACTTTTCAAGATGCTTGGCTGGTAGGATCTTAGGATACATGAGTGGTCCATTGTGGTAGCACCCAAGGCCATGGGAAATGGTGGCACAACTCCTGATGAGTCCCAGCAAGTCTTTGAAATTGAGAAATGACACCAAGGAATCTTCTACTCCAACAAATCAGTGGTTCCTCATGCTTTTAAATTCTAGAAGTCCCTTTCTGTAGAAGACTATTCAGGTGCTAAGACTTAATAATGGTCAAAATTCTACTTCCTAGCTCCATCTACAAACCAGGGAGTGAGCCCTCACCAGAACCTAACTATGCTAGGGTCTGATCTTCAATTTCCAGCTTCTGAGACTGTGGGAAATAAATTTCCATTGTTTTTAAGATATCAAGTCTATGGTAAATAGTTCTGGCAGACCAAATAAACTGATACACTCAACACCTGAACTATTGCTTAATTTCTGTAGTCAAAGAAATGCAAATTAAAACATTGAGATAACATTTTTTACCTGTCATACCATCAGAGTTGAAAAAAGAGTTGAGAAAAAGTTCTGGAGTGAGGTTTCTCACACACTATCTGATGGATTAGAGATATGCTCATGTGTTTGGCAGGAAACTTGGCAAGCCTATAAATATTTAAACTGTGCCTAACTTGTTGACCTAGCAATTCCACTACACACAATGATAAATTTGTATGTAAAAGGTTAATTGTAACAGAGGTAAAACAGTCATCAGTCTACTTTCAGCTCCAGTGTCATTGACATGGGTTAGAACTGCTAAAGCAGAGAATGCCTTGCATGTTCCAAAGTTGTCTGTTGTTTTATCCCAAACTAGCAAAAACACTATGTCTTTCTTATTATCTCTTATGTTTTCTCTTCAACAAAATTGGAAAAGAGGGTGGAACAGGCTCTGCCTGGAAGCAGGGGGATGGGGAGCTGGGGGAATAGTGGGGGGGAAGGTGGCACAAACAATTTATACATATGTGTAAATGTGAAAATGATGAAACAGAAGGAGAAAAAAAAATGAAGACTGAGGCAACCTGCAAGATCTTTGGTGTAGAGATGACATTGAGGGCAGTGAAGGCAGGATCTGGGGAACTTTCCATCCTCTTCCCTTTAAGGCCCAGGAATGCAAAGGCTCATGTGATATTAGCTATTCAGGTCCTTAAGGCAAAGTAAAATTCTAATAAATATGTATATATATAAATTTATACACACACACATACTGAGAAACTTATGTGTGACAGATGGTGAGCCAAGCAGCCATGAAATGCAGATAAGAATGACATGATCCCTGCCCTAAAAATATTTTTTAACTAAGGTGTGGAAAGGTCTGCCTTAGCACATTTGTACTTCCTGTATTTGTTGCAGATGGCAACAACCTGTACTTCTGGCTAAAATTTCAACTCTAGTAGGCTGGTTTTTCTATCCAGGTGAGACTTGAGCAAAACACATGGAATCTCATTAAATCACTCAGGAGGATGAATCACTCCATGCTCATGTTTTCCCTTTTGGTCTCCTGGAAAGATTTCTCCTTGAGCCAGAGAAATGTCATTCAGGCTGCTCGTTCTGCTGATTCCTATGACTCCCTCTGCGCATGAGTGCTCTTAAAAACGCTCACGTTTCTTTTTCTCCAAATCTTGTCCACCCAATATCCTGAAAGAATTAAAATGTTACTTTAAATATAGTCATTAATAATAATGATTGGAGTGTTTATTGTTGCTTTGAATGCCTTAGAATGTATTCCTACAGAAAAAATACTTAAATTCAGTCAAGTGTTTCCTATTTACGTTTTGAAGGAATTCAGAATTACTCTCATATTTCTACAGTAACAGTGATTTAAAAATCCATTGTTGTAATGATTTAAGTTTTGTTCACAATTCAGCTTCCATATTGTAATTGACATTACTCATCTTCCCTCTATTCTCATCCTCCAGTGTTTCTCCCCCTCCTTTCTACCCTACTGCTACTAATCCTAAGGGTTAAATAACTTTTCTACTCATTAGCAAGAATTTGAATGCTAAGTCTTGCTAACTCCTTCCTTTCCTTTACCTTTATTTGGTCACTGTTCAAATCAGAGCAATGATTTGTCATTTGCCTCCTCCAAATCTATTATCTTCAATTTCCTGTGCTATGAAACCCAATTTTGAATTGGCTATACGGTTATGCTGGCTATGTTGTTCAATTAGCTATCTCTCCCTTTATTCTTGTACCCCTGGATGTATTTGTGTGCCTCAGTTCTTTTTTTTTTTTTTTCATTTTTCTTTTATTATTCATATGTGCATACAGGCTTGGTTCATTTCTCCCCCCTGCCCCCACTCCCTCCCTTACCACCCACTCTGCCCCCTCCCTCTTACCCCACCCCCTCAATACCCAGCAGAAACTATTTTGTCCTTATTTCTAATTTTGTTGTAGAGAGAGTATAAGCAATAATAGGAAGGAACAAGGGTTTTTGCTGGTTGAGATAAGGATAGCTATATAGGGCATTGACTCACATTGATTTCCTGTGCGTGTGTGCTACCTTCTAGGTTAATTCTTTTTGATCTAACCTTTTCTCTAGTTCCTGGTCTCCTTTTCCTATTGGCCTCAGTTGCTTTAAGGTATCTGCTTTAGTTTCTCTGCGTTAAGGGCAACAAATGCTAGCTAGTTTTTTTTTTTTTTTAGGTGTCTTACCTATCCTCACCCCTCCCTTGTGTGCTCTCGCTTTTATCATGTGCTCATAGTCCAGTCCCCTTGTTGTGTTTGCCCTTGATCTAATGTCCACATATGAGGGAGAACATACGATTTTTGGTCTTTTGGGCCAGGCTAACCTCACTCAGAATGATGTTCTCCAATTCCATCCATTTACCAGCGAATGATAACATTTCGTTCTTCTTCATGGCTGCATAAAATTCCATTGTGTATAGATACCACATTTTCTTAATCCATTGTCAGTGGTGGGGCATCTTGGCTGTTTCCATAACTTGGCTATTGTGAATAGTGCCACAATAAACATGGATGTGCAGGTGCCTCTGGAGTAACAGTCTTTTGGGTATATCCCCAAGAGTGGTATTGCTGGATCAAATGGTAGATCGATGTCCAGCTTTTTAAGTAGCCTCCAAATTTTTTTCCAGAGTGGTTGTACTAGTCTACATTCCCACCAACAGTGTAAGAGGGTTCCTTTTTCCCCGCATCCTCGCCAACACCTGTTGTTGGTGGTGTTGCTGATGATGGCTATTCTAACAGGGGTGAGGTGGAATCTTAGCGTGGTTTTAATTTGCATTTCCTTTATTGCTAGAGATGGTGAGCATTTTTTCATGTGTTTTCTGGCCATTTGAATTTCTTCTTTTGAGAAAGTTCTGTTTAGTTCACGTGCCCATTTCTTTATTGGTTCATTAGTTTTGGGAGAATTTAGTTTTTTAAGTTCCCTGTATATTCTGGTTATCAGTCCTTTGTCTGATGTATAGTTGGCAAATATTTTCTCCCACTCTGTGGGTGTTCTTTTCAGTTTAGAGACCACTTCTTTTGATGAACAGAAGCTTTTTAGTTTTATGAGGTCCCATTTATCTTTGCTATCTCTTAGTTGCTGTGCTGCTGGGGTTTCATTGAGAAAGTTCTTACCTATACCTACTAACTCCAGAGTATTTCCTACTCTTTCTTGTATCAACTTAAGAGTTTGGGGTCTGATATTAAGATCCTTGATCCATTTTGAGTTAATCTTGGTATAGGGTGATATACATGGATCTAGTTTCAGTTTTTTGCAGACTGCTAACCAGTTTTCCCAGCAGTTTTTGTTGAAGAGGCTGCTATTTCTCCATCGTATATTTTTAGCTCCTTTGTCAAAGATAAGTTGCTTATAGTTGTGTGGCTTCATATCTGGATCCTCTATTCTGTTCCACTGGTCTTCATGTCTGTTTTTGTGCCAGTACCATGCTGTTTTTATTGTTATTGCTTTGTAATACAGTTTGAAGTCAGGTATTGTGATACCTCCTGCATTGTTCTTTTGACTGAGTATTGCCTTGGCTATTCGTGGCCTCTTGTGTTTCCATATAAATTTAACAGTAGATTTTTCATGTCTTTAATGAATGTCATTGGAATTTTGATGGGAATTGCATTAAACATGTAGATTACTTTTGGGAGTATCCACATTTTTACTATGTTGATTCTACCAATCCATGAGCATGGGAGATCTCTCCACTTTCTATAGTCTTCCTCTGTGTGCTTCAGTTCTGACCAAAAGATGTAAGTGGAAATGCTGTGCACCAGCTTCTAAGAAGTGCTTTGGAAACAGTGTGGGTACTTTGTCATATTATCTCTGTCCCTCTCTATGCCATGCTCCCTGGCTGGACCCCAGGCACAAGACACATAATGAGAATAGCGCAGCAGCTAGACAAAAAAGTGGTGGCCAGTTTAATGTTGAACTGACATTCGAGCCCAAACTGCCTAACTGCATTTCTTCCATGTGAGAAAAAAATAAACTTGTCTTTAAAAAAAATCATCACTTTATGTTTCTGTTACATGAATCAAATCTATTCCTAGTTAGTACTCTTCCATATGGTTGTGTATTGTTCTTGCCATTTTCACTACTTTAATCAATGTCACAGAAATTATTTTAACTAATGTCACAAATATAAATAGATGATATGACGGAAAGCTTAGCAGCATGGGATTGGAATAATTCTTGTTTTTTCTTTGCTCTATATCTAACTTTACTCTTTATGTCTTGTTTTCCTCATTATTAAATGAGACCTCATACGTTTTAGGGATAAATGAGATAATGTGTATGAAAAAAATCATACGCATGGGGTGCATATGTGTGCAGAGAGTGTAATGATCTAGCATTTAAGTTCTCCATAAAGGGGAGCTCCTTTAATACTGCTGTCGTGTTTAGTCTGACTGAAGGGTCAAAAACACCTTTAGACATGATATACTTAGTCAATCATTTGATAAATATGAATGCCTTTGAGTTGCATCATTTTTTTATACTAAAATTTCATACTTGCCATATTTATGTCTATGTTTAATTCCAAGTAGCCCCATTTATAGGTCATGTTAAATCATAGACATGCAGGGACCATATGGAACGTGTTATTGATGTGGTATATTTATCCATATCATTTTGGTGTAATCTTTTATGCCATCTTCTTTGCCATTGGAGCTGCTTGTGCCATCTCTCTACCTTCTATAATATTTGTCACACCTGGAGGCTTAATCTGATCTTTGCTCTAGTTTTTCATTGCAAACCAATGAAATTATGCAGCCAATTTCAGCAACTGCCTTATTCCAAGATTAAAATGAAAATATTTAGCCAGGCACTTATGCCAAATCTCACACTCCATCTTTTCTTTTTAAAGATCCTTTTAAAATAATTTTTTAAAATGACAATACATTTATTCCAAAAGTTTTTATGATCTGGCTAAAGTCTGAAACATTGTTGAGTAGTTTTATCATTGACAGCAAAGTTTTTTTCTTTTGCTTTTGAATTCTGCTATATTTCACTACTAACAATTGACTCCTTGTCTGTCACAGGGACCCAACAATTGTAATGGATTTCACCATTAGTCCAAATGCTCTATTTTGGTACATTTCTCATGTTGCTTCATAAGCTTTATGCACACTATTATTGAGAATTTAAGTAATTTTCCTATTTCAAAATTTTGAAGTTCTTTTGCCTCTACTGTCTTTCCATTTTATATTCTCTGTTCTTCCAAACAAATATCACCAACTAACTCCATGAAATCTTATTCATGCATCCAAAAGTGATATTTTACTCTTCTACCTTCCCTGAAGGGAAAACCAAAACACATTCTTTTTTTTTTTTAGATTTGTATATTTTGCCTCCATAGTTTCTTCTTTATCCATGATTGCCAAAACTGAACAGAAGTGATTTCATTCTGGCCTCTGCTATGTGGATTTTTTTTTTTTCCTGAAGGTAGTAAGAATGGTGGGCAGGAGGTCAGGAAACCAAGATGTGAAGATATAAACAGAGGCAAAAGTCATTACCAACAAAATTGAAGAAGTCAGAGAAAGAAAATGAAATTCCAGTTTACACAAAGCTTAAGTCTTGATGTATCAATGAGTAAGTAAGTCAGCAAGCAGCAAAGCTAAGGGAGGCAGTGGTGTGTCTTGGGAAATCATTTTGATTTCCAGACCAAGTTCATGGCTTCCTGTTATGGAGTGGCAGGAACAGTGGAAAAGTACATGATGAAGTTGACTGGATGGGAGAAAGAAATGTAATAGGATAGACTTGGACTGAATCTTTAAAAGGCCTTAAAATGTTTTTCCATTTTTTAACAAAGCAAGGTGGGAGGTATAACATTAGAAGGAGAGGCAGATGGTGTCACTAATTTGTATTACTTGGATTATTTCCCAAATTGTGCCTCTTGGCTTTGCTCCTTGGATTCTGGATCATATTCTCTATGTCCTGGGTGGTCAGCAGCCTCTTTAGGTAATGATAAGGTAGAAATCGGGCTCAACAGTGAGCTAGAAGTGGAAGCCCTTGTTGCTATGAGATGGTGGAAAATACATAATTAGCATCCTGAAAGTGGGGCTTGAGCCAAGCTAATTACTAGTATTTCTGCAAACTGCAAGTCCTGGATGTCTCTGCAGAGCTATAGACTGTGGTACATTGGGGATTTTCATGGGCCAAGTGTGGGCTTCTTCTGAAAGCATGGCTGAAGGCCCTGTGGTGGTTTTTGAGATGGAAACTTTAACTCTTGGGAGCTTTTCCTCTGTCAGGGTTGTAGACTCCTGGTGCTCATATATTATGGTGGCGGTGGTGGTGTGCATGTGTATGTGTGTAACTCATTCTGCAAAAGATTCAAACCACATTTAGAGTTTAACACTGAGTACTACAAAAAAAGAAAAAAAGAAGAAAAAAAGACCTCTAGATTCTCCTACCTAAATTTCTCATCTCTCACAGTCTTGTGGTTGTCTCCTAATTGGAGTGCTTCTAGATGTAACCCCACATCCACACTGAGCTCCTTCCACCTCATCGACTGCTGATAAATTTTGTTTGTCTGAAAACTTAAAATTTTTTTCCTCTTCATTTTTTTCTATCCATACAAATCTGTGTTGGAAATATTCTTTTAGCATTTTGTGGATTTTATTGTTTTGCTTAAAAGTCAACCCTCAGGAGTGAATTATTGCTTCTTTTGAGGAAATATGTGAACTTTTTTCTCTTGTGGCTGGTTTTAAGATTTTCTCTTTGTTTTTGGCTTATAGCCATTTTACAATTATGTTCATAGGGTGTGCTTCTTTTTGAATTGATATGGTTTGTGGTTTAAAGGGGTTCTTGAAATTTGTATATTTTTAATTGTTTCTATTCAATGCTTTCCTGTATTTCCACTCCCCTTTTCTTTCCTGGGACTTCAACAGATGGATGTTAGACTTTTGCCCTGTAATCTTTATGACTTATATGTTATTATCTATTGTTTTTCCTCAGTGTTTCAAATTATGCATTTCTATTTATTTTTTGCATAATATACTGTGAAGCTTATTAGACATTACTACTATTTTTAAAATGCTAAGATTTCCATTTGACATTTATTTATTATTTCTGGTTTACTGTTACAAATCTTTAGTCTTGTCTTTTATGTTTTTGATTGTGATAACCATATTTACAGTCTTTATCTGGTAGCATTTAATATGAGTCTGTTCCTATGGCCTGAGTATCTCTTAGTTTGGAGTCATATTGCTTTGTTTACTTATGGAACTGGCTACTTTTGATGGAATACTAACTGGAAATTGTATCAAAGAATTTTAACTGATTTTGAAATCTAGGATGTTATCACTCCAGAAATAATTTCTGTTTGTTTCTGGAACAAAGAAGGAAGCAGCAAACTTGCTTTCAGCCCCTCTTCCATATTTGGGAAATACCCCTGTAGATATTTGGCTTCAAACACCAGGCTCAACAACCTATGGACATTTCTTCACTCAGATAATCTTCACTGTTTTAATACTCTGCTACCTTTAAGCATATTTTTTTGTCCAGCATTTCTAGCTATACTGAATAGAAGGATGGTTTACATTACCCAGTCAACCATTACCATAAGTGGAATAATTACTTTTAGTATACTGAAAAAATGCATTAAATCCTCAAAAGTGGAGAACTCAACTTCTGTTACTAGTGAAGAAAACATTAGAAAACCTTTGTGAATTATTTCCAGCTTTACTACTAAACAAATAACTTACCAACAGTTTATAGAGGTCTACTAATGATTTTGATTATTCTATTTGACAGGGTTTATACAAGATTATAAGTTATTATATCTCTCAATTCTCTAAGTATTCCCTCTTACTATATATGCTTTTCTTGAGAAGACTATATCTTCAGTCTCACAAAGGTGTCTGTCATCTTTGATATAGAGACATTAAACAGTTATTAAGATGAATAGAGTGATGGTTGAACAATGGAACAGAACACAATAACAGTTTTAGCCAAAAGAGAAGAACTGTAGCATCTGGTCATGACCTTGCATTCTTTTTTACCTATAGAGGATGTGCAGAAAGGGGAAACAGAAGTTCCGTTACTTGAAAGGTGGAGACTGTTCAGGTTTAGAGACTATTCAGGGCCTGAATTAGGACCTTTGATTGGCAGAGTCTAAGGGACATTAGTGGTACACAAGTAAGCATTCATAAGGATATTTAAATTCAGGGGAGGGTAATTCTTTGGAAAATACATACTTCTTTTACTTGGTGATTCAAAATATCTGTGAACACTGACAATAGAAGCATGAACCCTTTGTAGTATAGGAGAATGTTAAAATCATAATTATCCTTCTTGGAAAACACTTCAGTCACCTTTTAGCTCTGGCAAGTATATCAAATATAGACAATTCACGATGAATTTTGATCTGCCTTCTAAAACTAGCTTTTTTAGTTTTCATGAGGTGCTGTTTATTAGACGAGATGACTGACATTCCGAGTTTTCTCAAGGACAATTAGGGTTTTTTTTCACTACTAAAATGCTATTTCTTCTGAGTAAAATGTACATTGGCAAAATTAACTCTATGAGTTGATAGAGTAAGAAATTGTATAGGCGTCTATATGATCATTATGTTTTCTCCAGTGGTTGCAAGGTCACAAGTGACCAAGAGCCACTGGAATGGCTCATCTGCAGAGTGAAGGGACTGAGGTCTGTTCAGGAAGTATTCTTCCAGGGATGTGGTGAAGGAAACTATTGGTTTTCTGTGGCATTTGCTTAGCTTCAGTTCCTACTTTATTACCAGTGATGCCAGGAAATGTCCATACAGAATATCACAAATCATACTCAACTTTCAGGCAAACGTGGGGGCTGCTACTTATCAGAAAGTAATTAGTACTGATAAATCAGAATGGTAAAAAATGTGCCTGAAACAAATAATGTCTCGGTCCTA
Source organism: Castor canadensis (assembly GCF_047511655.1). Lineage (NCBI taxonomy): Eukaryota > Metazoa > Chordata > Mammalia > Rodentia > Castoridae > Castor > Castor canadensis. The sequence continues at coordinate 33,313,350 of NC_133395.1, read as the reverse complement.
GGGACAGAGAAGTCAGATAATGACACAATCATGGCAGATTTAGGAGGCTGGGATGAGGACAAAAATCACAACGTAATGGCAGTCAGCTTCCTTGAATTTGATACTCACGTGCCAGGAACGTGCATAAGAAGCTGGTAGGATGAAGGCTAAAGAACAGCAAGGCAGTGGAGTAAGGCATCTCTGAGCTGTAACCCTGCCACTTATTAACCTTATTGTCTTTGCAAAGCATTGCAGTTTTGTAAGCCTTATTTCCTTGATTTGCAAAATTGGAATAATACTAGGAACTTAGTATAATGATTAAATAATATATCCCAAGTGCTTAGTTAATGATAGGGCACATACAAACAACATTAATGATAGCAAATAAATACTATTGTTAACATGGAAACTTCTCTAAAATTTGATCTTCTAAGAGGGAAAAAAGAAATGTTAATTATCTTCAAGTAATTTCAGGAGAAGGGGTTGGGAACAAGAAGAAATGGTACAAGAGAGCCATTTTGAATGGTTAGAAAAATAATTTTATATTTATTAAATTATCTACAAGGAAGAAAATATCAGAATATTTTCTTGGAACTTTGAGTCTGAGAATATGTGAACTTCTTACAGATAATTAGTGTCTTGGGAGGAAGATTATAGCAATAAAGATTAAAAGCCTGAAATCTGTGACCAAGAAGCACCTAAGAATGCGCAAAATTACTCTACTCTCTTCAAAAACATGGCAGATATAAGAAAAGATTCGTGGTAAAGATAATTGTTCTGAAAGAGCAAGATTTCCACCCAAAAGATAAGCAGTAATGTTCTTGAAGATTTTTTTTTCTTGAGGTGACTCAAGAAAGGGTATAAGGGTAGTAGTTTCTTATTTTGCACAAACTGAACAAAACGTGTGTTTACCAACAAACAAGGTGAGTTAGAACTCTCAATGCAAAACAAGGCATGGTATCTTCTCTGAAGGAACACATGGAACATTAGCTATTTCACACCCAAATATATTTCATTGCTGTGTAGCTAGATTTGTCTGATAAAACCATAAACATAATCAGGCTGGGAATGCCATTTTCATGCTTGGAAACACACTTTAACTGTATACCCATTTGGAAGTTGTATGTTATCTGTTCTTGACTTGGGAGCTCATTCAAAGGCAATTCAATTCTGATCTGACCATATATTCAAGGTATGAGAACACTCATTTAGGAAATTTTTAAAATGACTTTCATCTTATAACATGGAGTAGAATACCCATTAACAGAAGATGCCATATAGATATGTGGTAATTTTTTTGTGAAAGACCATCTGCTTACCTCTGTACAACATGGTTGAAGAAGCATAAAATGAAGACCCAAATCCCTTTATGCCCTTGAAGACCAGATGCCTTATGACATGACTGATGGGTAGGGTGAAATTCGCCCCAGTGCCCATTCAGTGGGTGGATATTAGGCAAGAGGCAAAAGAGCCAGCTGTCACAAACCTGAAACACTACATTTTAGAATTTCATCACTAAAATCCAGCTTGAAGCTGAAATTTTTCGATTAGCGATTTTATGAAGGATCTTAGAAAAATATGATTCTGTAGATAAGGCAAAATATAGCTGTTTGACATAATTATGCTAGCTATAACTAGCTCTTAAAATTGTGTATTCTTGAATATTGGAATAAGTCTGATGCTTCTTTTCTTGGGAAATCATGAACTTAGTTTAAACATAATGCAGTGAATCAGAAACTCCAGAGTGAACTGTTTTATTCTGACTTTCAGGTATGTTGTGTTCTGTAACAATAGGCAATGCACTTAACCTGCATAGGGAAAAGAAAAAGGATACTAAAGCACTTCCTTCCAGTACAGAAAAAATTTATAGTGCTTGACAGGGCAAGGGATACAATGAAAATTATTGTCACAGATTCATCTTCAGAGATGAACTTCTCATTTTTACTGAAGTATTTTAATATGCTGTCCAATTAGAGAGAATATAAGACATGAGCTTCTCTGATTTTCATTTTTGGCTGGAAATCTTGGCTGGTTACTGGGACAATCTGTTATTGCTGGCTATTGCTCTGGGGGTGAATTAATGCCAGCCATTCAGCTGTTCACTGAAATCTATATTCTTGTAGAATGGTGGTTTTCTGCTTCCAGTCAAGATCTTACCATTCTTTGCAGTATAAACAAAAAAGATCCCTTTTCTCTCCTTTGGTCTTGCTGGTGTTTTGGGCCCACAGCTCACATTCTGTGCACTTCCTCAGGCCCATTAGTCAGTTTATAGCCATCTGTCTTTGTACCATTAACCCACTTGATTGGACAACATGCAGTTGTTATTTCTTGTGTCTGTGTCACTGCTGCTATGCACTCTGAGGTAGGTACTGTTCTGATGACAGCTCCCTGGGAAGGAGTCTGGGTGGAGAATGCCTCTGTGAGAATCAGAAGCTGGGGCAGAATTTGTCCCTGGGTGGTAAGGAGTTGGATAAAGGCAGTCTTTGATTATGTTGTAGAAAGAGTAAAGCAATGGAAAAGTGGCCACTGAATAGGAAGAAAATATAGGGAGAGATAAGAGAAAATCACATGGTGGCTGAGGCAATTTTCTAGCCTTGGAAGATTAAACAATAGCACAAAGGAAAGCAACAGTGTATGAAGAGTTAGCAATAGGTGTGTGCATTTCCTCCTTTCCTTTTCTCTAACTTGTCCCTTCCATGCCATATCATGGGTGGTTTTCCTAAATGCTATTCAGGCTGCTTGAATAAGATAGAAAGAAACAAATAAAGCCAGTATGTTGTTCCCTGGAAGGCCTGATACAACTGGGGAAGCCAACTAGCAATTGTCATAAGAGAGAAGACAGTATGGGGGCACAGAGGCAGAGCCACATTGGATTTCTCTACTGGCTTTCCAGAATTTGATGGAGGAATTATAGAAAATGCTGAGGGAATGGTAATGGCACTGAGAAAACCTCAAGATACTGCATGCTGCTTCAAGAAAAAAAAAGACAGTGAGAGGTTGTATGATATGTGAAAAATGAAGAAATGTATCTTCTCCCCCGTTTATTCAATTATGTTTTCATATGTTAAGTATGATTTCATGAGAATTTAATTTGCTCTATGGGTTTTAATCCAGTTTTATAACAATTTTTTATTGCTCCAATTTTTCTGTTTGGCCATTAGGAGGTCCTTCAGGTTGTTTCCTGTTTTAGGTTCATGTAATATTTTCCCTGCCTCAGCCCTAGGATCAGTGACTTCTCTAAAGGGTCCCACATGGACAATGGTATTCAGAACCCAAATCTGGGTACTAATCATGCTCATTGCTGTTAGAATAACATTGATTCCAGGTCCTTTCATAGATGAAGCTAGAAAATACATATGTGTATAATACTCATGCACCTAAATTTATCTATTAAGTTTATATTGATACCTCTCTGTAATCCAATCCTCATTCTTCATTTTCTTATTTGCAACTCTCTTCCAGAACAAAAGAAACTTGAATCCTTATCTTGACAATATGTTTACTTGTTAGTTAAATCCTAGCTTACATATGTGATGGTTTCAGCATGGCTAATCCATGCCTCTGTGAGAAACAAATTTACTAACTAAATCACAAAACTTGTGTATAGGTCTTTTAATCTTTGGGATCTAGGCTTATTGTGATAATGTATTTATTTCCTCTCAAATTTAGTTTTCAAGGTGACCTTCTCCTGTATCAGCTGGAGTGAGATAATTATCACTTGAATAGATTTTTGGTGGTACAGGTTATCACTGGAGTGCAGCAGTGTGCAAACTGTCTGCAGATAACAAAGATACTTGTACTCTGAAAAGAAAAAGTTAACATAAGCTTGCTTACTTCATAATTGGAAGGATACATTTTGGTATAACTTTTTGAGTTTTCTTACCAGTATCAGCTTATAAATCAATATTTGTGTGAAGTCTCAAAACAGTATACTAAATTTGGATGGGAAGCCTATACCATTCACAGACATTTTGGATTTTATTTGCAGAATTAATAAATCAAAATGACCCAACAGTTTTCTACTCTTTTGGATAGAATTCATTTCATTGGAGGGTCTCAAAATAGTGGAGATTAATCTATATTTTATTTCCACAGGTCTAAAATATATCTTTATATTTATATTATATTGTATCTTCCTTAAAGTTATTTGTACAATTTATAACTTCTAATACTGATTCATTCACTCTCTTTCTCTCTCTCTCTCTTTCTATCTTTCTCTCTCGCTCTCTTAGTGTTTTGAGACAGGGGCCTCATTATATTTCCCAGGTTGATCCTCAGCTCCTGGACTCAAGCGATCCTCCTGCCTCAGCTCCTGAGTGCTGCGACCACAGGCACATGCCACAGTGTATGGCCGTGATTTTTTCAAAGTGGCAGTTTTTGTAAATCTAAAGAATATACTGAAAAGTTTTAATTTTTTTTTCAAAAAAATTAAAGTAAAAACATAATGACATTTATACTTACTAAAAGATCAAGGATTAAGGCAGGATGCAGTGGTTCAAACTTGTAATTCTAGCTTGTAATTCTGACCATGCAGTTCAAGGTCAGCCCAGGCAAAAACTTCGGATCTCAGCTCCGTGTGGTGACATCTGCCTGTCATTCTAGCTGCAGGGGAGGCAGAAAGATAGTGTTCTAGGATGGCCTAGGTATAAAACAAGACCCTATGTGAAAAATACCTAAAGCATAAAGGACTGGAGGCATGGCTTAAGTGTTGGGTTGCCTTCCTGGCAAGCACAAGACCCTGAGTTCCACCACTAGTATCACCAAAAAAATAGAAAAAAAAAAAAGAGGTCAAGGATTAAATAACGGTAACTAATAAAGGCAAGTAATTCACAATACATACTAATTGTGCCACTACTGTCTTCCAGGTTCTGAGAAAACAGTTGTTATTAAAAGAGAAAAATCTCTGTTTTCATGGAATTCATATTCCAGTGGGAGAAAGATACAAAAATAAACAAAATAACTATATTGTGTTATTGGAAGATAGTAAGTGAGAGAGAGAAAAGAAAGCAGGGAAGATGGGTTGGGAGAGTTGGGAACTGAGATGAGCCATAAGTTTAATTAGGATGGTCAGAAAAGGTATCAGTTGGGCAAAAACTTGAAGGAATGGGGGAAAAAGTTGTAGGAATTCTGAGTGAGAAATCAACTTCAAGACTTCAAGCTAGAACTGTTTCTCATGGAGAAAAACTGAGGTCAGAATGACTGGAATGGAATCAATTGGAGATTCTAAGAGAGATTAAGAGGGTAATGAGAGGCAAATATTGAGAGGTAAGATGAGAGTTGATGTCCTAAATCCAGGGCAAGGCCACGGCTCTTACTTTATATGTAAAAGCAAGGCACATGATCAGATGCTAGAGGTGACCAAGGTCTTGTTATTGCCAAATAACTATAGCCCTGCTACAAACTCAATTCTATATTTTCCAGTCTTTGACTACCATTTGTTATCTTTCCAGTTTATTTTATCTAGAACCCTGGCTTCAATTATCCTTTGATACAACTAAGATCTCTAATTCATTGGTCTTACATCCTTTCTGTTGTTGATCCCTTCACATTCTCTTCCTGCTTTTACATCTGGTGGAATCCTATGGGCCATCATTATGCTCACCCTATTCACTGTATCCCAAAGTACCTTGTCATTTTGTTTCTCTTTGTAGCTTCTTGGTAAAATCGTAACTCCCCACATGCCACATTTGTAGTCATTCAAGTAATTGTGCCTAGAGGAAAAAACACATCTTCATGGATGGGTCTTACTTTTTAAAAATTTATTTATTTATTTATTATTGGTGGCACTGGGATTTGAACTCAGGGTCTCATGCTTGGTGAGTACGTGCTCTTACTGCTTGAGCCACTCTGCCATCCCAAGGACTGGTCTTACTTTAAATGAATGATGACTAACCTCAGAAGTGGTCTTAATGTCACAAGGCAATCATGACAATATGTGCAATCATTAGTCCTCAAACACTCATAGACTTCAAGATCTACAAACTTCTTGTCTGGCTTCAAACCTGCAAAACATCTTCTCCATCTCACATCCTTGCTTCTTTCTCTTTTTTTTCAATTTTATTTTATCATTTTTACACTTACTTACATGTGTATACATTATTTGGGCCACCTCCCCCCCCACCCCCACTTGCAGGCAGGACCTGTTTTGCCTTCTTGTTCTCCTACTTTGTTGAAGAAAAAACATAAGAGATAATAAGAAAAAAATAGCATTTTTTTCTAGTTTGAGATAAAGATAATACAGAAAGATTCCTAGTGTTGTTACTATGCATATGTGTATTACAACCCATACTGGTTCACCCCTACCAGACCTCATCACTACTTCCTGGTCACCTTCCCATAGTGGCCTCTGCCAGTTTAAGATTACTGTATTCACTTCTATACAGTGAGCACATCAACCACATTCAAGTCTTAGGTTTCCTTCTCTTTCCCTATTCTTCCCATGTGCATTTTCCCCTTAGTGTGTGACCCATGTCTAATATTACTGCATTTGTTTTAGGTCTATAATCTAAATAAGGGAGAACATGTGATTTTTGGCCTTCTGAGCCTGACTAACTTTGCTTAAGAAGATGTTCTCCAGTTCCATCCATTTACTTGTGAATGACAAAATTTCATTCTTCTTGTGGCTGAGTAAAATTTCATTGTATACCACATTTTCTTAATATATTCATTGGTAGTGGGGCATCTTGGCCTTTTCAATATCTTGGTTATTGTAAATAGTGCTGCAATGAACATGGGTGTGCAGGTGCCTTTGTAGTAACCTGAGTTGCATTCCTTTGGGTATATTCTTAGGAGTGGGATTGCTGGATCATATGGCAGATCTGTTTCACTTTTTAAGAAGCCTCCATATTGTTTTCCAAATTGGTTGCACTAGCTTACATTCCCACCAGCAGTGTATGAGTGTTCCTTTTTCCCCCACATCCTTGCCAACATTTGCTGTTGATGGTGTTCTTTATGCTAGCTATTCTAAAAGAAGTGAGGTGGAATCTTAGTGTGGTTTTGATTTACATTTCCTTTATGGCCAGAAATGGTGAGCATTTTTTCATGTGATTTTTGGCCATTTGGACTTCTTCCTTTGAAAAAGTTCTGTTTAGTTCAGTTGCTCATGTCTTTATTGGTTCATCAATTTTGGGGGAGTTTAATTTTGTGTGCACCTTCTATATTCTGGTTTTCAGTATCTGATGTATAGCTAGCAAAGATTTTCTCTCATTCTGTGGGTGGTCTATTCAATTTACAGACCATTTCTTTTGTTGTGCAGAAGATTTTCATGTAGTCCCATTTCTCTATCCTTTCTCTTAGCTGCTGGGCTGCTGGAGTTCTACTGAGAAAGTCCTTGCCTATACCTTGCTTCCAGTATATTCCCTGCTCTTTCCTGTACTAACTGCAAGGTTTTGGGTTTGATATTAAGGACCTTAATTCACTTTGAGTTGACACTAGTATAGTCATGCTTGCTTCTTATCTTACTAAAATAATTAGAAAATCAAAAGAAACCCTCTAAAAAAAGACATCCATACTCATCTATCCACATTAGTATTTGCCAGAGTATTTTGTGCTTTCTGCTTGGCACCACAGATACATTTCTGTGCTCTTACATGAAGCCCATTCCTCTACATTGACACTGGATATGCTTTTCATCATCCATTCAAGCACTTCACTCTTTCCATCCCATAAAATTATTTATATTTTTCTGACTATTGGATTGTATTCATTAATATGCTATTGTCTATTTCATTTAAAAAACAGAAACCAACACAAGATCCAAGATGGTGGCTAGGGTAGGGAATCAGAAATCCTAAACTCTGTGACACAGAAGCTTTTTGAAATATTGGAGCTATACTTGGGTGATTCTGATTGCTTCTAACCAAAATAGTAATCACCATCACATTAAGTGCAGATAAAATTTAAAGAATGACCCATAAATCAGCCTTTAATTACACATAACAGCCATGAAAATCCTGTGTGGCACAGACAGCAAGATGTGTCAAGCCCTGGGAAAAAAAACCCTGGCTCTTTCTCTTTGTTTTTCTTTCTTCTTTTCTCCCAACAAGTAGAAGATAGAGCATCAATCAGAATCAAACTCATCATGAACCCCAGCATGGAAAGCCTCCCTATGTTGTGCCACATTGTAAAAAGTGGCACCATTTCTCCCTGCCAGCCAGCAACAAAGCTGCTTGAGTGAAACTGCAGAGTGAACAGGTGAGCATCACTTGCTACACAAGATTCCCTTGCCCACCCCCTGGGAACATAATCCAGCATAATCCCCGGACAGGCTGAACCCCCACCCTCAGCAAAACTGAAAAACTAAACAGAGAACTATAATCTAACACCAACAATGGAGGTGGGGGTGGAATGCTGCACCTGCCCTGGAGAACAAGGATGAGACAAGGAGCTGAATTCTCAGTGAAATGTGGGAAAAGCAGTAAGGCTGAGAGCAAGAGTAGGACTGTAAACCACCCTCCCAGAGGAGTTGCTAACACCCAGCAGAGATTGGGAAAGGCATAAAGGCTGAGAGCAAGGGTGGGGCAACTGACCAACCTCCCAAAGCAAGGCAAGTGGTGGATTCTGGAGCTGATCTCTGGGACAGAGGGCAGCATGCAAAACTGAATTGCCCCACCTTGCAGGGGGAGAAGCTGCCCAAACAGAGCTGCAGCTGAAGGGCAACATAGCTGGTGAAAACAACAGCTCTGACAACCCTGCACAAGTTGGCAGTCTTACCTCACCTCACAATTCCAACTAATCTTGTGGACAGAAGGACCAAATACTACTCACAAGCCAGTCACCTGGTGAGACCACATAAGAGCTTCTGCTTGTATGCCAATATCAGGATTGGACACCTAAGGAATAACTCCAGAACTTTTACCAAAGACTGAACTTATTGTGGCTTGTGAACCTGGTATTTTTTATTGTGTTTTGGATTTTTTTTTATTATTAACTTGACCATCAGTATTCTCTTATCCCTATTCTTACCTTCTTCACTTTCCCTCCTTCTCCTGTACTATAATCCATTGTTCTCCCTACCAACTATTCTTTCTGCCCCTTCTCATCCATTCTTTTCCCCATCTTCACTTCTCCCTTCTATCCTCCCCCAACCTCTCATCACACTATCCCTCCCTTCTACACACTCACCACCTAATGACTAGCCTACTGTTCCAATTGTAGACTACTTTAGCCCCCTGAAATCCCTGACACAAGCACCCTCCACTACAACAACAGAAATATAAACAAACACACACAAGGGCCACAAAACCCAGCAGCCCCCAAACCTCTTCCTCAACCTATTAACCCCTTTTCCACCCTCCTTTAGTGCCATAACCTTTACCAATTCCCCCAAATCTGTAATTAGCCTAGTAACAATTACCCCTCTCCCAACTTCTACTGCTTATAGATATTATCTTCAAGGGGTTTTCTATATAGTATGTAAACAACTGGTCTGGCACTGAACCTGTGAATTTGTTATTGCTAAGTTACACCTCCAGGCCAGAAACAGAAAGAGCACATCAACCTAGCTAACAACCAAGTCAGTCACAACACAAAAATTAAATCAAGGAAAGAAAACAGGCAATCAAAACCACCAACCAGCCTATCAAGAACATACTTGCACAGCACCAAGTGGAGCAATGGGAAGAAGAAGAAGGGATAGAAACCATTCTCCTCAAAAAAAAAAATTCAATAATTCAATAAAGGATTCAGTGGGAAAGGAAGACAATGGATACTCAGTTCATGACCTCAGCAAAACAATGATAAATGTCACTAAGCAGCCCAGTGACACCCACATAAAAATCCTCAAAGGAGAAATCTTGGAAGATTCACTGAGAAAAATACGGAGAAGATACTAGACATGATTAACCAGAAAGTACATGATGCACTCAAGAAATTTCAAGACACCAAAAATAAAGAACATGAGAAGACACAGAAACAAATAAAGGAACTCACAGAAGACTTCAACAAACACCAAAGTCAAACAAAAGACACTATAGAGATATATGAATTAAAAATGACAACACAAAATATAAAAGAGGAGTTGAATAAAAATATGGAAAACCTCAGAAAAAAGAATCAAACAGAAATCCTGGAAATAAAAAGTCCCTTTAGTCAAACAAAAAGCACAGAGGAAGGCCAGTCCAGCAGACTAGAACAAGTGGAAGACAGAATCTCAGAGCTTGAACATAAAATAGAAATTAAAGAAAAAAACAGAAGAAATCTTAGTCAAACAATTCAAGAGATGTGAAAGGAATATGCAAGAACTCAGTGGCTCCATCAAAAGACTAAATCTGAGACTCATGAGCATTGAAGAAGGAGAAGAGGTATAAGCCAAAGGGATATGTAATATATTCAATAAAATAATAACAGAAAATTTCTCAAATCTTGAGACGGTTTTGTCCATTCAGGTACAGGAAGTCTCCAGGACACCAAACAGACTTGACCAAAATAGAATCTCCCCATGGCATATTATCATTTAAACAATAAGCACACAGAACAGAGAAAGAATATTGATGGCTGTAAGAGAGAAAAACCAAATAATGTATTAGGGTAAACCCATCAAAATAATAGCAGATTTCTCAACAGAAACCTTAAAAACAAGAAGGGCATAGAGTGAGGTATTTTGGGCACTGAATGAAATAACTTCAACCCTAGGATACTCTACCCAGAAAAACTATCATTCAAAATAGATGGAGCAATAAAAATCTTCCATGATAAACAGAAACTAAAACAATACATGACCACCAAGCCACCACTACAGAGGATTCTACAAGGAATTCTGCACACAGAAACTAAAAGCAAACAAAACTAGGACTCTAAGTGTCAAACCACAAGAAAAGAAAATACAAGTAATCGAGAGTAGCATTGATTTGATTGCACACAATCAAATCCTTAAACAATGAAAAAAACCAAGTAACAGGAATCACCACATACCTATCAATATTAACACTGAAGTTCAGTGGATTGAACTCCTCCATCAAAAGACACCATTTGGCAAGCTGGATCAACAAGGAAGAGCTGACATTCTGTTGTTTATAAGAGACCCATCTGATTGAAGAAATAAAGTGGCTTAGGTTGATAGGCTGGAAGAAGTTTTACCAAGCCAATTGCCTCTGAAAACAGACAGGAGTAGCAATACTTATATCAGACAAAGTAGACTTCAAAACTATACATTGGTCAAATGAGATAAAAAGGACACTTCATACTAATAAAAGGGGCAATACATCTGAAGGAAATATAACCTATATGCACCCAATGTCAGTTGACCAAATTTCATCAAACATACACTCCAGGACTTAAAAGCACATATAGACTCCAACACAGTGGTAGTGTGGTAGTGTGAGATTTTAATACCTCTTAATCAGCAATATAGGCCATCCAAACAAAAAATCAAAAAAGAAATCCTACAACTAAATGACACCATAAATCAAATGGACCTAACTAATGTCTACAGAATATTTCATTCAACAACAGCACAATATACATTCTTCTCAGTAGCCCATGGAACTTTCTCCAAAACAGATCATATGTTAGGGCACAAAGCAAGCCTCAGCAAATAAGAAAATAGAAATATTCCCCCTGCATTCTATCTGATCACAATGCATTAAAATTAGAACTCAACAACAAAAACAACAGCAGAAAATATGTAAATAATTGGAGGCTGAATATCACATTGCAGAGGAAATCAAAAGGTACCTGTAATCTAATGAAAATCTGGGACACAGTAAAGGCAGTCCTAAGAGGAAAGTTTATAGCCATGAGTGCATATATTAAAAGGACAGAAAGATCTCAAATAAACAACCTAATGCTACATCTCAAACTCCTAGAAAAACAAGAACAAGCAAAATCCAAAACAAGCAAGAGAGAAATGATAAAAATAAAGGTCAAAATTAATGAAATTGAGACCAAAAAAACCATATGAAGAATCAACAAAACAAAGACCTGGTTCTTTGAAAATATAAACAAGATTGACAAGCCCCTGGAAAATCTGACTAAAATAAGGAAAGAAAAGACCCAAATTAGTAAAATCAGAAACAAAAAAGGAGAGATAAGAGCAAACACGAAGGAAATCATCAGAGACTACTTTGAGAACCTATATTCTAATAAATTGGAAAATCTTGAAGAAAGGGACAAATTCTAGATACTTATGACTGTACAAAACTGAACCAAGAGGATATTAACCACCTAAAGTATAATGATACTGAAGCAGCACTAGAGTCTCCCAAAAAAGAAAAGTCCAGGACCTGACAGATTATCAGCTGAATTCTACCAGACCTTCAAAGAAGAACTAATACCAACATTCCTTAAACTTTCCCTTGAAATAGAAAGGGATGGAACACTGCCTAACTCATTCTATGAAGCCACCATTACACTAGTCCCAAAATCAGACAAAGACACCTCCAAAAAGAGGAACTATAGGCCAATCTCCTTAATAAACATTGATGCAAAAATCCTCAATAAAATTAATGGCAAACCAAATCCAACAACATATCAGAAAGATCATTTACCATGACCAAGTCAGCTTCATCTCAGGAGCAAGGATGGTTTAACATAGGCAAATCAATAAATGTAATACAGCACATTAACAGAAACAAAGACAAAAACCACTTGATCACCTCAATAGATGCAGAAAAAGCCTTTGATAAGATTCAACACCACTTCATGATAAAAGCTCTAAGAAAACTAGGAATAGAACGAATGTACTTCAACATTATAAAGGCTATATATGACAAACCTATAGCCAACATACTTATTGGGGAAAATCTGAAACCATTTCCCCTATAGTCAGGAACAAAACAAGGGTGCCCACTATCCCCACTCCTATTCAACAGAGCCTTGGGCTTCCTAGCCAGAGCAATAAGGCAAGCAGAAATAAAAGGTATACAAATAGGTAAAGAAATAGTCAAAGTATCTCTGTTTGCAGATGACATGATCCTATACCTCAAAGACCCAAAAAATTCCACTCAAAAACTCCCAGACACCATAAGCAGCTTCAGCAATGTAGCAGGATACAAAATCAACACAAAAATCAGTAGCCTTTCTATACACCAACAATGAACAAACTGAGAAAGAATGTAGGAAAACAATTGTATTTACAACAGCCTCAAAAAAAAATCAAATCCCTATGAATAAGCTTAACAAAGAATGTAAATGACCTCTACTAGGAGAACCATAAACCACTGAGGAAAGATCGAGGAAGACTACAGAAGGTGGAAATCTCTCCCATGCTCATGGATTGGCAGAATCAACATAGAAAAATGGCTATACTGCCAAAAACAATCTACATGTTCTATGCTATTCCCATCAAAATCCTAATGATGTTCATCACAGAGATTGAAAAATCTATCTAAAGTTCATTTGAAAACACAAAGACCATGAATAGCAAAGGCATAGTGAGCAAAAAGAACAATGCTGGAGGTATTACAACACTCGACTTCAAACTATACTACAGAACCAAAGAATAAAAATAGAATAGTACTTATTACAGTAGACAGTGGAACAGAGTAGAAGATGCTGATGAATCCACACAGCTACGTCTGCCTTATTTTTGACATCACTGCCACAAAGATACGATGGAGAAAAGGCAGCCTCTTCAACAAATGTTGCCGGGCAAAGTGGTTTTCTACAGAAAACTGAAACTAGATCCCTGCCTGTCACCCTGTACTAGCATCAACTCAAAGTGGATTAAGGAATTTAATATCAGACCAGAAACCTTGCAGTTAGTACAGGAAAGAGCAGGGAATACTCTGGAAGCAATAGGTATATGCAAGGACTTCCTCACTAGAACTCTAGCAGTCCAGCAACTAAGAGAAAGGTTGGATAAGTGGGACTACCTGAAATTAAAAAGCTTCTGCACAACAAAAGAAATGGTCTCTAAGTTGAATAGACCACCCACAGAGTGGGAGAAAATATTTGCTATCTATACATCAGACAAAGGACTGATAACCAGAATATAGAGGGTGCTCAAAAAACTACACTCTCCAAAATTAATAAACCAATAAAGAAATGAGCAACTGACCTAAACAGAATTTTTTCAAAGCAAGAAGTCCAAATGGGCAAAAACCACATGAAAAAATGCTCACCATACTTGGTCATAAAGGAAATGCAAATGAAAACCACACTAAGATTCCACCTCACCTCTGTTAGAATAGCTAGCATTAAGAACACCAGACCAACAAATGTTGGCAAGGATGCAGGGAAAAAGGAACCCTCATACACTGCTGGCGGGAATGTAAATTAATACAACCAATTTGGAAAACAATATGGATGCTTCTTAAAAAGTGAAGCATAGATCTGCCATATGATCCAGTAAGAGCACTCCTTGGGATATACCCGAAGGAATGCAACTCAGGTTGCTACAAAGGCAACTGCACACCCATGTTTATTGCAGCATTATTTATAATCACCAAGATATGGAAAAAGCCAAGATGCACCACTATCGATGAATGAAACAAGGAAATGTGGTATTTATACACAATGGAATTTTATTCAGTCACAAAGAAGAATGAAATTTTGTCATTCACAAGTAAATGGATGGAACTGGAGAACATCATCTTAAGCAAAGTAGTCAGGCTCAGAAGGCCAAAAATGGCATGTTCTCCCTCATACACGGATTATAGACCTGAAACAAAGGCAGTAATATTATTGGACATGGGTCACACACTAAAGGGAGAATGTGCATGGGCGGAATAGGGAAAAGGAAGAAAACCTAAGACTTGAATGTGGTTGATGTGCTCACTGTAGAGGAGTGAATAAAGCAATCTTTAACTGGCAGAGACCAGTATGGGATGGGACCAGGAAGTAGCTAAGAGGTGTGGCAGAGATGAATCAGTGTGGGTTGCAATATACAAGTGCATGGAATCAACACTAGGAATATCTTTGTACAGCTATCTTTATCTCAAACTAGCAAAAACGCTATGTCTTTCTTATTCTCTCCTGTTTTCTCTTCAAAAAAATCAGAGAACAAGATGGCGGAACAGGTTCTGCCCAGAAGCGGGTGGTGGGGGAACTTTGTGGGGAGCAGCGGGGGGGGGGTCCCAAGCAATGTATATACATGTAAGTGAATGTAAAAATGATAAAATAACACAAAGGTTAAAAAAAAAAACCAGAAACCAAGGATTGAAAAAAATTCCTTCAATTCTTCTCTGTCCAATCCATTTTTTATCTCTGTTTTACAGCAAAATTCTCTAAAAACATCCTTGCTGTTCATGAACTCCACAGTCTGTCTTTCATTCTCTCTTGCATTTATCTCAATTAGGGTTTTATCTTGACCACAGTACTTAAAATTGCTCTGTCAAGGTCTTAGGTCTCATATTGCTTGACTGTCAGCACTATTTGTTAAGAGTTGATTGTTCATTCCCATCTTCATTTGGCTTCAGAATACCACACTTACCTGGTTTTCTTTTAATCTTATTGATGGCTCCTTCTCTGGTTCACTTGCTGATTCTTTTCCTTTCCTCTGAATCTTAATAATATAGTTCACTAAGGCTTAGTTCTCAATTCCCTTCTTTATTAATATTCACATTCTTGGACCTCACCTAATCTCATGGATCAAAACACTCTCTATGTCAAGAAATCCCCATTTTTTATCTCATTTCCAACCATCATAACATTGTTTTGACTCCACCTTTAGGATATATTCAGTGCTTGGGATGTGACCACTCTTCACTTCCACTACTATTGTGACCTTGGTCTGTAGACTCCATCATTCCTAATCAGATTATTATAGTAGCTACATAGTTGGTCTTCCTGACTTAATTCCCCTATACATTTCTCAGCACAGTAGATAGCAGACCAAATAGTAGAGTCTTAAAGTATACAAAGCAGAAGCACTGATACCTGAAGAGAGTTGATTAGGAGATCAGGATACAGTTTGAAGGCAAGTCCAATAGAATTTGCTGATGAGAGAAAGAGAAGAGTCCAGAATGCCAGTCAAGTTTTTGGCCTGAACAATTGAAAGCATGGAGTTGTAGTGAGAGAGGTAAGATCCTCATTACTACTAAGTCTCTAAAATGTATAGACTTTTATGTGAAGTGACCAGACACCTATATCATAAGCCTTTAAATATTTGTTTTTTGAACCACTGGTCCTATTTTGATTTTCTGTTTACAAATTTGGTCATTATAATATAGTTTAAAATAGCACAATAGTAAGATGGAAAATATTTGCAGCATAACAGTGAAACATGAAATGATATATTCACTAAGATTAAAAAAAAGTAGGCCTAGCAAGTATAAGGCCCTAAGTTAAAAACTTCCCTTGGCAAGGGTTGGTGACTCACTCCTGTAATACAAGCTATTCAGGAACTGGAGGTATGGAAGATTGTAGTTTGAGGTCATTCAGGGCAAGAAGTTTGTGAGGCCCCCATCTTGACAAGCTGGATATGGTGGCACATGCTTGTCAACCCAGCTATGTGGGAAGCCTAAATAGGAGGAGCCTGGTCCAGGTCAAGCCTGGGCATAAACATGAGACCCCATGTGGAAAATAATGAAAGCAAAAGTCTGGGAGCATTGCTCAAGTAGTTGAGTGCCTGCCTAGCAGGTGTAAGATCTTGAGTTCAAACCTCAGTACCACCATAAAGAAAAAAGTGATGGAAAAGAAAAAAGAAAAACACGAAATGTAAAATAGTTATGGTAATGGATAAGTGAAAATAAAAATTTGCAAAAATAAAACTCATAATGTAAGCCAGTGAGGAAAGGAGCTATTTATTTTTTCCATCAAAATTTTACTAATATATTGAAATATTTTGTATTTCTAAGTGGGAATTACATCACAAACCTAATTAGGTGTTATATTGAGTCTAAAAATAGATACAGCACCATTTACTTTTGTTAAATAGTGAAATAGTTAACAATTTCTTACATGGACTTGCAGAGATTTTTATAAATAAGCGCCCACAGACTTCTACCTTCAGAGTTCTATTTTATCTGAATGTGATGGTTTAGATCTGGAATGTCTCCTGAAGTCTCATGTGCTGAAGGATTGGTCCACAGCTGTTGGTGCTACTTGGAGGTAGTGGACTTAAGGAGGTATGGCCTAGCTGGAGGAGCTAGTTCACAGGGACAAGCCTTTGAAGGTTTATTGGGACCCTGATCCCTTCCTCTCTGCATCCTGTCCATCACAGAGTGAGAGCTTTGCTCCTGCCTGTGCTTGTACTATGATGTTCTGCCTCACCATGGCCTGGAAACAACTAGGCAGGCCAATCACTGTCTGAAACCTCTGAAACCATGATCCATAATCAATCTTTCCTCCTTTTAAGTTGTTTCTTTCAGGTATTTTTCACAGTGAGAAAAAACTGAGTAACACACTCACAGTGCAATATCTGAGTGTAGAATTGAGAGATTTGACTTCAAAGCCATACTCTGTGACTTATTCACTGGATGATTTTGGTTAAGGTAGATAACTTGAGTGTCAGTTTTTCCATTTGCAAGATGGAGATAGTTTCTCTTCTATCTACTTGACAGGTGGTTGTGAAGATCAAATGTAATAATATATCTGGAAATGTCTTGAAATCACAACAGAAACATGGAAGATTATGATAATTCAGGTTGATGTTACTTCTGCTTCATCCCAAAGGTATATCTTTAGTCTTCATCATCACATCTGATCTTACATATGATGCTTTCCTTTGAATGCCACCAGTTATCTTTTAAAAAAACTGAACAATAATACAAACACATCTTTTCAAAGTTGGAGCAAAATTCTAGGATGCTAATAAGTCATATGTTTGTCTCACAATGATTAGTAAAAGATTAACAATGCCAGGCATAATTGGTAGTATAATCTTATCATATGAATTCTTGAAAAGAGATAAACTTAGCAAGCATTAAACAAACATTTTATTTTAGAGTTACCTTGCTTAGTTTTTGAATACATAGTTCTGATCAGGGGAACTATGAGGTTAATTTATTAATAGAAGATTAAATAATTCATCTGACTAGAAGTATATTATGGTGTTCCATATACAGAATCTCAGAATGCAGTCAGAGTCTTCTCATTAACCACCAATTCTTTGTTTAAGAGGAAGATTCATGAAGACAGTGATCCAGGTAGAACTGAAGAATGGAGAAAATATCAGTTTTAAAATTAAAATAGTTGAAATTATGGCTCTCCTAGCAGAAGCAGATTTATGCAGTATGTGTTTAACAATCACAAACAAAAGGCAAATGAAAGGGTCCATCGGCTGCAACCAATCTTTTCACTCTCTCCAAAACTGCATGTATGTTATGGGTGATAAAATTCATCAGGATAAAAATAGAATGTATTGTAAGTTGAGAGAAGCCAATTATTATTTTTGAAAGGACAACAAAAATGTGCCCCAAGTTTATAGCTACTGCTGTGAAAGCTTTATAATAAAAGCAATGTGATTATACAGTAGTTTAGCTAAAAACAAAACATCTGATGCCAGAGTAAATGGACAGAAATAAACTGCAAAATATATCTGTGCTCATGAAAATGGGAATTGGTTTGGGCCTAGAGCCAAACAGAATTAAATGTGAAAAAAAGAGGAAAAGGCATGTTTTAAGAAGTTTTTCTCCACTCCAGACTGTAGCCCTATTCCTTCCTAATTATGTGCACCAAGCCTTCCCTAGCTCGCCAGAGATGCAGACAGAATATGTCTGCCAAGAAACTCAGTGACTTACCCTCTTTGAATCTCTGTCTGTCTTCTATAAAATGTGAATGCAGAAGTTATCTAACATCCTTTCCAACTCTTAAAAATATTCTTTGTTTTTCCAGGACTCTTGTAATCTAGTCTTACATAGAAGTTTTAGGAGGACCAACTTCCAAAATTTTTATTATAGGCTGCTAAGTTGCTTGTTCTCTAGGACTACTTATTACCTTTCATTTTCTCTTGTTAGTCTCTGTACCTTTCAGCATATGTCTTCTTTTCCTTGGCCCAATTTCTCATTTTGCTAGGATATATTCTCCCATATTAACAAACAAAACTGCAGAGAGGCAAAAATCAAGTTCTATATATCTACTTTTTTGTACTGTGCAGGCAATCTTAATTGATTGATTAATTTCAGAATTGTGGGTTGAAGTGCATTTGCCCTTCAAATTTTGAAAGCACTTCTCTGTGGTCTCTGTAGCTGCCTGTGTTGCTATCCTGATTCTTGCATCTTTGTGTGTGAGCTTTTACCTCTCTATTTTTTTTTTCATTTTTCTTTTATTATTCATATGTGCATACAAGGCTTGGTTCATTTCTCCCCCCTGCCCCCACCCCCTCCCTTACCACCCACTCCACCCCCTCCCGCTCCCCCCCCTCAATACCCAGCAGAAACTATTTTGCCCTTATCTCTAATTTTGTTGTAGAGAGAGTATAAGCAATAATAGGAAGGAACAAGGGGTTTTGCTGGTTGAGATAAGGATAGCTATACAGGGCATTAACTCACATTGATTTCCTGTGCGTGGGTGTTACCTTCTAGGTTAATTCTTTTTGATCTAACCTTTTCTCTAGTTCCTGGTCCCCTTTTCCTATTGGCCTCAGTTGCTTTAAGGTATCTGCTTTAGTTTCTCTGCATTAAGGGCAACAAATGCTAGCTAGTTTTTTAGGTGTCTTACCTATCCTCACCCCTCCCTTGTGTGCTCTCGCTTTTATCATGTGCTCATAGTCCAATCCCCTTGTTGTGTTTGCCCTTGATCTAATGTCCACATATGAGGGAGAACATACGATTTTTGGTCTTTTGAGCCAGGCTAACCTCACTCAGAATGATGTTCTCCAATTCCATCCATTTACCAGCGAATGATAACATTTTGTTCTTCTTCATGGCTGCATAAAATTCCATTGTGTATAGATACCACATTTTCTTAATCCATTTGTCAGTAGTGGGGCATCTTGGCTGTTTCCATAACTTGGCTATTGTGAATAGTGCCGCAATAAACATGGATGTGCAGGTGCCTCTGGAGTAACAGTCTTTTGGGTATATCCCCAAGAGTGGTATTGCTGGATCAAATGGTAGATCGATGTCCAGCTTTTTAAGTAGCCTCCAAATTTTTTTCCAGAGTGGTTGTACTAGTCTACATTCCCACCAACAGTGTAAGAGGGTTCCTTTTTCCCCACATCCTCGCCAACACCTGTTGTTGGTGGTGTTGCTGATGATGGCTATTCTAACAGGGGTGAGGTGGAATCTTAGTGTGGTTTTAATTTGCATTTCCTTTATTGCTAGAGATGGTGAGCATTTTTTCATGTGTTTTCTGGCCATTTGAATTTCTTCTTTTGAGAAAGTTCTGTTTAGTTCACATGCCCATTTCTTTATTGGTTCATTGGTTTTGGGAGAATTTAGTTTTTTAAGTTCCCTGTATATTCTGGTTATCAGTCCTTTGTCTGATGTATAATTGGCAAATATTTTCTCCCACTCTGTGGGTGTTCTCTTCAGTTTAGAGACCATTTCTTTTGATGAACAGAAGCTTTTTAGTTTTATGAGGTCCCATTTATCTATGCTATCTCTTAGTTGCTGTGCTGCTGGGGTTTCATTGAGAAAGTTCTTACCTATACCTACTAACTCCAGAGTATTTCCTACTCTTTCTTGTATCAACTTAAGAGTTTGGGGTCCGATATTAAGATCCTTGATCCATTTTGAGTTAATCTTGGTATAGGGTGATATACATGGATCTAGTTTCAGTTTTTTGCAGACTGCTAACCAGTTTTCCCAGCAGTTTTTGTTGAAGAGGCTGCTATTTCTCCATCGTATATTTTTAGCTCCTTTGTCAAAGATAAGTTGCTTATAGTTGTGTGGCTTCATATCTGGATCCTCTATTCTGTTCCACTGGTCTTCATGTCTGTTTTTGTGCCAGTACCATGCTGTTTTTATTATTATTGCTTTGTAATATAGTTTGAAGTCAGGTATTGTGATACCTCCTGCATTGTTCTTTTGACTGAGTATTGCCTTGGCTATTCGTGGCCTCTTGTGTTTCCATATAAATTTAACAGTAGATTTTTCAATCTCTTTGATGAATGTCATTGGAATTTTGATGGGAATTGCATTAAACATGTAGATTACTTTTGGGAGTATCGACATTTTTACTATGTTGATTCAACCAATCCATGAGCATGGGAGATCTCTCCACTTTCTATAGTCTTCCTTAATCTCTTTCTTCAGAAGTGTATAGTTTTCCTTGTAGAGGTCTTTCACATCTTTTGTTAGGTTTACACCTAGGTATTTGATTTTGTTTGAGGCTATTGTAAATGGAATTGTTTTCATACATTCTTTTTCCGTTTGCTCATTGTTAGTGTATAGAAATGCTAATGATTTTTCTATGTTGATTTTATATCCTGCTACTTTGCTATAGCTATTGATGATGTCTAGAAGCTTCTGAGTAGAGTTTTTTGGGTCTTTAAGGTATAGGATCATGTCGTCTGCAAATAGGGATATTTTGACAGTTTCTTTACCTATTTGTATTCCTTTTATTCCTTCTTCTTGCCTACTTGCTCTGGCTAGGAATTCCAGTACTATGTTGAATAGGAGTGGAGATAGTGGGCATCCTTGTCTGGTTCCTGATTTTAGAGGGAACGGTTTTAATTTTTCTCCGTTAAGTATAATGCTGGCTGTAGGTTTGTCATATATAGCTTTTATAATGTTGAGGAACTTTCCTTCTATTCCTAGTTTTCTTAGAGCTTTTATCATGAAATGATGTTGGATCTTATCAAAGGCTTTTTCTGCATCTATTGAGATGATCAAGTGGTTTTTGTCTTTGCTTCTGTTAATGTGGTTTATTACGTTTATTGATTTTCGTATGTTGAGCCACCCCTGCATCCCTGGGATGAAGCCTACCTGGTCGTGGTGAACAATCTTTTTGATGTGTTGCTGAATTCGATTTGCCATTATTTTATTGAGGATTTTTGCATCAATGTTCATTAAGGAGATTGGCCTATAGTTCTCCTTTTTGGAGGTGTCTTTGCCTGGTTTTGGGATAAGTGTAATAGTGGCTTCATAAAATGTGTTTGGCAGTTTTCCTTCCCTTTCTATTTCATGGAACAGTTTAAGGAGGGTTGGTATTAGTTCTTCTTTAAAGGTCTGATAGAATTCAGCAGAGAATCCATCAGGTCCTGGACTTTTCTTTTTGGGGAGACTCGATTGCTGCTTCAATTTCATTTTGTGTTATACGTCTATTCAGGTGATTAATTTCCTCTTGGTTCA
The DNA here is from genome assembly GCF_047511655.1 of Castor canadensis. Taxonomy (NCBI): domain Eukaryota; kingdom Metazoa; phylum Chordata; class Mammalia; order Rodentia; family Castoridae; genus Castor; species Castor canadensis. Next base: position 33,291,256 of record NC_133395.1, on the reverse strand, counting down.
GTTTTGGATGATCATATGTATCTAGAAATCTGTGCATTTCTTTAAGATTTTCAAATTTATTTGAATATAGGTTCTCAAAGTAGTCTCTGATGATTTCCTGGACTTCCATGGTGTTTGTTGTTATCTCCCCTTTTGCATTCCTGATTCTACTAATTTGGGTTTTTTCTTTCCTCATTTTAGTCAGGTTTGCCAGGGGTCTATCGATCTTGTTTATTTTTTCAAAGAACCAACTTTTTGTTTCATTAATTCTTTGTATGGTTTTTTTGGTTTCTATTTTGTTGATTTCAGCTCTTATTTTTATTATTTCTGTCCTTCTATTTGTTTTGGGATTTGCTTGTTCTTGTTTTTCTAGGAGTTTGAGATGTATCATTAGGTCATTGATTTGGGATCTTTCAATCTTTTTAATATATGCACTCATGGCTATAAACTTTCCTCTCAAGACTGCCTTAGCTGTGTCCCATAGGTTCCGGTAGGTTGTGTTTTCATTTTCATTGACTTCTAGGAACTTTTTAATTTCCTCTTTTATTGCATCGATGATCCATTCTTCATTAAGTAATGAGTTATTTAGTTTCCAGCTGTTTGCATGTTTTTTGTCTTTACTTTTGTTGTTGAGTTCTACTTTTACTGCATTGTGGTCAGATAGTATGCATGGTATAATTTCTATTTTCTTATATTTGCTGAGGCTTGCTTTGTGCCCTAGGATATGATCTATTTTGGAGAAGGTTCCATGGGCTGCTGAGAAGAATGTATATTGTGTAGAGGTTGGATGAAATGTTCTGTAGACATCTACTAGGTCCACTTGATCTATTGCATAGTTTAGATCTTGGATTTGTTTATTGAGTTTTTGTTTGGATGACCTATCTATTGATGATAATGGAGTGTTAAAGTCTCCCACAACCACTGTGTTGGCGTTTATATATGCTTTTAGGTCTTTTAGGGTATGTTTGATGAAATTGGGTGCGTTGACATTGGGTGCGTACAGATTGATGATTATTATTTCCTTTTGGTCTATTTCCCCTTTTATTAGTATGGAATGTCCTTCTTTATCTCGTTTGATCAATGTAGGTTTGAAGTCCACTTTGTCAAAGATAAGTATTGCTACTCCTGCTTGTTTTCGGGGGCCATTGGCTTGGTAAATCTTCTTCCAGCCTTTCATCCTAAGCATATGCTTATTTCTGTCGGTGAGATGAGTCTCCTGTAAGCAACAAATTGTTGGATCTTCTTTTTTAATCCATTTTGTCAAACGGTGTCTTTTGATGGGTGAATTAAGTCCATTAACATTAAGTGTTAGTACTGATAGGTATGTGGTGATTCCTGCCATTTAGTTGTCTTAGTTGTTTGAAGGTTTGATTGTGTGTACCTAACTTGATGTTACTCTCTACTGTCTTGCTTTTTCTTATCCTGTGGTTTGGTGCTGCTTGCCTTTTCATGGTTAAGTTGGGTGTCACTTTCTGTGTGCAGGATCCCTTGCAGAATCTTTTGTAATGGTGGCTTTGTGGTCACATATTGTTTTAGTTTCTGCTTATCATGGAAGACTTTTATTGCTCCATCTATTTTGAATGATAGCTTTGCTGGGTAGAGTATCCTGGGGTTGAAGTTATTTTCATTCAGTGCCCGGAAGATCTCACCCCACGCTCTTCTTGCTTTTAATGTTTCTGTTGAGAAGTCTGCTGTGATTTTGATGGGTTTACCTTTGTATGTTACTTGTTTTTTCTCTCTTGCAGCCTTCAATATTCTCTCCTTAGTTTCTGAACTTGTTGTTTTAATGATAATATGTCGTGGAGTAGTTCTATTTTGATCTGGTCTGTTTGGTGTCCTGGAGGCCTCTTGCATTTGTATGGGAATATCTTTCTCTAGATTTGGGAAGTTTTCCGTTATTATTTTGTTGAATATATTACGCATTCCCTTCGCTTGCACCTCTTCTCCTTCTTCGATGCCCATGATTCTCAAGTTTGGTCTTTTGATGGAGTCGGTGAGTTCTTGCATTTTCTTTTCACAGGTCTTGAGTTGTTTAATTAATAGTTCTTCAGTTTTTCCTTTAATTACCATTTCATCTTCAAGTTCTGAGATTCTGTCTTCTGTTTGTTCTATTCTGCTGGATTGGTCTTCCGTTTTGTTTTGCAGTTCTGTTTCGTTCTTTTTTCTGAGGTTTTCCATATCCTGGCTGTTTTCTTCTTTATTGTTGTCTATTTTTGTCCTGAGTTCATTTATCCATTTATTCATTGTGTTCTCTCTTTCACTTTGGTGTTTATACAGTGCTTCTATGGTTTCCTTTATTTCTTCTTTTGCTTTTTCAAATTCTCTATTTTTATTGTCTTGGAATTTCTTGAGTGTCTCCTGTACATTTTGGTTGACCCTATCCAGTATCATCTCTATAAAATTCTCATTGAGTACTTGTAGTATGTCTTCTTTTAAATTATTCTTGTAGGCTTCATTGGGTCCTTTGGCATAGTTTATCTTCATTTTGTTGGAGTCTGGCTCTGAGTTTCTGTTCTCTTCATTCCCCTCTGGTTCCTGTACTAATTTTTTGCTGTGAGGAAACTGGTTTCCTTGTTTTTTCTGTCTTCCTGTCATTGTCGTTGGTGTTGTTACTGTCCCTGTACTGTGTGTAATTAAGTATTTTCTAGCTTGTAATAATAATAATGGGAATATTGAGAATGAAAGAGTGAGCTGAGATGGAAAGCAAGAAGTTAAAGAAAAGGGGAAAACAAATATAGAGAAAAGAGGGAGAAAGCAGAACAAGGTATCAGACAAGAGAGTTTTAAAGGTATAAACAGGGAGTGTTAGTGTACTAATCGACAGTAAGCTGAACAGACAATAGAGAGACAGAGAGAGGATTGAAAATCAAAGATAAAAAAATAAAAAAAAAGTATATGAAAGTAATATCTATTTATAAAAATGAATTAAAATAAAATGGAAAATAGAAAATTAAAAAAAAAAAAAACCAAAAAACTTCCAAGTTTATATGCAATGCAATTTCAGTCTTAATAATTTGGATGTCTGTCTCAATCTCCAGTCCTGGAGTTGGTGCCTCAGATGTTGTTCTGTAGTTGTCTCATCAAAGGGGATGCATAAAGTAGAACAAAACTACACTCACACACACACAGAAGAAAAAAAAAAAAAAAAAAGCCCCACCAAGTGTCCCCAGTTCAAATGCAATACAGTTTCAGTAAGTTTTTCGGCTTGCAGGTGTAATTCGGTTGTTCTCTCATCAAAGGTAGGGAGAAAAAGAAAAAAAAGCGTCTGGAGGCAGTTCTGAGAGTGGTATCTGCAACTGTGGCTTGCCTGCCTGCTGCTCTCCGCCTGTAGCTGGCGGTGTTATTTATGCAGATCTCTGGGGTGAGCTAGCACTCACCTGGTCCCACAGGCTTTGTTTGCTCAGAGTTCTCCTGTGCGGCGGCCTCTGCTACAGCCTTTCCCCTTTCCAAGCACTGGGAAAGGTGACACTGCCCCACGTTGTCAGGCCTGCGTGTTTATTTACAGTTCACGTGGGAAGTGGGTCTTCTCTCCTCTCACAAGCGTCCCCACTCCTGGTTGCTGGGCGCGCCCTGCTCCCACCAGAGCCTCTCCGGCCCGCCCGGCTTGTTTATTTACAGTCCCGGGAAGGGTTCCCTTCCCCCAATCTTCAGCGCTCAGGGTGCCCCACCCTCTTTCCAGCGTGTCTTAACTGTTCTTATTGCTTAGTACTCAGTTTCTCTTTTTTTCCCGGGTGGAGGTCAGTCTGTCCAAGGGGCTATGCTGCTCTGGCCCATGCTTGTCTGTGGGGCTACCGCGGTACCACGAAGCTCACCTGGTCCACGTCTTCCCAAGCCGTATGGGCGCCGGCCACTGGCGCCCCGGGGGCCCTCCTCGGTTCTCCGTTTAACGTGAAGTGGAGATTCTCTGCACCGGCTGGAGATGTGGAGGAGTCAAAGTTATGCCTTTTCTCAGTGATTATGCCTGCAAAGTGTGTCTCCAGCGTCTCTCCAAGATTTCACTATAGGAGGCTCGCTTTCTGCTTCCTACCTCTAGCCGCCATCTTGGAATCCGCCGAGCTTTTACCTCTCTAAAATCTTTAAAAATCTTTTTTCTATCCCCAGAGTACTTAAAAAATGGGGTGTGGAAGTTTTTGAAATTAATTTAGTTTCTTTTTTACTGTGCTTGTTCAATTTGGATGCATACTCCTTGCTGTCCTTAGAAACTTTTTTGTTAGTATATCACATATGACTTTCCTTCATTGTTCTCTGGTGTCTCTTCCTGGATCATGTACCATACAGGTGACAGACCTCATGGACTGATTTTCTCTAATTTCTTATCTTTTGTTTCCCATTTTCCACCTCTGTTACTCCTCAACTTTATTTTCTAACTTTGCCATCGAATTCCTTATTTCTGTCATCACATTCTTCATACCTTCTGAAGAGCTCTATTGTTTTCTGAAAGCTCTCTTTCCGACTCTACCAAATATTTTTTCATAGATATGCTGCATCTTTTTATCTCTCTGAAGATTTAACTTCATTTTTGTGGGTTGGATTTTTTTCCTTTGGACTTTCTTTTTCTTCTGAGTTTCTTGCAGCTGTTTGTCATGATCGTTCTCATTCATCTTGGAGGTGTTTCTAAAATATCCAGTGAACTTTGGATATCTTTTCAGATTTAAGACAGAGTCCTAAAAACAGTTGGATCCAAAATTATTTGGGTTTGGATAGAATTTATTGAGGCTGGCTGAACCTGGATATTCTTCTCAGGGAGTTATAACTATTAGTACATGTGAGGACCTTCCCTTGGCCAGCAGCCAACCTCCTCAAGAGGGAGCTCTCCTACTGCCAGTTGGCATAGGGTCAGTGTACACCAGGGCAAGCATGGCTGCTGTGAATTTATCACTCAATCAGAGGAAGGAAGCTGGGGTGACGGGAAAGGGATTCCACTGTTCAATTTGTTTTGAGAATGACTTCCCACTCTTCTCTCAGCTTTTGGTGTGCTGTGTCCTGAGTCCCTAAGGCTGATCCCAGTCTCTCTCTGAATTAGAGAGGAGACTATACTGTGTGGACTGCAGAGGTATAACTCCTTTTTCTATAAATTTTCAATAAACTCTCTGTCTTCAATCTCTCTTCCATATTCATCTTCAGAAGTATCTTTGGTCTCTCATTCCTAAATCCTCCTAATGTTTTTTGGCAAGAATTTCTTGCTAATCCATCAATTGTCATAAATCAGATATTTGCCAGTTCTCCAAGTACTGCAGTCATCACTTCATCTCCATCAACCTCTCTTGTTTTTTTGTGTTTATGTTTATTTCTCCCTTTTATGTCATTTTAATAGAGTGGGGGCTTTTGGGGGGAGAGGGAAAGCAGTGTAAGTCTGTATATTTTCCCTTTTATGTTGAAGTATAGATTATTATTAGTAAGTTCTAGATGAGAATCCAGCCCCCCTTCCTCTAGATAAAAATCAATACAATGGAAGCTGATTTATTCTCATGTGTTTGCCCAAGTGGATTGTCGTGGTTGATGTTAATCTTTGCTTTATGTGGTAACCCAGGGATCTAGTGCCTTCTGTCTTATGGTTCATTTATCCCCTGGAGATTCTTTGTTTTTTGCATCAAGCTGGCAGAAGCAAAACAAAGCATTGGGAATATATACATGCTCCTTCAAAACCTTGTCCTACAAGTTACAGGCATTATTTTTTCTTCCATCCCATTGATAAGAACTGGTGATATGGCTACATAAAGAGAAATTATTGACTGTTAGGAAAACAATATTTTCTTGCCAATTAGCCATCTCTGGCAGAGTTTTCCTTCTGGCTACCAATGTTCATTTATATTCTTTCACTGCATAGAACAGATTAATTCTTTCCCCGAGGGAGATAACCTAAATCCCCAATTTATATCTGTGTTTGTGTCAAAACAAATATCTTTGGATAATGCCAATTACCTCCACCAGATCCACATGTGGCTTCTCCAGAGTTAGGGGGTCATAAGCTGAAGTACCAGATACCTTATCTCTTGATGCCCCTCTATGAACACACATATACAATGCAAAATGGTAGACTAGAAGAACCCAGTTTGGAAAAAGAAAGAACTGATAAATACAATAATTACTGATCTGTAGTAGTGATGGAATTCTGATGGGTAGGATTCAGTCAGAAGAGGAAGTTCTTGATTTGGGTATTAGATTTTAACTCCAGGGGAAGATTTTGTTCATTACCCTCCATGGTCACCAGCACCATCTTTTGGTCCATTATTTTCCATTGGCACACCTAAGTGGGTATTGGTGAAGAGATCAGACTTTTTACTTTGTTCAACTTTCCTGGCCACTTTCTAATCCCTCAAGTTTCAGCCAAGAGGAATCTCTAGAGATATTTGAAAGCCCAAATGATCAATGTATTTTTGAGGATTTACTGTGATTTCTTGGATCAAATATCTACTTTGTTTCCAATCACTTCCTTTGTCAGAATGTCCCTTCCTCCAACCCCCTACCATTGACTTTTTTCTAGGTATAGTTCTTCAATATGAGCTGTGGGTGGATTTTTCCACGGGGTGTTTCAGAATCCCTGGCTCCTTCCATTTGCTCTACCTATTCTCCATGGTTAGTCAGAAGAAAGAAAAAAAACACAGGGAAAAGGCTCATTAATTTATTAAAAGTTTGTGCAGACGTGATGTATACATTTCCATACTCTCTCTATCTTAAGAAATATTGATCAGTTTCCACATAGATGCAAGTGCACCCTGAAAATGTAGACTCTGGTTTTGCAGCTATTTATTTGCTTTACAACAACTCCATAATACGGAAAAGGAAGGGAAGTTTTTGGTTTTTAGCTGTTCATCTGCACCTCATCTATGAGGAAGCAGAGACAAATCAGCTGCTTTTTAAATTTGATTTATGAGCTGTTGTTTTATTTGATTTCTGCTCTAGTATTTAAAAATTTTTTTTTCAGAATTCTTCTGACTTTGAAAGGTTTCACACTTTATTGGCAACAAAGATGTTTTCTTTCTCTTTTTTTGATAATGATTTGTGTTGACTCTCAGTAAGTAGAAGGAATTTCTTTTGCTTCTATTATGTGAGCTACAAAAAGTAATTTCTTTTTACCTACTTCTTTTTTTTTTATTATTCATATGTGCATACAATGCTTGGGTCATTTCTACCCCCTGCTGCTACCCCCTCCCTTACCACCCACTTCACCCCCTCTTTCTTCCCCCCACCCCCTCGATACCCAGCAGAAACTGTTTTGCTCTTATCTCTTAATTTTGTTGAAGAGAGAGTATAAGCAGTAATAGGAAGGAACAAGTGTTTTTGCTAGTTGAGATAAGGATAGCTATACAAGGAGTTGACTTGCATTCTTTTCCTGTGCATGTCTGTTATCTTCTAGGTTAATTCTTTTTGATCTAACCTTTTCTTTAGTTCCTGGTCCCCTTCTCCTATTGGCCTTTTAAGGTATCTGCTTTAGTTTCTCTGCATTGAGGGCAACTAATGCTAGCTAATTTTTCAGGTGTCTTACCTATCCTCATAGCTCCCTTGTGTGCTCTTGCTTTTATCTTGTGATCAAAGTTCAATCCCCTTGTTGTGTTTGCCCTTGATCTAATGTCCGCATATGAGGGAGAACATACGATTTTTGGTCTTTTGGGCCAGGTTAACCTCACTCAGAATGATGTTCTCCAATTCCATCCATTAACCAGTGGATGATAACATTATGTTCTTCTTCATGGCTACATAAAATTCCATTGTGTATAGATACCACATTTTCTTGATCCATTTGTCAGTAGTGGGGCATCTTGGCTGTTTCCATAACTTGCCTATTGTGAATAGTGCTGCAATAAACATGGGGGTGCAGGTGCCTCTGGAGTAACCTGTGTCACAGTCTTTTGGGTCTATCCCCAAGAGTGGTATTGCTGGATCAAATGGTAGATCAATGTTTAGCTTTTTAAGTAGCCTCCAAATTTTTTCCAGAGTGGTTGTACTAGTCTACATTCCCACCAACAGTGTAAGAGGGTTCCTTTTTCCCTGCATCGTTGCCAACACCTGTTGTTGGTGGTGTTGCTAATGATGGCTCTTCTAACAGGGGTGAGGTGGAATCTTAGTGTGGTTTTAATTTGCATTTCCTTTATTGCTGGAGATGGTGAGCATTTTTTCATGTGTTGTTTGGCCATTTGAATTTCTTCTTTTGAGAAAGTTCTGTTTAGTTCAATTACCCATTTTTTTATTGCTTCATTAGTTTTGGGAGAATTTACTTTTTAAGTTCCCTATATATTCTGGTTATCAGTCCTTTGTCTGATGTGTAGTTGGCAAATATTTTCTCCTACTCTGTGGGTGTTATCATCAGTTTACAGACCATTTTTTTTGTTGAGCAGAAGCTTTTTAGTTTTATGAAGTCCCATTTATCTATGCTGTCTCTTAGTGGCTGTGCTGCTGGGATTCCATTGAGAAAGTTCTTACCTATACCAACTAACTCCAGAGTATTTCCTACTCTTTCCTGTATCGACTTTAGAGTTTGTGGTCTGATATTAAGATCCTTGATCCATTTTGAGTTAGTTAGTATTGTTATAGGGTGATATACATGGATCTAGTTTCAGTTTTTTGCAGACTGCTAACCAATTTTCCCAGCAGTGTTTGTTGAAGAAGCTACTTTTTCTCCATTGTATATTTTTAGCGCATGTGTCAAAGACAAGTTGGTTACAATTGTGTGGCTTCATATCTGGGTCTTCTATTCTGTTCCACTGGTCTTCATGTCTGTTTTTGTGCCAGTACCATGCTGTTTTTATTGTTATTGCTTTGCAATACAGTTTGAAGTCAGGTATCGTGATACCTCATGCATTGTTCTTTTGACTGAGTATTGCCTTGGCTATTCATGGCCTCTTGTGTTTCCATATAAATTTCACGGTAGATTTTTCATGTCTTTAATGAATGTCATTGGAATTTTGATGGGATTTTAATTTTGCATTAAACTTATAGATTACTTTTGGGAGTATAGACATTTTTACTATGTTGATTCTACCAATCCATGAGCATGGGAGATCTCTCCACTTTCTGTAGTCTTCCTCAATCTCTTTCTTCAGAAGTTTATAGTTTTCCTTGAAGAGGCTGTTCACACCCTTTGTTAGGTTTACACCTAGGTATTTGATTTTTTTTGAGGCTATTGTAAGTGGCATTGTTTTCATATATTCTTTTTCAGTTTGTTCATTATTAGTGTATAGAAATGCTAATGATTTTTCTATGTTGATTTTATATCCTGCTACCTTGCTATAGCTATTGATGATGTCTAGAAGCTTCTGAGTAGAGTTTTTTGGGTCTTTAAGGTATAGGATCATGTCGTCTGCAAATAGGGATATTTTGACAGTTTCTTTACCTATTTGTATTCCTTTTATTCCTTCTTCTTGCCTAATTGCTCTGGCTAGGAATTCCAGTACTATGTTGAATAGGAGTGGAGATAGTGGGCATCCTTGTCTGGTTCCTGATTTTAGAGGGAATGGTTTCAGTTTTTCTCCATTAAGTATAATGCTGGCTGTAGGTTTGTCATATATAGCTTTTATAATGTTGAGGTACTTTCCTTCTATTCCTAGTTTTCTTAGAGCTTTTATCATGAAATGGTGTTGGATCTTATCAAAGGCTTTTTCTGCATCTATTGAGATGATCAAGCAGTTTTTGTCTTTGCTTCTGTTAATGTGGTTTATTATGTTTATTGATTTTCATATGTTGAACCACCCCTGCATTCCTGGGATGAAGCCTACTTGGTTGTGGTAAATAATCTATTTGATGTGTTGTTGAATTTGGTTTGCCATTATTTTGTTAAGGATTTTTGCATTAGTGTTCTTTAAGGAGATTGGCCTATAGTTTTCCTTTTTGTAGGTGTCTTTGCCTGGTTTTGGGGTAAATGTAATACTGGCTTCATATAATTTGTTAGGCAGTTTTCCTTCCCTTTCTATTTCATGGAACAGTTTAAGGAGGGTTGGTATCAGTTCTTCTTTAAAGGTCTGATAGAATTCAGCAGAGAATCCATCAGGTCCAGGACTTTTCTTTTTGGGGAGACTCTTGATTGCTGCTTCAATTTCATTTTGTGTTATAGAGCTATTCAGGTGACTCGTTTCCTCTTGGTTCAGTTTTGGATGATCATATGTGTCTAGAAATCTGTCCATTTCTATAAGATTTTCAAATTTATTTGAATATAGGTTCTCAAAGTAGTCTCTGATGATTTCCTGGACTTCCATGGTGTTTGTTGTTATCTCCCCTTTTGCATTCCTGATTCTACTAATTTGGGTTTTGTCTCCTCATTTTAGTCAGGTTTGCCAGGGGTCTGTCAATCTTGTTTATTTTTTCAAAGAACCAACTTTTTGTTTCATTAATTCTTTGTATGTTTTTTTTGGTTTTTATTTTGTTGATTTCAGCTCTTATTTTTATTATTTTCTCTCCTATTTGTTTTGGGATTTGCTTGTTCTTGTTTTTCTAGGACTTTGAGATGTATCATTAGGTCATTGATTTGGGATCTTTCAGTCTTTTTAATATATGCACTCATAGCTATAAACTTTCCTCTCAGGACTGCCTTTGCTGTGTCCCATAGGTTCCGGTAGGTTGTGCTTTCATTTTCATTGACTTCCAGGAACTTTTTAATTTCCTCTTTTATTTCATCAATGATCCATTGTTCATTAAGTAATGAGTTATTTAGTTTCCAGCTGTTTGCATGTTTTTTGTCTTTACTTTTGTTGTTGAGTTCTACTTTTACTGCACTGTGATCAGATAGTATGCATGGTATAATTTCTATTTTCTTATATTTGCTGAGGCTTGCTTTGTGCCCTAGGATAAGTATTGCTACTCCTGCCTGTTTTCGGGGGCAATTAGCTTGGTAAATCTTCTTCCAGCCTTTCATCCTAAGCCTATGCTTATTCCTGTTGGTGAGATGGGTCTCATGTAAGCAACAAATTGTTGGATCTTCCTTTTTAATCCATTTTGTCAAACGGTGCCTTTTGATGGGTGAATTAAGTCCATTAACATTAAGTGTTAGTACTGATAGGTATGTGGTGATTCCTGTCATTTAGTTGTCTTAGTTGTTTGAAGGTTTGATTGTATGTACCTAAGTTGAGTTTACTCTCTACTTTGTTGCTTTTTCTTTTCCTGTGGTTTGGTGCTGCCTGTCCTTTCATGGTTATGTTGGATGTCACTTTCTGTGTGCAGAATCCCTTGAAGGATCTTTTGTAGTAGTGGTTTTGTGGTCACATATTGTTTTAGTTTCTGCTTATCATGGAAGCCTTTTATTGCTCCATCTATTTTGAATGATAGTTTGCTGGGTTAAAGTTATTTTCTTTCAGTGCCCGGAAGATCTCACCCCACGCTCTTCTTGCTTTTAATGTTTCTGTTGAGAAGTCTGCTGTGATTTTGAGGGGTTTACCTTTGTATGTTATTTGTTTTTTCTCTCTTACAGCCTTCAATATTCTTTCCCTAGTTTCTGAACTTGTTTTAATGATGATATGTCGTGGGGTAGTTCTATTTTGATCTGGTCTGTTTGGTGTCCTAGAGGCCTCTTGCGTCTGTATGGGAATATCTTTCTCTAGATTTGGGAAATTTTCTGTTATTATTTTGTTGAATATATTACACATTCCCTTTGCTTGCACATCTTCTCCTTCTTTGATGCCCATGATTCTCAAGTTTGGTCTTTTGATGGAGTTGGTGAGTTCTTGCATTTTCTTTTCACAGGTCTTGAGTTGTTTAATTAATAGTTCTTCGGTTTTTCCTTTAATTACTATTTCATCTTCAAGTTCTGAGATTCTGTCTTCTGTTTGTTCTATTCTGCTGGATTGGCCTTCTGTTCTGTTTCATTCTTTTTTCTGAGGTTTTCCATATCCTGGGTCTTTTCCTCTTTAATTTTGTCTATTTTTATCCTGAGTTCATTTATCTGTTTATTCATTGCGTTCTCTCTTTCACTTTGGTGTTTATACAGTGTTTCTATGGTTTCCTTTATTTCTTCTTTTGCTTTTTCAAATTCTCTATTTTTGTTGTCTTGGAATTTCTTGATTGTCTCCTGTACATTATGGTTGACCATATCTAGTATCATCTCTAGAAAATTCTCATTGAATACCTGTAGTATTTCTTATTTTAGTTCATTGGGTTCTTTGGCATAGTTTATCTTCATTTTGTTGGAGTCTGGATCTGAATATCTGTTTTTTTCATTTCCCTCTGTTCCTGTACTAATTTTTTGCTGTGGCGAAACTGGTTTCCCTGTTTTTTCTGTCTTCCTGTCATTACCCTTGGTGTTGTTATTGTCCCTGTACTGTGTGCAATTAAGTATTTTCTGGCTTGTAATAATAGCACTAGTGGTATTTAGGATGGAAGGGTGAGAGGGGATGGAAAGCAAAGAAGTTAAAGGAAAAGGGAAAAACAAGTAAACAAGTAGAAAAAAACCAACCAACCAACCAAACAAACAAAGTTTCAAAGATATAAACAGGGAGAGACAGTGTACTAATCAACTGTAAGATGAAAAGGCATTAGAGAGACAGAGAGAGGATTGAAAATAAAAAATAAAAAGATTAAAGATAAGAATAAAAATAAAAAATAAGTAAATGAAAGAAAAAATATATATAAAAATCTCCAAATTCAAATGAAGTTTCAGTCTTAATAATTTTGGTGTTTGTCCCTCAGCCTCCCATCCTGGAGATGGTGCCTCAGATGTTGTTCTGTAGTTGTCTCATCAAAGGGGAAACATAAAGTAGAACCAAACTGTAGAAAACAAAACAAAACAAAAAAACCCACAAATTGTCCGGAGTTCAAATGCAATACAGTTTCAGTAAGTTTTTCAGCATGCAGGTGTAGTTCAGTTGTTTTCTCATCAAAGGTAGGGAGAGAGAAAAAAAAGTCTGGAGACATTCTGTGAATGGTATCTGCAACTGTGGCTTGCCTGCCTGCTGCTGTCAGCCTGCTGTTGCTGGAGGCGTTATTTATGCAGATCTCAGGAGTGAGCTTAACACTCACCTGGCCCTGCAGGCTTTGTTTACTCAGAGTTCTCCTGTGCACAAGCAGCTGCTGCAAGCTTTCCCCTTTCCAAGCACACTGGGGGAGGTGACACTGCACCTGCTTTCTTAGGCCTGCGTGTTTGGTGTTTGTTTATAGCTCACATGGGAAGTGGGTCTTCCCCCCTCTCTTGTGGAGTTTTCCTCCCTATGCCACTCTCACAAGCTTTCTTGCTTCTGGTTTCTGGGCACATGCTGCTGCTCCTGCCCTCTCTGGCCAGGCTAGGCTTGTTTATTTACAGTTCCGGGAGGGATTTCACTCCACCCCTCTTTGGCGCTCAGGGTGTCCCACCCTCTTTGCCATGTGTCTTTATTATTCTTATTGCTTATTACTCAGTTTCTTTTTTCTTCCCTGGGTAGGGGTTGGTCTGTCCAGGGGGCTATGCTGTTCTGGCCCAGGGTTGTCTGTGGGAGTACCACATACCGCTCAGCTCACCTTGTGGTCTGCGTCTTCCCAAGCCGTCTGGGCACAGGCATCTGGCCGCGGCCCAGGGGCCTCCGGTTTCTCTGTTCAATGTGAAGTGGAGATGCTCTGCTCAGGCTGAAGGTGTGGAGGGGTCAAAGTTTTACCTCTTCTCGGCGGCCTTGCCTGTAAGGTGTGTCTCCAGCATCTCTCTAAGATTTCATTTAGGAGGTACGCTTTCTGCTTCCTCCCTCTAGCCACCATCTTACAAAAAGTAATTTATTGTAATGATGAAAACTTGGTTGTAGAAGATGTTCTTCAGTTCCTGTCACTTTCTTCTTCCACTGGGAATGGGTTCTGTAGCATGTGACCTGACCTTTGGTTAATTGATGTAGGAGTGGGTACTTGATACAAATTGGGCTACATATTCTCTTTTAAAAGACTGAAATATGAAAACAATGAGACTAATGACTATGATTTCTTGGATCTGGATCACTTTAGTGGCAATATTTTCTTTCTTTCTTTCTTTTTAATTCATTTATTCATATGTGCATACATTGTTTGGGCCATTTCTCCCCCCTCCCTATCCCCTGACCCATCCTTCTCCTCCCCAACCCCCCTCACCGCCAGGCAGAACCTGTTCTAACCTTATCTCTAATTTTGTTGAAGAGAAAACATAAGCAATAATAAGAAAGACAAAGTGTTTTTGCTAGTTGAGATAAGGATAGCTATACAGAGAGATTCCTAGCATTGCTTCAATGTACAAATGTGTTACATCCCAAGTTGATTCATTTCCAACTGACCTTTTTGCTAGTTCCTGATCCCCTCTCATATTGACCTCTGTCACTTTAAGGTTTCTGTATTATTCCTCTGCAGTGGGGACATCAAATACTTTCATGTTTTGGGTTTCTTACGTATCCCCATACATCCCATATGTGCTTTCCCTTTATCATGTGACCCAAGTCCAACCACATTGCTGTATTTGCCCTAGATCTAAAGTCCACATAAGATTTTTGGTCTTCTGAGCCTGGTTAACTTCACTCAGAATGATGTTCTCCAGTTCCATCCATTTGCTTGTGAATGATAAGATTTCATTCTTCTTCATGGAGGAATAAAATTCCATTGTGTATAAATACCACATTTTCTTAATCCATTTGTCAGTAGTGGGGCATCTTGGCTGTTTCCATAACTTGACTATTGTGAATAGCACTGCAATAAACATGGGTGTGCAGGTGCAGCTGGAGTCACCTGTGTCTCATTCCTTTGGATATATCCCTAGGAGTGGGATTGCTGGATCATATGGCAGATCTATGTTTAGATTTTTAAGAAGCCTCCAAATTTTCTTCCAGAGTTGTTGCACCAGCTTGCATTCCCACCAGAAGTGTACAAGGTTTCCTTTTTTCCCAACATCCTTGCCAACACCTGTTGTTGGTGATGTTTTTGATGATGGCTATTCTAACAGGAGTGAGGTGGAATCTTAGTGTGGTTTTGATTTGCATTTCCTTTATGGCTAGAGATGGTGAGCATCTTTTCCATATGTTTTTTGGCCATTTGAATTTCTTCTTTTGAGAAAGTTCTGTTTAGTTCAGTTGCCCATTTCTTTATTGGTTCATTGACTTTGGGAGAGTTGTTTTTTAATTTCCCTGTATATTCTCATTAACAGTACTTTGTCTCATGTATAACTGGCAAATATTTTCTCCCACTCTGTGTGTGATCTCTTCAGTTTAGAGACCATTTCTTTTTTTGTGCAGAAGCTTTTTAGTTTCATGAAGTCCCATTTGTCCATTCTTTCCCTTAGTTGCTCAGCTGCTGGGATTCTATTGAAGAAGTCCTTGCCTATACTTCAGCGTGTTTCCTGCTCTTTCCTGTATCAACTTCAGAGTTTTGGGTCTGATATTAAGGTTCTTGATCCATTTTAGGTTGATACTAGTATACTAGTATACTAGGGTGATAAACATGGATCTACTTTCAGTTTTTTGCAGATGGATAACCACTTTCCCAACATAATTTGTTGAAGAGGCTGTCTTTTTTCCATCATATGTGTTTGGTGACTTTGTCAAAAATAAGAGGCGTATAGTTGTGTGGATTAATATCCAGGTCATCTATTCTGTTCTACTGGTCTTCATGTTTGCTTTTGTGCCAGTATCATGCTGTTTTTATTGCTATTGATTTGTAATATAGTTTCAAGTTGGGTATTGTGATACCTCCAGTATTGCTTTTTTTGCTGAGTATTGCCTTGGCTATTCATGGTCTCTTGTGTTTCCAAATGAATTTTAGGGTAGATTTTTCAATCTTTGTGATGAATGTCATTGGGATTTTGATGGGAATTTCATTAAAATGTAAATTGCTTTTGGTAGTATAGCCATTTTTACTATGTTGATTCTACCAATCCATGAGCATGGGACATCTCTCCACCTTCTATAGTCTTCTTCTTTTTCTTTCTTCAGGGTTTGTAGTTTTTCTTGTAGAGGTCATTCACATCCTTTGTTAAGTTTACTCCTAGGTATTTGATTTTTTTTTTTTTGAGGCTATTGTAAATGGAATTGTTTCCATATATTCTTTCTCACTTTGTTGTTGATGTATAGAAAAACTAATGATTTTTGTAAGTTGACTTTGTATCCTGTCACACTAGTGAAGCTGTTTACGGTGTCTAGGAGTTTTGGGTCTTTAAGATATAGGATAATGTCATCTGCAAATAGGATATTTTGACAGTTTCTTTACCTATTTGTATTCCTTTTATTTCCTCTTCTTGCCTAATTGCTCTGGATAAGAATTCCACTACTATGTTGAATAGTAGTGGGGATAATGGGCACCCTTGTCTCATTCCTGATTTTAGGGAAAATGGTTTAAGTTTTTCACCATTAAGTATGATGTTGGCTGTAGGTTTGTCATACATACCCTGTACAATATTGAGGTACTTTCCTTCTATTCCTAGTTTTCTTAGAGCTTTTATCATGAAGTGGTGTTGAATCTTGTTGAAGACTTTTTCTGCATCTATTGAGATGTTCAAGTAGTTCTTGCCTTTGCTTCTGTTAACATGCTGCATTACATTTATTGATTTTTGTATGTTGAACCATCCCTGCATCCCTGGGATGAAGCCAACTTCGTCATGGTGAATGATCTTTCTGATGTGTTGTTGGATTCAGTTTGTCATTATTTTATTGAGGACTTTTGCATTGATGTTCATAAGGAGATTGGCCTATAGCTATCCTTTTTGGAGGTGTCTTTGTCTGGTTTTGGGATGAGTGTAACACTGGCTTCATCAAATGAGTTAGGCAGTTTTCCTTCCCTTTCTATCTCATGTAACAGTTTAAGGGGGGTTGGTATGAGTTCTTTTTTAAAGGTCTGATAGAATTTAGCAGAGAATCTATCAGGTCCTGGACTTTTCTTTTTTGGGAGACTCTTTATTGCTGCTTCAATTTCATTTTGTGTTATAGATCTATTCAGCTGACTTATATCCTCTTGGTTCATTTTTGTGTGGTAAAGATATCTAGAAATCTGTCCATTTCTTCAAGATTTTAAAATTTATTAGACTATAGGTTCTCAAAGTAGTCTCTGATTATTTCCTGGATTTATGTGGTATTTGTTATCTCCACTTTTTCATTTCTGATTTTATCTCTTTGAGTTTTTTCTCTCCTCATTTTAGTCATATTTGCCAGGGGTCAGTCAACCTTATTTATTTTTTCAAAGAACCAACTTTTTGTTTCATTGATCCTTTGTATGGTTTTTTTGTTTTTATTTCATTGATTTCAACCCTTATTTTTATTATTTCTTTCCTTCTGCTTGTTTTGGGATTTGCTTGTTCTTGTTTTTCTAGGAGTTTGAGATGTAGCATTAAGCCACTGATTTGAGATCTTTCTGTTGTCATGCATTCATGGCTATAAACTTCCCTCTCTGGACTGCCTTTGCTGTGTCCCATAGGTTCCGGTAGGTCATGTTCTCATTTTCATTAACTTCCAGGATCCTTTTAATTTCCTCCTTTATTTCATCAATGACCCACTGATCATTGAGCAATGTGTTGTCCAGCTTCCAATTGTTTGCATGTTTTTTACTGGTGTTTTTGTTGTTGAGTTCTAGTTTTAATGCATTGTGATCAGATAGAATGCATGGGATTATTTCTATTTTCTTATATTTGCTAAGGCTTACTTTGTACCCTAAGATATGCTCAATTTTGGAGAAGGTTCCATGGGCTGCTAAGGAGAATGTATATTGTGCAGAAGTTGGATGAAATATTCTGTAGACATGAGATAGGTCCATTTGATCTATGGTGTGATTTAGTTCTAGGATGTCTTTATTGATTTTTTGTATGGACGACCCATCTATTGGTGATGGGGGTATTAAAGTCTTCCACTAACACTGTGTTGGAGTTTATATATGTTTTTAGTTCCTTCAAAGTATGTTTGGTGAAACTGGGTGCATTGACATTGGGTGCATATAGGTTGATAATTGTTATTTCCTTTTGGTATATTTCCCCTTTTATTAGTACGGAATGTCCTTCTTTATCTTGTTTGAAGTCTACTTTGTCTGAAATAATTGTTACTCCTGCCTGTTTTCAGGGGCCACTGACTTGGTAAATTTTCTTTCTGCCTTTCACCCTAAGCCAGTGTTTGTTTCTGTGGATGAGATGGGTCTCCTGTAAGCAACAGATTGTTGCATCTTCCTTTTTAATCCAGTTTGCCAAATGGTGTCTTTTGATGGGGGAATTAAGTCCATTAACATTCAGTGTTAGTATTGATAGGTATGTGGTGATTCCTGTCATTTAGTTGTCTTTGTTGCTTAAGGGTTTGATTGTGTGTGGCTGAATCAATGTTACTCTCTACTTTCTTGCCTTTCTTCTTCTGTGGCTTGATGTTGCATGTCCTCTCATGGTTTTGTTTGCTTTCATCTTCTGTGTGCAGAATTCCTTGAAGAATCTTTTGTAGTTGTGGCTTGGTAGTCATATATTGTTTTAGTTTCTGCTTATCATGGAAAACTTTTATTGCTCCATCTATTTTGAATGATAGTTTTGTTGAAATTATTTTCATGCAGTGCCCAGAATACCTCACTTCATGATCTTCTTGCTTATAAGGTTTCTGTTGAGAAATATGCTGTGATTTTGATGGGTTTATCTTTGTATGTTATTTGTTTTTTCTCTCGTACAGGCTTCAATATTCTTTCTCTATTCTCTGTGCTTGTTGTTTTAATGATATGTTGTGGGGCAGTTCTGTTTTGGTCATGTCTGTTTGGTGTCCTTCAGGCTTCTTATATCTGAATGGGCATAGCTTTCTCTAGATTTGGGAATTTTTATGTTATTATTTTTTTGAATATATTATGAATTCCTTTTACTTGAACCTTTTCTCCTTCTTCAATGACTGTGATTCTCAGGTTTGGTCTTTTGATGGAGTCAGTGAGTTCTTGCATATTCCTTTCATAGGTTTTGCATTGTTTGAGTAATAGTTCTACAGTTTTTCCTTTAATTTCCATTTCATCTTCCAGTTCTGAGATTCTTTATTCCACTTGTTCCAGTCTGCTGGAGTGACCTTCCATTGTGTTTTGTATTTCTGTTTTTTTTTTCCTGAGGATTTCCATATCATGGGTCACTTACTATGTAATATTGTTAATTTTCATCCTTAATTCATTTGTCTCTCTATTTATGGTGTTCTCTGTTTAATTTTGGTATTTATTTAGGGCTCCTATGAGTTCCCTTATTTCTTTTTGTGTCTTCTCATATTCTTGAGTTTTGTTGCCTTGGAATTTCTTCAGTGCCTCCTGTATGTTTTGGTTGACCATGTCTAGTAACATCACCATGACATTCTCAATTATTACTTTCAGGATTTCTTCTTTCAGAATGTTCTTGTCACCTTTGTTGGGTTCCTTGGGATAGTCTATCTTTGTGTTTTTGGAGTCTGTAACTGGGCATCTGTTTCCTTCATTTCCTTCTGAATGCTGTATTAATCTATTTTTGGGGGGAGAATGGTTTCCATCCCTTTTTCATCTTCCCATCATTCCACTTGGTGCTGTTTCTGTCCCTGGTCTGTGTGCAATTTTGTATTAGCTAACTTACAATAGTAAAACTAATGAAACAAGAAAGAAAGAGAAAAAAGAAAAAGAAAAGAAAAAAAATACAGAACCAAAGAAATCATCAGGTGGGATGGTGGCCAAACAAACACTGAACAAGAGAAACCTTTAGAAAAAAAATTCCAGATTCAAGAACAATAAAATTTCAGTCTTAGTAATTTTTGTATTATTCCTTCAGCATTTGGTCCTGGTGTTGGTATTTAAGCATTAGCTCTGTCACAGTCTTGCCAGGTGGTTGGGTCCAGAGATGAGCTTTGAGGATCACTCTCTGCCCTATTTCAAGCTGTGGCTCATCACCTTACTACTGTCAGCCCATCTACTTTTCCAGGCTTTGTTTACTGAAAGTTCATGTGGAGTTCAGCTCCTTACTCCTTCCCCCTTTTCCAGTGCACTCAGAGCACCCTGCCCTCTCTGCTGTGTGTCCTTTTCAGGTCCTTGTTTATTATTCAGGGTTTTTTTGGTTTTTTTTGGCAGGGCGGGGGTCAGTCTGTCCTGGGGGCTATGCTGGTTTATCCCAGGGGTAGATGTGGGAATACTGTGTGCCACTTATTTGCTCACCTGTTGGTCTGTGTCCCCCAAGGAGGTTTGGAGCCAGTGTCTGGTAGCGCAGGAGCCCTCCTGTTTTCTCAGTGTAACATGGTGTGGAGAAGCTTTGTACAGGCTGGGGGCTTGGGGTGTCAGAGTTTTGCTTCTTCTTGGTGTTTTTATTCTGCCAAGTGTGGCTCCAGTGTCTCAGCAAGCTTTTTAATTTATGGAGTTCATGCTGTCTGCTTCCTCCCTCTAATTGTCATCTTGGATCTCTCTAGTGGCAATATTTTAGCCATGAAGATATCTCTGGAATCTGTAGAGATTCCCATAGTTTCCTTCAGCATATTAGAAAGAACATTATTCTTCCAAGATGCTCACTTATACTTAATCTAGCCAGAGTCAGTTTCTATTGCTTGTTGACTATAACAAAAGACCCTCAATTAATACTTCAGGGAGAGCAGATTTACTAGGGGATTTTCAATATCTCTCCAATATACTATGACATTTTGAAGATTTTCTTCTCATTCTTATACTAATACCTTCATGCGATTGCCTTATTTTGTGGCCTATATGTCTTTTTGAGTCCATGTAGGTGATTTCTTAGAACTAGGTAAATGTCATTGGCCACTATAACCATTCATTGGGTACATGCCAGATTCCCTCTGAACACAAGCTGCTGCAAGGAGTCATTGGTACTTTAGGAAGATGAAGTGGCCATTTCAGGCAAAAGTAACTGTCTTTCATGGCAGCCATCTGACAAGCATGATGGTATCATTCAATACAGAAGAACTGGCAGTTTCCAGCATTGCCTACTACATTTGAAGTTATGTTTGTTTGCACTTCATCAGTCTCTGATTAACTTGTCTTGTGGAGAAGAAGAGACACAGTTTAGTCTGGTGCAGAATGTGGGCAAAACTATGCATATTTGCCTTAAAGTTCACAGTGGGGTGATGTCTTTGTTTCCTTTGGGTTCTTTTCTGCTGAATAAGGTAAAGCTCACTCATATTATGCCTATAATTTTTTCAAATCATAGTTGTCATAGAAAAATATAGAATAACATTGGAATAGTGGCATTTTAGAGGGTAAATATAAGTCATACAGTAATTAAATAATAGATATGGAATTTTAATCTTTATCTGCAAGGCTCCAGAGTCAAACATCAAGATCACTATACATACAGTCACTCCCACACTCTATATTCATGGGCTCTGCACTCATAGACTGAACCAAATATGGATTGGAAATATTGGAAAAATAATTGTGTGCCTATATTGAACATACCCATACTTTTTCCCTTGCCATTATTCCCTAAACAATACAACAGCTATTTACATAGCAAATACATTATATTAGATCTCATACATAATCTAAGCTATATGGGGGGATATGTGAATGTTCTGTGCCAATACTATACCATATTATCTAAAGTACTTGAGTATCCATGAATTTTGGAATCTGTAGAGGGGTCTGAAACTAATCTCCCATAGATATGGAAGGTTGATTATAATCTTTTATATACTACATATTTAAATAGACACTGGGAAGTTAAAGATAAAATTTTAAACTCTGCTCTGTCTTTAAAACTTTTTATGGTCTGCCAGTAATTAGATGACATCAATGGCAATGTAGGGAGTAAAAACAGAGAAATATGCATCAGACTATGAGAATGTGGAAAAGAAAGCTTATGTTCCAACATGAGTTTAATGAATGCTTTTGGTTGAGTGAACATCTGAATAAAGTTTTAATGAATAATTAAGCATTAACAGTGACCAGAGATGAGAAAGATGAGAAGGACCTTCTATGTAGCAGGAATGGTGTAAGAAAAGTTGTAGAGGCAGAACATCTGTAGTGGCTGTGAGCTATGAAAGTTTAGCATCCACAAAGCATCAAGGAGTTTATTGAGAGATTGTATTTGGAATGTTGGTATTGATCAGATTAGGGAGAGCTGGGTATAACTAGCCTAATTATTTAAATTGAAGATGGGGCACATTGTAGTCATAATCATGCATAGATGGCTTCAGTTTGAGTCCTGACTCTGGGTGGCTTAGGGCAAGTTCCTTAACATCCACATATTTCAGTTTACTGATCTATAAAAAAAGAGATAGTAATATTTCTGTTAGAAGAATTAAACTAGTTTATTTTTGTAGAAGCTTACAACAGAGAATGAAAACCAGAAAGAACTCCATAGTATTTCTTTTTTATTTTGACAAAACAAGTAGAAATTATGTGGAATGAGAGAAAAGACTTGAATGTTTCCAAACTCTCTTGGTTTTTGATTGTTGATAAGGCCATTTCCAAAAATTATGAATGTAGCAAGGAAGCTAAGGGATTTGTGTTTTTAAAAGTGATGTATCATCTTGTGAGTAATATGATTGGCTATATCCTACAAACCATGAATTGTAGT
The DNA here is from genome assembly GCF_047511655.1 of Castor canadensis. Taxonomy (NCBI): domain Eukaryota; kingdom Metazoa; phylum Chordata; class Mammalia; order Rodentia; family Castoridae; genus Castor; species Castor canadensis. Next base: position 33,268,906 of record NC_133395.1, on the reverse strand, counting down.
AATCTAAAAGAGGCAATTTTGAAGAAATAAGAATCATCATCTAGATGTTGATAAAGTAATGATGATAGATAAGATAATCCACAATGAGAGTGTACTGACAGCATAGTGGAATAAAGATGGAGCCTGGGGTGGTAAAGCATTGTGAAAGAGGTGGATGTGACAGTGTAGTTCATGCAGAGAGCCATGTGAGGAGTGTAAGGGGAAGTAATGCTATCAGAGGTAAGGGAATCAATGCTTCAATGAAAGCATGGTGGACAGTATGGAAAGCACCAGAAAGGATTAGTAAGATAGGACTAAAAATCTAGGATATTTGGTGGTGTTAGTCACTCTAATCCAATAGCCCGAGTCTCAAATAATTCAAGATTTTCATTGGAGTATGAAACAGTTGGAATGTCATTTAGAAGATGGCCACCTGAGCTTGAAAAATGAAAGATTTGGAAAATATGTTATAATCAAGAAGTCTGGAGAGATAGGCAAGTTTATTTAGTGAGGGATACAGATTCCAGATGGCACAGAATGAGTTTTAGTAGGAGGAACTTTGGAAAATTGATTATGGAAGAGCATATAGATAATAATATGGAGAACAAATAGGTAGAAGAAGAGAGCAGTTCCCGGAGAGGCTTATATCTCAAGTAGTGATATTTTGTACCATGGGATAAATGGTGCAAGAGTACTCACAGCAATTCACTATGGGCTAAACTCGAGTGGGAGTTGGGGAAAGGACTCTTTCCTTTCTGGAAAGTGTCAATACTTTCAATTATCACTGTATATGATGTCAAAGTTTTGTTTGTACCCATTTTATATTCTTGCTTTATTTTGAGCTTGCAACAACAATTCTAGGGGGCAGGGGGAGGGCAGGAATCAGTTTGTTCTATTAATAGTTAAAGACACTGAAGTTCAGAGTAGACAAGTGCTTTACCTCTTGCACAGGTTTGGGCAAAACCTAGGATAGAATTCAAGATTTTACTCAGAGTGCAATGTTTTTTTCCTATTCCAGCATAGGAAGCTATTCTGTGAATCAGATGTTGAAAAATTCCCACATAAAGAAGGGAAAGGATACTTTCCTAAAATGTTAGCAACAGCTTCATTTGGTAAAAATTTTCTAAAAGGCAATTGGTCTTAATGTGAAAATGGTCATTTCCCCAAAACTTTCATATCTACAAATTATAGTAACAAAATTATTAGAGATTTCCATAAATGCTTGTATATAACTATGTATACATAATGGTGAACTCTATATAAATTATTTTATTATCATTCTTATTTATTCTTCTTCTTATTAATTAGCAGTACTTGTGCTTGCTAGGCAGGCACACTATCACTTAAGTCATACTCCCAGCCCTTTTTGTTTTTGTTATTTTTCAAATAAGGTCTTGCTTTTCTGCCCTGGCTAGGCTCAATCATGATCCCTCTATTTATGCTTCCTGCATAGCTGTGATGACAGGTGTGTGCCACCATGCCCATGGGGATGGGGTCTTAAGAACTTTTTTACCTGGACTGGCTTCAAACGATGATCCTCCCAATCTCTGCCTCCTGACTAGCTAGGATTACAGGTGTGAACCACTATGCTTGGCCTTCCATTATAAATTATTTATATATTAAAAATAAACCTTTTAAAGAGAATTTTAGGTACACAGAAAATTGGACCAGAAACATACAGAGTTCCCTTATACCCCATGACTCTCACATGCAAAACTTTCCCCACTGACCAACATCCCACACTAGCATGGCTAGCGTGGCATATTTGTTATAATCAACAAGCCTATATTGATACATAATTGTCACACAAAGTCCATAGTTTACATTAGGATTCACTCTTGGTGTGAATATTGTATGGGCTTTGAAAAACATATAATGACATATATGTACCATGATAGTATTATACAGAATAATTTCACTGCCCTCAATCATAGGTATTTATTTTCATTTATGACAGGGAAATCTTTGAAACAACTTTATAGAACTTTGGGTGATAGGTTCCATAAATTAGGGCACATTTATATGATATTCTATTAAAATATGCTTGACAGAATATTTGATAAAATAAAAACTTTTAATATATTACCAAATGAAAAAAGAATCAGGTTGTAAATTTATATACAGTATAGTATCACTTTTATATTATGCATAAATATATACAAATATATGCTATACAAATACAAACTATGTAGACAATACTTGAAAGATATACATAAAAATGTAAATACTACTTACAATAAGACTATGATAGCTATGATCATTTTCCCACATATTTTAGAGTGTTGCTTTAAAAGAGAATCTAAATGTGAGATAACTGGGTGTCTTAGTCCATTTTCTGTTGCTCTAATGGAATAGCTGAGACAGAGTAATTTGTAAAGGAAAGAGGTTTATTTTGACTCATGGTTCTGAAGGCTGTGAAGTCCAAGAACATGGTGCCTGTATCCCCCCATCTTCTGGTAGCTACTCTACCTCATGCTGCTTCATTCATGTTGGAAAACAGAAGGGCAAGCTGGCTCATGTGAAAGGAATGAAGCACAAGTGGCGGCCTTGCTTCATAACAACCCATTGCCTAGGTAACTACTCCAGTCCTATGAGAGCAAGAATGTGGAGAAAAACATGTCTCCCTTAATGACTTACCTCTTAAACTCCCTACCTCTCAACACCATCAAAACGGCAATCAAATTTCAACATGAGCTCCAGAATGGGTGAACTGAAGCACTAAGTGAAAGGGTAGTGTTTCACCCTTATGTCTTAATTTTTTTCATCTTCTTTCCATAAACTGTGTACTCTTTGATGATGGATTCAAATCTTATCCATGGATGATTTCTCTTCATTATTGAAGAGACTGCTGAAGAAGTAACTTGGATGTCATAGATGCAGGAGCCATTGCTTCAATTTTTACACATCATCCTTGTTTCTCTATGGAAGGAATTGACAACTTAAATATATGATACCCGTGTTTGTTGGTAGAGCAGATGCTCAAAATCTTGAATCATGAGTGATCCTAGTTTTAAGATTTTAATTTGGCTAGGTTCACTGATGGGTGGATGGAGTCACTGTGACCAGAACCATGACCACTGACTCATTCTTTTCTTCAGTTTCGTTGCTTCCAGGAGCCACATAGATATGTTGAACCAGGTAGAACTTTGAGAGATGGGTTGGATTTTTAAATTTCCTCTTTCAGTGCTTATTGAGTTAGCTGCTTATTGCTCTAAATTCACTTGTCATGGGGCTGGCCACAGGACTTGGATTCTGACACAGAGCAAGATGAAAGTTCTGCTTTGGATTGTGGCCTGAGCTGGCACTAGTCATCTTCTACCAAAGAACTCCATGTTAAGGGATTAGACTCTGACTCAAATTACGGCACAATGACTTTTTTTTACATTGGTCACTGTGCATATGTATATCTGTGCTTCTACAATTCTGAGGAAATATGTGAAGGAAGAGGAGGTTTTTTTTGAGGCTATTGTAAATGGAATTGTTTTCATACATTCTTTTTCCGTTTGCTCATTGTTAGTGTATAGAAATGCTAATGATTTTTCTATGTTGATTTTATATCCTGCTACCTTGCTATAGCTATTGATGATGTCTAGAAGCTTCTGAGTAGAGTTTTTTGGGTCTTTAAGGTATAGGATCATGTCGTCTGCAAATAGGGATATTTTGACAGTTTCTTTACCTATTTGTATTCCTTTTATTCCTTCTTCTTGCCTAATTGCTCTGGCTAGGAATTCCAGTACTATGTTGAATAGGAGTGGAGATAGTGGGCATCCTTGTCTGGTTCCTGATTTTAGAGGGAACGGTTTTAATTTTTCTCCGTTAAGTATAATGCTGGCTGTAGGTTTGTCATATATAGCTTTTATAATGTTGAGGAACTTTCCTTCTATTCCTAGTTTTCTTAGAGCTTTTATCATGAAATGATGTTGGATCTTATCAAAGGCTTTTTCTGCATCTATTGAGATGATCAAGTGGTTTTTGTCTTTGCTTCTGTTAATGTGGTTTAAACCTAACAAAAGATGTGAAAGACCTCTACAAGGAAAACTATACACTTCTGAAGAAAGAGATTGAGGAAGACTATAGAAAGTGGAGAGATCTCCCATGCTCATGGATTGGTAGAATCAACATAGTAAAAATGTCTATACTCCCAAAAGTAATCTACATGTTTAATGCAATTCCCATCAAAATTCCAATGACATTCATCAAAGAGATTGAAAAATCTACTGTTAAATTTATATGGAAACACAAGAGGCCACGAATAGCCAAGGCAATACTCAGTCAAAAGAACAATGCAGGAGGTATCACAATACCTGACTTCAAACTATATTACAAAGCAATAATAATAAAAACAGCATGGTACTGGCACAAAAACAGACATGAAGACCAGTGGAACAGAATAGAGGATCCAGATATGAAGCCACACAACTATAAGCAACTTATCTTTGACAAAGGAGCTAAAAATATACGATGGAGAAATAGCAGCCTCTTCAACAAAAACTGCTGGGAAAACTGGTTAGCAGTCTGCAAAAAACTGAAACTAGATCCATGTATATCACCCTATACCAAGATTAACTCAAAATGGATCAAGGATCTTAATATCGGACCCCAAACTCTTAAGTTGATACAAGAAAGAGTAGGAAATACTCTGGAGTTAGTAGGTATAGGTAAGAACTTTCTCAATGAAACCCCAGCAGCACAGCAACTAAGAGATAGCATAGATAAATGGGACCTCATAAAACTAAAAAGCTTCTGTTCATCAAAAGAAATGGTCTCTAAACTGAAGAGAACACCCACAGAGTGGGAGAAAATATTTGCCAACTATACATCAGACAAAGGACTGATAACCAGAATATACAGGGAACTTAAAAAACTAAATTCTCCCAAAACTAATGAACCAATAAAGAAATGGGCATGTGAACTAAACAGAACTTTCTCAAAAGAAGAAATTCAAATGGCCAGAAAACACATGAAAAAATGCTCACCATCTCTAGCAATAAAGGAAATGCAAATTAAAACCACACTAAGATTCCACCTCACCCCTGTTAGAATAGCCATCATCAGCAACACCACCAACAACAGGTGTTGGCGAGGATGTGGGGAAAAAGGAACCCTCTTACACTGTTGGTGGGAATGTAGACTAGTACAACCACTCTGGAAAAAAATTTGGAGGCTACTTAAAAAGCTGGACATCGATCTACCATTTGATCCAGCAATACCACTCTTGGGGATATACCCAAAAGACTGTTACTCCAGAGGCACCTGCACATCCATGTTTATTGCGGCACTATTCACAATAGCCAAGTTATGGAAACAGCCAAGATGCCCCACCACTGACGAATGGATTAAGAAAATGTGGTATCTATACACAATGGAATTTTATGCAGCCATGAAGAAGAACAAAATGTTATCATTCGCTGGTAAATGGATGGAATTGGAGAACATCATTCTGAGTGAGGTTAGCCTGGCTCAAAAGACCAAAAATCGTATGTTCTCCCTCATATGTGGACATTAGATCAAGGGCAAACACAACAAGGGGATTGGACTTTGAGCACATGATAAAAGCGAGAGTACACAAGGGAGGGGTGAGGATAGGTAAGACACCTAAAAAACTAGCTAGCATTTGTTGCCCTTAATGCAGAGAAACTAAAGCAGATACCTTAAAGCAACTGAGGCCAATAGGAAAAGGGGACCAGGAACTAGAGAAAAGGTTAGATTAAAAAGAATTAACCTAGAAGGTAACACCCACGCACAGGAAATCAATGTGAGTCAATGCCCTGTATAGCTATCCTTATCTCAACCAGCAAAACCCCTTGTTCCTTCCTATTATTGCTTATACTCTCTCTACAACAAAATTAGAGATAAGGGCAAAATAGTTTCTGCTGGGTATTGAGGGGGGGAGCGGGAGGGGGTGGAGTGGGTGGTAAGGGAGGGGGTGGGGGCAGGGGGGAGAAATAAACCAAGCCTTGTATGCACATATGAATAATAAAAGAAAAATGAAAAAAAAATAGTTATTATAAGCTTGACAAGAAGGCACACAACTGTAGTGAAAAGCAGATTTTTTTGGGGTGTAAGATCAAGTCTTTCTTGGGCATTGGTTACAATACCATAAATTTCATCTTATTTTTAACAGAAATCGTTCAAAAACCACTTCTGACTTTGATACATTTGAGTCCTTATAAGTCTTGGGTAGGAATGTCAAACATCACAGTGAATCGCTTGGAGGGTTATCTGGGGTATATGCAGACTTAAGCAAAATACTATTTTAGAACCAGTTTTGTCTTCACATGTTTTGGAGGATATCCAAGTTTTACTGAAAAAGAAAATGCTGAACTAAATTAGTGTTGAAATTGAGCAGTTTGTACATCAATTACCATCAGAATAATGCCTCGACATTTTCCTTTTAATTTTCCTATTGGTAGCATACAATTTCATATTGTGGCGCTCCTCGAACTCAAAGCACCAAGTATGTTTTGCAAACCCCTGGCGGCTCTGTGTTTTTCATATTATTTTGGCACTATGGAGTTTTCCTTGAACATAGTTATATTTTTGGGTTTTTTTAAAATCAACAATATGAAAAAATATATTCTTAGGGGGCCACATGTGGTGCACACCTATAATCCCTAGCTATACCAGAGGTGATAGAGGAAGCTCACAGTTCAAGGCCAACCCAAGCAAAAAGTTAGCAAGACTTTCTCTCAAGAAACAAGCTGCACATGGCGGCACACATCTGTAATCCCAGGCACTTGAAGATGACTGTAGGAGGATGTGGTCTGAGGCTGGCATGGGCAAACATACAAGACCATATCTAAAAATAAACTAAAGCACAAAGGGCTGGGGGTGAAGCTCAAGTGGTACAGTGCTTTGCCTTACAAATATGAGGCCTTGATTTCAAAACCAAAACCACCACCACCACCACCACCAAAAGTAAATGCCTTCCTTCTAGAAGAATTGCCACCATTTCCCACTTTACTTTAGTTTATACAAGAAGTTTATTAGGAAAGATAAAACTAGAAACAGAAGCAAGGGATTGGCCTGCTTTAGCTCCACAACTTTCCTTTCTGTTGTAGGGCGGTCAATTTTAGTAATGATCAAGCTTGAAACAGATCAAGTGAGGACAGAAGAATTATAAAAGCAGGAAAGAGAGAGAGAGAGAGACAGAGAGTGCTTGTGTGTGTGTGTGTGTGTGTGTGTGTGTGTGTACAAAAGAATCAGCAAAGGGGAAGACAAATAGACCAAGAAGAAAAGATCTGGTGTTTGAAGGAAATCACATTTTTCTCTCCCTCCTTCACTACCTACCCATTTTGGGGAAGAAGGAGAAAAAAAAATCTTGGAGAGAAAATATTTAATTTTGCTTATCAAATTAAAACTTTTGTAAGTGTTGTCAACACTGACAATTAACTCACTGCCTAATTCCTCTACTTTTCCTGTATAAGAGTTCTCTTGCTTCTAATTTGATGATAATATTTAAGGTGCTTATTTTTGGCCACTTCTCTAGAAATATATTGAAAGTTTTGTCCTTAGCAATAATTACTAATAAAAGACAGGTTATATTTTTCTACTATCACTAATAAGTATTTAAGGCATCTGATTTGGGGCATCTCAGTATAATCCACCTGGACACTCTGAAATGGTCTTAATCCTGGATTCTTCTCTCCAGGTAGTTGTTTTTAGTCCTTGTTAACCTTTTTGTAGGTTATGCAACTTTTATTTATCTGTTTGGCTACTGCATATATGTCCATACAGCCAGAAATTCTCAAAATTGCATCACACATGGCCTATGCTCCAGTGGCTTCCCTTATGTAACCTAGTAATTATTTCTCTCATTAGGGGTTTTGTGAGCATTTCCCTGCCATCGGGTAAGATCCATCTCTCCTTGTGCATTTTGGAAGCCCCTAGTTTTGATAATTGCTTCACCTCTTGAGGTCTCAAGTTTTGGACAGTAGAAGGAGGGGGCAGAACTGGGGTAAGATCAAAGGTGTGTTATCTATCTATAAAGCAGACTCTTTAGCAGCCTTTTCTGCCATTTTATTAGTATTATTATTAGCCTCTATACTATATTTTTTTTGTGTCCCAGCACATGAACTACTGCTATTTTTTTTGGCAAAGTTAGAATTTTTAGAACTTGAATAATCGGCTCTTGTGTTCAATATACTTCCTTGCCTTAAGCCTCATCAAGGCTTTAAATTAAGCCTTCATAGGTCCAAATTTTTCCAAACGTGTGTACTACGCAAGATGTATATTTGGAGTCCATATAAATTGTCCCTTCTTTTTTGTCTAAGAACCTTAGGGCGTGATTAAGTGCAAACAGTTTGCAAGTTTGAGCTGACCAATTGTTAGGTAGTCAACTCAACTCCACTAGGTTTAGACGGGTCCCCTCTATTACTGAGGATCCATTGTGTCTCTTTCTCTCAATTGCTCAGGAAGAGTCATCCACAAAGGGTTTATCACCCATTTCAAAGGGGGTTTCTTGTGGGTCTGCTCTGACTTTGCTCTGATGCTCTATCGGGTCTAGACAACAATGTTTAGTGAGACTTGGTGAATGTCCTCCCATAAGGAACTCTTCTGGGTTTAGGCAGCGACCTGAAGTAAGTATTAGGTCATCCCTCTCTAGAAGGACAGTTTTATATTTTTATTCTAGAGTCAGTCAACCATTTCCCTACTTTTTGGTTAAGAATTGCCCTTACTTGGAGTGTACTCATAACTAGGGCTCCTCCAAATGTTAATTTTCTGTTTTCCTCTGTTAAGAGAGCTGGCTGCCACCGATTGAATTTATTCTGGCCACCTCTTGATACCGAGTCTAATGCCTTGGAGAGATAAGCTACCAGCTGTCTCTGTCCTCCAGGATATGAATTATCATTTTAATAAAATAAAACGTATTAAGATAATTTGTTATATTTAAGCAGTTTAAAAACCATTTTGAAGATGTTTACATACACATATGTACACACACACACACACATATATATATACATATATATATGTATATATATATACCAACAAGTTTTATAAATTAAGCATGCCAAAAATATCAATTTAAGCACATATAAGATGAGCTAGAATTCCAGGAACAAATTAAGTTTTGCCCAATGTTATTTTAGAAAAATATTTTTAAATATTAGAAATATTAAAAAAAATGACACATTAAAAAAAAAGCTAGAGTGCACTTCCAGAAAAACCTTTTAAACCAGAGATGTAAGCTAGAATTTTAACCTCTGTACTTATGAGAGAGGCATTTATAAATCCAATTTGTCCTGGCCCTTAGTTCTGGGAGTTTCTGACCAAGATTCTAACATTAGGCCCAGAGAGCTATTGGTGGAGTCTTCCACTTTGGAACTGAATTTTGTTAGCCATTCCTTAACCTCAGCTGTGTATTTCTGTTGGAAAAGTCTCAACTCCTCCTATTGGAGGTTGCTTGCATTTAATCCATATCTCCAGGAGAATCTTCAACTCCCTGTATTGAATGTTTTGTATATTCTACTTAAAGTGCTTTCTCTGTCTCCAGAGTCAGCACTTGCTTTGTGGCCAAGACAAGTCCCAGTCACACCCACACAGGATGTCCCAACCACCAAAATTGTACTTGACTTTCCTATCTTGGTCTGGGTACCATAGTGCTTACTTGGGCTGGTCCCTTTTCCCCACATTGCCAATTGACTTTTGATTTCAACTTTGTTGTTGGCCACAGAGATAGCAGATTCTCCCAGCTCTGGGGCCACTGTAACAAGGAAGCAGAATATATCTCCCCTAAAGAGGTGGTGTCCCTGGGTGATGTGAAAATCCCAGACAGGCCTCCATTGTTAGAAATGAATTCAGAATATTGGGATGTCACGAAAGAGATGGCACAACTCAGAAGTCAATAGGCAGGGCAAAATTTACTTCTGGAGAAGAGTATGCCACAAAGAGTCCAGTAAACAAGCACACTGGGCAAGAAGTCCACTAAGGTTTTTTTTTTATTGTTTTATTATTCATATAAGGCTTGGGTCATTTCTCCCCCCTGCCCCACCCCCTCCCTTACCACCCACTCTGCCCCCTCCCTCTTACCCCACCCCCTCAATACCCAGCAGAAACTATTTTGCCTTTATCTCTAATTTTGTTGAAGAGAGAATATAAGCAATAATAGGAAGGAACAAGTGTTTTTTCTGGTTGAGATAAGGATAGCTATACAGGGAGTTGACTCACATTATTTCCTGTGCATGTGTGCTACCTTCTAAGTTAATTCTTTTTGAACTAACCTTTTCTCTAGTTCCTGGTCCCCTTTTCCTATTGGCCTCAGTTGCTTTTGAGGTATCTGCTTTAGTTTCTCTGCGTTAAGGGCAACAAATGCTAGTTAGGTTTTTAGGTGTCTTGCCTATCCTCACCCCTCCCTTGTGTGCTAAAGCTTTTATCATGTGCTCAAAGTCCAATCCCCTTGTTGTGTTTGCCCTTGATCTAATGTCCATATATGAGGGAGAACATATGATTTTTGGTCTTTTGGGACAGGCTAACCTCACTCAGAATGATGCTCTCCAATTCCATCCATTTACCAGCGAATGATAACATTTTGTTCTTCTTCATGGCTGCATGAAATTCCATTGTGTATAGATACCACATTTTCTTAATCCATTCGTCAGTGGTGGGGCATTTTGAATGTTTCCATAACATGGCTATTGTGAATAGTGCCGCAATAAACATGGGTGTGCAGATGCCTCTGGAGTAACCTGTGTCACAGTCTTTTGGGTATATCCCCAAGAGTGGTACTGCTGGATCAAATGGTAGATCAATGTCTAGCTTTTTAAGTAGCCTCCAAATTTTTATCCAGAGTGGTTGTACTAGTTTACATTCCCACCAACAGTGTGAAAGGGTTCCTTTTTCCCCGCATCCTCGCCAACAGCTGTTGTTGGTGGTGTTGCTGATGATGACTATTCTAACAGGGGTGAGGTGGAATCTTAGTGTGGTTTTAATTTGCATTTCCTTTTTTGCTAGAGATGGTGACATTTTTTCATGTGTTTTTTGAACATTTGAATTTCTTCTTTTGAGAAAGTTCTGTTTAGTTGCTGTGATGCTGGGGTTTCGTTGAGAAAGTTCTTACCTATACCTACTAACTCCAGAGTATTTCCTACTCTTTCTTGTATCAACTTAAGAGTTTGGGGTCTGATATTAAGATCCTTGATCCATTTTGAGTTAATATTGGTATAGGGTGATATACTTGGATCTAGTTTCAGTTTTTTGCAGACTGCTAACCAGTTTTCCCAGCAGTTTTTGTTGAAGAGGCTGCTATTTCTCCATCATATATATTTTAGCTCCTTTGTCAAAGACAAGTTGGCTATAGTTGTGTGGCTTCATATCTGAGTTCTCTATTCTGTTCCACTGGTCTTCATGGCTGTTTTTGTGCCAGTACCATGCTGTTTTTATTGTTATTGCTTTGTAATATAGTTTGAAGTCAGGTATTGTGATACCTCCTGCATTGTTCTTTTGACTGATTATTGCCTTGGCTATTTGTGGCCTCTTGTGTTTCCATATAAATTTCACGGTAGATTTTTCAATCTCTTAAATGAATGTCATTGGAATTTTGATGGGAATTGCATTAAACATGTAGATTACTTTTGGGACTGTCAACATTTTCTTGCCTAATTGCTCTGGCTAGGAATTCCAGTACTATGTTGAATAGGAGTGGAGATAGTGGGCATCCTTGTCTGGTTCCTGATTTTAGAGGGAATGGTTTCAGTTTTTCTCCATTAAGTATAATGCTGGCTGTAGGTTTGTCATATATAGCTTTTATAATGTTGAGGTACTTTCCTTCTATTCCTAGTTTTCTTAGAGCTTTTATCATGAAATGGTGTTGGATCTTATCAAAGGCTTTTTCTGCATCTATTGAGATGATCAAGCAGTTTTTGTCTTTGCTTCTGTTAATGTGGTTTATTACGTTTATTGATTTTCATATGTTGACCACCCCTGCATTCCTGGGATGAAGCCTACTTGGTTGTGGTGAATAATCTATTTGATGTGTTGTTGAATTCAGTTTGCCATTATTTTGTTGAGGATTTTTCCGTCAATGTTCATTAAGGAGATTGGCCTACAGTTCTCTTTTTGTAGGTGTCTTTGCCTGGTTTTGGGATAAGTGTAATACTGGCTTCATAAAATGTGTTAGGCAGTTTTCCTTCCCTTTCTATTTCGTGGAACAGTTTAAGAAGGGTTGGTATCAGTTCTTCTTTAAAGGTCTGATAGAATTCAGCAGAGAATCCATCAGGTCCTGGACTTTTCTTTTTGGGGAGACTCTAAATTGCTGCTTCAATTTCATTTTGTTTATATATCTATTCAGGTGATAATTTCCTCTTGGTTCAGTTTTGGATGATCATATGTATCTAGAAATCTGTCTATTTCTTTAAGATTTTAAAATTTATTTGAATATAGGTTCTCAAAGTAGTCTCTGATGATTTCCTGGACTTCCATGGTGTTTGTTGTTATCTCCCCTTTTGCATTCCTGATTCTACTAATTTGGGTTTTTTCTCTCCTCATTTTAGTCAGGTTTGCCAGGGGTCTATCGATCTTCTTTATTTTTCAAAGAACCAACTTTTTGTTTCATTAATTCTTTGTATTTTTTTTTGGTTTGTATTTCGTTGATTTCAGCTCTTATTTTTATTATGTTCTCTCCTATTTGTTTTGGGATTTGCTTGTTCTTGTTTTTCTAGGAGTTTGAGATGTATCATTAGGTCATTGATTTGGGATCTTTCAGTTTAGAGACCATTTCTTTTGATGAACAGAAGCTTTTTAGTTTTATGAGGTCCCATTTATCTTTGCTATCTCTTAGTTTCTGTGCAGCTGGAGTTTCATTGAGAAAGTTCTTACCTATACCTACTAACTCCAGAGTATTTCCTACTCTTTCCTGTATCGACTTTAGAGTTTGTGGTCTGATATTAAGATCCTTAATCCATTTTCATTTTCATTGACTTCCAGGAACTTTTTAATTTCCTCTTTTATTTCATCTATGATTCATTGTTCATTAAGTAATGAGTTATTTAGTTTCCAGCTGTTTGCATGTTTTTTGTCTTCACTTTTGTTGTTGAGTTCTACTTTTACTGCATTGTGATCAGATAGTATGCACGGTATAATTTCTATTTTCTTATATTTGCTGAGGCTTGCTTTGTGCCCTAGGATGTGATCTATTTTGGAGAAGGTTCCATGGGCTGCTGAGAAGAATGTATATTGTGTAGAAGTTGGATGAAATGTTCTGTAGACATCAAGTAGGTCCATTTGATCTCTTGTATATTTTAGATCTTGAATTTCTTTATTGATTTTTTGTTTTGGATGACCTATCTATTGATGATAATGGGGTGTTAAAGTCTCCCACAACCACTGTGTTGGAGTTGATATATGCTTTTAGGTCTTTCAGGGTATGTTTGATGAAATTGGGTGCGTTGACATTGTGTGCATACAGGTTGATTTCCTTTTGGTCTATTTACCCTTTGATTAGTATGGAATGTCCTTCTTTATCTCATTTGATCAAAGTAGGCTTGAAGTCTACTTTGTCAGAGATAAGTATTGCTACTCCTGCCTGTTTTCGGGGGCCAATGGCTTGGTAAATCTTCTTCCAGCTTTTCATCCTAAGCTTATGCTTATTTCTGTCAGTGAGATGGGTCTCCTGTAAGCAACAAATTGTTGGATCTTCCTTTTCAATCCATTTCGTCAAGCGGTGCCTTTTGATGGGTGAATTAAGTCCATTAACATTAAGCGTTAGTACTGATAGGTATGTGGTGATTCCTGTTATTTAGTTGTCTTAGTTGTTTGAAGGTTTGATTGTGTGTATCTAAGTTGAGGTTACTCTCTACTGTCTTGCTTTTTCTTTTCCTGTGATTTGGTGCTGCCTGTCTTTTCATGGTTAAGTTGGGTGTCACTTCCTGTGTGCAGAATCCCTTGAAGAATCTTTTGTAGTGGTGGCTTTGTGGTCACCTATTGTGTTAGTTTCTGCTTATCATGGAAGCCTTTTATTGCTCCATCTATTTTGAATGATAGTTTTGCTGGGTAGAGTATCCTGGGGTTGAAGTTATTTTCATTCAGTGCCCAGAAGATCTCACCCCACGCTCTTCTTGCTTTTAATGTTTCTGTTGAGAAGTCTGCTGTGATTTTGATGGGTTTACCTTTGTATGTTACTTGTTTTTTCTCTCTTGCAGCCTTCAATATTCTTTCCCTAGTTTCTGAACTTGTTTTATTGATGATATGTCGTGGGGTAGTTCTATTTTGATCTGGTCTGTTTGGTGTCCTAGAGGCCTCTTGCGTCTGTATGGGAATATCTTTCTCTAGATTTGGGAAATTTTCTGTTATTATTTTGTTGAATATATTACACATTCCCTTTGCTTGCACATCTTCTCCTTCTTCGATGCCCTTGATTCTCAAGTTTGGTTTTTTGATGGAGGTGGTGAGTTCTTGCATTTTCTTTTCATAGGACTTGAGTTGTTTAATTAATAGTTCTTCAGTTTTTCCTTTAATTACCATTTCATCTTCAAGTTCTGAGATTCTGTCTTCTGTTTGTTCTATTCTGCTGGATTGGCCTTCCGTTTTGTTTTGCAATTCTGTTTTGCTCTTTTTTCTGAAGTTTTCCACATTCTGAGTGGTTTCCTCTTTAATGTTGTCTATTTTTGTCCTGAGTTCATTTATCTGTTTATTCATCATGTTCTCTGTTTCACTTTTGTGTTTATACAGTGCTTCTATGGTTTCCTTTATTTCTTCTTTTGCTTTTTCAAATTCTCTATTTTTATTGTCTTGGAATTTCTTGAGTGTCTCCTGTACATTTTGGTTGACCCTATCCAGTATCATCTCTATAAAATTCTTATTGAGTACCTGTAGTATGTCTTCTTTTAAATTATTCTTGTGGGCTTCATTGGGTCCTTTGGCATAGTTTATCTTCATTTTGTTGGAGTCTGGATCTGAGTTTCTGTTCTCTTCATTCCCCTCTGGTTCCTGTACTAATTTTTTGCTGTAGGGAAACTGGTTTCCCTGTTTTTTCTGTCTTCCCGTCATTGTCCTTGGTGTTGTTACTATCTCTGTACTGTGTGCAATTAAGTATTTTCTAGCTTGTAATGATAACAATGGTAATATTTAGAATGGAAGGGGAGAGGAGATGGAAGGCAAGAAGTTAAAGAAAAGAGAAAAACAAATATACAGACAAGTAGGAGAAAATGAAACAAGGAATCAAGCAAGAAAGTTTCAAAGGTATAAACAGGGAGCATTAGTGTTCTAATCGACAGTAAGCCGAACAGGCATTAGAGCGACAGAGAGGATTGAAAATAAAAAATAATGACAAGAATAAAAATAAAAAATAAGTAAATGAAAGAAAAAAATTATATATATATATATAAATAAAATAAAAGAAAATGAAAAATAGAAAATTAAAAAAAAAACCCTCCAAGTTCAAATGCAATGAAGTTCCTGTCTTAATAATTTTGGTGTCTGTCTCAGTCTCCAATCCTGGAGATGGTGCCTCAGATGTTGTTCTGTAGGTGTCTCATCAAAGGGGACACATAAAGTAGAACAAAACAGCACAAAAAAAACCAAAAACAAAAACCAAAAAACAAAAACCCACAAAGTGTCCCACGTTCAAATGCAATACAGTTTCAGCAAGTTTTTCAGCATGCAGGTGTAGTTCAGTTGTTTTCTCATCAGAGGCAGGGAGAGAGAAAAAAATGAGTCTGGAGACAGTTCTGTGAATGGCTATCTGCGGCTATCACTTGCCTGACTGCTGCTGTCAGCCTGCTGTTGCTGGAAGCATTATTTATGCAGATCTCAGGGGTGAGCTTAGCACTCACCTGGCCCTGCAGGCTTTGTTTACTCACAGTTCTCCTGTGCATGATCCTCTGCTACAAGCTTTCCCCTTTCCAAGCACACTGGGGGAGGTGACACTGCACCTGCTTTCTCAGGCCTGCATGTTTGTTTACAGCTCTCATGGGAAGTGGGTCTTACCCCCTCTCCTGTGGAGTTTTCCTCCATATGCCACTCTCACAAGCTTTCCCGCTCCTGGTTGCTGAGCGCACGCCCCCGCTCCTGCCAGCCTGGCTTGTTTATTTACAGTTCTGCGAGGGATTCCCTTCCTCTAATCTTCAGCTCTCAGTGCACCCCACCCTCTTTCCCACATGTGTTTATTATTCTTATTGCTTATTACTCAGTTTCTCTTTTTTCCCCAGGTGGAGGTCGGTCTGTCCAGGGGGCTATGCTGCTCTGGCCCAGGGTTGTGTGTAGGTATACCGTGGTACCACTAAGCTTACCTTGTTGTGTCTTCCCAAGCTGTCTGGGCATGGGCAACTGGTGGCCCACGGGCCCTCCTGGTTTCTCTGTTTAACGTGAATTGGAGATGCTCTGCGCTGGGTGGAGGTGTGGAGGGGTCAAAGTTTTGCCTCTTCTCAGTGGTTTTGCCTGCAAGGTGTGTCTCCAGCGTCTCTCCAAAATTTCACTATAAAAGGCATACTTTCTGCTTCCTCCCTCTAGCCGCCATCTTGAAATCTCCCTCCACTCAAGGTTTTATTTTTTTCATTTTTTTCTTTTATTATTCATATGTGCATACAAGGCTTGGGTCATTTCTCCCCCCTGCCCCCACCCCCTCCCTTACCACCCACTCTGCCCCTTCCCTCTCCCCCCCACTCCCTCAATACCCAGCAGAAACTATTTTGTCCTTATTTCTAATTTTGTTGTAGAGAGACTATAAGCAATAATAGGAAGGAACAAGGGTTTTTGCTGGTTGAAATAAGGATAGCTATACAGGGCATTGACTCACATTGATTTCCTTCTAGGTTAATTCTTTTTGATCTAACCTTTTCTCTAGTTCCTGTTCCCCTTTTCCTATTGGCCTATTTTTATCTCTAATGCAAATTTGCCCTTCACCCTGACTGAATAGGTTTTGGGTTCACTATTTTCACAATTGGCTAATTTGAAAAGGGGGTACCTGGTGGCAAGGGAACTTGGGGCAGGGAAAGCAAAGATTTGCTGGAACACTAGTTGCCTTAAGAAAACAGTTTTTGAATATAGGCACCTGGTGATAACAGGAACTTGCTCAGCTAAAAACAGCCCTTTGTTTAAAATAGGAATTTACAGGGTTAAGTGACATCTCCCAAGGCGTATATGCAACAATTCGGGGAAGTTAAGCTGATATTTGTTCAATGATAATTTGTTATACATTAACCCCTTTGACAGAAAAGACATCATTTTAGTTGATTCTTACAGAGGTTTACACCTGTGGTCCCTGCTACTGAGGAGGTAGAAGGGTTGCAGTCTGAGGCCAGTCCAAAGTTAGCATGAGACCTTATCTGAAAAACAAACTGAAAAGGAAAAGGACTGAACACATGACTCAAATGATAGAGCACTTGCCTAGCAAATGTGAAGCCCTCAGTTCAATTCCCAGTACCACAAAAACAAAAATGAGAACATACAAACAAGCAAGAACCCCAACCAAACCAAACCAAAACAAAAACACATAAACTACTGAAGATGTCAAGCAAAACAAAACTAAAATATGTAGATAATGTTTTGGTATGTGTTTATTTTAGTGAGAAACATGAACTCTCCTCTATCATATACAGTAAGCAGCATTTCCAATTCCACTTAATCCATTTTGAAAATGAACACATTTCATTTTATCAATAATAAAACACCAAGAACAGCATATCTGTGTGTGAAAGTGTATTTGTGCATGTGTATGAGAGAGCTGTATTTCAGAAATCGAGATTTAACTTTTTTTGCTTATTTTCCATTTAAATGCTAACTAAATTAAAATCTAAATGAATGGAGGAAAAATTTGTACAATTAACCAAGGCCTGAGAAAAGTTTTATAGAAAATTTTTTCCTTGTCACCAATATCCTGTGTTAATTAAACTTAATGCAACACACTTTTATTGGGGTGTTCCAGGTACAGTGTGTTGTGGATGGAAGCTAAGATACAAATCTGGCTTTCCATGTGTGGCCTCTCAAGTTCGGATTGATGTCAGATTTGTATTCCATTCTTTTCTTCTGGAAGGTTTAAGTGGCACATTTCTTTTGGATATAATACCCAAGTGATAGCTGGAATACAGTGAGTGTAATAAATAGGACACATTTTTTGGTTTAACAATTTGTACTGACTTATTCAATAATTAGAAATTTCTATTGGGAAGTAAAGCATTATTCCTTCCTTGCACCCGCCCCTCAAAAGGCCTAAAATAGCCCACACCAAACAGGATCAACTGTTTGGACTAAATGCAAAAATCTATTTTGATTATTCACTTCAGTTAAAGTGATGTAGTGACTTTGCACTTATGAATTAAACAAGTATTTTGGAGCATCTCAGTGCATAAGGCTAGCCATGGAGGACAAAATTAGAAATGGATTAGAAAGAACCCTAGAAAAGTATTTAGACAGTGACACTTGCTTAAAATTCATGTTGAATTTTTGAAGTGTTAGTAATATTTATGGCAAACATAAATACAATATTCATTGTATACAATATTGAAGGAAGGTCTAGTCTAGAATAGTCATTGTCTGAGTACCTTTGCTTTTACAATATTTGTGAGTTTATGGAATGTTTCTGCCTCTCTGGGGAGGCAGAGGAAGGAAAGTGGAGCCATGTCTTCTCTGGGTAAATATGAAAGCTTTCATCCCTCTCTCAAGGAATGATTTTCCAAATGTTTCCAGTCTTGTTGGAGGAAAAAAATCTTGAGGAAACTAAAAATTCCATTCACTTTCTTAGCCTAATGATACACACAAGCCACCCTGCTGTTATTATTAACAAAAAACACAGTGAATGTTCAACAGGCAAAAAAAAAAAAAAAATACAGCTATTCTGTAATATAACCCCTTTCAAATACTATTTATTTATTTGCAGGACTGGAATTTGAACTCAGGACCTGTTCTTGCTAGATAGGTGCTCTACTACTTGAAACATTCCCCCCATCATTTTTGCTTTAGTTATTTCTTGAATAGCGTCTTGAATTTTTGCCTGGTGCTGGCCTTAGACCACAATCTTCCTACTTATGCCTTTCATTTAGCTGGAATCACAAGTGTGAATCACTACACGGGCTCTCAGTTTCTTTTGACAGGGTCTCACTGTGTATCCTAGGTTGGTTGCAAACTTGCAATCATCTTACCTCAGCCTCCTGAGTGTGAGTTTACAGGCATGAACTACCATACCTGGCTCCCTTGTGAAAAAAGAAAAACAAACAATAGTCTACCATTAATGCCACACTACTTTGAATTATTTGTTTAATTTCAAAAGTACTTCATGGATATCCATTATTTGTTGGTAAATAATTAGGGTAATAATTATGGTACCCAGAAATTACTTAGGAGTCTGAGAAAACTGTCAAGCTATAAGAATCCTTAAAGTGAATGTGTCCCACATGAGAGAATGCAGTGACTTTCATTTAAGGGAGGCTGGACCTGTTTGTGCCACAGATTTTTGGAAGAAAATTAGATGGTGGTACCAGAAAGCCAGAGAAGAGTTTTTAGATTAGTAAACTAAATCCAATAGTCCAAAACAAATGTTTGAAGCTTTTTCATTTCATTTAATACAATGACCTCATACACTGTATTTATGAGTTCAATAATTTGCAAATTGAAGAACCTATAAAAATTCCTCTTCTACCTTCAACAGTGCTAATATGGTTTATAAACTTTTCATATTATACAATTTAAGAAATTATAACAGAATAAAATCACTTGATTTTTAAATAAACAATAAGGTTAGATCAAAAAGAATTAACCTAGAAGGTAACACCCATGCACAGGAAATCAATGTCAGTTAATACCCTGTATAGCTATCCTTATCTCAACCAGCAAAAACCCTTGTCCCTTCCTGTTATTGCTTATACTCTCTCTACAACAAAATTAGAAATAAGGGCAAAATAGTTTCTGCTGGGTATTGAGGGGTGGGGGGGGAGAGGGAGGGGGTGGAGTGGGTGGTAAGGGAGGGGGTGGGGGCAGGGGGGAGAAATGACCCAAGCCTTGTATGCACATATGAATAATAAAAGAAAAAGAAAAAAATAAATAAAAATAAAAAAAATATTTTTATCCTCATAAAAAATGTCAGAAATGAGGCATGAAAGGCTATTAACTGAATCATTCACACATCAAATAGATGTTGATGTCAGTTTGCTCTTTCAATGGAAATAATGAACAACACATTAAAAAAATAAATAAACAATAATCAAATACTGCAATAAGATAACAGAATGAAAACAATATCTTATCTAAATTACATCACTACAAATTTTCATTTGAAAAGTAGACTATTGAAGGATCCAAGATGGAGACTAGAAGGCAGAAGCAGACAACGTGAGCTCTGTAAATCAAAAATTTTGCTGAGATACTAGAGCCACACTTGGCAGAAAAAAAACACCAAGAAGAATCAAAACTCTGATACACTGAACCTCCAGCCTGTACAAAGCTTCTCTATGCCACGTTACACTGAGAAAACAGGAGGGCTCCTGTGCTGCCAGACACTGGCTCCAAACCTGTTTGGGAGATGCAGACCAACAGGTGAGCAAATAAGCAGCACGTGGTATTCCCACACCCACTCCTGATATAGACCAGCATAGCTCCCTAGACAGACTTACTCCCACTCAGCAAAAAAAAAAAAAAAAAAATTGAATAATAAACAAGGAACTGAAAAGGAACATGCAGGGTGCTCTGAGCACACTGGAGAAGGGGGAGGAGCAAGTAGCTGATCTCTGTGTGAACTTACAGTACAAAGACTGGAAAGACAGAGGGCTGACAGTGGGCAGGTGATAAGCCACTGCTTGAAATAAGGCAGAGAGTGGTCCACAAAGCTCATCTCCTGAGCTAGTGAGCAACATGTAAAGTCAGACAATGCTGCAAAATTGAAATACAGTCAGCAAACCAGCATAACACACTGACAACAGAGAGCCAGCTGATGGATCTCTGACTTTGCCCCAGAGAAAGGACATGAGGCAAAGAAACAAGCCCCCAATAAACCAACACAGTGAAAACCTAACTCCAAAGCAGGACAGCTAGTGGGACACATAGCTGGTCTCCAGAACCTGAGGACAAGCCACACCTCACTTAGGGAAGAGCTCACTAAGCAGCTGCCCTGAAAGACAGGAAAAAAAACTGGTGAGTCTCCCCAACCACCTGGCAAGACTAAGACAGAGGTTCTGCTTAAATACCAGCACCAGGACTGGATGCTGAAAGAGTAACACCAGAACTACTAAGACTGAAATTCTATTGTTCCTGAACCTGGAATTTTTTTATGTGTTTGTTTGTCTACAACCTTTCCCTGTTGATTTCTTTGGTTGTCTTTCTCTCACTCTCTCTCTCTTTTTCTTTTTCTTTCTTTGTTTTGTTAATTTTACTATTGTAAGTTAGATAATACTAAATTACACACAGACCAGGGACAGAAACAGCACCAAGTGGAGTGATATGAAGATGAAAAAGGGATGGAAACCATTCTCTCCCCCACAATAAATTAACACAGGATTCAGAGGGAAATGAAGAAAACAGATACCCAGAGTTCCAGACTCCAACAAAAAAAAGATAAACTATGCCAAGGAAATCAATGAACCCCCCAAGAACACTCTGAAAGAAGAAATCTTGCAAGTAATCACTGACAATTTCAAGAGATGTTACTAGACATGGTCTACCAAAACGTACAGGAGGCACTCAAGAAATTCCAAGATAACAAAACTCAAGGATATGAGAAGACACAAAAATAAATAAGTGAACTCATATGAACCCTAAATAAATACTAAAGTGAGACAGAGAACACCACAAATAGAGAGACAAATGAATTAAGGATGGAAATCAACAATATTAAAGAGGAAGTGACCCATGATATGGAAAACCTCAGAAAAAAGATGAAACAAATATAAAACACAATGGAAGGCCACTCCAGCAGACTAGAACAAGCAGAAGAAAGAATCTCAGAACTTCAAGATGAAATGGAAATTAAAGGAAAAACTGAATAACAATTAGTCAAGCAACTCGAGACCTGTGAAAGGAATATAAAAGAACTCACTGACTCCATCAAAAGACCAAACCTGAGAATGATGGGCATTGAAGAAAGAGAAGAGTAGCAAGCAAAAGGGATTGGTAATATATTCAGCAAAATAATAACAGAAAACTTCCCAAATCTAGAGAAAACAATGCTCATTCAGGTACAGGAAGCCTCCAGGATACCAAACTGATTTGATCAAGATAGAACTACCCCATGACATATTATCATTAAAACAAGTGCAGAGAATAAAGAATATTGAAACCTGCAAGAGAGAAAAAACAAATAACATACAAAGATAAACCCATCAAAATTGCCCCAGATTTCTCAACAGAAACCTTATAAGCAAGAAGAGCATGGAGTGAGGTATTCTGGGCACTGAATGAAAATAATTTCAACAAAACTATCATTCAAGATAGATGGAGCAATAAGTTTTCCATGATAAGCAGAAACTAAAACAATATATGACCACCAAGCCACCACTATAAAAAATTCTTCAAAGAATTCTGTACACAGAAGATGAAAGCAAACAAAATGACGCAATGACAGGCAACACCAAACCAAAGAAGAAGAAAAGACAGGGAATCAGAGAGTAACATTACTTCAGATGCACACAATCAAACCCTTAAACAACAAAAACAACTAAATGACAGGATTCACCACATACCTATCAATACTAACACTGAATGTTAATGGACTTAGTTCCCCCATCAAAAGACACCATTTGGCAAACTGGATTAAAAGGGAAGATCCAACAATCTTTTGCTTACAGGAGACCCATCTCATCGACAGAAACAAACACTGGCTTAAGGTGAAAGGCTGAAAGAAGATTTACCAAGCCAATAGCCCCCAAAGCAGGCAGGAGTAGTAATACTCATCTCAGGCAAAGGAGATTTCAAACTTACATTGTTCAAACAAGATAAAGAAGGACACTCTATACTAATAAAATGGGAAATATACCAAAAGGAAATAACAATTATCAACCTATATGCACCCAACATCAATGCACCCAATTTCACCAAACATACTCTGAAGGAACTAAAAACATATATAAAATCCAACACAGTGGTAGTGGGAGATTTTAATATCCCCCATCACCAATAGATAGGTCATCCAAACAAAAAAATCAATAAGGAAATCCTAGAACTAAATCACACCATAGATCAAATAGACCTAGCTCATGTCTACAGAACATTTCATCCAACTTCTGCACAATACACGTTCTTCTCAACAGCCCATGGAACCTTTTCCAAAATTGATCATATCTTTGGGCACAAAGCAAGCCTCAGCAAATATAAGAAAATAGAAATAATCCCATGCATTCTATCTGATAACAATGCATTCAAACTATAACTCAACAACAAAAACAATAAAAACATGCAAACCATTGGAAGCTGAAGAACACATTGCTCAATGATCAATGGGTCATTGATGACATAAAGGAGGAAATTAAAAGGTTCCTGGAAGTCAATGAAAATGAAAACACGACCATGCCTACCATAGCCCTGAGCTCCCAGCTGCTTAAACCTATCAGCTTGCCCATGGCCAAACTTTCTCACTCTCCATAACTGCCTCTTTGGCTATTTCAAACTCAGACACTGGTAGGGTGAACCTAGACTACCTGACTTATTATTGTCCTTGTTTTCATGTCCCTGAGTAGCTCAGTCTCAAAAATAGGTCTACTTTCCAAATGGAACCTGGTTGTAATGCCCAGAGATATGAAGAATCATGGAATGCATTTCTTCTTCAGTGCTGGATTTCCACACAGGAAGAGTCACTGTCACACCAAATTCCTGCACTGGATTTAAGGCTTGTGAAAACTGTGGGTTTATCTTATAGCTAGTCTAATAGACTGTTACCACCAGGGCTGCCTGCTTACCTGTCATTTCAGTTTTAGGTTCTCCTGCAGATGCAAAGCTTCTGACTGCTTCCTACTTATTTCTGAATGAGATTCTATGTTTATATGCTTTTTAGCTGACCTCACATCTTTCTTGATTTCTAATATTCTTCCTCTCTTTTAGTCCTTAGAAGATAGTCTTTGGTTTTCAACCATAACTGTTCTCAGTCACAAAGTCACCCAGAAGAAACTTCTAACCCACCATTTTACTGCAGAGCCATACGTGGTCTAGAAAGTGACCTATAAAGAAAGACCTTATTATAATGTACTAACTTATATGTGTCCATTTCTCCTAAATAAACCTCAGAAAAATAAACCTGTATTATAATTATCAGTTCACCTATTGAACTTGCCAACTAAATGAGAGCTTGGCAAAGAAAGAGTCAATATCTTCTTCATTTTATATCTATAGTTTCCAACACAGTGCCTAACACATCGTAGGTGTGTGGATGTGGAATAAATATTATTTACTCACCATTTGTAAGATTATCATGTGCAACATTAACTTAGATGAAAGACGCTATATATTTGAAGTTTTTCAATGAGTTGACTTCTGACTAGTGAAAAATTTACTACAAAAATGCCCCCTGAACTACATGAAAGAACCAACAAGCTAATGTGCCTTCTATTCTATAAAGTATATTCTGTACTGTGGCTCATTTCATTTTCACTTGATGTTGTTTCCTCATACGTTCAAAATTTAAAGCATTGCTTGATTGCTGGGGATATTAACTTAGATCAATTTACCTCAATTTAATCAGCTAAATTGTTCTGATCAACTCTGTTCTTGTCAATGCCCCAACTGGTCTACAGTGAGGAGTGCTCTACCTTCAGTTATCTGTCAAATTTCCCTTTTATGATCACAATGAAGAAACAGGTAAAACTAGCAAGCATATCTGCAAGAGAATTGTCCCCATAACATGCTTGTGTTTAATTTAGGCAACAATTGCCCTTGTCTTTCTTTGCAAATGTACAGTTTTTGTGAAATTTTCTATATTAAAATGATGTTACAGGAATTCTTCTTAAAATTTCTTTCTCAAAATCACATATACCACAAAATATATTTAAATACATTCAAATACAAATGTATTCACATATGTTTGTAGAAATATACACCTGCTTATATTAATAAATTAATATTACTTTATAATACTAATGAAACTATTAACATATGAATATGCTTAGATTATGCATATATATCAACACATCAATTTCTGAGCAGACTACATTATGGTCAGTACAAGTTGAAATTACTCACTGTTTCTTCACATTGGTACAACTCTACTCATTCCCAAATGCTGTTTGTTTTGTCTCCTACCTATCTGCACCCTCACTTCCAGTGTATTAATGCAGCCATTGATAATTTCTTATTAAACTAAGGCCATGCTAATGATTTTTTAGCATAATGGATACTGGGATTTTAATTGTAATTTAGGTTCTTGAACCTCTGCTGTCTTCTTCTGGGAAGATCCAGGAAATGTCACCTTCCTGTCTTCATTCCAGAATTTTAAATTGTAAACCTGAAAATGTTTTATTTATAAATGACAGGTTGAAAATTTTAAAACTGGGAAGACTCCCAAGAGGAATAAGCCACTGGTTGAAAGTATCATCAGATTTGAGTCAGACGGCCACTCTTGTCTCCTGGTTTCTGACAGTTTGGACAGAAGATAAATTAGGATACTGGCTCTGTCAGCACAGTGCAGGGGTTTCCCGAATGGGAGCAAGAGTATAGGGTACGACTCTCAAGTGTCACCCCTAGCCAAAGGCAGGTTAGAGGACATTGCTTCCTTCATTTTCCTGAGTTTCCTGATTTATGGTGAAAAACAATGTCTATTTTGTCTGGTAAAATTGATACAAACCTGCTGGCTAAAATCTTATTTCTTATTGCATCCTGCAAATTTTAACCTCTACTTTTTCTTATTTCTTTCACATTCTGATCTAGAGATGATGACACATTGGCAGGTGGCTGCTGTGACACTTTTTAATCTTCTTCTGTCACTCTTTAAACTGTTATTTCAAGATTATTTTATTCACCTGCCATTCACCTTCTCATCTAAATTTTAACTTGTTTCCCTGGTTTTGGTGCACCATTTTTTTTTTGGGGGGGAAGCATTTATGAGGGATCTTTTCAAATACTTAGCATATGACATTTCTTTTGAATTGAAAATCTTTTAGGTTTTGTGCTCTCCTCACCTCAACCAGGCCATCCATCAGTTATTAGGCAAAGCAGGAAATAGCAAGAGAATAAACCTCAGGAAAGAAAAATAATTCCAGTCGAGGATCCAATTGAGGATTATTTATTGCATTTAATTATATTCTCTAGTTAGTCTTCTTCATGTGGAATATTTCCTTAGTCTGTTTTAGAAACTTGAAAATTCGAATAAATATAGACAAGTTATTTTGTAGAACATACCTGAAATTGGGTTTGTCTGATATTTCCTTGGGATTAGGTTTCAGCTATGCATTTTATGGAGAGGGGCATGGATAATACAGAATCAAAGTTTTTTCTAAGTGCACCTGCTGGTTAATGATGTGCACTTAGATGTTAATTTGTCTCACTACAGATGATGTTGGTAATCTTATTAATTGGTGCCTACCAGATTATTTTTTCTGGGTAATTTTGCATTATTTTATAGAGAATACATTGAATCTATGTATATATCTTATTCACGATAAAACTTTTACCCATTGATTTTAGTTCCTACATTAGGAAAATTAGAATGAGGACTGTTAATTAGAACATAATGAGGTAATATTTATTAATTTTATAAGTGTATTTGTTTAAGACAATGCCTATGGTTTTCCTGAAATAAACAATAGAACATTTAGAATAAAATGATCAAATATACAATTGCTTATTAGGTTATGAGATTAAAAGGAGGCAAACAGGTTACCGAGATGGAGGATAATGGAATAAATCTGCTTATATAAGGTGTTCAGGGAAGGTGGTTGGACAAAGATAATACACAAACCATGACTGATGAAATTGAATGATTTATTCATAGAGGGGAGATTTCATGAAGTATGTACAGAGATCCTATAAAAAAAGAGAGCTCAGTGGGTTCAGAAAGCAAAAACTAAATTACCAAGTGAGGGAAAGTAGAGTACCATGAAACCACAAAAGTAGACATAGCACAGATCATGAAAGACTTGAAATCTTGTTTAGATTTAAAGATAAATTCTCATTTTGTGCAGAGACATAATAGTGACATGAAGAAGACAGATTAACAGGAAGCTAGTCTGCAGATAGAATTGAAGATGGAGAGAAAAAGACAGATTCAAGACCTATCTTGGGGTGTCAAATTATGAGAACTTTGCCAATGAAAATCTGGGTTCAGAAAAGGGTGGGGAATGACAAAGGTCTTTCCCAGGTTTTTGAATTGGCAATGGTAAAGAATAGAGACATGTTAGAAGATGGAGAAGACTGGGAGGTGGAAAACTTGAAATTTGTTTGGGGTCATGTTAAATATGAGATGCTTGTGGGAGAGCCAAATGGAGAAGCAGCCAATGGGACACATGAGTGTGGGGTTCAGAATAGAGTCTTGGCATGGGAATCAATATTGATAGAGATGGTATCTAAAGAAGTTGGGAGAGAGGAATGAAGAACAAGGCTTTGAGAAGCACAGTATTTGGAGGTCTGGCACAGGAAAAGGAGATTGCAAAAAGATTCAAAATGATTGCATAGAGAGATGGGAATCATAGCAAATGCATGGTCTTAGAAGAAGAGTGTGGCAAGGAGAGAATTTCAAATGTTTTGAATTTATGGATAATTTGAATAAGATTAAAAATGTGATGGCTTAAAAGGAAGTCACTGGTGATCTTTGCAAAATGATGTAGCATTGTATATAGAAATTCATTTGGGGTGAATCATGTAGTATACAAGACACAAGGAATAGACAAAGTATGTAGATTAATATTTCCAAGTATCTGGCAGAAAGTAGGAGAGGAGGGTTAGAATTGGAGAAGAATGTGTGTGTGCATGTGTGTGTTTGTGTGTGTCTCTGTGTATGTGTATGTGTTAAGGATAGGGTATATTATAACATATTTGCATACTGACATGAATCACCCATTAGGAATGGGGAAAATGCTGAGGTGGAAAAGTGAAGAAAGATCTGAAGCCATTGAGAAGATTAGAAAGATTAAGATCATATGTACCTGATATTTGACAGGTTAAGGGATTAATCCTAGAATTTAAGCCCTATGTTATATATAGAAAACATCTGGCAATTTGAAGATAATAAAGCATTTAGAAAATATTCTTCTTTAACTAACTGGAAAGAAAACTAGAAGAGAGATCAAAATGATGGATAGCCAACAGACTCTGGAACCCTGAGCTCTCACAAGTCCAAAAGAATATCAGATTTGTGGTAGCAAGGATCAGATAACCTGACTTTTTTTTTGTCAACTAAGACACCACTAGAGCATAGAGTGCACCTAATGTGTAATGACCCCCCTTAAATTAGCTTTTTATAGCAATAACAGTCTCAAAAGCCTGGGCACTGCAGACTGGCAGCTGCCCAGGTGACCAACCTGCTGGAAAGCCAATTTTCCCTCTTTATTTTTATTTTTTCCTTCTTTCTCCCATGGGTGATTCATGTCAGTATGCAGATATGTTATAATATCCTCTATCCTTAACTCAGCCGCAGTCTGGGGACAATAACAACACATTGGACCACCTTGGAGAAACTGGTAGTGAGCTGAAACTAATAGCCTTCCAAGGGGAAAGATGTCAACCAATAAGCTCAATTCTAGCTTGCAGGCTTGCCCTGGTGGCAGAAGGGTCTGGCAACTACTCACATACCAGCTCCTCAAGGGAGTGTTTCTGAGACCCTGACTACAAAAAATCACTCTGAAGCAGACAGCAAATTCCCCCAAGAGGATCCTGGGCTCAAACACCCTGAGCAAATCTTCCCCCAATCTGTCCTGCAGAGAGAGGCACCATCCATTGCTACACAGTCCAGCATATCAACCTTAAGGAGGGGCAGAGAAAAGAAAGCCCCTGTAAGAAAGGTCAGCACCTGGATTAGAAATCAGAGGAAAGAGCCCAGAGCCCTCATTGAACTGAGAGAAAACCCACTCCTCTCCATAACAAGGAAGAAATTTGGACAATAAATGCATATACATATAGATATATTAAATTATATATTTATTTTATATATATTCTAAAATACAAAATTTATCAATTTTAAAATATTTATTCATTTTTAAATATATAAATATATGTATAATATATTTAATTTTTTAAAGTAAAAAAATTCTCCTTTTCACTTTTTTTATTTGTTGTTACCTATCTCCTTTTCCCATTCTGTCCAAATTTGAGTTTGCTTAGCCCTCTCTTGTTCCACTTTCCTTTCTTTCCTTAATTTTTGCATCTCATATTTTCTTTTCCCTTTTCCTTTCTTCTCCTTACCTTCCTTTCCTTCCTCTCCTTTCCCACTCAGTGTCCTTACCTCCTCCACACTCATCACTCACTGAATATTCTATTATACCAACTTTACATGTTACCTCCATCCTTCCTATAACTCTGCAATCCTGACAATAGTACTCTCCCCTACAATGACTGAACTACTCCTTTACACAAATTAGGGTCTTATTATCCCTAGCCCTCACACCTCATTCCCTCTTCTCCCCTTGCCTCATCCTTCACTCCCTATCCCCTCTTCTAGCATCATCATCATACCTAAGTATCAATCTCTATGCAAACAACTGTTATCTCCCAAATTCTTGCTGTTTATAGATAATATTGTCAAGGTTTTAAAAAAATATATTATGTAAATACCTGGTTTGACATTGAATCTGTGAATTTATTATTGCTAAGTTATATCTCCAGGTCAATGAACAATAGTAAAAGAACCTAGCAAATGACTGAGATAGTCAGAGCATAGAAATTAACTGAAGGGAAAGATAACAGCTAGTGAAAATCCCAATTAACTAATAAAAAACACAAGAGCAAAGCATAAAATAAAAACATGTGGAAAAAGAAGGCAAGGGAATATTACCCCTCAAAAGGCTAATATTAACAGAATAGAGGATTTGGTAGGAAGTGAAGGGGATAAATCCTCAGTTGTGGACATCAGAAGAATGATGATAAGAATGTTCAATGGGGGATCCAAGATGGCGACTAGACTGCAGAAAAAGACAGCATCAGCTCCGTAAATCAAAAATCTTGCTGAGATGCTGGAGCCACAGTTTGCAGAAATAAAGCACCAAGAAGAATCAAAACTTCGACACCCTGAATCCCTAGCCCATACAAAGCTTCTCCATACCACACACACTGAGAAAACGGGAGGGCTCCCTTGCTGCCAGACGCTGGTTCCAAACCTGCTTGGGAGACATCTGGCAGACCAACAGCTGAGCACCAAGCATCACATGGCATTCCCACAGCCACCCCTGGGATAAACCAGCACAGCCCTCTGGACAGGCTGACCCCCCCGCCCTCCAAAAAAACAAAACAAAACAAAAAAACCCTGAGCAATAAACAAGGAACTGAAAACAAACATGCAGCAGAGGGGATGGGGGTGCTGAAAGCACACTGGAGAAGGGGCAAGGAGCTGATTTCTATGTGAGCTTTCAGTAAACAAAGGCTGAAAAGGCAGAAGGGCTGACAGGAGGCAGGTGATAAGCTACTGCCTGAAAGAGGGCAGGTAGTGTTCCAAAAAGCTCATCTCCTGAGACAGTGAGCAACATCCAAAGCCAAATGACACTGTAAAATTGAAAAACAATCAGCAAACCATCACAACATGCTGACAGCAGGGGGCCAGCTGATAGATCACTGACCTTGCCCCAAAGAAAGGGGGTGAGGCAAAGAAACAAGCCCCAGTAAACCAACACAGTGAAAACCCAACTCCAAAGCAGGATGGCTGGTGGGCTACAGAGCTGATTTCTGGAACCTGAGGACAAGCCAAACCTCACTGAGGGAGGAACTGACTAAGCAGCTGCCACTGAAAGACAGAAAAACAAACAAACAAACAAACTGGTGAGACTCCTCAACCACCTGGTGAGACTAAGACAGAACCTTTGCCTAAACCAACACCAAGACTGGATGTGAAGGAGTAGCACCAGAACTACTAAGACTGAAATTCTATTGTTCCTGAATCTGGAAATTTTTTGTTTGTTTGTGTGTGTTTGGCCATCTCTCCCTATTTATTTCTTTGGGTTTATTTTCCTTTTTTTTAGTTTTACTACTGTCAGTTAGCTAATACAAAATTACACACAGACTAGGGACAAATAGCACACATACTCTAACCTAAAAACCCAACATACCAACAAAACAATTAAACCAAGAGAAAGAAAACAGGTGATTGAAATAACCAATAGCCTGTCAAGAACATAGTTACACAGTACCAAGTAGAGTGATGGGAAGATGAAAAATGGATGGAAACCATTCTCCCCCCAAAAATAAATTAATACAGGATTCAGAGGGAAATGAAGAAAACAGATACTCAGTTCCAGACTCACAAAACAAAGATAAACTATGCCAAGTAACTCAATGAAGTCCAAAAGAACATTCTGAAAGAAGAAATCCTGCAAGTAATCACTGAGAATTTCATAGAGATGTTACTATACATGGTCATCCAAAACGTGCAGGAGGCACTCAAGAAATTCCAAGACACAAAAATAAAGAAAACGAGAAGACACAAAAACAAATAAATGAACTCTTAGGAACCCTAAATAAATACCAAGTGAAACAGAGAATACTGTAAATAGAGAAATAAATGAATTAATGTTGAAAATTGACAATATTAAAGAGGAAGTGACCATGATGTGGAAAACCTCACAAAAAACAATGAAACAGAAATACAAAACACAATGGAATGCCACTCCAGAAGTCTAGAATAAGTGGAAGACAGAATCTCAGAACTTGAAGATGAAATGGAAATTAAAGGAAAAACTAAAGAGCTATTAGTCAAACAGCTCAAGACTTCTGAAAGGACTATGCAAGAACTCACTGACTCCAACAAAAGACCAAACCCAAGAATCATGGGCATTAAAGAAAGAGAAGAGGTGCAAGAAAAAGGGATTGGTAATATATTCAGCAAAATAATAACAGAAAATTTCCCAAATCTACAGAAAACTATGCCCATTAAGGTACAGGAAGCCTCCAGAACACTAAACAGACTTGACCAAAATAGAACTACCCTATGACATATTATCATTAAAACAATCCTTATTAAACTGTTCCATAAAATAGAAAGGGAAGGAACACTGCCTAACTCATTTTATGAAGCTAGTATTACACTCATCCCAAAACCAGACAAAGACACCTCCAAAAAGGAGAACTATAGGCCAATCTCCTTAATAAACATTGATGCAAAATCCTCAATAAAATAATGGCAAACCAAATCCAACAACACATCAGAAAGATCATCCACCATGCCCAAGTCGGCTTCATCCCAGGGATGCAGGGATGGTTCAGCATATGCAAATCTATAAATGTAATACAGCATGTTAACAGAAGCAAAGACAAGGACCACTTGATCATCTCAATAGATGCAGAAAAAGCCTTCGACAAGATCCAACACCACTTCATGACAACCACTTCATTCAACATTGTAAAGGCTATGTGTGACAAACCTACAGCAAACATCATACTTAATGGTGAAAAACTTAAGCCATTTTCCCTAAAATGAGGAATGAGACAAGGGTGCCCACTCTCCTCACCCCTATTCAACATAGTCCTGGTATTCCTAGCCAGAGCAATTAGGCAGGAAGAAGAAATAAAAGGAATACAAATAGGTAAAGAAACTGTCAAAATATCCCTATTTTCAGATGACATGATCCTATATCTTAAAGACCCAAAAAACTCTACCCAAAAACTTCTAGATACCATAAACAGCTACAGCAAAGTGATAGGATAAAAATCAACTTGCAAAAATCATTAGCTTTTCTATACACAAACAACAAAGAAATTGAGAAAGAACATGTGGAAACAATTCCATTTACAATAGAGTAAAAAAAAAATACTTAGGAATAAACTTAACAAAGGATGTGAATGACCTCTACAAGAAGAACTACAAACCCCTGAAGAAAGAGATTGAGGAAGACTACAGAAGGTAGAGAGATCTTCTGTGCTCATGGATTGGTAGAATCAGCACAGTAAGAATGGCTATACTACCAAAAGCAATCTACATGTTTAATGCAATTCCCATCAAAATCCCAATGGCATTCATCACAGAGATTGAAAAATCTACCCTAAAGTTCATTTGGAAACATAAGAGATCATGAATTGCCAGTGCAATACTCAGCAAAAAGAGTGATGCTGAAGGTATCACAATACCTGACTTCAAACTATATTACAAAGCAATAGCAATAAAAACAGCATTCTTCTGGCACAAAACCAGAAATGAAGACCAGTGGAACAGAAATGAGGACCCATAGGTTAATCCACTCAGCTATGCCTATGGCATCAGAAACATATGATGGAGAAAAGACAGCCTCTTCAACAAATGTTGCTGGAAAAAGTGGTTATCCAAAATTGAAATGAGATCCATGTTTATCACCCTATACTAGTATAAACTCAAAATGGATCAAGGACCTTAATATGAGACCCAAAACTCTGAAGTTAGTACTAGAAAGAGCAGGGAATACCCTGGGAGTAATAGATATAAGTAAGGACTTCCTCAATAGAACCCCATCAGCTCAGCAACTAAGAGAAAGTATGGACAAGTGGGACTACATAAAATTAAAAAGCTTCTGCACAACAAAAGAAATGATCTTTAAACTGAAGAGACTACCCACAGAGTAGGAGAAAATATTTGCCAGCTATACGTCAGACAAAGGAGTGATAATCAGAATATACAGGGAACTTAAAAATCTAAACTCTCCCAAAATCAATGAAGCAATAAAAAATGGGTAACTGAACTAAACAGAACTTTCTCAAAAGAAGAAATTCAAATGTCCAAAAAACACATGAAGAAATGCTTACCATCTCTAGCCATAAAGGCAATGCAAATCAAAACCACACTAAGATTCCACCTCACCCCTATTAGAATAGCTATCATCAAAAACACCACCACCTACAGGTGTTGGTGAAGATGTGGGGAAAAAGAACAATCATACACTTCTGGTGGGAATGTAAGCTAGTGCAATCACTGTGGAAAAAATATGGAGGCTTCTTAAAAATCTAAACATAGATCTGCTATATGATCTAGCCATTCTACTCCTTGGGACATACCCAAATGAATGTGACTCAAGTTACTTCAGAGGCACCTGCAAAGCCATGTTTATTGCAGCACTATTCATGATAGCCAAGTTATGGAAACACCAAGATGCCCCACTACTGACGAATGGATTAAGAAAATGTGGTACTTATACATAATGGAATTTTACTCAGCCATGAAGAAGAATGAAATCTTATCATTCTCACGTAAATGGATGGAACTGGAGAACATCATTCTGAGTGAGGTTAGCCAGGCTCAGTAGACCAAAAATAGTATGTTCTCCCTTATATGTGAACTTTAGATCTAGGGCAAATGCAGCAATGTTGTTGGATTTGGGTCATACCCTAAGGGGCAAGCACATACAGACATATGGGGATAGGTAGGAAACCCAAAACATGTAAGTGTTTGATGTCCCCACTGCAGGGGAGCTAATACAGTAACCTTAAAGTGACAGAGTTCAGTATGGGAAGGTGATCGGAAACTAGTGAAAAGATCAGGTAGAGATGCATCAATTCGGGTTGTAATATACTTGTGCATGGAACCAGTGATAGGAATCTCTCTGTATAGCTATCCTTATCTCAACTAGTAAAAACATTTTGTCCTTTTTGTTGTTGCTTATGTCTTCTCTTATCAGCAAAATTGTAGTAAATGTCAGAACAGGTTCTGCCTGGAAGTGAGGGGGAGGTGGGGGGGGGAGAGAGAGGGGTCTGGAGGCAGGTGGGAGATATGGCCCAAACAATGTATGCACATATGAATAAATGAATAAAAAAAGAATGTTCAATGAGCTTAAAGAGGAAGTTAAAAAGGACATACAAAACAGTTCAATGAATCCCAAGAGAACACGGATAAAAATCCTTGGGAAGACACAGAAACAACTAACCTAACTCAAAGAGGATTTCAACAAACTCTGTAACAAAACTAAGAAGATTACAGAAAAAGAGATTAATGAAATAAAGAAGATTGCACAAGATATGAAAGAGGAATTTAACAAAGAAATGGAGAGTCTCAAAAAATAATTAAATAGAAATTCTTAAAATTAAAAGGTACATGAGTTAAATAAAGAAATGTAGTTGAAAGCCACTCCAGCAGACTGGAACAAGTATAAAATGGAATTTCAGGACTCAAAGACAAAATAGATATTAAAGAAAAAATAGAAGAATTCTTAGACAAAAGATGCCAGAGCTGCAAAAGTAATATACATGGACTCTGTGACTATATCAAAAGACCAAACCTATGAATCATGACCATAGAAGAAGGAGAAGAGGTGTAAGCCAAATATATATGCAATATAGTCAAAAACAACAACCAAAAAACAGAACATCTCCCAAACCTCAAGAAAAAATTCCCATTCAAGTATAGGAAGCCTCCAGGACACCAAAGAAACAGGACCAAAACAGAGTCTCTTCGTAGCATATTACAGTTAAAACAATTAGCACAAAAAACAAGGGAAAAATATTGAAGGCTGTAAGAGAGAAAAATCAAATAATATATGAAGTTAACCCATGAAAATAATAGCAGATTTCTCAAAAGCAAACTTAAAAGCAAGAAGGGCATGGAGTGAGGTATTTTGAGCACTGAAAGAAAACAATTTCAGTCCTAGGATACTCTACCCAGCCAAGCTATCATTCAAAATTAAAGGAGGCATAAAAACCTCCATGACAAACAGAAACTAAAACAATACATGACCACTAAACCACTACTACAGGAGATTCAGAAAGGAATCTTATACATAAAAGATGAAAACAAGCATAGCCATAAAAGGATGGGAATTATTAAATCTTAAGAGCAGAGCAGACAAGTAGAGAGTAGCATAGAATTAGTTGGACACACACAAATCCTTAAATGACAAAAACAACTAAATGACAGGAATCACCACATATCTCTCAATGTTAACACTGAATGTTAATGACCTCAACTTCTCCATCAAAAGACACTGAGTTGCAAACTGGATAAAAAAGGAAGAACCAACAATTTGTTGTTTACAAGAAACCTACCTTACATACAGAAATAAACATTGCCTTAGGGTGAAATGATTGAAAAATATTTACAAAGATAATGACACCCAAGAAAAGGTAGAAGTAGCAATATTTATATCAGATAAAGTAGACTTCAAACCTAATTAGCCAGAAGAGACCATGAAGGTCACTTCATACTAATAAAGGGAACAATATCAAGAGGAAATAATCATTAACTTATATGTGCCCAATGTTGGTGCACCCAACTTCATTAAACATACAATGCTGGATTTGAAAACACAGATAGACCCCAACACAGAAGGGGTAGGAGACTTCAATACCCTGAATCACCAATAGTTAGGTCACCCAGACAAAAAAAAAAACAACAAAGAAACTCTCAAATTGAAAGACACCACAGATCAAATTGACCTGACAGACATCTACAGAGTATTCCATCCTCCAACAGTACAATATACAATATTCTCAACCATGGAACTTTTCCCAAAATGTACCATATTCCAGGTCACAAAGGAAGTCTTAAAAAATATATGAAATTTGAGATAACTCTCCATATTCTGTTTGACCACAATGCAATAAAACTGGAACATAATAACAAAAGAAACAGCAGAAAATTCTCAAACACCTGGAGACTGAACAATGTGTTGCTCCATGGTTAGTGGTCACTGAAGAAACAAGTGAAGAACTCAAAAAGTTTAGGGCATTTAATGAGAATGAAAGTATAACCTATCAGAACCTATGAAACACAGCAAAGGCAATCCTAAGTGGAAACTTTATAGCTATGAAAGCATGTATTAAAAACGCAGAAAGATCTCAAATAAATTATCTAATGCCAGATCTTAAACTCCTAGAATATTGAGAACAAGCTAAATCCAAAACTAGCAGAAGAGAAATAATAAAAAGGGCCAAAATCAATGACATAGGAACCAAATTAAAAAAAACAAACAAACATACAAAGAATCAAATAAACCAAACCCAGTTCTTTGAAAAGATAAATAAAATTGACAAATCTATTTAAAATGGGGAAGGAAAAGACCCAAATTAATAGAATTAGAAAGGAAAAAGGGAGATTACAGTGAACACCAAGGAAATCCAAGGAATCATTAGGGACTACTTTGAATACTTATATTCAAGTAAATTTGAAAATCCAAAAGAAATGGACAAATATTTAGATACATATTACCAACCAAAACTGAACCAAGAGAACATTCACCAACTAAACAGAGATAAAACACACAGTGAAACTGAAGTAGCAACAAAGAGTTTCCCAAACAAGAAAAAGTCCAGATCCTGATAGATTTACTGCTAATTCTACAAGACCTTTAAAGAAAAACTAATACCAACACTCCTCTAACTCTTCCATGAAATAGAAATGAGTAGAACACTGCCAAACTCATTCCATGAAGCAAGTACTACACTGATCCCAAAACCAGACAAATATACAACAACAAAAATTAAAAAAAAGAGAATCAGCAGTCAACTTTTTTAATCAATTGGATACAAAAATTCTCCAAAAATATTGGCAAACTGAATTCAGCAGAATATAAAAAAGATCATTCACCACGATCAAGTTGGTTTCATCCCAGTAATGCAGGGATGGTTCAGCACATGTAAATCATTAAATGTAATACAGTATATTAACAGAAGCAAAGACAAAAGCCACATGTTCATCTCATCAGAAGCAGAAAATGCCTTTGACAAAATTCAACAACCTTTCATGATAAGAGCTCTGATGAAACTAGGAATATAGGGAATGTACCTCAACATAATAAAAGCTATATAGAACAAGCCTATAGTCAGTATCATACTAAATGGGGAAAAACTGAAACCATTTCCTCTAAAACCAAGAACAAGACAAAGGTGTCCACTCTCTCCACTCATATTCAACATAGTCTCAGATTTCTTAGCAAGGGCAGTAAGATAGGAAGAAGAAATAAAAGGAATAAAAATAGGAAAGGAAGACATCAAAATATCCCTATTTTCAGATGACTTGATCTTATACCTAAAAGACTAAAAAAGCCACCAATAAACTCCGAGACACCATAAACAAATTCAGCAAAGTAGATGATACAAAATCAATTTACAAAATTCAGTAGCCTTTCTATATACAAACAATGAACAGATTGAAAAAAAAAAGGAAAACAATTCCATTTATAATACCCCCCAATCAAATATCTAGGAATAAACTTAACAAAGGATGTGAAAGGAAAGGACCCCTGCAAAGAAATCTGTAAACCATTGAAGAAAGAAATCAAAGAAGACTATGGAAGATGTAAAGATCTCCTATGCTCATGGATTGGCAGAATCAACATAGTAAAAATGGGTGTACTACCAAAAGCAATCTACATATCCAGTGCAATTCCCATCAAAATTTCAATGACATTAATCACAGAGATTGAAAAATTAACCTAAGAATTCATTTGGAAACAGAAAAGACCACAAATAGCTAAGGCAATACTGAGCAAAATGAGCAATGCTGGAGGTATCACAATACCCAACTTCAAACTATACTACACAACCATAGCAATAAAAACAGCATGGTACTATAATAAAACAGACTAGAAGACCAATGGAACAGAATAGAAGACCCAGCCAAACATGAATCCACACAGCATGCCCACCTGATTTTTGACAAAGGCACCAAAAACATGGGATGTAGAAAAGACAGCCTCTTCAACAAATGTTACTGGGAAAGCTGTATATCTGCATGCAGAAAACTGAAACTAGATCCATGCCTTTCACCCTGTACAAGTATAAACTCAAAGTGGATTAAGGGCCATAATATAAGACCTGAAACGTTGAAGCTAGAGCAAGAAAGAAGAGGGAATACACTGGAATAAATAGGTATAGACAAGGACTTCCTATGTAGAGCTCCAGCAGGTCCAGCATCTAAGAGAAAAGATTGACAAATGGGACTACATGAAATTAAAAAGCTTCTGCACACAACAGAAGAAATGATCTTTAAATTGAAGAGGCTGCCACAGAAGGAGAGGCTATCTTTGTCAGCTATACATCTAACAAGTTAGTAATAACAATAATATACAGGGAGTACAAAAAACTAACCTCTGAAAAAAAATCAATGAACCAATAAAGAAGTGGGCAAATGAACAGAATAGAAATTTTTCAAAGGAAGAAGTCCAAATGGCCAAAAAACACAGGAAGAAATGCTCAATATCCCTGGCTGTAAAGGAAATGCAAATCAAAACTACATTAAGACTCTACCTCACTCCTGTTAGAATGGCTATCATCAAGAACACAAACAATAAAAAACATTGGCGAGGACATGGGGAACTCTATTGGTGGGGCACACTATTGGTAGGACTGTAAATTAGTACAACCACTTTGGAAAAAAAACTAAAAATAAAACTGCAATATGATCCTTTAATACCCCTCCTAGGGACATACCTGAAGGAATGTGACTCAAGTTATTACAAAGGCACCTGCACACCCATGTTTATTGCAACATTATTCACAATGGCTAAGCTATAGAAACAGCCATGTTACCCCACTACTAACAAATGTATTAAGAAAATGTGGTATTTATACACAATGGAATTTTACTTAGCCACAAAGAATGAATTTTTGCCATTTGCAAGTATACAGATGGAACTGGAGAATATCAACTTAAGCAAAATTAGTTAGTCTTATAAGGCCAAAAATTGCATGTTCTCCCTCATATGCACATTATAGACCTAAAACAAATTCAGTAATATTATTAGATATGGGTCACACACTAAGGGGAAAACACACATGGGAGGAATAGGGAAAGGGAAGGAGACCCAAAATTTGATTTTGGTTGATGTGCTCACTGTAGAGGAGCAAATAAAGTAATCAGAGGCCACTATGAGAAGGGTACCAGGAAGTAGTGAAGAGGTCTGGCAGAGATGAACCAATGTGGGAATGCAATACACAAGTGCATGGAATCAAGCTAGGAATGTCTCTGTACAGGATCTTTATGTCAAACTAGCAAAAATGCCTTGTCTTTCTTATTATCTCTAATGTTTTCTCTTCAACAAAATTGGAGAACAAGAGGGTAGAACAGGTTCTTCCTGGAAGTGGATTGGGGGGGGGGCATCAGGAAGAGGGAGGTGGTCCAAACAATATATACACATGTAAGTAAAAGTAAAAATGATAGAATAAAAGACAGAAAAAAAGAGTAAATATACAGTTTTTAAACCCATTGAAATCACCATAAAAAGGGGACTAAGGTAGAAAGGAGAAATATATAGGAAATGAACCAAATGGGGTTATAATACATATATACATGGAAATGTCACAAAGTAACTCCCTGTATAGCTATCTGAAACAGACAAAAATGCACTTTTTTTTCTTTCACATAATTGGAGTATTAGGTAGGCAGAACAGGCCCTGTCTGGAATTGGTTTCAGTAGGAGGGAGGAGGATATGGGAAAAGGGTGTAGAAGAGTGAATATGATGCAAATACTGTGTACACATATATGTAAATGGAAAAATGAGACCTGTTGAAACTTTTCCAGAAAAGTGGGGAGGGGAGATAAAGAATGATGAAGGTGGTAAATTTAAGTATGATATATTTGATATATTGTTAGAACTTTTGTTAATGCTACACTGTACCCCCAGCACAACAATAAAAAACTAAAGAAAGTTGATGTTTGTGGTTCACCATTTCAAAGTGAAATCTTTATGTTAATTCATATAGTATTTCTCTAATTATCTTGAACTTTGTGAGTATAAATGTATTGAAATCAAATAGTTGAAATCTGACATGTAAAGTGTACATATGGACACTTTAGCTTTATATCATATATAAGCTTGTTAGAAACATAGACTATGCCATCTTCAGATTCAGAATCTTTATATTAAGAACCCCAGGAGATGTGAATGGACATTCAAGTCTGAGAAGTATTTTTCATTCCTAGTGTTGAAATTTTTCTCAGACTCAAGAAGTTGAGCAGGTGTGCCTCATCATACCCTAGATTTACCTCATATCAACTTTATAACCTTGGGGAGGCAACTTAATTTCCTATTAAGCTTTTATATCTGGAAGATATATTTAGTTAAAGTTTCTACCTTATAATATTATTGCAAAGATTAAGTTATATAACAGAGAAAATTGTCTATCATGTATAAAATTGTGAAATAATGATTACTGTCATTGTTATCATCATGGAAGTAGATGACTCAGATCATGAAGAAAAATTCTGGACAATTAAGAGGAAAAGAAGCAGCCATGCCATAGGTTAAGGGATTATTTGGCTGGGTGTTGAGTTCACTATGAATGGCTAAAGGAGTTGAGGTGTGAAGGAACCCTAGAGGTAATACAGGAAGTACACTAGAGGGTGGATGAGGCATGATTCGGATTGTAGGAGCTGAAAGGGGCAGCAGGAAACATGAAAAACCAAGGACGAAATGTCTGGGCATTGCATTTGGAAAGCAATGAGTTATTCTTTCCCACTGATGAGCCTTGAGAAATTTGAGTCCTCTAACCTGCAGGGCAGTGTTGCTTATGTTATGAAAATTTCCAAACTTCTGTGTATGATATGGTTCATGTCTTCTTTTTCCCGGGTGTGGCAACTTCTGCATTCCTCTATTAATACCATCAATATAACAACCCTTGTGGGATATGTAATTGTGTTTCCTTATCTGTCTTCTCACTAGACCAAGAGGTCTTAAAAGATCTCTTGCATATAGATTTCATTTTAGAATGGTGACCACAATATCAAATTCCTCTCATTTTCTTCCTTTCTCCTGACCTAGGCTATATTGCCTTTTACCTAACCAGTACAGAATGTCTCTGGTTTGTATCTCATCAATCTTTTTATGCATATCAGGTAGAAAGATATTTTTTAAAATTCAAAATATTCATGTAGTTCATCTGTTTAATTTTTAGCTATTTCTGCTCAAAGTTTAGAGATCCCCTTACATTCCTCCTCACTGGATTCTTTCCTGCACTCTTTGTTCATTGCACCTTTAACTGGTCCCCTGAATGTGACTGCACTGGATTGAATATCTACCTTTACCTCCCAAAAAGTATTTTCACTGATAACCTGTTTATATTGCCTCATTTAGAAAAAAGTCTTTGCAAATATAAATAAAACAACAAGATGGGATAACCCTTATGCATGGTAGACCCGGGTTCAATGAAAAGTGTTCTTAGATGATATGGGAGAAGTCACAGAAGAAGAAGTTTATGTGAAGATCAAAGTAGAAACTGGAGTGATTTATCTATAAGAGAAGGATATCCATGGATATCTGACAGCTACCTGAAGCTAGAAGAAAGGCATGAATGATACAGTCTCTAGAAGGAACCAACTCTACTGACACTTTGTGTTGGGAACCAAAAGCCACATTCTGACAAGGTCACTGTGGCTTAGCAGCATTCTGACAAGGTTGGAATCTGCAGGTGCACCATGTCTCTATCATGGTGGGAAGGAATGCTAAATGGTTTCCCTTGACTGAAAAGACGTTTAAACTTAGTCAAAGACACTGGTAGTAAGAATGCAGGGTGACAAAATCAGAAAGGTTATAACTAGGTCAGAGTGTTTTTGATGTTTAAGTTTCTTCCTCTTTTGTGTAAACCTTGCAGAGAAAAATAAAATTTTGCCAGTTGGTCATCAGCTTTCTGGCCCTCTTGATATGTGTCTTGTCTGTTCATTCCTTCCCTGAGCCCTTTTGGGTCAAGGAACTTTGCGATCCTGGCAACTTTGATTTAGAGTTCTGGTATCCAGAATTACTTTATTTTTCTGTCATTTTAAGCCATCAAAGTAGTGGTAATTTGTTCTTGCAGCCCAGATAAATGAATCCTGTATTCTTAGGTTGTTTTAACTCAGGGTGAAAAACATATTTGGAATCTGACTCATTATACATTGCTGATAAATTCTTCACATAACATCTTGTTAGTCCCTTTGGAAAGCCTACTTTATTTCACAGACTTACCTCTCCCTACCTTGTCTTTCTATGGAATTCTATATATCCTTTATTATAAAACTCAACAAACTTCAGTGCAATTAAAAAAAAAAAAATATATATATATATATTCCTTTTTCCAGTGCTGGGGATAAAACCCAAGGCTTGGTGCATATTAGGAAGGACTCTAACACTGAGCTATATCCTCATCCCCATACTTACACTTTCTATGACCCACCTATTGGAATTTAAGCTCTATTATGGCAGGGTGTGTATCTTTCATTTATTTATGTCTCCTGTAGAACCTATTGAAGTGTTTGCCACTGAGCAACTTACTTAACTTTTGCTTCACAGAGGAGAGGAGAAAACATTTGAGAAAATTAGCAGAATTTCACTAGAGGGAAAATGGGCCAAGCATATTATAGCCAGAGAAGTAGATCTTGTAAAGGCAGGTAGGAATGAAAGCTTATGGCTCATTAGAAGAATAAGCTTTTTAAAAAATAAACTATATGGAATTTAATGGGGGAAAACAAGGAAGAACATGTTCATTTGGGTCAGAGTATGAAGTGCTGGGTCTATCATACTGGAACAATAGTGCTTTATGCTTTAGGTCATGGCTTACAAAGTTGAATTCTTATAGGTAATATTAAAGAGTGATGTATGCAAAGTAAAGTACTTTACTTTTTCCTTAATTATACACTTAAGAATGAATGCCTGACCACCATGATTAACAGCACCTGACTGTGAAGTTGAAAGAGTAGTGGGAAATATGGTAAATCTGAAAATGTGTTCTCTTTAGAGGAAGCAGTGCTATCATGGAAATGTGGGAATTTGTGAACAGTGGTGTAACTCATTATACTTTTTTGTTCAAGAGAATCCAGAAATCTAAAATTTTATGTGAAGAGGCCTAGTTTGTAAATTTTGACAACCACTTCATTTCTTTTTCTATGAGTACTCAATCAGTAGTCTAAAGACCTAAAAAAAAGTGAACATGAGCTCCATGTATCTTGAGGGACACAGCTTATGACCCCTTGTAAGCAATTTGAAGAAAAATATCTGAAAAACTTCACTAAGATTCTTTTTCTTGGTCTACCGAGGTTTATCTACTGATAAAAAGGATTAGAAAGCAATGGAATGATATTGATTACTAAATTGTAATATAAAGGACTTTTTAGCCTCCCTCATTCAGCAGGCATTTTAGGGTTGAGTTTGATTCCAGAAATGTAAAGTTGATAACAGATTTCAGTTGTGTTATGGAACAAAAGTGGTCTTGTGCTTTGTATAAAATTATGATTAGTAGGATGTGAGAGGATTAACTTTTCATTTACAAATTCCAAAAATATATAGTGTATGCATACTAATTCCAGCTACTGTTCAAGGGACAGGGTACAGAGCATGGGACAAAGATAACAAATACCTCTGCTCTTGGAAAGTTTTCATTCAATACA
Source organism: Castor canadensis (assembly GCF_047511655.1). Lineage (NCBI taxonomy): Eukaryota > Metazoa > Chordata > Mammalia > Rodentia > Castoridae > Castor > Castor canadensis. The sequence goes on along the minus strand of NC_133395.1, from coordinate 33,224,630 downwards.
AGTTTTCTAAATTAATGAACTCATCTCTATATACTATGGCACACAGTCACATGCCTTAAAATAGCACTGATCCCTTTGAGTGCTCTTATTTTAAGGATAATCACATTCGTTGGCCTTTCATTAGCTTCTGCTAATAATGTCCTTGGCCCTTGTGCCAAATTCATTAGCTTGTGTTAATTAGAATTCCAGAAATATACTTGAAATGACATAACCTTAGTTTTTATAAAAAACTATTGGCTGCATGTTTAAACATTAGATACCACATACAATTTATGAATGTTCTCTTTGAGGTGGCCTCTAACTAGATGAGACTACAGGGAATTTTAACTCTTTTTTGGTAAATCATTAGTACCAAATTAACATTAGCTATAAAATCTTAGAATTAAAAAAACAATTAATTTTTTACATAAAATTTTTTCTTTAATAAGACTAGAATGGGTTGAAAAACAAAAAAAATTATATGAATCAATGAGTACTAGGGGCATGACTGAATGAAATAGTGTACATGGAACACAGTGTAAACACCAGTTACTAATTTAGTCACATACAGAATGGGAGAAGTTGGAAAAGAAACCAAATTCCTCATCTATCAGAATATTAAGTACTAGGTATTGTCTAAAATTGATAAAGAAATAGAAATAAGTTTATTGTTAATAAACATGGCAGTAATACCAGCAGAAACAGCTAAGAATTGAAAATGCTCCTGTGAAGGACTAGGAATGGGAAGAGGTAAGGCTAATCCTGGTATAATGAAGGACACATTTAATCTTTATCTCGTTACAGAAATTCCAATCAGATTTAAAGAAACTGCTTTTGGACAGGCTGGGTGGCTCAAGCATGTAATACTAGATATTTGGGAGACAGAGATTGGAAACAAAATGATTCAAGGCAAATGAAGGGTAAAAACCTTGAAAGACACCAACTCAACCAATTGGTGGGCATGGTAGTACCTGTCTGCCATCACAGATACATGGGGAAGCACAAATAGGAGGATTGAAGTCCAGGCTGACTGGGACATGAAGTAAGACCCTATCTCAAAAATACGTCAACACAACACAAAAGAGGAAGATAAATAAAATCAGGAAAATATGAGTAAATGTCTCTAGAGGAGGTATCTCAAAAATACCTAACACAACACAGAAAAGGAAGATACATGAAATCAGGAAACTATGGGTAAAAATAAATTTCTCTAGAGGAGTTCATCTTTCTGGAGTTGGAAAAGGGGATATAAAAAAATAACAATGAAATTCAGAGGATAATTAGGGAATAGTTTGGAAATTTATATTCTAGGAAATTAGGAAAGAAACAAATATTTCAAAAACAACAAAATGGTCAGTATTACTATATACCTTACAATAATAACCCTAAATATTAATGGTCTCAACTCTCCAATCAAAAGACATAGACTGGCAGGTTGGATTGAAAAAGAAGATCCAACCATTAGTTGCCTACAGGAAACACATCTCATTGACAAAGTCAAAAAATGGCTTAAAGTGAAAGGATGGAAAAAACTTTCCCAAGTAAATGGAGCCCAAAAGCAAGCACAAGTATCCATACTTACAGCTGATAAAGCAGACTTTAAACCAAGAATTAGAGAGATAAGGAAGGTCACTTCATATTGATAAAAGATATGATCAATCAAAAAGAGATAACAATTTTAAACATTTACTCACCAAAAGTCAGTGCACACAATTTCATAAAACAAACACTACTAGACATAAAAGCATACATAACCCCTAACACAATAATAGTGGGTGATTTTAATACTCCACTCTTACAAGTGGGCAGTTCATCCAGAGAAAATGTCAGCAAAGAAACTTCAGAACTAATAGAACAAAATGACTTAACAAACCTACAGAATATTCTACCCAACAGCCACAGAATTCATATTCTTCTCAGTAGTCCATAGAACTTTCTCTAAAATTGACCATATTTTAGGACATAAAGCAGGTCATAGCAAATATAAGCAAACAGAAATGACCTCCTATACATTATCAGACCACAATGGAATAAAACTAGAAATTAACAGCAAAAAGAATCACAAAATTATTCAAACACATGGAGAGTGACCAATACACAGCTGAATGATAAGTGAGTAATTGGAGAAACAAAAGGGGAAATTGAGAAATTCCTAGAATGAAAAGAAAATGAAAACACAATTTACCAGAACATTTGGGACATAAAAGACAGTGCTAGGCAGAAAGTTCATAGCTTTGTGCCTATCTTAAGAAATCATACAAGTCAGGTTCTGGTGACTCATACCTATTAACCTAGTTACGTTGGAGGCTAAGATCAGGAGAACCCCAGTTTGAGGCCAGCCTAGGCAAAAAAGTTAGCAAGACCCCATCTCAACCAATAGCTAGGTACAGTGGTATGCACCTGTCATCCAAAGCTACATGGAAGGCTAGGACGGAGGATTGTGGTTCCAGGACAGCCTGGGCAAAAATGTTTATGAGACCCCCAACTCCACATTAGATCCTTTTCTCTCACTGAATACTACAAATGATGTACACACATGTATGTAAATGCAAAAATGATACCTGTTGAAACTTTTCCAGGAATCAGGGAAGAGGGATGAAAGAGAGCAGTGGAAGGGTTGAGTTCAAGTATGATATATTTGATACATTGTAAGAACATTTGTAAATGTTACAATGTACCTCCACCCAGCACAATAAAAAATTAATAAAGAATGAATCAAAGATCTAAATGTAATACCACAGAAAAACACTTGAAAATAGGCATAGGTAATTACTTACTAAATAGGACCCCAATTGCTCAGGATATAAGAGCAAGAATTGGCATATAGGAGCATATCAAAGTAAAATGCTCTGCACATCAAAGGAAACAATTACCAGAATCAAAAGACATTCTACAGAATGGGAGAAAATCTTTACATGGTGTTCATCAGACAAACGATTAATAGCCAGAATACATAATGAATCCCAAAATCAAATTCCAAAGGAACAAACAATCCAATTAATAAATGGGAAAATGGATTGAATAGACAATTCTCAAAAGAAGAACAACAAATGGCTAATAAATATATGAAGAAGCATTCAACATTCTTAGCCATAAGGGAATGCAAATCAAATGACACTAAAATTCCATCTTATGCCAGTCAGAATGGCTGTCATCAAGCAAACAAACAACAAATGGTTTTGAGGATTCAGGGGAAAAAGAACCCTTATACACTGTTGGTGAGAATGTAAATTAATTCAGCCACTATAGAAATCAGTATGGAGGTCCCTCAAGACACTAAAAACAGAATGCCTCTATGATCCTGCAATACAACTCTTGGGCATATATCCAAAGGAATGTAATGAACATACAAGAGATTCTTACAACACCCATGCTTATAATAGGACAATATTATAAATAGCTACAATATGGTACCAGCCTAAGTGCCCAACAGCCGATAATTCAATAAAGAAAATGTGGCGCATATATACAGTGCAGTATTATTCAAGCATAAAGAAGAATTAAATTATGTCACTTATAGAAAAAATAGAATGAGTGATAATCACATTAAGCAAGATACACTAAGTTCAGAAAGACAGATATCACTTACTTTCACTCATATGCAGAATATAGACTTAAAAAGTGACTTTCTGAGGGATCTGTGGGTGGTAGGAGAGATAAAGAAGAGGGAGATGGAGAGTGAATATAGTAGAAGCAAATATATATGTGTATATGCACATATATTTATGAAAATAGCGCAGTGAAGTCCTCTAAAAACTAAAAAGAAGGTAGCATGAAGGACAGTAGTTAAGAAAGAGTAACTTAGATGGGGTGAAATTGATCAAGGTACATTATATACAAGTTGTAAATATCACAGTGAAGCCTCTTTGTTTAGTTATTTCACAGTAATAAAGAATAAATAAAATAACCAATACAAAAAGGGCAGGCAGAATGGTTCAAGTATTAAGAGTACCTGCCTAGTAAGTGCAACGCCCTGAGTTCAACCCCAGTTCTGGAAAAAGAAAAAGAAAAAACAACAAAAAAAAATACTGCTTTCAAATCAGTTAAAAGAAGAAATTCTGTCTTTATGTGGTTCTTTTAGGCTTTAGATGAAAAAAGCAAATAAAAGCAATACTCATAAGGCTATCAAGTATATAAATAAAGACATGCCACAGATATGAGACGCCATTGTGAATAACTAACTGAACTCAATTCAGGATCAGTTTGGACAATTTGGGTTGCAAGTTGTGTAAATGGGCAACAATATTCATCAAGATCTATGTAGTGTAACTTCTGGTATTGGGACTATCACAAAGGCACAGAAGCCAAGGGAACAGGCCTGAACCTAAATGTGTTGGCAATAAAAGAGGCAAGAAAACTTAATAGGAAAAAGTAAGAGATGAGCATGCTTTCCAAAATGCCTTACAGCAATGAGGAACATCAGGTCTTCACTTCACCCTACCCTTTCTCACTAGTTGGTGTTTAAATTGTAACTGGATCACTTTACTATTGAGCCAACTGGTTTACTGTGATGCTACATTTTCTCTGCTTTCTTAGAGTTCATAGTTGCACTTTTCATTTGCATATGTTTCAGTGTTCTCTAACTTTTCCACTAATCTGATAGTCTAATGTATAACTATCAGTTAGTTACGTTCCATTCTTGGAACAATGTCTCCCTCTGGTACCTGCTGTCTTCCTGCCTCAATCTAGGTTGGTTAATATCTTTGTCAGCTTCTCATTTAATTTCCTAGCCTTTCCGTTCTGTTCCTTGTTTTCTGATCCCAGACCTTTTTATTGCTTAGATTTTTATTTTTGTTTTGTTGGAGGATATCTTTTCATAGCTTTCTAAATATGTGTGACATTAAGTGGGAAATTTCATCTTATAGAATGTGGAATGGATAAACTTTTCATTCATCCATGTATTCATTCAACAAATATTTCAGAGCACCATCTCTATGCCTGGAATTCAGCCACTGTTCAGAGAAGGTGATCTTATGAATATGTAAACCAAATGAGTCTTTACTTAAAACCCATCATGGTACTTCCTATTGCCCTTAGAACAAAATTCCAAAATGGCTCACAAGGTCTTGCATGACTACACTCGTTTTCTGACCACCCTGACTTACTGGCACCTTGAGTTTTACATTCCACAATCCAGTCACCCTGGCCATATGTTGGTTCCAAGAACAGACCTGGCTCATAAACACACAAGCCCTCTCCCCTTGCCTGGGATGTTCTTTCCCCAGATCTTTACATGACTGGTTCTTCATTACTCAGAACTTAGCTTAGCATTATTTCCTGAGAGAGGCCCTCTCTGAACAACCTTTCTAAAAATTCTTCTGACCCTCTTAATCTCTGCCACAGTGTCTTGTCTCTTTTATGACAACCATAAACATTTTAATAAGTGCAATTGTTCATTTACCTAATTATTTTCCAGAGCCCCAATTAGAATATAAAGCTGACGAGGACAGGGTCCTTGGCTTATTCTCTATTATATTCTTGGGGACTAATGCAGTGCACAGAACCTCCTTTGAAGGAGGACTTTTTGACGCACAAGTGACTTCAATAAGTTGGAATAATTTATCTGAAGTGACTGGTCAATAGGACTCTACTATTTCAGAGAAAGGTGTTTAGAGAAATGAACATCACTGCTGTATTCGTGGTTTCTGTGTCCTACTCTGACTTCTCTCACCACTTGGCCTTGTGGGCTCTGGGGACACCAACCTTGCTGCAGTTTCTTCAGGAAGTCACAAGCTCTCCTGTGAGGGGTCTGCGACATGGTACTGCTCTGTGTTCTCTCATAGGCCTCATCCATTTCCCCTTGATCTAATCAGGCATCAAGTTTCAATGCCTTTGTGAACCTACTCCACATTCTAAGACTGAGTCAATTGGCCTTTCCTAGGTTCCCATACTGTGTTTCCTGCAACAGCACTTAGCACATGACCACAATTGACCTTCTACTTCTCTGTTGCTCACCTAAGAAATAAACTCCTAGATAGCAGAGAGTCTGAGCCTTGTTTGCTTTTTGCCCTCAACATACACAACATATGCTTCTAAGAGGGTATTCTGTTAATCTTTGCAAAATAGAAAATGAATAATTCAATAAATCCTGACAGGGAATATAATGTAGGTGAAATAGTATTTTAAGAAAAAAAGTTTCAGTGATGGAATGGGTAAACAGAAATCTGAGAGTTTTTTTTTTTAACAAGGTGTTATTTAGGTTATAAGAAGATAGCCTGAGGACAATGGCAATAGTAATTTTGTAAAAGCATACCAAAAAGGATGGAATGCATCTCTGCCCATGCCACTGCAGAAGAGTCTGTTAATGAGGGTGAGAGAGTTCTGGTCTTAATGCAAGACAAGATGCTAAATTTTATGAGAAGTTTATGTTGGTGGACACAGATGAACCCACACGTGCAGTGGTAACAACTAACATATGGTAGGAAATGTGATGCAAATTATTTTAATTACTCTAATTTGTGCTTTACACCACATTCATGTGCTCTGCATATGTCATCTGTCTTAGGACAACAACCCTACTTTGAAGGTAAAACGTAGGGAAGTCAATTTTTGTTTCAAGCTTTGACAGTTTTCCGAACATGTGCTCTTTCCACCACTCCTCTACTTGTCACTGTGACTAAGCAAACCAAGAAAACAAACTTTTTAATTGAATTTTAACATTGAAATGGTGTGGTTACTTAGTATAATGGTTTGACTTAAAATATTAAAATGAAATTCTTGACTTATAATCTACCTAGCTACAGAGAGTGATTTATATGCTCTGAGTCTTATCTCACAAACTTATAGTGAAAATAATATTCATGTAGTCTGAATACTTGAATTTTAATATAGAACTTCGAATTTAACAAAACTGGAAAGCCAAAGAAGATACTTAAAGGAATCTTACACAAAGAACAGGAATCTTACACAAGCAGGAAAACATAATAAAGAATAACTCCTACTAGACAAGTAGATTAGCAAATCAAGATTAGGAAAGAAACAAACATCACAAAACAACAAAATGGTAGGAAATACTGCATACATTTTAATATTAACCCTGACTGTCGATGATCTCAATTCCCCAATCAAAAAACATAGAATGAGAGGTTGGATTAAAAAGTAAGATCATTTGTTGCCTACAGGAAATGTATTTCACTAACAAAGACAAATATTGGCTTGGGGTGAAAGGATGGAAAAGATTTTCAAAGCAAATGTACCCTGAATTTAAGCTGGAGAAGCTACACTAAAATCTGATAAAACAGACATCAAACCAAAATTATTCAGAAGAGGCCACTTCCTGTTCATAAAGGGAACAATTCATCAGGAGGAGATAACAATTATTAGCATAAGTGCACCAAACACCTGAGCACCCAATTTCATTAAACAAACACTGGACTTCTAAGCACAGATAGACCCCAACACAGTAGTGAGAGACTTCAGTACCTTACGTTTACCAATAGATATCTTACTCAGACAAAAATATCAACAAGGAAACTTCAGAATTAAATGATAATATATACCAAATGCACTTAACAGGAATCAACATAGTCTTCTACCCAGCACTACAGAATTCACATTCTTCTCAGCAGTCCATGGAACTTTCTCCAAAACAATACTTTAGGACATAAGGCAAGTCTTAACAAATATAAGAAAATCAAGGTAACTCTTTGCATTCTGTCCAACCACAGCAGAATAAAACTAGAAATTAATAACAAAAACTAAGAGCCTACTTGAGTGGCTCAAACAGTAAAATGCCTAGCAAGCATGAGGCCCTGAGTTCAAACTCCAGTGCCAGAAAAAAAGTACTCATTTAAAAATTTTATTTTCAGGTTGATTATTGTAGTTTAGAAAATTAATTTTTGTAGATTCTACAAATCCTTCTGTATTAAAACTGTATATATTATATGTGGCCACCATCTTGAAGACTTCGTGACCAATGGCCTAAAGAAGGGGATTGAATTGGTCTAAATGTCTCAAGGCATAGCTTGTACTAGATTCCTGTTGTGCACAGACCATGAGCTTTCCGCCTTATCTCTGATTTCAGCCAATAGCTCTGGTTAGACCACTATCATGTTGACAACCTCTCTATTTCTGCCGTTTGCTTCCTTCCCTAGAGTATTTTGGATCCATGGAATTAGATGACTATGGAAACTCACCTGACACTCAAAATCGGCAGTTCAGAACTGCTAAAGGATAATTTTGAAGAACATTCTATGGTTCCATAATTGATTAATCCCCAGTTGCTCACCTTGGCTAATAATTTAATTTCAACTTCCATGATCTATAGATTGAGTCAGTGAAATGAAGATCCGAGAGCCGTAGTTCCACTCCAAAAACTGATGGGCTTGAGATATAAGAAGAGATGATGTTTTAGCGGGCATCCAAAGGCAGGAAAAATACAATGTCCTAGTTTGAAAGCAGCCAGGAAGGAAGGATTATTTCTTACTTGTGGGAGGACCAGCCGTTTTGTTTTGGTCAGGTCATCAGCTGACTGAATAATGTGTACCTACATAAAGGAGTGCAGTTTACTTTACTCAGTCCACTAATTTCAACCTAATCTCATCCAGAATGTCCTCACAGAAAAACAAAGAATAACCTTTGACTAAGAATCTAGGTACCCTATAGCCCAGCTAAACTAACTATCACTGGAGATTATCATGTTAAGTGAAACAGACCAGACTCTGACAAATATTGCATGTTTTCTCTCAGAATCTAAACCTAAAAAAATGACATGAATAGAAAAGAGGGACTATTTGAGAAGGGGTAAAACCAGCAGGAGGAGAAGATGAAGAGAGGGGAAAATATGATGAAAGTTCTTTATATCCATATGTGAAAATAACATAATTAAAGTCATTAAAATTGTAAAGACAAAGAGGAGAGGGGTTGGGATATAAAACAGAGTAATAGAGAAGGTCTGGGTGTGGTGGTACATGTCTGTAATCCCAGCTGTGTAGGAGGTGGAGGTGGGATGATCACAGTCTAAGTCTTAAAATGCTTAAACCCTATAAAAAATAAAACTAAAGCCAAAGAATGTGGTGGTGTGGTTCAAGTAGTAGAGCACTTGCCTAGCAAGTGCAAGGCCTTGAGCTCAAACTCTAACACTGTCAAAAAAAAAAAAAAGTAATAGAAGAGGTGAAATTGACCAAAGCATATTATACATGTGTGGAACTACAGCAATGATACCCTTTGTACAATCATTATATACTAATAACAAAGAACATAAGAAAACATTAACTATCACATTCTTCTTACCTCTCAAATCTGTTCTGTGGCATCACCTATGAAGGAATTCATCTTCATGCCAGCCCTGACTAAGGTTCTGCTTTTCATGCAGTGTTTGAGCTAAGACATTAGTTCAGTGGCTAACACACAAAGTAAACATTGACTACATGGCTGATAACATTGATGCTCTGTAAGAGATATTTATGATTTTTGTAATTACTCTCTGAGTCATTGAACAGTAATAAAATAATGTTGCATATGCATATACATTGTCTACTATTCTTTGAAGATCCTTTAACATGTAGAATTGCTCTGCATGAGATAAAATTTTGTCATGTTTCCAGGCATTAAAATGGATACTTATTTGAACCCTTGGATATTGTTTATAAAAGAAATAGTTGCTCCTCAAAACAGCTCCAATTTCTGCAACCACCCCTTTGCAAAGCAAAGAACAACAGAGAAGTTGTAATGTGAGAAAAAGGAAGCAAATGTATCAAATTCTTTGCTCTAATTTGACATTCTGAGTTTAGCTAAATTTATACTAAGAATAGCTGCAAAATGCTAGTTGTTAATAAGGCCCATCATTACCAATAATGGATTAAGCAGTAAAATTTGCTTTTATTTATTGAATAAAAGAAAAAGTGTTAAAATCTTTGAATAACTCAACTTGGTGGAAAAATTTTTAAAAATTGTGTACTGTGTTTGCATTGGAAAAGAATTTATTTTTCCTGATTGACAGTAACTGCATATACATGTTTTCAATTTATATAAATTTAAAAAAATCTACACACTGTACTGTTCATGTGTAGCCCCATTATATTTAACTCTTTAATAGGCAGTATTATTATATAGTAGAAAGACTGGATTAAACACAGAAAGCATTACATTTTGTTGTGTCTTGAGAGACTTTTAACTGTTAGCAGTACTGACAGCCCTTTTTGTAGCTGAGTCATGGGAGATACAGCAAATCACTGGCTCCAGTTACCCTCTGACATTTCCTCAAATCATGCACTGCTTTGCTTGTTGGTTGAAGACAATTCATTTCCACTTCTGGACTCTTGGTTTACATAATCATGCCTATACAGTGGTACTTAGAATGAAGAGAAGGATTTGTAAAAACCTGGACCTAAAAGGATGAAATATGGTATGTGATGATGATGATGGGGCATGAATGTATGGGGTACTAACTTAGGGGGAGTCAGTGGGAGGCGAAAAGGAGAAAGGAAGGAATACTGAAGGGTGAAGAGGATGAAGTACACTGCATACAAACATTAGAAGACAGAATAATGAAATCCACCAAATGAAAGAGGGAAGAGAGGGAGAGGTGGACTGGAATATAATGGGAGGAATGAACTTATTCAAGGTATACTGTACACATATACGGAATTATCACAAGGAAATCCTTTCATATTATTAATGTATGATAAAAATAAAGAGAAAAAATAAATAAAAATTAAAATATTAAAAATGAAAAAGAAGGAAGTTCTGTTAAGTTTTAGACTTACCTTAAAATTTTCTGAACATATTCTGTGCAAACTATTGTTTACAGTACCACTCAGTAGGAGTTCACTCAAAGATGAGACAGTAGGAGTCATTTAGATTCTACCAGAGGGTGAACAGCCAACTTCCTCTTCCTTTTGCTTTGGTGGTTCTGAGATGTAGTAAATTTTTCTTAGTAGAAGTTTATGAGAAAGTTTATCAGTTCACTCAAATTTGAATTTATTCTGTAAATGTTCCAAAGCTGAATGAAATAGTATCAGGTCCAAATTGAGTTCATAGAGGAGAAAAGGAAAAAATTATAAAATGGAAAATAACCACTTAGGTGAATCTTGTTGAAAACCAACTTAAAATTTAACCTAGATTTGATTAAAACTAAAAGTAAGCGGTGTGCCTCTTAAACCATGTGGAATTAGACCAAACCTACTATCTTTTTATTTATTTTTGATTATGTGTCACATAGATATTATTTCATGTTGCCAAGAATATTTGCATTTACTATATGAACAATGTTTATAGATGAATGAAAACAGTTATAGTAGGAAGTACACTTCAAATGTTCAAATGTGGATTAAAGTTATGACCCTAGAATTTAAAATCTGTGTGACTGTGTATATGCTTTTCAATTTATGTGAACTTTAGTTTTCACATTTGTAGAAAGGGAATAAAACTACATATCTTAGAGGATCACCATCAAGATGAGAAGTAATTTATGTAGAATAGTTGGCACAATGTGGATCCTGTACTTAATTACTATTTGAAGGTAGTCAGACCCTAGGTGTCTTGGGAGCCCCACAGCTGTGAGAGATTAGTGAGGTCCCTGTTGCATTTTTGTCATGGACTTCAGTTTCACTATTACTGTGTTCTCCCTACCCAGGGTCATACTTCTATGCAGATAAGGGACACTCACAGTAGGGCTTTTGGACAGCAAGCTGGTGTGAGCTACTCTAAATTGAATTCATGAGCATCGTACTAACAATGGTAAAATTCTTTAATGTTTATTTGAAGAAAAAAGGTTAAAAAGGTTTAAAGCTTTTTATTTGCAAGTAATCTTTTATATTAGTTATTATGAAACTGCTTTTTTCACTTTTAAAATTATTTTTGTGCTTATTATTTGTGAAATAGATCTTACCAACGAAAAGAGTATAAAAAGATTGTAAACAAACACTTATGTCGCTTAAAATACATAAAACAATAGCAATAAACCTTACGTTTCTTGTGTATCATGCTCCAGTTGTTATTCTTCAAGATAACTGTGTCCTAAATTTTGGGTGGATTTTGTGCTTTCTAAAACTGGTTTTGCCACATACAGATATGTTCATAAACAATATGCTGTTTACTTTTGTTAATTTATTAAAACTATGTGAAAACTAATCACAAACATATTTAGCAATTGCTTTTAAAAATTATTGAATTAGTTGAGACAACCCTTTATTAATGTGGTAAATTATATCAAAAAGATTTTCAAAAGTTGAACCAAACCTTCACATTTTGATAAAACTCATTTGGTTCATGATGTAATATCTTATATAGACATTGTTAGATTTGGTTTGCTCTTATTTTGTTTAGAATTTTTATCTCAATATTAACGAATTAGACTGACTCCAGTTTTTTGTTCTTACAGAGTTCTTGTTTGTTTCCCGAATCAGTTTTATTTGCTTCTTTGCAGGAGACAGAAAGTGATCTCTTTTTTCTCTTCTCTGGAATGGTTCATATTTATTGGGAACACACAGGCCTTTTAACTCATTGAAAATTACATTCCTGGAAAAGTATTTCATTAAGAATGACTATTTTGACTTTCATTTTCTACAATCAGTAACATATAAGGGGTAACAATTTAGATTTGATATTTTAAAATGTTCCTCAATAATCTACATACGGGCACATAAATTATAAAGTCTGGAATTTGTTTTTTCCTTTTTGGTGATATTCCAAGCACTTCATATATTCTTAAAGTGATTGTGAATAAGTCTGCCTCCCTAAACTAAGGTTTGGCGGTATGTAACTGCTGTCATTTGAGCCCAGGGCTTTGAGAAGAGACTGGGCAGCAAAGATAGACCCTTGTCTCATATGAACAATAAGAACAATAAAAAATAATTAGTTTGTGGGTATGAGTTATATTTCATTCATCTTCATATACCCAGCACTTTGATTTCCCTTCATGACAGTGCTTTTCGTACCGTCATTATACATTAATTCTTTGATAAATGAAAGTCCAAAGAAATACTTGGTTAGAAAAAATTTTATGGAAAAACATAGCTTATGATTAAAAGTGAGGGAATTATTTATTCTAATATTATTCTTAAATCACAAAGTTATCTACCTTTATATCTCTTTTCTAACTTCAGTCACTGCAGCTCTGACATGAATCTCAAATTGAGTCAGAGTAAATAGAAATGTTTGAGAAGTTGGAAACACTTTAAGGTTCAGGTAGAGGTATATGAACAAATAATTTCATAAATAAAAATAGGAAATAAAGAATGTTGGTAAATTTTTTGATGCTCTTTCTTAACATAAATTTTAGTTACCTCATTAAAAATTTTTGGCTAGTGGAGAGATAAGTGAGAGCAGATCAAGTATTAGTTGTGGAACTTTCAATCATATCTCAGAAATCAAGACTTATTTTTATAATTAGTAGGAATCTGTGAAGCAGTTTTGAAATTCCTGGGGGGTTCACCATTTTGTGTCAGTTAAAAAGTCTGAAAATTCCTACTGTGAAGAAAATTGACCCAATTGCTGTCAGTCTTCTGAATTTTTGCTTCTTATCTTCAGACACACATGCTCAGACACACCATCTGTTAACAAAGAATGCTTGAAAGTCCTCCTTTTCGTGTATTTTCAGGGCATGCCCTCTGCACAAAGATTAGGATTTCTTCAACTTTCATGGTAGGGAAGACTAGAAAGCCAATAAACAACACAAGTATAAAAAAATAAACCCAAGTGGCATATATTAATAGATTCCAGGGAAGAAAGCAAGTTAAAATTATGAAGCTGCAATTCATGATCCTTCATTTAAAAATGAAATCTACAGTTATTTCCAGAAGAATCTAGGAAAGAGAAATAAGTGAGAAGAGGTGAAAGGACACTATCTCAGATGCAAAACTTCCTGAAAAGCCTCAGCTAAGAGACAAGATAGTGAATATAATGCTTAATAAATGGTAATAGTATGCTAACAAATGCTAATACAAATAAATAATATGGTCTTGTTTTATAACTTAAACATTTATTTCTCATATATTAATCATTGATCAAATTGAAACATAATAATTTAAGAAGGATGAAGCTAAGCTAGTCAAATGGTGCACGTGATTCCCCATAGAGAGGTGTGTGTTCAGAGTTATCTTCGTGTGATGTAGAAGGTAGACATTCTGGTCACTGTTGGCAATGGTTTATGTTAAGGGGAACTAGGGGGAACTAGGAAATATCTCAAGATAATTTTTAAGCACATGTAAGGAGTCTGATAGACTATTTTTACTCTTTTTGATAAAAAATGTGCATATATAATATCAAATAGGAAGAGCCCATCAACTAAGGAAAGAACATGAAGATGTTTGGTTTTTATCTTATTCTTTATATGATTGAACCAATCCAATTCTTTTCTTCTTATTTCATCACATATAAAAGGGGTTTGGCTAAGGCCAGTGATTCTCACTTGGGGGGTGCACTGCCCTCCCCAAGGTGTGCTCGGGATTGCAGTATGCTGCCTGGGGAGTCTGAGCAGCAGTGTTGTTGCCTGTACAGGACTCAGGTGTGGTTTATGCCATTCACATCCACTTCCTGTTGTCATTCCCCATTTATTTACTGAAGAAGGAAACACCAATAGTTACTAGTGAGGGAAATGTTAATATTTTCTGTTTAAGTTTAAGAAAAGCTGAGCAGATTCTTTAAGCTAATGCCTGGAAACTCAGATACATTATTCAAAGGAAAGGCATCATGCACCTACATCGAGAGGCATCTAGTGACTTGAAAGGAGGGATATAAAACAAATAGGGTCAAATCACAGGAACCAGTGCTAACTGGATACTCTTAAGAGACCAACATACCTGTCTTTAATATCAGTTAAACCTAAATGATCAGTTTCTGGTGTTATTTTGTTTTATGAATCTCTACTTAAGATCTGTAAACCAAACAATTCAGTCTTCATAGCAGCTGCTACAGTAGAAACTCAAAAGTATTTTGAGCACCATTAACTTTTACTTGTGTTTGCCAGACAAATGTGTTACCAAAAATTAAACATGACATATACTCTCAATAGATAGTTTAAACTTTATCTGAAGAGCAGGAAGAGTCTCAGAAGTGAGGAATGCCTCATAAAGTGAGACATTTCTCCACTTTAGGATGACTGCTGGAGTTCACAAAGTTTCATGGCGTTTGAGTTTAGAGTGTTCTCTGTGCTTATATC
The DNA here is from genome assembly GCF_047511655.1 of Castor canadensis. Classification (NCBI taxonomy): domain Eukaryota; kingdom Metazoa; phylum Chordata; class Mammalia; order Rodentia; family Castoridae; genus Castor; species Castor canadensis. The sequence goes on along the minus strand of NC_133395.1, from coordinate 33,209,551 downwards.
CTTTCCAAAGTACATCAAACAGAACTGATAAAAGAAAGGCACTAGGTAGCATCATCCTGACTTGGTAAAATTTATCCTGAGAAATTTTGGTTGCTAAAGATTGTCAACCCAGCTTTGGAGGAGAAAAAGTAATTTGGATAAGTCAAGCCTTGTAGAAATCTGGGCAAACAAAAATACCAACTTCTAGGAGCCTTACCTTTGTAAATTAATACTACCCTGGCCCTCAGGTTTCTATTGTCTCAGTACAGCTCAGCAGAGAGATGCCCTTGTGTCTGTGAATTGAGAAAATAACATTTCACAGATTTAAAATGATTGGTCAAGGGTGGAGTGTAAAACATCTAAAAAAGGGAAGAAAAAAATTCAAAAAGCCTGTACCCTACTAGGATTTGTACAATAAAGGTTTTTAGAGCAATAGTTGCTCTACAAAGAATTTCATTTTTAGGTAACTTGTAGTGCCAGTAAGAAAAATCATTTAATTTTATTTTCAGAAATGAACATTTCATGAAGTTGTTTGAAGGTGTTTTTTTTTTATGGCTTGGGTGCAAATTATATCTGAGAAATAATATTAAGGCAGTGATTTAGCTCCCTTTCAGCTGTACCTGTGCTCAGCCTCATGTAGCATAACAAACCCAAGGAGGTACCACTGATTTGTCACTACAGTGAAAGTAAACAAGGCAGTCCTTGGGAAAAATTATAAAGCAAATAAAGTCAAGGTTTGTAAAAGGATCTTTGACTTCTCTTCATGTATTGAGAGGACCTCTTTAAAACATACTATTTTCTCATTGAGGAAACTCCCTCACTTCCTTTAAAGATATCCAGAAGTGCACTTATCCTTGTCTTCCTAATTTGTTATTTTATAGTTAGTGCAAATGAGTGAAAATTAAAATGTTTCTCTTCCTGTAGCATATTTGTATTTGCAATTATTTCTCTAAACCTTTATTCTTATATTACAGTGTGAACATCTGCTATGGTCTGAATGTGTCCCCAAATTCATGTATTGAAAACTTAGTCCCCAATGTGGCAATGGTGGAGGATGGAGTCTTTTGGGAGGCATTCCAGTGATAAGGGTTCTGCTTTCATGAATGGATCAATGGCACTACAAAATGGCTTTCAGGAGTGGATTTTTGTCTCTTGTCCTCTGCCTTCTACAATGTAATGACACAGCAGAAAAATATACAATAAACACTGGTACCTAGATTTTGGCCCTCCCAGTCTCCAAAGCTGTATGGAAATAACTTTCTGATCATTATAAATCACTCAGCTTGCGGTATTCTGTCATAACAGCATTAAATGTACTAAAGACTAGTAAGGCAGGTAAGTTTTAAAGATTTTATCCATTGGTATCTTTCCACATGCTCAAAATTATTTGCTGAATAGATTTGAATTTACAATTAAATTATTCAGAGATAGGAACTAAGGGTGAAGCCCAGTGGGAGAGCACTTGCCTGTCTTGTGCAAGCTCCTGGGTTTGACCCCAGCAATACAAAACATAATAATAAAATAAAAATAAGTAAAAAAAAAAAAATTCAGAGGTAGAATTCTTGACTCTGTTCATAGTCTTATTTAACCATCTTAGGAATTGGGGTGAAGAGCAGAAATGGTGAGGTGGACCATTGTAAATGACTCTGCAGGTAGATAAAGTGAAACTAACTTCATACATTTTAAGTTCAAGTTTAATTTGTTGGGCCATTTACAGCCATATAATGTCAAGTATTGAGATAGTAAAGAAGAGCTGTGGTCGCCATCTGGTGGTCAGTGTTCTCATCTCATGGCCTCTCTACTACATACATGGGTCTATGACATGGGCTGCCGGACGACAGAATGCTGAGACAGGCCATCTCGATCTGTTTTGTGGGGACTGGCTTCCCACCTCACCGCTGAAACATGGAGATGCCCTATGTGAGCTTATTCACGTTCCCCACTCAGCACCCCTTTGCCTGTTTTCCCTTTCCATCTACAGTCATCTTACTTCCCTGCTGTTATAGAGATCATACCTTCCTTCCTAATGTCTGTCCTTCCTTTCTTCTGCTACAATACCCTAGTTGCTGGGGAAAAAAAACATTTGCTCTCACTGCCAAGTAAATATTATATATTCTGAATTTCAATCACAACATACTTTAAAGGTTTCAGCATGTTGACAATGTTGATAATGACTGTGATTCCGTGAATACTGATTTTTAGAGAAATACTGTGAATTTCATCTTTATCCCACAAACTTGAAAGATCAGTACTTATTAATAGTCTAGGAAACTTGAACACAGAGAATTTGTTGGTTATACTCTAAACTCATCAAATGTTACATGTAGAATCATAATGTTTTTTAGCCAGCATTGTTGGCTCATCCTTTAAACTAAATAGATGAACCATTGTCAAGAGAATATTTTTAATGTATGAGAAAGTTGGTTTCACACAGAGTTCCATTCTGCAGATCAAAGGAATGGAATTAATTGATTTTTAATTTGACTTACATAAATTGTGCTAGATATGTTCAGAATATGCATAAAAAGCATAAACTATTCCTCTTCAGAAATATGTGATTAATTATATACAGAAGTGTTTGATCAATGGGTGCAATATTCTATTAGGAAGAATAAGTTCTGGTGCTCTATGGTACAGCAGGATGAATATAATTAATGTGTTACGTATCTCAAAATATAAGAGAAGAATTTTAATGTACTCTCTGTAAAGAAACAATAACACTTTAAATAATGGATAAGCTAATTGTAATGAGTTGTTCACTACTGAATATATACATGTATCAAAACATCACCTTGTACCTCATAAATTTGTACAAGTATTATGTGTCAGTTAAAAATGCTTGAATTACCTCTCTCTCAGTTTCATATTTCCATTCCTTCATTCATGACCTGTGTCAGCTCATATGGTTGTAGCATTTCTCATTTTGGTAGGGCAGGGTTTTTGTGTGAACATCACAACTCTTTTGTCCCCCTCTAAATTCCCTCCTGTTCATTCATTTTCAGTTTTTGGACATCTCAGAGGATCAGCCGAATTAGGAGAAACCAGAGATACCATGTGATCATATGCCACTTTATTTAAAAAAATTTATCTAACATTTAGATATTAGAAGAGTTCTCATAAAAGTTCTGATTCCAAGATTCTTTTTTTTTTTAAAGCTGGCACACTGGCAAGAATGAGGTAAAAATGAGTATCTGTGGACTTATTTATTCCAAGCACATTCTTTCCAACTGATCGTGGTCTCCCTATACCACATTGTGTTTCTGATCCTGGGACTAAGTGACAACTTGTAGTATTGAACATATATAAAATAGACAATATGGCATTGGAATATTTGAATTGTTATTCTGGGTACCCTAAAAACACCAAAGTCCACAAACTATGCTATAACAATCTCTTCCTTATAGAAAGAAGTAATTGATGGGTATTGTCCTTGTCACTTAATCACCCAAGAAAACTTTGGAAATGTTGATCACCCTCAGGTAACAGAGTAGTTTGGTGAACTAACAGAAAAGTTATTTTTTTTTAAAGGGATCTGAAGTCACTGTGTATATCAATGGGGCAAGAGCAGATCTCTATAAACCTAGTGAAACTACAAAAAAATCTAGAAACAGTCATCTGAGATATGCTAAAAGCTTAAAATGTACCTATTATCATCAGGCTGTGTAATTGCTGGCATAATAGTACCCTGAGCTTAGAAAGAGAAAATACTGGCTAAAATATTTGTTGTAAGATTGTTTTTAATCTTTGTGATACACAGGGTTTTGGGTATTAGGTGTCTTTGAACCTTGACATTTCCCTTATGTTCTTGTGGCACACTGTAAATTAACCTGCCTGCATACTCCAAATTATTGCCAGCTGATTTTAGTTGTGTGCACAAAATAAATCAAGTGGAAATCTGAGGCTTGGTCTCTTCAGAATTAATATGGACTCTATGACTCTTTTAAGATTTCTTGTGAGTTTCTTGCCTTGTTTGAAAATTTTTGAGAGTGGATGAATAACTGTGGCTAAAAAATGACATACAATGTCAAGAACACTAGAAGACACCATCATTAACTGCTGAGAAAAGTAGATTCAGCAACTGTTGAATGAACAGGTTCATAAACAGCTGACCTGGGTTCACAAGGATAAACCCAACTACTAAGATTGGAGTTCAGTTAAACTTAGTGAAGTTAGATTCCTAAGAAAGAATGTTATTTTTGAGTAAAATAGAAACTTTCTAGTTGTGCTATTTTTCTACGCACATGAAATTTTTGTAACGATTATCTTTTCATGCTATGGTTATTCAAACAAATCGGCACACACATAACTGAGTCTGCCTGGACACCCTTATATATGGTGACAAGACATGAACATAAACCTACGATGCACTTTGCCACACCTGTTCTCATTATTCATTGAGCTGAATACAAAGAGCAAACGGGTACAAGGACCACCAGAGTAGACTTCATTTAATCATCTGGAGACATCTTTACATGTTACTTAAGAGCTATGAATATTCAGCACGCAAATTTCTTATGACCATTCTTAAGGAAATATATTGTGGAAGATAATCAAAACTAAGTGAGGCAGAAATTACAGGAATTTCTTTTTTCAAGGATTCATTTGGCTCAATCCTTACATATTTTTTCTCACTCAATACTCCTCTGAGAATGGATATTTCTTGGTTTCAAGTGTTGCTCATGGAAATCCACAATCCTCTTTTAAGATTCTAAAATGACAATGGATTGAAATGGAAGATTAAAAATAGTTATGTGAGAACAAAAGTACAAGAAAGCAGATAAGTCATGTGGGTATGTGTGTGTGTGTTTCTGCATAGCAGTGTTATGTGTCTATGGACCAGACTGGTTTTTGTTCTGTTGAATAACACTTTACCTGTGGGTCCATGTAAATTTCTCCTGAATAAGTACAGGAAAGATATAAACTTTTGTGTAGTGCCTCTTGTGTTATACTGCTATGTTTTATCCTGAAAACAACTCTGAAATCCACAGGTCTGCCTGTTGAATTTTAATCCTATTCCTGTTCAACCTGTAGAATGCCCAGGCTTTGGCCACTTGGGGTTTGGAACTGGTTACGATCATATGAGAACCCAGTGCTGCTGAGTGTACTGTGGCAGGTAGAAAAGAAGTAAGACATGTGTTTCCTGTTCTCAAGAAGCTGAAGATTTGATCTTGAGACATGTTGTCTCATCCTTGTGCATATATGCCCTCGAGCTATCCTTGAAGCAGATTAATTATTTAGCCAGGGCTCACTAGAGAAAAAAGAACTTCTACATTTCTATATTCTAAAAAATCCAACAAATGATGGAACTATAGAACATCCAACCTGGAAGGGACATTAAGAATTATTCTAGTTCATTCCTTGAAGTGCCAATTGGGACAATGATTCCTCTGAAATAGTATGAAGGAGATTTTTTAGTATGTTTTTTGAGAGGGAATTTAGTAAGTTATTTAGGATATTAGGCTGTTTTAGTTGAGCAATTCTGAAGAAACCAGAAAGCCTATGTCAATCTAAATGCCAAGTACAAGCAGAGATTTTTCTCTTATTTTGTTGAGAACTAGAGAATTAAACTTAGAATGGCATGAATAGGTATTATATCTGTACATTTTCTGGAAAAATTTAGTGGACAAAATTTGACACAAAAACTGGCATAAATAATACTTTAAATTAGAAAGTTATAAAAGAAGTCTCACTCTGTTTCATACACAAATACATTTTATATGCACATACATTTTTTACACATTCTATTTTGACAAAGTGAAATGTTAAGCTGTCCTAGATTTGTGGTGTGCATATCAGTTTAAAATGTGAAATTATTCTCATTGTGTTGATTAGGAAGGTGTAGGTTACAGAAATTATGAGTAGCAAAGCCATCATTGGAAATTTTATCTATCTGATCCCAAAGACAGGGTTTATCCTACTGACCACAGCTGAATTTTTCCCAGCATCTAATGAGCGACATCTGAAAATGGCCTTCCACATTCAAATCCATAAAGCCACGGAATAATAAAGTGAAGAGGTTTAATCTCATGTTTAAAGACCAAGATAAAAACAAAAACAAACAAGAAGGAGAAGCAGGAGGAAAGAACAAAGGACTTCTACCCTGGCATCCCACTTCAAGTCATCTGGTTGTTTTGAATCCTCTCTGGAGAAAAATAAATGATGAACTTACTACAGCTTTGGTGGTATTTTGAACTCTGGTCTTCCTTCCAACTCACCTCCAATTATTTTGTTTTTTTTTTCTAGAGTTTTCACACATCTGTTCTAGTTGTGGGTTATAGCTTCATTCAACAGGAAAAGAAAGACCAAGTGTACTTACTCCATCTGATTAACCAGATCTCCTTACATTAATTAAATATCCTATGTCTATAAACAATGGAAGGAGAAAGCCTTTGGGGAACAGTCTGATCCAACTATCTGCCTTGAGGTAGCAGAAACACTTGTGTTCCAGGCCAGAGGTTTCTTGCTTCTTTGAAGTCTCCAGGGTAGGAATTTTCATACCATCCTTCTCCAGGGCCTTCCATGTTGAATCACCCGGATAGAAAATTCCACAGATAAGCATGGAATTTGAGTTGCTGATAAAAGTCACTCTATTTAACATTACGTTCAGTACAATTCCATCTATTTTGAGTGCCTGGTACAGTTGAGAAACTGCTATTTTGAGCAATGGAGAAAATTCTTATAGTCAGCCTGTTCTCACCATGCTCTCAGAGGTGGTGTCAGCTTTCTCAGTCTTAAAATGGCCAAGTTGATTTGGCTTCTCTTTGATTTTTTCTTTTTTTTTTTTTTTTTTTTGTGTGTGTGGCTGTGTTCCAGTGACCTAGTCCCCTAAGGAAAGTTTCCTCACTCTGTCCTCAGCATCTTGCAAGACCTAAGTCCTGAATTATAGATGCATTGTCTTAAGGCTGGGCTTTTGGAAACTTGGCATTCAATTGAAAGAAAGTTAGGAAATACAAATATTTTAAAAGAGGAAGCCAGTGGAGGCTTGTTTAGTGTCTGTATTAGATAGACTCTACTCTAGATACTTTGCCAGGTTGTCAGAAGTCTCCACGTTAATTTTTCTGAATGCATAGATACTGTGTGTTTTCATGTTTCACTACAAATGTAACCTTAGTCACTACATTCTTACTTCTGGGAGAAATCCATTGATGGGCTGAGCTTTTTAAATTTTCAGTTATACTTACAGCTCTGTCTAGTTTCAGATTCCTTCCTTCTTATAACCTAGTTCAATAATGCTTAGCAATTCCAGGGTTAATGTCAGTCAAGACTGATTTGTCAATCTGGAGTGACAGGGAGAGCAATAGAGACGTGATTTGGTGTGACCACATGTGGAAATAACTTTTGGTTCAATGAATGCACTGGTTGAAATCTAATCAGATCTCTCTCTCCTTTGTTCTTGCTCCTTTCTACATTTTTCATCTTTTTTTTGTAGGGGAAAAGTTTCTGTTATCTGCCTATATGTTTGGGGGTATTTTTGCATATAAAGTCACTTCTTTTTTTTTTTTTAGTGATCGAAGTAAAAGCATGCACGTTGTTTTTTAGTTGTGCAATCTCAATGTAACTGTAGAGAAAATAACAATGCACTTCACGGAGAGGCATTCCCTGTGGAGCTGCTGCTTGTGAGCCTTTTCAAGAACAATGCGTAAAAGCTGGAAATTGCCTGTCAGTTATTTGCTCTGCTTGGATATTGCATGGAGTCATTAATACTTAAAATCTACTTTCCTTCACTTCTGCTTAATCTGAAGACATTGGACCTATGGAAAATGAGGTGAAAACAAAATTGTGTTTTATATCTCTAAGGAGTAGGAAGCATCTTTTCTTTAAAGATGGCAAGAAAAGTCTGCTACTGAGGGCTGGAAATTTATTTCTTAAGATCTTAAACTAAATCTTGTACATGGCAAAATCTTTTACTTTCTGTCTGGTGAAAAAAGAAACCAAAAGGCATCTCAAACTTCTAAATAATGTTTAGTCACTTGGTTCACTTCTCCCAGTCAGAATGCTTAATGGGGTGGAGGAAGGGAAATTCTTGCAATTCATTGCTAGCTAGCTTTTTAACGCACTGTTTAATTCAGAATTCAGACAACAAATATTCCTCAAATATGTCCTGAAGTATCAGGCCTTCAGCTAAGAGGAATGGTGTCTACCAAATGTTTTTTTTTTTTATGAATAGTCTTCTATCTTGCTTAAGACAGTGTCTAAGTGTGGAGTACTTGATGACATTTGGATAAAAAGGTAGGGAAATGTGCACAATGTGAAGGATTGTGGCAAGGTAATATCTGACAATCCACATGTGTTATTAATGATACATTATTCAGTTCTGCTATGACAAAATAAGTGTTAAGGACTAAAAGTTTTTATTCCTCCAAAAATCATAGGTTAAAGCCCTTGTCCCCAGTGTGATAGTATTTGGAGGTGGGTAATTTGGAAGGTAATTAGGTTTAGATGAGAGTGGAGGCTCCACAATGAAATTAGTGCACTTAGGAGACAATGAGGGATCAGATTTTCCCCTCTCCATCATGTAAGGACACCATACACAAGAAAGGACTAGAGCCTTCCTCACCAGGGTCTGAATCTGTTCCTGCTTTGATCTTAGACTTCCCAATTTCTAGAAATGTGAGAAATAAATTCCTGTTGTACAAGCCACCAATGATATTTTGTTATAGCAGCTGACTAGTACAATGAGCTACAGAAGTAAAAAATATAATCTTTTGCTAATTTCTGGCCTGATTAGACTGCTATGTATAAAGAAGTAAAGTTGAAGTAGTTTAACTGAAACTAATAATTCTGAGGCAAATAATTGATAGAAAATGAATTGTACATCATGACTCTCAACTACTAAGAATTTAACTTTCAAATAAAATCTCAAGTACTCTAACATCTCAAAGCAATGCAGCATAAATTAAGTTTAAAATTTAATTTTTTCTTTAAACGTTTGAGTAAGGTTTTTTTCTTTTAATAGTATTTGGCAATTTCCCAATCACTTCAATATAGACTTAAAAAAACTGTTACTCTGTTTAAAAATAATAGTGAAAGTGAAAGAGGCAGCACGCCACTCAAGAAATGACATGAAAATGTGTTATTTATTCTGAACTGAATGTATAACTCTCTGAAAGAATGGATGGGAAAATTAGTGGAATTGGACACAAGAAATATTTTTTAAACCAACTTACTCTAGGGGACTTACCTAGCATTTATATCTGAAAAATTCAAGATTTTTCTAAATAAAAAATTATAACCTTTCTCAAGTTGACCCCAACTCAGCTTGATATTACCTTCCACTTTTTAAAAATGGGTTATCTTCTCAAAACTCAATCCAGCTCAGATAACTCTGCCTAGGGAACTGAGTTGTGAGTGACTGTTTATATACAGATATATATAGTTTCTGGAGCAGTCAATTTGAAGGACTCCATTTTTGATAGGTTGGGTGACTCCCCAAGTATAACTTTATTTAAGCATTGAAAATATGAGCCAGACATGGACTTCAGGTATGTGTGAGTGTGTTGTGTCTTAGCATATAGGACACCTTATTTAGATTCACATAAAACTCAACTGGGTATCTTATCTTACCACAAACCACAACAAAAAGTTTTACCCCAACGTGACATTACATGAAGCTGGAATATCTTTCTAAAGCATAGACATTACAACAGGAGAACTATACTACTCCTTGTGCACTGGATCGTATTACCTTTTTGCTTACTTGACTCCTATGATCTTAATTTCTGTATCTTGCATGATCAGTTCTTCCTCTCCAATGAACTATGTCTGTTAGCTTAAAATGCAGTATTTCCTATCATTGAGAAAACTCTTCCTGCTGTATGTATTAGCTATTGATTTATTTCTCTGTTTTCCTTTACAGAAAAAGTCCTTAAAGGAGTTGCTTAGACTCATCACCATTCTTTTCCTCCTTCTATTCAGACATGTATTTCCATCATTCCACTGAAACTTCTTTTGTCATGGTCTCTAAGAACCTCTTTATTGCTAAATCCATGGTCAATTCTATGCCCTTACATACCTGCCAAATAAGACATGGTAATTTACTCTAACCTGATGGAGATAACCACATTTCCTACTGAAAATCTCTAATAAAAATGAAATACTTTATTTTATATCTGGTTATAAAGTACATAGGTGTATATATATGCAAAATATATTTATTTATACATATTTGGCTAAGGGTTTAATGAACAGATAGAAATCTTTAGGGCATCTTCTTTTCACCGAAAATAGTTAAGACAACAATCTTTTAGGTGACATGAAAGGTTTCTATTAACAATATTTTTGTATATGGTAGAGGGGGGTGAATTCAAGTATGACATATTTGCTATATTGTAAAAACTTTTGTAAATGCTACAATGTACCTCCACCCAGCACAACAGTAAAAAAAAAAATTAGAAAAGAGTATTTTTTAAATATGTATTTTTTAAAGAGTATTTTTGTGATCTGGTCAGAGCAAAATCTGCACTTGCAAATAAGGTACCACAGTAAGCACTTGAAGTTCTCTACAGCTATCACATATAAATACTGAAAAAAAAAAAGCATTGCTTTTGTGTATGCAAATTCATGGATTATTTCCCCCTCTAGTATTTGTAAGTTCCTGTAGGCATAGCATATACCTTACTTGTCATTTTTTCATCTAGTAGATACTCAAAACATATTTGTAGAATGCCATTTTATTGAATGAATATTCAATATTATTGATTAAAAGATGGAGTAGAAGGAAGAATGAATAAATTGAAGACTGTTCTCACACATAGTCTTCTGTAAGGTAACTAACATGTTATTGTATCTTTAGGAAAAAAGAGATAGCTTGCTTTGGGGCATTCATTTTATATTTGGCTTCTTTTGTCCTCAGGTAGTGGAAACATGGGACCACAAATAAAAGCTAACTTCCTGTTTTGTGTCTAGGTCCCAGGAAATTTCTGCCAATACAAATTTGGAAGAATCTTCCAAAGTTTGTTTTTGTGGATTTGTCTCTCTAACCTATTGCTTAAGTAAACAGATTATTAATTAGAGCTTGAAGTTAGTTTCTTAGACATAAGATATTCAATATGGTTGTACTTGCTGTAACATGAACTATTTTGTTGGATGAATATAAGTTAATAAAGAGTTATTTCAGGGGCTGGTGGTATGGCTCAAGTGATAGGGCATCTGCCTAACAAATCTGAGGCCCTGAGTTCAAACCCCAGTGTCATCAAAAAAACTTAGTCAATATTATTCATATTAACCAACTCCAAAATAACTGTATTATTAAGGGCTGGGGACATGGCTCAAGTGGTAGTGCACCAGCCTAGCAAGTGCAAGACCCTGAGTTCAAAACCCCAGTACAAAAAAAAAAAAAAGAAAAAGAAAATAAACACTATTTTTAGCTGGATGCTGGTGGCTCACGCCTATAATCCTAGCTATTCAGGGGGCAGAGATAAGGAGGATCAAGGTTTGAAGCCAGCCCAGACAAAATAGCTCATGAGATCCTATCTCAAAAAAAAAAACAAAAACAAAAAAACCATCATAAAAAAGGGTTGGTGGAGTAGCTCAAGGTGTAGGCCCTTAGTTCAAACCCCAGTACTGAAAAGGAGTTGTTTCTTAGCTTTCTACCTTGTGATAATTTTTTCATTGTATTTATACACATCATTTAAAGCTTACAATAACCTGAAAATACACTATTGCCTTTAAAATTTCCATATAGGAAAATGAAACTTAGACAGGTGAGATAATTTTTTTCTTTTATTTAATATACCAGACATGCCAGAGCCTCCTGAGTCAGAACGATTCAAAAATCGTTAGACTTTTGAAACTTATAGTCTTAGGGAGTAGGGAGAACAAATAAAGATGTGATCACACCACAGTAATTAAAACTATACACAATGCATGCACAAAGAGCTTTGAAAATACCTGTAATGTGTATTTTTATAAGCAAAAAGAAGTTTGAACCAAGGCTAATCTTCCAAATCTAAGGCAGTTTCAACTACATAGCAAGTCGTTCTATTCTCTTTGATTTTCTCATACACCTGATGGAAGCCAATTAGCAACTGAAGAGAAGAGCTAGGCCTTAACAATGGTTGTATTTTGGTGCAGAATGGAATAGGTGGAGTGAGTAAGGAGGAATAAGAGAGCAGTGCTAATCAACATCTTCTAATTGCAGACCTTTGCTAACCCAATTGATTGCTCAGGAAAGCCTATTAAATCTTCCAACACACACCCACAAACACACACACACACATACACCTCACAACAATTTGTGACTAAGAAACATGACATGCACACTTAACAGCTCCTTGAAAGTGAATAACTGATTCTGAAGATTTTTTTCTTATTTCTCAATTCACATTAACTCCCGGATTAAACTAGGAGGGACTTTCCTTTCTATGATCTGTTAACTGGGAATGAAATATTCATTAGAATGTTTTTGAACAGCAGAAACTGAATGTGCTCTGGAGTTATTTGGTAATGAGATTTGAAAATAGAATTTTAACTGGAGACTAATATTAGAATATTCATGCATAATAACTGACCTTTGTGGCTTGAGGTGCAGAACTTCTTTCCCTTGCAGATTTTCATTTGTAATGTTTGGAAGCTATCTCCTGGGTGTCAGTTTTTTGTGTCCCACTGTTCATTTTGTCCATATTCTCCCTCTTATCATCACCTGGGAAACCAGAATCAAAGCCTGTATGAGGATAATTTAAATTCCAGTGATCAATTTTCTGGTTTCCTGGCCACCAACTTTACTTTCCTTAGTTTTTTCTCTGTCTTTTCACATTTTGTCCTGAGTCGCTAACAGTTTCACAATCTATAGCCATTCCCTGCCTCACTCTTTTTATCTTGCACTTCATTCTCCATATGTGGCTGTTGCAAGGATATCATCTCTTTCCATGGACTCCCTTTGAATTATGTTCAAGCTTTTGTGAGGTCTTAAGAATATGGGTTTTTACAGTATCATGTTAAGTGTGGCCACAATATAAAATTTTAGGCATACTCAATTGTTTCAGTAAAAATGCTCCCCATACAAGAATGAATATAGAAATCATAAACTGGCCAGAGCCACCATGGGAAGGGGACTACACAGGAGTGAAAAGGACTGGTGGAGATGAAGCAATTGGGATTCTCACCCATATATGCATGGAAATAACACAAGAAATCTCCCTGTGTTGCTATCTTTATCTCAAACTAGCAAAAACACCATGCTTCTGTTATTATCTTCTATGATTTTCTTTACAAAATTGGAGAACAGGAGGGCAGAACAGGTTTGAGGGTAGTGAGATGGTGGGGAAAGGGTGTAGGGAGATGAATATGGTGAAAATATATACACAAATGTGTGCAAATGTAAAAGTGATACTTGTTGAAACTGTTTCAGGAATGGGGGGGGATGGGGGAGAACAGTGAAGGGGGCGAATTGAGTATGATATATTTGATACCTTGTAAGAATCTTTGTAAATGCTACAATGTACCCCCACCCAGCACAACAATACTATTAATAAAAAAGGATGAAGAGTGTTCTACAGTATTTAAAAAAAAAAAAAAACATAACTATTAAAAAGAATGGAAGGAATGCAAACTACTATTGCCCTTATGTTGTAAAACTATGAACAGCTTAAAATTTTTTCTTCTAAATTTTTTATTATTGATATGTTATTTTGATAGTTAAAAATAAATTGTAGTGTTTTCTTCCTAACTTGTCACTAAAAATTCCAAATGAATATATGGTTAATCATTTGATTTATTTGCTAGAAATAAAAATCCAAAAGAATATGAATTTTCATAAAATTGACAACTACTATAGAAGAATTCTAACTTCAATAAAGTATTTTTTATGTCAGTCTTCAGTCTTTGGATTGTTTCTACATAATATAAAAATTGCCTGATATCATCCTTCTGCATCAAAATATGACTTCATTATCAGTTTGTTAGAAACAATATAACGCAAAAATTATTTGATTTCTAGGGTACGTGGTTTACAGCTGAGATAATTTTTTAAGATAGTATATTTACTTTTTTAACTTTATTGAAGTATAAGTTTTATACTGCAGAACACGTATATTTTAAGAATAAAAGTCAATGAGTTTTGATTAATACGTAAAACTATGCAATGACCACCATAGCGAAGTTTTAGAACATTTTGGGTGTGATAACTCCCAAAACTAGTGTCATATCTCTGTAGTCAAACATCACACCCCTTCACAAACTTTGGAACCTCTGGTCCACCTTTTTGTTTTGTTTTTGCTATAGTTTTATTTTTTCTAGAATATCACTTAATTAGAATCATAGTATGCATTCTTTGGTCTTTGGCTTCTTTCAGTTAACATAATACTGTTGAGATTCAATCATGAGAATGGCAGTGATTTCTCTTTACTTTTCATTAATATTCCACTATTTTGCATTTTGTTTACCATTAATCAGGTTCTTTCCATTATTTACCATTTTATAGGAATAATGCTCCTATAAAAATAAGAGTCTTTGTGTGTATAAATTTTAATTTTGGGGGGTAATTATGAGTAGAATTCCTGGATCGTATGGTATATTTGTATTTAACATTTGAAGAAAATGTAAAATATTTTCAAAGTAAATATAAAAATATTGCATTTCCATCACCAATTTATGAAAGTTTCTGTTGCACCACAGTTTTGTCAACATTTGACATTGTCAGTCTTTGTCATTTTAGCTGTACTAGCAGATGCATAGTGGTAGCTAATTATAGTTTTAAATTGCATCTCCTTAATAACCAGCAGTGTTGAGCATCTTTCCTTCATGCCTCTGTGCCTGTGTGCACATGCACAAAGGGTCAAATCATTTGCCTATTTTATTGAGTTGCATCTGCTACCAAGTGTTCTTTATATTGTGGATACAATTCTTTTTGTCAGATGTATTTTTTTTCTGGCACTGGTGATTGAACCTATGGTCTTGCACATGCTACAAAAGTGCTCAACCATTTGAGCCATATCTCCAGGTCTTTTGCTCTTTTCATCTAGGGTTTCCATAACTTTCCCCAGGCTGCCCTTGATCTTGTAATCATCCCGCCTCTGCCTCCCGAGTAGCTGGAATTACAGATGTGTGCTACCATGCCTGACTCCAGATGTATGTTTCATAAATATTTTCTACCAATCTATGTCTTCCTTAATAGTGTTCTCAGGCAAGCAAAATTTTGATGAAATACTCTTCATAATTGTTTCTTTGATTTTCACATTTTTTTTTCATTTTATCTAAAATGTATTTGCTTACTTTGAGGCAGCAAAAACTATCTCTTATGTCTTCTAGAAGTTTCACAGTTTTAGATATGGGTCTTTACATATGGGTCTATTTCCCTAAGCTTATTGAGATGACAATATTGTTTTTCAGTTTTATTGTCTTAATATGGTGTACGTTAAATCCACCTTGAGTTACCAGCAAAACCCCCTCTAGATAAAGGTAAATCATACTTACATATATAGATGAATTGACTTAGCTAACAATTTCTTAAAAACTGCCTGTGTTTTTGTGAGGAATATTGGTCCTTTATTTTGTTTCCATCTTTGTTTTCAATCACCACTTTAACTTCTTGGATTGATATACATCTGTTCATATTTTTTATTTCTTATTGAGATGGATTAATAATATGTGTCTTTTAAGTAATTTAACTAGCCATTTTTTTGTGTAGTTTATTATAATTTTGTCTCATCCTTTTGCTGCCTATTGGGTCTGTTTTGATGATCTTTCATTTTTTTTTGCAGCAGTATTGGAGTTTGAACTCAAAGCTTCTCACTTGGTAAGTAGGTGCTTTACCATTTGATACACACTCACACTCACAGCATAGTTTTGCTTTAGTTACAAAATAGGATGTGTATATATATATATATATATATATATATATATATATATTTTTTTTTTTTTTTTTTTTTTTTTTTTTTTGCTGGGAGCCTACCTATTTTTGCAATCCTCCTACCTATGCCTTTCCACATAGCTGGGATCATAGGTGTGTTGTACCCTGCCCAGTTTCTTGTTGAGATGGGTTCTTGCTAACTTTTTTCCCAGACTGACCTTGAACCATGATCCTCTAGACCTCTGCCTCCTACTTAGCTGGGATTATAAGTCTGAACCACCACATCAGGCCTGATCTTTTATTCTTGATATTGATAATCTGCATGTTCTTCCTATGTGGATAGAAGTAATATATAGATGTTGATAAGTTTAAATTAGTTTATAGTGTTTTCAAGTCTATATCGTTATTTAATGTTTTTTGTTTTGATCTTTAAGAGATGGGATCTGATTATGTTGCCACACTGACCCTAAAGTCCTGGACTCAAGTAACCCTCTTGCCTCAGCCTCCCTAGTAGCTAGGACTACAAGGGGGAACCACTGCACTGAGCTTTGATCTTGTTTCTATTACTTAAACTAATTGAGGTATAATTATCAAATAAAAATGGCATGTATTTAATGTATGCAACATGATGATTTTATAAATGTATATATGTAATGTGATTATCATAAACATTAACTGACACAGATGGTCCACACAAATCTATCTCCTTATTTATGTGTGTTTACTGAAGATGCCTCAGATCTGCTGTTAGCAAATTTCAAGTAAATAACATGATTATTAACAGTAATTACTAACTATATATTTTTACATATATATATATATATATATATATATATATATAAAATGTCTTTACTGGTTTTTGGTGTATTTGAATACTCTTAACTGAGAAATAAGTATTAAACTCACTAACTAGAATTGCTAATTTATTTCTCAGTTTTGTAGTTTTTGCTTTATCTATATATCATATATGTATATATTTTGAGTTATTATTTCTAGAGAGCATATAGACTGGTACCATTATGATTTTTCATATTTTGTAGAATTTATTTAAGTCTTTTTGTGTTAATAAAATTACTCAAACTCTCTTATGTGCACTGGTTGCTTTCTCTTACTTTCAACCTATTTTATTTCTGAATTTAAAGGATGTATCTTGGAGACAATGTATATTGGATATTGCTTTCAAATTCATCATCTAAGGTCTTTTGATATTTGCTTTCTATTTATCCCATTTCTTTTTTTATTTCACCATTTTATTGTCTTCTTTTTAATAATATTTTTGTTAATACATAATAGCTGTCAATAGTGTTTCATAGTGACATTTTCATACATGCACATGATGTACCCTGATTTAGTTCATCTCCTCCATTATTCTCCTTTTTCCCCCTTCTCTTTTCTTAAAATGATTTTGTATCATCTTCTCTTTTGAGTTAAAAAGTATTTCCAGTGTATCATTTTAGTGCTCAATTGTCTTTTTAGCTACATTTTCTTGCATTTCCAGGAATTGCTTGAGGGATTATGACATACATCTTTAACAAGTGGCTCCAAGTTACTGCTGACTTTCTTCTAGTATACACACACACAGTTGAAATCTTCCTTTGTTTATGAAAGTCTCCAAAAATGTCTAGCAAAAAAGGATAACTAGAAGAAAAAAATGTTTCTTCAACGTGGAAATAATGTTGAAGACTTTGTATTTTCCTTTACAGGTTTGAACATGTCTTTTTAGTAATTGCACACACACACACACACACACACACATAAATATAGAGACAATATTGACCTACACATGTACTTCATTTGCTTTTGGAACAATCTTATCAACTCATGTCAGCAAATGTTGGTGGAACAGGGCATTATTCTCATTTTACAGAGGATAAAAAGTGTAACAAAACATAGTAGTAACAAAATACAAAGTGTCCTATTTAAACATAATTGCATAAGGAAAAATGTAGTAGGTATAATAGGAAGTACAAAGAAAGTGTATTGTGTGCTCAAAAGCAGTGGGAGAAATTTGTTTGAGATTTCAGCAAAGGCTGAATTATAATGATGGCTTTTGAACAGGTGGGCCATGATGAGAGCAAAGTTCTGTGGGTGAAGACAGAGGAGACTGAGTCACCAGGCAGAGAAAACTGAATGAGAAAAGCCAGGAGAAAGCCAAAAAGGAGAGAACAATATATGCATAAACTTGGCTCAGTAAATATTAGTTGAGAATGAATGTTTTATAAAGCAAGTACTAATAAAGCAAATTTTAAATAGACCTATAGTCAATAACCCATGATGAGTAGAGTATGTTGAAATATAATTGTAAGAAATCTCAGTTCACTGCCTGCACAAGTAGCTCCTTGGCAGTGTCTGAAGGGACTTGTTGATCCACACCACCTTACTTGCCTGATATTTGCTTTTTATCTTACAAGGCTGAGCTTCATATGCCTTCTTGGCAAGCTTCCTTGACATTCCACACCAACCAGGATTAAGTGCCCCTTCTCTATGTCTGCTTTTACCATAACACTAGTACTTATATTGAAAACATTGAATTACACATTGGTCTCTACCTTAAATTGTGAGAAACTCAATTTTACTTGTATTTGCACAACCACTTCTTAGATCATATAAGTGCTTACCGTAGTCTAGTTGGAGAAATGAACATTGAGTATGGCACTGATGATTTTCTCTCTTGTCTTTTTTTGTTATCTTTCTTGCATTCTCAGTAGCACATTATAGTCTTTTATCTACACTGGGGAGCTGAAATTTCCATACAGATCTCACAACCCTGTGCTTATGCTTTTGTACATTCCTGCAGCCCATGGTGGCTTGGTCCAGCGTCTCCACAAATCTAAATGTAAGCACCATTGTTGCCCAAGTTCAAACACCTCCTTTATCAGAAGTACTTCTCTGACACTCCCAAAAGATTGCATTCTTCCTTTTCTGAATTTACATGATTTTTCTATACAGTTTTTATGGTGTTTTCCTCATTTCTAGACCCTATCTAGAGATAGAATCTGTATTTCGTATATTTTGTATTTAAAAGGGGTAGGAGGTACTCTCACAATGAACACATACTTAGGATACATTTTGTGGATTTTTTTGAGTACTAACTATTTACCGGCACTATGGTGAGTACAAGTTATTCAATAAATATTTACTGAACAAATGACTTACTTGTCACTTTCTGTGGGGGAAAACTGAACAATATGGGTGAAAATGAAATTTGGAGGCAGAAAAATACAAAGGAAAAAGCTACTTGAAGCCTTGCTTTGTTCACTAAAAATCTGTACAACTATCTAGCAAGCCTCAAAGCAGTTTTTTAAAAAAATGATATCCCTAGAGGAAATAAACATTTCTTCAATATGGAGAATATATTTAAAAGTTTTGTAGTTTCCTTTACAATTATCAACATGTCTTTTCAGTAATTACATAGTGACTAGTTTTATGTTAAGGTTAACCATTTAACTATAAATATGTTAGGTTCTGAAGATCAAGTATAGACTAGAAAGCTTTGAGTAAAAAACTAAGTATGAGTTGTAACAAGAAAAAATAAAATGTACTTGGAGTTCTTTCCATCTATCTAAACAAATAATGAGACTACATGCTTTTGGTGACATTCATTCTCCTTTCTTCTTTCATTTTAAAGCATTCCCTTAAATGAGAATATTCTCTACTCTCTTTCTTGATTGTCTTGGAATTTTCCTCTAACACATCAGCTCTTTCAGAAACTCTTTCTGGTTCTTTTTCCTGGCAAATCAAAGTGCAGTTGACAACCTTAATGTGGCATTTCTAAGTGGGTTTTGCTTTTAAAGCAATGGGGTTTTCACCATGATTTTTGAAATGAACTATATTTCTTTAAAAGTGTTTAAATGTTAATGGAATGTTTTGAGGAATAACACTTTTCACTTTGAACCTGTTTCATCCAGGGTGCTTATTATTCTAAAGTGTGTAGCTCTACACATCCTCCTAGACAGCCACTGGGACACATGGGTTCAATCTACTCCCAGGATGAATAAACAAGGCTTCAGACTGATTATTTGGGGGTCAATTTACTTGGCCAATAATGATGCTCTTATTAATAGTTGTCAAAGGAACAATGATGTCTTAGCTGGCAGAATTCTTCACTTACTGACTTCATTTCTTCCTCTTTTCTAGGACACTGTGAGGCACTCTCCATACAACACTGGAACCACTATAGAATGCTTCCCTGAGTAAGGTAAATAGACACCTTAACTTTTCTAATATTTTTCTGTTTTCCATGTTAACTTCTCTAATATTTTTGTCTCTTTAGCATGTTTTCTCTGCTTTTTCCAATGAAGGCTCTTTTCTTTTTACCATCTCTTTGAAATTGGAAGATATTTCTGATATCAAGCATCTACTGTTTTTCTTTTTGATTATTCATGCTTGCTCTACTTCCAAACCCAATTCTAAAATAAGAGAACATGGTGAAACTTTCTCTGAGCTCTTCAATATTGACAAAATAGATATTCTAGCAGCTTGTCAATCTTATATACATTTTAAAAATTCAACTTCCAGGTAAATGAACTATAAAGTGAAACAATTGCTTCTGCTCTGCAAGAGAAGCATACCAGATACTCAGGGAAGATTTCAGAAAGAGCTTGGCTTGTACTGTGGATATGTCTTTTATAGAATATAAGTTTCAAACTGGGGAACTTACTTAAAGTTGGTGTTCAATGAATGTTTGTTGAATGAATGAATAAATAATGAGAGAATGAGGGCTAGCCCTGCTGAGTACTCATGACGGCCATTCATATTTTATGGCAGGGTCTAGGATTGTAAATATCATTAGTCTAGCAAGATGCATCCTGATTATGTTAATTTAGATTTAGTAACAGTGGTTGGAAGAAAGAGTTTGCTCTAAAGATATGGCTGACCAAGAATCTGATTCTAAGTCAAAAGCGAGCCTATGATTTTGAATCTCTTTAACCATCTTCTTTAAAAAACTGTTTACTGTGTTTTACTAGAGTGAGAATCTTTTATTTCTTTCATGAGAAGATGGGAGATGTATCATAAATAATAAAGTCACAGGCAGAATATATAAAGAAACACTGACCTTTGAGGTTGGCATCAGAGAACCTCATTGAAGGGATGTGCACTTTACACACACAAGTAATGCCATAATCCCCTTTTTTGCTAGTTCCCTTATAGCTACCAGGGTGAATTTTGTCCTTTAACTTTCTGATCTAAATTTAGAGAATGTACCTTGTTCTTGTTCTTCTATAATTTACCTGAGACATGATTACATGTTTTTCCTATAATGATTATCAGAAACTGAGGAATAAAAGGAATACCCCAAACCTTCTAGATAATCCAGTTTACATCTTGCTCTTTACATCAGAAGTTGGCAAGCTCTTTTGATGAAGGCCCAGGTGATCAGTATTTCAGGCTTGTGAGTCATATCATGTCAACTCTGCAGTGGTATTGGGAAAGTAGCCATAGATAACAAGTAAATAATGGACTACATTCCAACAAAGCTTTAGAAAAACAGTCACAGCCAAATTTGACCTGAAGGCTGGTAGTTTGATGACTCCTGCTGTCAGTTTCTAGATCTGGTCCATTCCCATGGGTAAAATGCTCTCTTGACAAGTTTCATGTCTCACCAGCTCTATTACCTCAGAGTCCCCGTGAACTTCTGTATCCTCAAGCTCCATGTGAATGCAAGAGTAAAGGATGACAATACCTTGGTCTGAGTTTTGGTCTCAAGTTTTGCCTCTTTCCCAGTTCAGTGCCATCAAATGTTACCTGTTCCTTCAGGCTCTACTCACTTCTACCATCTAAAGTGGGCTCTGCCTTTGGAAGTCTAAACTACTAAAATTCTGTCAGATTATGCAAGAATTGCACTATCATTGTAAGACTCAAGCTAGTATAGTTAGTATATAGAGTTAATATAGTATAGAGACTTATATCCTCAAAAAAAATTTAGAAATATAATGGTATTCTTCTGGTTACTACAGGATCTGCTCTTTATTCAAAGCAGAACATGCACATATAGGTTGATATTTGCTTTCTGGTTCTCAGTGAGTTCTGCATAGTGCAGAAATACTTTACTGTTCAGGTCATAAAACACTAAAAGGGCTGAATTAAAAATGGAGGAATGGAATTATCTTTATTTTCTCTACATATATCCACTTACATTCCCATAAAAGCTATTACTGGGATTTTTGTACACCAGATTTGCTCTGAAAAACCCATTGCTTTCGCAGAACAAATCTAGAAGCCTGGTTTGCCTCTGCTGTCACTCCAAGTCAAGAGCTTGGATAAATTTGGAACAAGAATCTTTTAACTCTTGTTCTTCCTACAGTTTAGAGTGACTTTACTCTGGTGATGCTCAGACCACTTTCAGAATAGTTCCTGTAGCCAGTGCATGTATTCTGGTTTTATTCCACACAAGTGGCCATTGGGTTGGTGCTCATTGACAATTGTATGTCCTTTGGCTATGTGTTCTTGGATCTGCACACCAAATACCATCTCTTGGATCTTTGAGTCTGATGTCTTACTGACCTATCTCCATCACTATGATTTTTTCTGTGTATTTCTTCCTCACTCTCTGACACTGCAAGATACTTGAGGTTCATATATTATATTCATTGTATCACTTCTAAAAGCAGCTCTTCCTTTCAGGAGAACAGGTTCCTTTAATCAGAGAATGGTTGCATTTCACAAGTTCTGAATGCGATGTGTGTTAAACAGCACATTTCACCTAGCACAACAAGAAGACAGAACTTCTTTTTAAGGCATTGTGTGAAGCATTGTTTTTCTACCACCTTTTTTTAGGTTGAGGTTGGTGATGGGAGGAAGCTTCAAGGAGTTCCTAAGAGGTGCCATTGGGGTTAAGTAAGAGTCTTGTCATTGAAACATTTCTCATAGCTGTTAATGCATGAAAAAGAGGAAGGACAATAACCCTGGAATCTCTTCAATCTGTTTCTAGCACACACCTCAGAGCTTAGCATGTTCACAGGTGTGACAATAGATGATGGTGAGAGCTGCTTCATGAGATAACTTCAACTAAGAAAATTTAAATTCATCAAAGTGAGTCTGCCAATTTATAATTAATACCTAATATCAATTGTGTACTTTTTGCACCTTAGAGAGCATACAGTAGGGTTTATGGTTGGATTCAGCCTCTTGTTTGGTGGTTAATGAGGTGGTTAGGATGGGCCCATGAGAATGAAAGGAATAATTGATGTAATTATGTTTTAGAAAAAGACTTGGTGACTTATTGCATGAAGGAAAAATAGGAAGTGGAAAATGAAAAACAGGAGTTTTCTGATTAAAAGTGATTGTTGGTATGATAATGAAAATGGGAATATAAGGTATTGTTTCAAGTGTCTACCAGAAGATTGAAAACATACATCAGAAACTTAGAAGAAAATACCTGGGTGAATGTATTCAGGAGCCTTTCACAGGTGTCATAATGAATTATTTTATTCCATGGGTCTGACATGTGCCTTGAAAATTGAAGTATGTGTGCTACAATACTAATATATGGATGGAGTTTACTTTGAAAGGGAAACGGGTTGAGCATGAAGATATTTCAAAGAATCAAGCTTAATTTATTCACTCATGTTCTTTTAGAATATATGAATATTAAAGTCAAGATCTAAGTAAAAGCAGCAACAAAAGATTAGTTCAATGAACTGTTAGACTATAAAGTTATGAGCATATGCTCCTTGCTAATGCGAGAATTGCTGTGATTATAGGAGTCATTGGTTAAGTTGCAAGTTTTAGAAAGTATAAATTACTTTTGTTTGAGAAATGTGAAAGTTATTTCAGGGTTGTATGTGTATTTCATTTATGTTTCTTGAGAACTGTGACTCTTACTTTGAGGTTATATTTTCATTTTATTTTACAGATAGTTATATCTGTTTACTGCAACCATCTGTGACTATCGGTGTTTCTGGAAAGAAAAATGGCTGTAGTTGCATCTGTGCTGATTGCTCATGTCAGTTACTTACTATGAATTTGGAGTTCCAAGGACAACCTTCTTCAAATCATGTGTTTTAAATGTTAGGGAGCAATTTTGACATAAATGTACAAAGAAAAAACATGAAAATTTAAATTTAGAAATATTACTTCTTTTTAAGGATATTAAAAGTTAAAATCTGAAGTACCAAGATGAAACCCTGTTAAACTCTCAATATCCACTTAAAAATGAGGGATAGGAGGGTAAAACAGGTCTCTTCCAGAGGTGGGTACCAGTGGGACGTGGGTGGGCATAAGGAAAAGGTGAGTGAGGATGAATATGATAGATGTATTTTGTATTCATATATGAAAATAAAAGAATGAAACCTGTTGAAATTGTTGTAAGGGGTGAAGGGGTGAGGGACAATGATGGAGCTAGGAAATCTAAGATATACTTGTAAGCACGTATGTATGTATCACTATGTACCCCACTGCACAACTATTATATGCTAATAAAATAAATTTAAAGAGTAAAAAGAATAAGAAAGAAGTTTTAAGATGACTTTTATTTTTCTGCAAGGTATCCTTAAACAGGAGCAGGGACAATGTTTACAGATAATTAAGCCGATTACACCTATGATTCAGGGAGACTAATTGGTACTGTGTGTCCATGAATGCCATTTCTTTCATGACTTTTTTTTTAATGTTGGGGATTGCACAGAAATGTGACAAATATCTGGCAGCTGCTTTCTTCTCCGTGACATATGGCAAACATAGTCAAGTGATCATTAAAACTCTGATGGTCCCTGTTGTCAACACAGAATTCTTCTATACTTGTTGATCCAAATAAGTGGAGTCAAAATACATAATATAAACTATTGGCTGCCTTTGTGCAAGAAGGAACACAAGTTCACCTTTACTCTTTAGATTTGGAAACCATCAACATCAAGATTATTCAAAAACCAGGGGGGTTTGATGATTACACTCTGATTCAATTATTATGGTTTTTCTTCATACTTATTGAGTACTCCTCTTTAAATATTAGCTCATTAGAATTGAAAGTTTATTGGATTTTTGTCAAAATCTGGTTAGTTGGCTTTGTATCATCATCATTTTTGACAGGGTCCTACTCAAATTAGGTTTGGTCATGCTGCTTTCTGGTATAGTGAGTTGACCTTGAATAAATCCAAATCTTAAGCCCAGGACAAAATCAGCCAGAATCTGTCAGTATATTAAATATAGTTTGCACATCAGTAAAATGCTATACGAAAAGAAAAGCAGAGCAGAAAAACAGCAACTCGACAGTGTTTAACACTCATATATTCAACACCCCTTGTTCCCCACCACAAACATACTATGTGCCCTGGCTGTAACTGGAACAGGTGTGAGGCACAGTGCCAAAGGACACTAGAGGATTCTGTCTTTCCAGATGAGAATCAGTGTTAATCTGTAGTCAGTTGACTTGGTATAATTTCTAGTCTTTGTTTTACCATTAACTGTCTTTTGAATACGTAACTTTATCTGTAAAACAAAAAATCATCTGAAAGACATGATTCTTCTTTGAAGCTCCTTCTGGCTTCTTCTCCTGCTCTCTCTTTTAAAATGACTCTAAGCTTGAAATACGCAGGACTCCCCAGGCTTTAAACTAAGAATGATATGAAGCCTTTCTGCACCCTTCAATCATGCTCAGTACAAAATCACTGACACTGTGTTTATATTTTTTCCCACCTTTAAGCATTGCAAAAAAGATGAAGATCCCTAGATGGGGGAAAGATAAGCATGAAAAAGCTTATTTTCCAAAAACTGAGAATAGGTATGAACAAAAAACTTATGGAAGAATAAATATACATGATCACATCCGTGAGAATGTATTAAGACTCAATGGTAGTCATGGTAAATACTAATTCATAATGGATGTCATTTTTAAGCACTAAAATGACATATATGTGGTTCTGTTTTTTGTGGTATTGGGGTCTGAACTCAGGGCCTTGCACTGGATCGGAAGCCACTCTCCCACTTGAACCATGCCCTGAGTCCTAAAGAGATATAGTTTTAAAAGTGGAAGTAACAATGCTGATGAG
This sequence comes from Castor canadensis, assembly GCF_047511655.1. Lineage (NCBI taxonomy): Eukaryota > Metazoa > Chordata > Mammalia > Rodentia > Castoridae > Castor > Castor canadensis. The sequence continues at coordinate 33,183,799 of NC_133395.1, read as the reverse complement.
TCAGGGATAAGAGATATATTGCTAGTCAGAGTGCAAACTGTTAAAATCTTTATGGAAAACAATTTAGCAAATATGTACCAAGAGAGCAATATGTACCCTTGGATTCACTGCTTTTACATTTTAGTATTTACTCTGTCTATTCAGAAAGCTGCATACATATTTCTGTAAAAATTAGTAGGAGTGGAAAACAGAAAGCATAAATATGAAACAGACTGTTTCAAAAAATTATGTCAATGTGAACTACATCAATGTGATGCCATATTAAAAGGTCATTTACAGTGACATTGTAAAGAGTAATGTCAACTGAACAAAATCATGGTGTAGTAGGGTCTGCCACAAATGCACTGTGATTTTAATGATGTGAGTGTGTATGTCATGCAATATATGTGTTGTATTGTATTTATCTTTTTATTTATATTTTAAGTTGAAGATAATACATCAATATCAATCCCTACTAAATGATTTTCTCAGAAGTGAACATAAAAATGCTTCCAATTGTTCTTTAACTCTATTTTATGTCTGCTAATATGGAATTGAGAATATATTTTTTCAATAAGCATAGTAATATGTACTAAAATAATATGTAGGATGTTTAAGTATGATTTTTATTTCTAAATTGGTAATAGGTAAAATTTTGATCTACTTAACAATCTCAGCAAACATTTTGTCAGGTATTTTTCCAATTTCAACTTGCACTAGCACAAAATACAATTTTTCATTACTAATTACCATGAGTTAAGAAAAGATAGTATGAGAAAACAAAGAAATTTAAAATATAAACAATAACTGATATTTCTACCTAGGTAAAAAATGAAAATATCACAGAAAGATACTCTTTTTATGTCTTTATAGTTTTCTCTCTGAGAATGAATCATTCTGTCAGCAGCGTTAATTATTTAATGTCCTTTAATGATTAAAGCAGCAAACTGTGGTGTCAGACCCCTGTTTAAGAAGTCTAAGAAGGTTTAACATCGTTTCATATAGTTCCTTTGGAAGAGAGCAAATATTACTTTCAGCCTGTCATCTTTTTCTTATTTTTTAAAATAAGAAATGCTTAATATTAATAATTGCCAATCAAAGTTGCCCCAATATTGGAATATTTCACTAGCTAAATTCCTTAAAAGATCTGTCACTCTGTCTTGATTTCCAGTTGAGCTTGTGTTTGAGATATAGCTGCTCCCTTCCCAACTTGGAGCTGGAGGATCAAACCGTGGGGCCTCCCAGATGCTAGGCAAGATTTCTACCACTGAACTACAAGCCCAGCCCCATAAACGTGGTTTTACCAACATGCTTTTATTACAAGAAACTGGTTTTCTTCCCTCATACCCCTTTCAATCACACAGAGCTACTAATTTATTTTAACTGTGAACTAAACAAAAGAAAGAACATTGGAGATCTAAACTACAATAAATAAAACAAAGAACACTGCAGTTCAGAACCATAGTAACATAATCAGAAAATTATTAAAAATACATGAACCAGATGGCAACCCTCCAGGGTACATTATCTGACACAGATACCAGATTAGAAATTTTCTTTCATAAGCAGACTGTTTAATAACACACATCATCGAGACCTCCATAAAAAAACCGCATTTTATGTGAAATTGCCTAGAGGCCAGTTACTAAGGGACCTGACCCAAACGATAGGAAATAAAAAGTGGATTAGCCAATCTGTAACAAATGGAAATGCTCATTAAATTAATATTAGTACAGAACAATACACAATGTCATCCATGAAATATACATTGGCTTATATCATTTTATCCCATTGGAAGGCTTTTAATAATAGCAATGCATTTTAAGCAGTTGCTGCATTTTAGATATGAATATTTTACCTTAATAAGGAACTTATTAAAGAATTCAGGTGTTCCTATAAAGCCATAAAGTAACAAGAGGGTATTTCAAGAGATTTAGGCACTTTTTAAGCAGACAAAGGTTTATCTTCCCTATGTGCTAGGGGCTAAGCCAAGGTTGCATACTGATTCTTTTGCAAAATTCACACAAGGAGTGAGAGAGGCACATCAAAACTTGCCTCCTGATTCAATTCTTTTTCTGACACAGTAAATTACCTGGACTAAAACTCAAGTTTATCTTTGTGACTGAGAAGCAATCATGTAAGTCAGCCAGCCCTGGATTCAGTCTGAGGATTATTTGTTCTAGGCAATGTTTGTTAGTTTCCTGCCTTTCTTTTGGGTACCTGAAGTTATTTACTAGTTATTTTTCCCTCCTCTGCAATATAAAGGACTGTAGCTGAAACTTCTTAAACATAATGGAAACAAGCAGTTTTTCTTCTATTCCCCGTCCAAACACCTTTTAAAAATCAATTTGTGCTCCTTCAACAATATGAACTTTATGCACGCTTACCAAAAGCAAAACTTGTTCAAATTTCTCTTTTTATTTATATGGAAACACAAGAGGCCACGAATAGCCAAGGCAATACTCAGTCAAAAGAACAATGCAGGAGGTATCATAATACCTGACTTCAAACTATATTACAAAGCAATAACAATAAAAACAGCATGGTACTGGCACAAAAACAGACATGAAGACCAGTGGAACAGAATAGAGGATCCAGATATGAAGCCACACAACTATGAGCAACTTATCTTTGACAAAGGAGCTAAAAATATACGATGGAGAAATAGCAGCCTCTTCAACAAAAACTGCTGGGAAAACTGGTTAGCAGTCTGCAAAAAACTGAAACTAGATCCATGTATATCACCCTATACCAAGATTAACTCAAAATGGATCAAGGATCTTAATATCAGACCCCAAACTCTTAAGTTGATACAAGAAAGAGTAGGAAATACTCTGGAGTTAGTAGGTATAGGTAAGAACTTTCTCAATGAAACCCCAGCAGCACAGCAACTAAGAGATAGCATAGATAAATGGGACCTCATAAAGCTAAAAAGCTTCTGTTCATCAAAAGAAATGGTCTCTAAACTGAAGAGAACACCCACAGAGTGGGAGAAAATATTTGCCAATTATACATCAGACAAAGGACTGATAACCAGAATATATAGGGAACTTAAAAAACTAAATTCTCCCAAAACTAATGAACCAATAAAGAAATGGGCATGTGAACTAAACAGAACTTTCTCAAAAGAAGAAATTCAAATGGCTGAAAAACACATGAAAAAATGCTCACCATCTCTAGCAATAAAGGAAATGCAAATTAAAACCACACTAAGATTCCACCTCACCCCTGTTAGAATAGCCATCATCAGCAACACCACCAACAACAGGTGTTGGCGAGGATGCGGGGAAAAAGGAACCCTCTTACACTGTTGGTGGGAATGTAGACTAGTACAACCACTCTGGAAAAAAATTTGGAGGCTACTTAAAAAGCTGGACATCGATCTACCATTTGATCCAGCAATACCACTCTTGGGGATATACCCAAAAGACTGTTACTCCAGAGGCATCTGCACATCCATGTTTATTGCGGCACTATTCACAATAGCCAAGTTATGGAAACAGCCAAGATGCCCCAGCACTGACGAATGGATTAAGAAAATGTGGTATCTATACACAATGGAATTTTATGCAGCCATGAAGAAGAACGAAATGTTATCATTCGCTGGTAAATGGATGGAATTGGAGAACATCATTCTGAGTGAGGTTAGCCTGGCCCAAAAGACCAAAAATCGTATGTTCTCCCTCATATGTGGACATTAGATTAAGGGCAAACACAACAAGGGGACTGGACTATGAGCACATGATAAAAGCGAGAGTACACAAGGAAGGGGTGAGGATAGGTAAGACACCTAAAAAACTAGCTAGCATTTGTTGCCCTTAATGCAGAGAAACTAAAGCAGATACCTTAAAGCAACTGAGGCCAATAGGAAAAGGGGACCAGGAACTAGAGAAAAGGTTAGATCAAAAAGAATTAACCTAGAAGGTAACACCCACGCACAGGAAATCAATGTGAGTCAATGCCCTGTATAGCTATCCTTATCTCAACCAGCAAAACCCCTTGTTCCTTCCTATTATTGCTTATACTCTCTCTACAACAAGATTAGAAATAAGGGCAAAATAGTTTCTGCTGGGTATTGAGGGGGGGAGCGGGAGGGGGTGGAGTGGGTGGTAAGGGTGGGGGTGGGGGCAGGGGGGAGAAATGAACCAAGCCTTGTATGCACATATGAATAATAAAAGAAAAATGAAAAAAAAAATTTCTCTTTTTACAAGTGGCCATGAAGTATATTTTTTCCATTAGTAATTGAGATGTGTCTTTAATGTTTTATAGAATGAATGTTTATTGGAAAATTAATAGAATGTTTATTAAAAAAATTTGAAAGAAGAAAAAATCCATAATCATAATTGCTGACCTTTTGATAAACTGTTTCATTCTTCAAGTACTAATAGATACTTATTTGACTAGTTCACTGAATCATTAAAAAAACGCACTGATTGTGGACAAAGTACTACAAACTGAGAAGACTGAAAAATGTGTATGTGTGTTGCCCTCAAGTGACTTGTTTGGTGGTGCTGAGATACAGCGCAGAAAATACTATTTTAAGCATATAAACACACACACACACACGCACACACATGCACGCATGCAGCCCACGCACACACACGCATGCATGCGCGTACACACACTCACACACACGCGCACACACAATGTATAGCTATATAATGTCATCTTGCTTTCTTTCTTCGCAATATCTATGACCATTTTCCACATCATTAAAATTTTGTGACTAACATTTAATGGTTTCATAATATTCCATAGTATATCTGTTCTTTATTTAGATATTTCTCTAAGAATAAATACATGAGTTCTTCATGTTTATTTTTAGAAATTACTAAGTAATAAAATCATGGTATGTATATTATTCTTTATTTCTCTGTATTTTAGAATAAATCCCTAAAGTGGAAATAAGTTGAGGACTCTGAAAATTGCAAGATTTAATACAAATAGTTTCTTCCTGAAAAGATTATGGGAACTGGAGTATAATCACAGTACAATAGTGATAGTCATGCTACTCCTGTATCAGCATTCTAGATGGAATTAAAAATTATTGCTCACATTTCATTATTAGTTGGTAACTTCTGCTTATAATTCTTTGGAATCTAACTTTTAGACTTGGAAGAGTTTAAAATATATTAATCCAGATCATTGTTATAAGTATTTTTTCCCTTACCCTGCCAAGGAATAGCTTAATGTTAGCTTTTTATAAGCCACAGGTAATTTAATTGTTTTACTAGTTAAATCTATTAATTTTTTAAAAATTACTCATTTTGGTAGAATAATTTTGTACCTGAAAAGCTTTGTGTTATTCAGAAACATTTTTTTGTGGTTTTAATATTTGTCATTATTTTCTTATTAATATGGAATTAATTCTGATGTATTCTATGATGTGGGAAGACTACAGATTTTTTTCTCAGTAGTGAATTTTCTTAACACTATTTTTTGACTAGTCCATGTCATATTGTTTATTTAAAACTTTTAATTTTTGAACAATTTAAAAACTTTTGTTATGTACTAAGTATTATTTTTCAGGATAGTTTGACAAAGCCTGATGTCGGGTAGCAGGAAACAAAAGTTCTCTAACATAAAGAAGACAAATGAATTTACAATGCATAGACTGCTTTTCTATTTCCCCATGTTTGTTCTTTTACTGCTTACTACATTTACTGACAAATCTAATTTTCAGGTCATTAATTTTTTAGTAGGAGCCTTGAGTATATTTACTTTTATCAAAAGAAAAGAAAATGCTCCTAATGTAAATTTCTTACATTTTCTTTTTTCTTCCACATGTAAAGAAACTCAATTGAGTACTTTCACCCTTCCTTGTTTTGTCTGACATATCTTACCAATGCCATTTAGAATAATTTAGGCTTCATGTGTAACAATTTATTCTAATCAAGCATTTGAAGAACTGCTGTACAGATAGTTTTGTAGATTATAAAAAATTCTGTATTTTTGTTTATTCTGTGACTAGATGAGTATCAGAAAAGGTCCTTCCAGTAAAATATTATCCTTAAAAAAATCCCACAGCAAATAATCAGGGATCATTTTTAAATGGCACAATACATAACCTATTCTGATTTATTGTTTTTGTTTATCAGTAAGCAATTCAAGATCATAATCATGCACCCTCTTTTTCTTTTCAGATCCCAGAAATTAATAGAGATGGTAGAAGCAATTCTCCATCCAGTTACAGCTGTATTTGCATAAAACTCTTATAAAAAGAAAACATGGAATTAAATAACTGAGTATTGGGAACAACTTGGGGTGATGAGAGTAGGCTTTCTAGAAGGCAAATGAAGTTAAAAGATAAAAAAAAAGGAAGCAAACCTGGGGGTGACTAGGTCAGGATTCCTGTAGTTGTCATCTGTGCATAATGTAATGTATCTCAGTGACTAGTGACTTGAAATGAGACACAAAATACCCCAATTAAAAATTTCTTGTTTTTTATTCTCTCCAAAATATGGGGTTTAAATAAGAAGGGCTTTAAAGACTGCTAGGTATAAATAACATGGTGATTTACTTTTCTATAATTTTTCCCAAACAATGCTGACTGTTTTAGAATATAGTTAAGGAATCTATGGGCTATCACTTTTTCTCTTTTCAAAGCAGAGCTTTCAGACAGTCCAGGCCTCTTGAGTTTCTTATATAAATTATAAGACTAATAACAGCAAAAACATTCTTTGAGTGCTTACTAGGTTCCAGGCACCATTATAAACATGTTGGATATGTCAAATGATTAATCCTTATCACTATTCTGTGACAAAGATACTGTTATCATGTGCACTTAACATGTGAGAAACGAGGCCCAGAATACTTTTTCCAGAGCAAGGCATACAAACTAAACCAATAATAATAATAATAATAGTCTTATTTTACTTGTGTACCTCCTTCATCTACCCCTTATCCCTAGACAAAATCACTGTTAACATTTAGCATGTGTCATTGTCAGTTTGGGCAGCTATAATAAAATACTATAGATTGAGTGGCTTAAAAATGAATTTTTTTAATGTATATGGGGAACTATCTGGGGGGCTCAGTAGGAGAAGGGTAGGGGAAAGATAAGGATACTGAAGGTGGAGAGGATGGAAATACATTGCATATATACATGTGAAGATGGCATAATGAAACCCACCAAATGCTGTTTGTAAAAGCAGGAAGGAGAAAGAAGACTGGAAATATAATGAAGGGAGTGAATTTGTTCAAGGTACACTGTATACCTGTATGGAATTATTGCAGTGAAATCTCTCATATTATTAATGCACTATAGTTCAAAATAAAATTAAATTTAAAAAATAAATAAATGTTTGTTTATCACAGTTCTAGAGGCTGGAAGTCTGAGATCAGGGAGCCAGCATGTTTGAGTTCTCTTCCAGGTTGCAGAGAACTGATTTCTAATTGAATCTTCACACATAGGAGATAGTGGGAAAGAACTTTCTAGTGAGTCTTTTGTAAGGGCACTAAATGCTATTCATGGGAGCTCCACCCTTGTGATCTAATCATGACCCCAAACCTTACCCTTCAATACCATCATGTTGAGGGTTGGACTGTGACATATGGATTTAGGTTGTGGGAAGACAAATATCTAGACCATAATGGTATGTATCCTTCTAGAACTTTTTCATGGCATGTTGATATAAATAGGTAGAGCTGCTATATAGTATGATTTTTTAAATTAGCATATATCAATGGTACAAATTAATGGGTTTTCTTGTGACATTTCCATACATGCATAAAATGTACTTTGACCATGTTACTCCCTCTATTACAATATCTTACCCCCTCCTTCTTTTCTCCTTCTACATTCCTAGTATTCCCTCTTTTACTTCTATGTCTGATTTCCCCCCAAGTTCTACATATGAGAAAAGTCATGATACTTGTCTTTGTGAGATAGGCTTAGTTCACTTAACGATCTCAAAATCCTCTTGTTTTCGTGCAAATGAAATAATTTCGTTCCTATGGTTGAATATATATGTATAAAATATTTTCTTTATCCATTCATCCATTGATGAGCACCTAGGCTAATTCCATAACTTGGAAGAAGTGTGAATGTTACAGCAATGAACGTAACATTCAAATCTATCTCTAGTAAGCTGACTTTGATTCTTTTTGGCATATACTCAAAGTGTTATACCTGGATTATAAGGAAGTTCTATTTTCAATTTTTGAGGAGCCTTGAGAATACTGATTTTTATACTGGCTGGACTAATTTACATTTCTGCCAATAGTGTATAAAGGTTACTTTTCTTCCACATTCTCATTGACATTTGTTTTGTTTTCTTAATAGCCATTTTGACAGGGGTGAGATGGAATCTCAATGTAGTTTTTATTTGCATTTTTCCTGATGATTGGAACAGTGTCATGTATTTATTGGCCACTTGTATTTCTTCATTTGAAAACTGTTCAGTTCAATTGCCCATTTATTGATGGGATTATTTGTTCTTTTGTTGCTTACATTTTTGAGTTCTTTCTGTGTTCTGCACATTAATCCCCTGTCAGATGAATAGTGGCAAAGATTTCCTCTCACTCTGTAGGCTTTTGCTGTCTCTTGACTTTGTTAATTGTTGCTTTTGCTGTGCAGAAGCTTTTTAATTTAATGCAATCCCATTTGTGAAATCCATTATTTCCTGAGTTATTGGGATCCTCTTTAGAAAGTTGTTGCCTATGCCTATATATTGAATTTTTTCTTCTATGTTTTCCTATAGTAGTTTCAGTTTCAAGTCTTACAACAAGATCTCTGGTCCATTTTCAGTTGCTTTTTGTACAGTGGGAGTGATAAAAGTTCTAGTTTCAGTCATCTACATGTGGATATCCAGTTTTCACAGCATCATTTGTTGAAGAGGCTGTCCTTTCCCCAATGTATGTTTTGGCATCTTTGTCAAGAATCATTTGGCTGTAGCTATGAGAGTTTACGTGAGCCTTTAAGACCTTCTAACTATAGAATAATACCATTTGCCATCAGGAATAATTTGACTTACTACTTTCCTATTTGTATCATTTTTATCACTTTCTCTTGTCTCATTTCTCTGGTTAAAATTTCAAACACTATATTGATTAACAGTAGTGAAGGTGGACACCCTTGCCTCATTACTGATTTTAATGGAAATACTTCTCATTCAGTATAATATTGGCTATCACTTTGTTATATACAGCCTTTATTATGCTGAGGTATGATCTTTCTATTTCTAGTTTCTTTGAGGCTTTTATCATAAAGGGGTGTTAAATTTTTCAAATGTTTTTCTGCATTTACTTAAATGATTATGTGATATTAATCCTTGGTTCTGTTTATGTGCTATATTATTTTTATTGATTTGCATATGTTGAACCATCCTTGCATTCCTGGTATGAAACCAACTTGATCATGGTATATTATCTTTTTAATGTGTTGTTGAATTCAGTGTGTGAATATTTTATTGACAAATTTTGCATCTAATTTCATTAAGGAAATTGTTCTATAGTTTCCTTTTGTTGTGTCCTAATCTGGTTTTGGTATCTGAGTAACACTGGCTTTGTAGAATGACTTTGGAAGTGTTCCTTCTCTTTCTAATTAATGGAATAGTTAGAGAAGTATTGGTGTTAATTCTTTAAATGTCTGGTAGAATTTAAGCAGTGAATCTGTTTTGTCCTGGGGTTTTCTTTGTTGGGGGGATTATTAGTGCTTCAAAATCATTGCTTGTTATAGATATGTTTAGATATTTTTAGATCATCCTCATAGGTGATATGTATGTTGGTAGATAAAATGACCTCTTGTAGGTCAAATGTATCTAGAAATTTATCCATTTCTTATAGGCTTTTTAATTTATTGAAATACAAATTTTCAAAATATTCTCTAACAGATTTCTTGATTTCAGTGGGATCAGTTGGTATATACCCTTTTTTCTTTTTAATTTTATTTATTTGGTTCTGTTCTCTTTTTCTGTTAGTTTGTTTGGTTATATTTTCAAAGAGCCAATTCTTAGTTTCATTGGTTTTTGGATTGTTCTGTTGATTTTCATTTCATTAACTTAAGCTCTGATTTTTAAAATTTCTTTCTTTATAATGAATTTGGATGTGACTTTTTCTTGCCTTTTTAAGAATTAGAGGTACATTATTAAGTTATTTACTTGTGATATCTCTTATTTTTTTAAATGTAAGCACATATGAACTTCCCTCTTAGAACTGCTATTTCTATACCCCATAAAGGATGGTAAGTTGTGCTTTCATTTTCATTTGATCCTAGGAAGTTTTTAATTCCTTCCTAATTTCTTCAATAACCCAATGATCACTCAAAAGTGAATTGTTCAAACTCTATGTGTTTGTATATTTTGAAATTTTCTATTGTTGATTTCTAGTTTTATTTAATTACAATTGGATAAGACACATGGAATCATTTTATTTTTTATATTCATTAATACTTTTTAGTGATATAAAATATGGTCTATTTTGGAAAAAGTTCCATGGGTTGCTGTATATTCTTCAGCTGTTGGGTGGAATATTTTTAAAATATCTGTTAAGTCCATTTGATCTGTGGTAATTTAATTCTGAAATTTATTTGTTAATTTTTTTGTCTACATGATCTATCTATTGATGAAAGTGGTGTATTGAAATTTCTCACTATTGTTGAATCTGGACCTATTTGTTCCTTGATGTTCAATAGTGTTTGTTTCATAAAATTGGGCACATCAAAGTTTGATGCATATATATTTACAATTGTTGTATCTTCTTCTTTTATGATTTTATTAGCATATAATATTTGTATAGGGGGTACATTGTGATATTTATGTATGTGTTTAAAATATATCTTAGTTGGATTTACCCCCTTCATCATCCTCTGTCTTCTCCCCTCTGCACCTTCCAGAACAATTTCAACAGGTTTCATTCTTCTATTTTCATATATGGATACAAAATATATCTACCATATACACCTTCATTTCCCACCCCTTGTGCCCACCCCTTCCACTGGTAACCACTATCAGGAAAGATTTATTTTTCCTTCCTGCCCTTCATTTTTTAAAATTAAGTGTATATTGATAGTCCAAAAACCGAAAGGGGTTTTGCCTTAGTACTTCAGGTCTGTATATATTGTGCTTTTATCACATTAATCTCTCCTCTTCTTTACTTACTCATCTTCTATCACCATGCTCCACTAATATTCAACAGCTTACTGTATAGTGCATTATATTATATTCATATATAGATGAGTTATTTCAGTATTTTCATTCTCTAACATTTTCTTCATCTCTCCCACCTCCCATAGCCCCTTCAGACAGACTCACTAATACAATTTTGTTCTCTCTCTCATAGTATATGTTTCTATATATACATTTAACTTACAGGTCTAGCTTCCACATTTGAGAACAAACTTGTGATCTTTGGCTTACTTTACTTAACATGAAGTTCTCCAGTTCCATCCATTTACCTGCAAATAATGTAATTTCATTCTTCTTTATGGCTGAATAAGATTCTATTGTGTATTCTTAATCCATTCATCAGTTTTGGGGCATCTGGGCTGCTTCCAGAGTTTGGCTATTATAAATAGTACTTCAATAAATGTGGGCGTGCAAGTGGCTCTATCATATCCTGGAGTACATTCTTTCAGATATATGCCTAGGAGTGGAATCACTGGATCATATGATAGTTATAGTTTTAGTTTTTAGAGGGACCTCCATATTGCTTTCCATAGCAGCTGCACTAATTTACATTCCTTTTCCCCCCACACCCTTGTTAGTTGCTGTTTATGTTGTTGATCATAGCTATTTTGACTAGAGTGAGGTAGAATCTCAATGCAGTTTTGATTTGCATTTTCTTTCTGGCCAAGGATATTGAGCATTTCTTCTTATGTTTATTGGTAATTTGTACTACTTTTGACAACTGTCCAAAGTAGTACTAACTCTTTGAGAGGTTAGTTTTTGAATTCCCTATATATTCTGCTTATTAATTCATTGTCAGATGTATTGGTAGCAAAGATTTTCTCCTATTCTTTAAGCTGTCTCTTCAGTCTGGTGACTACTTCCTTTGTTGTGCAGAAACTTTTTAGTTTCATGTAATCCCATTTGTTGATACTTTCTTTTAATTGTTGAGCTATTGGAATCCCATTCATAAAGTATTACCTTTGCCTATGTAGTCCAATGGGTTCCTGGATTAATTTCACTCTTTCAGATCTTACATTAAGATCTTCAATATTTGATATATTGTAAGAAATTTTGTAAGTGCCACAATATACCTACCCAGCACAACAATAAATGAAAAAAAATTTACTCCATTTTGAATTGTTGCCAGTTATTGTATCTTCTTAATAGATTGTTCCTTTTATTTTTGTATACAGTTTCATTCTTTACCTTGTCTGGCTAACTTTGGCCTGAAGTCTACTTTGTTAGATATGATGGATACTCCAGCTTGCTTTCAGATTACATTTGGCATCTCATTTTCCATCCTTTCACTTTCAGTCTGTGTGTGTCTTTGCCAATACAGTTTGTTTCTTTATGGTTGTTATTGATATGCATGTGATAATTCCTGTAATTTTATGAAGTATTTTCCATGGCTTATTCTAGTACAGATTGTTCTTTTCTTTTACTCATAATCATTTTAGATATTTGCTGATTTTATGAATTTAACATGCTTGTTTTTTCCCCTAATTCTCATTTGTCTATTCTTCTCATGAACTTTATTATTTCATCAGCTCTTGCAATTGTGGATTTCTTTTTTCCTCTTCTGTGAGTAAGATTCCCTTAAGTATTTTCTGCAATGCTGGCTTAGTGTTCACGAATTACTTTAGTTTGTGCTTATCTTGGAAAATCTTTAATTCTCCATTCATCTTAAAGGATAAGATTGTTGGTTTTAGGAATCATGGTTAGTGGTTGAAATATAGCATCCCATGTTTTCCTAACTTACAGTGTTTCTTCTGAGAGGTCTGATATATTTTTGATGAGTTTGCCTTTGTAAGTAAGTTGCTGTTATTCTTTTATAGCCTTTCAATATTCTTTGTTTGTTCTGTACTCTTGGCTTTGTAACTAATGGAGAGGTTCTCTTCAGGTCATGTTTGTTGGCATTCTAAGTGGCTTCTGTATCATTTCCTAGATTTGAGATGTTTTCTTATATAATGTCACTGAATATGTGTTCCATATTAAGTTTGAATCTTAGTTCGTTCTAACCTATGAATGGATTGTCAGGTTGTGTGTATTGATCTTGTTTCATACTTCTTGAAAGGTATGGTCATGATTAATTTTTTTCTGTATTGCTCTCTGATTTGTCTTCAATCCCTGATTTTATTTATTTTGCTTGAGCTAGTCTATTGGTTTTGCTTTCCATTGAATTTTTTCTTTTTGTCCATTGAGCTGTTCATTTCCAATTTTTTTTCAGAATCTCAATCTCTTTCTTATCTAAGTTTCAAATTTCTCATCAATAACATGGATTAACATCCTTACTTCATTCATCTGCTTACTTGAATCACCTTTGAGGTCATTGGTCATTGTAAAGTCTACACTTTGAAATTCTTTGTCTGGAATTTCAACCATTTTAATATCTTTAGATTTGGTTAGTTAGGCATTATGAACTTTGAAGGTGTCATCTTGTCTTGGTTTTTCATATTCCTTGTGTTCTGTGTTCTGTGTTCTGTTGTGTTTCTTGTGTTCTGTGCTGAAATTTGCACATGTGTTGAGATGGATATCTCATTTGACTTTATATGTAGGTGCTCTTAATGGACAGCCTTCTTCTAGAGTCTCAATCCCCATTACCACTTAGAAAATAAAAAGCTACAGTAATAACAATTCAGAAATAAACAAGATCTTTAAATGTAATAAACAAAAATTGGAAACATAAATTTCACTACCAATAAGAATGGAAAAGAAAGGAGCTAGGATATTTATAGGGTAAATTAAGAATTTAAAAATCATTAAAGGTATAAGAAATAATATGAAAAACAAGATACAACAAATACAGAGTGAGATAAAACAATCAAAAAAGAAAAAGAAAGGAAAAGAATGACTCAGGAAATAGCAGGTCAGTATGTCTTACTTTCTGAGGAGATAGAAGATGGAGATGCTTCATTTCCTCCCAACTCCACCCCCCCATTAGACTTGTGTTCAGTTTATCTAGTGTGAGGGATGGAGAGCTATTGAGTCATTTTTTTTCTCTGAAGTCCAGGCAGGTTAGAGCAGAAAAGGTGTTTGGAGGTTGAGCCCTATCCTCCCTTTTGCACCAAGGAATGCACTACTCTGACTGCAGCTGGGCTGAATTTGTACCAGTGTTTACCATATACTGGCCCAGCAATGACAAATACGGGAGCTGTTTCAAGCTGTCCCACCAACTGAACCCAAGGACTGCCCAGTTGGATGCACCTTCATATCAGAAATGCTATGCCAGTATGGACATGGGCATGGGGGAATGGAGTAGCCTTCATTTCCAGCAAGCATCTCTGGGAGACTCTGAGAACACAGAAAGTTATCAGATAAAAGCAATCTGTATTGGTGGGGTGAGGTTAGGGTACTGAGTGATCCTGTACAGCCTGGCCATTCAAGTCTCCATCCTAGATCTCATATCTTTGCTTATATTCACACACAGCTGTTCTTGCTCTTCTGCCCAGAGGTCAAGGTAAAGTTCTGAACTGCAAGTTCCTGCCACTTCTGTCTGCAGCTGGCTCTCCACTTTTCATCAAAAAGAAATTAATCCCTGGGTGTGCATTCAAGTCACAACTAGTTTCCTGGGCCCACACTGATTCTTACGGTGGTCACTCACTTAGCTAGTGGAGAGGGAGGTCTTTGGGGCTTGGACATATTAAAATATGGAGGCTTCTGCTCTCTTGGGTCAAAAGACTTGTGTCTAAGACCTCTTTTAAGATGATTTCTCATCATGGTACCAGTGAGCTAGCTTGGCAGTGCAGGGAGCCACTTCTTCAGAATCTGTTGTTATGCAGATTGCAGATCTACTGTCTTAAATTCTATTTTTGCACAGTGCCAAATTGTGTGCCTTTGAAGCATGCTGTGTTTTACTTTTATCTTTTACTTAAAGCTCTGTTGATGGGGATTTGCCCCCTTCTCTAGAGTGTTGCTGAGTATCTGGTATTAGGATGTGTTGTTTCTTTTGTAAATCTAAAGACTAATATTTCTAAATGTCACCTGCTCTGTAACTGTCTACTGTTTACTGTACATTCACGTGCCTTTTCATGCTACCCATCTCTCCCTGCAGTTATATACCTGATTTTTCATTTCCAACTCATTAGGACACAGGAAAGTTCTGGCCATCTTCCTTAGATGTGGGATTTAAAAAGAATGTGGGGGTCATACTACTTTTTTTTCTGCAAATCATTTTTTTATTACTTAAAATATATCTTCATGATGTTTGCTAATGTATACCTTTTCAATGTTATTTTTTATTTTTAAAGATTACCAGTGTTATTTAAACTTTCCTTTCCTGGACTGGAAATCTTTGAACACACAGTCCTTGTGAGGATTGGGGATGTAGAGAAGCATAAATTAAAATGGCAGCACAAATGGAATCAGTGTTACAGAGAGCAAAAAGGCTTTGAAACCCAGTCTCTGTGGACATGTATTTTGGTTTCATTCCTTAGCAATTGTTATTCCTTTCTCTTCACATCATCTAAAATCATAACCTGTCTTCTGCACTAGTTTCTTCCAGACATCTTCCATAAAAGATTTGGCCAATCATCCCAGACTGCAGTGGTTTTTGTGATGCTTCTCATTTGTCAGAGGACTTCCACAGATCTCAAATCATCTGTCAGTCTTTACTCTCCAACATTTCTGTCATTTCCCAAAATGCCTTCTAGCCACAGTAAACCTATCCTTTAAAAATCTCCTTTGTTTCTTTCAAAGAGATCCAACATTACCTCTTGCATACTCTTGATGTCTTATAGTGTCAAGATTGTTTTCCAGAGACAAAGTAAATGACAGAAAAAGAGGCCACAGCTGAGTAAACAGCCTTGATGCAGAATCTACTCTAGATAAATGGGACAAAATTCTTGATAGAAGCACTTGAAATTTTGGCTAGAATTGTAGTCAGTTCTCAGGGATGGAGAACTCAGGACATGGGGAAAATTCAAATGCATGTTCATTGGCAAAGAAATTTTTCTTTGTGAAGAATTGTGATACGCATATGCATACATTTATCTATTATGTATCAACCATATACACAGATAAAATTGCAAAAATTAAATTATGTGGGCATAGTCAGTGGATTATATATGCATGCATACACTCATGTTTTTGCTGATAAGTTTGTGGCTTAGATTTCAAAGAGTAGAAATGCTGAGTAGAGGAATAGAGGGGTTTACTAAACTGGACTACAAACAAAAACTAATATATTCAAAGATCACTTCTTTACTTCTCCTTCATATCACACTAGTCATATTCCTAGGAAATCATTTAATACTTCAGGTGATATGTAGGAAACATAGAATTTGAATCTTTTCCAAAGATATTGTTATCCATATAGGGAGGATAAATATTTTATATTTAAAAATGTAGATAAAAAGTATTATTTTAAGTGTTATAAAGTATGAAATGATCATGCAAATATAGGGTGTGAAAAATCAAAAGTTCTTAGACTCAGTGATGTCTTCTCTTCAGGGATATTAAAATTATAGGCTAGGACTAAGTTGATATGGACCAAATCTATCCAAGAGATTGCCTAGAAAATCTAGACACAATTAAAGAAAATGTCTGTCAAAAAGGATTAGAAAGCTACCAAGCTTGAGGGGCAAGGGCTCAAAAGAAGAAAAAGGTAAAATGAAATAACATTTTGTACCATTCTTGTCATCATAGCACTCACTCATTCTAAAAGGGATTATGGAGATGGTTAGATACTAAGCACAACTTCTTTCAGTCTTTGGGGACTCTAGAGTCAGAAACTGGCATCCAGGGATCACTAGGAGGATGGACCCGGTGTTCACTCAAGGCTTCCACTTGGTATTTCCAGAAGTCTACATCCTGGGAGTAAAAGTGACTGTTGTAGTCAGTTCAGACTACAATATTACAAAAAACCATAGTCTGAGTAGCTGATTAACAATAGAGCTTTCTTTGTCACAGTTCTGGATGTTGGGAAGTGCTAGATCAAGGCACCAGCAGATTCAGTGACTAGGGAGAGCCGCCTTCCTGGTTCATAAATGACTGCTTTCTTATGTCCTCACATGGCAGAAGGGGGTACAGATCACACTGGTGCCTCTTTTATAAGGGCATGAATCCCACTCATGAGGGCTTCACACTCATGACCTAATCACCTATCAAAGGCTTCACTTGCTAATTACTTTGAGAGTTAGGATTTTAATCTGTGAATTTTTAAGGTGATACAAAAATTCCAACCCTAGCAATGATCTTTGACAAAGAACAGCCTTCACAATGCCAAAAATCTTGCTTTGAAGCAACTCAATGATTATGGTTTAATAGTCACAACCTGCTAGAGAGCTCATCTGCAGACCTAAATTTGTTCAATTATCTTTTATATAAAATTCTGTGCTTCAATCAATTACTACAAATGGGAGAAGATTATAATACATGAATGAAAACTATGGAAAATACACACAGACCCACAGGATCTGTAGACCTTGAAATTAATGAGCAAACACTTAAAACAACTGTGCATTACAGTTATTGTAATAATCACCCTTCAGTAGCACATGGCTGTGAGATTTCTTGGCCACTTGGGTCAGTTCCTATTACCTTCCTGGTCATTTCAAGTCACTTGAGTTTACTTCCTTTTATTTAGGTGATGTTTTCTCTATTTCAAACTGTACTTCTTCCCACCTCTTTTTGAGAATTTGGCAAATCATACATGAAGATACTATTCTGAAAACTGCCAATTTATCTCCTCTTCTGTCTAATTCTTCATATCTTGGGACAGTCAGATGACCCTTTTTGTCTGAACCCCTCATCCTCTTTCTCTTCTGTATAAGCAAAGTGTTAGCAGGGACCTAATGCAAGATGTATGACTTAGTCATTTGAAGTGGAATAGCCTTAGGCATTTTCTGCTGAATTTGGGTGCTATATATAAAACTACACAAAAGTAAAAATTGGGAGTCTAGACAGTTATCACCAAGTTGATGTTTTTTGGTAGCACCTTTGATTCATTTACAGGCACTGAACTTCAGCCCCTAATACAGCTGGGAATTAGAGCAGGTGCTGTCTTGTGAGCCATGGTCTAGGACACCTCCCCTGTTCTTCTGATCCCATCTCCAGGAAAGCAGAATGAGGATCTATAATGCCTTCTGGCAAATGATCAGAATCATCTTCTCAAATAGAACATTTGTACTTTTGTAAAAATTACCAGGAATTGTGACTTGTTTAAATGCTTGGGAGCTGCAGAGAATTTCTCATTTAGAGCACTACTGGTAGGAAGGGGGTGATCCAAAGTCACCCATGTAAGAGAGAGTATGTAGTTGACTTTTTTTAACTGTCCAACATGCTTTCCTTTTTTCTGAGAGGAAATATGTTTTCTCACAACTCTAGTGAGGCAATCACTAAAGATCCCTTGTCTTTGTAGCCAAAGGTATAGATGGATTATCAAGTGCTGGCCAAAGCTGGGCTAATTAGATCTCCTTTAATAGATGCACCCATCTTTCACCCCACCCCACCCCACCACTGAAGCAGGTGAGGTAACAGTGAATTTTTCTCTTTTGCTTTGTTGTTGGGTTGAAAACTGGGATTGTCTGTGGTCACACACTGCTTCCTGTTTATCTTGCAGTGGTGACCACAATCCATAGCTGAAGAACAAATGCTAAAACACATATATTTGAGGATATGGGTATGATGATTTGTTCGACTGTGGTAATCATTCACTGTGTATATGAATGCATCATACTGTATACATTAAACAGGATTTTTATGAAAAAAGCTGTAAAGATGCAAAAAACCAAATACAAACAGCGAGAGAGAGAGAGAGAGAGAGAGAGAGAGAGAGAGAGAGAGAGAGAGAGAGAGAGGAGAGGGAGGAGAGGGTGGAAGAGGGGGAGCAGAAGGGAGAGGGAGAGGGAGAGTCCATTTGGCTACTTGACTCTGGTTTTACTTTGACTTGGCAGTGTCAGATTTGAGCTGGCTTTCTGCTTCTAGTGCCAAGTAAGTTTTGAGTTGTTCAGCTATGAGAGCAGATCGAGATTGCCTGAAATGAAGAGCCTTGCAAAAATGAAGGTCTCCTCCAATGCCCGCAGCAATGAAAAATCTCATCAGTCTGTGTAGGGTCTTTACCTTGATCCTACTAACTTAATATGAAGATGCACAGAAAATATTGCATATATTCCTTGTGAGTATAGTCTTAAAGCTAATAATTTTCTTCTCTTTTTTTAAAATGATGAATAGGCCAGAATAAAAACTTCCCTCAGCATGCCTTAGAGTTCTGTATCATGCAATGAATTACTTTATGTTAAGAGGGTTTTGTGGTTTTGAAAATTATACATAATAGGAATGATTTAAATGTATTTGAGGTATTGACATGTGTACTTATTTTCACTCTATTATAAATAAGTTCTTATATAATATTCAGAAGAAATTAACCTACATTTCTTTAGAAATATTGGACTTTTAAAAAGTTTACAATGATGCTGGATATTCCCATATTATTTGGAACACAGGACTATTACTGTAATATATTTCAATAATGTTTATCTTTTTCTAGCTACTGAGATTGACTGTTTCAACAAGAGAAAAGCTCTTTCTTATTACATGGCATTTGAAAATCTAATCCTGACTTAGATGAGCTACTCTGAAATGCTGACACATGATATTTATTAGAAGAAATGATGTGTTAATTTATTTAGAACTCAGGAAGAACACAATTATACATACCAAAACCTTTGCAAGATTATTAAAATTTTGCCATGTTTCATGGAAATCTTTTCAAAATTAATGAAGTAACCCTATTGTACTTAATAGTTAGAACATAAGTAAATCTCCTTTGATTGACCATAAACGTCATTGTAAATATCAGTTACTGTGTAATAGGTTGATGTTCTCTATTGCTCTTTCAATGAATATGTTCAGTGGTTCCTACTTTAAATGATCTCAGACTGGTGTGTTTTTGAGATGCTTACTTCTATAGTTTCCTATAATTTTTCTCATTGTCAAAAATCCCAGCTGCACAGCTTCGTGCTGTCAGTATGCTAGCCTTAGAATGTCTGTTTCCTCTTGTTCTTTCTCTCTTCTCACAGGAACTTGCTACTCACACTGGTCTCCCTGGACAATTTCCTGATCTTGGAAATTGAGGCACATATATCTTAATCTTTGAATAAATTAAGGGGCCACTTTTATAGGTATTTGATTTTTTTGAGGCTATTTTAAATGGAATTGTTTTCTTCTATTTTTTTCTCAATTTGTTCATTGTTGGCTATTGACTTTGTAAGTTGATTTTGTATCCTGCTACATTACTGAAGCTGTTTATGGTGTGTAGGAATTTTTGGGTGGAGTTTTTTGGGGTTTTGAGGTATAGGATCATGTCATCTGCAAATAGGGATACTTTGAGTATTTCTGTACCTATTTGTATTCATTTTATTTCTTCTTCTTGCCTTATTGTTCTGGCTAGGAATTCCAGGACTATGTTGAATAGGAGTTGGGAGAATGGGCATTCTTGTCTCATTCCTAACTTTAGAGGAAATGGTTTCAGTTTTTCCCCATTAAATATAATGTTGGCTATAGGTTAATCATATAGCCTTTATGGTGTTGAGGTACAGTCCTTCTATTTTTAGTTTTCTTAGAGCTTTTATCATGAAATGGTGTTGACTCTTATCATAGGCTATTTCTGCATCTATTGAGATCGAGTGGTTTTTGCCCTTGCTTCTGTTAACGTGCTGTATTGCATGTATTGATTTGCCTATGTTGAGCCATCCCTGAATCCCTGGGATGAAGTCAAGTAAGTTGGTCATAGTGAATGATCTTTCTGATATGTTGTTGGATTATGTTTGCCATTTTTTTATTGAGGATTTTTTCATCAATGTATATTAAAGAGATTAGCCTGTAGTTCTCCTTTTTGGATGTGTCTTTTTCTGATTTTGGAATGAGTGTAATACTGGCTTCATAGAATGAGTTAGACAGTGTTCCTTCCCTTTCTATTTCTTGGACAAGTTTAAGGAGTGTTGGTGTTAGCACTTCCTTAAAGGTCTGGTAGAATTCAGTAGAGAATCTGTTAGGTCCCAGACTTATCTTTTTTGGGAGACTCTTTATTGTGGCTTCAATTTCATTACATGTTATATATCTGTTTAGGTGATTAATGTCCTCTTGGTTCAGTTTTGGATGGCCATAAGTATCTAGAAATTTGTCCATTTTGTCAAGATTTTCCAATTCATTGGAATATACATTTTCAAAGTAGTCTCTGATGATTCCCTGGATTTCCTTGGTGTTTGTTGTTATTTCCTTTTTTTGTTTCTGATTTTTTCTAATTTGGGTCTTTTCCCTCCTCATTATAGTCAAAGTTGCCAAGGACTTGTCAATGTTGTTTATATTTTTCAAAGAACCTGGTTTTTGTTTCATTGATGCTTTGTATTTTTTTAAATCTTTATTTCATTAATTTTAGCCCTTATTTTTTATTATTTCTCTCCTGCCTGTTTTGGGTTTTGCTTATTCTTGTTTTTCTAGGAGTTTGAGATATATCATTACATTTGAGATTATTTGTCACTTATTTGAGATCTCTCTGTCCTTTTAATATATACACTCATGGCTATAAACTTTCCTCTTAGGACTGCCTTTGCTGTGTTCCATAGGTTCTGGTAGGTGGTGCTTTCACATAGTTCTTCAACATAGTCCTTGGATGATAGCAAGATATTCAATATTTTTATTTAGGCATTCCCCATCCTATTTCTGTGTCTTCTCTTGAGTTTTAGACTGATCTTTTCCTTTTCCACATCACCAATCCTCTCTTCAGCTAAACCTAATACATTGGGAAATTAATCTATCAAGTTATTTTCAACAGTTGTATTTTTATGTTCAAAAATCTTGATATGATTTTTTAAAAGAATTATTGAAAGAAGTAAAACTTTTCCATATTCTTACTTACTTACTTCTTGAATATATTTATTACAGTTATTTAAAAGTTTAAAACCTAGCAACTTCAAAAACCAAATAACTTTTTGGCTTATCCTACTTTTTCTTCTCATTATCATCAAAAATTTTTATTAATTTTAATAGAACACCAGTAAAATGTATAAAATTGTACAATATTTGGATTATATGCTTCTGTAGACCATTTCCTTTGGACTTTGATAGACAAGGAAGGACTAGATCACCACACTGTCTTGGATTGAGTTGACTCAAACTTGACCATCAGTATTTGTTGGATCTTACATACTTTTGAGTTATGAAGATTAGGCGATGCTTTCCTTCATGAATTTCAACTTAAATCTAGAGTGTTTATTTAGGTAATTCTATCTGTTTAGGCCTTGACTGCCAGTATTTTTTCTCCCCAACCTGTGATACTGCTGATAACTGTGCTAGCTATTCAACTTCTCCATTTCTTTTCTCAAAGTAAGGAGAAAAATATGTCATGTTGTTCTTTTCTCCGTGAGTTTCCATTTTATCTTCATATAGGTCTTTGAAGTGCTATCTGCTGTTATAACTTCCTGATACCTCCAAACAAATGACTTTTAAATATTTTAACCCCCTCTTTGTTTTCTCATTTTAAGGATTGATTTACCACAAATTCTTTCATTTTTGCCAGAAGTGGGTATCCTAGATGGAATTATATTCTGATAGTCCCATTCTTATGTCTTGTTCTGACTTATTAATTAGACACACATATTATGGTAGATATATGTGAATATGTGTGCATGTGTCATTGACATATTTTATGTCATAATAGTATCTTCTCTTTAAATTTTTATGTAAATATCACTAAATTTATTGAATGATTCATTGTCTAAACCTTGACCCTTTAACTTTCCTTCCTTAGAATTCCCCCAAATCACATTTTTCTACATGAGCTTTATGATGGGCCTAAAGACACAAAGGCTTCAAGACACAGTGGAGTAACTTATGTTCCAAAATTGTCCACATGAGAGATACTGGTCATCAAAATTACTTTGATTTACTATAGTGACAGTATACAGTATTTATTTCTTTAAATAGTTATTAGTTTTATAGCTCCTGATTCTTTCGGATTGGTCTATAATGAACACTGATTTGTTTTAATACCATTCCACATTTCCCTGGCCTCCAAAATATGTTAAATTATAAAAAAGTGTTAAAGCATTATTCTGTACCTTCTCAACTTTGGCCTAATTAGCTCTGCACTGTATTGGGAGAGGTATTGTATGTTCTGATATTCTATTTTATTTACAACTGTTGTATTGCTGATTCAAGAAGTCAAAAATCCACATGAGACCATAGCTGGACACATGTTGTATCCAGGAAAATACCACATATCTTGCCACCATTGCAGTTAATCAGATACTCTTTACTTAAGGATTTAATTCAATTATCTTTCCCTAAAGTTTTTGATGTTAGGAGATAGGGTTAAACAAAGGGTGACACCTGTATTTCTGAATGAAGCAATGGTATACAATTAGATAGGCTATAATTTTAGCAAATTCTCTCACCTTTCTGTTTATATTACATAAAATTAAATTGGAGAAATGAACATAATGGTGATAATTTTTGAACATTACATAAGCTAATAAGTATACTAAGTATTTTTGAAAACATGCCAAGTATGCAAAAATGAGAAATCACTAAACTTACTTAAATATAATTGTCAGAGTCTTTTTTTAAAAAAATAGAAACAACCTTTATTGGCATTTGCTTCAATGATTATTTTTTGTTTTGTGTCTCTTACTCACAGCTGTATCATTGTCATCTGTAATCAGTACATAAACTAGTGTACATTTGTGTTTGTGATGACAGAATAAATCTGTCATCAAAGTTTATGTTGTTGGGAAATGTCACTGTTTCACCGTGAAGAGTGACACATAATGGCTCTACAGGATTCATTCCTTTTGAAGGTCATCATTTGAGAAAATATTTTAGTGATATTGTGGCAACAAAAACTTCAAAGTTATACACAAACTTTATGTCAAGTAGACTGGTTTGAGGAATGAATAATCACTGGAAGAGAAAATAAGGATTTAGTAAAAGAAAGGCATGGTGAGAAACGAATGGAAGAAGTTTTGGAGGACAGAATCATCTATCAATGACTGATCCTCTGGCCACACACATTTTAGTTGAGTTTAAGCCCCAGGAATAAAGTGACCATGAGCAGACACTGAAAGAATAGTTGTTATATATAATTCTTGTGAAAATCACAAGTACAAGGGGGCCTTTTGTGAATAAGTATGAAAGCTAACATGTTATGACTAGAAGAGAGCTCTAGAAGGAATTCGTAAATAACCAGGTAGCTTCAGTGTCATGAGATTTAGTCAAAACACACAAGGGGAAACCAGTTTCCTTGATAGAAAATAGTACAATGGTAAAGAGTACATTCACCTATCCTCAAGGAGATTACCAAGAGAAAGTCTGGAACAAAGATGTGAATACAAGTAGGCCACTTGTGGCTTCCTGGCATCAGAATCTTGCCTCATTACTCTGTAGATTACTTCTGGCCAGAACCATTTCAGCTGCAAGTACAAAATCTGAATTAGTTCAAAGAAAATTAGGAAAGTTGTTGACTAACAGGGTCTATGTGGCTTGTAGGAAACTCTCAATGGACCTCTGTTACCAGGAACTGAAAACACTTCTAGTTTTCTGTATGAACCCTGTTAATGGTGGCTCTTCTGGGAAAGCAATGGTTTAGTGAATGAGTCGATATGGGAAGAGGAGAGGACATCCCCATTTGGTGCTCTGCAGTACTGCTTTGCTTAATTGTATTATGATAAGCTGCCTTTTTCTATTTTCTTGTGTGTAGTTTTAAATAGTGTCCATTTAAATTGGACAAATTTTGTAATTTCTGGTATAATTTTAAATTGTGAAAATGAAAGCTGACAGAAAACAAAATTAAATGGTTTAAGAATGGAGTCAAACTTATAACTCAGAAATATCATTGCATGACCATTTTTGGCCAATTTTTTAACAAACGTGTACTGTAAAAATGTGGGTGAGTTTGATGTAGCTTCCTTGGTTGCCATAGTGATATTATCAATTTGTTTCTTATTCTCTGTTTACCGAATTACTGGTGCTACTTGCCTCTAGCTTGTGCTGCTTTGGGGAAGTGACTGACAAAAAAATTTGTGTTGACAAACACAAACATATAACTGTGATTACTGATCTCCCAATTTTTTCTTCTATTTAGTTGTTGTTGAAGGATTAGCTTGGTCTGCAATTGACAGACACATGTATAGTTTCCCCAAGAGTCTACTTTAGCATATATTTTAAAAATGTGATGCATGAGTGGAAAGAAAAAGATCTTGGAATTAGATAACTTGACTCCTAGTCCCAGTTCTCACAGAAACACAATGTCTATCACTCAATCACTCTATAGTTTACAAACTACTTTAAAGTATGATTCTCTTTGATTTTTATAAGAAATCTGTGAGAATCATTGTACTATCACCCCCATTTTAAAGATAAGAAATCTCATTTAAGAAAGATTAAATAACATGTCAAATGTGAGTATAATTTATAATTGGAGTTGGCAAGGAAAGTGATACACACACTATCCCTCCCGTGCATGGGAGGGATAGGGCAAGGAAAGGAAGCCAAAAACTGGAAAGTGGCTGATGTGTTCACTACACAGGGATGAATTTAGAATCTTAACTGGCCGGGGCCATCATAGAAAGTGGACTAAGGAGTGAAGAGGACTGGAAGAGATGAACCAGTTGGGGTTGTAATATATACATATGCTTGGAAACAACACAAAGAAACTCCCTGTGTAGCTATCTTTATCTCAAACAAGCAAAAACACCATGTTTCTCTTTTTATCTTTTATGCTTTTTCTTCTACAAAATCAGAGAACAGGAGGGTGGCATAAGTTCTGCCCACGGTGATGGTGGTGGAGGTTGGCCTGGTGGGAGGAGGGATGTGGCAGGAAAAGGGGTAGGAGGGTGAATACTGTGAACATAATGTATACACATGCATGTAAATGCAAAAATGAAACCTGCTGAAACTGTTCCAGGAAACAGGGGAGGGGAGATGAAAGAGAGCAGTGGAGGGGGTGAATTCAAGCATGATATATTTGATACATTGTAAGAACCTTTGTAAATGCTATAATGTGCCCACACCCACACTTTTTTGTGTAAACAAAAGTTTTTTTGTTAACACAAAAAAGTGACACAAATCTAGGTTTTTCTATGGTAAACCCAATGCTTATTTTAACATGCCATTGCCTAGTAGATCATGTCTTGTATAAACTCCCCCCATCAAAACAAAACAAAACAAAACAATTTTAGGACAAATAATATAACGTGGCAAAAAGTAATGGAGTGGATATGTACAATATTGATAGAAATAAAAATATATTTAAGAAAGACCAAAGTAGAATTTCAAAACAAATCTATCAATTGGGACAGAGGATAAAAAGAAACTGAAAACACAAGTTCTGAGCATTTGAAAAATGATCAATTCCTGAATACAGAAAACTTCTTTATGAGAAATAGGTGGCTGTTTTCTTAAGAATATTTGAAGGCACAAGCTGTTATTATATTTAAAATCAAATACTGCAGGCATTCTCATTAAACTCACCTAGAAGACAAGACTTTGTGCTGTGCATACTGCCACCTAACATTGTCTTAGAACGTCTTCACCAGTGATACTCAGCTGAACTGTCAGCTGTCATTGTGCTGTCCAGTCATCTAGGGGTTTTACGAATACTTGTGTTTAGGTCCAAACTCACATTTTTGATTAAATTGATCTTGAGAATTGGATTTTTGCAAGCTTTTGCAGTGTGTAGATAAGAGGAAACCACACGGATCAACATGGTAGAAACTTAACACTCATTTTGCTTGGGGAAGATACTGGCAAAATATAAGATGAAGACTTGATCATAATTCCATGGAACACACTTCATTTGTGTAGTACACATCAATTTTAAAACACTTTCATGAATATTCTCACATTTTGTCCATTCTACAACCTTAGTAGGTTTTTTGATTATTTCCTACTTTTAAATTGCCATGAACAACTTCCTTCTTCCCGAGCTTTAAGAAAATTATCTTACACTATTGTTTTGGATACAAGTCTTAAATGAGAGAATGAAAAATATTTCTGAATAGTAGCAATTTTCTCCTTAATGTAGTATCATAACAACCAAAAGCATTTTTAAAAAAGAAAGGGAAATATCAACAGTTAGTTTCATATCTTTTGGGTTTCTACGAAAAATTAGAAATGACAGGTTACAGAGATGATTCAAGGTATAGAACTTTGTTATATCCCAGTCTTACAGATTTAAATGTAATATCCTTACTTATTGCCTGGAAACCATAGAGACATATCCCAAACATCAGGTTTAAGATAAATGATAAGGCTACATGAAAATTCTGTTTTTATTATGTACCAATATTCACAGACATCTGTGTATTTGTTTTGTGTAAATCAGTTCTCATGGTGTTATATGCTACAATGTCAGCTGGGACTCTGAATTGGTGAATAACTGAATCATGGCTCCTGGAGGAAATACAGGGCTAGATACTGAAGATCCTATTGTGGCAACACTTCCATCAAATGATTAATAGATAACTTTCTTTTATGTGTGTTTCTGTTTATTGATACATTAGTTAATATGTTGATTCATTAACATTGGTCTCACTGCCAACAGCACTCTAGCTCCTCCCTGAGGAGAAGCTGCTGTAGGATGTATATGCTCTCTTCCAGGCACATTACAGCCTTCTTGCACTTACAACATGAGACAGCACCTCAGTACTGTGCTTGGCAGTCATTTTAAAGAGTGAAATCACCAACAGAAAGCTCAAAAAGTGGATATCAGTATAAGAGGGAAGAATAGAAGTTTATTCCAGGAGACTGTGAATCAGAAGAATGAGGGTAACAAAGGATAGATTTTATTCCACAAAGATAAATAGAATATTATGACTCACTAAAGATGCAACTGGATGGCTAAAAACCTATGGCGAAATAGAAAAGTAACCCATAAAAGCATGAAACACCAACCCTTACAAAGCCAAGAACTAGACAAATTCAAAATTACCGCAAGAAAAGAAACAATAAAGATCAAATGAAATGGGAACTAAAAAAAGCAACACAAAGCATCAATGAAATGATTTGGTTCTGTGAAAAGATAAATAAGACAAACAAACTCAGCCAAATTAACTGAAGAAAACTCCCAAGTAATAAAAACAGATGAAAGGGAAATATTATAACAGACACCAATGGGAATTAGAGTATGATCAGAAAATATTTTGAAAATGCATATTTCAAAACTCTGAAAAATCTACAAGGAAAGGTTAATTTCTAGACATATGATCTGTCAAAATTGGTCATATAAACAACCTAAATAGATGTATAATCTGCAATGATATTGAAGCAGTAATAAACAGTCTCCGAATAAAAAAGAGCCCAGGACTGATGGATTGACTGTTGAAATCTAGCAGACCTTTAAAGAAGAACTAACACTAATGCTCCTTAAACTAATCCATAACATAGAAAAGGAAGAAATGTGGCCAATCTCACTCTGTGATGCTAGTAATTACCCTAATATCCAAACTGAATAAGGGCACAAGAAAAGAAAATTATGGACCAATTTTAGACACAAAAGTTCTAAATAAAATGGTCACAAACCAATTTTAACAACACATTAAAAAGATCATATACAATGATCAAGTTGGTTTCCATCCGGGGATGCAAGCATGGTTCAAAATATGTAAATCAATGAACATAATATAGCACATAAATAGAATCATGGCCAAAAATCACATAATTATATCAATAGATGCAGAAAAAGCTTTTGACAAAATTCCACATCACTTCATGATAAAATCCTAGAAGAAACTAGAATAGAAGAAACTTACTTCAACATATTAAAGGGTATGTATGACAAACCTATACATTATACTAAATGTGGCAAAACTGAAACCATTTCCTGTGACATGAATGAGACAAGAGTGTCCACTCACTCCACTCTTATTCAATGTAGTACTTTAATTTCTAGTCAGAGATATAAGGAAAGAGAAAGAAATAAAAGGTGTACAAGTAGGAAAAGAAGCAGTAAAATTATCTATATTGGCAGATGATATGATCTCATACTTACCCTAAAGACTTAACCAGAAAAGCCTTGAAACTGATAAACACTTTCAGCAATGTAGCAGAATACAAAATCAACCTACAAAAGTGAGCAGATTTTCTGTATATAATTAATGAACATGCTGAGATGAAAAACAGGAAAATGATCCCACTCACAAAATCTTTGAGAAAAACAAAAAGTAATTAGGAATAAAATTCACTAGAACGTGAAAGACCTCCACAATGAAATTCATAAAACACTAAAGAAGGAAACTGAAGAAGACAGTAGAAGCTGTTTATAGACTGGCAGAGTTAATTTTGTGAAAATAGTGTATTATTGACAGTGATCTACCAATTCAATGCAATCTCTATGAAAATCTCAATGACATTTGTTATAGAAGTAGAAAAAAATACTGAGGTTCATAAGGAAGCACAACAAACTCTGAATAGAAAAAGCAATCCTGAACAAAAAGAGAAATACTGAAGGTATCACAAGACCTGACTTCAAATTACATTACAGAGCCATAGTAACAAAAATGGCATGGTATTGACATACAAAAAAGACACATAAACCAATGGAAAAGAATAGTGGGCTCAGATGTAGGTGCATTCAAGTACAGCCATCTAAGTCTCCACAAAAGTGACAAAAACATGTTGGGGAAATGACAGTCACTTCAGCAAGTGTTGTGGGGAAAATTGAATAGGCACATACAGAAGACTGAAACCAGATCCCTATCTCTCTCTGCCTAAAAAGTCAATTCAATATAGATCAAGCACACCAATGTAAGACCTGAAACTTTCAAACTACTGAGGAAAACAGAGGGAAAACAAGATATACATATAGGGAAGGACTTTCTGAATAGAATTCCAGTGGCTCGGGAAATAAGAATTGACAAATGTGATTGCATCAGGTTAAAAAGCTTGTGTGCATCAAGTGAAGCAATTATCAGAGTAAAGAGACTTCATAAAGAATGGGAGAGGAATCTTTGCCAGATATTCAAGTGATAAGGAACTAATACACAGAATATATAAAGAGCTTAAATAATTAAACACTAAAATAATTAACATTAAGCTAAATTAAACACTAAAAGAATAGGTAATCTAAGTAATAAACGACAATCAGATTGAACAGATAGTTTTCAAAAGTAGTACAAATGGCCAATGAACACAGGAAGGAATATTCAGTATTCTCATCCATAAAAGAAATACAAATCTAAACTACACGGAAATCCATCTTACCCCAGTCAGAATGTCGGCCATCAAGAGAATAAACAACAACAAATGCTGGCAAAGATGTGGGAGGAAAAGAAACCCTCACACCAGACTGGTGGGAGTGTAAATTAGTGCAGCCACTATGGAAAGCAGTATGGCGGTTCCTCACATAACTAAAAATGGAACTACACATGATCCTGCCATACTTCTGTAAGTCAGCATACAAGAGAGACACCCACACACTCAAGTTTACTACAGCACGAGTTGCAATACCAAAGTATGAACTCAGC
Organism: Castor canadensis; assembly: GCF_047511655.1. Taxonomy (NCBI): domain Eukaryota; kingdom Metazoa; phylum Chordata; class Mammalia; order Rodentia; family Castoridae; genus Castor; species Castor canadensis. The sequence goes on along the minus strand of NC_133395.1, from coordinate 33,153,255 downwards.
CTAGCTGCCCAGCAACTGACAAATGGATAAGGAAAATGGGGTATATATACACAATTCAGCTATAATGAGAAAGGAAGTTATATCATCTGGAGAAAAAAATGAATGGAACTGGAGATCATCATATTAAGTGAAATAAGCCAGACTCAGAAAGACAAACATTGCATGTTTTCAGTCATATGCAGAAGCTAAATCTAAAGAAAAACAATCGAATGACATGACTGTAAAAGGGGCTTTTTATAGGGAAACAGTGGAAGGTAGGGGGAATGAGAGGGTGGGGGAAGGCATATGCTTGAGGAACATTGTATGTCTGTATGGAAAGGTCATTCAAAATCCATTTCAAACAACTGCAAGAAATATAAAGGGGGCTGGAGAGAGGGAGGATATGAAAAGTAATAGAGGGTGAATATAATTAAAGTACATATATATAAACATATATATATATATATTTGCTAACAATTTTTTTAGAAGCACAAAAATGCAAGGAACATGGCATCAAGTAGCCCAGGAAAAGGCCCCTTGTTTGCAGGGTGGAAACTAGAGCAAGAAGGCAGGGCATCACCTTGCTTGACCAGAGCTAAGAATGGCATGCCATGCTACTCAAGAATTTGCCAGTCCATGAATGTCTGTGAATAACCAAGAAAGCACTATGAGCATTGATTTTAGGGTAAAAATAAATTTTAGCAAGTGGGTGAGTTTTCAAAAATGGAAAGTGTGGGTAAAGAACATCAAGCCCAAGTCATTTTACACATGAAAAAATAGTGGAATATTACTGTCCATTCAAAACTCAACTCCTAACACAGCCATTATTTTTTAAATTGAGGTGAAAGTCATATAACTTAAGGTGAATCTTTTAACATTCACAGTGTTATGGAACAATCACCTCTATCTAGTCCCCAAACAATTTCATTTTCCCAAATTAAGGGTGTGTGTCCATTAGGACTTTGGTCCTGATTCAACCCTCCCCCCAACCTTCAGCAACTACTAATATATATATTCTGTCTATATGGATTTACCTATTCTGAGTTGTTCATATAAATGGAGTCATGTAGTATGTGACCTTTTGTGTCTAACTTATTTCATTCTGTATATTGTTTTTGAGGTCCATCCAAGTTGTGGCATGTATCAATACTTCATTATTTGTATGGCTGAATAATATTCCATTCAAATAAATCCATTCTTAGTTACTAATACATTATGATGAAATATACTCTGCCCCCTAAAATTTACATTTATCATGAACACTTGGACAGAGAATGTTCCATAAGAAAATAAGTGACTTCATATCATATTCTTGCTGGACTTATGAAAACAAAGATCATAAAAAGTAACAAATATATAGTTTCTAAAATTAACTAAAGCTGTCACATTTAAATGCATGGCTAAGATTTTTTGAAGTAACAAAATCCAACTTAAACAAGGTCACAGTTTTTGGAACACTATAATATCAAAGCACAGATTCATGCAGAAATGTGCTTTTATACATTAAAATTAACTACTAGAAATATTAATTATAGTATAAAGTAGATATTTATCATTAAAAGATTTTAGTGAACTTACAGTCATATTTTGAGAATAGGAATCCTATCAGAACAATCACTCAATTTCTTTTTGGTAGTACTGGGGTTTTGACTCAGAGTTTTGTGTATGCTAGCCACATGTTTTATCAATTGAACCACACACCCAGCCCAGAATAATCACTCAAATTAATTTTACTCACTCAAACATAACATCGATGCCATTCCTCTACTATATACAGAGTGCATAGAGGAAGTTTAGAAAAATTCCTTAATGCATGCTGAGCTTTTTGACTTGTTCTTGCAGTGATCTGTCTGGGGTGAAAGTGATTAGTGAAGAAACAGTGAGAGGAGCCTAAAAATTTATATGTAATTTCAGTCTCCATATTTAGTATTCTAAATATATAGATGCTTTCCCCCGTCTTTTGAATCACTAGAAAAGAAAAAAAAACTTAAAACATGTCCCATTTCAAAATTTCTCCTAAGTGGTTGATTTCTGTTGGCTGAACCTTGATAAACATTGTGGAGATATTTTGTAGTAATAATTCTCAGTGCTATAAGTAAGATGTAAAATATCACACATACCTTCTTTATATCTAGGGAAATAGAAAATAATGTTTTTTGTTGTCCAAAGTGAAAACTTGTGCACACCAGAGATATGTGATAAACAAACAGCCATTCCCAGCTGCTGACTTTGATTGCAATAGGCTTCATGCCAGCAGCATTTAGAAAATGCATTTTATCAAAGATCATGTTTGCAAAGATGTCTTGAAAATGACAAAAACAATCATAAAATTTGAAAAGCTGAGGATGTGAGAACTATTAATGGGCACTAGTGCTGACTGTTGTTTCCATTCATAATTCTGCAATGCTTTTAGGTAATTATTTGAGATGAAGTGGAGAAATATTTAGAGAAGAAGGTATTGACAATGGTTAGAAGTAGATTTTTAAAAATATACACTCTGAGTAGATGTGTATACACATTTTGTTCTTGGTTGAACTGAAAAATAGATTAGTTTTATGAAATTCAGAGATAATTTTATTCCACTAACTTAAAAAAGAACTTCTGGCATGCTGAGCAGAAAGCAGCTAAAAGAACCCAGAGTAGTGTAATTTCCTTTGTACAATATTTGAGAACCTTGTAACTGACTTTAGTCCATCAATTGACACTGACTTTGGATCATCAACTGCAAAGGGGGAAATCTATATACCAAATGAGCCCAATCCATTGTACTGTTCTTAGGTTCTTTCTTCTTCAAGTATACATTTTGATTTTTGGAGTAACAGGAACAAATAGTCTATTTGACATCCTTTTATCTAATTAGTGTTATATTTCCCTTTGGGATCCTTTTCTATGCAATAGAGTTTTTATTCTTCAGTTGCTTCACTTAATCAAAGATTCCCATATCCCTCATCATTCTGGTAGAACTTGTCAGAAGAGGTTTCATTTGGTATCTTCTGATGTGGCATTCAGAATTAGAAATCATGCTCTCTTATGATGTGAGCAGTTCAGAGCAGAGAAAATTTTATCTACCATGATTTCAGCACTATAGTTTCATCCATGTAGTCTAAAATTAAAGCAATATTTTAGTAGACATTTCACTGTTGACTCACATTAAACTTGTGGTCAGCAATTATTATTGAAGTGCCAGAAAGTCAAATATTTTCCTTCTCTTCCCATGTATTTGAAAGTTCATCTTGTTTGACATCCATGAACATATATACTATCACTACAAAAGAAAATGACAAATATTCATGAGACTGCTGACAATTAGGAAACCTAAGTCACTATTAGTGTAAATGTAGAACGGAGATAATGTAGCCATTATGGAAAACAGTATAGAGGATCTTTAAAAAAATCTGAAAGTATAATTAGCATACGATGCAGCAATCCCACTTCTGGGTATAAATCCAAATGATTCAAATCAGGATCCTGAAGAGATTATTTGCACATTCCTGTTCATTGCAGCATTATTCATAGTAGCCAAGGAGTCTGATGAAGCAAATGTGGTATACACATACAAGGATATATTTTTCAGCTTTAAGAAGGAAGCCTTCCAACACCTGAAACAACCTCAGTAATTCTTGAGAACATTTGGCTAAGTGAAATAGGCCACTCACAAAAAGGCAGTATATAATTTCACTTACATATGAAAGTAGTCAAATTTACAGAAACAGAAAATAGGATGGCAGTTGCCAGGGGCTGGGGAGAGAAGGAGAGGACAAGTTAATGGGTCTAGATTTTTAGTTTTGCAAGATAAAAAGGTTACAGGGATCTCTTGCACAACAAGGTAAACATTCTAAACACTGTTGAACTGTACACTTAACATTGGTAAAGATAGTAAATCCCGGCTGCAGTTAGAGGTCTGAAGAAATGGCAAGGTGCATATACATGCAATCATGTTTTGAAGATTGGATAACATCAAAAAGGGAATTTTCAGACCTTACATAACCTATCTGTTCAAGTTAACATACTGTCTTTTTAAATTTCTAATAAAACTACTTTTTAATGTGAAAAAAAAGGAAAAGTTTACCTTGCTATAGCATGTTTTAGATAGCTGAACTAATTTCCATAATTCAGTGTACATTTATTGTGTTGTATTATATATTCCTCCAAACATTATATCATTTACATATGATAAATAAAAGTTTTATGTCTTATTTAGTCATGAAAAATATTAATATAGCAGAAGAAAGGAGAATACCCTGTTGAATTCCACTATAGGTATTCTTTCAGATTGAAACTAAGTATTAAATCAACATCCTTTGGGTATCATCTTTTGAAAAGTAATTGTTCCAAGTATCTATGATCTTATGAGTCCATATTTTGCCATTTCCAAAGATATCATAGACTTCATAGTTTTCAGAAGTCAAAGTACCTTGGCTTACCAGTTTAAAAAATGAAATGTCTACTTCATCTTTTGCCAAAATATTAGTACCATATCATTTAATCTCTTTAAGCATCAGAAGCAATTGGAAACATGCAGTCTAATGTTGGGATCTAGCTTTCAATTCTTTGAAAAATTCCCATTGTTACCTACTGGCCCAGTTATTTATTGCTGCATAATGAATGACTCTCAAATTTTATGGATTTGAACAGTAATTATTGCATTGTATCTCTCAGCTGTTTTTTGTCTTTTTGTTTTGTTTGTGTCCTAGGACTTGGGCAGAGCTCTGCTGGGTTATCTTTCTGCATTAATTGAAATCATTTGATGAAGTTTAACTTCTCTGGAGGGTCCAAGAGAGCTTCTTCACTCATATGTCAAGCACCTTGGTGGGAATGTCTGGACTTAGTTGGGACTGCTGACTTGTGTCCACATGCATGGTGTCCACAGAAGTTAGACTTCTTGCTTGTTTTCAAGTAGCTCAAGGCTCCAACAACAAGTGGATTAGTCAATTACTCCTGTAATTTATACATGAAGCAACTGTTTATTAAGTATCCACTGTGCACCTGTTATCTGTTATGCTGTGGCATGCAGTATTAAGTGAGAGAGAAATAGTCTATACATATTTGGAATTAATAGTGAAGTGTGGAAAAGGTCATTTAAATGAATAACAGAAATTGGGAAAATTGGTTAAGCATTGCAATGAAATATTTGTATTGGAAATTTCTTCCAGTATATAGCTTCTTCCTCAGGGCAAGTCAGTTTATCATTCTAGAATGACATTCCATCAGCCAAAATGATATTTTTTTTCCTAGCTGAGAATACGTTCTCCTTCATTTGAAACTCACTTACTTGGTCATGTTCAGGAAATAAAAGCAAATAGCGAAACATCTATCTTACAACACATTTTATGTGCTAATGATTAGTTTAGAATGACTTTTATTCTTCACTGTTTCTTCGTAGCACAATCTATTTTGCATTGCCCTTCTTTTTACTATTCTAATTTTCCACTGATACCTTTTAAGAGAGATATCAGATTTGTTCACAATCCTTATGTGTAAACAGAATAGTATAAGTCACCATAGTACCCCTAAAATGCTGTAAGTAGATTAACATGATTGTACATTGTAGACTCTTTTCAGCCTTGATACCTTTTTTACTTTCCAAACAAATTTTTGAATTATATGAAGCCAGTTTCAAAAAGAGCGAAGGGTTGTAGAGAAAAAAGACAGACACTTAAGGGTCTTCCTTTCTTCATGCTGAGATTGGGTTACCTATCATTTCACAGTTGACACATCATCACACTCTAATTAGGAGAACAAATGAGAAGAGCTAATTCATTATATGCTTGAAAGTAGTTTAGAAATGGGGAAGTTAATATAGTTGACTTTGACATCATATTTTAACTCTTACAGAACATTTAAATTTTTTAAAAGCCTAGTACATCTATCCTTTAAACTTATTGAGCTTAAAGGGTTGTATACTATGAAGTAATGGGAAATACAGTTCTTTGTAAAAAAGAAATCACAAATCAAGGATGTATTTTTCTTATCTTGCTATATTTATAACTAGCTACTTGGTGATTTTAAGAGTGTGTATAAGATTCTAGTTTCGAAGTGACAAACTTTCCACTTTTAATGTTTATCATTCTTAAATTTATGCACTGACCGCATGAAGAATTTTACACCCAGTCTATAGATTTTTAAAAGGCAGAAATTGACAAACAGTGTCAGGAAGTTTGACCTTGGCAGGTGTTTTTTTCCAATGAATTCACTTATGCACCATAGATTGTCAGGATAAATTAATATTCAAACCTTTTTAATTTGTAAAATCAACTCACTTGAGATCTAGGAAGTGTTAGGTCACCATTATCAGAGTGAGATTCTCCTAAGTAGAGACTCATCAAAGCTGTTGTGACTTAGTGTGGTTCTTTCTAGCTCCAAAGCTTTAACATCAGGGGAGATGGAGAGAATTGCTTTATTCTCCACTGGGGGGAGGCCCTGACTTCTTTACTATACAAAGGGTTGGTGTGAGTTCAAGAAGTTTATGCTTAAGATACATAATTCTTAGTTTTAAAAGAGAATATGAAATATGTTAAGAGAACATGAGGTTGTTGATATAGAAGATGTACTTAAAGGATGTGAAAAACATTTTTATTTTATTTTAAATAGACAGAATTTTAATTAATATTCAACATTTTTCAGGAATATGATATATTGTTATTAACTATAGTCTTGATGATATACAACAGATCTCTTGGACTTTTACAACATTTTGAGATAAATTTTAAAGAAATCAAAGAGAACAGAGATCATGGTTCGATTGTATTCATTAAACCACGGGATCATAGACAGAGAGAGATGCCATTAGGATCAAGTAAACACAAACATTTCCTTGCTAATTTCAACACTAGCTCATCAATTTACTCTGTACTTAGAAGGCTATTTGAATTTGCTTTTCTCAGTTCTTCAACTGAGACATGCAGTTATGATGCTAATGCAGGTATGATGTTCGATGTCCTTGGCATTTGCTACAAATTCCTATTAATAAAAATGAATTGAAAGTTGTTTGTCAATTTAAGTGCTACATAAAATTATTTGGAGTCAATTAACCCATAAAAAGTCTAGCAACAAATGAATGTCTTGTCCTTGATACTTAAATTGGATACACCTGGCTGATCTCTGGTGGAATTGTGAACTTGGTCAATTATGCAATAAACTCCCTGGCTTTCCTGGCCTCTCCTAATTTCTAGTCCTTAATGGTATCCTCATACTTTGTCTAGTCCCTCTGCTATATCAAAACTTGCTTTCAGGGGTAAGGGTGGTGGTGCATGCCTATAATCCCAGCTACTTAGTGGGGGGGCGTGGAGATCAGGAGGATCATAGTTCAAGGCCAATCTGGGAAAAAACAGTTAGCAAGCCCTCATCTCAACAAACAAACTGGGCATGGTGGCATACATTTGTAATTCCAGCCATGTGGGAGTATAGGTAGGAGGATCACAGCCTGAGATTGTCTCTGGACAAAAAGTGTAAGATCCTATCTGAATAATTAAAGAAAAAAGGAATTGGATGTGTGACTCAAGTGGTAGAGCACCTGTCTAATAAGTGTGAGACCCTCAGTTCAAACCTTAGTACTGTGAAGAGAAAAAAAACCCAAAAACAAATTTGCTTTCACATAGCCCACTAACTTAGATTGGCCTCTCATTTTAAATGAAAGGAAAACCTTAAGAAAATAAATGAAATGAAATCAACAGGATTAAAATCAATAGGATTTGCAGGAGTATTTTGAACCTTCGAAAATAACCCCACAAAGACAGGGGTGTAATTTATTTTGCAGAAACAAAATATTCAGGTAATAGTTGCAATATTGTCCCAGAAAGATTAAGTTTGATATATGAGGACGGATAACATGTATAGCATATCTACCAGCCCAGTTTGTCTGAAGCAATTCTAGTGATACATATTCCTTTGCTTTCTCAACTTACACTTGATCTTGGTAAGGATCTTATAAGGAAGTGTTACAACTTTATTTTTTGACTTTGTAAGATACATTCCCCACCCACTTGTCTAACCTGTCTGCTGTTCAACATCAAACATAGAACTGAAGAGCAAACCGTGACTATTACTCAATCCCATGCTAACAAGGAAACCTTTTATGAATGTGCTTTTATAGTTACTTTTCATGTACGTAGATAAGGGAAAGTAGCAGGCCATCACAGTCTAACTAGCTTCTTGTTATATGGACTGAATGAGGTCAGCTATGGTGAAGTAGATTAGAATTAAGTAGTCAACAAAATTTATTTTCAACTTACTTACTTGGGCAAATTTGATCTGTTTGGTTACATAAAACCAATCACATGAAAATATGACTTTATGAATATTCATTTTAAACAAAAAAATTAAGATGAAATGTTAGCTTTATTTATATCTTCACTCTGAGTGATATTCAAGTCTTAGACATGTCTGTGATTTACCAAAAATCACTGTTATTTTCAATAAAACATTCCAATGGGTACTATAGAATCAATACAAGTTTCAGAATTAAAAATCTTTGATGTAAGTACTTGTAGCTATAACTGTCCCCTTACCACTGCCTTTGCTATATCCCAAAGGTTCTGGTAAGTTGTGTTTTTACTTTCCTAAGATTTTAGAGCTTTTGATTCCTCCCCTTGTATGTTTAATGACCCACTGGTTATTCAACATTGTATTGTCCCGTCTCCATGTGTTTGAATATTTTTGTAGTTCCTTTTGCTGTTGATTTCTAGTTTTATTACGTTGAGGTCAGATAGGATACAGGAGTTATTTTGACTTTTCTTATACTTGTTAAAACTTGTTTTATGTTCTAAAATATGAGCTATTTTGGAGAAATTTCCATAGGCTGCTGAAAGAATGTGTATTATGCAACTGATGAATGAAATATCCTATATATGTTTGTTAAGTCCATTGGTCTATAGTGACATATAATTATGGGACTTATTTGTTGATTTTTTGGTCTGGATAACCTATCTATTGGTCCAAGTGGGGTATTGAAGTCTCCCCTATTGGGTCTATCAGTGCTTGTAAGTCCAGCAGTGTTTGTTTAATTAAACTGGGTGCACCAACATGTGGTGCATATATGTTGACTGTTATCTTCTGTTGATGGATGTTTCCCTTTATTAATATGAAGTGATATACTTTGTCTCTTCTGATGGATTTGGTCTAAAGTCTGTCTTTGTCAGATATGAGTGTAGCTATTGCTGTCTGCTTTCAGGGTCAATTTACTTAGAAAACCTTTTTCCATCCTTTCACCCTAAGCCAATGTTTGTCTTTATCAGTGAGATGCATTTCTTGTAAGCAACAAATGATCAAAAATATCAGGGTTGAAGAAGGGAGTATCACGATAAATATCAATGAAGTCCAAAGGAAGGTCAGGGAATACTTCAAGAACTCATATACCGATACACTGGAAAATCTAGAAGAAATTATAAATTTCTAGATGCATTGGACCTACCGAAATTGAATCAAGAGTATATATACCACTTAAACAGATCTGTAATAAGTAATGAGATTGAAGAAGTAATAAAAAGTCCCAAATAGAAAGAATGAAGGACTGGATAGACTAACTGCCTAATTTTATGAGACTTTCAAAGAAGAACTAACACCAACTCTCCTAAAACTATTCCATAAAATAAAAAGGATAGAAATGCTGCCAAACTCATTCAAAGAAGGGAGTGATACTTTGATAATAAAACCCAGTAAGGACACAAAGAAAAAACAAAATTGTATTCCAATTTCCTTGAAGAACATAGATGCAGCAATTATCAATAAAATACTTGCAAACAAAATTCAACAACATATTAAAAAGTCTTGTACCATGATCAAGATGATTTCATTCAAGAGATGCAAGGATTGTTCAACATAGGTAAATAAATAAATTTAATACAGAACATAAAAAAGCAAGGACAAAAATAACAGGGCATCCCAATAGAGGTAGAAAAAGCCTTTGACAAAATTCACGTCCTTTCATGATAAAAGCTCTGAAGAAACTAGTAAAAGAAGGAATATACCTCAAGATTATAAAGTCTGTATATGATAAACCTTTAGGCAACCTCTTATTAAATGGGGAAAAACCTGAAATCATTTCCCCTAAAGTCAGGAATAAGACAAGGTGTAAAATCTCCTCATTCTTATTCAACATAGTCTTGAAATTCATAGCCAGAACAACAAGACAATAGAAAGAAATAAAAGTGATTCAGATAGGAAAGGAAGAAGTCAAATCATCCCTATCGGCAGATGATATGGTTCTTTACCTAAAAGACACTAGAGACTCTGTTTTGAAAGTAGGTATACTACTGGATGAAATTTACAGATTCTATGCAATCCCCACCAAAATCTCAATGTCATTCTTCACAGAAGTAGAAAAATAAAGTCATATGGAAGCATGAAAGATCCAGAATTACCAAAGAAATCTTGAGCAAAGGATGAATGCTGAATGTATCACAATACTGGATTTCAAATTATACCACAGAGCCATAGTTACAAAAACAGCATGATACTGGCACAAAAAACAGATGCAAAGGCCAATGAACAGAACAGAAATATCCAGAAATAAATCCATACAGCTACAACCATTTGATTTTTGACAAATATACCCAAAGCATACGATGGAGAAAAGACAGCCTCTTCAACAAGTGGTGATGGGAAAACTGGTTATCTACCTGCAAAACTGAAACTAGGTTCCTATCTGTCACTCTGTACAAAAATCAGTTCAAAATGTAGTAAAGATCTTAATATAAGACCAAAAACTTTGACTTTGACGACAGGGAAACATAGTGAAAACTTTTGAAGATAAAGGCATAGGTAAGTATTTTCTGAATAGGACTCCAATCACTCAGGAAATAAGAATAAGAATTGACAATGGGGCTGCATCAAATTAAAATGCTTCTATACATCAAAGGAAACAATTAACAGAATGAATAGACAAAACACAAAATGGGGTTGTCTTTACCAGCTATTCAACGGATAAAGTATTAATATCCAGAAAATTCAAAGAGTTAAAAGTATTAAACATCAAGGAACAAATAATCTAATCAATAAATGGGCAAATTAATTAAATAGTTCTCACAGGAAGTACAAATGGCTAATAAACACATGAAGAAATATTCAACATTCTTAGCCACAAAGAATATGCAAATCAAAGCTATACTTACCCCAGTCAGATAGATAATCATCAAGAAAACAAACAACAAATAATGCTGGTGAGAATGTGGGGGAAAAAGAACCCTCATACACTATTGTTGAGAAGGTAAACTCACAACCAATCTGGAAATCAGTATGGAGGTTAATCAAAAGGCTAAAAATAGATCTATTTTATGTCCCTGTTATACCACTCTTCGGTATTTATCCAAAGGAGTATAAATCAACATACAAGAGGTATAACTGCACACCCATTCTCACCTCAGCCCTGTTCATAATAGCCAAGTGGTATATATATATACAACGAAGTATTATTCAGCTGTAAAATAAATGAAATGATGCTGTGTTTGCAGGAAAATGGATTGAGCTGAAGATCAATATATTGAGCATAATAAGTCAAACTTGAAAAACCAAATCTCTCATGTTTCCATTCATACGCAGAATATAGGTCTAAAATGATAAAATTAACAATAATAATAGGACTTGAGTGTAAAAGGGGCACTGTTAAGGGGATCAATAGAAGAAAGAGGAAAAAGTGAGGGTACTGGGGGTGAAGAGGATCAAAGTATATTGCAGATGTGTATGAAAAATAATAACAAAAGAAAAAAAAGATGAGAATGATGTTTTCCATGAACCCATTTCATCAACAGAAGATATTGGTTTATAATTAATCAAGAAGAGATATAGTCAGCTAAATGGTAAGTTATTTGTTTCATTAAATTCCCTGAGATAAGGAGGGTGCATTTGAGGTGAATTGAAACATCTCTGTGTTGTTATTGGACAGCTTGGCCTGGCTATGCGTTGTAGAGTGAGAAATTATGGAAGGACTCTTAACCAAGTGCAATGAAGAATGACTAATGATTAATAAAACTGATCTTGTTGGATAGCAATTGGTGGAATGAGATGGAATTTTGCAGCGCTCCACATTCTCATTTATTTTGCTTGATGATCTGTAGGATGAATCCATAAGATAGTATTGAAATCTTTGTGAACCTAATTTAAGAGATGGACAATTTTGCCTTTGGGGAGACAATTGCCAGTGTCTGAAGACATGTTTGGCTGTTACACTGAAAAGGGCACTATGAGCTTCTAGAAAGCAGGGGCCAAGAATGCTGCTGTGTGTCCTATGATGCACAGGACAGGTCCCACAACACAGGATTATCTGGTCCCTCAAGTCATTGTGACTGAGATTGAGAATCTGCCTTGAAGCTAACAGTATCAGCAGGATGTGCAGAGAAATGAAACAATTGAATCTGATGGTAAATATAGGAGTTTTGCCAGAAGACCTGACTTTGACTCACCACTCATTTAAAAAATGAACCAAAATGGAAGATAGGCAGGGAAACTCAATTGCCATCAGATATCAAATAGCTGTCAGTGATGGAAATTCAGACAATTGGGATATAGGCAGACATCAAGTACAATCAAATTTGCCTTGAATGTAAACTGATTAAAAACTGTAAGCCAGACAAGTCTACAATGAGATCTTGTCAGAGAAAAATAGTGCTTTGGGTTCTGCATTTAAAAGGGAACCTATCAGACACAGCCTTCATAAAAGCCATGCAGATGTGATCTTCCATCATCTGTATTATCTTGTAAAAGCACCGCACATATGAGACTCTGATGTACTTCATGACTTTGCCTTTTCTCAAGTCATGGTCCTACCTGATTCCTTGATGCCAGTGTTTTAGAATGTATCTACTTCTAGATAGATCAGAGGAAGAACCCTCAAGCCCAAATTGAAGAAACTGTTGGGACGTCATAGTATAATTGAAAGAAAATCCAGGCTGCGGCAAGTCCCATGTGTCCTTCCACGATGGTCTTCCTACTCTGCTCCTCCATCCTTTTCTTAAAAAGTAATACATTTTATTTTTAAGAGCAGTTTTAGGTTCAGAAAAAAATTGAGAGAAAGGTATATAGTTTCCATGTAATTCTATCCCCTCGCTAACTCCCCACTGCTGCCTCCCACAGCGGTATGTTAGTTATGATTGAAGAGCTTACACTGACACACTGAAATCGACCAAAGTCCATAGTTCACATTAGAGCTCACTCTTAGTGTTCTGTTTGTTTTGGATTTGGAAGAAAGTATAATGGCACGAATTCACCATTGTAGTATCATATCCAAGACCTTCAATGCCCTAAAACCCCTCTATGCTCTGCTCTTCCCCTTAATCCTTGGCAACCACTGATATTTTACTGTCTCTATAATTTTGCCTTTTCCAGAATGCCATATTGTCAGAATCATATAGTAAGTAGCTTTATTAGATTTACTAACATGCATTTAAGTTTCCTTCATGACTTTTCGTGGATTGCTACATCATTTATTTTTGGCACTAGATATACATTAGTTGCCACACTCTACAGTCATCCTGCTGTGCAGTAGCCCTCTAGAACTTCATGTTCCTATACAACTGTAATGGCACCCACTGATGGCCCTTTTTTATGCCTCCCCCTCCCAACCTACAAGTTACTCTCAACTTCTGTAATATTAACTTTTTTAGTTCAACTTATGAGTGATACTTATGTTTCTATGCCTGGCTTATTTCAGATAAAATAATGATCTCCAGCTCTATAAATACTGTTGTAAATGACAGGATTTGATTTATTTTTATGGATGAACTGTATTCCATTGTAATTATGCAACATACTTTCTTTATCCATTCATCACCAGATAATGGATACTTAGGTCATTTGTGTTTCTTGGCTCTTGTGAATAGTACTACAATAGGCACGAGAATACAGGGGTCCATCTTTTTCCTTCCCTCACTGTGTATTTGCAAATAGCCTGTCTTTGATCTCACTAATTCTCTCCTCTGTTTGATCTGCTCTGCTACTGTTGCCTTGTATCATGTTTTTAACTTCTCATAGTGGAGTTTTCAGTTCAAGGATTTGTTTGGTTTTAAAAAATTGCTTCTATCTCTGTTAAGTTTCTCTTTTAGAGTATTAAATCTTAATTGTTTTGTCTTGTCTTCTTGAAGCTTTTGATTTTCCTTAAAATGACTGTTTTAAATTCTCCTTCTGAAAGAACATCTGTATTGGTCACTATAAGATCAATTAGGTGAGGTCATGTTTCCCAGAAAGTTTTGGATGTTTGTTAGTTGGTAACCACAGCTGGGCATTAAAACAATTTACTCCAGTCTTCCTAATGTGTTTTCCTAATTTCCAGGAATTCCAAGTAGGCTTCTTATTTTCTCTGAGCCTATAGTTACTTCCAATATAAAACACTAGATGGCACTCTAAATCCATATTTGCTGTGAGTCTGCTTTTAGTGTGTTGTTTGTGTTTCAGAACTAGAGGGCATTCCAAGCTCAGCTTTGTCAGCAGTTGATGTGTTGCTCAGCATAAAACAGGGTACTACCTAAAAGGGGTACTCTGTCTCCACAGGCCTCTCTCTGTGGCTAGGTAGGCCCAGAAACCTTGTCCATAGTCACAGGCTGTGGTTAGGTAACTGGGTGATGAGGAACCAGCCGCAGGCTCTGTAACACAAATTGGTACCCACCTTCCTTTTCTTCCCCCAAGCTGGGGATGAGAACCATTAGGATCTGCCTCACTTACGTTTTGAGGCAACATCTTATGCTTACTGTTTCCCTACCCCTCAACAAATGGAACTGGCTTCCAAACTATGCTATACCAAAAAATCCAGCACTACACCCAGGCTTGAGATGCAGCTGACAGTGAGGCAGGCCAAAACATAGTCTGTTAGACCCGTGTAAGTCTCTACCTGGTGCTGGGAAAGATCTGGAGGCTTTGCTGTGAGTTCTAGCCTAGGGATAGCTGTGTTGCCTGAGAACAGGGGAGGGGTGGGTGAGACAGCTGCTGTCCACCAAGGCTGATGCTACACTGGATTGTACCTGAGTCTCAGAGCTGCAGGGACCTGTGTAGTTTGGTGTGTGTGTATGTGTGTACTTATGTATGTAGGTATATGTGTGTATGCATGCATGTGTGCATGTGTGTATGTCTATGTCTGTGTCTGTGTATGTATGTGTATGTGTGCATGTGCTCATATGTGTATGTGTATGTATGTATGTGTGTGTGCGTGGGTGTTTGTATGTGTGTATGTGTGTATATGTGTGAGTGTGTATATGTGTCTGTATTTGCATATCTTTGTGTATGTGTTTGTGTTTGTATGTGTGTGTATGTTGTCTGTATGTGTGTATGTGTGTTTGTAACTGTGCATAAGTGTGTAAGCATATGTACATGTGTATATATGTGTGTGTCTGTGTGTGTAAGTGTGTATATGTATATGTATATAAGTATGTATGTGTACATGTGTGGATATGTGTGTTTGTGTGTATGTGTGTCTGAATGTGTATGTGTGTAATTGGATGTGTTTGTGTAACTGGGTGTATGTGTGTTTAAGTGTGTATGTCTGTAAGTGTGTGCAATTGTGTGTGAGTGTGCATAAGGGTGTGCAAGAGTCTATGTGTGTTTGTATATGTGTGTAGGTGTGTGCATGCATATGAGTGTGTGTATGTGTGTCTGTATTTGTGTATGTGTATAATTGTGTGTATGTGTGCATGTGTCAGTATTTGTGTATAAATGTGTATGTAAGTGTGTAAGTGTGTATGTGTATAAGTGTATATCTGTGTAAGCATGTGTATGTGTGTGTGTGCATTTGCATACGTAGGTGTGTATGTGAAGGTGTATGTGTGTTTGTATGTGTGTGTTCATTTGTGTAAGTAGGTGTATGTGTTTGAGTGTGTGTGCATTTGTGTAAGTGGGTGAGTATGTGTACGTGTGACTGCATAAGTGTACATGTGTGTGCATGTATATATGTGTATTTGTGTGTGCATGTGTGTCTGTATTTGTGTATGTGTGTATGTGTGTACGTGTGTGCGTGTGTGTATGTGGTAAGTGTGTGCATGTGTGTATGTGGTAAGTGCGTGCATGTCTGATTTGTATTTGTGTGTATGTGTGTGTGTATATATGTAAGTCTGTGTATTTGTGTGTAAGTGTGTGTACGTGCATATGTGTACATGTGTGTATGTATGTGTGCATATGTGTGTGTGCATTTGTGTAAGTATGTGTGTATCTGTGAATATGTGTAGTGTGTGTATGTGTGTCTATATGAGTGTAAGTGTGTGTTAAGTGTGTAATTGTGCAAGTGTGTACTTGTGCAAATAGGTTTGTATATGTGTGTTTGTGTGTGTGTAAGTATGTGTTATATGTGTGTATGTATGTTTTATGTGTGTTTGTACAAGTGTATATGTGTGTTGTGTATACCTGTGAGTTGTGTATGTGTCTGTATTTGTTTATGTGTGTATATGTGTGTGCATATGTGTAAGTGTTTGTGTGTATGTGTTTAGGTGTCTATATTTATGCATGTTTGTAAGTGTATAAGTGGGTATGTGTGTGCATGTATGTAAGTGTGTAAGAGTGTGTGTTTGTATGTGTGACTGTATTTGTGTTTGTGTGTTTATGTGTGTAAGTGTATATATGTGTAAGTGTGTGTTTGTGTGTGTATTTGTGTTGTGTGTATGTATGTATGGGTGTGTAATGTGTGTGTATTTCTGTGTTTGTATGAGTGTGTGTATGTGTGTGTGTATTTGTGTAAGTATGTGTGTATTTGTGTTGTGTGTATGTGTGTAAGTGTGTTATATGTGTGTCTGTATTTGTGTATGTGTGTATGTGTGTAAGTGTTTGTATATTTGTTTAAGTGTCCATATTTGTGTATGTGTTTGTATGTGTGTGTGTCTGTATTTATGTTTGTGTGTATGTGTGTTCATGTGTGTATGTGTGTGCAAATGTGTGTGGAAGTGTGTGTAATCATGTGACTGTGTGAAAGTATGTGTGTACAGGTATTTATGTATGTATGTGTGTAAGTGTGTGTATGTGCATGTGTGTAAGTGTGTATGTGTGTTTGTATGTCTGTATTTATGTATGTGGGTGTATATGTGTGTGCATTTGTGTGAGGTATGAATATGTGCATATATGTGTGTATGTGTATCTACATTTGTGTATGTGTTTGTAAGTGTGTGTAAGTGTGTGTATGTGTGTGTATGTGTGTAAGTGGGTGTACATGTGGGTGTATGTGTGGGTATGTGTGTGTAAGTGTGTGCATATGTATGTAAGTGTGTATGTATTTATGTATGTAACTGTGTATGTGTGTGTATGTGTGCAAGAGTGTATGTGTATATGTGCGTGTGTATGTGTGCCTGTGTGTAACTCTGTGTATGTGTGTGCATGTTTTTGTATGTGTTCAAGTATGTGTATTTGTGTATGTGTAAGTGTATGTACTTGTGTGTGTTTGTATGTATGTGTGTAAGTGTGCATGTGTATGAGTGTGTATATGTGTCTGTGTTTGTATGTAAATGTGTTTGTGTTTTTGTATGTGTTTGTGTGTGTTTATGTATGTGTTTGTATGTGTGTGTAAGTGTGTATGTGTGTGTATTTGTGTATGTGTGTGTATGTTTGTGTGTGTGTGTATGTGTGTGTGTCCCAGATTTACCTCAAGCTGGCAATGATGTAGTCTAGTGTGTGTGTATATGTGTGTGTGTATGTATGTGTATGTTTGTTTTTATGTGTGTGTGTATGTGTGTACGTGTGTATATGTGTTTGTATGAGTGTGTTTATGTGTGTATGTGTGTGTATGTGTGTGTGTGTCCCAGATCTACTTCAAGGCTGGCAATGATGTAGGCTAGTGTCTGTCCCACTCAAGCACAGATCTCCTCCTGATTCTCTAGCAGGTTGAGAGACTCCACCTGTCATTTCTGGTCTGGATGCAGGGCCCTTGGTTTCTGCCTGATGTTCCATCTCACCATGGTGATCTGACACTTAGCTCAAAGCAGAATAATAGTGTTATCTTCCATGTCCAGTTCCTCTGTGTATATAGTCAGTTTCAGGGTAGGGTGATGCTGCCTGCCACTTGACCACCTGGCTCATAGAGTTCTGAGGCTCAGTCTTCAGGTACTGGCTGGGTGGTAGAGCACTTGAGGCTCTGCCTGGGTGTCACTATGGCAGGCTTGATATCACATTTCAAGTCCAAGGCTGGGACTTATTTCCTTTCCTCCTCCCAAGTGGGAGACCCCTCTCCCCAAGCCCCAGTTGTTTAGAATTGGAGGAGAGGAGACACAGGCAGCTCTTCCTTGGTACCTTTTTCAATGTGTTTTTTCTTATTTGTATTAAAAAATCAGACACTGATTGTTCACTTGGCTTCCTTAACCCTTGTGAAGTAGTTTGGTATGTGAGTAGTTTTTCATGTTGGTGTAACTGTGGAGAGATGGTCAATAGTCTAGCTAGCTGTGTCATTACTATTAGTGCTGTTTTAAGATTTCAGCATTTTGGTTCCTCTCATTTGTATCTCCCATCAGAACTTCTCTTTTTATTTGTGTCAAGGTAGTGAATCCTAGTATATATACCTCTGTGAAGTCAAGCACTCTATGTGTAAGCAGAGGCAAGAAGGCAAGAGAGTTGACCAGTCAACTCTTTCATTTGTACCTTATGTACACAGGGATAGAGAATCAGACCACAAGGACAGAAATCTCCGCTAAGTCTACCAGATCGCCACTGGAAAAAAATGAATACACACATACACACAAACAAAGCTGTCTCACAGTGGAAACTGGCTTGTAGCCATCCACATTGGTTTATCCTGTAGTTTGATGTCACTACCCCCTAAGTAAAAAGAAACTGGTTCCAAAAATAATTGATGGTTTCTGTTCAGTGGCAATGTTAAATCTGGATAGAAATCTGTTTTTTTAAGAATCATCTATCTATACATGTATATCTATACATATGTATGTATGTGTATATATATGTATAGATAAAAACATATCTATCTATATATCTATGTATATAGATAGATATATATATAGAGAGAAATTATGTTTGTAAAAACTTTCCTGCACTAAAAAAGGAAAAAAAACCCACTCCATCTTTTACAATAAGAATCCATATAACTGCACATATGATGAAAGAGTAAGATTTAAAAAAAAGAATACAAGAAGGAAAAATAAAAAAGGAAATGAATTTAAAATTGCAATGATAAATTTGTAATAGAAAAATCTGTTAAAATACACAATCTATGAAAAGCACACACATTGGAAAAAATCTTTGATGATCTAAAATAGGATTATAATATTTCAGGTAAAAATAAGTGAAAAAATAATATCTTACCAGGGCAAGAGACAAATATTTAAAAAAAAAATCCATGGGCTGGAGCCATATCCCAAGTGGTAGAAAGGCCCGCATTTCAAACTCCAGTACTGAAAAGAAATCCTTTTGTCTCAAGGCAGACAAATAATCTCTTCAAAGAAACAAAATCTGACATATCTTTCTCTACCATAAAGTGGAAAATAGAGATATAGCTATAATTCTTTGAGAAAATTAGAAAATGGAAGAAATGGTTGCTCATTCAAATCATTTTCGTTTTGTGAAAATAACAAATGAATTCTCAGGTACACAAGTGCTCAACAAACATCATACTTTCTTTAAAATCAAGCAAAGGTCTAATATCTACTCCAGATGAGCAAATAGTGAGACAAATTTAAGAAGGCAAGGATACAGAAGGTCTCAGAATTATTAAAAATCATTAATATTAGTAATATTAAGAGTAATAGCAGTTAACATTTATTGTATGCTTATTTTGTGGCCTATAATTGATGTAAGTTATTTCATCTTATCTCTCTTCATTTGCAGTGAGTACACTGAGGCTTGGAGGTATTAAAATTTAATACAAGATTGCCACAGCTAATACATCTCTTGCTTGAATATAAGTTCAAAATTTGAATCATTGGACTAAGTACTTAACTTACTAGTTTTGAAATACCTCAAGTGTAGATTTATTAATTGCAGTCTGGCATCAAAGCTTGGATCAACTGTTTCTTTCCTATATTTACTCTTTTGCTAGTCCTGAACAAAGTATTTTCCTTTACTGTATAATTCACAAGGTGTCTGTTGAAACATGACTCCTTTAAACAGTAAAGGAGAGCCTGTTCTTTTCTAGAATGTACTGGTCATAGTTAATCTGTGATGACATTTCCCAAATGATGACACTTTTCCAAGCAGTTCATATGCATTAACTAATTCATTCCTACATTATAGGTAAGAATACAAAGCACAAAGATATCAAATAACTTGTTCGTGATCATTTGGCCAAGTGGCAGAGCCAGAATTTGATCTTAACCTCTGTGTAATATTGTTTCCATTAAAATGATTGGAACACTAAGGGAAATTTCTCTCACAATATCAGAATAAAATAATGATAATTTTCACCAAAGAATTTAAGAAGTCATTTGTTGTATTTTAAGGTCTTCAGTTGAAATATTTGATTCCTTAATTTGTCTCTGAGAAAGCTGACACACCTAATCGCAGAAATATCCTCTCTCCAAAAACCCTAATATATGGTCCCTTCCATCAAAAATACCTCTCTGGTAACTATCCTTCACAATCAGAATATATAACACTGCGCCAACACGCATAGAAGAAAAGTAGAAAACGCATTAAAATGTCAGGAGAATCTAGATGTTCATGCACTTCTGGGTATCTTCTTCTTTCTCCTGTCTGTGTTTTCCAAATTTTATAACTTTCCCTCTAAATTACTATAAATTTATGCATATAAAATATAAGAACAATTAGGAAAAGAGGATGCATAGACACAGTGAGAAGAAAAGTAACAATATTAGGTGTTTATTCATGGGTGGTTTGGCTACTGACGAATATTTCCCTTTAAAATTTATGTTCTAATTTTTTCACACATTTTTATGCATTGTAAGTAATTTTAAGTGAAATGGACTGGACTTCAAGCATATCACAGGTACTCAGAAAATGCTAAACTACCTTTTGTCACTGGCAGCCTTCTGATTTGCTTTCACTTCTCTGTGGTTTACCCAGGCTGCAAACATTATTTATGATGTCAAACCTCTTACTACACTAAACCACAGGCCTTTAAATATCAATCAAATATGCCATATTTTAACTGAAGCCTATTTGTATACTCTTTCCTTCACATAGTCTTAACATTTTTACAAAGGAAGTAATTTATCCAAGCAGATACTTAATATTACACATTCATCTATGTATTTAAAATGTTTATTAAATGTCAAAATTTCCTAGAATAATATAGTCAATTTAAAGTATATATTATTTCTCAAACTACAGTGATTGATAAGTATATTCTTGTTTGATCTTTTAAATTTGAATCATTTAGCAAATATTTATTAGTGATCTTAGGTATCAAGCAATGTGCTAAACAAAGAGAAACATTTTATTTGCTAGAATTTCCTTGAGTGAAAAAATGCATCTTGCTTTATATTACTCAAAATAAGTGAAGGAGAACACATAGAAATTCTGAACAATTCTAAATGGTAACATGCTACTTATTGAGGATATTCTGGAAAGAATTATTAAATATTTGCTTTGAAGAAATATCAAATAGATATGTATTCATTAATTTATTTATTTACTTGTTTTGCAGTGCTGTGGATCAAACTCAAGGCTTTGCACATCCTAGGCAGGAATTCTGCCATTGGGCTACATCTGCAGAGCATCAAATATACCTTGAGTCATGCATTAATAAACCTTGTTTTTCTTTATCTCATGATCATCAATGATTTGCTCAGAACTAACACCTTAAGGGTTATTCTTCTATAACTTACAATTTAATGACCAGATTAGTATTAAATAGAAGTCTTAAAAAAGCATCTAAAGCTAGTTTCAAAGGCAGTGCAAATTCCTGTATAATCATCATTAGTAGTCAAGCAATTGGAGTGAGTTTGCCTTGCATATTGTGAGTAATCTTATGCATTACACAGAGTTTATGAAGAAGGTAATCAACCTAGCTTCATTCTAATACTTAATAGGGTTGAAATTTAGAGATTATAATGTGCTTTGAGTCTCAGTAGGCACTTTGAACATTGTGAAGGAAAAAAGAGGGAAGAAAGAGAGAAAGAACAGAGTGGAAAGAGGTAATAATCTTGAAGCCAGAATAAGGATAACATTTATTTAATGTGACTATTCAATTATTTGCTCTTTTAAAAATAATTTTGAACAATCTAGTTCATTTTGGGGAGAAATGCAAAGATAAACAGCAGCTAGTCTTTCAGGCCCAATGGAATCAATGAACTTCTACTTAGCAGATATGTAGACTACTGAGCCCAGTTCTATAACTAATTCCTTTGGCCTAAAACTGAAACTTACCAATTAAAGGTAAGGCAGTTAGTTCTTTTGAGATGCCATTAAAACTGTAGTCCTTCAGAAAAGTTCTTACATCTGAAAAAATGTTTTATTTTAGTTACTGTCTAGGGTGCAATTTCTTTAAAATAAAATTATTTTGACATTTGCTTGTTGAGGAGTTCAAAGATTTCAAAATGCACTGAAAATGTTTTTAAAATTTCTCTAGAAATGTTAGAGCTTGGTAGGCTGAAGCAGGAGGATGAAGAGTTCAAGGCCAGACTGGGCTACATCTTGAGGCTAGTAGGGAGCTACTACTGTCTCAAAGAAAGAAAGAAAGAAAAGAAGAAAGAAAGAGAAAGAAAGAAAGAAAAGACCAGAAATAAGAACCTTGTCTGATGAGTTCTTTCTTCAATACATTAATACATTCTCTCTTTTTTCAGGACCAGTCTTCTCTGTATGATCCTAGAACAGAGTAAAGCATCACCATCACTGCCAGGCCCTGAAATGCCCTTTTGCATTCCCCAGGCTCAAGCTAAGCCAAGGGAGCAATGTAAGTGGGCCAGGTAGGAAGGACAAAAAGGATATCCAGACAATATTAGCTTCTGCCAAGTACACAGGAACTGGACAGGCTAGTACTGTCAGCAGAGAGAACCTGAGTTCTGCACGTACAGTAAACCAGCTATTTCTTGGAATATTGGTCACACACAAGAACAGATCAAGCTAAGCTACCGACTGCCCTGAGTATATAGTGTAAGCAGGGAGGAGAGGAGCATCCTGGAGATGTCGGGTGCTCTTGGTCCAGTCACCACTGCTGGACTTTAGTAGCGCCAGGGAGAGAACAAATAGTGCTCCAACTTTTGGTGCACTCTTGGGCTGGCTGCCAAGCAGGTCTGTTGGACGCCCAGTGCTCCTGGTGGAAGCTCCATGTAAGCCGATCTTCTCTGTTAACCCCCCTGCATAAATTTCAATAAACCTGAAATCTCCCATGCCTCTGTGTATTTTCTCCTGTCAGCAACCTACCCTATTGCCCCAGGACAACTGAGCTGTGGACACTACACTAGCATATCCGAGAATAAAAATCCTCTTTTAAGCATATCTAAAATAACCTGTGGCATTCAAATCCATTTGAATTTGAACCTATCTACTTTTGATCTAGTGTATCTTGAACTCTGCATGTGCCGGTTACCCTCCCCCATCAAACCCTGCTCTTATGAATCTGCAGTTTTTGCATATATTTTATCTTCCTCTGATAGCATCTCTTTCTGTGTTCATCAGTCAGCTCTAGTGACTATCTGAGACACTAAACAGAATTAACAACTCTTTTCCTCATTATTCTCTATGATATGATTTGAACCTTTTTAGCTACTTTTCCTTCCTTCTTTCCTTCCTCCCTCCATCCCTCCTCCCTCCCTCCCTTCCTTCTACAAAATCCCACTTAGAATACACCCAAATTTCTTACTATCTTACCATGGTTATATAATTGATCTCTGTAGCAAAATGAATAATACTAATGTGGTTCCCAGTGAGTCATGCCCTTGTAAAACCCTCTTCCTTTGAGTGAGGTGGAAACTGTGACCACATAACCAATAGAGTCTGGCAAAGATAATAGGACAGTCATTCTGTAATTGCATTACATAAGATTCCATCATAGCAGGCTACTGCTCTTGAAGAAACTAGATATCCTGATATGAAGATGCATGTGAAATGGTCACGTGGAAAAGAATTTTGGATGACCTCAATAGCCGCAAGTAGCCTTGGCTGTCCACCAGCAAGAAAATGGGAACCTTAGTCCCATTACCAACCAGGTAAGCCAAGATCTAGAAAGAAATACATTGGCCAAAAACTAAGATTGTAACTTTATGAAATGAAGATCCTGAGCAAAAACCCACTTAATCTATGTCTACACTCCCAATCCATAGAAACTGTGAATTAGATAATACATATATGCTGTTTTAAGCACTAACTTTGGAGCAATTGGTTATATAGCAATTGAAAATGAATACAAACCTTTGCCTACTTCTCTACCACTTTCCCTGGCCTTCTTCCCTTATGTCACTTTGATCGGATCACTCAGGTGCTGTCTAATCCTCACCTCATGGATTTTGGACCAGAAAATTCTCTTCCTGAAATGTTCTTTCCTCATCCTTCCTGTGGCTGGCTAGTTTCCAATCTAAGGTTTTTCATCTTAAGTGACCCTTTATTGGTTTTTCTGGTTACCTTGTCTCAAATTTATGTTTCCTTATCTCATTATGCTTTAGAACTCAATCAGTTTCCTTTATGACATTCATTAAACTCTATTATAATTTAATTACTTATTTACTAGCACACTTATGTCTGGATCCTCAACTAGGGTATAAAATTGTTGAAATCCAGAAAGCACATATATCTGGATATACAATATTGTATGTCTACCATGAGCCTGACATACAGTGAGTTCTCAATAACTATGTGCTAAGAGGGTGAGTTAAGTAAGAGATAAGATTCATGAAGAATCTTACAGATGATGATGAGTTTCTGTTTAAGTTGGGGGTGGAAAAGTTTCATACCCTAAAATACCTACTTTGTGTGTTGTGTATAATTAATGATACCTGCCTTAGTCATAAGACACATTTAAGATTTATCATTTTTGAGATGGAATGAATGACGATAGAATGAAGGTATAAAAAGATTTTTTAATGTATCAGTATAGGCAGGTAGGTAAGAAGGTAGGCAGTTGGCTGATAGAGGAGGCCAGGGAAGAGCAAGAGTGAATAACGAAAAATAGAGTTCACCAGAGGTGGTCACTGGTTTTGAAAGAGAAAATTGGAAGAAGCAGGTAAAGTGTTATTCAGGTATGTCACTTGGGTGGTTAAGAGTGCTATTCTCTAAAATTCAGAATTCCAAAATAATGACCAGCTATGTTTTTGTTCTGCATGGGGATATTTATGTTTCTGACTTTTCTACTTTACCTTAAGTAGTTGGACAAGAGTAATTGTTAAGCATTGTGATAGGGCTCTGGCTGGGTCCAGAAATACAAAACAAAGTCAAGAATTGTAAATATTTTTAAGAATTAAGAGAAATAAGCGTTAAACATCTGAATTATGAAATATTTTCACAAAAGTAAAGTGATAATCATTTTCTTCTTGTGTGTGCCCCCTAATTCATAGGCAAATATACAACACTTGACATTCCTATTGAGTTTATCTATAAATTATCTAGATACTTGGTTATTCTCATACGTATACTATCATGTGTGAAATGTAGATTATTAAGGTAATTTATTGGTATGTCTAAACTATAACATATGTTTACATGTCATTCCTACTGTTATACACATACCTATGATTCAACAGCTGTTAATGACAGCTAATTCTATGCAAAGAACTTCCCTTTTCTTGGTCTAAAGTCTACAGTAATTCAATGCAAAGAACTTAATACATTGAAATAAGTAGTTTTTGAAAGCTTGCTCAAAATAATTAGTTGTTTTTTACATTCAGACTTAGTTAATATGAATCAGTTTGTAAATTTCATCTTCTTTTGCATTAAAATGTATCTAAAAGTAGAAATTTAATGGTGCCTTAGTTTCACCTACATGGTTGGTATTTAAATACAGCAGGCAAGAAAACCATGAAAATAGCAAATCAAACTTAGGTTAATAGAGTCTGATTAATTCTTCCTCTGTATTAAAATAAATGCTGCATATACTGTTTTCAGATGAACTTTTTGCTCTGAAATGATACTATGTGAAATAATTTATGTTGTTTTTCAATGAAGGGATCTACATTTTATATCTCTTACTATAAGGAGTCTAATGAATGAAACATTCAGATAAGTTGATCTTAAAGTCTCTCTCCCCAGTGAACTGCTCACTGATGACAGAAGATCAGTGACTCATCAAAGTACTGTTCTGCTGTTCAATTGATACTCAAATGGTGATGCATCTACCTTGTTTTCATGGTCAGTAATGAAGCTAATGCAGAGTGTGAAAATCAGCTAACAAGACCCACCTGAAGAAACTATTACCTTCCATAAAAATGCATGATCATGTTGTTAATGAGATTTTGAGGGTTTAATAGATTCTTGGGATCTTACTCTGTAAATAGCCACACCGCCACTTGTTTATTGAGTGAAAGGAAGCAAAAGTCAGTCCTTGGCAAGGACATACAAAAACCATTCAACTTCTTTAGTCATAAATGTACTTGTCCTTGAGCTCCAAATAGTTCATAAATATTTCCTTTGGAAAGTATTCTTTATTCACTCACATTTCTCTGTTTGTGGCTTATGGTGTAAAACTCTCACTCTTTTAAATGTCGAATTATCATTTCTTATTCATACTTCTTGACAATTGCTGTTCTTTAAATATATTATTTACAGTTATCTTCAGAGCATAACAAAATTGTATAGCAACTATTCTATTAAAAGTTTTATACAAAGATATGCTTCTTCAGCCAATTTTTATTTTTAGTATGGGGTACTGGATAACATGCTGATAGAAGGTTATCATGAAATGTCAAATATTTGCTAGGGTCCATACTGTTTTCCCTAAAAATATATATTTATTGAACACCGACTGTGAGTATTGCACTCTATTACATAATATAGCAGTCTATGGAGTGTGTGGAAACAAGTTCGTGATCTTGAGCAGCCTGTCATCAATAGGCTGATAGTAAAGACATAGTATGAAAAATACTAGAATGATAATTAAGATGCAAACAAATAGAAATAATGGTTATTACAATGAAAATTATATCATGATATGCATTTTTCTTTCATACCTGAGTTCAAAAATATTTGTTTTTATAAATTTAGTTGTTTTTTCTAAATCAAAGTAACTTTAGATTAGGGTAAATGTAGTTCAGACAGGTTTCTATAAGATTCATGAATAATTTTAGAGAGAAATTCAGTTTACCAAATTTAACTTAGAAAAGCTGCAAAGATTAAGTAGATAAATTTTCTTGTAAAATATAAAGTTGTAAAGGAGCTACTTCAGAAAAATAGCACAAGAGACAAACGGTTTCACCAAATAATTCTATCAAACATTTAGAGATAAGTTAGAACATAAAAATGATTGAAAAGACTCAAAGTCTTTTATTTGAAGCAAAAATAATATTGACAGATGACCTGGTAAAGATGTATAACAAAGGAAATTACAGACTAATATTCCATACAAGCACTGAAAATAATTTAAATGAAAAATTACTATCAATAATGTACCATGTCTTTTATGTCCAAAATGCTAAAATTTCTGTGTTGAGGCTGTAACCTCAACAGTGATGATAATTTGAGATAGAACTCAGGGGGTGCTTAGGGTTGGATGAAGTGATGAAGGCAAGACCCTAGTCTGATAGCTCAGTGTCCTTATAACAAGAGACATCAGACAGTTTGCTCTCATTTTCTCTCCACAGTGTGAGAGCACAGTGAGAGTTGGCCTTGTGCAAGTTAGGAAGAGTGTCCCCACCCTGAGGTAAATTAGCTAGCACTTTGATCTTGGATTGCCCCAACTCCAGAACTCTGAGAAATAGATTTCTGTTGTTAAAGCCACTTAGTCCGAGGTATTTTGTTTTGACAACCTAGGCAGAACTAAAATAAATTTTGGTATAGATAAGAGGGGTTTGTCAAAACAAATACCTTAAAAAGTGAACTAGCTTTTGAAATGTATAAGAGAAAGTTAGAAAAGGCTTGGGTTTCTATGAAGAGATTGTTGGTAGTAACATAGATGTTAGAGGAGATTTCAATGAGAACTCAGAAAGAAAAGAAGAGAGCTGGAAAGAAGGCTTGTATCTTACAAAATGGTAATCATGAATAAGATATTTACAGAAATACGGTCATTAAAGACCATTCTGGTGAAGTCCCAGATAGAAATAAGGAACAGGTTATTGGAAACTGGAAGAAAGACAATTCTTATTATGAGATGGCAAAGAGCATGGCTTGAAGGAACATGCAGCAATGGAATTCAATGCTTACCTGAGGAGATGTCTAAGGAAAGTCCAATGGACTTTGCTAGGTTTAAACCTGCTTGGTACTCTCAATTTTTCTTTCTTTGTTTCTTATCTCTCCCTTTTAGAACAGGAATGTCTTTCCTCTGTCTGTTTCATCATTGTATTTTGGAAGCATGTAACTTGTCTGTTTCGTGGGTTCATACCAAGGACTTTCACTTTAGGAGAAATTGTGCCTTGAGCTTTCCGTCTCTGATTTACGTGGGACGTTTTGACTTCAGAGTTTAGATTGATTATTGGAATGAGTTAAGACATTTGGGACTTACGGAACGGAATGGATATATTTTACATGCAACAAACCACACTGCCACACTTAAGTAGTTTTGTTTTTTAATTTGTACAAGTTGATTTTTTTTAAATAAAAAAGCATGCAGGAATAGCTAAAAAAGCATTAAAGGAAAGACATTGAGAGGGTAGAAATAGTTTCACATATTAAAACAAACTCCAGGGCTTCTCTGATTAAATAACAGGAAGCTGGCACCTAAATACACATATTGCCCAACTGAGTAACACAGAAAGTCCAGTAGTTGATTAAACAACAGATGAAATAGTACACCTTATAAAAATGATATCAAAAACCACAGAGACAAATATAGGTCTTTTAATAAATTGCATTGTGTCAATTGGATAAAGATTTTGCAAAAGGAAAAATTAGGTACATACCTTAACTGTACACAAGAATGAATCAAAATAATAAAAAATGTAATTGTGGAAAAAGAAACCATAAAAATACTAGAAGAAAATGCAGATAATTGCTCTACAACCTGGATAGTAGAAAAGTTCTTCTAGCTATGGCTCAAAATTTACATCTAAATTAAGGTGTGAAAAATATGTAAACATAGAATAAAAGTAAAATTAAGAAATGAAAAGATTTGCATAAAACATAAGCAGAATAAAAGACAAAATGACAAAATGAGAGAAAATACTTGATGAATAAAGAACATAATTATTTTTTCATTTAATAGATTAGAACCTTCATGTAGGCCAGGCTAGTGAATATATTGATGTATAATGATATATAGTGACATATTAACTTCACAGTTTTGCTAAATACTTGGAATATAGTAAGTGCTCACTAAATATTTGATAATTTGTGGTTGAATGCTGATTGAAGCGTGAGCTCCCAGAAAGTAGCACACAGGATACAATCAATGGGAAACATTCTTGCAGATAAAGTGAGGGTGTGCAAAATACAAGTAGAGAAAATATTCTTAAATGAGGAGTGGGGTATTTTTATATGATTGTGATAGGATGGAAACAAGAAGATGTAAATGCAGCAAAAGAATTTTAAATAGAATGTCAGAAAATGAAGAAAGTTACCATCTGTTGGCTTTGTTTTCCTTTGTAGAGTAGGAGGACAGGTAGCATGATGAATGTGAAGGATGGTGTAGGTGGTAAGAACTTGGAGCAGAGTGGAGAAGGTTTGAAATAGTCACTGTGAAGAACAATTAAAGTGATGACTAAGAACTCCTCTAAGCAGCACTAGCCCAACAATTCAGGGAAACCAAGAATTTGAAGTAGCAACAATCTGTCTTAGTGTAGGATTTTCCTAACACCAAGTATGAGACCAGATAAAATGGACAATAATTTTGACCCAGGGTTGAGATGTCTTAGGGAAAATATGACAGAACAATGAAACAGAGATTTGAGACAAATGATACTTTACTAAACTATGTGAAATTTCTGATATTTGACCATTTTTGAAAATGCTAGTTTTGAATTTCCAACCTATGTTTGAGTCATGGAGTAGAAAGCTGAAAAACAGTTGGAGTTAGGTTGATGGAACAGAGAAGATTAAGTAACTGAGTTTTTAGGGTTTTGCATGAATGTTGCAATTAAGTAAGTTTCAATGAGTGACAGGAAACAATTAAGAATGAAGCAAAAAGAAAAGAAGAAGATGGGATAACAAATTGACATAAGTTTCAAGAAGGACTTTACAAGATTAAGAACATTGGCCTGGAAGTTGCACTGAGAGAGAAGATGCCCACTCCAGCTCACAGGTGCAAAGGTTACAGAATGTGGGTGAAAGACCATTATCCTACGGTTTGATCATTGTAGTGGGCTGAACATTGTTCTTCAAAAATTCATGCCCACCTGAACTTCACAATGTGACTTTGTTTCCTTTTGCATATGTAATTAAAAGTAAATATTAAGATCACACTGACTGAGATTGGGCTTGAAGTCCGGTGTAAGTCCTTGTAACAGACAGAAGAGAAGGCACAGAGACACAGATAAGTAGCAGTGTGAAAATGTGGGTAGAGACTGGCTGTTGCAGCAAATAGTTCAGTTGTATATAATAAATTCATCCTTGATTTGGTCTAAGTCCTTATTTAGCAACTCATGTTGATAAAGTATTTATGAGGGATTGGTCATATTTTACTGATGACCAATTCCTTGTAAACAGTTGAAAAAGGCCCTACTTTAACCAATTTGTTCATTTGAGTTATCCATTCATTTATTCATTCAAAAACATCTTTTTGAGCGTTAACCATGTGCCAGGCAGCATTCTAAACACTAGCAGAAAAAAAATCTGTGTCCTCATGGAGCTTACACTCTAGTAAGGGTACATAGAATGTAAATATAAAAATCATTAAACGTGGCGATTTTAAGTAGCAAAAAAAATGCAGTAAAAAGAGCAATACAGAGTAATGCCTTGGATAAGAACTGGGTGAATCTACTTTAGATTGAATGGTCCAGAAAGACCTTTCTGAAAGGGAGGTACAGAATACACTTGATAATCAAAATTCAAATGTGATTGAGAATTAAAAATGCAAAGGCCCTAGGATGGGAAATTTTTTTTTGTCTTGAAACAGAATAAACTTAAGTCAAATATGTAAGCAGAGTAAGATAATCATGTCCCTACAGTTGTCCATGTTTCTTGAATTTCTGTTACCATCAAGGGTGTGGTATGTATGTTTGGTCCAGATAATAATAACACATAGGACAAATTTTAGAACTAATCAGGCCTGTCAAAGATTCATGAGGAATTGAATTCATGAGGATATGTGGATAATGTAAAATGTAAAAATGCATTACAGGCATGAACAGACTCTTGATTTTGCCCCAGTGAGTACTCTTGCATCCAATTAAACAACCTGACTGCTTTTGGCATTATGTAATCAGTCTGCACACATTTAAAACAGTGGGAAAAATGCTCCCAAATTACTGCACACTTTCATTTGAAATTAGAGCTTATTTTAAGCGGAAGCTCAGTGCTAAAAAAGGCTCTTTATCTCTATCACTGAAAATTAAGAAAGACAGTGTTTACAAAGGTAAAGGAAAGTGGAGAGCTGGTTTTATCCATGGAATTGAGTTAGCATAAGGATCCAATCTAAATAATTTATATGAAAAGCTCAATTTCTCAAGTAAGTCAATTTACTTGTCTTTGCAGATGCAATAAGAAGTCTCTAGTTATTTACCCAGGAAATCTTCTATAGTTGTTTCATTACATTATCAAATAATTGATGGATTTTCTAAAAAAAGTTTGGCAGAAATATTTATTATGTTAAATTTATGTTTTTTCAAATCATTGAATATATAAAATAAATAATAAACTGTATTTTTAGATTTTAATTTCATATCTGATAGCCTGTTTTTATCATGTCAGTGTTTTAATGACATAAAATAATGGTGCAGTGATGGAAAAGTTAATGTCAAATGCAAACTATTAGTTTTTTCCAAAGATAAAAAGCTATGGTTGGAATCATAACAGAACATAACCATGCTACAATTTGAATGAATACTGTTTACATGTTTTGAAACTTTCCTAATGTAAATGCCTTTTTAAAGTTTTAGTTTATTTTTAGTTGATACATAATAATTGTGCATATTTATGCATAATTGTTTACATTTGTTTGATATATGTTTACATTGTGTGTATGTTTAAAGACTGACTGATTTCACATTAACGCTTGGATTTTCTTTTCTTCCATAATATAAGATATCAAATCACCTAATTCTTTTTCCTTACGTTTAAATACATTATTGAAATTTCGATATAGAATTTAAAAAGCAGACAGAACAGTAAAAGGATCCCCTTTGTCAGTTTTCACAATGAACAATACATTTCAAATATTGTTTTATGTGTACCCCATACACATAACTTTACTATTCTCTACTGGGTTATTTTGGGAAAAAAATCCCATAAATGACATAATTGTGTACATAAATATAACATTTTTCTTAGAATCCTGGAGTTGCAAACAGTCGATGTCAAACACGATTGTTAAATAATTTTTCAGGTGATAATTGTGTTTCTTAATCTCTAGAATGCTGAGATAGGAATAAAGGCATGAAATAAGTTTTAAATGTACTTTTCTGGGTTAGATATAGGGAGCAAACCTAAACAATTTTGCCTGTAGCACTACACATTGCAGTTTAATTAGAATTCCACTGATAAAGTAAACAGTGTATCCTAGTGCAATGCTTCTATTGATGCTATGAAATTCACTGTTGATAAACTGTGTATAGGCAATCCACTACTGATAATTAAATGTTAAAAATGGTTATGGAAATGGTGATAAGAATAGTTCATGCTTCTATATTAAGGCATTACACTGAATTTAAATGTTACTTTAAAAATTTATTCTCCTCTAAACAATGTATATGTTCTTAAAGACTTCTTGATGCCATTTCTTTCAAAATGTTGTCATGCAGTAATATTGCATGGATATAGAATTTTATCATTTTCTATGAATTTTCTTTTATAAACCTCAAAACAAACTCTAGGAACTTAGGGAGATAAAATGATTTCCCCAAATTCACATAGCTAATACCTGGAAGAGTTTGTGCCATACAAACATACATGCAAATATTTTAATATTCCTTTCAGGTTCAATTTCATACAAATGCCACAGATGCTCAAAAACAAAATCCAATAGTTTGTCAGGCTTATCTGTTTTCCAAGGGTATGATTTTTCTGAGCTGGTTGCTATAATTGTGTATGGTGGTGTCTTTATGCTAGTCCAATTTACAAAAACCCACCCTTCTGCAATGAATCTGGGATGTGTTTACAAATTTTGCAAAAGGGCTCCTGCTAGCACTTTCTTTTTCAGGATTCCAAAGTCAGAGGCGTCTGGGTGGCAGTTGTTTTTTG
This sequence comes from Castor canadensis, assembly GCF_047511655.1. NCBI lineage: Eukaryota > Metazoa > Chordata > Mammalia > Rodentia > Castoridae > Castor > Castor canadensis. The sequence goes on along the minus strand of NC_133395.1, from coordinate 33,120,000 downwards.
TTTTAAAAATACTTGCTTAAACTAACATGAATTACAGACACTAAACATGGACTTAGTGAGAATATGTGCCCACGGTTATTAACTTTTCTGCAATAATCTTGCTTACTATTGGCCACTGCAATGTTATCTCTTCATCAAATTTTTATTCCATGTTGCAGATAAAATGTCTTTTCCCAAAATTTTCATATTTATTTTCACTGCTATATTGCCATCATCTCTAATTTCAGTTATATGAGAGTTTTGGAAAATCATTGTTTTGCTGGTTCACAAGCGTTTTAAAATTTTCTGGGATTATATTTCAGAAACTAAAACTCTGATGTCCAATTATGAGTTTTCCATTTACTGTTCCAAACTATGACTGCAGAAGCCTCTAACTACTGCACAATCATTATAAAATAACCCATAGTCATGCATGAATTTAAAAAAAACTTTGTATTTTAGTTTGAATAATCTTCCTTACTTTAATGAGCCTTTCAGCATATTAGAAGCCATGAGAAAAATTATACTCCAATGCTTACACACATATATATGTGTATGTATATATGTGAAAGTCCAATGATGTTTTATTTTTTTAAATAAATAGCCAAAATAGCTCGAAAACTTCCCAAAATAGTACTTTGTACATGAATACAATGAAATCAGCTTTTAATTTTACATTGTAAAAGACCTGCAGTGACATGGCCATCCTGCAACTGTAGATAAAAGATCACTGCTCCTTGATTTTGATAAGCATGACATGGATTTTGCTGTTAATGATAGTCTTTTTAGATTAATATTAGAATCAGTTGACATTCCCTGCCATGCACATCAATTGACAGCACAGAAAATATGTCAAGAAACATTCAGGCACCTGGAGGAAGACAAACTGAGATTCCAAAAATAGTTACAGAATATCCAACTAGCCTCATGAAGTACAATATTGAATTGTAAGAGACTGAAGGGATTAGGAACTCTGCTGTTGCAATTTCTAGAAATTTAACTGAGGCTGAACTAAGCCCCCTTAAACTAGATAACTGGTCCTAGGTCACAGACTGACATTTTATCTAATTTAATGTCATAATATAGTTTAGTACCTTAGGAACTGATAAAATCTAGCATTCTTGCTGCTCAGAAAAAAATGAACCCACATTTATCACAATTTTCCATGTGGCATAAGTTGCATCCTATAATTATATCTTATGTTTATTCTTAGATTTGTCCTTTCAATTTCTTTCCATTTGTTAGTAAAAATAACAGTAATAGGAAAGGATTTTGTACTTTGTGTACATTATATTTCAAATTTTTACAAATATACTCCATGAAAGACATAGTTGTTCATTAAATTCAATCAAACATGAGCTATATGAAGTTAAAGAAGTCAGAAATGGGATAGTTATAATATGAAAAGACTCAGCATAACTAAATCTAGAAAGATATAGAACATTCACAAAAATGCCAATATAATAATGCCAATCATGTTAGTGAATAATAGTTGTAAGACAGAATGTATGACTTAGGAATTAATAATGAAAGACAAGACTGTAATAGGTACAGTGTGTGGGAGTACTTGTGGGGGAAGGGTGAATGAAGAAGATGATGGTCAAGGAATATGGTTGATAGACCACATACATATTTGAAATAGAATAATGAATCTTTTTGCAATTGCTTTAAGTGGGATAGGGAGGGTTTCGGGGGGCCGGAGATAATGGTGGTGATTTAACCAATGTATAATATAAGCCTGTTTGGAATTGTCACAATGAATCTCCCTTGTATAATAAATATATCCTAATAAAAATTTTTAAAAGACAGAATGTAGGTGCTTTAAATTTAATTACTATAGCAATATGATTAATATAAGAAGAGTAATATGTGAAAAATGGAGAAAACATGGAAGTAGAAGTGAACATGTTTCATCTTTCCTATTAGAGACATTAGAATGAATTGGATCCTTCACATTTCATACTTGAGGGATAACAGACTCCAATTAATATTGATAAATCAAGAAATAGAAATTTATGCATACTATTTAAAGTGAGCCTCATTATTCAAAGTAATGTATATTATTTAAAGTCAGGAAGAACACAAGGTGATGGATGGATATGGTGGATGGGACCTTACTAGACTGCAGAAATCAGACAGCTGAACTCTAGAGCTCCCGGACTCCGTGTGCTTGGTTTCTGGATGTGCTTTAGGACTTACTAGACAGATGCAGGGACTGGGATTTGAAGGTGGAAGTGAGGTGTGGAACACTGTGCTTCCATTTCCTGATAGAGATCACAGCGACACTAATGTGGCCTCGGGAGTTAAAAAAACAAAACAGTCAAAAAGGCAATGGAAACTCTCTTGATTGTGAAAAGCGAATGCCATAGTCAGCTCTTCCTGCTTTCAATAGTTTCTGCAGACATTCTTGCAGTTTTCTCAATCACAGTCATGACTGAGACTGTGCAATCCTAGCAGCAAGGACTCTGACTACGCCTGCTCTTCTCTTCAAAAATCTCACAAACCATTGAGCTACCTGGTAGTAAACTCTATCTCTTCTCTCTCTCTCGTGCACACACACACCATATAGAAAAGATAGTTACAAAGAAAATCTATAATATAATAAAGTGATGGGCTTGAATTTAGCACAATAATTATAAGTTATAGACAAATGGGATAAATTCACCTTGTATCACATTAAATAAAAAAAAGAAATAGATGCAACCATAACAAGGTGGTTCTAAAAGGATAACTAAAGTTATTCTTAAGAGATGAAAACAAGGAGGAGAGATCAGGATTTAGTAGTATAGGAAATGAGCAAGGATAAATCTCTTTTCAAAACATAAGTAAATTAGTACCAGGTACAAATAAAATCCCACAATGAATCTTTAAGCATCAATTAATATAGAACTAAAATACAAATACTAAGAACTGCCATGAGTACGTGAAGTTGACTGAATCAAAATAATAGCAAGAAATTTCGTTTTCCCTTTCTCTATAATAGGGATCAGCAAACCTTTTCTGGAAATGGCCAGAGATTAAACATTTTAGACTTGGACAGTCATACAATTTCTGTCACACATATGTAATTATATAAATGAACAGGTAAAGACGTGTACCAATAAAACTTCATTTACAAAAACAGATTTCAGGATGGTTTGTGTACTGTTTATAGTTTGCCAACTCCTGCTGTAGACCACAATTGATCCAATAAGTTAGGATAAAGAAGATCTGAATGATGCAGTAAGATTTATCTAATTAATGTAATTTCACCATAATTCCATAAAAGGATACATACACCTTCTTTCAAGTTCTGTGGAACATTTACAAAGATCCACAGCACAGCAGTAGTCACTAACAATTTTTAGGTGTCTAGCACCAAACAATTCACATGCATCACCTCACTTTACATTCTTCACTATCTTGTGAAGTAGGTACAATTATTTTATACACATTCTAAAGATAATAAACTCTATGGCAGGTTAACAAATATTGATTTTACCTCATGTCCCCCTTGTTTGTTCCTTCTACCATGCAAGTATTCAGTACTTATTTTCCTGTCTTCATACCTTCACTCCCGTGCTTCACTGCCTAGAACACCTTTGCTTGCATTTCAGCAGCATGTTTCATCCTTATCCAAAGTCCAGCCCGAAGAATGCTTCTTCTATGAAACTTCCCTTTTCTTTTTAAACTAAGTAACCTCTACTCTCCCCCTTTGTCTTCAGAGAGCTTTGTTCTTCTCCGCTTGCATTTATATCACTCTTTATAGTGTTACACACCTGTGTTTTCTCCTTTTTTTTTTTTTGGAAAACCATTGGGTAAGTGAATTGTAATGATTCTAACTTTTAAATCACTCATGTTACAGCAGTAATAACACGTGCAAAGCACAGATTTACATATGAATGAAATGTACCATGTTATTTTTCTCTTTTCATTAAGTTATACTTTATCAATCTTTATCTGGTAATTATTTTAGGGACATTTTTATAATTCATTAAAATGATTAATATTTATCTAGAGAAATGGGTATACATTAGAATATTATGTAATTTTATATGAAATATGCATTATATATGCCATACATTTACATTGGGAAGAGGAAATACAGTAGAAGGGAAACCTAGGAAGTCACACATGACTCAATTGATTAAGCAGTATAAGGCAGAACCAAGGTAGATTGGGTTTCCTCTTGGGTCAGAGCTCCCTCTGGGAAACTTTCACATCAGAATCTCAAGTGCAAGCTCCATAATGATTGCCCTAATGAGTTAGTGTGCTGTAGCTCTTACAAACTGTAGCTAATTCACAAAGTTTTTTCATGAGGAAACCATTCCAAGGGATGTAAACAGCTTCCTGTAAACAATTTTAGCAGTCATGTGTAATGACAATGTAACAGATGTGCCCACTAAATTTAATTTGAGGAAAGAGTGAGGCTCATTGAATTCAGTAGAACGGTTTATGACTAAATGAGAGATTTCTACAAAACTGTCCAAAGTTTCTTCAAGAGAATATTTCTTCACTGAGTTTTTGGTACTTGTAGGTAAAAATAGTTCTTCCATGATGGAGAAAATAATTAAAATATTTGCTTATTCTTTTGCTGGTGATGGTAGTAGTTAATAATTTTGGCCTGTTATATCTCTTAAAACACCAGTTTTCTTTCACCATCCCCATTTGCAGTAAACAGTAAGAAGTCTAGTAAAGGAAATCCAAATTTAAACTTAAAAATAAGAACTAGAGAAAAAATTAGCTATTCTCTATTTTTTGAATAAGGGGGAAAAAGTCTCTGGTAAATTGCACATTGTTTCACAGGGTTTCCAGAACCTTGGCATTGGGATAGAACAGGTTTACTCAAAATGTAGGGGTTCTGATTAGTTATTTTATTTTCTTTTTCTTCTAGGTGAAGGATAGTACTTTGTAAACATTAGCTCATTAATTGTCATATCTCTATGACATAGGTTTTATGAAACAAACCAGTAGCTTCCTTGACTTTATAGAGAAAAACTGAACAAAAGCATTTCTTTTCACAAGGAAAATGGCCTTAACCACACTATGGCCCCCAAGAGAACAGATATGCCTCTGGATCTATAAAAACAAAACCAGAACACTTTGTTTTTCTCTAGGGAATAATATGTCAGAAGTGGAGACAGATGTGGCCTTTATCCTGAGTCCTCAGCAAGGTCTATATGAGCTGCTTTAGAGAGAAGACTGAATTTAAAAATATGTTAGAAGACTCCAGTGAGAAGTTGTGAGTAGATGCTTGTGGATCCAATGGGACAAGGACATATGTCTGTGTTCTCCATTTGTGGACCAGTGAATGAAATGGTGGAGGAGGCTGAATGTAGTAGAAATATTATGTTCTCATGCATGAAAATGGAAAAAATGAGACTTATTGAAATGATTCCAGGAATAGGGGGAGGGGGAATACAGGAGAATGATGGAGGGGGTGAATTCAACTATGATACATTGTAAGAACTTTAGTAAGTGTCATAATGTATCCTTAATACCACAGTAATATAATAATAAGAAAAAAAAAGTAGGAAGGGTTGGCAGCCCTTCCAGGATAATCAAGAAGTCATAGCTCATATGCTGTCTCTAAGCAGTGGGAACTTGCTGCTTTTAAGAGTGTGACCAAGACACAGGGGTCACAACCAGACTCAGTAGGAATAGCAACAGCTGCCTTTGAGCCAAGGGAAGTCAACACATATGAGCTGCTCTTGATTTTCCCAAACACTTGTTTTAAAGATAAGTGAAGGAGCTTTCTGGCAAAATCTGGGTCTTCTAGGATCTTCCACACCATCCACTTGAAAGAAAGAAATCTATATTTAAGGAGTAAGTTAACTACATTTAATATCTAATGAATTAACAAAAAGGACTGCCATCTGTCTGAACACATTTGTAAGTGTTCAGAAGACTCAATCACTTGAGTCTTCTTAGCATCTGTGCAATGCTGAGGATAAGCAAACACTCAAAACTCATATTTATTCAATAATTTTATTCAATGAATTCTCACTGAATACCTTTTAAGTGGTAGGCCCTGTGCAATTGCTGAAAAACCATGGTAGGAAAACATCTCACTTTCTGCCCTCATGAAGCTATAGTCATGAACGAGAGCTTTAAATAAAATGACCATACAGATCTATAACTTACCTAGAATTTTTTATGACTTAGCTGTTATCAGAGAAAAACATGATCCCAAGTTCCCATTCAAGGAAGATGCTGTAACTCTAAAGAGAGAATTTAAATTTAACTTTTAAATATTAAAAGTTTTTGGTAACTAGTTAAGTGGACTGGATTTTTAAGAAGACGTACAAAAGAAGAAAAGAGAAGTCCACCCAATGATGAATCAATGAGTGTTACACTTTTAGCTCACTCCAAGGGATCTTAAAACCCAGAATGAACTAAGACTTGAAAAGGATGTCAGGGATCCAAGAGTTTTTTCAAGTATGTTTTAGGCAAAAAGAATAAAAAAGGAGTAGGTTTAGTGTTTTTTGAACCGATGATCCAATGCTAACAGATGATAAAAAGAAGACAAAATAATTTCACTTTTCTCTACCTAAGAGGAAAAAATGTTCACACTGAAACCAATAAACCACATAAAATCAACTGAAGAACAGACCAAAAAATGATGTGACCATCTAGATGTTTTAGATGAATTAATAACCTCAAGCCGATTATATTTCAAACTTTATTATTACTGTTGAAGAAATTGTGTCAAATTAATTAATAAAATAAATGTAAAATATGTGCCAGGGCTGCTTTCAAGGCAACTACATTAATTTTTTCATGTTGTTATAACAATACTGTATGAGGGAAGGTGATTACAATATCTTTGTTAATTATTCAAAATAAGGAAAAAATGAAACAAAGAAAATAGAAGGAAAGGAGGGAGGAAGAACTAGATCTATTATTTTTGTCTCCAAACAAAACCAAAAAACTGAGTAGAAGTTACTTTGAGGACAGTAGATAAACAGAGAAGGAAACAGCCTTTACGTTTTGACTCCTCACCAAACGTTGCACTGGGTAGTAATGTACTTTATTTTAACCAGTCCCAACAACTTGATAAGGTAGGTACTTTGTCTCCTTTTTATAAATGGTGATTGGAATTCCTCAAAATTTGTCAGTGTTGCTCAAGTCTCTCCAGCTCCAGAGCCCCAGAATTTTGCACTTTGTCCTTGTGCCAGAAGGTCTTCTCACCCTAAGAAATGGCTACCAGATCACTTCAAGGATAGGGACTTGCTGGGAGCACAGGCCAGAAGACCACCTGTTGAGAAAATAAAGAGTAGCCTTAGGGGTCAGATAAGGAATTGAACTAAATGCCATAAAAGAACCCTTGCACTCTGAGGCATTATAGTTCTATGATTTTTGTCTTTATTAAGGTTTCTTAGCTCCCCTGCTGTTATAACCCACCTAGAATATTTACATTTTTCAAGGATCAGTTTGTTAGCCAAAAGAAAGGGTAAGATTTGATAGAGATATTTTGAAGAGGGAAAATCTTATCATCAAATTGCACCATGTAGGCAGCTGTCTAGATTGCCTTCGTTAAGAAATGTGTTTTGATTCCAGCTCTGCTTTTCAGTGTGACTAATGGCAACTTGCTACATGTCTATTTATGTACCTTCCTCATAACATTTGTTACTGACTTCACAAGAATAAGGATAAACTAATAATTTACGTTGTATTTTAAAAAGAGTCTTGGTCCACAATAGGTTTTTTTTTTTAACCTTTCTCCCTACAAATGGAGTATTATTTCATATACAAGCCTACAGCATCTATTTCATGATTAATTTGTACTAAATCAAGACATAAGTTGCTGATTGTTGAAGCACAAACATAAAATAACAGAATCTTCTAAAAGAAAATGTCAATGAAAGCTATGCTACCACTAACACGTCTTAAAAAATTGACTATTTTAAAAAATTAACTCTGAATTTTGCTTCTTCTCACCTCTTGTATTAAAATAATAATTCGAAATAAAATCATATATATCTTTTCTTCAGCCAAGCTTATTTTCTTTCCCTTATTATATTAATTATATCTGCCTAAGTCCTCTTTGTCTTTTTTTATAATTGCCATTCTGTTCTCGTTTCACGCTGAGAAGATACAACACTAGAGAAAATACTGCTAGAAAGCAGTAAATGGCTGATGTTGTAGATGTTAAAAGAAAAAATTATTGCTTAATTGGAATCAAATATGTAAAAAATTTTATATTGTACTCCAAGTTGAAAATCTGCAATTATTAGAAGAATCTATAATTATAATTAATATAATTGCTAAAGTTATTCCAGAAAAATCAATTTCTCTTTCATATCTTGAAATGAAGGAAGGAGAGTTAAGATTTATTGACACTAAATAGTAAACCCATGCAACCCTAACCACTGATAGGCACTTTCCAAGGAGAATACTTCATTATCACAATAACCTTTTGATGCATGAGGACACTGAGGTGGACAGTGGAGTTACTTGTCAGAATCACAAATATGATAAGGAGTGAAGTCAGAATCTGGAGCCAGGATTAGAATTCAAACCATTGTCTTTTTTAGTATACCACTCAAAAAGGTTTTCATTTTTCAGAGCTTAGCTAGATGAATTGGACAACACACAAACAATATTTTTTCTTTCTGAAAGTCCAAAAAAGCAAGAAGGAGATAGGAAACAGGACTTTTTTTTTCATTTTTCTTTTATTATTCATATGTGCATACAAGGCTTGGGTCATTTCTCCCCCCTGCCCCGACCCCCTCCCTTACCACCCACTCCCCCCCTCCCCCTCCCCCAATACCCAGCAGAAACTATTTTGCCCTTATTTCTAATCTTGTTGTAGAGAGAGTATAAGCAATAATAGGAAGGAACAAGGTTTTTTGTTGGTTGAGATAAGGATAGCTATACAGGGCATTGACTCACATTGATTTCCTGTGCGTGGGTGTTACCTTCTAGGTTAATTCTTTTTGATCTAACCTTTTCTCTAGTACCTGGTCCCCTTTTCCTATTGGCCTCAGTTGCTTTAAGGTATCTGCTTTAGTTTCTCTGCATTAAGGGCAACAGATGCTAGCAGGACTTCTGAATCAGACATAGGCAGTAGAGCTATCAAGCAGCTCTGTCTATTGGCACGGACAGTAATGAGAGGTTAGGCATGCTAGTTTTGGTTCTGAAAATTGCTATAGAGATGGACTATGGCTCAGGGTGGAAGTGGCATTCCACTGGCAGGACTCACAGGAGAAGGTGAGTAAGGTCAACAACTGAGTGTGCTTGTAAATGGAAGGTGAGGTCGGGGGAAAAGACCCACAGAGTAAATCAATGCTGCAGCATTCTGCCCATGTAATCGAGGTTCAGCCCAGGTCTCAAGCCTGGATGGAGACTTGGAAGTACCAAGGAAAGGAAATGATAGGAGGCAAGGAAGGTTGTTACTGGTGTGAGAAATACAAGTTCCACAGGTGTAGAACATGCATAGAAAGCTTCAGAGGAGTAATTTAGGAATGTCCCCACTTTTAAGGAGCATGTACAATAAGACCTGAGGTCAAGGTAGAGGAAACCTTGTGTGAGGGGAAGTGGGATAGGAGTGGGATGGGAGATGGAGAGAGGCATTAGCTGTAAAATCATAGAGGAGGTCAAACTCAAATCTACTCCAAATTATGCTGGGAAATCCTTTAAATCATCCATACTATACAGTGACTCTTACACACTATAAATATAAAACCCACTAGGCTATATTAAAAGATGTGAACTAAACATTTGTCAATTTCAGGCAGAAAATAGTTTTCTTGTTCTCCTTTAGGACTTACTCAATTTGTTTTAATTTTAACCGTTTCTGGCTTTAAAATATGGTAATGGATTTGTTGGCTGTTGGAGGAATTTAATGTGATTGTGGTGATACATCTCTCCTTGTATTGAAAACTTTAATTCTAAATCCAATATGTCATGCATGGTGCTGCATCAATATGTCAAGACTGGTTCAGAGACAAATGCATTAGTGTGTTGTGGGAACTGACAGGAGTGCATCTTTAAGGAAACCATGAAAGATGGATAAAACAGGGAAAACGAGAAGATGCCTGGAAAATGCGGATGGTAGAACGTATTGGTGCTGATAAAATTTAATTCATGATTTCAAGGTTTTCCAGCAAGAAATCTTTTTCAATTATGGCAAAAGTTTCTTAAATTGTGAAGCAGTCTGGGTAGTAATCATAGGTGCATCATTCTAGACATATTTTTTTCTCTGATGATGATGTTATGTCAATCTGTTCATCATTTTGGGCATATGTAAAAATAAGACTACAAAGTAATAATAATAGGTGGGCTTGTTAACAGACTCCAAGATGCATATCCACTTGAAAAAATCATTTGTATGCAATGTACAAAAACATAATGTACAAAGAAATAGAGAGAGAGGGAAGAAGGAGGGAGGAAGGGAGGGAGGTAAAGAAAGGTAGGGAAGAAGGGAGGTACTTTATGAATAAAATAATTTGATTTTTAATCAAAAACATAGTGAATGATACAATCAATGTTTGGTTCAGATAGATTTGTGTTAAGAAAAAAATAAATATTATCTCAAAGATTAAAGATATGGTATCGGGATAGTCTAAGAAATATGAAGATATTTCCAAAAGAGGAACCCCCAAAATGATCACTGGAATTGATGCTCCAAACTGGAATACTTAAAAAAAAAAACTTTGCTCTTTTACTTAAGATACAAATACATGGTTTTATGAAATGCTGATATGATGCCAACCAGCTTTTGGTGTCTCAAAATATTTCTCAGGTCAAACCACAGATCAAAATGACTTTCCTCCATTCTAGTTCTGTGCAGGGTTTTGAACACAGGGAACATTGGTGGTTGACTGCTAGTAATGATTGAACTCAATGGCTTAGTCCAATCACCATGTCCAACTGACAATAGCCAGACAGGGCGGACCTTGATTTTTCCCCTTCTGTTTCTTGTTCTTTCTTCCACTCCCTTTGCACCACTCTCCATAAGGTCCTGTCTCATATGCCACCATAGATGAGATTGTTTCATTTTCTGAATTCCATCATTATTTACATTTTTAGCTCATTCTGCTTTACATTGACTTTTTACCTTATTCTGCTTTATGTAGAGCATGACTTTTACTTCTTTTTACTTGCCAAACATCCTACAAAACAGGAAGCAGAGTATTAACAATAGCCACCAGTTATTGAGTGGTCACTATGTGCTAGTCATGTTGCAAAGCATGTCTCTAGAATTAGTTTCCTTCATCCTCATTACATGTTGTCTAGGTGGGTGTTGCTATTATCTCCTTTCATATGTGGAAACAGCTGGTTGGTTAAGTGCCAAGTTTACACAGCTCATCAGGAGGAGCAGGGCTTGGAACTCAGGATGTCTGTTTAGAATAAGTGCACAAATGGCAGAAAATTTCCTTCTCTCCTGATCTTGCCTTAATGGAGATTATGAATATGTTAGATAATAAAATGTGATTATTGTGAAAATCTATTTTTCTCAGCTGTTTATGAGCAATTTGTCTAGAAGGAACTATATGATAAAGGAAAATGTCTATATTCTGGATTTTGTCTGAGGCAAACAGATACCTTACATGGTTAAATTCAATATCTATAAAAATATTTTGATTCTGATTTTTATATATTTTAACAAAACCATTTAAGGTAGTCAGTAACTCTTGCATGTAATTCTTGCATTTAAATATTTAGTTCTTGGTTTATTTCTTTCTTCCTTTTCTTTCTGATGATTCTTTAGGTTTTTGGCAGTATTAGAATTCTGGTTTAGTTTTGCTAATGCATGCCTGGTAATGTTTTTCTTTCCAATTTGCAAGCAGCAGCTGTGTGATGATGTGTGTGCATGCTGACATCCTCCATTCCTGCTTTATAGCTCTTGTTAGCATGCCAAAAGCTATGCATCATTCATACAGAGTGATCCAATTTCTATACCCTGCCCCCCACCACATACTTAAAACTAATTGAGTGAGTTATTTTAAGATAACTGCAATCATGGATTTGGCATTTATCAAATTCTTAAGATAAATCTTTTAAGATCTAAATGACATCATCTTATTACTTCTAGGACTTCTCAAAGATCAAGTAAAAATACATTAGACTATGCTTTATTCACATTTTGGCCATTATTCCATGTTTCCAATTGTAATTTTTAGTATTTTTTAAATTCAATGATCTAAAATAGACTTGAAATTTAGTACTTAGCCATTGAGATTTTCTACTACTGCATAATGACTAAGCAAGGCTTTTTGTACTTTGAGACACAGGAGATCAGATCCTTGCTCCTGCTTAAGTAAATACCACAGGTCAAGCTACCTCTTTTCCAGGTCTCTGTGTATTGATGGTTTGCATGAGATAATGAAGACAAAGGGAACAGGGCTTGGAGTGCTCCCTGACTACATCTTCAACCCCATGCTTCCATGTCTACAAGACCATCCCAAACCCATAGAGCTAACACCATTTGACCTATGACACTCCTCGAATTTATTTCTCTTCCTTGAGTTGAAGAGTCACATATCCATCTTTTACTTGAGATCTCCACTGTGGTGTCGAGTGGACATCTCTAAATGTCATTACATAACTGTGATTTCCTTCTTCCTCCTTCTACTGGGAATGTCTTGCTCCCCAGTCTTTTCTCTAACATACATTCTATACCTCAGCAAAGGCATCATTTACCTATCTCTAAGGCCCAATATTTAGAACTTATCTGTAATTTTTCTTTTGTCTTATAGCCCTTACTCAATTCACCAGAAAACCCTATGGGCGTTTTCTCAAATATACTCCAAACTCTGGCCACATCTCATTTTTTTCTTTTTTCCAACCACTGTGGCTTTAGCCAACTGTAACAGCCACATAGCAGTTCTCTCTCTCCCTCCACCCTCAACATGTCTATGACTCATTGTTCTCATAGTGCCTTTCTATAGCATAAATCAGATCACATGGTTCTTCTGCTAAAGGCCTTCAATAACTTCTTAGAGCAAAGAAGATAATGTTGAAACTTGAAAAATGCTCATTGTGGCCTAAGAAGTCCCACATCATTCAGCCTCAGTTTGCCTTCCTGATCTCATCTTTCACTTCTCACCGAGGTCCTTGCTCACACCAAGCTCATTTCCTTCCCAACCTTCTTGCACCTGCTCTTCCTTTGGCATTCTTTCATTACTACTTTCTTCTCATCGATTCAGGTTGTAGTGTAGATATTACTTCCAAAGGATGGATCTTTCTGACCAGCCTAGTGATATATGATAGTTATATTATATGATAATATGATCACATCTTCTTTTCTACATAACACTTTTACTTAAATTTTCCTCATTCAACTACGTTCTGTGTGCAATGTCTCTGGACACCAGATTGTCAGCACTAGAATAGTATCTAAAACAAATTTGGTACTTAGACCATAACAGTCTCTCTGTGGTCCCTAATACAACTTGTTGCTAGAATTAATCAAGTTGTGTTTTTCTGTTTATGGCCTTTGCTGTTTAATTTATTGATCAAGGAAATAGAATTAGAGAAGGGAAGTCTCTTGTTTGTTAAGAGAGAAAAAGGGACATCTTTTTCAGAATAGCTACAAACAGTTTTGAAATTAGGCCTGCCTTCAAATTCTTGTTCTGTTTCCTAATTTGCTTGTTGTTAAGTTTTGAGCATCTCTAAATCTTAGTTTCAACAGGCAGAATACAGACATAATAATAGCACTTATTATTTACCTTTTTGTGAGAATTAAATAGTACTATGTATGTAAAGTTTTTAGCATATTACCAGACACCTATTAATAAATAAATACATAATAAACAAATGGTAGCTTTGTAATGATCATAATTATGACCATCATTAAATGCTTAAATTCTCAGAAGAACAGAGAGGTCTTCTTTGGACCTTTCAGCAGCCTCTGGCAAAAAGAAAATAGAAGAAAATGGCAATGTCACTAAACAGAAACATAGAAAATAGCAAGCTCCTTGCTATGACCTAGGCCAGTAATGTGTGTGTGTGTGTGTGTGTGTGTGTGTGTGTGTGTATGTGTTAGTGGGGGACCGAATTTAGGCTAAGCAAGCACTTTAACACTTGAGCCACATTCCATTCCTCTTTCTTTTAGTTTGTTTATCAGATAGGGTCTTACGCTTTTGACCAGTCCAACCTCAGACAATGATCCTCCTACCTTTGGCTCCCGAGTAATAGTCATGTGCTACCATGCCCACCTTGTTTTTGAGATAGGATCTTGCTATCTTTTTTGGGCTGGCCTCGAATCATAATCTTCCCATTATCTTTGCCTCGTAAGTAGCTGGGATCACAGGTATATGCCACCATGACTGGCAGAGGCCAGTGATTCTCACAGTGAATGATTCTTACAGTGAGAATTGCTATGCAAAATACCCACAGTATCAGCATCTTCTGGACACTGATTATTAATGCAGATTCCTAAGCCTGCCAAGACCTTCTGAATCAGATACTCTGAGGATGAGGTCTACCAGACTGTCTTTTAACAAACCCTGCAGGTAATTCTAATACACATTCCAGTTTGAGAAGAGACAGCTTCGAATGTAGAAGACAGGTTCGACTATAGGAACTGTACAATGTACAAGAGAGTTGACCACCCCAGAGTCAATCTTAGCCTCTGTGAAGCAGAGTGCAATATAAGGAAGGACCTGTTACAAAGCACTCACCAGACCTCTGGTTTGTGTGTTGCAGCCTCAGAGCTAGTCTCCAGGCTACAGACCTCAGATGGGGACACAGTGAACGTCAATTTTCCACTGTCTACATCATTATCAGTTTCAAAAGGGGAAAGAAAACTGGCAGTTTAGAAAGGTTACGTGGTAGGAATGGAAGGATATGGAACTATCAGCTCATGGCTATGGAGAAAGGAGTTGGCAATGTTGACAGCTGCCTTGGGGACAATTTCTGAGCCCATGAGAACTCCATTGGGAACAAAATTATCTAGGAGGAGTTTCACCAGTTACTCTGGTTGAGGATAAAAGAGCAAAAGTTATTTACTTAAGAAAATACATTTCAAATGGTTCCCCAAACTCTCTGTATATTCTAGTTCAAGCATCTAGAGGGTTCATCTACATATTCTTTCTATTCTTCCCTTATATTTCTTTCCTTTCCATCTTCTTCTTTGTTTCATTGATATTTTTCCTTCTCTTCTTCATTCTTCTCTTCTGATATGATGAAGTTAAAAAATAAGCAAAGAATGTAAACATTTGTTTTGTACTACATGATTCATCTTGAAGTTTCTAGGAGCCAGTCTCCAAGCCCTTTTCTCTTGAGGAGGTCTTAGGTAGTCTTATATCAGTATGGCCAGAAGAAATCAATACTAGTGATAAACCTGATCTGATGGCTCTTTCTGTCAACAAGGTGAGACTTCTCCCTTCAGGTTATGAAGACAGTTTGTTGTTCTTGTCTGCCATGCTCTCAGCTGTTTGCATGGGTGGAGAATAGAGTACCAAGAGTTGAAAGGGAAGGCTACTCTTGATATTTATGGCACAGTGGGGAACCTCATGATGACCTTGAAATCCCAAGAATCATATCCCATGGGTTTAACTGGGGGATGTTTGATCTACTTTGGACTAATATTTCAGGTACACCTTTCATTCTGACACTTAGTTGCATGCCCTATCACAATGGTCCAGAATGATCCTGCAGGTACCCTAGAGGTGCCTCTGTGTGACCACATATCTGATGTGTACTGATCATCTTCTGATGCTTGTACTGAACTCTCCCAGGACATGGAAAAGTCATTGCTGATCTTTGAATCTTTAGCCTAGTTCCTGCATTCAAATTGTCATCTTGAACTTAATTGAACTTAGAGGTAATCTAAGGTAAACCAAGAGGCAAATTTTCTTTTCTTTTTTTTTTTGATAAATTCTGAGAACCTGGAGGTAAGTTATTTGACATTTTCTTCTGCTTCTTACCTTATGCTGTAGAAAGGCTTATATCTGCCTTACTCAGCAAACAATGCTCATTTTTGTTTTAACTTTCCCCCATATTTTCACTCCAATGAAAGAAATTGCAGATTTTGAAATTACTTTGTAAGTAATCTATCTTACTTACAAAGTAGATTTGCAAAAAATAATTTTTATACTATTAAATTTAAGGTAATTTGTATAGCCCTTTAATTGATGTTATTTTAATGAGATTACTAAGATCATAATAAGAAGGGACATTTTCACAATTAACTGTATTTTATTATAAATACCTATGACAAAAATGAAATGGTATATTATTTGTCTAAAAATAAACTTTAGCAGATTTAAACAATAAGTAGTTAGCATCTCACACAGTTTGAGAGTAAAGAATGTGGAGTTAGGTGAGTATTTCTGGTGTTGGATCTCACATGAAAGTACAGGCAGGATGGTGGCCAAGACTATCTGAAGGTTTGACTGCTGCTACAGGATCTGAGACCTAAGGATGATCCCTTGATTATCTACTCACTGTGGCCAGTAGGAGGCCTCATTCTTTTTGGGCTATTGGCAGAGGACCCCAGGTCCTTACCATGTGAACCTGTCCATAGGGTGACAAATGACTGCATAATATGACAACTAATTTACCCCAGGATAGTGATTCAAGACTGAGACAGAGAGAGAAGAAAAAGTCATACAATGCTTCTAATGATTTAGTCTGAGAGCCATACTGACACTTCTGCCACATTTTATTCACTAACTAAAAGTCACTAAGCACAACCATACTCAAGAGAGGATAATTAAGTACTACCCATTGAAAGGAGTATTTAAGATTTTGTGGACCCATTTTAAATCTACCACAATTGGTTTACAAACTTTAACTGAACAAACACTTCTTTGTAAAGGAAACATTCTAACAAATGTAGTCCCTACATTTTTATATTTATATTATCAAGATTACAACTCAGCAGATGATACAATTATTAAAACACATGCTTCTGAATAATATAGAATACTCTGTTTTTCTTAGTAATCACAGATAGACAGAATCTTAACTTTATTTTGACCAGATTCAGAATAATATAAATCTAACTTAAATTAATGGTAATGTAAACAAGTAAAAGGTAAGGAAAAAGTCCTTTATTTAATGGCTAACTTGGTGTTTAAGTGGTAGTGATGAGTGGCTGAGGCAGTGAGTTAAAAAAGGAGTGATAAGTAGAAAGGAAATCAGATTATTAGAAGCGGGTCAGATGATATAGCTCTTGGAAATTCGTAAGTGCTTTAAACTTTGCTCTTTACATTTTAAGAGTCAATGACAAGTTTGAGGCAGAGGAGTTACCTAATCTGGTGGTTTTGGGTTTTTTTGTGTGTGTGTGTGTGTTGTTTGGATTTTCTGCATTGCTCAGATAAAATCCTGAACCTTGCACATGCTAGATAAGTGCTCTACCAATGAGTTACACCCCTAATCTTAATGCACTTTACAAAAGATAACTTTTTTTTTCTGTACTAGGTATTGATTCAAGGTCTCCTGCTTGCTAGGCAAGCCTACCCACTTGAACCCCACTCCCAATCATTTTACTTTTTAGTTTGTTTAATAGATGGGTGCTAACTTTGCTGGGGCTGCCTTCAGTTGTCGATCCTTTTACCTCTGTCTCTGGAGTACCTGGGAATACAGGCTTGAACCACCACACCCAGCTTATTTTTGAGGTAGGGACTCTAACTCTTCTGGGACTGGCTTTCACTGTGATCTTCCTATATTCACCTCCCTAGTAGCTGGGATTATAGGCATGTGATACTATGCCAAGAATAAAAACATAACTCTTTGATGCTATGTGAAAAATTGATGATAAACATCCAATTGGGGAAATAGAGAAAAGTTAGGTAACTATTACAAAACAGGTTTTGGCAAGAGTGTTCGTGCTGTAGGTACTGGTGTGTGTGGTTTAAATCTTATGGCATTATGAAAGTAGAGTCAACAGGATTTGTTGATGGATTGAATATGAGTTACTAAAGAGAGGCTGGTTTTGACTATAGAGATTGGACACAATAGAAACTAGGAGAACAATAGGCAGATCAGATTTGGAGAGGAAAAGCAAACATTTATTAGATTAAGTTTGAGATACATAACAGAAATATCATCAGTCTAGATAGGCAAAGTTAAGGTAAGGAGCAAATAACCTCCAATTATCATTGGCTTCATAAAATGGATTGTCTCTTGATTTGGTGTCAGGTCCAACATGGGTCAGCAACAGGCTATACCTATTTCAAGTATTCAGAAAACCAGTTTGATGGAACTTGTCTCCACATATATACTTTCTTTCATGGCACACAGGAAAGGGAATGTGGCTACTTGAAGATTTCTCACGTCGGTGACATTTTGCTCACATTTCCTTGGGACAAATGTACATATGGCTAACTACATAGGGACAGGGTTCAGAAAAAGACAATTCTAGCATATATCAAAAGTAAGAGAATATTTATGAAAAACTCTAACAACTTCCATATATGTAAATAGCAATGCTGATTAAGCTGATGGACGCTTGAGTATGAAGTCAAGGAGACTCAGGCTGGTAGTACATCTTTGTGACTGATCAGACTATAGACAGAATAACATGTTGGTGTTATAACCATGGCAGAGAGATAATAAGACTGAGAAACATATCATGAAGAGGAGTAGAAAGATGAAGAGAATAAGAAGTAGAAAGATGACGAGGAAGAAGGGAGACTAGTGGGACAGTTGAGTGAGGAGCAAGGTGGGGAGAGTGCCAAGAAAAAGTGGGGATTTGGTTGGAATTGCAGATAATTGTCTAGATGTATTTGGAAGAGAAGGTAGAAATTTCTTTTGTGTGCTCATATCAATTTTTTCTCTGTAAAATAAGAAGCAAATGTATTTGCTAAGAATCAGAGTGAGGAGAATGATGTGGAGATCAAAGACAGAGAAAAATATGAACACTATTGAGCTATAAAAGTAAGAATGACTACCATGGGAAAATGGAGAGGAATCTGTAGGCAACACAAGAGGCCTAACTGAAGTGTGGAAGCACAGATGTATAAATCTGTGAGCGGTTATTTGATTTTCTCTTATGATGGTCACTTGCTTAGTTTCAGGTGCAAGGCCATATTTAGTTGCATAGGTTATGTTTGCCAGTATATAATGAGAGGGAAGGAAGAAGATGTTGGGGACATAAGAGATATGATTGTAATGACTATGTGTGGAACTTAATCTCAGTAAGCAGGGAATGGAAAATATGAAAAGGAAAACCAATGAAAAGTATAGATGGACCAATAGTTTTTAGAAAGGCCTTGGAAGCTTTGGGAAATCTCAGGAGTTGGGGCCAGGAGGATTAAGGAAAGACAGGAGACTAAAAGAATGAGAAGCATTCATTAAAGCCTGGGAGTGGTTAACTGTGGGAGTGGATGTCTCAGGATGAAGGACAAGATATTTAGAGGAACAGGTCAAGGATCTAGGAGCTAATATTTTGGAAAAAACATTAATGTGAATGTCAAAATTCCAAAGTCAAGTTTGGTAGTGAGGAAGAAATGTGAAATGGGAAATTGACAAGAACACTGAGTTTTAGCATGACTGCTTACTCACAGGGATAAGTGGTATCAGGCTTGGGCTTTTCCAAGCGAAAAGGACAAATGTGCAATGGAAACAAGCATAGCAAGTAAAATATTGTTACATTTTAACATTGTTCTGATGGGGCACCTCTGGGTGTTCAAAATGAGATGTTCCACAGACAGATGGATAAACAGGACAGGTGTTCAGAAGAGATAGATATGATGGAGACATAAAACTTGGATATCCATGGCAAACAGATAGCTATGATAATTACAATACAAGCAAGGTGAACACAGGAAACTATTCAGACCTGGGAAGAGAAGAGAACAAGAAAAGAATGTTGAATGACAAGAACATTTAAACAGTATACCAAAGAAGAGAAAAGACTCAGAGGTAGGAGAAGTATCAGAAAGAAAAAAACTTAACTTTTGCTATTTGGTAGATGACACAAAACTTTGAGAGGATAAGGAATTCTAAAAAGTAAAGTAAGTGAAAAGTAAGTTTTGACCGCTTAGAATTAACTAAATAAAATGTAGCTAGGTAATCTGAAGGGATCTATCATCTATCTATCTATCTATCTATCTATCTATCTATCTATCTATCTATCTACTTATCTATCTACCTATCTATCTATCTCACTCTTTCTGACCCTTGTGAAAGCTAAATCACTAGCTTTGCCATGTTACTTTAGTTGTGGCCGTTCTCTTTTAGGGACATGGTTTATTTTGGTACAGCTGACTATAAACAATGTACTGAATTTTATCAAACCATTACCACTTCAGCCAACAGTGATGCCATTTTTTATAGCAGAGGACAGTACTTTAGTGTGTATTACCCTAATAATTTTCACAAAGACTGAAATGTCATCAAGAGCAGATAGTAGTGTCATAGGAATTTATTCCTTGCTATACTAACTTACAAAGAAAAGAAATTCCTTTTTTTATGCAGTGATGGGGATTGAACTCAAGGCAAACACTCTACCACTGAGCAACATACCCAGCACAAGGAAAGAAATTCCATATCTTGTAATATAGTTTCATTTGTGGATTAAAATATGTTAAACCTCAATATCAGGTTATGTGATGATCTAAATGTAGTTGTGAACCAGGTGCTGATGGCACATGCCTGTGATCCTTGTTGCTTGGGAGGCTCAGACTAGAAGGATTGCTGTTCCTGGCCAGTCCAGGCAAAAATATTAGTAAAACCCTATCTTCATAGAAAAAATCTGATATGTGGTGGCTCATGTCTGTCATCCCAGCTATTGTAGGAAGCATAAAATGGGAGGATTGCAATTCATGCTATCCTGGACAAAAAAAGTGAGAACTCACCTCCAAAATAACCAGAGCAAAATGTGGCTGAAGCAGTAGAGTACCTGACTACCAATCATGAAGTTCTGAGTTCAAACCAATACCACCCCAAAAAAGAGATAGTTTGGATACTGCTAGAGGTTAAAAGACAAAAAGTAGCTTTCTTAGAGTTTATAAACCCCATCTTTCCCAGGTTTCATATTTTTATCTTTCATGTTTACTAAAAACTATTACCTTGGGATTCCTGCTAAGAGGTACTTTTAGAGTATATAAACAGGTATGGTTTTAATTTGTAATCAACCCTAAAATATCCAGAAAAACCCTGTAAATTCTTCACTAAGTCCCTAGACAGCCACAGTAGTTCAAATTAGTACAATACTCATTAAAATACTTACAAGTAAATAAGAAAAGTTGGCCTGTGAATTTGTATGTCTTTTCCAACTAAACCATTGATAATTGTTTTCCTAATCAAAAGTGTACTCTAGGATAACATCCTTCGTGAAAGGCTGAACTGTTAATATCAGTCAATACATGTACATACAAAAACAATTTAAAGAGTTAGTGGCATCTATAATTAAGATGTATAATGTTTCTTAAAGTAACATACCCCATGGAGAACAACTATATTTTAATACATGTAAAATAACATCTATATGTACCTAAGAAAATTAGACTCACTTTCACTGGCAAATAGAAACTGAACAAATTTCCTTTTTTAATCAGTTTTTATTTTCTCAAGACAATTATTTACCCTGATTTTTTCCTCAGTTTCAAAGTAGATTTTCAGCATATAAACACATTTCTTAAAATTCAACTGATTTTTCAAGAGCAAACTTCTTAGAGTCTGCAGATTTTAATCTGTATAGTCATAATACACTCAACTCAAGATTTCCTTTTTACTGCATTTTGATGAAAAACAAAGTATTTTTTGTAGAGTCTTGAACTAAGCTGTCTCTACAATACAGCTTTACTAAAAATTATATTTCAGAGAGCAGTGGTTTTCTTGATCAACATATACAGCTGTTTGATTTGACTGGTTTCTTAAAGTCAGCCTCTTCTATAGTAAGATAATATACTTTACAAGTGTAGAAGAAGGATATGCAGGAAACCCTAAACACTGAATCAATATGATGCAAAAGTAATTTCCACACAAACTTTCTTTAGTGGCTTCAGAATGCTCTGTTATTTATAAGGTGGAGTTGTATTATTTTTCATTAACTTCAATGTCCTTACCTTGACCTATCACTGGTTTAATAGTGTTTATTTGGTCATATCCTCCATTCATTATATATAGCTCTCTTTGGCCTGCAATAGATGACAGGGCTTTACAGTAGTATTTCTCACTTTGCTATGCATTTATCTGCCTCTACCATGCTTAATATCCCTTTAAAGAAAAAAAGTAATACTCATTTTGCAGTCCCAGTGTTTAACAAAGTAGTTACACATGGAAGCAGTTCTATAAATGCCTGTATGATGTGAGAATGCAGCAATAGAAACACAAATATGTGTGTACGAAAGACACAAAGACATACATACACCTGTATACACATCTACAATACAGATAATGCAAATGTACTCATAACATATATGTAAAAATGTATTTATAACAGGATGTAAAGTACGGAACTTTCTAATAGCTATAGCTGAGCCCTTTGGCCATAGTTGGCAAAAAAGCTTCCTATTCTATACCCCTTAATATAATTCTGTGGTCATGGCCACTTCCAGCCACATTAAAGCTATTACAGAACAAAAGCAGTGGAGCACAAGAAGATGAAATTTTTAAGACGATGTTTACTTAAGAGAGAATTGTAAGATTTTGTATTCACAAATCACTTCCATTGGAGGGTTAAGAGATCTTTTCTCTTGTCATGTATGCATACAAAAACTATTATAAAGGACAAAAATCTGTGTAATAGAATCATATTTTAAAAAATCAAGGAATGTCTTTTGAAATTTTGGAGTTACTAGCTTGTCATCTCAAGTGTTTTGGAGTTATATATTTGTTTCTTTAATTGATAAAAATTATGAAGAGAAAAACAAGGCACAGATGAAAGGTACTGATAAAGAAATTTGTTTTAAATATCTATGAGAGTAGTTATTTAACAACTGCATCAGCCTGGATGTATTTTCTACAAAATTTTTCCTCTAGTGAGAGCCCTGTAACCATCTAATGTCATCACTTACTGAGGATCAAGAGGACTGAAGTTATGGCTAGAGAATATCTTGATTTTCTAAGGAACTTACTTTTAATAATCAAATTGTTACTTTTTAATAAATTATATTATTTCATTTACTAACAAAAATAAAAGTGAATCCTATGGATGAAGATAGTAATACTGCAGAAGCTTCTAAACATACTACAAGAAGCTTATAAATACATGAGCAGTGTAGCTGTAGAGGGCGAGTGCACACACACACACACACACACACACACACACACACATTGCCAGATAATGTAATTACAAACATTTTGTTTTAAAGTATTTCTCAAAGTGCTGGTTTCATAGAGAAAGTATCTACTTTTCCATAATCTTATCCCTGAGAACTACAAGTCTTCCCTGGGGAAATAATGCTAAATACACAATTTACTTTTAGACATGTTTTGTATTCTATATTTTAATTTAATCTTCCCATTGTCTGCCCTGTTGAAACAAAGCATATCAAGCTTCCTTCTGTGTTTTTATATCAAATAAACTACTTTACAAATGATTTCTTAAAAATGTATCATCTACACAAACTTTCTCCTGCTCACATCTATTATTCAAAGCCACTTACCTGCCATTTCCAAATAAAATGCAAAAGTAAAAATAAATAAAACTTTACCTGCAAGCAGATGGATGCATCATTTAACCAGAAAAGAAATCTCCAATGTGAGCAAATAGGTTAAATTTCTTTGGAGAAGGAACATCTCATGATGTCGAATTTTTTCAGGATTAAGGCTCTGTGCAATATGAAACTGCTTTCACACAGCTGACGGATTTATATTTAGTATTTCTTTTTGAAGTGTTTCAAAATTATTTTGAAATTGTTTGATTTAAAGAAATTATATTACTATATCTTCCCATCTATCTATCTGTTTTGCTATTATTGGTTTTTAAAAATTATATACATTCCTGAGGAAGAAAGTATAACCAGTTCTGCTCTATGTTATGTATTTGGAGAGAAGTATAGTATCTGATGTATGAAGCTTTGAACTAGTGTTCTAAATTCAAGTAAAATAAAAGTTTAGTAAATAAAGTAAAAGTCTCCCTAATCTTAACACACAAAATAATCACTGCTGCATTTTGCAGAATTATCTTCTTGGCATTGCTTCATGCATTTTTTATATAATATTTATTTCTTATATCCCAACTAAGGGACATAAAAGAGAAATTTTACAAACTGTATATACATTTATACTGTTTGCACCATTTTGTTTAAATGGTATGACATTACACATGGAAACCATTTTCACTCAACAACATGTGAGGTCCAAGTGTTTTATGTTTATGAAACAAGGCTGGCCCTTAGGCAAAATTGTAAAGTAGGAAAAATTCTATTTAATTTTTTAGCCTTTCTCTTGTTTTCTTCTTTCTCAACTTCCCTGAAGATCTAAACCTAATATTAGATAGGATCCAGTAAACCCTGCTTTGTTGTTCTATTGTTAAACAAAGAAGATATGTCAATACTTTTTGCATGATAACAGTAAACTGTCCCTTTCATTCCTTCATTTTGATCTGTCTTCCACATTTCTCACAGTCCACTTGTTTTCTTGTGATCTTAAAAAATATAGGGAATTAATGTTACTTACCCAGTTAGTCTTTAGGGATAAGAGTATAAATTTGTTTGAATAGATTAACTTTATAAGCAAAGTATCATTTTAAAACTCAGGTGCTTACATGCCTCATGGTCACTAAAAAGCAAAGCATCTGTATATAGTAATCTATCCCTTAGATTAAGTTATTGTATCTTAGGGGCATTCATAGTTTAGTCTTATTTAATTATAGCATGCAAGTCTCAAACCACCCTGCCCACTCTACAATAATGTCCGAAAAAAAATAGCTTCTTTCATTCTCAAGATGCTTGGTGCACACACTACAGAAATATTACACTGTGTCGTGGCCCTATTCCAGTGCCTAATTCCCTTTGCTACGAACTTGATGGTAGAAATAAGGATTTAGTCATCTTTGTTTCTCAGCACTTAACACAATGCCAGACTCATAGTCCATACCACACTATTTTCATTAATTGGATAAAATCACTTCCTTTAGGTAGTTACTCTACAAGATAGTTTATTCCTGGTAAACTGCTTCTTTACTCTCATTTGATTTTTTTTGGCAATAGTGGGGTTTGAACTCAGGGACTCCTGCTTGTTAGGCATGCATACTACCACTTGAGCTATTCTACCATCCCTGTTTTGTATTGGATATTTTCAAGATAGGGTCTTGTGAACTATTTGCCCTGGCTGACTTCAAACCACGATCCTCTTGATCTCTGCCTCCTAAGTAGCTAGGATTATAGGCATGAGCCAGTGGTGCCAGGCTTATATCTGAATTTTTGTGAGCAAAACGCTACCACACAATATCTGCCATTGAAAATGTAGACATATTCCTTTTGGCAAATAGATAACATGTCAAAGTAGGCAGCCTTCAATATTAAATATTCATGGAAAGGGAGAAAATGCAATCTGGTAACAAATGAAGTAGAAGCCAAAGGTGTTTAAAGGTGACCTCAAGGGAGATATGAGCCCTCAAAGAAAGGTAATTGATTTTTTCTGAATAGAAGATGAAAAATCAAAGGGAAGGGAAAAAGCTGGTTGAATCAAGACCACAGCAATCTTGAAATAATCATCAAGACAGAAATCCTGCTATAGAAAAAAAAAAGGTAACAACTTTGATTCTTCTGAACTTTAATTAGAGTCAGAGCAACTGACTTAGGTAAGACATCGGCAGCATTTCTGTAACATAAATTTATCTAAAACATTTTTACAAAGTGAAGAGTTGGGGAGCATTGCTAAGAAATATGAAACAAAAAAGCGAGAATATGTGCACATTAGAAATGGTTGGCCCAAGAATTATCCCACATCCCCCAAACAAGGCAATGTTACCTACAATGGTACATTCATCTACCTATGACCTTCCACCCACCATTCTCTAAATCTGAGGTAGTGTAAATGAGAATGCCAAATTAATGGAGGTGGTTGATGGTGCGAGCAGGAACGAATTTTTAATGTTATTTTCATCAATGGAAGGAATGATGTCACAGTTCAGGATTTATCTT
Organism: Castor canadensis; assembly: GCF_047511655.1. Classification (NCBI taxonomy): domain Eukaryota; kingdom Metazoa; phylum Chordata; class Mammalia; order Rodentia; family Castoridae; genus Castor; species Castor canadensis. The sequence goes on along the minus strand of NC_133395.1, from coordinate 33,094,048 downwards.
CCTCACCCTGAGGTCTCTAGATTATGCCCTGATTTTTTTTTGACATTCAGTAGGTGCTATTGTTTGTGTTGTCCCTCCAAAACTCATGTTGAAATTTACATGCCATTGTAATAGTATTAAACAGTGGACGGAAGAGGTGATTAGGCCATGCAGGCTGTGCCATCGTGAATGGATTAAAGCTGTTGTCTCAGAAGTGGGTTAGTTATCCTGGGAGAAGACTTCTGCAAAAATGATTAGTGGGGTCTCTGTCCTTCTCTCTGTCCCATGAGTGCTTGATTGTCCTTCTGCCATGTTATGATACAGCATCAAGAACTTTGCCAGATGCTACACCATGCTGTTGGACTTCCCAGCCTCCAGAACTGTGAACCAAATGAATTTCTGCATTTAAAGATTATCCAGCTTGTGTTATTCTTTTATTGCAGAAGTAAATAGACTAAGATACTAGGAAAAGTTTTTTGTGAATAAGGAACTAGGAAAAGGTTTTTGCGAATAGATTTACTATTAACTATTCAAATCCATATTGGTCAATAGGCCCCAAACCAGATAGAAATTAGAAAATTATTGCATGCATTAAGGACACCTGACACCATGGGGAATGTACATTTTCAAAATTCTGTGCCCTCTGCCAAGAAACGCACCATGGTGTGAATAATAAAAATGAATAATGCAGAGCATAATGTAGTATACAATTTGCACATTGGTCACAGTTTTCCTCCTTAGACTGATCAACTTTGGAAATTATAAATAAGGCTTCTTAAAATCCAAACCAAGAGGAGCATCAAATTGGAATAGAAGCAGACTAGATGGTGCTGTGGTTAGTCATGTGAAGAGAAACAGTAATGGAGATTCCTAACGAATGGTAGGGAGCACACAGACAAGTGATTGGTTTGGATCTTGTACACGGTGGACAGAAGGGAGAGTTCTTGGTTCACCTCAGGACAATAACTTTTGAAAGTCCTATGAGCCTAGCACTTTGAGTCGGCATTTTTCAGAGAGTTTGGAATGAAAAACTGAAGAGACTTTTTGATGACTTTTTGCCTGACCTGTGATTCCCTTCGTTATAACTTGATCAACCAACTTCAGCAAGGTTGTGCTCCTGATGTCCTTTTTCGGTGAGATGAGGAAATGGCCTCGATGGCAGAATTTATTTTAATCTTAGTAAGAGAGACAAGAAATAATTACAAGAGCTCTGGAAGAGGAGAATGGAGGTTAAGGCCATCTCTGAAAAAGAAGAAAACCTGAAATCTATTTTTCATGATCATTTCATTGTCATATAGACTTATAAATGATAGCCATCCACAACAGCGTTTCCTTATGTGTCCTTTCAAACATGCCCTATATACAATGAAGAACATTGTACATCTGCTCTTAAAAGAAATGACTTAAATTGCCAAGCTGCTAATGGGGTGTTTTCTCCTATAGAATTTCTACCCATCTGCACACTCCGATTACCACATCTGCATCAGACCTTGTCTACTTCATTCTTTTTCCCTAGATGATCATCATTAATTCTATCTATGGTATCTCTATATGTGGGAAATGAGTATGGAGTAGCAATGATGTCTGATTATGTTACCATTTCCCCAGGGGGAGAAAAAAGATTCAAATTTTAAACATCTCCACAAACAACGCCACCCTCAAAAACAAAAACCCGAAACCAAAGCCAAAAAAATAATCCACCAGAATCCTATAATCTGGTGGGAAAAATTGACTAATCAGTTTGAAATTATAAAGGCAAGTTTATAACTGGTAGAGAATTCTTGATTGTTTTGAGAAAGCATTAAGCTATTCCTGGAGTACCAGGAACTTCTCTGTATCTTGTGTTATTTACGTTATTAAAAAATAACATACTCAAGGGAATCTTCTTACTTCTTTTGGAACAGAAAATACATGGGTCAAAAAAAAATAAACATGATTTTGAATCCATTACATCCTTATCTGCCTTCACCATTAAGTATCATGAACGATTTGATTCAACAATACTTGTAAAAGTCACAAAAAAAGAGGCCATAAGAGAAAATAAAAAGCTTTCATCTGCTTCCATTTGACATGTAGCTTTGGTTTAATGACAACTGTTAAAGGTGAGAGTATTTTAGAAAAAACACCTATGCAATTTGCACCTAGACTAATACAGTTTTCTCTGTTGATTAGCAAAAAACACATTTAAGTCAAAAGTTATTCAAACCATACTCATATCAATCAGGATTTGGTAGAGCAAACATAAGTTGCTCAAAAAATTCCAAACAAGACCTATCTTAATGTAGAAATAAAGTCTGTACGGCTGTCGGAAGAGCTGAAGAAACAATGTTTAGTGAATCCATTGTCATCAGTGGTAAATGCCTACAGCACCAATGTGGTTGATCCTTACCTGCTCACCTGGAAGCTTCTGAGAACTTTACTTCTGTCTTGTACCTGTGAGGCTCCTGGCACCTGCTGCTAGAGAATAATGATTTCTCCTCTTCTACCACTTTCTCAATTTATCTCATTGGCAGATTCTAAAGAAAAACTTGAAGAAAGATATGTTGGTCTCTGGAGGTAAAGGTTCTTTCCCATTCAGTCCAGACTAGGATACAGAAAGGTTTGGCAATAAATATTTGTGGCATGAATGCATAAGCAGATAATTAAATGCAAGAAAAACATTATTGCTTTGATAGTTTAAGGCATTTCTAAGCTACTATAAAAGTAAAATTATAAGTGGAATGAGATGAGGAGTAATTAGTTATGTTTTTAAAATGTTTAATGATTTATTTTGTGAAAGGACTCCAATTGCTCTGAGCTGAAACTGGTTACAACTTTATCTGAGTTCCTGTTTTACCATCTGTATCAGCCACCCTAGTTCTGATCACACAATGTTCTTCTTATTCTGTAGTGATATTGACTGATTTTCTACTTAGCAACCTGAAGTCACAGTCCAGTTTTGCTTTTCATTGTCTTATGATCATGAATGAAAAATTTGAGTTCCCAATTTTTTCAGTAATACATTATAGACAGCCTTTGGTCTATGCTCAGAGATGCCCATTCACATACCTGAGAATGAATCTTAACAATTTACCTGTCAAAGAAATTCTCCCTAATTCTCTGCTATTGCTTCATGTGCACCAGTAAATTGAAGAAGAATTCTGTTTTGTTCTCTAACATTTCTAATGTTTCTTGATGTTCATTTTTAAGGTAGTAATTTGCTCTTAAAACACAAGCAAATGATATAATCCATAGAGTGAAATAATATATATTCTAGTTCCTAAATTATATAACACTTTTAGAATTCTGATTAAAATATCCTGCCACCAACAAGCAGTGAGAGTTCTAAAATATTACTAGAGTTAGTTTTTTGGTGCAAGGAAATAGCATTATTTCAATATAATAATTCCATGGAAACTCTACTATTTGTTTTATTGATGTGTAAATTTCAGTTAGTATGGAGCTTAGGGACGAAACATGAATGTACCATAACAACTAGTTTAAAGTAGTTCTGATAGGTACTGGGAATTTCTTTTAGAAACTATAACCACTAATCAGATATCAAATGACAATATTGTTAGCAGGAATATGGAGTTAGGGTGAGCATACCTGATATTTCATTGTCATAATGTAAGGCTGACTAATACAATGCTGATGACCAGAGTGTTATTGCTTGATTTGGACTTCTAAGAAGTCATGATTTTACCTCACATCATAGGTTTTTCTTTACCTGGCTAAATGTCACATCAAAATTTATGAACATATGGCACTTCAACAGGAATTGAATTCACATGCCTGCACAGAAGCTGAAAGATCCACAAGGTACAAAGATCTGTGGAATCATTTCTCTTTGACCATGTAATTCCTTTATATAGATCTGTTATTCCTCTTTTCATTCACCACATGGTAGGTGCTGAGGCCAGGGGGCTTTGTGAAAAACAGAATTGGATTAGAGGAAAAATTTGATGTTTATTACATTTTTAAACCCCCCATTTATATTTATAAATATTCTTTAATGAGAAACAATGATTGTAATTTTTGAATGCATGAGAAGGAATGGTTTTGGGGAGCTACTTATTTGAAAAATTTGACATACACAAATTTCTGCCTACATTTACTTATCATCATTTGGTTTAGTTCATTACTGAGAATGTGCTATTTAGAAGGATTTTGTTCAGATGTCCTTAAGTCCACAGAATCAGATTGCTAGGAAATGGGAATCCTGAGGGAATAGGTTGTAGGATGGGTGACTTTTAATGGATTGATGAATGTTGTCATTGGCCAGTGCTCTAGAATACAAAATGTGGACTGATTCAAGCATGAAGGCAGCTTGAGAACTAGACTATCTATCAGATGGGCCAATATTTAAAGTAAGAATAGAAATAAAGGGGAGGTTGAATGCAAATTTCTCCATAGGTCCATCCACAAACAAAGGAAATATTGAAAAACAAGACAAGTTGAACAAAAAATGGAAAGGAAGAGTTGACTTTAACAAAGGAGAGGACATAAGAACAAGACTATGCATGAAAACACAGTACTCTATTTTCAAGTGTCTATAATTTAACTCTACAAATTTTGCAGATGTCAATCTAGATTCAATCCTTAAGCCTCCAGCAATATTTCACAGTGTATTTATTGCTTGATAAAAGTCTTATTACCCATCAGCTACTGTTATCTAATAATAATTTTAATAAGATAAATGGCATTATTTATAGCTTGAGGACATTTCGATGCAAATGTTTTGATGTGAATATTTGATTATGAGCATGTATCTATGCTATCTAGATATACATATTCACATCCAGAGCAAGAACTATATACATATATATCAAGTGAGCATTCTCACTGATTAACTGTTTAAAATTCAATTAAGTTTTTATGCTTGCTAATTAATTATATTGACCAATATCTCATTAGTGGTTCTGAGCACAGCTAGCAGGTACTTTCTTGGGAGTGAGATGGGGAGGGCATAGAGTAGGAATTAAACAGCTGAACATCAAAAGTTCAGATAGAAAAGATAATCAGCATCTCCAATCAAACAGCTCCAGTGACCTTAGAGGAAAGGGCTTTTTTAGCAAGAAGAATTAGGCACATCTGGGCTCCATTAGGATACAGAATAGACTTTTATGCTTCTCAACAAATCTTCTTGTTAATAACTCTGATTTACAAACATCATACTTTAAAAATGAATCTTACCATTTTCAGAAGAAGACCTATTCTCATAGAAGTCATACTGCTGGATCTCATTCTCTTACCAATATTATGATGATTTGTAGAAGTGGAAGTGGAGTTATTTACTTCTTTCATCAGCATGGAACTCCTAAAGTTGCAAATAAGAAATGTAAATATGGAAAGTCCTAATCTCTCACAAACCTTCAAGAGTATATTGATATCCCTGGTTTCCCTTCTAAAGACACCTAGATATTACCTTTAATTAGCTGGAAAAAACTCATGGTTCTTTGGAATTACTATATGTGGGTATATATAGATAGATATTACTTAATATAAATTGTTCTCCTATAACTAAATTTTTATATGTGCCGTTATGAAACCTAACATGAAAAGAAATCCTTTTGGGTGGAATTAGAGTAGTATTAACTAGATGGGCATAATCTAAACATTGAGTCCTTATTTTAGTTCCTGTGATGACCAATCTTGATTGTCAACTTAATTTGATTAAAAAACACCTAGGAGATCAGTAAAGCACATCTCTACGTGTGTCTGTAAGGACATTTCCAGAGCTGTTTAGATCAGGAGGTCTCTGACCTAATCAGTAGGTTTATAATTTCATGGCTTTATTGGGAGGTGACAGGAAATTTTGGAGCTGTGGTCTAATTGGAGAAAGTAGGTCACTGGGGGCATGTCCTTGGGTTAAATCTTGTCCAAGGTTCTGTTGCTCCCTCTGCTTCCTGGCTGCCATGAGGCTAGCAATTTTGCTCTGCTAAGACCTTCTGCCACCATGACGTTCTGCCTTACTACAAGTCTAATCTCATAGCAATAGAGCAAGCCAGTCATAGGCTGAAACTTCAGAAACTGTGAGCCAAAATAAATAATTCCTCCTTTTACATTGTTTCTCTCAGATATTTGTCACAGCAATGAAAAACTGACTAACATAATACTCTACATATCACTCAGACTATCAAAACCCACCTGCCATTACTTTAACCTTACAAGTTTGACTGACAGAATTATTAAGCTTTTGTAGTAATAAATCCTATCTGGCAAATTCAAAGTACATATTAATTAGACAAAGTCATAATATTGATTAGATAGCTTCCTCTAAACAAGCCCTTATTTTGCCTGCTACTCTTGTCAGCATCTCAATTGTTTTCCTAGTCTAACTTTCAACATAACAGATTGTTTTGTAGCCAGGGAAAAAAGAATTCACAGTGCATCTATTGCCAACTACATAACCCCTTTGTGGCTTTAAAAATTGCTTTCAAACAGTAAGAAAATAATGATGCGCTCCTCTAATTGGCTTCAGGTGCAACATTTATTTTAAATTTGAACTTCTCTGGGTCAAACACAGTAATCAGTTATAAAAAAAAAGTATAGAATTATTATCCTGATGGCTGCCTTTATTTTTATGCCCTTTTTAAGAATAGTTCATCTTGAACAATGTAGATACTGCCCAGCAGAAGCATTCTAAAGCCAAACTCCTCTATCTCAAGGAAATCATAGGCTAGAATACTTAATGGCAGGATTGGATCCTCAGGTCATGGCCAGAATTCATCTTCTGCACTCTTCTAAATGGCAGTGTTTAAAGGAATCGTCCATAAATACAAACCAATTTAGTAGACTGGTATTCACATCACTTGGCAAATGGTTAACTCAGACTTCATGTCTTCCCCTGTTCAGACAGGAGGATGTTGCCTGTGTACAACATTTTCTTCTGCAGTGTTCTTCCATGCATTGCTGCTAGAGATCACAGGTACTCACACTTTCACATGTCCCAGGCACAGAAGAGGACAGTGGTTTTCACTTTCTTATAATAACCTCTTCTTTAGCTCTTATTTCTCACCCACAAAGGAAAACTCAATCTTCTTTTTCCTGTTCTAGATAATGCTACTGTGACATTAAATGATACTCTCTTTTACATGACAATTTAGAAATACTCCCATATGCAAAAGGTGTGGTCAAAAAGAATTCTTGAACTTTCTGTAGCTGTTTCAGCAATAAAATTACGTTTATGAATATTTGAAAGGCAAATAAGTTCTTATTGCAACATTAGAATGAACATACTCTATCTTATTAAGAGCTCTTTTTAGTATGCTAACTGGTATTGATACCCTATACATGGGCAACGGAGGTGAGTTTACATTACTAAGGGAAATTATATAAATTGTTTGCTGGACTTGCTTGATTTGACATTAAGTAAAATTCATGCAGAATTGATGTGAATTCATTTGGATGTATGAGTTTCAATTTTTCAATTATCCAGTGGATCCCTTTAGCTCTCTAAAGCTCCAGGGAGATTCTTGAGGGAGCTCTTTGTCTCAATTTAATATACGATGTAATACTCCATTTGACAAAATGCATGGCTGAGGTCTGAAAGCAATGTAAGAGCTAGGTGTGGTGGCTCACATCTGTAATCCCAGAAATTAGGAAACTGGCAGGAGGACCAAGAGTTTGAGGCCAGATTGGGTTACACAGCAAGATCTTATCTCAAAAATAAATAAAAATAAGAAAGAAAAAGTAAACAGTAAATACTACTTGTCTTTAAGAACCTTATAATTGAGAAATGAGATAAGGCATAAACTCCAGTAATTTTAATAGAAAGTATACAGTCTCTTTGAAAATAGAAAAATTTATAGCAATTTCATACAGTATAAGCTCTAAATTCTTAGGAAAGAACACAAACTTTTATAACATTGTTTCTTTCTACCTTTCTAATCTTGTCTTCATCCACTTTCTGCTTTATCCTATGTGAAATCCTAAGATAAATAATTGTTAGAGTTCCTTTAGTAATCCATTCTTATCTTTAGTGCAATGTGTGTAAGAAAATTTAATGTGCCATTTGAAAAAATAAATGATGCTTAGAGAGGTGATTGATCACTTCCAGTTGATACAGGAGGGAAGGGTTAATGAAAGTGTGATATTTGAGCAATAAAGGATAGGTAGAATTTTGATAGATGAAGCTGGAGGATGTGTAAGATGTAGAAGCCAGGAATTTCTGGTACAAAAAGTAAACTAGGTTCAGCTTCTGCAGATGGAATGAAGACTAGACTGAGAAGATAGATTGAAACCAGAGAGATCATTTATTCTGAATAATGAAAGCATCATTGCTGGTGTAGGTGTAACATGAGATTATTATTTAAGTTCAAAACTTGTAAGCTTAGCTATTGCCTTTGAAAGATTAGATTTCCTTGAATTCTAAAAACATATACTCACAAAAGTGCTATTTTTACGTGGGAATTTATTTTATAATTGGAAAAGTTGGTCATGGAACTGTAGCAGCAAGGATATACATTGCTTTATTTGTCTGTGAATTATTTGTCTGTGGATTATTCCCTGGTGTTTCATGTATTCACCCTACTGTTGGCCCCAACATAGTTTATAATTGTTACAAGAACAGAACCTTTAAATTTCCCATGACACCAGCTCAATATGGCTATAAAAGGAGTGCTTGCTTAGTACAGCAAACATCAGCTTTCAGGGAGGTCATAAAAGTTTATGACTACTAACATTACAGTGAAAGCATGAATGAAGTAAAAAGATATCTAAGTTATCATTTTGTTATTTCTTATTCATAACTTCTTCCCAAAAGATAGAACTGGGAATGGCAGCATTGTTCTGGACTGAACAATGCTGATTAGACTGTAATTTAAGCAGATCTGGAGAGAGTTGAAATGTCCATGTTTCCAAACTAATGTGTATTAACAATTTAAAATAGCACTTTGAACAATGTTAATACAAATGTTAGCGTTATCTCCTTTTTCAGCAACACATTTTCATATCCACCCTCTAGAGAACATTGTCGTCCAGGATCACTCTATCATTAAAATCCCAAACTCCAATATTCCATTCTTTAAAGACAAAATTGTATTCTTTCAGTCCTATAATACTGCTACTCCAATCCTGTCTTTTCATGAATCTTGTCAGAGTCCTCTTAAGTGTCCTTTTTCTGTCTCTATGTTCTAAGTTCACTTTCATCTTATCATTACATGACTCCACATAATTCTTTTCACTTCCTTCAGTAAGCAACAAAATTCAGTTTCTTTTTTTGTAATCAAAATGGTAAAATGCATTCTTTGCACCTTTATTTCCTTTTCCTATTTTTCAGTAAAACCATTTTTAATAGATTTGTGGTTGCTTCAGATAAGCACACTAGCTTATGTAAATGGGACATAATTTCAAGTAAAAAAATTAAAGGAGCTTTTCCTGAAGTTAGCAAGAGAGTTGAGGGAAACTGTAATCATATAGTATATGTTAAATTTGGATCAATACAACTGACATGTGTTAATTGATATAGATATCCCTGTCTACCTTCTTCTCTTAATACCTTGGTGGAGCAGCTGATAAGAGAATGAGGGAGACCAGCAATGTGTGTTTGCCTCTTAATAATCACCATTGTCATTCTGTTGTTTACCAGCCTGGGAAAGAGTAGAGATCCAGTGGACTTGGATCCAGAAGGATTCCCTTCAAACTTTGGTGATTTCCTTCCCTTCTCTATAATAAGTGAGGGAGGTTGTCTTTAGGCTTTTTGTTTTGAGGGGAGTGGTTGAATATATTTTGAAGTAAACATAGAAAGTTACTTTTCTTAAATATTAACATTGATTACAAGTATCATGAAGCTTTAATAATATGTTCCAACTTCAGTTATAGTTTTATTGTAGACAATCTTTGTGGTCAATTTAAATGTCTCAATAAGAATGCAAATATATAAAAAATACAATAATTTCAAAGCATGTTTCCTAAATTTAAACCCATGCTATACATATTATGCACATCTCTGCTTTCTTTATTGTTTTTATATTTCTAAGATGACTTCATATTTTTATTGCTACTTTTATTTTATTTTCCTGCAGTTGAGTACCAAGAGTATTATTTTGATGCCATCCTGGGGTGGCAGAATTTAATACACCTTGAGAAAAAACAAAACCTTTTCATTATGCCTGAGGTTTTAGGTCAATCAAGCAATTGATTCTTGGTTGAGATTTATGACATGAGCGTTAGTGTTTAGGTGAAATTTTTGTACTCCAGTATGTCCTTTGAAAATTACATATAACTTTAGCTTCACTTTTGATAAATTAGTACAATTGACTTATTAGTATTTATGGACTGTTCTGTTAACATTAGTAAAACAACACTTCCTTATTAATACATGATTACAATTAATAGTTCCATGTAGAGCTTTTATATGCTAAACAGTGAGAAATGGGGACCGTGTGGTTATCTCTTCTCATTAAGACTCTTTTATTTCTCCTTTTATTTTTATTATTGTCTTTTTATTTTACTTTTTAGCAGTACTAGTGTTTGAGCTCAGGGCTTTACACTTGCTAGGTAGGTGCTCTACCACTTGAGACATGCCTCCAAGCCTTTTTTTGCTTAGTTATTTTTCAGATAGAGTCCCCTGTTTGACTGAGTGCTAGCCTTGGACCAAGATCAGCCTACCTATGCCTCCCACATAGCAAGTATTATAGATGTGTGACACCACATTCAACTTATTTGTTGAGATGGAGTCTCACTAACTTTTTGCTCAGGCTGGCTTAGAACTTTGATCCTGCTGATTGGTGCTTCCCAAGTAGGTAGGATTACAGGCTTGAGTCATCATGCTGGTCTCTATTTTAAAATTTTTGGTTGTCACAAAATTGTACATGTTTATGGGGTACAATGTGATGTTTTGATACATTTATACATTATGTAATAATCAACTCAGGCAGTCATTTTGAGCATTTATCATTCTTTGTGGAGTCCTCTCTTTAATCCAGGTATTGCATGCAACCTAAAGAGCTGGTCAATCCTACTGGGTTTTAGTACATACATTTTCCTGAATGTGGGCTTTCCTGTGATTTCTGAATTTTGAAAATCATTTGCGGCTTTTCCAGATCATGCAGACTACTTCACCACACAATTTCAATGTAACTGGTAGAGAGAAGAACAAAACACTACTCATAAGGCAATCACCTGGTGAGACCACATCAGAGCTTCTGCTTATATGCCAATTCCAGGACTGGATGCCATAGGAGTAACTCCAGAACTTAAACTAAAACTGAAATTCTATTGCTCCAGAACCTGGTGTTTTTCTTTTCTTTTTTTTCATTTTCTTTTCTTCTTTGTTTTGTTTTTGTTTGTTCGTTCATTTTTTCCTGTTGATTTTTTGGGGTTTTTTTGTTTGTTTGTTTTGTTATTGTTGGTTTTCTATTTTTCTTTCTATTTATATTATCATTTTGTTCTTTCTATACTATCAACTTTACCATCATCATCTTCTCATCCCTACTCTCACCCCTTTCACTTTCTCTCCTTCTCCTGTGCTAAAATCCATTGCTCCCCTCCCCAACAACTCATTCTGCTGCTTCTCACCCACTCTTTCCCCCAGCCCTTACTTTCCCCTCCAATTTTCCTCCAATCTGTCACCAGACTACCCCTCCCTCTTACACACTCATCACCTGCTGACCAACCTACTATACCAACTATACACAAACCCAAACCTCTACAATCCTTAATACAAGTACCCTTGACTACAGCAACAGAAATACAGCCAAACACATACAAGGGCCACAAAACCCAGTAACCCCCACACTGCTTCCCCCACTCACCCACCCCACTTCCCACCTCCAACTTTAGTGCCACCCTATCTAACTCCCCAAATTTCTATAACTAGCCTTACAATCATTAATCTTCCAACTCCCACTGCTTATAAATATTACCACCAAGGGGTCTTCTATATAATATATAAACTACTGGTTGATTATTAGTTATTACTAAATTATACCCAGACTAGGGGCAGAAATAGCATACCACCTTAGCTACATCCACAAAACAAAAATTAAATCAAGGGAAAGAAAACAGGTGACTAAAACCACCAACTAGCCTATCAAGAACGTAGCTGCATAGTACCAAGTAGAGAGATGGGAAGAAGAAAGTGGGTTGGAAACCACTCTCTCCCCTAAAATAATTTAATACTGGATTCAGAGGGAAATGAAGAAAACAGATACCCAGTTCCAGACTCCAACAAAACAAAGATAAATGACACCAAGGAACCCAGTGATACCCACAAAAACATTCTCAAATAAGAAATCCTGAAAGTAATCACTGAGAATTTCATGGAGATTATAACTAGACTCAGTTAACCAAAATGTAAAAGATGTACTCAAGAAATTTCAAGACATCAAAAAGAATATGAGAAGACACAGAAACAAATAAATGATCTTGAAGGAGCCCTAAATAAACATCAAAGTGAAACAGAGAACACTATAGAGAGGTAAATGATTTAAACATGAAAATAGAAAATATTAAAGAGGAAGTTACCCATGATATGGAAGACCTCAGAAAAAAGAATGAAACAGAAATACAAAACACAATGGAAGGCCACTCCAGCAGACTAGAGCAAGTGGAAAACAGAATCTCAGAACTGAAAGATAAAATAGAAATTAAAGGAAAAACTGAAGAACTGCTAGTCAAACAACTCAAGACCTGCAAAAGGAATATGCAAGAACTAAACAACTCCAGCAAAAGACAAAAACTGAGAATCACAGGCATTGAAGAAGAGAAGAGGTCCAAGCAAAAGAGATTCTTAATATCTTCAATAAAATAACAACAGAAAATTTCCCAAATCTAGAGAAAATTATGCCCATTCATGTACAGGAAGCCTCCAGGACAGACTTGACCAAAATAGAACTTCCCCATGACATATTATCATTAAAATAACAAGCACAGAGAATACAGAAAGAATATTGAAGCCTGTAAGAGATTAAAAACAAATAACATACAAAGGTAAACCCATCAAAATCACAGCAGATTTCTCAACAGAAACCTTAAAATCAAGAAGGACATGGAATGAGGTATTCCAGGCACTGAATGAAAAAAACTTCAACCCTAGGAAACTCTATCCAGCAAAACTATCATTCAAAATAGATGGTGCAATAAAAGTTTTCCACAATAAGCAGAAACTAAAACAATATATGACCAATAAACCACCATTACAAAAGATTATCCATGGAATTCTGCACACAGAAAATGAAAGCAAATAAAACCATGAGAGGACAGGCAGTGTCAAACCACAGGAGAAGAAAAGACAAGGAATAGGAGAGTAACATTGATTCAGCTGCACACAATCAAACTCTTAACAAAAACAATTAAATGACAGGAATCACCACATACCTATCAATATTAATATTGAATGTTAACAGACTCACCTCCCCCATCAAAAGACATGTTTGGCAAACTGGATTAAAAATGAAGATCCAACAATCTGTTGTTTACAGGAGACCCATCTCATTGACAGAAAAAAACACTGGCTTGGGGTGAAAGCCTGGAAGAAGATTTACCAAGCCAATGGCCCCCCAAAACAGGCAGGAGTAGCAATACTTATCTCAATAGACTTCAAACTTCCATTGATCAATTGAGATAAAGGACACCTCATACTAATAAAAGGGGAAATACACCAAAAGGAAATAACAATTATCAACATATATGCACCCAATATCAGTGCACCCAATTTCATCAAACATACTTTAAAGGACTTAAAAGCACATGTAGACACCAATACAGTGGTAGTGGGAGAATTTAATATCCCCCATATCATCAATAGATAGGTCATCCAAACAAAAAATCAATAAAGAAATTCTAGAGCTAAATCACACCATAGACCAAATGGACCTAGCTGATGTTTACAGAATATTTCATCCAACATCTGCCAATATACATTCTTCTCAGCAGCCCATGGAACTTTCTCCAGAATTGATCATCTTATGCTACAAAGCAAGCCTCAGCAAATAGAAGAAAACAGAAATGATCCCCTGCATTCTATCTGATCACAATGCATAAAACTAGCACTTAACAACAAAACCAACAGTTATCTGTTTCTTTGGTACATTGTAAGAACCTTTGTAAATACTCCAGTGTACCCCCAACTAGCACAATAGCAAAAAAACACACTGTTGGAAATGTGATTGGAGTAACTTTAAAACTGTAGACCAATTTAGAGAGAACTGACATTGTAATAATCTTTGACCCTCTATGTGACTACAGACTATATTTTCATTTTTTTAGGTCTTTAATTTTTATAGATTTGGAACTTCAAATAATTTTATCAGCACTCTTTCAATTTCTTGGTTCTGCTTATCTCTGCATGGTTTTATTATATACACAGGTTGTGTTTAAAATGCAGACAGTGTAGCTTTATAAACTTAAGCCTTACATCTTTCCAACATGGTAAAACAGGCAAGAAAACTTATATATCAAACTTAGAATTGAATTCTGATTAATTCATTTTGAGTCTTCTGTCCAGTTAGGATCATTGGCTGTGCCCGGGAGCCAGCTTTCCTCTCTAGAATACCTCTTCCTCCATCTACTCAAATACTGATGTCTTCTGGTATCCATCATTGGCTCTGTTCTCATTCTAGTCACAATCCTGTGGCATCTACACTGATTACACCCAAACTTGATAGTTAACCTGAACCACTCTCCCTGTCCCAGTCTCATAATCTCCATTGCTTCACAAGTATCCCTTCCTGAAAGTCTTACTGGCTCATTAAATTTAACATGACCAGAAGTAACATCTCACCTTCTTTCCCAAACTTCCTTCTTTTCCTATGTTCCTTTAAGTCAAATAATATTTTTCCCAGCTTAATAACCTCCAAAGTTTTTGCATTATTTTTGGAATGAAATCCAGACTCCTTACTTTTGGTGTACAAACTTAACAATCTGGAGCCTCTATGTGTCCTGCTTTCAGCATGTTCTATCCTCCCTTCTCCTTCTACACTTGAAGCATCCTCAAATAAACTATTTCTGGACCAATAAAACTGTCATGCCTTAGAGCTTTTGTCTTTGCTATTTCCTTAGTCTCAATCTTTCATTCAATTTTTTTTAAAATAGGAGGGGCATTATTTAGCTGTTAGCTCTAATATCCCCTTCCACATAGGTCTTTTTCCTTCCTGCCTTTCCAACTGAAATAGTTTCCCTTTACTTTCTTATCACACTGGTTATTTCTTGAATTTCACTTGTCACTGTAATTTTCTTCTTGAGTTATTTGTTTACTTTGTTGTATGCTGTTCTCTGTGACATGAGCTCCTAAAGACAGTAACAGTCTGGGCTGCTCAATGTCATATTCCAACAATTTGCACGGTATCTCTCACATGAAAACACTCAGTAAATATGTGCTGCTTGGGTAAATGCATGCACAGGTAACTGTCAATGCCATCCATCAAATAAACCTAGACTCCTTTCTTGGCCCATCCCCCTCATTGCTCATTAAGTGTCATTGTTTAACATATTCTATCTATCTTCACTCTTCCTCTCCACTATCCTTACCTTAATTCAGATCTTATTCTCTCAATGTGATTTAATTCAAGAATCTGTCTATACTCCCAAAAGTAATCTACATGTTTAATGCAATTCCCATCAAAATTCCAATGACATTTATTAAAGAGATTGAAAAATCTACCGTTAAATTTATATGGAAACACAAGAGGCCACAAATAGCCAAGGCAATACTCAGTCAAAAGAACAATGCAGGAGGTATCACAATACCTGACTTCAAACTATATTACAAAGCAATAACAATAAAAACAGCATGGTACTGGCACAAAAACAGACATGAAGACCAGTGGAACAGAATAGAGGATCCAGATATGAAGCCACACAACTATAACCAACTTATCTTTGACAAAGGAGCTAAAAATATACAATGGAGAAATAGCAGCCTCTTCAACAAAAACTGCTGGGAAAACTGGTTAGCAGTCTGCAAAAAACTGAAACTAGATCCATGTATATCACCCTATACCAATATTAACTCAAAATGGATCAAGGATCTTAATATCAGACCCCAAACTCTAAAGTTGATACAGGAAAGAGTAGGAAATACTCTGGACTTAGTAGGTATAGGTAAGAACTCTCTCAACGAAACCCCAGCAGCACAGCAACTAAGAGATAGCATAGATAAATGGGACCTCATAAAACTAAAAAGCTTCTGTTCATCAAAAGAAATGGTCTCTAAACTGAAGAGAACACCCACAGAGTGGGAGAAAATATTTGCCAGCTACATATCAGACAAAGGACTGATAACCAGAATATATAGGGGACTTAAAAAACTAAATTCTCCCCAAACTAATGAACCAATAAAGAAATGGGCAAGTGAACTAAACAGAACTTTCTCAAAAGAAGAAATTCAAATGGCTGAAAAACACATGAAAAAATGCTCACCATCTCTAGCAATAAAGGAAATGCAAATTAAAACCACACTAAGATTCCACCTCACCCCTGTTAGGACAGCCATCATTAGCAACACCACCAACAACAGGTGTTGGCGAGGATGCGGGGAAAAAGGAACCCTCTTACACTGTTGGTGGGAATGTAAACTAGTACAACCACGCTGGATAAAAATTTGGAGGCTACTTAAAAAGCTAAACATCGATCTACCGTTTGATCCAGCAATACCACTCTTGGGGATATACCCAAAAGACTGTGACACAGGTTACTCCAAAGGCACCTGTACACCTATGTTTATTGCAGCACTATTCACAATAGCCAAGTTATGGAAACAGCCAAGATGCCCCACAACTGACGAATGGATTAAGAAAATGTGGTATTTATACACAATGGAATTTTATGCAGCCATGAAGAACGAAATGTTATAATTCGCTGGTAAATGGGTGGAATTGGAGAACATCATTCTGAGTGAGGTTAGCCTGGCCCAAAAGACCAAAAATCGTGGTATGTTCTCCCTCATATGTGGATATTAGATCAAGGGCAAACACAACAAGGGGATTGGACTTTGAGCACATGATAAAAGTGAGAGCACACAAGGGAGGGGTGAGGATAGGTAAGACACCTAAAAAACTAGCTAGCATTTGTTGCCCTTAACGCAGAGAAACTAAAGCAGATACCTTAAAAGCAACTGAGGTCAATAGGAAAAGGGGACCAGGAACTAGAGAAAAGGTTAGATCAAAAAGAATTAACCTAGAAGGTAACACACACTCACAGGAAATTAATGTGAGTCAACTCCCTGTATAGCTATACTTATCTCAACCAGCAAAAACCCTTGTTCCTTCCTATTATTGCTTATACTCTTTCTACAACAAAATTAGAAATAAGGGCAAAATAGTTTCTGCTGGGTATTGAGGGGGTAGGGGGAGAGGGAGGGGGCGGAGTGGGTGGTAAGGGAGGGGGTCGGGGCAGGGGGGAGAAATGACCCAAGCCTTGTATGCACATATGAATAATAAAATAAAAAACGAAAAAAAAAGGAATCTGCTAATTGATTTCTCTGATGGCTTTTTCAAGTCCCTATAGTTCATCCTTGTACATTTCTAAAACACAGAATGGACTAAGTTTTGTCCTACTTAGATTAATTCAAGGTATTGGCATTTCTTATAGCTTATGTTCCCATCCTAGTAGCATGGTGTACTGTGAACCATCATGAACTGGCGTCTCTAGCTATGTTTTCTTGCTGTGCCTTTCTAACCACCTGGAACTCTCCACTTAATTGATATGTAACTGCTTGCAGACTGAAACCCAGAAAGTTTCTTTAATTTTCTTGCAGCTTCCTAATGTGGCTTTCTCTTCCTGGATTCCCTTTGTCACCTGTTTTCTAAGAAAAATGGTTATATTATACAGACTTGTGCATGTACATGAGTGCACACACACACACACACACACATCAAGCACTACTGATTTATAGTGTAGACCTCACTGTAGGTACCTAATAGACTTGGTTCATTCAGTTCTATTAAGCTGCATGGCACTTATGAAGTTCCATATATTACATTCTCTGTCTTTCAGTTTCCTTTCTGTAAAATATGAATGAAATCAACATCAGCTTCATGAGGTAATACTAAGCATTCTGTATTTGTTAGTTGCTGTTATTAAATTTCATAACTTCCTCTTGTATTCTCCACATCTTCTTTTATTGCATTTGCAATCTCCCCCTCCCCCAACACACATAGTTTACTCAACCTGTAAGACAGCATAAGCTTCGAGGACAGGATTCCTATTTTTGTGTCTCATCATGAAGACATGCTCAATTAACACTGGCTAAAGAAGTGGATACGTTAATTAACAATGGAATTGCTGTCCAAATCTAACTGGTTTGATGCAGGGAGAAGACCATTTCCTCCTTAAAAGAACTGCCTAAGCTTCTTGCTTTTTCCAGATAATCCCAATTACCTTGTCTCTCTGGGAATAAAATCCAAATCCAAAGAATTTACCTTCTAGTAATATATTTTGCATGCTACCAGTCTTCAAATAGCCTAGACAACTATTGAATTCATGGGATTCAAATGTATAGGCCTCATACATGTGCTTATTTAATGAATAAATTTGATGAACAAAATAAAACTATTGGGGGTACTATTTCAGTATCTGTTTTCCCCAGGTTTGCCTTGGTCCCTTTTGTTTCTCAGCTGTCACTATAACAAATACTTGACATAATCTATAAAGAGAAAAGGTTTATTTTTGTTCACAGTTTTAGAGGGTCCAGGCATTCTCATTCCCCCCACCATTGCTTTGGACTTATAGTGTACAGTATATCATAGCAGGAATACAATGTGGAGCAAAACTACTCACCTCTTGATCATAGAATGAAAGAGAGAGAGAGAGAAGAAACGGGTTCACCCATCCTTTTGGAGGGTGTGTTTCCAATAACTTGATGACCTCTCACTTGGTCCCACCTCTTTAAGTTTCCACCACTCTCAATAGCAAAAAGTCTTTAACACATGGGCCTTTGAGGAGCACTTACACAAACCACAGTAGTGCCTAGGAATTGAGGATCTTGCACTTGTCCTTCCCAACTCATGAGGGGGGCTGCTACAGGAGCACTGTTGGGAACTTTCTCCTTCTTCCTAGCAGCTTCGCACAGGAGGAGATATTCCTAAACTTCTTGGTCAGACCCAGGAAATAAGTGGATCACGTAGAAATAAGGATTAGAGTCATCATATATTAGTAGCAAAACGTGAGACTGGAGCTTTTCTGTTTGACTGCAGTACCCAAGTACACTGTGAAATTCACATGGAAAGTAGCTGCCTCAGTTCTAGTTCCTGCTCCACATAGGCAGCAGGATAAACTGAGGCCAAACAATGATTTTCAACATCTTTTCATATTAGATTCTCCAGGGGAGCTTTAAGAACACTAAAACCCATGTCATACTCCAGACCACATTTCAATGTTACATTCCATATTACAGTCTCTGAACAGAGAACACAGCCACTAGTACATTTTAATAGCCCCCACGTGGTTCTTATGTGCAGACATGTTGAGAATGGTGCCCTAAGAGGAACAGAGGGATCTGGTTAAAATAAAAAATACTATTCAAACATGGAGACAAAATTACTTTGTCATTCACATACGAGAGTTTTTAAACCTCTTATGTCTTAGCCATATTCTTAGTCAGCTACAGGAAGAGTACCTTCAGTTTCCTTTCCATTGGCCTGGCTTTTCAGAAACCAGACAATATCTGGTAACACCTGGTTTGCTTAGTCTGAAAATAATGGTGTCTTTCTTCTAACTTCTTGTAACACAATACAGGTGGAAATGTGTGAGGAAGAAGATAAAACAGTATAGAGTTTTGTCAAAAAAGTAAAAAAGAAAAAACCTATCATATGAGCCAGTAATCCCATTTCTAAGTATATATCCAAAAGAACTGAAATCAAGATTTGGAAGAGATATTAGCACTTTCAAGTTTATTGTAGCTTTATTCACAATAGCTAAGATGCAGAAACAGCCTAAATGCTATCAACAGATGAATGGGTGAAGAAAATGTGATAATTCACCTTTAAAAAAAAAAGAAGGAAAATCTGCTCTAGGAGACATAATGGATCAAACTGGAGGTTATTATGCTAATTAAAGTAAACCAGACAGAAAAACAAAAACTACATAATTCCACTTGCATGACATATCTAAAACAGTCAAACTTATACAAATAGAGGTAGAATTGTGGTTGATAGAGGCTGGAAGGTGGGGGACATAGGAGAGGTACTGTTCAGCTGGTATAATGGCTCAGTCATGTTAAGATGAGTAAGTTCTGGACATCTGCTGTAGGATGCTGTGCTTATAGTTAGTAATACTGCATTATGCATTTAAAGTTACTTAAAAATGTAGCTCTTAAGTGTTTAAAGTATAATAAAAAAATTAAATATTTTTAAAAATACATGTAACATGTATGTTGCCTATTGGGTATCATGGAGTTTGAATGAGAAGTGTATGAAATACATCTAAAAAGATTTGGTTTGGTTTTGTTCTCTTGCCTAAGAATGAGATATTGATCCACTACTAAATAAAAAAAATCTGATAGTATAATTTACTCAGAGGGAACAATCTTGAGAAATAAATGAGTAACAGCTGGGGCAGACATGTTAAGCTATCTGTTTCTCTTTAAGATGCAGTTAGAAATACTAGGGAAAAGAAGCAGAGGAAGTATCTGGAGAAAGAGGGATTATACTGGGGAGAAACCAGGAATCACTTGAGGGATTTCTGTGCTCAGAGCTGTAGCTGAAATGTGCTAATGATCAATTTAACACCTGCCATTTTAATTAGCACCCAAGGATAAACTGAAATTGAGAGAGAGTTGGAAACAGTAAAATGGCCTGAGAAGCAGCCCAAGGTCAGAAAGAAACATAAATAAATACTGGTTATAGAAGCAGGTGATTATAGTTTATTAATAAGAGAAAGCATAATCTGTATTTAGGAGTTACGCTTTGTTTATCAGTATCTTTATGCTATAAAATTTGGAGCTAAGGCAAATCTGTGAATTGTATCAAGAAAATTAGATACTATATAAACTGTTTAAAAATGTTCTCTTGTAGTCCTGACAAAAATGGCAGTAAGCATGACAGTGCATGAGCTGTTACATAACTGCTTTCACAGCAGTCACACTTCTATTAATGTGAGTTACTATCCAACTGATTAGTAGTAGACAAATACAAACTATGATTACTTATAAGCCTCTTTGCCAAAATGCAGCAAAAATCAAATTTAAACAGAAATCTGTATTAATAATTATGTACTTAGCATACTGCATAGTTTCTTGTGTATCAGGGTCTGAACTGGCAAACACAGGTATCATCTCAGAGAGAATGAGCCAAGATGTGCTTTTGAGAGCTCTCAAGTCCTAGTGCTTTCACCTTTACTCTTATACAAAGAATTATCACAATTAATGAAGTTCCTTAGGTACTAGAATAGGAAGAGGTATTGAATCTTCCCAGGAAACTCTTTCCCCAACACATCAAGAATCAGGGAAAAAATACTGAACCAATAACTAGTGTCCTTTGATTTCATTCATTTTGGTTGTAATTTATTATTCAAAGATAACACCTAAAGTGAACAAAGTTCTTCAAATACAGACATTTAAATAGTATCTGTTAGTGTAATTTTACACAGTAAATTTTGGTTAAGTATTGATTAGGTATCTCTAGATGAATAACTGGTAGCCTGCCTATTTATTTTTCTGTCTGTCTGTCTATCTAACTACCTACCTACATATCTATCATCTATCTACCTACCTATTATGATGTAACTTTGAGAAACCCTTCCTGTCCTTTGACTCACTTTGGCATGCAAAATTCTTGCTTGTAAGAAAAATCAGTCTAGTGAGAATGAAAACTGCATTTGTTAAATGAATTGTTCTCTTAAACTTACCCTAAAATAATTGTACACAATGAAGACCTAAGCAACATATGCTTTTTCTTAGGCGAGAAGGCATCTAGTTCTTTTCTTTAGATTAAAACTTGAAAAGGAACAAATAAAAAAAATTTGGAGAGAAATGCTTAGTCCTGACATTATGTGTTCTGTAAATATCATCTTTCAACAATAAAGGAGCAGTACAGAGTAGTATATTTTAGAAAATCATTAATATACCAGAAATATTCCAAAACTCTTTATTGTGACACAATATTATTTAGTAGGGGATGGCTGATTGAATACAGATATTCTATATTCATGCATATTACTTAAAATTTATAATAAGAATCTCCAAGTACCACAGCTTGGTACTGGTACTTGGAGAACATTTGAAAGCTAGACTAAAACAGATCAGAGGGACCCACCTCATCCTGGGGTACTGGGACATGAGTTAAGTACTGTTAACCATTGTTAAATAGTATTAAGTACTGTTAAATGCTATTAGAATTGTAAATAGAATTGTTGAGCTTTCACTAAGTGTTTTTTGTAAGCACTCTTGTAATACTTTCTATGAATGACTAAGACTGTCAACAGTAGATTATTTTACAGATCTTTCCCTTATACCTGGCAGCCTTGGGTGGGGAACTATCAGCTAAGCAGCCTCTTACTGGCATACAGCTGAACTTCACTCATGGCAACTTGGCTATTTTGGACTCTGCACAATCACTCTGAGGACACTCTAGCAGCTGCAGCGAACTACTGCAAACATTGCTGGAGACCTGCTCCATTCACAGTCACCTCAGGAATGCCTGCATTACACTTAGAAACAGCAGAAGGTCTGTGATTGGTGTAAACACAAGCCTTCATTTGCATGAAGGTCTGTGAGTTGATTAGTACAAACCCCCTGCCACATCTACCTGGCTATATAACCAGGCTGCTCAGGCTGAGCTGGTAACATAAAGAGGAAGTAGTGGAGTGGCAGCAGCAGCAACAGTGGTGGCAGTGGTAGTGGCTTTAGCAATAACAGTAAGCAGGAACTTACTGTTCCAGAAAGTGGTTGCAGGAAGAGATGGCAGGGAGTAAAGGTGATGGAGAGCCAAGGCTGAAGAAAGAAAGCTGTGAAGAGCTGGTGGTGAGAAACTTCAGACCCTCATTGCAGGAAGAGTTATAGGGAAATACCAGCCTTAAGAGTCAAGGGCTCTGACATCCTGGACCTGAAAGCTGTAACACTAGCTGCAGTAGTAGATAAGGGCCAACACCTGAGACTGGCCAGGAGCTGTAACTCTTGAAGGTGTTGCCTGCTGTTGCCAACTGCTGTTGTCTATAGCTAGTTGCTGCTAGAGTCTGGGATTTCACTATCTGCCAAGTGTCACACTGCTGGCTAGTGAGCTTTTTTTTTTTAAATTTTTATTTTATTCATATGTGCATACAATGTTTGGGTTATTTCTCCCCCTTCCCCCAGCCCTTCCCTTATCCCCCCCACTCCCTTCCTCTCCCCCCTACCCCCTCAATACCCAGCAGAAACTATTTTGCCCTTATCTCTAATTTTGTTGACAAGAGAGTATAAGCAATAATAGGAAGGACCAAGGGTTTTTGCCAGTTGAGTTAAGGATAGCTATACAGGGAGTTGACTCACATTGATTTCCTGTGCATGTGTGTTACCTTCTAAGTTAATTCTTCTTGAACTACCGTTTTCTCTAGTTCCTGGTCCCCCTCTCCTATTGGCCTCAGTTGCCCCAAAGTATCTGCTTTAGTTTCTCCGTGTTGAGGGCAACAAATGCCATCTAGTTTCTTAGGTGTCTTACCTATCCTCATATCTCCCTTGTGTGCTCTTACTTTATCATGTGATCAAAGTCCAATCCCCCTGTTGTGTTTGCCCTTGATCTAATGTCCACATATGAGGGAGAACATATGATTTTTGGTCTTTTGGGCCAGGCTAACCTTACTCAGAATGATGTTCTCCAATTCCATCCATTTACCAGCAAATGATAACATTTCATTCTTCTTCATGGCTGCATAAAATTCCATTGTGTATAGATACCACATTTTCTTAATCCATTCATCAGTAGTGGGGCATCTTGGCTGTTTCCATAACTTGGCTATTGTGAATAGCGCAGCAATAAACATGGGTGTGCAGGTGCCTCAGGCAAGTGAACTAAACAGAACTTTCTCAAAAGAAGAAATTCAAATGGCAAAAACACATGAAAAAATGCTCACCAGTGAGCTTTTAACCTGAGTATCTACAGCAGTAAGTCTCTTGCTTCTAAACCCTGGAGCCATAAGTCTGTAGTTCTCAAGGCCTGGAGCCAGAAGCCACCCAGACTGTCAGCATAGCCCATAAAACTCTGGCACTCAAGGCCTCAGAACTTCCAACACTAGAGAAGATAACCCTTTCCTACTTAGGATTTCTGAGTAGAGCAACAACAAAAACAATCCTCCATTGTTTTTCCAAGTTACCTAAACGCAACGGAGTCAAAATCAGAATTAAGAGTTGGGAAGTTTCTGCTTAATATAAATGAAAAAAAGAGAATCCAGAAGCAGTATAACAGGAGCTCATTTGAAACCACTCCCTATCACCCCACCCTAATCCTTTTTGCTGTGAGAGGCCCTTCTTTAGGTTCTGTTTGACTAACTTCAGGAGAGCAAAGTCCATGTGGCTACTGAAGAGAAGAGGAAAATAGACACAGCTTTGGATGACTCCACCCAATGCCCAGCGCTGGGATTTCCTACCCATTGTCTCATTGTAACCCATTGTGTCCCACGAAAGCCCTTTGCACCTCTCATCCCACCAAAAATGGAGATTTTAGACATAAAAATTTCCTTTATGTTTCTCATGACTGGCCTTCCCGTCCAATGAATTCTATCTTCTGGTTTTTCAGTAGAGCAGCAAAATCACTACAAAGTTTAAATTCGGCAAGTTTCTTAGATTCCAGGAACAAATGGATTACCACTCAGAGAACCTGTGTATTATCGTCCAGGAGAGAAATAATGAAGAGCTGGCCTGAAGTTCTGGGAATGGGAGAGAGAAAGGAAACAAACAAACAAACAAGGGTGATATCTCATAGGCAGCTGGAGACTGAAGTATGTGTGGAACCAACAGGTCAGACAGGACTGACTGTAGGAGGCAAAGTTGTGAAGCAACCATTGAAACACAACCATGGTGGCCCAACAAGTGTCCTCCAGTAAGTTGCTACACAGAAAGCCCCATAACTGTGCTCACAAAGGGCTCACAAACAATATAGACAAGACATTCAGGGATCTGATGAAAGCATGAAGGTTGAATGTCAGTAAGTCACGATCTCTGCTGTTCACATTTATGAATGACTTAAAAATCAGGAGGTTTATTTTTATGGTGGGCCTGTGGAGGGGAGTTGGAATCAGTGATATAGAGAAGGGATAGGGAACATTGGGAAGACATGGAAGAAAGACAGGATTTATTTAGTGATGGGATATTGGACCAGAAAAATGTGGGAGTATAGAAGGTACTCTAGACTGAATGTGTCCCCCATCCTCCCATCCCAAATTCATATAACATACCCTAATCCATCACATTTGGGGAAAACCACCCCGCCTATGGCAACTTGTTTGTTATAGCAGCCCAAACAGACTAAAAAGAGGAGCAAAGGAGAGGGCAAGAAACAAATTTTCCCTTTTGGATAACATGGCAGGTGGGATGAAGTAAACAGGGTGTTGGAAGTGGGCTGGAGGCAAAAATTGTCAACCCTGCAGGATTTAGTCATTGAATGAGTACATAATGGAAAGTAGCCAAAATCCATTCATTTGGAATGCTAATTTAAAAGTGGGTCTGTATCTGTCTGTTCTCCTGCCCAGATGGTGAGGCTGAAGGCTTCAATTTCCTCTATGGGGGAGGAACGCTGTGAGCAGTGGAAGGCTAAGGTGTCTACTCATTTTGTCCACAAGTCTAATTAGGTTTTCTGTGTTTATGGTTGATATGACTTTTATAAGCCTATCTTGGTGTCATTTGAAATGTAATTATTTTAGTGTCATTTCAAAACCTTCCCAGAAAGAATAAAGCAAAGTATTATGATGTAGAATTTTATATCCATACAATGAAGCATAATGCAGTCATTTTAAAAACAATGAATTTGCACTGAACCATGTGACTTGGAGTGATTTCCACAAAGAATGGTGACTGGAGAAACAAGACGACAAGCAGAGCTAGTATAAAACCTGTTTTTGTGTATAAGAAACTGCAGCAAAATTCTCCATACATGTTTACTTTGCATATATAAATTATTACATGAATTTGCAGAAAATATGGGACAACATGCAACAGGTACTCATAAGGGTTACTTTGAATTATGGCGGTGGAAGGAATTTGGGGTGGTAGCAGAATCAAAAGAAAATTTAAGACTGTATTTAAAAAATATGCAGTAATTTCATTTGCGAATGCATGTAAAACCTTATATGTACACTTGATATATATTTATAAAGGTTTAAAAAAGGATGAAAGCACATGTGAATTTAGTAAACAGTTATATTGAATTTCAATCAAGATCCAGAAGGAGGAAATTATGAATTCTCTTTCAATTTATCACCCCATCAGAGAGTATTTTTGTTGCTTCTTGTGTTCCAAGTATAATCTTTGGAAACTGAGCTCCCTAGACATGTTAATTTTGTTTCATGTATGAACTGACCCTGTGAAATCTCCTTTGTACTTGAGCTCCAAATTAAAGAAATCTGGCTTTTATTTAATTATCACAGAGTAATTTTATAGAGGAACTACTATGACTTCTTCAATTGTCATTTGCTTTCTTTCAGCATCTGAAAGACAGAACAACTTCAACTGGGCTCAACTTTCCTGTTGAGTGCAGAGTTTCAATGATTTCCTCCAAATGTGGATGCAATGTTGATTTGTATTCCTAGCTGTGCTCCTGTGATTGTGTAGAGCCTTCATCAATCTGTTTTTTCCAGCATTTGTCAGCAAAGTAGTTAGAAGCATCATGCTGCATTAATGAGAATCCCTCTGGGTCTCTAAAGCTGGGGTTAGTCTAGTGGGGAGGGAATTGGAACAGGGCTAGGACAATAGAAACCACAAGTTGCTCTGGGTGAATAAATCACTGCTCTGGGGACCATCTATCTGTATTACACCTGTGCTCAGGTACTGGAATACACTTTTCTCCATTGCTGCGTACTCAACCCTTCTTATTCTTCAGGCTCAGCTGAAAGTCTTATCTTGCACCAAGGTAGTTAATTATTTGTTTCATGTATGAGCTATTTTCTAGGATGTACTGCTAGGTATAATAGCAACCTCTCTCTGGTTCCTCTTCAACTTGAAGTAATCTTTCCCTCAATTTTCCCTTTTCTATTATGTAATAGAAACTAACTCATACCTTTTCTAGGCACATATTCCCTTCTACTTCCTATTATAATTACCTACTCTCCACTTTTAGAGTTGACATCTGAAAGAGGAGTTCTTTCCTATCCAAGGTGTTACCCTATCTGCACATTGCTAACAGTAAGGTACATGATAAATATTTGTTTACTGAGTTGTCTCACAGCTGAGATGAGATGGTGGACCATCATCTTTAAGAGGATCTTGGGGATTCCACAGGCATTGGATGTGTGCTCACAACATTGTTCTCTATCCATAGATATTTTGATGGATATGTTCCTCTTTATCTTTGCTAAATTCTAGCATACAGAGACATCATTAGAAAGAGCCCACTCCTCCTTTCTCATGAAACAGAAGATTCTTTTCCTGCTGTGACTTTCCAAACCCAGTAGTATAATCAGTGTTATGTTTTTACAATCTGTTGGTATTCTAAAAATGAGAACAATGACCTTTGTGTTAATTAGTTGATATGAGAGCCTGCTGGGACTAAAAGAATAAGATTTAATTGGACTTGAGATTATGTATTCCAATCATAACTGCAGAGGTAATAACTAATGTTACTGATGAGCTCAAATAAACATGTATCCATACTAATGTGCTTTTTAATCTCCTTCTTCTTGCTGAGATGTTCTCAGGATTAATTAGTAGTATGATAAATATACTAAAAACTGCCCCCAAATCTAGAAACATAGAAAAATACTTCACTGTACTTTTTTAGATGAACAAATGGACCTATTTTTTTAAACTTGGAGGTACATTACCTGAAAAGGTATGAAAGAATTTAATTAAAATAGGGTAACTATATTATTTGAAAATAGAAAGAATATGCTTTTTAAAATGGATATAACTCATACATCTCTACTTTTCATAGACCCTTTATTTTAGGTAGAAGTGTATGTTTTGAAGAAAAAAAATCTATAGTGTAAGGATATAGAGTCATAGGAAAAGCTAGAAGTACTATTTTAGGTAGGGTGTCTCAGAAGACAAAGCAAATGTAGGATGGTAATGGTATTTATAAACCTTCCGGTTTGTGTTAGCTTCAACACCACACACACTTCCATCAGAGTTATCTGATATCTGTTGTCCTGCTTGTCCCAAGCAAGAGTGGCTTACTTTATCATTGTACTTGACCTAGAATCCTTTAAATCCATCTTCAGCCCATCTCGGAACCTCTCGTAATTGCAAATCTGGTTTTCTGGACTGTGTATGGAACACTTGTCCCAGGTATTAAAAAAAATTAAGAAGTAATGTAGAAGATAAATTGTTTTGTATCCTGTGATATAGACAAGGCACGTTCCAGGCAGCACACATCTGAAGCCTTCTGTAACAACATCCCTAGGACAGCCATAGAGATGACAGGGGGTGAGCCTCTTTGTCCACAGTGCCCTGGAGCAGAAACACAGCCCTTGAGTTGTTGGCTTTCAGCTGTATGGAAGCACAAATATGTCCCCTGATATAACCAAGGTTTTTATTCTAGCCTTGTGGTCATAGTCAAGTGTCCTGGCAGTTTCTTGTTCTCCAGCCGTACTCTGCTCCACATTCTTTATTGTTTGGAATAAGTGAGGAAAGACTGCTCTTTCTTATGATGTAGTCATGGAAATGGGTCCATGGCTCATGGTTGCAGCTGTGACACCCATGTCACATCTCCTGAAATGTATTTGGAAAATACAAGGAAGACTATATGATAAAGTAGAAAAAAATGTAGGGTCCTTGTATTTCACTGTCAATTTTAACACTTTACTCTGATCAAAATCAGAGTCTAAGAAATCACTTGAGTTAGTCCCTGTTCAGGGAACTTTGGCTATCCCTTTCTCTTAGTTTGCTGATGTGTATCTAAGCATTCTCTGACTTATGGGGAAGTGACATACTGCTCCTTCCAGTCCCAGGGGCACAGCCCCTAGTGTCATCACCATGGATGCTGTTGATTACTTATTCATTTGTTTGGTTATGTTTGTTTATTTATATCTTGTTTTAGTTCATGAAGAATTTGTGGTGCCCCAAGGGAGCTGTCTGGTAAGATCATGGCTTCCTAACTTCTATGTGTTCAGATGCAAAGGATGGGAAGAGGCTGAGGAAAGCCACAGGGACTTTTGAGGAATGACTCCGAGGAGCAGAAACCCAGGAAACCTGGGTGGCTGTGGTGGTGGCAGTTATATAACTCTGCTCCCAAACTTTTGAATTTTGCCCCTTCACTTTGTGCTTTGCCTAACTTGTGAGCTGCAGGCATTCTCATTTTAAAATGTGTAACTGAGTATCTGGAAGAAGTTTAAAGATTATGTAATGCTCAGTTTGTTGATAGTTCATTATTTTTCTCCCAACTTGTGGCTGAGGTCAGATGCATGGGTAGTTGGATTGGAAAAGTAGAGAAAGAGGTGATTTTGGAGTATGCAGACATTTGGGGCAAAACAGACAGTGGAGGCGTGGGAAGATAAAACCATTAGCCAGGCATTGTTCATCTAGACAGCCAGGAATAGAAACTGGATGGGCACTGAATGAATAAGAATGTGAGAAGTGGAACAGTAAACTATAGTTACCAGGAATTTCATCTGGGCTGGCAGTGCTCCATGCTCCATGACATCTGAAGCAATCTTCCTGTTTTTTCCTTTTTTCTGTCCTTCTTCATCTCCATCTCCTCTTCTCCTACGTCTTGCTTTTCCTCTTTCTCCTTTTTCTTCCCTTTCTGCATCGTGAATGACTTCAGTTCTCCTAAGGGGAGATCTATTGATACTATAGTCTTGTTACAAGATTGACTAAATAAAATCTTTAAAGCATTAGCAATCAAAGGGAAATTACAGAGTGCCCTGCTCCTTCAATTGGCAAACAAGGAACACAAAGCTCCAAGGGATGTCATCCAATTAGCACAAGGTCATACTGGGGTTATAATTCAGGCTTCCTGACTCCTAATTAAATATTCTTTCTTTTCTACAACAAAATTTCTTAGGTAAACAGAAAACTGCATACAACAAATAATGTTATTTTACTCATAAAACAAACTGGTAAACTGCATGAACAATGTTAACACTGAACTAAAATGTGGAAATGAAATGGGGCAAGAATTTGATTATAAAAGTACTTTGTAGTTACTCCTTTATTCATATTCCTTAAAATTATAGAATTGATTCAAATTTTCCCATGTTACAGTGGTAGAAGCAAAACAAAGCCAAAGGTATTTTATAAATAATCCAAAATCCAATTTGAGTTTGGATGATCTGGATTTATTTTTCTACTTGAATTTTCTGTTCTTCATTCTACTTAAATTTCATGATGAAGTGATAACTGTAATGAAAGAGAGAGAGAGTCAGGAATACATATCTAAAAGCTTGTCATTTAGTTTTGATTTCTAAAAGGTCATTTGATCTGGCTTAACTATCCCATCTTTTCATCTTAAATGAGCTCTGTGGTCAAAATGGTGGCTGCATATAAAATGACTAAGGATAGATTGAGCTGTAGAAACATGAAACAGGTGTTTCATAGGCCAGTCCTGGGTATATAAAATATAATAGTTAACATTAATGATAGTCACAAACAATATTTATTTGGCTTCATCCACATTTGTACTACATTCTCCCTACAGTTAAAACTTTTCCCAAATATTTCCAGGAATAGATGGGATGTTAGGTTGGTCGAGCAGAGATAGAGTTTTATATGAACTTCTGCCAAGTCCACCTGGCATGTTTGCTGGCTCTTTCTTCGTGTTTTCCCAGTTCAGTATAATAATGCTACTGATGACAAAATTTAACAGCTGTTCAGACAATACCTGTTTGGCAGCGTGGAGCCCAGGCTGCCAGGGTTTCATGTTCAGAGCACTACATATCTGTGGTACTAAATAGTGCCTAGCAGTCTGAGGCACATAGACCATCACTGAGGTCTATAGGATAAACATTATCTCTGATTCAAACTGAAGAGGCTGGGCTGAGAGTGTTTTAGTAACTTGTTTAGGATCACACAGCTAGTAAGTAGCAAGACAACATTTGAAACTAGACAGTTCAACTGTAGCACCTGCCCTCCTAGCGTTGCACTAAATGTCTTGATTGCAGGGGACAACTGGAAACTACCACTAGACTAGGGCCAGTCTTCCTGCTGGCAAACTGGTTTTCTGGAGAACAGCTGCTGGTGCTGGGGAATTAGAATAGCCGTGGGTACATATAAACCTGGCTGAACAAGCACGAAAATTTTTGCTAAGTGAAGTGCCAGAGAAAAAGAACTGCCCTCTACCAAAGAATGACTAAGACAGAGAATAGGCCCCATAACATATAAGTTTAGGGCAAGAAGAGGTGACTCAGCCCCAGTTACCTGGATTTGTCAAGATAATGTCACTTGGTTTCAGTGGACACATCTTTACTCTAAAGAGGAGGAAGCCTTTAACCATACAAGAGATTCTTGTTCAGTTTTGGCAAATGCTTAACCAAACATAGCAGAAATGAGATAGTTTTTCTTCTCCCCACTCCAGAGCCCAGCTTAAATAGAAGAGTCCTACCAAACTTTCTGTAGAGTGATCCCAAATCTGGCTGCCTAGCCAGGAGACCCAGCAGACATGCAGGCTGTTCCTCTCCAGTTTCTGGAGGATAAGGATGGCCTTTACCAGAATGTTCTGAGTGCTGAATTAGTCAGAGAACTCAGGCACTAAAAGTATTCTCTAATCCATATCCTCTGTCTCAACACTGGTGAGGAATGTGGGAACCCTGGAGGCTGGTACATGAAAGTTTCACATTTGTTTTGGAATTGAGAATGATTCTTTCTTTTTCTCAAGGTGAAAAGTTTGATACCCTAGATATACATATAAATGTAATATACTATTGCCCACATCCGAAATCAAGGAAGCAAATGTTCAACATTTTGAAAGATTTTCATAGCCTGGCACATATGTGGCAGCTGATTTCTTTATTCTGAAGCATGACAACCATAAAAATAAATTCTCAGGTCATAAGTTTCATTTGATGGATTATATTTCAAAGCTTGCCCTCAGATCATCTTTAGAACATGAATGACATCTTCCACATGCCAGCTGTTCTTCCACTCTACTTCAGCATAACTTTAATTTGTCATCATCATCCCTGTACCCTAACCTATTCCCCTCCCAGGTGTGCCTGGAATCGTGTTCTGGCCTACTGGTTGCTGACCTAGGCTTCTGGCCAACAGTAGCAGCTGCAGAGTTGACATCTGCTCACATCCTGACAGCAAGTTTCTCAAGTGTGGCTATTAAGTCCCTATATATATAAAGAAAAGGGAGATAAAGCAAAAGGCAGAAAGGACTGAAGTTACTGGCAATTGCTGAAAGAATGAATGCCGATGATTTTCAATAGGAAAACTAGATGGGTGGGATCATGAAACTACTTATTACCTGATGCTGGTGAGAAAGCAGAACCAATGACAAAAGCAGGCAAGTCCTCCATGGGTGGATGCTCATAGCAGTCTGACAATAGGTAAAACATGTGCAGACCAAGAAATCTGGCCCTTTCTCAAAGACTATTCTTTCTATTACAAGCTTCTATTATTTATTTAATATAGGGAAGACAAGGAGGGATCAAATGTCCTTAGCCTTGTCTTTGGGGATACTGATATGAGCTTCACGTTTAAACAGGAGAAAAACTGGGGCAGTGATCAAGAGATATGCATAGTTAGTTTTGGTTAAACTATGGTCTGGTTGAATATAATTTCAGGATTTCATGCATGAGTAGTGACACATTCAAATTTCTCAACAAAATATTAGTTTAATAATATAAAATGATTCAATAAAATTTCATTCTTTGTTTTAAGCAAGGAAAATAGAAAGTCTTAGTTGTTAGTTATGCAATTAGATTAAATTTCGGAAAGACACTGTACTGTGTCACTCTGGTATAGTTGAATGAATTTGAGATTCAAAATAGACTAACCTGGTTTACATGGTTTTATGACCTTGGACAAATAATTTAACTCTCTCAGCCTTAGTTTGTTTATTCATTAAATGGGGCCATAGTCACCATAATGTGGAATAGCTACAAGGATTATACTAAATGAGGTTAATAATGTACCTATCAATATACCTAGCATCTTATAGGAACTCAATAAATCCCTGCTTAACTCTCTGTCTTTTGAAGTTTGGAGATTTGTTCATTCAATGTACATAGCACTTTTCCCAGCTTCCTTACAAAGAAATCAAGCTATGAACAGGAACCTTATAAAATTAGAAAACTGGGAACTAAAAGGAGAAAAGAAGAAGCTACAGAATCCTAGGAAGAACTATTGACTAGAGTCAGAAGCTGTGGCCTAAATCTTAGTTTTTTTCCTTACTAGCTACAGAATGATAGGCACATGAATACCTTAAAGCCTTAGTTTTCTTATCTAAATTAAGGAGGTTACAATATTTTCTTTGCAGACATTTATTGAAGACATCATTTCTATGCACATAGTACTTTTGACATTGAGTTTCACACAAAGTAAGAATTCTATAAAAAGCTCTAAAGTTGGCTTCAGAACCCCTGCACTTGGGGTACAAAGGAACAGGCTTGACAGGCTTCCCCATGTCTCTCCTCACACAAAGAATTCACTGGGAGCATCTCTTACTCTCAACTCTGATACATGGAATTACTTTGGTATTGACAGATACAATAGTATTTTCAAAAGTCCTATTTAATATCTGAATGTTCTTCCTTAAAAAAAACAGGTTGATGGAAGCTACTTCTTCTCCAATACTTTTTTCCCCATAAAACCTGTCTTGGATATTTTATCTTACTACTTTTTATTTTAAATCTTTCATTTTCTATAGGAAAATTTCTATAAATTGCCAAGAATAGTACAATCTTAACATGCTACAAGGGAATGATGAGATTATAATGAGCTTCAGGGAAAATCACCCATACAGAGAATCAATTAGGGAATGAAAATTTTCAGATCTCATACTGAAGGTTCTTGAAAAGAAAATCTGTCCCCAAAGTAAAAGGAATTATATTCTCAAATGATTGCTTAGTCCCTGACTCCTATTCTAACTTGAGCTCCAGCTGTGTTCATTTTATTTCATTTTCTTTCAAAGTGGAGATAAACAAGAATGAAACACTGTGCATATGTAGCATGATGGTTCCAAGGAGTCCAATAGGCTTTAAACATATTATCCCATTTATCTTATCAAAACTATAATATATAAATGACAAATGTAATGTCCCTATGCATGCAAATTCAAAAACCAAGGAGTGATGAGGCAAATCAATAGGTGAAGTATAAGCAGACTCCTAGTCCAGTGGCCTGAATATGAGGCTAGCAACAAACAAGGTCTGGTCACTTGCCTCAAAAACCAAATGGAAAAAGCAATGATGAAAAGCAGGAAAGGAATTTATTTAATATAAATTAAATAAAGGGAAGACAAGGAGGGATCAAGCATCCTCAGCCCTGTCTTTGGGGATAGAGATATGAGCTTCAGGGGCTTTTTTTGGGGGGAAGGGTTGGGCAGTTTTGGGGGTTACACTCAGGGTCCCATGCTTGCTAAGCAGGTGCTCTACCAGTTGAGACACTCCACTAACCCTTTTTTCCATTGGTTAATTTTGACACAGGGTCTTCCTTTTTGCTCTAGCTGGCCTGGACTGCATTCCTCCTATTTGAACTTCCCCATACAGCTAGGATGACAGGTTGGCACTATAGTGCCCAGCCATTGCTTGAGACAGGGTCTCCCCAATATTTTGTCCAGGCTGGTTTCAATCTGATCCTGTCTGTCTTTACCTTCTGAGTAACTAAGACTGCAGGCTTGAGCTACCATACCCAGTGTGAGCTTCCAGGTTTAAATAAGGGAAACTGGTCTGGTTGATCATTATTTCGGGTCTGTTTCTGTGAGGTCCTGCAGGCTCCAGAGGAAGAGTCATTGTTGGTTGAAGGGATGATCTCATCATGAGATCATTGCTCCTGCTTAGGGGAGCAGCCTCAGATCCTATTGTGTGGTAATTAATACCATTTAAGGAGGTAGTTTTGTGATGGAGTGATCTGTCTGGAAGTCTCCACTGTTTCTGGAGTCCAAGGTGAATGTAAGAGAGAATGGCTCAGGGAAAAGGACAAATTAGGAAGGTAAGATGTCATTAATGCCTTCAAGGTATTGGCAATGACAGACTTTTAGGCACCATTCTGGTGTTCTGGATCAGGGCATTATAAAAACTAGTCTGTTGATTATGATGACCCTGAACATTTTAAAAGTACTTTAGTTATTCTTATTTTGCTGTCTTCATTTTTGAAGGGAAAGCTTGCCAGCTTTATATGAGTACCCTTTAAAGGATTAATATGGCTGCCTATCTTCAGAGTTGTTCAGGAATTTGACCCAAAGTTTAAGGTCCTAAAGGATTCAGCTACTAAAAGCAGACAGAGATGGAAAGCTTTTATCTTGCATTCATTACTCATTGGGAATCTATAGGTCCAAGTGAAGAGTCAGTGTTTTTTAGTAAAAGCAGGCCCTAGGTCTTTGTAACAAGAACATATTGACGTAGATGACAAAGCAGGGAAATGAAACTGGGTTGTGGAAATTTTGAAGTATCACCATACACCTTCAAAGGAGGCTGGGTACAGTATCAGAAGATGCTGCATTTTGAAGGGCTGGGCATATAGCTTAGTGGTAAGAATGCTTGCCTAGTATGTGGAAGGCCCTGGGTTTGATACTCAGCACCACCAAAAGTTTGTATATTTTGAGAAAGAGAGAGAGAGAGAGAGAGAGAGAGAATTACTGTACCTTTCGCATCTTTCATTGCAGTACATTGTTAAAATTGTTCTATTTAATTATTTGTTTATTGATGGGTTTTAAGTATTTTTTATTAGCATACATTGATAGTACAAGAGGGTTTCATTGTAATAATCTCATAGATGCCTACAGAACTTGAACAAGTTTAGTGATGTTAATATCTTTGGTACTATTCACAATTTCAGACACTCACTGGGAATCTTAGATCATATTCCTCTTGTCCTCTATGGATAAGGGAAGACTTCTGGAGTTAGTATTTTAAGCCTGTTGGAATGATATTTAAAGGGTGAGAACAATATTATAACTTGGCATGGGAGTTAGCATTTTTATAAGTCACTAGCCAGTTAAGAATGTCAAGGTATACCTTTCAACAGTTTAAGAAAATATACGAATAAATTGCTTTGATCTCAAAATCAAGTTCTTAAGAAAATAATTGGGCTGACTTAGGGATGGACACAGCACATTGCTACTTACAGAATGAATTCACAAATGCATAGAAGGAAGTCTTTGTCCTCAAGTTGCCTTCTGTGCCTGTTCATTTGCTGAAGACCAAGAGGACTGGACCAGAAAAAAGAAATCTCTGTGACCTCACCTACCTATGATGGTTTTTGATGTGTCTACTTGCTAGGCTGAACAGCAGACCCCAGAGCTCCTCCCAGAATGTTTTTTACATTAGCTACAAGAGACATTCTCCCCCAGTTATTCAATCAAATACAATATAGGTGCTGCTGTGATAGGATTTTGCATCTCTGACTAAAGTTCCTAATTAGTTGACTTTAATTTAATCAAAAGAGAAAATATCTTGGATAATCTAAGTGAGTCAGATTTAGGGAAGATGTAGACCTCTCCCAGGTTAAGAGGTTCATGCCTGTGGACAAGACACTTCACCTTGTGTTGGGATTGCAGCCTATTCATGGTCTTTCCTTCCTTACCAACTGCCCTGCAGACTCTGGACTCATGTTGCTTAGTCAGGTGATAAGTACATGAGCTAATTCTTTGTAATAAAGAGAAATAGATGAATAGATCTTCATTTTCATGGAATTTTCACAGAGAGCTTAAATAATTTGCCTGAGATCACTCAGCTAGTTAGTAAAAAATAATTTTGTGATGTAAATTAGCTTGAAAAACATTAAATTTAAGTCAAAATGTGACTAGTAATAGCTACAGAACCAAAATATTTAATAAAAATTAATTTAGGCCCTTTGAAAAGTAGTTTATTATAAATTTTAATGCATACATGAATGAAACATTCAGTCTACTGATGGAGATGAATGCAAATGCATTTCTCTGTATATATAAGTGTAATATATATATATATTTCTTCTTATATACACCTATCAGGATATAAATCTTGATGTGTGTGTACGTGTAAGTAAGGAATGAACAGAACAAATCCATGAACTGTGCAAGATTATATAATTCCAGAGAAGCTAGTTATAGTATATAGTATCAAGAACAGGAAAGTAGTTGAAAGAACTACTTCAAATTAGTAGTTATCACAATACTTGGGTGTGGCTCATGGAGGACAGCATGAGCCAAAAAAAGGATAGTTTGAGAAAGAACTTCATAAAAACCAAAGAAGTTTTTAGTATGTAGTTGATAGTTGTGATAAAATAGGGAGACTTGGAGCGAGAAGGCCCTTTTCCTGCTTCCTTTGAATTTGGACAAATAAGAGGAGAAACCTACTTTCTATTCTCCATGGATAGAGTTTCTATGGCTTCTCTCTCTTTAGATAAAGCTTTTAAGTTTTCTGGAAGCAGTAGTTTGAGTTCCTAGAGCTTCTGTCATTGATTCACTGTTTAAGCAATAAGTAGCCTCCTAGCACGTGCAGTCAGCTCAGTAGGTTTCCGGCATCGTGAGCCTGGAGGTTTAGACAACCCCCCTACACAGAGAACTTGCACTGCTTCAGAGCACAGGATCTGCAAACCAGTTTTTCCAACTGTGTAAGGCATTAGGAATCATGTTTCCTTAAAAAGCCTTTTCCAGTAGCACATTGTTAGGAGTTGAATTGTGCCTCCTTTCAAGAAAACATAATGTTGAAGTTCCAACCTCCAGTGCCATAGAATGTGACCCAGAAAAAGGGTCATCACAAAAATCATCAAGTTACAATGAGACCAATAGGTTGAGTTCTAATCCAATATGACTGGTGTCCGTATAAAGAGAGGAAATTTTCCCACACAGGCAAATACGTGGAGAAGATGATATAAAGACAGAAATATAGGGGAACAGCATATGAAGATGTAGCTGCAGATTGGCAGACATATATGGTAAGGTTGCCAATAGACCACCAGAAACTAGGAGAGAACAATGGAGCAGATTCTCCTCTCATGCCTCAGAAGGAACCAACACCAGTGTCACTTTAGTTTTGGACTTCTAGCTGCCTGAACTGTGGGACAACATTTCTGTGACTTTTATCCACCCAGCTTTTGGTACTTTGTTTTACAACCTAAGAAACCAACACACACACACACACACACACACACACACACACAAATATGCAATTAAAATTACTATTCTGTAGTATAAAAGAAACATGCTTTGAGTAAATTTATCAAATCTCACTGTATTTATTCCAAACAGAAACATGTCTGTCATAGAAAATATGTTTGAACAAATACCTTTATGTTTCCTAAACTGGCACTTACAGTAAGACCTCTCACCAAAATCTATTTGCTCTCTCCAGCTTCTATCTCAGCTGCAAATCATTTTATATTAATTCCTTAATTTGATTCTTAGCTGCTATGAATGGTTAGTCCTTGGGATAGAACCCAGTGTGCAAGGGTATCAGTGTCCAATTCGAATGGCAGTGTCTTTGATATCCTTTTTATTTTTGAATTTTCTGAGGAGAGAAAGAATTTGAGGCCCAAAAAGAAGTGTATTGTGTTTCTTTTAAATCTGTGGTTTGTCCTTTTTGGCGTTAGTTATTCTCTGTTAAACCCACATGGAAGTCACTAATGACCACTTCTTTCAAAACTGGGAGCAGTTTTGCCTACTGACTGTTAGCCAAAAGGAATTCCTACTGGGAGAAATGCTTTCATTTTTTCATTAGGCATTACTTTATTTTGAGCAAAGTGCAATTTGCACTATAATACTTCAGCCATTTTTTTTCCTGAGGGTATTAAGTATATTAGCAAAAGTATTGCCTAAATATTTCTGGTTAGAAGATGAAGAAACTAGTTCTTTTTGAATGGCTTACTTTTCACTGTCTATATCTCTTACTATTGTTTCCTTTCCCCAGAATGAGGAAGAGGCAGAAACTTATTTCCATCTTAACTTAGTCACAAGAGTATTTTTGTTGAACCAACCAGAGCCAATTATTGTTATGTGGGTCATGTGTGTGACAGCTGAGTGACACTGAAAACATTTGACACTGTTAGGGAGAACTTTATTCAATCTCTTGCCAACCATGGAAAATAACTGCTTGCCAGTGAGAGATTTTCCCCTAATTTGAAAATATAGAGCTCTTTTTGTAAGAAACCATGGATTCAGTGAAAGTGCACCTAAGCCCATATTTCCTTTTCATTTTCTGTGAGTGTTGTCTATTTGTCTCTACCTCTCATGCATATTTAACCACTTTTTCTATGTGTTATAAAGGAGCTCTCTTACTTTCTAGGATTTTGATTGCATCTGTAAACACTAGCAAAACTCTTTGACTTTATTTCATTTTCTAGAGATGTTAATTTGACTGTAGGAAAAGAAAAGATCTTCAGAGGATAGAAAAATAAATAAAAGAAATACTACAAGTAGAGAAAATTAAAATGAAATGGGCTATTAAATCAAAGTTATAATTTTAGCAAAATGAATATTTTATTTGCATCATATAAAAATGTATTATTGCATTTGCATCATATAAAAAAATCTCAATGTTTCTGCTCTTGATACAATACAGGTGTAAGAAATAACTGAAAACGTGACTCATATTAAAAATGCTTTTTTGATTTTTCATAAAAAAAAATTGTTTTTCCAGGGCTTTCTAAAGTTTCCTAATCCATACTTCACAGCTACAAACAAATGCAAATAGATTCATGTAAGAGCTGGAGAAAGTGGTGTAAATTAGTAAGCAGGCAGAAGAGGAAAGAGCCCAAGTCTAGTCTCAGTAGCAATGTGGGATAGAGGTGATTGTGTATTTCATTCAATCATTTAAGGTGAATTTGAGACAGAGACCACTGTCAGAATAGAAGGCAAATAAACTCTGAGCCCTTAACTTATTTCCCATTAAAAGAAAATTATTACTGATGAAAAATTTCATCCCATAAAATGCCCACAGTAAGTCCCCAGAAATAACTCAGATGTCAGACAATTGTTGGAACAAAATTATAGCACTTAACTCTTAGTTGATTTAAAAATTGCTCTGGCTTTGCTCATGTAGGTTATGATTAACAGTTACCTAAGTAACTGCAGAAACTTGAAGGTCACTGTTGCTGGAGACATTGACTCTTCACTTGAGCCTACAGATATCTGATGGGTGATTAAAATAAATTAAAAGGCTTGGCATCTTTGTCTTCATATTGTGTCTGTCACTTTTGCTGTCTTAACCCTTGGATCCAATTCTACTGAGTTCTGCATGTAGACTTGTTGATCATTTTAAAACGTTTTTTCTAAGATTATATAATACAGAGTTAACTTGACCCATTATTTCCTTTTGGAGCTGGTATATGATTTTTCTATTCCACTTAAGGAACTTGCTCAGTAGCTCAAGTACCTAAAGTCTCTGAGACTTATCATGGCCACAGATCAAACCATAAGACCAGAATCTTGGTGCAAGACAGCGGCATCAACAGCTCTCAGAGCAACTCAGTAGTTACTGGGTTAAGTTGACCATTCACTAGCCCACTAATTACAGGGCCAGGTTGTTTACACACAAGATGAAAGACATCTTTTGAAATTGTGCCCATGACCAATGGGAGTTGCCAGATTGGCCTACCCTAACAAATCAATAAAATCTTGCTTTCTCCTTTGTTGAGTGGGCAGTCTAATCACCTCTTTGATAATGTGCACTCTTTTTTGCTTGTGGGCTTAAGTCCTAATACAGAAGCTTTGCTTGTCTGTAATATATGTCTTGGTCTCATTTCTACTGTTTCTATGCCTTATGATCCTACTTTCCATTATCGAATTGGCCAATATTATGCACATTTTGGGTATACAACCTCCTGAAGGTTGTCATAGCAAGCTGAAGTGCTGACCTCCTTTATAGACTGTAGGCTAGCTTTTATGACTGGCAGATCTTTGGGAGAAGAAATGATCTGTTTTTCTCCAGAAGAAGAACAGCTTTATGGGTTTTACTGCCATTATGCTGAGAGGAATGGAGATGTAAATTGAATACCTGGAGGTGACTCCTACTTACTAATTATAGTCCCAAGTGCCTGGGTCCTCATGACGGATATCATGGCATATGCTCTGTTATCCAACTGTGCTGAGTCATATGGAAATAAGAGACACTGAAACATATTACAAAAAATTTTAATCCATGGTTAGGTTGAGAATTTGAAAAGTATAGACAAATATGATTTAGAAACCAAATGTTCTTTGATTTCAATTCTAGCTCTATCACTTATCAAACGTATGACCTTAGGGTTTTTTTTAATGGCCCAGTTCTGATACTATAAAAAGTAGAAAATGTCACTATTTACTCCAGAAATTATGATGATTAAATAAGATAATGTTGAGTTAATTTCCAGCAGGTAGCTTATCTGGGCCAGATGATCAATTACCCTAATTCAGGTGAGTAAATCCCTATTGATAAGATTCAGCCCTATCATTTTGTGTCAGAGGGATATTTTTAAAGCATTGGCACAGTTAAATCAGAAATACCCAAGCCAGAATCCTAACTCAACAACTTAATATGTGTGTGACTTTGGGTATAATGCTTTTTTTTCTAAATGTCTGTTATTGGTGAAAAAAGGATACTAAAAGCATTGACCTTATAAGATGGAATTTTAGAAAATGATATTATATGTGTGCTTAGCCTACAGCTTGGCATAAGTGTTAAGCAAGCACACACACACACACATTACCTAAATTCAGTCAAATCAATCAAACACTAATGTAGGTGCAGCTGTCATAGGATTTTGCAGATGTGATTAAAGTCCCTAATTAGTTGGTTTTAATGTAATCAAAAGAGAAATTATCCTGGATAATCTATATAGACTAAGTTATTTGGAAGGCCTTTGAAAGAAGGCTTAGGCCTTATCTAGGTTAAGAGACTCTGTCCTATGAACATCAAACCACCTTGTTCTTATTGGGCTTTAATCTGCTTGTGATCTTTCAATCTTGGTCTTGATCACCTGCTCTGCAGACTTTGAACTTGCCTTGCTTAGTTAGTTCTTACAGTTGTATGTGATGTATTAGTTACAATATGTTAATTAGTTACTATATCCAATTAGTTACTACCTTGTAACTAATGTAATATGTATATGTAATACATATGCATAGTACATATATGTACTATGTATATGTAAGTACATATGCATAGACATATGTAATTAGTTACTACTAATTTTTATTACTAAGAGTGGTCTTTGGGTGCAACCACTAGATCAAGTATTTATTCAGGTGTTTCTTTGACTATAACCTCTGTTAGCTGAACAGATCAAAAATCTAGGAACATAAATGGAATTGGTGAGGTCTAGCAAATAAAAAAACCATTAATATCTAGGGATCACAGAAAGAAATATTTCCAACATGTTTTCATTAGATGACACATTCTATAAAGTGAGACAAAAGAACACAGATTGATATGTAACTTACATGACTGCCCTCTCCACTTTACTTTGTAAGGCCAACAATACATATGGTTCTCTCAAAAACAGCAATAATTAGCACTGTTTTATGCTAAGTGCTGTGCTAGGTTCTGGAGATAAGAAGGTTGAAAAAAAGAGATGCTACTTCTTTCCTTACAGAGTTACTGTCTAATAAGGATGTAGACATTTAAAAAATCACCCAAGTAAATATACAGTTATAGATTATGTAGGTGCTATCATGGAAAAGTAAAATTTGCAGTTGGGGAGCAAAGAACAATATTCCTAGTTTTCCAGGGCTGATTTTATACAGAAAGTCTCGTTT
This sequence comes from Castor canadensis, assembly GCF_047511655.1. Taxonomy (NCBI): domain Eukaryota; kingdom Metazoa; phylum Chordata; class Mammalia; order Rodentia; family Castoridae; genus Castor; species Castor canadensis. The sequence continues at coordinate 33,051,212 of NC_133395.1, read as the reverse complement.
TCCAAGGAGCCCCTCAGTCCTGGGTAAACAGGAGATATACCCTAGCAGTATAGCTGGGAGCCTTGACAGATGTGGTGTCAGAGAAAACCCATGGGAGGAGATGAACCTCTATACTTAATGCTTGGTGAGTAGGAGTTGGGCAGCTTCATACTCAGTAGAGCAGAATTCCTGGGAAATGAGCAGTTATGTAAAGCCCAAGATTGGAAAGAACATAGTAAAACAAACAAACAAACAAACAAATAAATAATAAATAAAGGACCAGAGATGAGGGAGGGCCTTGAAATGAGGCTGGGGAAGCAAATAGATTATGCAGAGCCTTGCAGTCCATGTTGGAAGTGTCAACCACTAAGTGAGGCAGGCACCCTTATGTGCAAACTCCTACACTGAAAGGAAAGAAAGCTGATGCCTTTTTAAAAGACTATTGATCTAGTTTTAAAGATTTTCTTTTAAATGGGCACGTGAACTAAACAGAACTTTCTCAAAAGAAGAAATTCAAATGGCCAGAAAACACATGCTCACCATCTCTAGCAATAAAGGAAATGCAAATTAAAACCACACTAAGATTCCACCTCACCCCTGTTAGAATAGCCATCATCAGCAACACCACCAACAACAGGGGTTGGCGAGGATGCGGGGAAAAAGGAACCCTCTTACACTGTTGGTGGGAATGTAGACTAGTACAACCACTCTGGAAAAAAATTTGGAGGCTACTTAAAAAGCTGGACATCGATCTACCATTTGATCCAGCAATACCACTCTTGGGGATATACCCAAAAGACTGTGACACAGGTTACTCCAGAGGCACCTGCACACCCATGTTTATTGCGGCACTATTCACAATAGCCAAGTTATGGAAACAGCCAAGATGCCCCACCACTGACGAATGGATTAAGAAAATGTGGTATCTATACACAATGGAATTCTATGCAGCCATGAAGAAGAACGAAATGTTATCATTCGCTGGTAAATGGATGGAATTGGAGAACATCATTCTGAGTGAGGTTAGCCTGGCTCAAAAGACCAAAAATCATATGTTCTCCCTCGTATGTGGACATTAGATCAAGGGCAAACACAACAAGGGGACTGGACTATGAGCACATGATAAAAGCGAGAGTACACAAGGAAGGGGTGAGGATAGGTAAGACACCTAAAAAACTAGCTAGCATTTGTTGCCCTTAATGCAGAGAAACTAAAGCAGATACCTTAAAGCAACTGAGGCCAATAGGAAAAGGGGACCAGGAACTAGAGAAAAGGTTAGATCAAAAAGAATTAACCTAGAAGGTAACACCCACGCACAGGAAATCAATGTGAGTCAATGCCCTGTATAGCTATCCTTATCTCAACCAGCAAAAACCCTTGTTCCTTCCTATTATTGCTTATACTCTCTCTACAACAAAATTAGAAATAAGGGCAAAATAGTTTCTTCTGGGTATTGGGGGGGGAGAGGGAGGGGGCGGAGTGGGTGGTAAAGGAGGGGGTCGGGGCAGGGGGGAGAAATGACCCAAGCCTTGTATGCACATATGAATAATAAAAGAAAAATGAAAAAAAAAATAAAGATTTTCTTTTTGTTTCAACTAAAACTCTTTGGAGAAACTTATGAGGAATCAGCCAAGGTCACCAAGTCACTCTGCTTCATTCTTTTAGGCAGCCTAGAGTAAGCTTGGTTTATTATAATACTGAACTGAGCATGCCCAGAAATATTTGGGTCTAGCATTCTTCCTTCTTAGATAATATATAAATATGGCTACCCCATATGTGCTCTCCTATATGAATATGTATAGGTTCTGCCCTTGCTTCCTTTGGGGACAACATTGCTTTGGAAGTAATCCCTCTGCTATTACTTGCTGCAGGTAGTAAATCTTTCTCCACTGTTTTCATTCCCTGGTTGTGTTTTTTGGCATTGCACCCAACAAAATGCACATCCACTGCAGATGATATAGGGGAGAAAGAGGAAGAAGAGTGAATTTTTATCTCAATAGCAAAAGAAAGGTTCTGAACTTTGCTATTTTAGTTTTAGGCAAAGAGACGACTAGGCTCAACATTTATACATGGTTAATTATTTAAGATGATCACTCTGGCTACAGCAGGGAGAAATTATAGGAGGTGAAAAATGGACATGATGAATGATGGATGCATTTGAGAGAAAATCTGATGTTTTAAGACCATTTGTTTTTCATCTGTTTAAGGTAGAGACACCTAAAAAGTGGTATTCAAAATGTGGTCATAACACCAGCCTCGATATCTGGGTGCTTGTTAGAATTGCAATTTCTTGAGTCCCTGTGCAGACATACAGTAGTAAAGGTCAAGGTCACCTCCAAGTTACTCTCACACATAGCTAAAGTTTGAGAACCATCCTTAAGAAAACACAATTGCTTTCAAAGGCAAGATTTAGGAAGGATGGAAACATGGTTATGGTGTCACTCCACTTGGAGGTGAAGAGTCTGAAAAACAAATGCGGCCTTAGAAATAGAACAAAGGCCTTCATTGTACTGGTAAACATAACTCAGACATTTCACATTCTGGATTACATTAATTTGCTCCTGGTGGGATGATTAGCAGCTCAAGGGAAGGTATTTAAACTGCAGTTTGAAAGACAAAAATAGCTAGTTTAAAATTTGTCAATAATTAGTAGGTAAAATAGTGACTGAAAAGAAAAGCCATAGAGCAGACAGTTTCCAGGACTACCTAAAACTAGAGTCTCATCCTATCCTGCATTATTGTGATTCCATGGGCAGAAAGAATTTTAGTATTCAACTCTTCGGTGTTTAGATCTGGATAACTATGTCCAAGTATCCAAAATCTCAGGCAAAAATTTCCATCTCAATCATAATCCAAGGAAGTACATGTGAGCAGAGAGATAACATTGAAACTTGGTGGCATGGGTTTTATGATGTACAACAATTAAACGGCATAGCTAGTGAAGAACCAAAACAAAACAGATTTGATAGAAAAGGAAGAATTCCACACTGTAGAGATTCAGAGATGTGAAAAAAAATTGTGTCAAAAGAAAAAAAACAGATGTGAGAATAAAAAACAAAGAATATCACAAACTTCTGGAATGGAGAGAGAATGAGGGTGAATTCCTTGAACAGAGAATATTCTTGTACACAGTCAAATTATAGTAGGAATACAGTCAATTCAATAGCTGAATATAAAATACTTTTTTTTCTTGTCTTAATACCAATTTTGTCCCTCAGAGAGAAAAGGAAACAACCTGAGGGTCTATTACTCTGGATCTGATTTGACTAACAGAGAAGAAGCAGTTTGCTCTCTAAGTCTCTTTAGGATGTTGTGAGAAACCTTTAGGGATTATAGTAACAAAGAAATAGAAATACTTATAAAATATTTATGGCATGTCAATCACTACTTTTGGAAGACTCCTAAAATAGTAAAATGCTACATACACCAACTACCTCATTCTGTGGCTGTGGAGGAATGAACAGAAGTTCAGAGAATATGCAAATCTGATTACCTAATCAGGTAATGTCTGTTTAACTAACTCTAACTAGGTGGTGAGTGGCAGAGCTTTAGCTCTTAGACTCTAACTATGCTAGGCAAGGTTTTACCCCAAATGATGGTTTCTTTTTGAACAAGTACATGGAATGATCTGGAAACCTTTTTAAGACTCAGAATTCTGGGTTTCATTCCAGAAATAATTTGTGTTTCATTAGGTTAAGTGTGGGATGTAAATGCCTCACTAGTTCCCAGATGTTGTGGTTACTGGTCTCCTGACCTCTTTGAGAACAGGGAAACTAATGAAAGAGCACATCAGGTTAAAAAGTCCTTATATCTATAACCTGCCCATAGAGCAGGAAAAACAAAATTCTTCTTTTTTTGCCTGTAAAGGGGCTCCTCACTCCCACACTTCTCAACCCTGTCTACACATTATGAAGCACCCAGGTAGGAAGTTTTACAAACACCTGTGTCTAGGCTTCCTCTGCTTTGGGTTTTGTTTGAATTAACCTGAGAGTCCCAAACAAATGTCAGTATTAGTTAAAAGTGCAGTCAGTGTTGAGAACCACTGACCTTTATGTTGACAGTTCTTGAGTGTTTAGCTCTTCAACTTGATCCTGTAGGCATCACCAGCTGATGGCTGCCCACTAGGCAATTCACCCTCAAACCACCAGCTAATTAGATGGCAGGTGCTAAGGGCTAAACACACTGTTGCAATAAGAACTAATGAACTAGATCTCTGTCACATTATCTAAAAAGCATGATTTTTTGAGTTGACAGGTCAAACACTAAATATTTTTACTACCCCTCCCATCATTATCAGCAATGCATGTTTCTTGAACATCTGTAGGATATAAGAGGAAAACAACACTTTGTACTCTATTGGTAAAGAGGGAAACGGTGCTCATACACATGATGGCTAGTGTTTGGTTTTCTGTCAGAATTTTTCAGAGATAATAACATATGATTGCCTGGCAAATCTCTTTGAAGAAATCAAGGGCTAGAAGAGGGGATAGAATTATAGTTTCTTTTGTAAAGGGTAGTACACAGTAGGTGCTGAGTAAGTTAACAAAGTATGATTATCTTAGTGGTTAACATTTAAATGAATGTGAGCTCTTATTTCAAATATTTTACTTGGTTTTAAAATCAGTGGGACATCTAATGCTACATGTGTTCTTTGGTTTCCAGTACTTATTATATTTTAGTTCTGAAATCAATGATTGAATTACTGATATGGAAAAAAATTGGAAGTGAATTTTTTTACATGATGAAAGTGATAGTGAAGTTTGCAGTTTCAATAGACTAAAAGCATGTAGTCTCTAAAGAAAGAATGAGAATGACCTGGAAGTGAATTTTAATTCCACATTGTTTATTTGTTACTAAGAGTCTTTCCTTATTTAAATATTCTAAGGGATCTTTTTCTCAAATCCTTAGGCTAGTATAACAAGAACACATCTTTTATAATGTTATATTTTCTTGGGATCATGTTCAGAAACAAACTGATACATACTGATAGATTCGATAATATCAGTTCAACAACGAATAAAGATTATCTTCATGATGAAAGGACTACATATAATATCTATGATCAATTCACTTTTAAGCAGTTAAAATAATTGATCATATCAGATAAAGAAAAATCAAATAATTTGAACTTGTAATGGAAAATACATTTTCATAACTGATATGACAAATTTTAAGTACAAATTATAATAATTTCTATCACAGGTTCCCTATGTTTATTGCTTTAACCTGGATTCATTTTTTTCTGAATTCATCACAATCTTCTTTGATGATTTTATGTAAGCACTTTAGTATTGTTACTAAGTAATAATTTTCAGTACTGGCAACAAAGAGAATCTAGAAGTGTTGAGGGAAGAATAAAGAAAGATCATCTCAGAAACTCTGGAATTTACTTATACAAGTCAACTCCAGAGTGGTTTGTAATGGTATTTCATTCTAGAAGCAATGAAGAATTTTTCTTTTGGTGAGACTATGAGCAGCAGTTGTAAATGTTTTTTGTAGGAGTGACTGAAATATGCACATTTAATGGACAAGTAACAGAACTTTTATGAAATCTTGTGGAATTGTGGCAATTGCAAAACAAAAAATAAATAGCAAGGTAGACAAAAGTGCAATTTGCATAAATACTTAACCAAATAATTAAGTATGCAAAACTGTACTCTAATTTTAAGAACTTCATTAGTCTATTTTAAGAATGACATTGGACTGATATCTTCTTTTAATATGTATATTGTGTTCTCTCTACATACATTTCTATGTATTCATTAATGTAGATATACATTAATGTGTATAATTATAAAGCAGATAACAAATGTAGATGTTGATTTTTCACCTTTGAGAATTATGTTCCAGTTTTCTTCTTATCAAAATTGTTTATAATTTGCCAGAAGCAGCATTAAGCTTAGATAACAAAACAGTATTGAGCCCTAATAATTAATGTATGAAATGAAATTGACTTACTTCTATAAAACTAGCTCAAGTTTAGCAGCTTAAAGAAACATCCTATCTTAGTAGGTGCTATTGAATAAGAGTTAGAAGGAAGTGAGATATAAGTCAAGCATGGTGGCACAAACCTGTAATCCTTGTGACTTGGGAGGCAGAGAAAGGGAGATTGTGGTTTGAGGCCAGCCCAGACAAGAAGTTAGTAAGATACAACTGCTGATAGTATGGTGTGGTGGCCTGTGCCTGTCATCCCAGCTATGGGGGGAAGAACAAATAGGAGCATGGTGGTCCATATAAAGGGTATAAAAGCAAGACATTATTAGAAAAATAACTAAAGCAAAAAGGGCTGGGACATGGCTCAGGTGGTAGAGTGCCTGCCTAGCAAGTGTAAGACCTTGAGGTCAAACTCTAGTACCATCAAGAAAAGATACAGGTAGATAAATAGATAGATAGATGATAGATAGATAGATAGATAGATAGATAGATACAGATATAGACATAGATACATTTAAAGAGAAAAAATAAAAATAATGGTACTCAAATAAGTAGTGATTCATCCAGTTTAGTGATGCACAAAGTCAAAAAAGACACCAAGTATGGGAGAGGGTAGAGACAGGGTGGGAAACCTCCAAAACTGTAAGCCAAAATAAACCTTTCCTCTTTTTAAGTTGATTACCTTAGGTATTTTGTTACAGAAATATAAAACTTACTACCATTATTGTTCTCTGCCTTTTCCCTCTATAGGATTTATCAAGAGTGATAGTTATAAGTTATGGATTTATTTAGTGGAAAATGCATGAATAGGTCTACAATTTACTACTCTGTGTCTAGCAGAAAGCACATATTCAGTGTTTCTGAGATGATATTTAAAATAACAGTCAAAAGTATCAGGATTGTACTTAAATTATCGAGATAAATCTTTGTAAGTGAACTGACCTAATCTAAGGAAAAATTCAGGTTTTCCTAATTGTCTCTAGAAAAGTGAAGGTTGCTATGAACAATGAGCCAATGTAGAAAACAGAACAACAACAGTGAATCCACTATGGGAACTACACTTAAATCTTAAAACCAGACGGGGGATAAATGTGGTAGACACCTCCAAAGGAGGAGGATGCTGCAGAGGATTTTCTTTGAATGGTAGATAAATATCTGTAGTAAATAAATAATCAAACAAAAGAACCATCTATGTAATGGAAGAGTATAGGATGAAAAGTCTTGAAATATATTGGATTTTCTGGAATGCATCAAATTGAATGGCAATATCATTTGTGGAATTTGAATCATCAGTGCAGTTCAAGTTGTGGCTGTCCTTTCTATGGTGGTAAATTTGAGACAAAAGAATTGACAGCTGGTACATATCATCTCTGGATTTGTCTCACAGAGAAACCAAAGCCAAAATGTTTCCAATATTTTCCTATCTGAATGTATAAATAAGAAGAAAATGAAAAAAGTAGGATTTTGAAATAGTAAAAAGCTGGAAAAGTCACAGTGAAGTTAGAGGGGCACACTGCCAATTACTTCAGAAATACTGAGTGATGATGATGAAAAGAGAATTAAAAGTGGGAGTGAGGGGGGCATAGACTCAGACAGCATGAGCTCAGTGAATCAGGGACCTTGGTGAGATGCTGGAGCCATGCTAGGCAGAGCTGAAGCACCAGGGAGAGTTGAAACTTTGGCATCCTGAACCCCTAGCCCATGGAAGGCTTCCCCGTGCCACGATACACTGAGAAAACAGGCAGGCTGCCACCACCTATGCTGCTGGCCGCCAGTTCCAGACAAGCTTGGGAGATCTTCAGCAGACCAAGTGTCACAGGGTATCCCTCATCCACCCCTGGAATAAACCAGCACAACCCCCTGGACAGACTGAACAATAAACAGTAGAACTGAAAACTAGTGCACAGTGGAGGGGATGGGGTTGCTGAAAGCACACTGGAGCCAAACTCCAGTGAACCATCAGTAAACAAATGGCAGGAGGGCTGCCAGCAGGTGGGTGACAGGCCATTGTCTGAAGTAGGAAAGGAAGGAAGGCAGAAGACTACAGGGCTTAGACCCTGGGCACCCAATGTCAGATGGCTCTGCAGCCTTGAGGAACAAACAGCAAATCATCACAACACACTGACAGCTGATGGATCACTGACCTTGCCCTTGCCCCAGGGAAAAGGGGTGAGGCAAATACACAAGACCCTAGTAAATAAGCACAGAGATAAGCCAACTCCAAAGCAGGACAACTAGTAGACTGCAGAGCTGCTACACCTCACTGTGGGAGAAGCTGACCAAGCAGCAGCTGCTGAAAACAGAAGAAGAAGAAGAAAAAAAAAAACACTACCCACAGGCCAACCACTTGGCAAGACTAAGACAGAGCTTCTGCTTAAATACCAACACCAGAACTGGATACTGGAGGAGTAACACCAGAACTTTTTTTTTTTCTTTTATTATTCATATGTGCATACAAGGCTTGGGTCATTTCTCCCCCCTGCCCCCACCCCCTCCCTTACCACCCACTCCACCCCCTCCCTCTCCCCCCCACCCCTTCAATACCTAGCAGAAAGTATTTTGCCCTTATTTCTAATTTTGTTGTAGAGAGAGTATAAGCAATAACAGGAAGGGACAAGGGTTTTTGCTGGTTGAGATAAGGATAGCTATACAGGGCATTGACTCATATTGATTTCCTGTGCGTGGGTGTTACCTTCTAGGTTAATTCTTTTTGATCTAAACTTTTCTCTAGTTCCTGATCCCCTTTTCCTATTGGACTCAGTTGCTTTTAAGGTATCTGCTTTAGTTTCTCTGCGTTAAAGGCAACAAATGCTAGCTAATTTTTTAGGTGTCTTACCTATCTTCACCCCTCCCTTGTGTGCTCTCGCTTTTATCATGTGCTCATAGTCCAATCCCATTGTTGTGTTTGCCCTTGATCTAATGTCCACATATGAGGGAAAACATACGATTTTTGGTCTTTTGGGCCAGGCTAACTTCACTCAGAATGATGTTCTCCAATTCCATCCATTTACCAGTGAATGATAACATTTCATTCTTCTTCATGGCTGCATAAAATTCCATTGTGTATAGATACCACATTTTCTTAATCCATTTGTCAGTGGTGGGGCATTTTGGCTGTTTCCATAACTTGGCTATTGTGAATAGTTCCACAATAAACATGGGTGTGCAGGTGCCTCTGGAGTAACCTGTGTCACAGTCTTTTGGGTATATCCCCAAGAGGTAGCACCAGAACCTAAACCTGGACTGAAATTCTATTGATCCTGAACCTGGAGTTTTTGTTTGTTTGTTTGTTTGTTTCTTGTTTGTTTGCTTCTCTCTCCCTGTTGATTTCTTTGTTTTTTTTTCTTGTGAATTCTCTGTGAATTAATTAATATTAAATTACACCCAAACCAGGGATAGAAACAGCACACATACAATTAACTAAAAACCCACAAAACAAAATTTAACCAAGTGAAAGAAAATAGGTGATTGAAGCCACCAATTAGCCTATTAAGGACAGTTACACAACACAAACAGGAATTATGGGAAGAAAAAAAAGGGATAGAAAACATTCCCCCCCCAAAAAAAACCCAAAATTTAATTCAGGATTCAGAAGGAAATGAAGAAAATGAATACCCAGTTCCTGATTCCAAGAAAACAATGATAAGTGATGCCAAGGAACCCAATGATGTCCACAAGACCACTCTGAAAGAAGAAATCCGGCAAGTAATCACTGAGAATTTCATGGAGATGTTATTAGCCATGGTTAACCAAAATGTACAAGAGGCACTCAAGAAATTTTAAGACACCAAAAATAAAGACTACATGAAGACAGAAACAAATAAATGAAATCATAGGAGCCCTCAATAAACACCAAAGTGAAACAGAGAACACTATAAATAGAGAGATAAATGAATTAAAGATGAAAATAGACAATATTAAAGAAGAAATGACCCATGACATAGAAAAACCTCAGAAAAAAGAATGAAACAGAAACACAAAACACAATGGAAGGCCACACCAGCAGACTAGAACAAGAGGAAGACAGAATCTTAGAACTTGAAGACAAAATGGAAAATCAAGGAAAAATTCAAGAGCTATTAGTCAAACAATTCAAGACCTGTGAAAGGAATATGCAAGAACTCACTGACTCCATGAAAACACCAGACCTGAGAATCATGGGCATTGAAGAAGGAGAAGAGGTCCAAGCAAAAGGGATTTGCAATATATTCAACAATATAATAACAGAAAATTTCCCAAATCTAGTGAAAGTTATGCCCATTCAGGTACAAGAAGCCTCTAGGACACCAAATAGACTTGACCAAAATAGAATTACCCCATGGCATATTATCATTAAAACAACAAGCACAGAGAATAGAGAAAGAATATTGAACGCTTCCTAGAGTCAAGTGTAGCTGATGCTTTTTGAGAGCTGGTGTTATAGGAGGAAAGAATAGCAATTCTATTTCTCAGAACATGATCATGATTTTCATTTTAAATTTGCAGTGCAAAAGAAAAAAGGTTATGTCAGACGTTCTTTGAATTTATAAAAACTACTGTTTAAATAGAAAAGGAAAATAGCAATTAAAAACTGTTTAACTAATATGGGCAAATGACAGTGTGGAATCTTAATAACCAGGGGCACTGAGTCATGTGGATAGGACTCTCAATGTGGTCTTTAAAGGACTGGGAAATATAAGTGCTCTTGTCTGCTATTCTGAAGTGCATTTGTGTAAAGCAGGAATTGAAAAAAGACAATTGTTCTTGGCTTTCTAAGTACTTCCTGTTAACTTTTGAAATTCAATCTGTATCTTTATGTACACAATTACCAAAAGAGTAATGACTACAGATGATATGTGTACTCTGTAAATCCAGACCCTTGGGATTTTTCATCCCTGTGTTTTGTTATCATAAGCTTTTCATCAATGTACTCTGCAAGCATTTACAGACATCTTGGGAAGATAGCAAAAACAATCCTATGTAAACTTTATTATAATAATCTCTTTCATTTACTTATCTAATAGAGAAATGTAGTGTTATATGCAGATACCTAAAATTTATTGTAGTGAGTTAATTAAAAGAATAAGAAATTAATGAGATATTCTTTTGAAGACACTACTTTCCTGCTTTAGGCAGTGTGGTTATGCAGTCACATGATGCATAACAGTGTTATGGTAAGTGGTGTTTTGGTAAGTGATGGGCTGGGTATTTGATGGTGGTGCCTGTGAGGATAACACCTAATGTTATTGTAGCCATCTTAGTTTGTGCAAGTGCACTCTACAATGTTCCCACAATGACAAAATTGCATTTCTCAGAACACTTCTTAACAGTTTCTTCTATTTGCTTCTTCTTTAATGCATCTGTTGCTTTATCATCTGGTTAGATATCCTTAAATATATCTCAGATTGTGTCTTTCATTTCAATAACTCAAAGTTCAGACTCCATCTGCCATTCATAGACCTACTTTTTGGGTACACATTGAATTATCTCAAAATTTAGTGTCAATGAAGAAACATCTACCTTGTTCAGGCATTTCTGGACCAGAAATTTGGAGCAAACAGTCTCATTCCACAATGTTGAGGGCTTCCTGTGGAAAACCTGAAAGGTGGGAGCTGGATTCATCTGAAGACTCATTTACATATTTTGCAATTGATGCTGGCTCTTCTTCCCTATGTGGGCTTTTCAAATGTGGTCTGTCTGCATGGGCTAGTTTGGGCTTCCTCACATCTCAGTGGCTGGCTTCCAAGGGAAAAGATCACCAAGCAAAGCCTCTAGCTTTTTGATAACCTTGCCTCAGAATCACTTGACATCACTCACTAGGTGATTGGAGCATTTCTGAACCCAGCCAAGTTCTAAAGGAAATAGCATACACCTATTTAAGAGAAATGGAAATGTTCTGGAAGCATGGCGACTGATATCTATTGTGATCACTTTGGGAAAATATGATCTACAACAGATTTCCATTAGTGGGAATTGACTAGCCTTCTCTGTCAGCCATTGCACTAGTTCTGTTCAAGGCTTTTTTCCTTCTACCCTTGCTGACCCCTCTCTAGATTTATGCTCATCCTGAAGTGGATTATACTACTACCATTTTCTGGAGATCTGACCCAAATTTAACATACATAATCAAAGGAGGGGGAAGCAAAGGAACAAGTAAAGAGAGGATGGTTTCCTTATAATAATGTCATAAAGATACAGAAGTTATAATTTAAGAAATGGTCAGTCCTAGGGAGCATACAGGATTTTAGATTGTAAATTCATCAATGTGAATCCAGGATCACACAGTGTTTTCAACCCATCTCCTCCTTACATGATATAAAATAGCTCTTCTTATCACTAACTTCATTCCTTATCCCAGATTCCTCTATCCAATGGAAGATAAACCTGAGTTGAACCCACACAAGCCTGGAAAGAAGTTGCGAGAAAAAAGAACAGTTAACTTCATAGAAGAAATCTATCAAATACCAAGACATAGGAGACACATAGATGAGAAAAGATGACAGAAATTCAAAAGCCATCTGAGTTGGGCTCGATTGGAACACTGCAGGGAAAAGCAAAGGATCTGAATCTTTCTCAGAATTCTGTATGCGTCTGATGGACTGGTAGAAGATACTTTTAGCAATGTAATATGACATTTTTACTTTTAATAGCTGAAGAAACTTAACTAAGGGGTTAAATACATTTCCTTTTTAACATACAAACTGAACAAATATAAAAAATTATTTTGCACTTTCCTTATTTTATACTTTAGTTTCTAAAATTTCCTTCATCTAGAACAAATGTCTTATTTAATTTTTTCGGATCCCATTCAAGTGCCATTTTCTCTGTAAAATCTTTTCAAAGGGAGGTATCTCTTCCTCTGGAAATGTCCATGTGCTTTTGTGCCTCTTTAATTGCACTTACTCCACAGACACTACAGGACATTTTTCATAATTTCCCTCTGCCAAATCAAAAGATCCTAAGAAATATCAGAAACTTTTTTTGCACTTTCCATGGCACCATGGCACTTTGGACAATGCCTTGAATGTACTGGTTTCCTCACAGTTGTTTAATTAAAACACAATGAATTTCTCAAACTCAATAAAATTTTGCTGCAACCATACTTGGGTTCATGGGTGTCATTTTTGCTCCTGTTCCTCATAAGAAAAGTATACCAAAGTTGAAGAAGTTATAGTTAAAAGATATTACATGGTTAATATTTTGTCTTTGAAAGAACATTTAATTCTTTTAGAAAGAAAGCAATGAAATAAAAATAAAATTAATGATGGAAATACAAAACTTATTCTATAAAAGTTCAAGAGATATATGTAACTGAACCCAAGGACATGTAATAAATTTCAGCACAGCATCATTTTTGAAACTTCTTTGTAACAAAAAAAAAAAATCCTAAAAATCAAGATGAATGAAACAAAGTTGTTGATATGTGGTTAAGCTTTGTTCATTAAGTTATAGTTTTCACTGTGATCAAGATGCCCTGAAGATTTCACTCAGTTTAATTCAACTTTAGACAGGTTTCTTCCTACTAATAGGCACCTGACCTCCCTTTTCTTAAAACATATAGTTAGAAAGCATGCAATTGTAAGTTTTCCTCTGCTTCTTTGATATGCAAATCTCCTCCCAGTTTTATAGCACAGGAATGCCTTTTTCATGGACCTGTGAACTCTTTTTGAAATACAATCATCAAGAATGGTAGTGCTCCTATCTCCCAGTCTCTATGGGAGGGTAGGTGCCTTAACGTCCATAGGTGGGATTTAGCAAATGCAGATGGGTCCTATAATATTCCAGATCTTTTCCACTAGCTCATCTAGCTTTTACAACTTTCCCACCTTTTGTTTCGGTGGAGTTGAGTTCCATCTCTCTCACTCATTGCAATAGTCTTGAATAAAATCTTCCATGCCTGTTAACTGCATCTGTTACAATTTGTCTTTGACAATTGGCACCTTAAAGACTCTAGACTCAGAAAGGAGAGCTAAGAAAAACAAGGCACTTTAAATCCATTCTGAACTAATTGGACTTATTAAAGGCCAATCAATATCCTTCAGTAGTTTGTCCCTACCCAAAGACAGGTGGGTAGAAGTGGATAAAATGTTGATTCTAGGATAGACTGTATCTATTTACTCATTAAATTCATTTATGTTTTTTTTTTTTAGCAACCTTTAAATACCAGTCACTGTGAATGGGCATGTAATATTAAAAAACTATAATACCCGATCTTCTCCCATGTAGACCTCATGATCTAGATTGGGATAAAAAAATATAAGCAGCCCATATAGTGCAATGTGGTGGGTGATTTCCTCAGTAGCTTTGCAGAGCTATTCTAACTTCATCCATATCACACAATCCTTAGCTGGATAAATAGTTCAGCTTCTTTGTGTGCCTTGTGGTCTTGTGAGCCAGCCCTGAGATGACACCAAGAGGGAGTTTTGTAATGATGAGAGAATGCAGAATTTCCAACTCCTGGTCCAGTTCCTTTGCTTCTAATTCAATTTAATGTTTTCCATATAGGAATTGCATTTCTGAACCTGCTTGACTGATTCCTCACATGCAAGAGGTTTTGTAAGGTACTCTCTGACTGCTGATATTTCCTGTTTGCTAATTAAATGTGTCTTCCATTTCTTATGCTTCAATCCACATAGATGGATGGCAATTAATTTTCAATTATACTTAATCTGACCTTGAATAGTTTGTGTATTAAGGTCAGAAATTGATATTAATAGGCGGCATTGCAAATTTAAAGTAGTTAAAGAATGGTCTTTCTTAAAACTGATATTCTACCATCTAAACAGTTCCAATTTTAGGTCAGAGAAATAAAATGCCAGAAATTAGGAGAGTCAGAACTAATATTAGTCATCTTTACAATAGGATTATGTACCTGTTTGAAAGAGTTCTGTTTTGTTGATACTGCTCTTCTTGTGGAACAATAAGAGACAATCTTTTCTCTTGTCCTTGTTTACTGATTTATTTTGCTTGTAGCCATGGTGACAAATCCATAGTCTCAATAGATCACTGTTTTGAACCCGGAATCTTTTGACCTTCTGAAACCAGAAACATAGAAAAGGTAGAAAAGCAACCTCTTAAATCCACTCAAGTGGACCAATTTATGGAAATGCATGTTCTGCTGCTATGCTCTCAACTATATCCAGTATTAAATCTCCAGAATTCTAAAGAAGAAAATATAAATAGACTCTGAGCCTTGAATTCTCAAACTGTTGGGAGATTAGTTTCATGAAAAATTCTGTCAGAACCTGTCCTCAGGCCTTCATGCATGACAATTTTGACCTTAGAAAAGGCATCATGACTAACTTTGCAGATATTTGGTATTTGATTTTAAAAGCATGCTGAAATGTGTACAAAACAGGTCTTACCCTTACTAATCTTATAATTCATTTGCATGCTAAAATCAAATTCTAAACAGAAAAATAATATAGAAGAGAAAAATAAATACTGCATGTAATGTGACTTGAGATTTTTTGCTTGCATAAGAATAAAAGGGAGATCTTTTAAAGAGTTATGACAAATTAGTGTACAAATAAATAGGTCAGACCTCAGCATATTTCACTTATTTAAACATTTATTTATTTATTTGTTACTTTATAAAATATTTAGTGAGCTCTACCATGTGCCAAGTAATGTTCTCAGTACTGAAGTTACAAAAATTTATGAATTATATCAATTGTCATTGGTCTTATAAAAGTCTCATTCTACAATGCAGGGGAAAACTGACTGTGAACAAGCAAACACACAGACAAGAAACAATACTGGAGAATCATATGTCCCAAGAAAGAAACATTAATATGATAGAGGTGACAACAATCATGTTCAAAAACAAACAAACAAGCCAAGTATGTCTCATAAATAGCATGAGTGGGGGAAGAAGAGAAAAGGGAAGAAAGTTAAGACCAAGAAGGAGATAGAAGTCAAATCTTGTAGAGCCTTTAAGGGCATTTTAAAGAGACTCAAATTTATTCCAAGCATAATGTGAAGTCATTGGAAGATTTCAAGTCTGATTAGAGCAATCATGATTAGATTTACATTTTTTTATGGGACTAAGGTTTGAACTCAGGGCTTCATACTTGCAAAACAGGTGCTCTACTGCTTGAGCCACACCTCTACTCCTACATTTCTTTTATTCTTTACAGCCCAAATTTGATTACCTTTTTAGAAATTATAAAGTAATTATAATTTTGCCCAATTTTGTATGATTTGGACATTAAAGTGAATAGTGTATCCTAAGCTATGATTATAGAAATGCTGTTGATGACAGTGTAGGTGACATATATAGTGAGACCGTTACCAGTAGCAGACACCATTTATTAAGACACCATATTGGATGCTTTATATGGTACATTATATTTAACCCTTACAAAAAAAGAACATAAAACACCCATTTTATAGAAGAGCAGAGAGTCTTGGCATGGTTGCAGCCTTCTTGACTTTAAGTAAAAAATGAATAGATATCAATCCAATATTTATTAGCTTTATAAAGTAAACTCTTAGCCATTATACTTTTATGCCTTGAAATATAGTCAGTCAATTATTAAACATTTCTTTTACAAAGTGTGAAACCAAATTTTTTTAATTCAAAGGTTAAATTTTATCCACTAAGTGAAAAGCAATAGCTGGTATTGAGGAGAAAATGTCTTCAGAATTTCATTAGTATTCATTAATTTCTTATTTATCAAACATATAAAACTGGAACAAATTACAATAGTGGTATTGCCATCAAATCTATTTAATTTTGATTAACACAATACTTAAAGGTTATATAGATAAACTGAAATATGTTGCATTCAAAGCAAAGTAGCCAGCAACGAAATAAATCCATTATTAAATCAATGGTACTTCAACAAACGAAGACACAATAAGAACACCATCATTGTTTTTTTTCTGCTTTGTATATAACTGCAAGTAAACAAACTCCCTTATATATGAGGGAATTACATTATACCAATACCACCAAAGTCTAACAAGGTAGCATTATTAAGTTATGAAATACATGTATTTTTCATTTCCAGTCTGTCTGATGTCTTTCTTCCAGATGGGGAGGGGTCTCAAATATAGCAAAATGATGATAATAATAATAATCTAGTTTTACCTTAAAAAAAATAGTGTTAGTGGCTATGGCTTCCATACCAGTTGAAAGAACTCTGCTAGGCTTCTAGCCTGCAAATCATAGAGATGACTTTGTTTTCAAAGTTCCATTTTTGCTTAACACTTCATAATACCTTCAACTTTGCATTCTGCTTACCATCAGTTTGTTAATAGTCACTCGAATTTATTCCCTTTTTCAATAAGTGAATTTATCAATCATATATTATTCTCTATTCCTTTCTCTTCTTCCTTCTGTATTAGCTGAATGTAGCTGCGTTATCATATCTGATTGCTTATCCACAATAGGCCCCCTATTTGATTCTCATTAGCTTCTAATGTCTGGATTTTTTTGACTAAACTCTAACTGCAATATCTGTGTGATTATTTTTATGGTTGGGGGAAAATGACAATGAGCTATGATTACCCCCATTTTATGATGAAGCACGATTAGTTATCAAATCACAGAAATCCGTTCCAAGGTTATTTACTTTAGGTTAAACAAAAAGAAGGAAGACAGACTATTCCAAGGCCCTCTCTTCCACCCCAGCACCCACATACTGTGAAAAGATAGTCTGCTGATCACTCTTTTGTTGTTTGTTTGTTTGTTGTGGTTTGTTGAGATAGAGTCTCACTATGTCACCCAGGTTGGTCTCAAACTCAGGATAGTCCTATCTGTGCCTCCTGAGTGCTAAGACTACAGGTATGGGCCACCATGCTGATCACTTGTGACTAAGACTTGTTATTCAATAACTTCCATTTCATTCATATATTGGAGCTTTTAATATTTTAAACATTAAAAAGAATGAATAGGTCCTTTTGCAAAATGTATCTTTTAGCAGGCAGCCAACTTTGTGCACCAGAGGAAGGAGAAGGACAAGAAGGACTCCATCCACTAGGGAGCAGGGCAAGAAATGTAGCACGGGACTCTGCCTCAGAGCTCCATACCAGGTCTGCCACAGTGAGAATCATCATAAAGCAAAAAACTAAAGTCCCTGTACTGAGGCCAGAGCTCAAATATCAAAACTTTAGAACAGTCCTGTCACTAGGTTGAAATCTATGCCCTAGTGGGACAGACTCATGTTTTGGCAAGTATCATTGCCATCCGTGGAATTGGTGTGGGATACATGTCCTCTACCCTCTGCTGTACAGGTTCCTGTGGCTGTGAGATTCAGTAAAACCCAGTATATCTTCAGTCTTGGTGGCCAAAGAACTACCTTCACCAACATTATTCCAACTTTGGGCAGCATAACATAAAGCAAGATCTCATTCACTGGGAATAGGACAGGGTGGTAGGCATTCAGATTTATCTTGAACTTAGTGCCAGGCTGGTAAGTTCTAACACTAGGTAGATCCTAGGGCTCTCATTTCTAGCCCAATCCTTCCAAATGGAGCTCCTAGGACAGCTCTAGTACCAGCCTATTAGAGTTTTATTCTGGCCAGTATCACCTACGACTGTTTGCAGTGGTCTACAATAAGTCTACCTCAACAGTTGGCAGTCTCTAACTGTGTGGACCTGGTCTCTACCCTAGTGCTACGTGGATGGTTGGTGGGCTGGGTATGTCAGGGTATGGAACAACAATGTAGTGTCATTGGCCAGAGGAGTGCATTCCTCAGCCAACCTCAGGTAGCAAAACATGAAGAAAGTACCTATTTTCCTCTGAGGAAAAGACTGGAATAAATGCTTAATCTTTTAATGCCAAGGTGATGTTATACACAAACAAGCACCAGGAGCTTTAGGGGATCCATAGTCTCACACCTTGCTTAATGATAAAAACGAGCTGTCGGAAACTAATCAAAGAGTATACAACATAAACAAACAATTGGATAGAGAATGTAAAAGTTATTTAAACGAAATGCAAGGAACTTCAAGAAAAAGTAGAGAAACAATTCAGTATTTTGACAGAGACATTTAACAGATGTGAAACGTCAAAACATACAAGGATGTATTGCTTCCCTTGAAAGCAGACTTCTCACAGGGAACCATACAGGCAAGGAGAGGGTGGTGTAAGATTTTCATGACTAAAGGAGAAAAATTGTTCACTAAGAATATTATACCCAGAAAAACTATTCAATAGAAGTAAAGAAGAGATAAAGACATTCCATACTAACAAAAGTTTATGCAATGTATGAACAACAGACCTGTAAGAAATGCTGAAAAGAGTTCCAAAACAGAAATACAAAGGTGTTCATGAGTAAGAAGAAAATGAAGAAGGTATGAAACTCCTGGGAAGAATAACTACACAGATGGATTCAGAATGTTCTAATACTGTAAATATTGTGCATAAACATGTATATCTTTAATGGGAAGACTGAAAAGCAAAATCATTAAAATAATAAACATATTGACATGCAAATGAGCAATATAGAAAGATTTAAAATGGGATATCAAATACTCAAAATATGAGAAGCCATAGAGGGCAAGTGTAGAGTTTTTATTAGCATATTTCTTTATTTTTTGTTTCTTTTCTTACCTTTATAATCACATTAAGTTGATATCAACTTAAACCAGCTAATTTTCATGGTAGCTACAAAGCAAAAATAGACAAACCAAAAATAATCAGTAAAGAATCAAAATGCACAACTAGAGTAAATAATCACAAGGAAGACTATAGAGAGGGAGAGAGAAAGAAAGTCACTACACTAAAAACCAGTTACAAAATGTCTATAGTAAGATCTGAATTGTGATTAATATAAACCTAATCTGTGTTGCTTCAAAGAAACTCACTTCACCTCTGAAGACTCACATAGACTGAAAGTGAAGGGCTAGAATAAGATACTACATGCAAATGGAATTCAAAAGAAAACAGGAATAGCATGTTTACATTATTTGAAATAGACTTTAAATCAAAAGCAGTAAAAAGAGACGAGGAAGATCCTTATAAAGTGATAAAAGTGTCAGCTGAATGTGAGGAAATAACAAATATATGTGTGTGTATATCTTATTTCAAAGCACTCAAATATATAAAGCAAATGTTAATAGACTTAAAATGAGAAACACACTCTAAAACAATAATAGTAAGGTATTTTAGCACCCCGTTTCAGCAAAGGATCCAGCAGAAAATCAACAAGGCAATAGCATAGTTAAATTGAACCTTAGACCAAATGGAATTAATAGACATCTACCACAATATTACATCCAACTGTGGAGTATATTTTCTTTTCAGTAGGACATAGAACATTCTCTAGAATATATCATATAATAGGTCACAAAATAAGTGTAAATGAATCTAAAAAATTGCAATTATACTGAATATATTTTCTGACCACAATGAATACTAAAAATCAATAATCTCAAAAACATAGGAGACTATAATATTCATAGAAACTAAACTAAAAACCTTACTCTTTTTAATAACCAATATCAATGAAGAAGGCAAGAAAGAGAATTAAAAATTTCTTGAAGCAAGTGGAAATATAGACAATAATTACAAAACTTATTGGATACAGCAAAAGCAGTGCTGAGAGGGCAGTTTATTGCAATGAACATCAACTTCAAAAAAAGCCTAAAGTTCTCAAATAAATAACCTATCACTGCTCCTCAAGAAGCTAAAACCAAAAGAACAAACAAACTCCATGATAGTATAAAGAAAGAAATAAAGAACAGTGAAGAATTCAGTGAAGTAGAGAAAAAGAGAGAGAGAAGACTTAAGTAAATGAACCCTGAGTTGTAAAAGGATGATGCATAAATGCAAATGATCATTGGAGATTATTATGAACAATTATATTCCAACAAATTTGATAACCTAGGAGAAATGGACATGTACACCTTACCAAGATTATATCATGAAGAAAAGGGAGCCTTGAAAGACTAAGAATGATTAACAAGGTTGAATCAGTAATAAAAAGCTTCCCATCAAAGAAATAGCCAAGACCAAATGACTTCATTGCTATGTTCTACCAAATATTCAAAGATGACTAACAACATTTTTTCTTTAATCATTCCAAAAAAACTGAAGAGGAAGGAATTTTTCCAAACTTTTTCTACAAGATAAACACATCTTGATGCCAAAACAAGACAAGGGCACAATAACAGAAAGCTGTAGGTCAACGTCCTTGATGAACACAAATGCAAAACACTTTAGGAAAATATGATTTATTTGATACATTGGAGGAATCTTTGTAACTGTAAATGCCACAATGTACCCCCACCCAGCCCAACAATAAAGAAAAAAAAAAAGAAAAGAAAAGAATAGTAAATCAAATCCAATAGCATATAAAAAGATTAGTCACAATGATTAACTGGGATCGATGCAGGAATGCTTCAACATATACAGGTCAATGAGTATGACTCACTATAACAACAAAATTAAGGAGAAATCTTTTATGATAAAAATGAAAGATATCCTGCATTCATGAATCGAATGAAACAATATTGTTAAAATGTCCATATTTCTCAAAGCAACACATTCGATGTGGTCTCTATCAAAATATCAATGCCATTCTTTGCAGAATTAAAAGCAATGCTAAAATTTCTATGAAATCACAAAGATCTTTTATAGAAGCCAATATAACTGCCTCATTTCTATATATTTTATTTGATTGTTTTAGAAGTCCACTCTGTATTTTCTTATACTGAGTTGTTAGTACAAGGGCACTCCTTTGAGGCTAGTTTTTAGTGATACATGTGATTAAGTTTGATTGACAGAAATTCTAATTGTTTCCTACTTTCTAGTAATAGTTAAAGCCAGATTATATATAGATGCTAATATGCAGCCCTTCTAAAGGCTAACCCAAATCCAAACCTTAATTCTAATCCTACCCTTGTATTGAGGGTTGACTTGCACTAAATCACGGTGAGGGAGTCTTTAGGTGCACCTTCCACAGCTCAGATGTGATTCTGTATGTGCTGAATAAAGTGTATTGAGAAAATTTGGAAAGGGGAAACTTTTAAATGTAAATAGCTTAAGCTTATTCAGCAATTAGAATCAAAATACATTAACACTAACACCAGGTGTATTTTCTGTTATCTTTGGCCACTATCTAAAATTTAGAAAGAAGAATATGAAAAAGGCTACAAGGATTTGATTATATCAGAGGAATTAAGCATGCCATTAGAGATATTTCAAGCATCACATCTATTTTTTAAATGCTTCCTTTGTGCTAGACATTGTGAGAGATCTAGGTTATACAGAAATTATCAAAATAAATAGCATTTTGAGGGAAACAGATATGCAATAAATAACCCCATCAAATATACTCCATTAGTTTTGCAATGAGTGCTATAAAGCAAAAGATAGAATATTTTGAACAAGCATATCAAAGAAAACTGACGTAGGAAGACCAGGAAAGCCAACCACTGAACGGTGTACTATATAGATGAGAAGTAAAGAAAGCAATGAGAGTTAAAATTAATGCATTAATAAGGAGGTATGGTGTTGAGTGTAGGAAGATCCAGAGATGGGAAAGATTTCCAATATATTTGAATGTAATGCTTGATAGGTGTATTTGTCAAGGTTCTCCAGAGAAAGAAAACCAATAAAATATTTAAAATATATGTAACAGAAGATTTGTTATGAGAATTGGTTCATACAACTACAGAGGCTGACAGTCTCACAATATTCCATCCAAAATCTGGAGAACTAAGAAAACTGGTAAGATAATTTAGTCCAAATTCAATGTCCTGAGAACCAGGGAGCCAATGGTGAAACTCCCAGTTCAAGGCCAAAGACATGAGAACCAGGAGCCAGGTACTAGTATAAATTAGTGTTACCAGGAAGTCTGAAGGAACAAGCACTAGAGAATTAGGGACAATGTCCAAGGGCAGGAGAAGATGGATGTCCCAACTCAATGAAAAAAGCATTCACCCTTCCTCCACTTTTATGTTCAATTGTGACCCTCTGTGGATTATATGATAGACACCCAGATTGGTTAAGACAGATTTTTACTCATTTTATTGAGTCAAATGCTAGTTTCTTCTAGAAATAATCTTATAGACATACCCAAAAATAATGTTTTCCAACAATTTGTTCATTCTTTAACCCAGTTGACACATAAAATTAAGCATCACAGTACAAATGGGGTGAAAACTAAGACTTAAATCTCTAGTAGAATCCAGATTACACTAAATCGTTTAGGTTAAGACTTTTGGATTTCAAAATCCAAAAGAGCAATAGAGTTCTACTGCAGGTAGAGAGAGAGAAGTTGGAGCCAGGTATACTCAGAGGAGTTAGAAAATCCATTGCAATCATTTGACCAAGATATGATGGTGACTTGTACTTAGCTGGTGGCAAAAAGGTAAGAAGGAGGAACATAGATTAAGGAGCTGGTACCAATTCTTTAAGACTCTTAACGATGTTACATTTGCAGTTATAAATGTAGAATTGCATTTGTTGCCCTTAACGCAGAGAAACTAAAGCAGATAACTTAAAAGCAACTGAGGCCAATAGGAAAAGGGGAACAGGTACTAGAGAAGAGGTTAGATCAAAAAGAATTAACCTAGAAGGTAACACCCACGCACAGGAAATCAATGTGAGTCAATGCCCTGTATAGCTATCCTTATCTCAACCAGCAAAAACCCTTGTCCCTTCCTGTTATTGCTTATACTCTCTCTACAACAAAATTAGAAATAAGGGCAAAATAGTTTCTGCTGGGTATTGGGCGGGGGTGGGTGGGGGGTGGGGGGGGAGAAATGAACCAATCCTTGTATGCACATATGAATAATAAAAGAAAAAGGAAAAAAAAATCCAAAAAAAATTATGTAGAATTGTTGACTGTTAAAAGGGCAGCACTCCTAGTTATCATCTGATCCTGCCCCTGCATTTTACAGATGAAAACTGAGTTTTCCAGCTCATGTAAGAGCTTGGATACAGAATTTGGGGGAACAAAATCTAAAATTTAGGACATGTTTTTCTTTTATAATTCTAAAGGCATTGTAATATTTATATGTCAGTCTTATGAAGCACTGAATAGGCATGAGTATTTTCTGATACAGTATTGCAGAGAAGGCAGGATTTTAATATTCTGGTAGTACTTTCACAGTGACAGTCTGCCTCAAATCAGAGAGGGAAGCTTAGGGCTTAGAGAGAATCCTAGGATTTGTAGGAAATCAAGATGTCAGTATTAAAATGCTGTCTTCCTCCACTCATACTTCAATTATCCCAAACACATTGAATTTAAGGACTGTGGGAGCATAAACAGACAAAATTTTCTCCTAATGTAGCTGCCAGAGAGATGACTGGGGGATATTAGAGATCTGTTTTGAGGCTCACCTTCTATACCCTCATTCTAAAATTTAATTAGCCAACATTATCTATTGAATTGATGTGAAGCAACTCAAGAGTTTGGGCCATCTTGAGTCTGGATAAAATCTCTGGTGTACACCATGTTAGAAACAGATGTATTTTTCTTGAATATCTCTCTTCCCTCCAAAAACAAGACTCACTAAAAAAAATGGAATTCATAAAATGTGCTGAGTAATGGTGACTATAGATAAAACTATCACCTGCCAGGTAAGAGCTTATAATTAAATTAGCAGAAGTGACTGACTTTGTGGAGCTAAGATTAAGTAATTTCTGTGTGCTCAGTCTGCTGAACTCAGCACTCTTCTAGGGCATCTTGCCTGTTGGTCTTCAACCTAGGATGAGAGCATGAAAATTACCTTGGTCATTCAATTTGAAAAAGCGATTGACCTATCCATTAAAATAGGATGGATCCTGCCTTAGAATTAATCACGGATCTCCCTTCTAAATGAGTCTTGAGTGGGGCACCACTTTTAACTTATCTATTTTCCACACTACATTTAATTTCAAAGGTTTTTCTTTGGGAAGGGAGAATTATTGAACATATGCATGACTAAATTTTTAAAAGACCAAACATTGCCTCAAGCTTGCAACACTAAAGTTTCTAAGGATAAAACAGAAATTGTAGACTCACACTTCACATGTGTTCTTCAACAGCTAGTGCTGTAACTGCTCAAACTGTCTAGTGTGAATGGATCCTGAGTCCCCAGTGACTTGTCAATGTGGTCTGCAGTGACCACCATCAGGCCCCATATCCACAAGAGCTTGCATATTTTTGGAACTGTATGGAGTGTATTGTGTTTACCAGAAGAGGCAATAGTGTTAATGACATACTGATTATTTACATTTATTGCTATGTGATTCAAGAGCATTCCATATGGCTTATAAGACATAGCTCAGGCTGCAAGAAGTCAAGTCCATGTACATTCTATCTTCTCTTCTGGTCCAGTCTGAAACTTGTATTGCAACCATTGACGATTACATTTCATTCCTTCTGGGAGATCTGTAATTGTTTTCAATTTTAATTTTTGTTGGGCTTCAGTCTTGTGATATAACCCAGGATGGCTCTAAACTTGCAATCCTTTGGCCTCAGCCTCTTATGTGCTAAGATTGCAAGCATCTACCACCATACCACACCTGACTTATTTTCAGTTTTGTATTTCTCTTTGATGAGGAGCTTAGAATAGTCATATAATTACCCTACTTTCATTAGTGTTTTGATTTTAGAAACAGTGCCCAGATGTAGAGAGGGAGCTATTCTTATTTTAAATGACCTCTTATTATCCTACAGTACCTAGTTTGGAATAAGAGGGTATAAATGCATTTTGGACAGAAATCCTTCAGCATCCTGAGTAATCCATTTATGCAATGCCAGGAAAGGCCTTCGGGGGAAGAAATTAAAAGGGACCTACATCCACAAGGGATAGAAGAATGTGACCAACTTTACTGTTCCTTTCCAGGTCTATCAATAGAGATGAATACAATTCCAGCATAGCCACTCAGAAGAACTCCCAGAGTTGGGACAATGTACAAGGGCTTATCAATGTGCTATTAGCAATTTCTCTTAACTCTGACATACCAGGGCAAAGAAGGTGAGGAAATATCTGGTGTTAGTCTGCTTTCTGTTACTGTAAAAATTAACTGAGATAATCAACTTACAAAGAGAAAATATTTGTTTTGGCTGACAGTTTCAGAGGTTTCAGTCCATAATCAATTGGCATTGGTACTTTGGGGACTATACCAAGACAGCAAATCATGGGGATCATGTGTGGCAGAGCAAAGCCCTCACCTCATGGTCAGGGAAATGAAAAAGAGAGCGAAGAAGCTAGAAACCTACAATCCCCTCCAAAGACATGCCTCCAATCACCTAAGACCTTCTACTTTGTCCTACCTCTTAAAGTTTCTACCACCTCCTAATAGTGCCAAGCTGCAGAATACATGCACCTTTGGGGGAACATTCCAAATCCAAACTACAGCATTCTTCCCCTGGCCCCCAAAGTCTCATGTCCATCTCACTATGTCAAATGCATACAGTTGGTCTCCAAGAGCCTTAAAGTCTTAACTGTACCAGCATTGCTCAGAAGTTCAGGATCAAAGTGTTCTCTGTGACTCAAGGCAAACTCTTATCTGTGAGCCCATGTAAAAACTCAGAACACATATTATATGCTTCCTAGATATAATAGTGGAAGAGGAACAGAGCAAACACTCTCAGTACAAAAGAGGAAAATAGGATGGTGGGTTCAGACCAAAGCAAGACTGAAACCCAGCAGGGTAAACATAGAATGCTGCAGCTCTTATCTGGCATCTGGAGCACACTGTGATGAGATATGGGCTCCTAGGTCTTGGACAGCCCTGTGTATAGCCTTGGGCCCTTATTGCCTTGCTTACTGCAGCTAATATGAATCCTCTCTTGAGCAGATTTTTGCATACTTCCGTCAATTCTCTCAGGAGGCATCACATTCCTGGCATCTCTAACTTTCTGGGATTTCATTGCAGCATCTTCTTCCTTCTTATCACTCCATGCATTATCTTGTTCAGGGCTACTTGCAGGACTTTCACCATGCCACCTACCTTTATAATCTAAGACTACTAGGAAATAGATTTATTATAGAGTGAGAGGGAAGAACTTTGTGTAGAGTATTAAATACAAGGAATGGGAGGCAAGGAGACCTAAGTCTATACTAGTCACCATCGTGATCCAGGTACCTTGTGGTCTCCATTTGCTGGACAACAGTGGCAGTCATTTCTGCCTTTAAAAACTATCATCTGTGCTTATGACTTTGTTTCTTAACCAACTTATTTTGTTTCCTTCTTGAAGAGATTAATGATGGTTTTTAAGGATTTAGCTTTCAGAAAAATATTAAAGAAAAATCATCAGAGTAATAGTAACTGTCATGATGTACTACCTCAATTCTTTTCCAGGAATGAAGGACCGTTTGCCCCAGTTGTTACGTATGCCAGACCTCAGCTATTAGCCTTCTTCAAAATTGTTTCTGTTGGGGAGAATAACTTCGCTGAAGGTCATGATCCCTTGACACTAGGATGTAAAAGCTCAGCCTTCTCACCCAATCCTTAAAAACTATTAAAGGTCATCTTTGATTCTTAGCACCCCATGTGGCTGATTAAGACCTCCATTTGTAATGCACCACAGCCCATCATTTTTCCCTCCAAATCCTGCTTATTTCCCTTCCTTTCTACAGGTGTTGATACCACGGGCACTTGCCAATAATCCTCCTCTATACTACTCTCCATCTTAAAGTCTGCTTGGCCAATTGCCTAACCTGGAACAAGCAGCCACAATACCTCTCATTTTTTATTGGGTCATGCATTACTCACCTAAATTTCTAGGACAATGCTCTCTCCAATTTCCAATGATGAGTTTTCTTTGATTGTCCTGGGGAATTATTTTTCTGATGTTGCATTTTATAGTCTCTTTCACTCAAGCAGCATAAACCCAAGTAAAATAGCTTGTCTACACTTTGCAGATTCATTAAACGCATTGTCTATTGAAGGAAATTGAGCTTGTTATTTGTTTCCTTGGATACATGTGCTTTAAAAAATTCAATGTTTGCAAATAATTTGAGTTCATCAAAAGGATTTTGACAGGTTATTTTAATGGACATTGAATGTTGTAGAGAGATGGTATTATTTCAATTGTTATATGCTTTAGCTATTTGATGAAGTCTCTATTCAT
The DNA here is from genome assembly GCF_047511655.1 of Castor canadensis. NCBI lineage: Eukaryota > Metazoa > Chordata > Mammalia > Rodentia > Castoridae > Castor > Castor canadensis. The sequence goes on along the minus strand of NC_133395.1, from coordinate 33,023,297 downwards.
GGAAATGGCATAATTTTAAGGCACATTATATTTTATCATAAGAAAAGCACATCATTAAAAACAAAACATTGCAATTTCACTATTTTTACACTAAAAAAGAGTTAAGATCAAGAGATGAAAAGAAGTATATTGCTAGACATTGCTGAATAAATTTGATAAGCAATGTTAAATATAAAGACAATAATAGACAAAAACTGCAAAATAGATGATATACAAAAGGATATTTTCTTACTGAAACTCTCTGAAGAACACTTCAGAGAACATTTCTCAGTGGAAAAGGAAAAAACTGGATCATTAAGACAGTCATTGTGGAAAACATCAAACACTTTTTGTAAGCAATATTTACTTAACATCATAATTTTACATAATGAAAGAATACAAATAATATAAACTATTAGTGGAATAGTCTGAAAACAAGTGTGAACACCAATATTGAAGCAGTCCCCCACCTGGCCCTAATTCCTAGAAGTCTGATATGATCTTTTGGTATCAGTTCTACTTATCTCTGTGGTGAAGAAAAAGACAATTTTACCTTGTTAGGAATTGATGAGTTACAGAGTACATCAGGCTCAAAAAAGCATAAACAAAACCAACCTGTATCATTTGCTGCAATGAAATTTTTATGTGGAAAGCATGTTTTCCTGTATTACATTCCTGGGTGTCAGGAGTGTTATGAATCCAGTGGGGAAAGAAATCATCAGAACATAAATAAGAAAACATAATAGAAATGCATGCTTTGCCTATCTGTATCTGGCACAGTTCCAGACACTTTTATCTCAATTAATCTCCATAGAACCTATGAAAGGTTTGAATTATTAGACATTTTTTACAAAGAAATTATTAACTTGTCTAGCATCACACAGCTAAGAAAAAGTCAGAATTTACAGCAAGACCAGTGAGGCTCTAAACCCCATACAGATTCATCCTGCTACACCAGTGGGAATGATTGTGTGCACCTGGGAACCCCGTTGGGCCCTTCATGTCCTGCTCCCATCTCCTCCCACTCTTTCCTTTCCTCTTCCCCATCCTTTTCGTTGTCCTCCTCCCTCTTATATATCTGATTATTTGCTTATTTAATGAGGCTTGGGATCTTCATTATGAATAACAAGGATCTTTAAGATAAGAAAGATGTGAAAGTTAATTGCTGCTTAATGTAGAAATAGAACTATGAAAAATTTAGCTTCAATTCACCTGAGCTCCTGTCTCCTCCTCAAATAGAAAGCAATCAAGTTACAGAGGACTATTTAAATTACAGTGATCAGAGAATGAATTCATTATATAGGCTTGTGCAAATAAACCTATCACTAATAAAATCATATACCACATTTCTGGTATGAATGTGTAATGGGAAAATTGTGCAGTTTTAAAGAGATTTAAAATTATATTGTAAGATTTAATAAGTGGAAAAAATAAAGCTGGTGCATTTGGTCAGTTACTGTCAAACAGGGTGACTTTGTGCCTTACAGGATAGTCGGCAAGATCGGGAGACTTTATTGGTTGTCACAAATGGAGGGATGCAGTAGACATCTAGAGGATAGAAAGTGGGACTGGTGTTAAACATCCTACAATGCCCAGGGAAGCTCTCTACCCAGGCAAAGAGTGGCTCAGCTCAAAATGTCAATAGTGGTGTTATTGAGAAACCCTTGTCTAGGCTGTGTGCAAATAGCTGAAGAAATGAAATCTGTCTTTCATTTGTTAGAAATCATAAAGTCAAAAGTCATATGGCATTTGTTTCCTGCCTTGATCCTTCATATCTGCATTTAAAATTTTGATACTTTTTAAATAATGTATTTGTGTATTAATACTTATTTTTAAAAATCTAATAAAATATTCTTTATCTTGACTAATGAAGTTTTTGGTTCCATCTTAAATTCTATGCCCAGGATATACGTCTCCCTCACTTACTGTAGTCTTGGCTATGTGAAAGATACAAAAAAGAAACATGATATAGAATGGTGGTGAAGAATGAAGCCCTAAGGTATAAATATCTGGATATCAATCATGGTTTTATGAGTTCTAATTCTGTAAAATTGATGAAGTGGTATCCATGTCATTCTTTGGCTGGTTAAAGAGCTAAATTTATCAGTTAAAAAAGAACCCAGTATAGAGCCAACCCATGATAAATGTCATTAAAATAACACAGAACTGGGTGCACTCTGATATTAAAAGATGGATGAAGGGAAATAACATTTGTTCCTCAGTGGGTCAAGATTTTTAAGGCATAGCACTGTTCATTCTGTTCCTCTCTTCTTTGCCTATTCCTAACTTAATTCCATACCCAGCTCTTTCATTTTGCAGATCTTATCTCCACATAGCTGCAAGGGGAGAAGTTTCCGGTTACCTAGAATAGGAACTGATTTTCCCTTTCTACTATAGCAACAGAACTTTGAATTTCATCTGGGCTGATCATCATCTAGAATTTAAAAAGAAATGGCAAATAAACAAAAACTACATTGTCCAGAGTCCCTTGTAGCTAACTATGGCCATACAAGTTCTGGACACAGTGGACACTGAATATGTGACATTTTAGGAAGGCTGAATTATTTGGGAGGCAGATGCTTTTTGCTCCATTGTTTGTTCTTCATCTGGCCTATAATGCCAAAGTGATGCCTGGAGCTCCAGCTGTCATTTTAAAATATAAGAGCACCTTGGAAATACAGACACTTTATGTTATAATGCTGGAGTAGAAAATAGAAATCAGGGTCTCTGATGACAGCATGGTGCTGCCACATCAACCCCAATCTACTCACCTCTAGACATCTTTAAATGAGAAAAATAAAAATCACCTATTTTTCTTCAGCCACAATATTTGTGTCTATTACTGCCAAACCTTATCTTAACTGATGAAATTGACTTTTCTTGTCAATTTCATTTTGCAATGTCTGAGAGCTAACCAGCTATCTCTAACCACAGTCACTCTGTGAACAATTTGTGTGTATTATTGAATTAAAAACAGACTTGCATAATTTGACAACAGCTTTTTAGGATTTTAATTTCCTTTTTTATTTTACATGTATTTTTGAAGTTGTTGACTTGGCTTTTAACTTCAATATTATGTAGTTCAAACTTGGCTAGGTACAGGTGCAGATAAGCTGCCCACCCTTTTGTTGACTTACTCCCAAAAGAGTGTTTGGTTAATAATGAAACATATTTTCATTTCACACATAACTTCTCTCTTTCAACAAACTGGAAAGTTGGATGGCCTGGCTTTTGTAAGCTATTTGGTAACTATTATTCTGACCTTATTTGATTAGACTATTTTTGGATGCAAGAAAACACACATGCATGCTTTAAAGCTTAAATTTGTGAAAACTGTTCTTGGCTACATTTGCCAGGGTAAATTGCAGACAGTTTCCACATGAGGAGAGCAAAGCTAGTTCTACAACTCTACTAATAAAGAAATTAAATAGAAAATGGGAAAAGTCAAAATGTCATTTAAGTGACAAAAAAGTCTCCTGCTTGGGGGCTTCCTTCCTGCTCATCAAGTGTGAAAATGCTGTGTAATCCCTCAAGGGTAAGGAGTAGGACAGGTGATAGTTGCTAGATAGATAGATGATAGATAGATAGGTGCATAGATACATAGATACAGATAGACAAATATGTAAGAAGATATTACAAATACATCATTGTTTCTTTCTCCTTTTTCTTTTTTAGGTTTCATCCTGATGCCAGACCTGAGCCACATGAACTACTTTAAAATGTCACCCTGTTTTTGGATCACATAGATTTCTGTTCCTTCACTTTTCTCAGGATATAAAAAAATGTATTTTAAAGTAACAATAGCTTTAGAAATATTCTTTGTATATGACCCCTCCTATGCCAGAAAAATTCAACTTGATCTATATAAATATATGGATAATTGATATTAAATTATTAACCAGCTGGAGTGGCAGTGATGGACTGATACAGGATATAACTTGTTGCCTGTAAAAGTGTTTGATGTAAGTTGGGAAATGACATTCCTGGAGATTAAGGTTTTTGGTGGCCTTTGTGATAGTAGGCAAATATGGCCTTTTATTGTGTATTCTGAAATGATGAGCAATTTTATTCTTCAAGGCTGTCATTCCAGTATTTTCCACAAGCAAGTAATTAAGTATCTAAAGTCCTAGTACTAGAAGAGCCAAGCCCAACACCCTCTCTTGGCTTCCATTCTATGGCTTTTTTTTCTGCTGAATAAGGACCATGGAGAATGACTAGATTGTTGTTTATTATGTTGTCCTGATTATGAATCTGTGCAATTTACAAATGTTTTGCATTTGAAACCTGAAGTTGTTTTAGGCTCATTTGCTGACATATGTGAATTTGCTAGAAAGGACCAGGATCAAATGACATCCACCATCTGTGGAGGGTATTATGTCTAGAGCTAAGAGCTGGTACATGAAAGAGGTTTGAAAAGTGAATTGAACCTATTTGAGTCCAAAAGCAAATGCAAATGCTTATTTTTGTAAATATGTTCAAAATAATTGAATTTGGAATTACATATGCTCTTGAATTTTGAAGATTATTTTAGTGTATATGCTAATGTCAACTTTTTTTTTTTTTTTAGTCCAGGGGATTAAACACAGGGCCTCATGCATGGTAGGCAAGTGCTCTAAGACTGAACTACATAGATCCCCAAATCTAATGTCAACTTTTAAAGATTATGAACATAGTTAGGCTTTCATGGTAGGTTTCTATATTAGATCAATTATTAGAAATTGCGAATAAACAAGTAACCATCTGCATGCCTTTTGTTCTCAAAGTAATCTACTATATATGTAACTATATTTATATATAATATATATATATATAGTTCAAGTTTCATCTTCCATCAAAATTTATCTTTAAAGATGTTCTTCTACTGTATGCCTTCTTGTTAATGTGAGTTCTGATCCATAAATTTTCCAAGGTTAAATCTTATTTTGTGTTTCAGAGCTAAAGGATTAATTAATCCCTTTTATTTTACTAGGGGTTAGAAAAGTTGGTGGAAGCTAACTTATATACCAGTCTCTCGAATAGAAGTTGGGTCTAAAACAATGAGCAACCAATAAGACAAACACACCCTGTCCAACTGGAAAAAACAGAAGGTAAACAAGTATATTTATATGTCAAGTGGTAGTAAATGCCGCAAAGAAAAGCAAGTCACAAGAGGAAATAGAAAATGATTTAAATTATACTTCAGGAAAGGATGGCTGAAGAGGTGACATTTGATCAGGGCTTGAAGTAGGGACCAATTAATACAGATGAATTGGGAAGAGTAGAACATCCAGTGTAAAGGTTCTCAGACAAAAATGTGCTCAAAGTATGTGAAGAATATAAAGATGTCACAGAGCTTATTATGGATATTCAAGGCAGCAACCAGAAAGCACCTTGGTAGCACTGATCCTTATAGAAAAAAGGTAGGAACTTTGGTTTTTGTGTGTGTATGTGTACAAGTAAAGAACAAAGATGAAATAAAGTTACCATCTTAATCATTTTTAAGTGTGCAGTTCAGTGATGGTCGGTATATTCACATTGCTGTGAAATAGGCCTCGAGAACTTTTTCTTCTTACGAAACTGAAACTGTGTATCCATTAAACAACTCCTTTACCCTTTCTTCTAAGCTTTGGTAACCATCATTCTACTTTCTGCTTCTATGAATTTTACTAATTTATGTTCATAGAAATGGAATCATACCATATACGTTCTCTGGATGGCTTAATTCACTTATAACACATTTGTGTTGTAGCACATGACATGATTTCCTTCTTCTTTTAAGGATGAATAGACCACAGTTTATTTAATCCATTCATTTTCCAAAGGACATAAACCCTTAGAATTTTTCTTAACTCCTTTTTTTGGTCTCACATCATGCATCTATCTATATTTTTTGCAGTCATTTAAAAACATTTAGTTTTGTAAATATTACACTCTTTGGAAACTTTTCTTTACCAAATGAAATGTCACTGTCTTTTGCTATTTATTCTAAATAACTTCTGTCTGTAATAACTGTACTCCTTTCACTGTTTTTGCCATGATTTCTTCATGGTATTCATTATTATTAATTCTCATTATGAGCATTCACACAGTTTTATGTCTATATGCATAAAATACATAAAATATATAAAATAAATTGCTTATATACATACATTTACCCCCCAATATTGTACATAGATAAATAGATGATATAGATACACTGCAAAAGCATCACCACCTGCCAGTCAACTTTCCATCACTATAAAAAAAGATCCATCTTGGTCCACAACATTCGAGGTCCCAAACCCCTCACCTCAGGGCCAAGAAGCAGAGAGGAAAAAGAATACACTGGGGTCCCACAACTCATTCCAAGGGCTCACCCCCAGTGATCTAATGACCTCCTCTTAAAGTTTTACCACCTCCCAGTAGTGCCAAAATAGAGAGTAACTCTTTGATACATGGCCTTTTGGAGGACATTGAAGATTTGAACTCTAGCATAAGGAATACCACCTAATATGCAAATATATAATTAGGAAATAGAACATGCATCATTTTATACATATCACAATATGCAAGGCAAAGCTATAAGCATCAGATAACTGATGCATTAAAATGTTCTTATTGATAGTGACATGATACAGATACATACATTTATGGTACATTATAACAAAAAAACACATACTTTAGAACAGAGGACTAAAAAGAGCTCATGAATGAAATGACACTGAAACACATACTTAATTTTTGATGTGTAGAGTGGGGAGAAAGGGTATTGTAGGTAGAGGAATAGCCCAGGCAAAGACAGGAAGTCAGGAGATTAAGGACAGACATGCAGACTCAGATTCTAAAGGAAAGTCAATTTAAAGTATCCATGTTTTAAGTATTCTGTAGGGAATAGTAGACAATAAACCAGAAAATAAAATAAAGCTCATGCTGTATGATAAGCCTGGCTAACATGTCTTGTTCTTAGACAAGAAGTGGAGGGAGAATTTTGAGATGACTGATACGATTCAAACTTCCCTCTATGAAGAATGATTTTGTATCAGTGGAACATTTGGAAAAGAAAATGCCTGTAGATTATAAAACCAGGCAAGTGCTTATTTCAATAATCCCAGAAAGTAGGAAACAAATTGTAAAAATTGGCAAGGAATATTAAGGATGGGCAGTGAAGAAGAGGTGAATGGGAAATAGATTTTGGAGGTCTATTTTACCACATTTTGTGGTTGGGTGGCAAAATGAGGAATTAGGAAGAGAAAAAGGGTCCTAGAAGATCTTGGAGGCTGGAGAACGTGGCAATTTCATCCTTGGGATTTGAGAGGAGCAGGAAAGGAGGGTCAAGTTGAGAAGGAAATATCATGGATTGATTTTGATGAGTTATGGAGTATACACACAAGCTATGGGAAATCATGGTAGATTAAAGGGAAATGACTGTAACTACTGCCCAGTAAAGGGAGGGCTTCCATGAATTCAGCAGTGACTTCAGAAGACATAAAATAATTTAAAAATATGTATTCAGCACGTGCTAAATGTCAGGAACTAGGTTAAATTCTTCTATGCAAATTTAAAGAAACCACATTCGTCACCACATTTTCATGAGTCACCACTAGCTCATTTCATGAAAAAAAAGAATACAGTAAATAACTTATCCAATGATCAGGGTCAGAACTAGCATTAGGAAACTGGTTCTTCTGACTGCAGAGGCCACTTGGATTAGTGACAAATCTCCTGCTTTTCCTTTTGCACTATTCCTTTCTACTTTGTCTCCTTTTTTATCATACAGTTTTTGAAATCATAATATTTATGATGCTGAGAAACAATTTGGGTTATATGTACCTCTAAACACCCAGAACTAATCAAATTACATTGATCTGTAGCACATCAAATCACAATCGAAGGCAATTCCAGCTACTTTTGCCAATTTAGCAGTAATCAGGTGTAGTGAGCCTCTGGAGTCCTGTGTTCCTTCTACATCATGAAGATTGTACTTTCACTGTCATGCTTCCAATTATGTTTGAAGATTGCATTACCATCCCAGAAAAGGAGAGTATATAACCTTATCTCTCTTCTACCCCATTATTCTAATCAGAGTAAATCTGGATTTATAAAGAAAATCAAACCAACAACTATACAGATACCACATACTGGCCTATTTTTTCTTTGTTTCTGATCATGAAAATTATGGTTGCTAATTATGGTTGCTAAGAGATCCAGAGAGGTGAAAGAAAAATGAGAAAAAGGAGATTGTAATAATATTTACCTGGCTATTCAGAAAAGTATACAGTTACTTTTGCTTTCTCCTTTCTCCTCTTTCCATTAACTGGTTATATTTTTTAAACTTGCAAGTGAATATAGAACTCACCATCATGTCACTGACCTATATATGTTTCTTTTTTGCTACCTAAAACTGTCTCTAAAAGAACTTTTGGTGTTACTATTGGAAACCTCCCAATAGGAATATCTGATGAAGGTAAATTATGAAACCATCTAAAACTTTGGGAAATTGGTACCTTTTGGGTTGATAATATGAGTTAATCTGAAAGTATGCACAATATATAGTAGCTATGATTTAATAGTAATATAATAAACATTTGTTAGTATTTATGTTTCGGATAAGTATAAAGGACTCCTTTTGAAGGAATATGCTTAAAATTTCACCTGCAAGGATAATGGGAACATGTAAAGCTTGACTGTTATTCAATATCATGACACTGATAATTGCTCAAAATTTAGTCAAAATTATTTTTTCAGATTGAAAGCACTGGGAAATCAAACCACAGGAAATAATAATGGCCTATGTTGGTCCTTCAAGGGCACATGCAAAGTAGAAGAGGTGGATGCTTGTTTACCTCCAAGAAGTGAGCGTAAAATCATGTTCTCAAGATCCACCCATCTTGTAGTGAAGGATAGGCTATTATTCTTTTTTGAGGAATGTATATATATATATATCTATATATAGATATATCTATAGATATATATATATCACATTTTATTTATCCATTCGTCCCTTGATGGGTAGCTAGGTTTATTCCATATCTTAATAGTGCTGCTATATACATGAGCATATGGGAATCTCTTTTGTATACCGATTTCATACAACCGCATAATTAAAATAGTAAAATAAATAAATGATCAAAATTGTGAATACTTTCTTTTTTAATGTTGTTCTGGGTTACATTGTGACATCTACAAAAGTTCTTATAATACATCAAATGTATCATGGTTGAATTCACCCCCTCCATCCATAATGGTGAATATTTTCATTGGGACTATTCTGGAAGAAGATAACAATCCTTTCTTTTGAATTCCAGTTTGCTTAGGGATCTATGTACAATTATATCAAATTTGCAATATCTCAGTAAAAGTATTGCAATACAATCAATTTCAGTAAATGTTTAATTTATAGGAAGAGCATGCATCAGGATTAGAGATTTTGGTTGTAATCCTGATATACCATCTATTCTGATTTAGCAAACTATTTTCAGTCTCATGAGAAAGAACATTCTAATTTGGATTTTCTCTATGTAAAAAAGATGGAATAAGATGTGTCATCAACAAGGCTGAACTGTGTGTGGTTGTCACATACCCACCATTATATTCATCACACTCCACTCTTCCAAACTCTTTTGCTTAAAACACCTGCTTGAATGTGAAGGGGAAGAAGCTTGTGGAGAAAGTCTGGGTTTTTAGAAACTACAGAGACGATCGTGTTTCAAACTCCCTGGAGGCAGGCAGTATGATATGGGACCCAGAACAGGGTGGGAGATGTAGTGCATACTGAGAACTGGAGCCACCCTCACCTGTGTTCACTTTTTTGCTCTCACATGTCAGTTATGCACCTCTGAGAAAGTTACTCCACTTTAATTGTTGCTGATTTTATTACTGGAAAAAATGAGGTTACTAAGAGATTACTTAGGATAGTGCTTGTTTATGAGTCACTTAGCATTATCTGGCATCTAGTGTTCACTTCATCCTTGTTAGCTCTCTTCCTCTTCTTCTTCCTCTTTCTCCTCGTCCTCCTCCTCCTCGTCCTCTTCCTCCTCCTCTTTCTTCTGATTTTCTTCAATATAAATGGGCAGCAGTAGGAGAGGATATCTGTGGATGTAAATCAACGCACTGATTTCTGAAGGATTTTCTTTTAACAGTGAGTGAGGTAGAGCAGAGCCCTCTGATTTGCTTTGGAGGGAAAAACTAGAGGAAAAGGTAAAAGGATCAGCACATGTCAGTGCTGTGAGACTAAAAATCATCCACAAAGACAGAAACAAAAATCAAAGAAAGAAAATCTCCCCAAGTGATGCTTGATAGGGTGCTACTTTTTAACTTATTTGATTAAATCAACCATTCTTCTGTTACTGTAGTTCAATTTATTTAAGAATTTGTTTATTTTGTTTTCATTTATTTTTAAATTTGGTTTGTAATTTGACTGATATGGACAAATAATTCCTAAATTACATTGCTAGACATGCTGAAATATAGAAAATTTCATGATGGCCATTTTACTAAAGATACTTTGATTGATAACCAATGTCTATGAATTTAGACATTTTGTTTCATGGCATGTCATGCACCATATGGGATTATCTCTTTAAAATAAGTGTTCATTTTTTGAGGCATCAATGTAAATATTCAGAACTAACACAAAACTATAATTTTAGAAGGAGAAGTTTTAAGAATCAGGGAATCAAGCAAACTTTTATTTTATAAACATTTACATATAGCATAACCATACTTTCTTCACAAAAGATTCCTGTGTTTTCACAGTAGTGTTTTTCAAGAAATTGGATCTTTATAAAGTTATTTAATTTTTGTCAATGGTACTGGTAGTTGGTTAATGTGATATAGTCAGAAAATGACCCAGAATTTATGAAAACATCATTAAAATAGGTATCAATATTTAGAAAGCCTTGAGTACAATGTTTTCAAGGTTCATCCATGTTGTAGCATGTCAGTCTTTCTTTCCTTTGTAAGCTTAACAGTAGTCCATTTTATGTATACACAAATAAGCCAGCCACAGAAAGATAAATATTATATGATTCCACTTAATATGAGAAGCTTGCTTAGTCAAAGTCATAGAGGTGGAAAGGTGTTTGCCAGGGGCTGGGAGAGAAGTGATTGAGAGTGGTGGTTCAATGAGTAGAGAGTTTCAGTTTTACAAGTGAAAACCATTATGCATGTACTCAGTGATACTGAACTATACTCTGAAAATGTATAAGATGACAAATTTTGTTACGTGTATTTTATTACCACAATAAAAAAATTGAAAAAAATATACAAAAAGAAGCCAAATGTGGTGCTGCATGCTTGTAACCCCAGTTTCTCAGACGGTAAAGACAAGAGGATTGTGGTTCGAGGCTAGCCCAGACATAAGCAGAAGACTCTACTTGAAAAACAAACTAAAAAAACAGAAGGAGTGGGACTGTGGCTCAAATGGTAGAGCACTCTCCAAGAAGATTGAAGCCAGTACTGCAAGAAATAAACAATCCCCAGTACTGCAAGAGTTCAATCCCCAGTACTGCAAGAAATAAACAATCCTGATTGTATTAGAATGTATATTCTTTGAAGTCTGTAACTATCTTATTGATCATTGAGTCCTTGGTTTATAATAAATGGCCCAACACATGCTGGTAAATGAATGAGTGGTTTGGGGTTGTACTTATGTCCACCTCTTCAAAATATGCATCTTATTAACAGGCCTAATTAAAACCAGAGCATCCTTGGGCTTCTGCCTTGATTGCACGGGGCCACCTGGGCTCATCGATCTCATCCTCTTCACCAAACAACTGAAGTCACACAGCATGTGTTTAGTAATGCATCATCTTTTCAAAAAATTTTTTTTAAACTTGCAAGGGAGTAATTGAAATCCAGAAAATCTCATTAATATAGCAGAGAAAATCCAACCCTCCTTCTTTTTTTCAAAACTGCAAAAGAACAAAAACATGCCAAATTCAAGAAACAATAGTAATGATAAGATCTGACTAGAATGATTCACTATTTATTACAGTATGGTTTTGGAATAGTTCAGCTCCATGATAATCATTTAGCATATTAGGGAATCATTCAGAATAAAACTGAATTGCCCAGTGCTGAGTTTGTAAAAAAAAAAAAAAAAAAAGATAAAGATAAAAAGAAGGAAAGAAAGAAAGAAAAGGAGGGGAGGGAGGTAGGAAGGAAAAAAAATGAGAGAAAGAAAGAGACAGAAAAAGAAAGAAAGAGACAGAAAAAGAAAGAAAGAAGACATGAGTGTCATAGGTAAGAAATCTTCTCACACATGTCACAGCAACAATAATTCTAGCACATTAAATGTTTGAGGACATAACTGTTTCCATGAAGCCTTATTGGCAGTAACGTCAAATGTTGAGTTTAAAAACATTTGAAATGTTTTACCTGGGAACTTCTGAAAATGTGGAAGCTTTCCTCTCTCTAATGTGTCAAGTGGGGCATATCCACATGCTACTCAAGTGTGCATTTAAAACATCTCCAAAAATGCAGTTTAGTGTAGTCCACCAGGAAGCATTTGTAGTGGAGACAAGCATGGGTGGGAGAGAGGAGCAGAGGCCCTGTGGCCCAGGGGAAGTGCAGAAACTGCCCACTTCTGAATCCTAACTTAGCTCCTTCTGTAATCTGATGAAAGTCCCAGTTTCTATCCACAATGTGGGAACAGTAGGTTGCTCAAAGGCTCTTACGGGACTACTTGACATAACTCCTGGGAATTACTTATACATAGTTGGGCAAATCTTGAAAGAACAATAAATTTCACCTGCTATTATCCTGCCACATCATTTCTGCTTGTCTAAAGACCAGTAGCATTAACCTTCTGGCAACATTTTCTCATGTATAAAAGGGGTATAAATCATCGTAGTTGTGAGGATCAGACAGTGCAGTGGAAATCTGGGTAAACCACACCTAATATTTAGTAACTGGTCTTATAATCAGTTACTGAGTAGCCAGAAATCAAGTGTTGCTGATGAATTTCATAGGTTCAATCCACCTATGTTACCCTTGGTGGGTCAGAGAGAGGTTTTTTTTCTACTAGTATATTTCAATAAGTGAATGAATAATATTCACTGCATATATATTTTACATTATATTCCATATATGTACTTATTAATTGACACAGATTTTCTACTCTGAAGCAACCACAGTTCTAGACACTGGGGATATAAAAATGCATAAAAACATATGGAGATTACTTTGAAGAGAGACAGACAAGAAAAAATTAATATGTCAAATGATGAGTGGTCATAACCCAAAATAGAGTATGAGAGAGTGTGATTCATGGTTCGGCACACGTGCACTTTGAGCTCTCAGTGGAGAACAGGGTGCAGGTAGAGTGAGGCGAAAGGAGGGAGAATCCTTACGAGGTGATGGCAAAAGTTCAGGTGAGAAAGGAAGTGGTCAAGGTTAGAGGGTAGCAGTGGAGAAGATGAGACAGTGGAAATTCTGGGTATATTTAGAAGGTAGAGATGAGAAGATATATTGAACACTTACTGTTCTGTACTTCACCTAATTAACATACTACTCATAAGTTGTGTTGTGCATTGATCTATGTGAATCAGTCTGTTAATAAACACACTTTCTCATTTTTAACTATATTTATCTCCAATTATATGCAAAAACTAACCAGTCCTTAAGAATAGTTATATTTCCAATATTTCATACTTATAAACCATGATAAAAAAATGAATGTACTTTTAATTGTGCCATTCCTTACACATGCCTGAATGTAAGGGATTCCTTGTATATCCCTGAAAAGAATCCTATGACTATAAATGCTGGGACAAAGAAGAAGATATATATTTGTGATTTTTGACAGTACTGGGGTTTGAACTAAGGCCTTGCACTTACTAGGCAGTCACTCTACCACTTCAGTGACACTGACAGCCTTTTTTGTTTTACTTATTTTTTTTGGGTAGATTTTTATATTTTTGCCTTGGAGCTCACCACTGAAAACAATCCTCCAACCTATGCCTCCCATGTAGCTGGGGTTACAGACATGTACCACCATACCTGGATTGCTAGTTGAGATGGTGGGGTCGTCCTTCTAATTTTATGATCCAGCTGGTTTCTAACCACAGTCCTCCCAATCACTACCTCCTAAGTAGCTAGAATTATAGGCATGTACCACCACACTTGATCTGCATTTATCATTTTGAAAAATATTGACTATTATCAATCAAGATCTTTTGCTATGCACTATTTAAAATTTTTTGTGATTAAATTTATGAAATATGTTCTACAAAATTGGAGAAGATGACAGAACAGGTTCCGTCTGGAAGAGGGGGTTTGGGGGTGGGTGGGGGGGTGGCACAAACAATGTATACATATGTAAGTAAATATAAAAACAATAAAATAAAAGTAGAAAAAATATTTTCTTTCACAAATCCTAAGCTTTGTGTCTCATTTGAGATCTTTTCCTAAAAAGGTGTGTTGGAATACACCTATAATTCCTGATTGGCTAATATATATTTTATTAATCATTTAAAATAATATCTTTACCATCCTGATTAATTTTCAATTTTTTTTTATTTTTGTCTTTTATTTACTAATTTGTATTAGATATAAAATGCTGTTTTTTCACAGGCATCACAGCAAAGTAGAGAAAACAGTATAATAGTTCAGAAACATTAAGAAGGAATGATTAAAGTTTGGAGTTGCCATTAGAAGGACAGAAAGAAGAGCAATGGACCAGAGAAGAATGAGGCAAAGGATTATCGACGGGGTTCTAGTCAAAGGGTTGCATGTACACATTTCCTTCCTATCATGTCATAGATGTCTACACAAGTGTCCACATCAGTGGAGAGAGAACATGGGAGAAGTCATGACATTACGACTTTGGAGGGATAGTGAAAGACAGAGAAAGGTTTAGGAATTATACAAAATGCAAATTAGAATAAAATTTATACTTGGAGCTGGAGCTTGCAGTGGCTACAACAAAAAGTACCCCCTTTCTTTACTCAGTTTATGAAGCAAAATTTCTCTTGTTCCTTAGAGGTGAGATTAGAGGTATGCCCATTAATAAAGAGGGCTCATTAATCCCAGGATTAATTTTTGGGCTTCATCATCTACTCAAGGCATCTAGGGAAGTTTCCTGTGAGGAGAGCTGCTTCACCCTGGAGTAGCAGCAGAGCTGACAAGCATTTTACTGCTTAGAGGAACAGCAATAAACAAAACGGAGCCAAGCCATTTGCTTCCAAAGAGGAACATTGCTCCAGGTAACTCAAACAGCAGCAGAGTTAATAAAGGGGAGAGAAAGACAAGAAGAGTATCAGAACCCCCCCTCTAGTAAATCAGGAGGAGGAAAGTGTGTGTCTTCCAACATTATACTTGCAGTCCTAAACATGATGAGAATTGACTCCTGGAAAAAACAAGAAGCTAGCCATTCCAGGCATGCTAAGTAATTACATGTCTGATTGTAGGGATAAAGAAATGAAGGTTGATCAGTAGGTGCTGTTAGGAAATGTCTAATGAGTCAAGGGTTTGTTGTTATGGAAATAGGAAATCATTTACAGAGAATTGATAAAAGCACAAAGCCACTGGTTTAATATCAATGGCTATAAAAAGAAAAACTAGTAACAACCACAATTGTTATAGTTATAGCCAAACAGAATCTCTTATGATTTTATTTCTAACACTTCAGAAATAAAAACTGTGCCCCGAGTGCCTATGGCTGCCCACATGTATTCATATGACACCTATGTGGCACATACACATAACTGACTTAGCAATTGAGCCCATTACTGAATAATGTGGACCTCTTAATCATTCCCACAATGAAGGATTCTTGACTAGACAACTCACTCCCCTTTATGCACTTTCATTTTTCTGCTTAGTTAGTGTTTGAGCATTGCATTCTTTACTTCAAAATTGGTTTTGTTCATTTGAGCAGTGTCATTACAGAAATCTGATCCTTGGAAAGGTTGAGACTGTGTGAGCCTAACTTAGTCTCTTACAAGATAATCAGTAATTGTTATCCACAAAACTGTCAAAGATGGAACTTCTGGAAGCTTCTAAGCTTCAAATATGAACTGCTTGCAATAGTATTTAAATGGTTGATTCCAGAACTCAAGTGAAAAGAAAATTATTGTAACCACTTGGTGACAGAAGTCTGGTGCTGGAAGCAGATCCAGAGATCTGCAGGGACATCATTTTCTACCTTTCTGGCTGTGCTGCTTATGCAAATTCTGTGACTTTCTTAAGACACCATTTAAACAATAGTGAAAAGTATAGCACACTGCCCATCACCGCTTCATCCTCCTTATACCCCAGAGTCCCTATTTAATATACACTTTAATAATAGAAGTACTTTTAGTCTTAAGAATTTAAAGTAATGACATAGAAATCAGTAAGAGGGTGCAAATGAGGTCAAGAAGCTCAGAATCCTGGAGAGTCATAGTGACCTGGTGGCAGTAGTAAATATAGTAACGCACTGAAAGGTCTTTTTTTAGATAAATGAATGTTTTAGTGAAAATTTTTCTTTTTTCTTGGTCTGAAGAATACAGGCTTAGGATTGAAGTAAATATATAATATAGAATGAAAGGATGCCTACACAATGCGGTACTTTAGAGCAAGACTGTAATTTATACTTCATAAAAGTCACATATGTTGGCACCTACTAAATATAACTTTTACATATTACTTTTATAATAAAGAATGCATCACTTCAGGAAGATAAATCTGCTCAGCAGTACTTTTTAGTTGAATATTTGTAAGCATTCTGCTTTGAAAGAACCACTACTTATTTGTCTTGATATTCAAGGACAAAAGGTTGACATATCCCCAAAGATCCTGCCAACTAATATGTCTTCTTGGGAATTGGTTCAGCCCCCTTTGTAGAATGGTACAATATTATTTATAGAATTATATATCGTTGCTATTATTTTTCTTCTTTGATAGCTACATAGTACTTTCTCATATCGTACAGTATATAATAATTTACTCAACGAATTCACTATTTTTTGATTTTCTTTTCTTTTTTTTTGCAGTACTGGGGTTTGAACTTGGGGCCTCATGCTTGCTAGGCATGCACTTTACCACCTGAGTATATTTGCTAGCTATCAGGGAAGAGCGTCTAAATGCTGTGACTATTCGAAATTTTAGAAAAATTCTGTCACTTAATCTTATTTCCTATAACCTCTTCAACAGTATTTTATCATTGTGTTTCTTCAGCAAATTGACTGAAAATTCACTAGTTACTATGAACAATTCACTAATTTTGATCTGTCATTACATTAACCTTTTCAGATTCTACCTGCTTTAAGAAAAATATAGTGTTTTTCTCCTTCTGATGATCCCAGTGAACTATTTGTTTCAAAGCATAGATATAATTGTTCTGAAAAAAGGTATCACAGAACATAAAAAGCTTTATTCCTTTTGTCCCTCTCTATTACTGTTTGCTGTGAGTTGTTAGAAGTTCTGGACCCTTTCCTAAGGCCAACTCCTTATTTTCTTTAGTATGAATCACCTTTCAGAACAAAGTGAACCGTGTCTTTCTCTTCATGAAGCTCTGAGGCAAAGATTGCATCAATCGCAATGCCTTTATGGACTTATGCATTCCATTTAGGTTTCTAAGCAGCTTTGAGCTGATCTTTTCTTATCACACCTGGCATTCCTCAGGGTGCTCTTCTGCAATCATTGAGGGGTGTGCCGGCTTCACTACCGAGGATCTGGCCTGGTGGACTCCAAGTAGAATTGCCCAACAGAGACTTAGTTCTAATTCTTACCGTGCCATTCGTTAGTTTTCAATTCTTGCTAAAGCCCCTTAATCTCGGTATGTTGAGTTTTGCTGCAAGTGATAATAACACTGATGTATTCTGTCAGGAGGATTAACTAATGAATGGTCACAACGAACCTTTTAAATAGAGTCATGTCTTTCCTGGTTAAAGTAAAATCATTTACTCATCTTTTTATTTGCCTTTTGTGGTCAAAATGTCTTCTATTATCTGTTTTCAGAGTTCTTAGGCCACCTACTTTTCAAATCAATTTCTACCAAAAGACTTTTAACTATGATCAAAACTACTTTAGTCAAAACTGTAAATGGGACCCCACTCTACAGCTCGGTTTCTGGTGGACCTGAGTCATATGGTACTTCTGATTCACTTCACTCTGTTTCAAAAGTCTAAAATAAAGAGCTCAATATACTCAGCATAAGGTGATTTTAAAGATTCAGATTCATACAACCAGAAAACATAGCTAACTAAATAATATAATGCTGATAATTCGGCATCCAAGAGATAAATAGATCACTCATTCAATTTAAGAACATAGGAATTAAAGGATATAGCATGCTCTGTTACATCTTCTGTAGATGAGATGATCATATAAAACCCTGGCTACTGAGAATGAAAGAAAGTCCTACTGGTAATTCAGTTTATTACTGGTCACTAATCAGTAAGCTGGAAGGCCAGGCTTATATATCAGGGCTATCTCAGACTTACTGGGCACTATGGTCATCAAGTCTATACGTTGACTGGGACAATTATAGGAATTCAGTTTGATGATACTGATTGACTCAGAAAAGGTTTTGATTTCTCTGTTGTTGACAAAAATGGAAACATAAAACAGTATTCTGTTTAAGCCTGAGTTAATCCAATTAGAATTTTCTGTTTACTAGTCATTCCAGAAGTATAGTTTTCATAATTCAGAGAGGTACCAAAGCAGTAATTAAATAAAGCAATCATCTGTTTTCAGGGCATCATTTTTATGCTTTCTGTTTTGTAATGATCCCCTCTTACATATCCTATTCCAGAGTCATGCCCTCCAGGGAGAAGAAGTGAAGGGAGTTTGAGCTAAAAGCACATCCCTGGAATCTCAGAACTTTTTGACTTTGGCTACATTGTCTTACCAAAAAGCTGTCCATTACAGAAGGAATTGTGCTTGCTAGCACAGCCTTCCCACTCAGATGCTGTGTTTCTAATCAATCTCAACTGAGAGTTTAAGAGCATAGAAATAAACTTTTCTTTCTGATTTCAGTGTGAGTAAATACCACTGGTTCATCTAATCTAGAGATTCCTGGGGCCCACCTCAGACATGCTAATACAGTTGTTTTAACAAGTGGCCTGGGATCCTGCACTCCTGAAAGCATCCCTGGTTATATTCTGAAGCAGGTGGCTATGGGTTTCTTTTCTATGAAAATTGTTTCTTAATTTTAAACAACAAAATTTGAACCATACCCTATCCATGGCACCCTACAGGTGATTATACCTGGACTTATACTGAAATAACTTGGACAATGATGACTACCATATGAGAGGCTAAGATTTTTCTGTAAAATAAGAAAGGACAAGTAGAAACTAATTTTCTTAAAGGGAATTTTTTTAGAAAGGTCGAATCATTTAAAACTGAAAACCTAGTTCAAGAAGCTTTTTCTCTCAAGCTGTACTTTTTAAAAAATTTTTTTATTCTTTTATTCACATGTGCATACATTGTTTGGGTCATTTCTCCCCCCTGACCCCTCCCCAACCCTCTCCACCCTTCCTCCCTCAGTTCCAGGTGGGTCCTGTTCTGCCTTTATCACTAATTTTGTTGAAATAAAAGACAAGCCTAATAAGGAAGACAAAGAGTTTTTGCTCGTTGAGTTGAGGATAGCTATACAGAAATATTCCTAGCATTGCTTTCGTGTACACGTGTTGTGACCCATGTTGATTCAACTCTAACTGATCTTTACCCTGGTTACTGATCCCCTTCTCATGATAACCTCTGTTGCTTTAAGGTTTCTGTATTAGTTCCTCTGGAGTGGGGACATCAAGCTCTTTCATGTTTTTGGTTTTCTGCCTATTTCTATATCACCCAAATGTGCTCTCCCCTTATCATGTGATCTAAGTCCAACAATATTGCTGCATTTGCCCTAGATCTAAAGTCCGCATATGAGGGAGAACATACGATTTTTGGTCTTCTGAGCCTGGCTGACCTCACTCAGAATGATGTTCTCCAGTTCCATCCACTTACCTGAAAATGATAAGATTTCATTCTTCTTCATGGCTGAGTAAAATTCCATTGTGTACAAGTATCACATTTTCTTGATCCATTCATCAGTGGTGGGACATCTTGGTTGTTTCCATAACTTGGCTATTGTGAATAGCGCTGCAATAAACATGGGTGAGCAGGTGCCTCTGGAGTAACCTGTGTTGCATTCCTTTGTGTGTATCCCCAGGAGTGGGATTGCTGGATCATATGGCAGGTCTATGTTTAGATTTTTAAGAAGTCTTCCAAATTTTTTTCCAGAGTGGTTGTACTAGTTTTCATTCCCACCAGCAGTGGATGAGGGTTCAAGCTGTACTTTTAAAAGGCCTCAGATTATCTTTTAAAAAAGTAGATAATAAGGTAGCAAGAAATGCTATTATTAAAAGACAAAATCAACTTAGTTGACTTTATCAAAGCTTTCATTTCATAATAATGATCCTGTAGATTAATAAAACAGATTCTACACATTTAGGATATATTATCAGTTTTTAATCCCACAGACCACATACAAACATAAAAAAATCCTATATCTTGGGATGTCTTATAATTTAATGAAGATAATGGTCCAAAACACGTACTATAAATCAAATTATATTTTATTACCTAAATTCTTTAGAAAGCATTTGGTAAATATGCAATAGAATATTATTAAGGTTTAAAATGAAGGAAACCCTATTGTGTTCAACAACATGGATAAACCTGGAGGGCACCATGCTAAGTGACATAAGCCAGGCACAGATGACAAACACTGCAAGACTTCACTTCTCTGTGGATTCTGAAGTTGAACTCACAGAAGCAGAAAGTAGTGGATTTCCAGGGCCTGAGGGAGGGAGTATTGGGGAAATATTGGTTAAAAGGCACAAAGTTTTAGTTATGTAAGATGAAATGAGTTCTGATAGTTGAATCACAGCATGAGGTGACTATAGTTAATAATATCTTATATACTTGCCATCAGCTAAGGGAGTAGATCTTAAATATTCTCACCGTACACAAATGCAGCTATGTGAGTTAATGGAAATGTTAATTAGCTTGATTCTAATATTCATTTCACATGTGTGTGTATAGCAACACATTATATTGTACACCTTAAATATTTGCAATTTTTATTTGTTAATCATGTCTCAAAAAAGCCAGGGGAAAAAGAGAAAGCTTTTGAACAACTTTCTCTTTCTGGAATATTCTAGCTCCCCACCAGATTAAAAAAACATTCCAAGCTGTGAGTTGTTATTATATTGGCTAATAATAATAGTAAGAGGGAGGCTGGGTGCCAGTGGCTCACGCCTATAGTCCTAACTACTCAGGAGGCAGAGATCAGGAAGATTGCAGTTTGAAACCAGCCCAGGCAAATAGGTCACAAGACCCTATTCTCAAAAATACCTAACACAGAAAAGGGCTGGTGGAGTGGCTCAAGTGGTAGAGCACCTGCCTAACAAGTGTGAGGCCCTGAGCAAATCCCAGTACTGCCAAATAGTAATAATAACAGCAATAATAGTTATAGGGAACATGATATGCCAGGTATATGATGAGTGATATACATATAAAATTATTTAGTAAGAATTTGTTTATTCTCATTAATTAGTCTCAAAACTACTTGACTTCTAAATGCAACTCATTATGCAAGATGTTGGAGCTGGTGGCTAACAGAGGAGGCTGCAATATAGCTCTACCTTCAGACCTCAGTATTGACACTGAGAAGAGCACTTACTAAGAGGTGTAAGTTGATCAAATTAAATCTATTGACATTGACTGAAAAGAAACATGCCATAACCAATGTCTTTCTAGGTTCCTCTTTTTATTTGAATATTCATAAAATATTATAAAAGTAAGAGAGACATATATAATAGACGTTTTGAAATGGATGAAGGATAAAGATTTCAAGAAAAAAATTCACATAAAGGAGAAAGTAGAACGCTCAGCTACTTCTGTGTTATCAGAATTTTCCAGAGACTCAGTATAAAAGAAGTTACAGATTCTTACAATAGCCAAAAAATAGAAGTGTACCTTACGACATGAAAACAGAAATATGTGAAAATAGCCACAAAGACAAATGGGCGTTATATCTAACTTTTACAATTCCTGAACTAAATTTTTTTTTATTATGTTTACATATGTGCATACAAGGCTTGGGTCATTTCTTCCCCTTGCCCCCACCCTTACTTTACCACACACTCCGCCCCCTCCCTCTCCCCCCCACCCCTCAATACCCAGCAGAAAATATTTTGCCCTTATTTCTAATTTTGTTGTAGAGAGAGTATAAGCAATAATAGGAAGGAACAAGGGTTTTTGCTAGTTGAGATAAGGATAGCTATACAGGGAGTTGACTCACATTGATTTCCTGTGCGTGGGTGTTACCTTCTAGGTTAATTCTTCTTGATCTAACCTTTTCTCTAGTTCCTGGTCCCCTTTTCCTATTGGCCTCAGTTGCTTTTAAGGTATCTGCTTTAGTTTCTCTGCGTTAAGGGCAACAAATGCTAGCTAATTTTTTAGGTGTCTTACCTATCCTCACCCCTCCCTTGTGTGCTCTTGCTTTTATCATGTGCTCAAAGTCCAATCCCCTTGTGTTTGCCCTTGATCTAATGTCCACATATGAGGGAGAACATATGATTTTTGGTCTTCTGGGACAGGCTAACCTCACTCAGAATGATGTTCTCCAATTCCATCCATTTACCAGCAAATGATAACACTTCGTTCTTCTTTATGGCTGCATAAAATTCCATTGTGTATAGATACCACATTTTCTTAATCCATTCGTCAGTGCTGGGGCATCTTGGCTGTTTCCATAACTTGGCTATTGTGAATAGTGCCGCAATAAACATGGGTGTGCAGGTGCCTCTGGAGTAACCTGTGTCACAGTCTTTTGGGTATATCCCCAAGAGTGGCATTGCTGGATCAAATGGTAGATCAATGTTTAGCTTTTTAGGTAGCCTCCAAATTTTTTTCCAGAGTGGTTGTACTAGTTTACATTCCCACCAACAGTGTAAGAGGGTTCCTTTTTCCTCACATCCTCACCAACACTTGTTGCTGGTGGTATTGCTAATGATGGCTATTCTAACAGGGGTAAGGTGGAGTCTTAGTGTGGTTTTAATTTGCATTCCCTTTAATGCTAGAGATGGTGAGCATTTTTTCATGTGTTCTTTGTCCATTTGAATTTCTTCTTTTGAGAAAGTTCTGTTTAGTTCACTTGCCCATTTCTTTATTGGTTCATTAGTTTTGGGAGAATTTAGTTTTTTAAGTTCCCTATATATTCTGGTTATCAGTCCTTTGTCTGATGTATAGTTGGCAAATATTTTCTCCCACTCTGTGGGTGTTCTCTTCAGTTTAGGGACCATTTCTTTTGATGAACAGAAGCTTTTTAGTTTTATGAGGTCCCATTTATCTATGCTATCTCTAAGTCGCTGTGTTGCTGGAGTTTTGTTGAGAAAGTTCTTACCTATACCTACTAAGTGCAGAGTATTTCCTACTCTTTCCTGTATCAACTTTAAAGTTTGTGGTCTGATATTAAGATCCTTGATCCATTTTGAGTTAATATTGGTATAGGGTGATATACATGGATCTAGTTTCAGTTTTTTGCAGACTGCTAACCAGTTTTCCCAGCAGTTTTTGTTGAAGAGGCTGCTATTTCTCCATCATATATTTTTAGCTCCTTTGTCAAAGACAAGTTGGTTATAGTTGTGTGGCTTCATATCTGGATCCTCTATTCTGTTCCACTGGTCTTCATGTCTGTTTTTGTGCCAGTACCATGCTGTTTTTATTGTTATTGCTTTGTAATATAGTTTGAAGTCAGGTATTGTGATACCTCCTGCATTGTTCTTTTGACCGAGTATTGCCTTGGCTATTCAGGGCCACTTGTGTTTCCATATAAATTTAATGGTAGATTTTTCAATCTCTTTAATGAATGTCATTGGAATTTTGATGGGAATTGCATTAAACATGTAGATTACTTTTGGGAGTATCGACATTTTTACTATGTTGATTCTACCAATCCATGAGCATGGGAGATCTCTCCACTTTCTGTAGTCTTCCTCAATCTCTTTCTTCAGAAGTGTATAGTTTTCCTTGTAGAGGTCTTTCACATCTTTTGTTAGGTTTACACCTAGGTATTTGATTTTTTTTTGAGGCTATTGTAAATGGAATTGTTTTCATACATTCTTTTTCCGTTTGCTCATTGTTAGTGTATAGAAATGCTAATGATTTTTCTATGTTGATTTTATATCCTGCTACCTTGCTATAGCTATTGATGATGTCTAGAAGCTTCTGAGTAGAGTTTTTTGGGTCTTTAAGGTATAGGATCATGTCGTCTGCAAATAGGGATATTTTGACAGTTTCTTTACCTATTTGTATTCCTTTTATTCCTTCTTCTTGCCTAATTGCTCTGGCTAGGAATTCCAGTACTATGTTGAATAGGAGTGGAGATAGTGGGCATCCTTGTCTGGTTCCTGATTTTAAAGGGAATGGTTTGAGTTTTTCTCCATTAAGTATAATGCTGGCTGTAGGTTTGTCATATATAGTTTTTATAATGTTGAGGTACTTTCCCTCTATTCCTAGTTTTCTTAGAGCTTTTATCATGAAATGGCATTGGATATTATCAAAGGCTTTTTCTGCATGTATTGAGATGATCAAGTGGTTTTTGTCTTTGCTTCTGTTAATGTGGTTTATTACGTTTATTGATTTTCATATGTTGAACCACCCCTGCATTCCTGGGATGAAGCCTACTTGGTCATGGTGAATAATCTTTTTGATGTGTTGTTGAATTAGGTTTGCCATTATTTTGTTGAGGATTTTTGCATCAATGTTCATTAAGGAGATTGGCCTATAGTTCTCCTTTTTGGAGGTGTCTTTGCCTGGTTTTGGGGTAAATGTAATACCAGCTTCATAAAAGGTTTTTGACAGTTTTCCTTCCCTTTCTATTTCATGGAACAGTTTAAGGAGGGTTGGTATCAGTTCTTCTTTAAAGGTCTGATAGAATGCAGCAGAGAATCCACGAGGTCCAGGACTTTTCTTTTTTGGGAGACTCTTGATTGCTGCTTCAATTTCATTTTGTGTTATAGATCTATTCAGGTGATTAATTTCTTCTTGGTTCAGTTTTGGATGATCATATGTATCTAGAAATCTGTCCATTTCTTCAAGATTTTCAAATTTATTTGAATATAGGTTCTCGAAGTAGTCTCTGATGATTTAATGGACTTCAATGGTGTTTCTTGTTATCTCCCCTTTTGCATTCCTGATTCTACTAATTTGGGTTTTTTCTCTCCTCATTTTAGTTAGGTTTGCCAGGGATCTATTGATCTTGTTTATTTTTTCAAAGAACCAACTTTTTGTTTCATTAATTCTTTGTATGTTTTTTTTGGTTTCTATTTCATTGATTTCAGCTCTTATTTTTATTATTTCTCTCCTATTTGTTTTGGGATTTGCTTGTTCTTGTTTTTCTAGGAGTTTGAGATGTATCATTATGTCATTGATTTGGGATCTTTCAGTCTTTTTAATATGCACTCATCGCTATAAACTTTCCTCTCAGGACTGCCTTAGCTGTGTCCCATAGGTTCCAGTAGGTTGTGTTTTCATTTTCATTGACTTCCAGGAACTTTTAAATTTCCTCTTTTATTTCATCAATGATCCATTCTTCATTAAGTAATGAGTTATTTAGTTTCCAACTGTTTGCATGTTTTTTGTCTTTACTTTTGTTGTTGAGTTCTACTTTTACTGCATTGTGATCAGATAGTATGCATGGTATAATTTCTATTTTCTTATATTTGCTGAGACTTGCTTTGTGCCCTAGGATATGATCTATTTTGGAGAAGTTTCCATGGGCTGTTGAGAAGAATGTATATTGTGTGGAAGTTGGATGAAATGTTCTGTAGACATCAAGTAGGTCCATTTGATCTATTGTATATTTTAGATCTTGGATTTCTTTATTGATTTTTTGTTTGGATGACCTATCTATTGATGATAATGGGGTGTTAAAGTCTCCCACAACCACTGTGTTTGCATTAATATATGCTTTTAGGTCTTTCAGGGTATGTTTGATGAAATTGGGTGCGTTGACATTGGGTGCATACAGGTTAGTAACTATTATTTCCTTTTGGTCAATTTCCCCTTTTATTAGTATGGAATGTCCTTCTTTATCTCATTTGATCAAAGTAGGTTTGAAGTCTACTTTGTCAGAGATAAGTATTGCCACTCCTGCCTGTTTTGGGGGGCAATTGGCTTGGTAAATCTTCTTCCAGCCTTTCATCCTAAGCCTATGCTTATTTCTGTCAGTGAGATGGGTCTCCTGTAAACAACAAATTGTTAGATCTCCCTTTTTAATCTCCTTCGTCAAGTGGTGCTTTTTGATGGGTGAATTAAGTCCATTAACATTAAGTGTTAGTACTGATAGGTATGTGGTGATTCCTGTCATTTAGTTGTCTTAGTTGTTTGAAGGTTTGATTGTGTGTAGCTAAGTTGAGGTTACTCTCTACTGTCTTGCTTTTTCTTTTCCTGTAGTTTGGTGCTGCCTGTCTTTTCATGGTTAAGTTGGGTTTCACTTTCTGTGTGCAGAATCCCTTGAAGAATCTTTTGTAGCAATGCCTTAGTGATCACATATTGTTTTAGTTTCTGCTTATCATGGAATACGTTTATTGCTCCATCTATTTTGAATGATAGTTTTGCTGGGTAGAGTATCCTGGTTGAAGTTATTTTCATTCAATGCCTGGAAGATCATACCCCACGCTCTTCTTGCTTTTAATATTTCTGTTGAGAAGTCTGATGTGATTTTGATGGGTTTACCTTTGTATGTTACTTGTTTCTTCTCTCTTGCAGCCTTCAATATTCTTTCCCTAGTTTCTGAACTTGTTGTTTTAATGATGATATGTCGTGGGGTAGTTCTATTTTGATCTGGTCTGTTTGGTGTCCTGGAAGCCTCTTGCATCTGTATGGGAATACCTTTCTCTAGATTTGGGAAATTTTCCGTTATTATTTTGTTGACTAGATTACGCATTCCCCTCGCTTGCACCTCTTCTCCTTCTTTGATGCCCATGATTCTCAAGTTTGGTCTTTTGATTGAGTTGGAGAGTTCTTGCATTTTCTTTTCACAGGTCTTGAGTTGTTTAATTAATAGTTCTTTGGTTTTTCCTTTAATTACCATTTCATTTTCAAGTTCTGAGATTCTGTCTTCTGTTTGTTCTGTTCTGCTGGATTGGCCTTCCGTTTTGATTTGCAGTTCTGTTTTGTTCTTTTTTCTGAGGTTTTCCATATCCTGGGTGGTTTCCTCTTTAATATTGTCTATTTTTGTCCTGAGTTCATTTATCTGTTTATTCATTGTGTTCTCTGTTTCACTTTGGTGTTTATACAGTGCTTCTACAGTTTCCTTTATTTCTTCTTTTGCTTTTTCAAATTCTCTATTTTTCTTGTCTTGGAATTTCTTGAGTGTCTCCTCTACATTTTGGTTGACCCTATCCAGTATAAAATTCTCATTGAGTACCTGTTGTATGTCTTCTTTCAAATTATTCTTGTGGGCTTCATTGGGTCCTTTGGCATAGTTTATCTTCATTTTGTTGGAATCTGGATCTGAATATCTGTTTTCTTCATTCCCCTCTGGTTCCTGTACTAATTTTTTGCTGTGGGGAAACTGGTTTCCCTGTTTTTTCTGACTCCCTGTCATTGTCTTTGGTGTTGTTACTGTCCCTGTACTGTGTGCAATTAAGTATTTTCTAGCTTGTAATAATAAGAATGGTAATATTTAGAATGGAAGGGTGAGTGGAGATTGAAAGCAAGAAGTAAAGAAAAGGGAAAAACAAATAAACAGACAAGAAGGAGAAAACAGAACAAGGAATCAGACAAGAAAGTTTCAAAGGTATAAACAGGGAGCATTAGTGTAGTAATCAACAGTAAGCTGAACAGGCATTAGAGAGACAGAGAGAGGATTGAAAATAAAAAATTAAAAAAAAGATAAGAATAAAAATAAAAAATAAGTAAATGAATGGAATATCTATATATAAAAATAAAATAAAATGAAATGAAAAATAGAAAAATTAAAAAAAAAACAAAAAACCTCCAAATTCAAATGCAATGAAGTTTCAGTCTTAATAATTTGGGTGTCTGTCTCAGTCTCCAATCCTGGAGATGGTGCCTCAGATATTGTTCTGTAGTTCTCTCATCAAAGGGGACGCATAAAGTAGAACAAAACTGCACACACACACACACACACACACACACACACACACACAAACCCCACCAAGTGTCCCAAGTTCAAATGCAATACAGTTTCAGTAAGTTTTCAGCTTGCAAGTTAATTCTATTGTTCTCTCATCAAAGGTAGGGAGAAAAAGAGAAAAAAAAAAGAGTCTGGAGACAGTTCTGAAAATGGTATCTGCAGCTTTGGCTTGCCTGACCGCTGCTGTCAGCCTGCTGTTGCTAGAGGCATTGTTTATGTAGATCTCTGGGGTGAGATTAGCACTCACCTGGCCCTGCAGGCTTTGTTTGCTCAGATTTCTCCTGTACGTTAGCCTCTGCTACAAGCTTTCCCCTTTTCAAGCACACTGGGAAAGGTGACACTGCACCTGCGTTGTCAGGCCTGAGTGTTTATTTACAGTTCATGTGGGAGGTGGGTCTTCCGCCCTCTCCTGTGCAGTTTTCCTCCCACCACCACTTTTACAAGTTTTCCTGCTCCTGATTACTGGGCGGTGCTGCTGCTCTTGCCAGCCGCCATGTTTGTTTACAGCTCATGTGGGAAGTGGGTGTTCCCTCCTCTCCTATGGAATTTTCCTCTCTCCGCCACTCTCACACACTTTCCCACTCCTGGTTGCTGGGCGCGCACCCCTGCTCCCGCTGGAGCCTCTCCTGCCTGCTTGGCTTGTTTATTTACAATTCCAGGAAGGATTCCCTTCCCCCAATCTTTGGCAGTCCTTGCACCCCACCCTCTTTCCTGTGTGTCTTTATTGTTCTTATTGATTATTAGTCAGTTTCTCTTTTTTCTCAGGTGAGGGTCAGTCTGTCCAGGGGCCTATGCTGCTCTGGCCCAGGGTTGTCTGTGGGAATACCGCAGTACTGCAAAGCTCACCTTGTCCGTGTCTTCCCAAGCCATCTGGGCACAGGCGACTGGTGGCCCGGGGACCCTCCTTGTTTCTCCATTTAACATGAAGTGGAGATTCTCTGTGCCAGCTGGAGGTGTGGAGGGGTCAAAGTTTTGCCTCTTCTCAGTGATTTTGCCTGAAAAGTGTGTCTCCAGCATCTCTCCATGATTTCACTATAGGAGGCTCACTTTCTGCTTCCTCCCTCTAGCAGCCATCTTGGAATCCCCCCTGAACTAAATTTTTATTCAACTTAAAAAATCATACACATAGAACAAAAATCATCATAAAACAAATGCAAATAGAAGATTTTACTTTTTACTACTTTGAGCTATCATAACTTAGTTTCTGAACTGAGTTCCACTTATCACTTCTATGATATGATAAAAAGATAATGATTTCACATGGTTCTTTTGAATATTACAAATCTAATGTATTTATAGAATTTAGCAGAGTGTAACACATAGTGAATGCCCAAGAATAGTTACTGTTGTACTCTAAGTCATCATTCATTATTTCTCAATCTTATTTTCAGAAATATGTGTGCAATATTATACTGTATAACATGAGGTGTTATGGTAGTTTCATGGATATTTAGACCTTCAGATACTTATTATCTTTAGATTTTGAATATAAAGTTTACACACCAGTGAAATTTTTCTTTATGTAAGCAAAATAATTCCTTAAAAAATCATACTTGTGTTTGCTTCATATGGTTGAAGATTTAACTCATTTCTTTTATACTAATCTGGCATTGGCTATTAAACATTTTTCTCTTATATTTTGTATTAGAGTAAAATTGAGAGGATTTCAGTTACAAAGGAGAAAAGAGCTTATGAATTGTTAAACCATTCTTGTAGTGGGAAAAGTATCTCTGACTAGATACAAACACAAATCATTTGCAGAGGACAAGCTTGACAACTTTCCTCTGAGTTCTGTTATGCAGAGCCTCTTACATCCCCAACACCCCTCATCCTGCATATATATATATTATTACTTTCTTATTTTATTACATATTATAAGCCCTCTCAAAAGTTCTTTGGTGAACTCAAGGGAAATGTAAAGTGTTCATGACAGATTGGATCAGACTTTTCCAAGTACAAATTTCAGCGAGTGAGAAATTTGAGCTGTTGAACTGATGTTAAAGTCATGCCCATTACTTAAAGCATCTAGATGACATTTTCCTTACCTGACCTTGCCAAAGACACCCCTCACAGTTTCTCTATGGCCCCTGGAGTCCATTTTAATCAACCACAAGCAAGGAAGTATCCAGCCCAGTTCCCCAGCGCAGCCTGTGGGAACCATAGACAGGAACTACATAGGCACCTAACCTTTTCCTTTTCCACCATGGAAATGTTTCTCATTGGCAACATGTATTGTGAAACATCAATATTTATTTCACTATTTCCTATCAAAATTTTTAAAGGAAAGGGTTATCTTTAACTACCCTCTATTCAGATACAGATACTTATGCTTCACACAGATACTAATGTTTCATCCTTTGCCATCATTAAAATAACCTGAGCATGGATTGCAGTGAGTTCAGTTTTATCCTCATTGATTTATTTGGAGAAGATAAAACAGGAACTCCCTCATTAAACAGGCAGAAGAATAAATGGAGTCATTCCTGAATATCTTCACTTGTTTTGACCCTTTGTGAGCACTTGCATACAAACTCAGAATTCCATCTTGTCTGCTTTACTCCAATACAAGGCAATCATACCCAAGTAGACAGTAACCATTCCTAGAATGGAAAAAATAGATTGTAAAAAGATATTTTCCCAATAGCTGATGTTCTCAATATATTTGAGTTCACACAACTGCACTGAGAATAGAATGCACCTACCCGTGTGTATGTGCATGTGTGTGTGTGTGATAATTGCAGTATGTCTATATGTAGAAGTAACTTAATTAGTTCAACACAGAGTGTTTTTCTTGGAGGATACTTTTAAAAAGGAAATCATATATGTGAACAAAGAAGTCATTATTCTCAGCTAACTTTTTCAGGTATGTATGAATGACATGCATTTCCTTCTTTTGTTATTTTTAATTTAAATCTGAAGTTTACTTTTTCAACTTATAAAGTTAGCAAAATATTTTGAAGTAGTATCCAGTATTGGCAAATATGTTAAAAATGACATTCTCACAAATGAATTTTTAAAGTGTATTCTCTACACCATATGGAAAGCAGTTTGGTGGTAATCTCCAAAATATTAACAATGTGTATAATTTGTGACCTAATAACTACATTTCTAGGAAAGCTAAAATAATCAAACATGTACACAGATATTTTTGTGAAATGATGCTTGCTGTACATAACATTAGAATAAAAGGAATTTTTGAGTACTCAACAACTAGAGAATTAATAAATTAATAATTGTGATATTAAGACATCATTAAAATATTTGATTTCAAAGAAAAACTATGCTTTGTGTGTACATTTCCAAAAGAGAAAAAATATCTAAAAGATAATACTAAAGAAGAAAAGATTTTAAAACCGTAAGTATAAAAATCATTATAATTCTCAAACTGTACATATATATGTACATATATGAAAATAATGTAACACAGAAATATGTTCTATTAAATCATCTTTATATTGTGATATTATTAGAAATTTTAATTACTCATTAGATTTTGTCTACAATGAGCATGTGTAATTGCTTCATTCTGGAAAAAATCATTTTTTAAATATCAAATTCCATCTGCCCCACCATTCTTACTGCAATTATATTTGTTATATTCCAGCTATTTCTTCCTACACTACACACATTTAAGTTTTCCAAATACTTCCACTAAAGGTTTTACTCCATCCTCAATTTATAAAGTCAGTTTCAAAATATAAAACACATAAATTCATTCAGTGAAAAAAAACAGCCTCATGTTTCCTGGAAGAGTATACAATTAATAGAAAATGTGCTTTAAAGAAATTGAGATCTTAAATGCACATAAACTTTATTAAAGAAGACTGTGGTGGTGTTCATATTCAAAGAGTCGCTAAAAATCAGTGAGACCTTATTAATGGCCTGTCAGATCTCTGTTGGAAATATTCATCGAAATCTAATGCTGTGGTCTTTATGCTGCATCTTCTTAAGAGCAATTTATTATTGATTTGATGAGACTTGGCCAAAATGTTACAAATTACATTTACTCTTTTCCGAATGTTTTTTGGAAGTGTAGCCTATCAGCCTAATTTCTAAAAATATTCTTTTATGCAAAACATCAATTTTATTCCTCTAAATATGTTTTTGTTTTAGGTAACTTTCATCATTGTCTAATATAATCAAGCTTAAGTGGTATGATATATTGGCCTGCTGTTATAATTTTCAAAACATACTAAATATTTCAGCTATGTTTCTCAAAAATCAAATGTCAGGAATGGCATTCTTTTAAACTAATAGTCTTAATAGAGTCCCAAGTAAGGAATGAGTGAGAGCAGAAAGGAAAGGGGACCAGCACAAAAAGATCCAGAATATGCAAATAGCTAATGCCAAGGAGGAAGGTCATTGAAGGTCATTCAATGTAACTGAAATATAGATTGAAAAAAAAACCAGGGAGGAAATAAAAAAAGTAAGGAGGTTACAGTGGGATGTGAAACATCAGGTCCAATGTACTAGGCTTAGGGGCTTAGCCAGAGGGTTCTGGAAAGGTCATGAAAAAGCAGCAGAAACACATCAATCAAACTCTTTTCTAGGATGATTACTTCAGCTTCCGGTAGAAATTTTATGATTGATTTAACTCACAACTGTTTATTCATCATCTACCCAGTGTCATGCACATGACTGGACCTGGGAACTTATTAATGAACTGGAGAAGGAGTAAGGCTAGGGGACACAGGTGAAAAATGTCAAACATTTATGAACGTTCTTAGTATTACTAAAGAGTACACCTCCAGTTAATATGGAAAGTAACCCAGATTGGGAAGAGCCAGGAGACTTGTGGAAAAAGTGATATGTTGCTGAGACCTGTTAGTTTGGCAAGGGTCCAGGAAGAACATCAGGATATGGGTGAACAGTAAACAGAAGACAGCTTAGCAGGGTCAGATGATTTAAGAAAGTCTGCCATAGCTGAGTATAGAGATTTTGGAGGGAAGGAATGTGATGATGGATAAGAATTACGTGGCACAAAAACAGACATGAAGACCAGTGGAA
Organism: Castor canadensis; assembly: GCF_047511655.1. Lineage (NCBI taxonomy): Eukaryota > Metazoa > Chordata > Mammalia > Rodentia > Castoridae > Castor > Castor canadensis. The sequence goes on along the minus strand of NC_133395.1, from coordinate 32,990,209 downwards.
CAGAATTGAGGACCCAGATATGAAGCCACACAACTATAAGCAACTTGTCTTTGACAAAGGAGCTAAAATTATACAATGGAGAAAAGACAGCCTCTTCAACAAAAACTGCTGGGAAAACTGGTTAGCAGTCTGCAAAAAACTGAAATTAGATCCATGTATATCACCCTATACCAATATTAACTCAAAATGAATCAAGGATCTTAATATCAGACCACAAACTCTAAAGTTGATACAGGAAAGAGTAGGAAATACTCTGGAGTTAGTAGGCATAGGTAAGAACTTTCTCAACAAAACCCCAGCAGCACAGCAACTAAGAGATAGCATAGATAAATGGGACCTCATAAAACTAAAAAGCTTCTGTTCATCAAAAGAAATGGTCTCTAAACTGAAGAGAACACCCACAGAGTGGGAGAAAACATTTGCCAGCTACACATCAGACAAAGGACTGATAACCAGAATATATTTAAAAAACTAAATTCTCCCCAAACTAATGAACCAATAAAGAAATGGGCAAGTGAACTGAACAGAACTTTTTCAAAAGAAGAAATTTAAATGGCCAAAAAACACATGAAAAAATGCTCACCATCTCTAGCAATAAAGGAAATGCAAATTAAAACCACACTAAGATTCCACCTCACCCCTGTTAGAGGAGCCATCATTAGCAACACCACCAACAACAGGTGTTGGTGAGGATGTGGGGAAAAAGGAACCCTCTTACACTGCTGGTGGGAATGTAAACTAGTACAACCACTCTGGAAAAAAATTTGGAGGCTACTTAAAAAGCTAAACATTGATCTACCATTTGATCCAGCAATGCCACTCTTGGGGATATACCCAAAAGACTGTGACACAAGTTACTCCAGAGGCACCTGCACACCCATGTTTATTGTGGCACTATTCACAATAGCCAAGTTATGGAAACGGCCAAGATGCCCCACTACTGATGAATGGATCAAGAAAATGTGGTATCTATTCACAATGGAATTTTATGCAGCCATGAAGAAGAACGAAATGTTATCATTTGCTGGTAAATGGATGGAATTGGAGAACATCATTCTGAGTGAGGTTAGCCTGGCCCAAAAGACCAAAAATCATTTGTTCTCCCTCATATGCGGACATTAGATCAAGGGCAAACACAACAAGGGGATTGGACTTTGAGCACATGATAAAAGCGAGAGCACACAAGGGAGGGTTGAGGATAGGTAAGACACTTAAAAAATTAGCTAGCATTTGTTGCCCTTAATGCAGAGAAACTAAAGCAGATACCTTAAAAGCAACTGAGGCCAATAGGAAAAGGGGACCAGGAACTACAGAAAAGGTTAGATCAAAAAGAATTAACCTAGAAGGTAACATCCACGCACAGGAAATCAATGTGAGTCAATGCCCTGTATAGTTATCCTTATCTCAACCAGCAAAAACCCTTGTTCCTTTCTATTATTGCTTATACTCTCTCTACAACAAAATTAGAAATAAGGGCAAAATAGTTTCTGCTGGGTATTGAGGGGGTGGGGGGGAGAGGGAGGGGGCAGAGTGGGTGGTAAGGGAGGGGGTGGGGGCAGGGGGGAAATGATCCAAGCATTGTATGCACATATGAATAATAAAACAATTAAAAAAAAAGAATTACGTGCAAAGTCTTAGACATTAGAGCATTGCAAGTCAAAGATTCTGATCTTTATTCTAAGAGTGAAGTAAAACTTTTAACCCTAAAAACATGGCAATGACAAAATCATATTTGCCTTTTTTTAAAAGGTTGCTTTTAGCATCACTATAGAAAACACATTAGCATAAGTGAAGTGAGACTAGTTAGAGAGCTAACACACAACTTAAAAAAAAAAAAGCAGGTAACAGTGTAGAAACAGGAATAGAAAAAGAAGTGCAGTAGACATTTTTTTCTCCAGCACTTAATGGCTGACACTCCCAAATAGAAAACCCTGCTTTTTACAAAGTATAAACCTCATGTCCCCCTGCCCCCCACCACCTTGTGGTCTTGCTGAGAGGCAGAATCTTCACTCTATTGTAGTGACTCCCATTAATTTTTAAGACGGCTATTGAACCAGACATCATTATGTCTTTTTAAAGATTCACTTAATAAAACCTACTTTATTTCATTGTTATAAGACTTAAGTATGATACATTATTTGGAAATACTTTGGATACAATGATCCTTTTTATTATACTCATGAAATGAGGATATACAAAAACCCTAAGTAGATATCCAACCATCAATATTTATGCATCAAGCACTTGCTATATACTTGATGCTGTGCTAGACATTATGGAATAAATAGAAGAAATTTATGGACATAACAGTTTGTGATTTAAACAGCTGCTTAATTATACATAAAATTAAGGGAATACTGGAAATAATAAGGTGAGTCCAGACCTTAATCTCCAAATATATTTAGATCATGCTTCTCTGTTTTAAATCTGAGAACTTTGCTAAGTTAAACTTGGAATTTTGATTTGTTGTTTAGAAGTGTTGATTGTCCTAAGAAGAGAATTATCATCTTGTGAACGAACTTGGGAAGTTTCTGCTGGAAATTTTCCCAGAAGATGGAACCCTACTGATTACTGCATCTGCCCAATGTCATGGTCAGATCCTCATTGTTTATGTTTCATTATAATTCAATTAGGTAAATTGGACCTTAAAGGTTAACAGATAATAGAGATTCCAAATGTTTTAATTTCTCATTTATTTTGCTTCCTGCAATGGGAGATTCTGCTGATAAGAAAAAGGAATGAATAGATTATATTCTTGTTCAGAATCATTTCAGTCTCATCTAAACTGTCTCTGGCTCCTTTCTTATTTCTGCCACATCTTCCTGATCCAGAAAATGTTGTTATTGAAACCACTTTCATTCACCCTTTATGAAAACACCATTTGTATTATCATTTAGCCTGTCTCTCTACTTTTAGATCTATGTTTCAAAGCATAAAAAAGTCAAAGTTCCCTGAAGCAAACAGATTTCAGGGAGAAAACTGAAGCAAATTTTTAGTTCCTCAGCTTGTGGAATTTTAGAAAATTTGTGAAGACAGTTGATTGTGTCTTCAACTCACCTTTACTTGACATGCATAGTTGATTTTAGAAGTTGCTAAAATACAGTTTAAGATTAGTAGAATAAATATTATGGTATATATTTTGCAATTTTTATATGAAGAGAAGCTATTAGAAGAAGATATATATGGATTTTTCGCTCACATACTTGAAAAAGTAAAAAAATCAATTTCCTTATCTCTATAATTGGGATAATAATATAATGGGATGATTGTTGAGAATCAAATAGACTAACATCTAGGAAAATAGTATTAGACAAAATGTTAAACATCATGTAAACTTGCTATTGACAGACAGCTCTTACCTAGGTGTCCAAGATTTTTGTTATTGTGTTTTTTTTGGTTTTGTTTCATTTTTGTTCCTTTTTGGTTATGCTCAAATTTGAACTCAGGGACTTACAATTATTAGGTAGGCCCTCTACCACTTGAACAATACCTCCAGCACTTTCTTCTTTAGTTATTTTTCAGGCTTGTATTTTTGCCTCAAACAGCCTCAGGCCTTGATCCTCCTATTTATACTTCCTGTGTAGCTGGGACAACAGATATGTTCCACCACACAGAGTTTATTGATTGAAATGGGCTCCCTCTAACATTTTTCCCACTGCTGGTCTTGAACCATGACTCTTCCAATCTCTGTCTCCTGAGTAGTTAGGCATCCATGTTTAATTAAGGATTTTAAAACACTATGTGAACTGAAATATTTTATTAATTAAAATTCATACTTCATAGAGAAAACTATGATGAATTAGAAACACTCAGAACATTCCTCCATCTCTACCAGATTGAAATGAAACAAGTGCATGGCTGTAGGGAAATGTGGCCTGGAAAGGCATGAAAGTGCAACAGTGAACAGTAGGTAGTTATAGAGAAGATGAAATGCAGAAATGTAGGATGGTAGATTTGTAACATCACCTGCCCAGCAACACAGTAGGGAAGAGGAAGAATCTCCTTCAATGGGGTATTTAAAAAAAAAAGTCTTAGCAAGATCCACAGCTACACAATCTAGCCCACCACAATACAGTTTTAAGATAGGAGATCTGTGATCTAAGCAGGTTCTAGAGAAGGGCTCCATGTACTTCCTAGTTTGCTCACTGATGTTGTGGTGGGGAACCATCTTAGGAAAGGTTTTACTATCAAACCTTAAAGCTAGGGGATCAGCATCCCTTGAATTTTTATGTATTCAAGTCCCAATTGCCTCTGCACTTCATGGGCTAAATGAGCAACCACTCTGTGAATAAATTGGGTCCAGGGAACTGATTGTCACTTGGATGCAAATTCACTGACACAGATCTAAATGATAAGAAGTGCAGGCTGTGCTGCAGAGGGAGGCAGAGGGGCCTTCCATTTGCAAATGGTGGCCCTACCTCTGACGAGTTGTATATGGATATGAGCAAGGGTTAGGACTGGGAACAGGGTGGACAGGACAGGCAGTATTACTCTGTGCCTGTGATTCATGTTCCCATCCCTCCAGTGGAGACTGATTTGGTTGGATTCTCGGAGAGTTTCAAAGACATTTGGTGAAAACACAGATGATGCTCTAGCATTTCCCATACCCATGTGCAAACTGGCCGTGCAACATTTGTTTGAGAGAGCATTGAATTAAATGGTCCACAGCTGAGCTGGTGGGAGCAATTTGAGGGTAGCTCCTACATTTATTGCACTGCCAGGCCAGCAATGGAGATTACTGGCATGACTTAAATCCAGCAGTTCTCAAGTTAAGCCTCAAAAGGCAAAACTGAGTTCAGTCTCCATATATTGCCCTTTCTGGTTTGACCTTTAGAGGAAAACAACACATAGCCCTTCCCCCTCCTGCCTGTGAACTTCAAAAGGAAAATCTTGAGAAAAAAATGAGCATTTCCATTCTCCATCTCATCAGTGAAGAACTACTGACTTTTTTATGTTCGCTTTTTCTTTTCACCTTCATCCCATATACTTTTCCTCTCCTGATTTTGCTTCCTTGCTCTTTCTTCCTTTCCCAAGCCCCTTTTGTTTTAATACTTTATTATTAATACTTCTACCTTTATTAGTTTGTAGCCTCCAAGTCTATATATACTCTTTTAGCTCATTTCTTGTCCATTCTTATTGTGCATATAGCTAAAATTTCCTATTTTTTAAATTATTTTTAAATATTTGGGAATTTTGTATTATTCTTACTAAAGTCTGCTTTCTCCCCTCTGAGTGGTAGCAAGGAATGAAACCTTCAGAAAAGACTTCTTATGATGAAGATCTCCTTTATAAAAGAAGAAGATGTATAAATCACAACAAACATGTAAACATCTATAGAGAAACACAAGAAATATGAAAAACAAGAGAAAATATGACTTCTCTAAAAGTTAATAATTTCAATAACTGAATCAAAAAATATTGGAATGGTTGAAATGCCAGTCAATAAATTCAAAAGCCTAATTTAAAAAAAAATCAGTAATCTCAAAGATGATGCAAATAAACAAATAAATGAATAAATAAAGTAGTCAATTCAAGATTTAGATGAGAAATTCATCAAAGATAGAGATTCTAAAAAAAACTAGAAATAATGGACAGGAAAAGTTCAATAAATTAACAACAAATGCAATGGAAAGAATCCATCAATAGATTAAGTAGAAAGGACATCATGGATTCAAGAAATATTGAAGAGTCATTTCATTTGGATAGCAATAAAGAAAAAGAAGAAAATCTCACCACAACTTCTGAGACCTAATAAAGAGACAAACCTATGAATCTTTGGTGTAGAGGAGTGTGCTAAGATATAGACTAAAGGCATAGAAAATCTAGTCAATGAAATTGTAGCAGAAAATTTCACAAATTCAACAAAAGATATGGACATCCAAATGGAGTAAGCATTTAAAGCCTCAAGTATACATGACCAGAAAACCCCTCCTCATCATATTATAGTTGAAATGACAAGCATGCAGAACAAAGGAAGTATTAAAAGCTGCAAGAGAGTATCTCCAAGTTACATACAAAGGCAAACTTATCAGAATAATGGCAGACTTCTCTGCAGAAACCCTAAAAGCCAGGAAACTATGGAGTGATATATTCCATGCCACAAAAGTGCAAACCAAGGCTACTATGTCCAGCAAACTATCCCTTAAAATTGATGGAGAAGTAAATTTCTTCCAAAATAAGCACAAAACAAGCAATTCTTGTTCACTAAGCCAGCATTGCAACATACTTAAAGGAATCCTACACTTAGCAGAAGAAGAAAGCTATTCACAATCATGAAAATTTGGGAAAGTAGAAATCTCACTAGAAAATATAAATAATAAGAAATAGGAAAGAAGCAAGCTTGTCAATCAGTAAGTCAGCAAACCTCTATGATGAATATGCTTGAAAGAAAAGAAAACAGAGTACTTGAGCAATCACAAAAGACAACAAAATTATAGAAATTAGCACATTTCTCTTAATATTAGCCCTAAGTATAAATGGTCTTAACTCCCCAGTTAAAAGATGCAGGCTGGATGATAGAATTAAAAAACAAGATCCAACTGTTTTTTGTCTTCACAGAGATCACTTCACTGGCAAAGCATATACCACCTGAAACTGAAAGGATAGAAGATGATATTCCAAAGAAATGGAATTCAAAAGCAAGGAAGACCAGCCATATTCATACATGATGAAACAGGCATCAAGCAAAAATTAGAAGAGATAAAAAAGGTCACATCATTCTAATAAAGGGAAAAGCCCACTAAGGAAATATAACATGGACTAGCAGAGTAGCTCAAGTCTCTATAATGAATACTATAAAACACTGAAGAAACAAATTGAGGAGGACAACTAGAAGATGAAAATAACCCATGTCCATGATTCACCAGAATCGATATGTTAAAATGGCCATGTCACCCCAAGTGAAATATAGATTCAATGCAATTCCCAAAATTGAAAATTCAAATTATATTCTTCAAAAAAGTAGAAAAAAAATTCCTAAAAGTCATATGGAAGCACAAAAGACTCCAAACATCAAATCAATCCTAAGTAAAATAAACGATGCTAGAGGTATCACAATTCCTAACTTCAAACTAGATTACAGAGCCATAGTAAATAAAAAAAAAAAACTAGCATGGTACTGGCACAAAACCAATTATGTAGACCAATGGAACAGAAAAAAAGACACAGAAATAAGCCCACATAGCTCCAGTTATCTGATTCTTGACAAAAGTGCCAAAATATACATGGGAAAAAGGACAGTCTCTTTAACAAGTGATGAAGAGAAAACAGGACATGTAATAGACTGAAACTAGATCCCTATCTCTTACTGCGCTCAAAAACAACTCAATAAGTACCAAAGACTTTAAGGTAAGGCCTGAATCTTTGAAACTACTAGAGAAAAATACATTCAAGAGCAATAATGCCATCAATAAGTGAGCAAAGGAACTTAACAGACAGTTCTTAAAACAAATGGTCAATACGTTTATGAAAAAGCATTTAAACATCTTAAGCCATCAGAGAAATACAAATCAAACCTACATTGAAATTCCATCTCAATCCAGTCAGAATGGCTCTCATCAAGAAAACAAAAATGACAACTTTGACAAGGGGACAGGGGAGAAAGGAACCATTATATACTTTTGGTAGGAATGTAAATTAGTCCAGTCCATTGGAGATCAGTGTGGATGTTCCTCAAAAAATTAAAAACATAGTAATCTTAAACTGACAGAGCCCACTATGGGAAAGAGACCGGGAAGTAGCAAAGAGGTCCGGAAGAGCTGAACCAACGTGGGTTGCAATACATAAGTGCATGGAAGCAACTCTAGGAATCTCTGTTTATAGCTATCTTTATTTCAAGCTAGCAAAAATGCTATGTCCTTTTTATTATCTCTTATATTTTCTCTCCAACAAAAATTAGAGAACAAGAGGGCAGAACAGGCTCTGCCTGGAGGAGGAGGTCAGGGTTGTGGGGGTGGGGTTTGGGGAGGTGACCCAAACAATGTGTGTAAATGTAAGTAAATGTAAAAACAATAAAATAAAAAAAACCCTACAATTATGTAAAAAAAATTAGGGGGGAGGGGGGGCAGGGTGGAGAACTGACCCAAACAATGTATGTATATGTGAATAAATGGAACAAAAACAAAAACAAAAACAAATACCTGGCTCGTGGAAGGCTACTAGACTCCAACTTAGTAGAACTAAGCTTTCATTCTGGCTCAACCAGTCACTAGTCTTTAACCTTGGATGAATGTGTTCTCTTTAAACTTTCCTTATTGCCTTCCAGTGCTAGTTAGAAGAATTATATTTAACATTATATAAGAAATTTTGTTCCAGGGTTATAAGATACACATTATTATTACAATCCTTATAATGTCTGGGAAAAAAACCTAGTTTTTGTTTCATTAAATAATGAGTATTATATTTTGAACAAAAAATAAATACTCATTGTTAAGCAAAAAAAAAATAAAAATGGGGGTACCATATGATACAGCTATATCACTTCTAGGTACACACTACAAAGAATCAAACTCAGCTTACTGTAGAGATACCTATATGCCCATGTTTATCACAGCACTATTTACAATAGCTGAATTATGGAATCAGTCTAGGTGCTCATTGAAAGATGAATGAATAAACAAATTGTTGTATATATACATAATGGAGTGTTTTTCAGTCATTAAGAAAAATGCAATCATCTCATTTAAAGAAAAGCAGATGGAACTAGAGACCTTGATGTTAAGTGAAATAAGTCAGACTCAGCAAGACAATTGCCATATTTTCTCTCATATGTGAAATTTAGAGTGAAAAGAAAAATAAGGATATTAATGAGGATAAGAGAGTGTAATAGGATAAATATGATCATGTATGTTCTATGCATGTATGAAAATATCACAATGAAGCTCACCACTTTGTACAATTGGCATACATTAAAAATTTCACACTTAATTGCCATAGGTTCACACCTTAAATTTTTTTTTTTAATTTCCATACTGTTTTCCATGTTTATTTCTTGGGGTCTTTTCTGAAAAACCTTTGTTAAAGTTAATGTTCTGAAGAGCTTCCACTATTTTTTTCTAGTAATTTCATAGTTTCAAGTCTTGTCCTTAAGTATTTAACCCATTTTGAGTTGTCATTTGTAATTGGTGGGGTTCAATTTCATTCTTCTACATGTGGATATTCAGTTTTCCCAGCATGGCTTAATTGAAGAAACTGTCATTTTCACATTGTGTGTTTTTGGTTCTTTTGTTGAAAAAAATCAATTGGCTCTAAATATATAGGATTATTTGGTGAATTTCTATTATGTTTTCTTATATGTTTTTATTATATACTGTGCTGTTTTAGTTAGTACAACTTTGTAGTATATTTTGCAGTCAGTAGTGTTATTCCTCTAGCTTTTTATCTTTGCTCAAGATTGTTTTGGCTATGAGGGTCTTTTATGGTTCCATTCAAATTTCAGGATTTTTTTCCTATTTCTGTGAAGAATGACACTGATATTTTGATAGGAATTGCATTGAATATGTAGACCATTTTGGATAGCTTGGGCATTTAAATTTAATTCCCAAACATGGGATATTTTTCCATTTATTTGTATTTTCTATAGTTTCTTTCACCAATGTTTAACAGTTATTGTAGAAGTCTTTTACCTTCTGATTAAATTTATTCCTAGGTATTTTTTTTCATAGCTATTGTAAATAGAATTGTTCTCTTGATTCTTTTTTCAGAGAGTTTTTGATTAGCATATAGAAGTGCTACTAATTTTTATGTTGACTGTGTATCCTGCAAGTTTGCTGAATTCTTTAATATTTTCAATAATATTTTGTGGGTCTTATGATTTTCTATATTACAAGGTTAGTCTGCAAACAAGGACAGTTTGATTTCCTCTTTTCAGTTTGGATGTCCTTTATTTCTTCCAATTGCCTAACTGTTTTGGCTTCTTTTTCTATGTTTAATAAACAAGGTCAAAGTAAAACTAGAACTACCCAACAATCCAGCAATACAACTTCTGTGTATACACTCAAAGGAAATGAAATCAGCATCTTGAAGAGAATCCTGCACTCACATGTTTATTCCAGCACTACTCACAAGAGCCAGGACATACAATCTACCTAAATGTCCACAGACAAATGGATGAATGAGTAGGGCTCAATGATAAAACTATAATAGTTTAGAATGGCAAAATAAGGGATTTGAGAGAAATACCAGCAGGAGAAAAGCTTAGAGAGATGCTAAGAACATTTGGTGCCATTCCATACGATTTGGCTTTTATTATAAAAGCAATTATGAACCACTGAGGGATTCTAAGCAGAGGGATCATATAATGAGGTGAATGCTTTAGAAAGACATCTCCACATGCCTGAATCTCAGCCCTCAGGAAGCTCAAGCAGGAGAATCACTATCTATCAATATCTGTCAAGGCCAACCTGGGCTACACAGCAAGACCCTGTCTCAAAGCAACAGTTGCAAAAGAAAGACCTCTCTTACATTTTTAGTTTTCTGGTGGATGGCTTAAAGGCTGGAACTAGAGTTACAGATACCATTCAGGAATATATTATGATAGTAAGATGACAAACGATAGTCATTTAACTTGAGCAGTATGGAGTAAGATAGAAGATTCAAGAAATAGAGGTGATCAAAATTTGCCAACTCAGCTGACTGAGAGACAGAGAGAGAGAGAGAGAGAGAGAGAGAGAGAGAGAGAGAGAGAGAAGTGAATAGTGATTTTAATAACAATGAAGACAAGATAGAGATGAGATACATTTCAAATGAAGAGGTAGAAAATGTTTTTCTCCTAAAGAAAACTTACATGATCTCAATAAAAGTATGAGCATGCTTACATGAGGTATATGTGGAAAGGTATTTTATTGTACTATGATTCTGAAAGCCCTTGGTGGGCATTTGTTACCTATTCAAGTGCCACAAGTTATACACCAGCAATTGCATGAACCCCACACTCTCATTATATTTTATTGTATATAGCACAGACAGGTGCACATTCACTTTGATGAAAACCAAATGTTTGTGCATAAAAGACAATTTTACAAAATGCATTGCGTTTTTAGTGTAAAATATAAATTTCCTCTGATAGCTACATTGCAAAAAAGTTTTGCTATGAAAGATTAGTGTTATTTTTTCAAATAAAGGAGAAGGAATACAAATATTCCAGTCACACTAATGGGAAAAAACTTTACCATAAACTACTTATTCAATTTTCCTTTTTGCTTTATGTTTCAAAATGTGTCAATTGAGAATATTAAAAAGAAAAGAGGAGCACATGGTTATTGTAGAAAGAACCTGAGAATTTTGCGATTGCAGATTGTAAGGTACCCTAAAGGTACTGTCTGATATTTTAAATCTTGTTTAGGTACAATAACTTGACAATTGAGTGGTTTCCTTTCCATTAAAATCAGTCAGCCCCTGTAGTTTGCATTTTCATAAGTGATTTGTCTAACGGTGGCTGTTTCACAGAAGATCTGCAATGGAATCCTTCCTTCATGTCTTTCTATTGTACACATTCTTCTTCACCGTACTGCTTTTCTAAGCATTCCGATGTCAGTGTAAGCTTGTGCTCTACCCTTGTCCAGACTCTCTGGAGCCGCTTTTCACTTCCTTGCTCTTGCTCCTCACTGTGCAGTACTCTCCTTGCTCAAAGACTTCTCCTTAAGCTTCACTCTGCAGTTGCCTCTGATTTCACATGGAAACCATCTCCTCCAGGCACCAATGGCTGGTCTTAATGCTGCCCAGCCTATGTGCCCCATGCCACCCATGAATGGCTGTATCATCTCAGTTCACTCTGCTTTTATTGAAACTATCTAAATATAGTCTCCAACCATGGAATTTGAAATTATGGAGAGCAAGTTGCTGTACAGAACCCAATACAGATTAGTTTCTATCAGCACTGACCCTTTCAGTCTGTCTTTAAGGTAAGTCTGCTAGTGACAAGTCCCTTTAGTTTTAGTCAGAAAATTCTTTAGCACTCTTTCTCTCCTGGAGGATAGTTTCACTGGATATGGAATTACAGTTGATGGTTCTTTCCTTTCAGCATTTGAAAATTATTTTCTTACTTATGGCCACAATGGGCTCAGGCAATATGGCATTTCTCTTTAGCTCTTTTCAAGATGTTTACTTTGCCTTTAGTTTCAGAAGCCTAATTATGATGTGGATTTCCTCATTTTGTGAATCTGTAAATTGGTGTCTTTTGCAAAATTTGAGAAATTTCAACCTGTATTTTTTTTTAAGTGCTCTTTCTCCTTTCACTGGGACTTAAAAAGTATAAAAATGTTCTTTTCTTATTGCTTCATGGGTCCCTGAGGTCCTGTTGGGATTTTTTTCAGTTTATATTTTCTTTCAATCAGATTGCATAAGTTCTACTATTCTCTCTTTAGAGTCAAAGCCTATCCTCCATCATCACCACTAAACTGTTGAGTCCATCCACTGAGTTTTTAAAGCTTTCCCTGTTATATATTTTCAGTTCTATAATTTCTATGTTTCTTTATTTTAACATCTATTTCCTAACATCATTATTTGTTGAAGTATTTTTAGTATGACTGCTTTAAAATCCTTGTGACATTAAGTCCAACATCTTATGCATCTCAGTATTAGCTTTGGTTGTCTTTTCTCATTCTCAAATTGTGATTTCTCTGGTTCTTGATATAATGATGGTTGTTGTTCTGTCTTATAGTTTTGGCTGTTATATTAGGAAATTCTGAGCTCCATTTGAATTATTTTATTTTAGCAAGAAGGCCCACTGTTTAAGTTTGGCATGTAGATCCTTGAGTACTTTTGTGATTCTAATTACAGTGCAGTTTTCAAACAATACAGGTGCTATGTTGTTGGACGGTTTGGTTTGTGTCATACATCCTATTTATCCTTGCTGATACTAGTGAGGGGTCTTACCAAAGTCAGACCACCGTATCTCTCTAGAAGGGTGAAGGGATTCTTTGGCCTATGAGATAAAAAGTGCTTCCTGAGCTGGTAGCTCATGGTGGTTCCTTCTGCCCATGAGTGACAAAGTCATTCCCAGGCACAGGGATCTGTGGGGTGTGATTTCCTATGTTTATTCCCCACAACTGCACTGCGTTCCTCTTTTCCAGCCCTAGACCAGGCCCTTGTTACTGTTCACATGAAATAGTTCCCTGACTGCTCAAATAGTTTCTCTGACTCAAAGCTATCCCTTTTCTAATAGCTTCTTCTTAGTTCAGCCAGGCTTATTTTTTTTTTAAATTTGGGATTTTGTCATTTTCATCATCAAAAACTTTGTTAATTTTTCATTTCCAACAAATATTTGACTGCATGCTATAGATCAGGCACTGTGCTTACTGAATACAATCCAAACATACTAACCAATCTATAATCTGACTTCAGACTGCCTTCTTATGCTGTGCCCCATCTCATCTGCCTTCTTTTGGAGTTTGTTACCTTTGTTCTCTCTGCTCGTAATTTGAAGGATCTCTACTTAACACACACTCATATCTTCTATCTGAGATAACCCCCTCCACACACACACAATCTTCCAGATTTGTCACTGCTTCCTTTACTGAAAAAGTCTTCTTTTTTCTGACTTTTTCACACATCACCCAGTTTTCCAAACCTGTTATCTCAGTGTTGGTTTTTGGAATCAATAAACTTATTAGATTTAAATTTTATAAGTATACATCTATACTATGAGAGCAGATTAAGTAGAAGGTGGTGATACAGAGAGTCAACTTAAACAACTGTTGCAATTAGCAAGTTCTGTCTCTAGGCAGAAGATAGTGGTATGGATTTAGGTGGTAGCTAAGGGAATGAGAGAGTAGATTAATTAAAAAGACTTATATAAGATACAAGCCAAACAAATGGATAACTTTCTGAACACTGGAGAAAGAGAACAGTTAGAGATGACTTCTAGTATTATGACATGAGCAGGTTATTGAAAAGTAGTTCAATTACTACATTATAAACCTCTAGAGGATGAGCACACTCAACTTCAGAAATCATGCATCAAGTTACGTATAAGACTTATCAATGAAGATGTGGAGTAAAACACTATGTATATGTGAATCTACAGTGTAGAAAAAGGTCTATGTGACTGATTACAAAAATGACCATAAATTACACCTGCATCTATGCAGGTGCCTACCCATATTGACTAGGCTGGCATTGATTTGACCAATGGGACATTAATAACCATAATGCCAGAAAAACACATGTGCAATGAAGTTGGTCATCTTATTACTCCTGGGTACCTTATGATGAAATCTAGGTGAATCTGTGGATGATAAGTGACTGATTCTATCATTCCCACTTCCCTGAGAGCCTGTCAGAAATGTGAATAAAGCAATTCCAGGTCATCAAACTTCCTGCTGACAACAGGCACAAGAAAGCCCAGTAGAACCCACTGAAAGAGCTCAGATAAAAATAATCTTTCAGCATGCCTACAGAATCCTGAAGTAAATAAATATAAATTATTTTATTCCAGCTCATTTTGGAGTGGTTTGTTAAATAGTAAAAGTTAACTAATATAACTACTGGACATACAATAATAGTAGGTGAGAAATAAAGAGCTATGTTTTTTCTTTGATAACACAGAAAAAAATCTACAATATAAATATGTTACAATATTAAGATGAAGAGTTAAGTTATTGGATGTAGAAAGTAAAGACATTAATATTTAAAGAATACCTCAAATATTTGATCAAGTACATTCACCTATTACTTGGCAGAAAGGAAGAAGCCTGAGGACATCTAATTTACAAACTCTCAAATTCTGTTAGATTATTCCATTGTAAGAGTGTATAGCTTTGTATTCACTGAATATTCAGCTGTTAGTTAATGTTAAAATGTTACCTTAGTTAACATTATAACCTTTAGTTATTTGTGTTAATTTTTCCCAGACTCTATCAAGGTATATTTTTTACCTTGATTTTCTTCTAAATGCTAATTCTTTGCTTTATGCATGCTTCATGGGAAACAGGAAAAAATTATTGCCTTTAGATAAAATTATTGGTGTGAAATGTTCCACAAATAGCAATAATTTACTATATCATTTGACATTTTTTCTGAAACATCATTTTCATAGAATTTTAGAGTTGCCAAATCAACAGATTATTTTAGAAAGGAAACTATTTCATAATTGTATTTTAAGTTTTTTAAAACAAAAGAATAAAACCTAAACCCCCCAAATGAGAACAATAATGATTGTGCAGTGTTGTGCCTTCAACTGCATGTACTCTGTTTGCAATTATTGCCCATCTGTCACTCCTATTGCTTCATTTCTGATCTAAAATCTACATGGATGCTCCAGTATGATATGCTTTAAGTGAAGACAATTGAAAGATGAACTAAAAAATAGCATGTTATGATGCCAATCTACATGGTAGCTAAGCTGTCACTGGAAATTTAATGATTGGGAATGCATTAATTTCCCATTACTACAAATTTTGTTCTTAAACAAAACAAATGTATTATCTCACAATTCTGGAAGACAAAAGTCCAATATGGTCCTCAGAAATTGTTTTAATCAACTTAGGTTGCCTCTATAAAATACAAAAAACTCTATGGGTTAGATAACAGGAATTTATTTCATCACAGTTCTGGAGGGTAGAAAATGCAAAATCAAGGTTCTGGCCAATTTAGCCACTGGTAAGGGCTCCTTTTTTGGCTTGCCAATGGCCCTTTTCTCACTGTGTCCTCACATGGTAGAGAGAGTGGCAGGGGAACTCTGGGATCCCTTCCTCTTCTTGTAAGGGCCCCAACCATATTGTATTAGGGTCCTACACTTAAAAACTCACTTAACTCTTATCACCTCCTCACGGGTACTGTCTCCAAATATAGTTACACTAGGGGTTAGAAGTTCAACATGTAAATTTGAGAGGGGAGCACATACATTTAATCTATAGTACAAGGGTAGTCAAGTGTTGGCTGCGCTGTATTCCTTTCTGCAAATGCTAAAGAAGAGAACAC
This sequence comes from Castor canadensis, assembly GCF_047511655.1. Classification (NCBI taxonomy): domain Eukaryota; kingdom Metazoa; phylum Chordata; class Mammalia; order Rodentia; family Castoridae; genus Castor; species Castor canadensis. Next base: position 32,974,291 of record NC_133395.1, on the reverse strand, counting down.
TTTCTTGCCTTTTCAGCTTCTACAATGTTCCCCCATCTATTGGTCTTTGATTCCTTTCAATCTTGAAAGCCAATATATTAACTTCCAAAGGCTGCCATAACAAAGTATTACAAAATGAGTGACTTAAAATGGCAGTTTTATTTGTTTTATAATCCTGGAAGCCCTAAGTCTGAAATCAATGTGTCAGTTGAATTGGTTTTTTCCTGGGGACTGTTAGGAAGGATCTGGTCATGCCTCTCTCCTACGTTCTGGTGGTTTATCAGTATCTTTGGTTTTTCTTGGCTTGTAAATGCATCACTCCAATCCTTCATATTCACAGAATTCTCCCTGTGCCTCTTCACATGGTCTTCCTCTATGCATCTCTCTCTGTGTCCCAGTTACTCTAGAACACTAATCATATTGAATTGGGGCCCACCCTAATGACAATATTTTAACTTTTTACCCTTCAAAAGTTCCTATGTTCAAATAAGATCATATTTTGAGGTTCTGGGGGGTAGAACTTCAACATATCCTTTTGGGGAGAAAATCCATAGCAATCACCAGTGGCTAGTCAAGTCCTTCTCACATGGCATTACATCATTCTTACCTATTCTCCTGACTCCCTCTGACTTCCCTTAAAAATGAAAACTTTATTTTTAGCTATTGAAGAAAGTAGGTTATTTAGCCTATATAGTCCATGTTTTAGATTTTTATGATTCTTTATCACATATTATTTTGCAGTTTTTTGTCTCTTTCCTGTAATATAGTAATAAATCTTAAGAACTTGATATGGTTCAGGTTCAATTTTTATGGCAATAATATTTCATAGGTGGAGATGTGCACATATGTATATAATATCTAAGTCTTTTTTGAGAGACATTGATGAGTACTATATTCATTATTTCAATGGAGATTGCAAATTTGTGGAATCCTGTATTTTTTTCTTTATTTATTAATAATAACATGCTATCATTATTTCTTATTAACTGGACTATTGCTATAAAGAAAAAGAGCTTTAAGTGAAGAAGGAGCATGTTAATCTGTCTCATATACATACAAGGTATCTCCATATATATCTCATATTGTATATATATTAAAATGTTGATTCTGAAAAAAAAGGGAAAACTTATTATGGACCACTATAAATAAATGGACTCACAGATAATCCATAAGGCATGATGACATCCATGTGTTCTAGGTCAAGTCCCTTTCATTACATTTTAAGATAACATATCTACATGTTCCAGAAATTAGAATGTAGAATTGTGTGAGGGCATTACTTGTTTTGTTGTTGTTATATTGAGTTTTGAACTCAGGGCTTAATGCTTGCTAGGCAAATGCTCTACTACTTGAGCCATTTCACCAGCCCTTTTTTTGTGTTTGGTATTTCCAAGATAGGTTCTTGCAAACTAATTGCCCAGACTGGTCTCAAGCTGCAATCCTCCTGATTCTGATTCCTGCCTTCCAAGTAGGATTATAAACTTGAACAACCAGTGCCCAGGAAGAGAGGACCATTATTCTGAAAGTCATGGTAAAAATAGCTATTTATTAAAACTCTAGGAATCCTGGATGTGGCTTGAAGGAAGACATAGAAAATGTAGTTTGGCTTGGCAATGTGCAGGTGATTTGTCTGTGCACTGGACAGCATGGTTCAGGGAGAAAGTTCTTTGAGTTTTGAGTGGGCTATGTACATTTGTTGCCAGAATTAAAGTATTGTTAATAGAGGAGTTGCTGAACATTTCCACAACAGTCTTACACACACATCCCTCAGTCCTGCACAGAGCATCAACTTCTCTAAATAAATGCACAAAATGAATGCTCAATAGATATTAACACTGGGCTTCAGGGTTGTTCTCTACCTAATGCGTACATGTGGGTTCAAATGCTAAGTGTTTCATTTCAAGGAACCATTTTTTGTTTTAGCAGATAGTCCTAGAATGATTAGACATATCCTACACTCTATCCCATCCCTGAACACATGCACTCATACACACCCACCACCGCCACACACACACACACACACACACACACACACACACTCAATGGAGATATAAAGCACAGCTCTTTATAGTATACCTTCACTTAGAACATTCCTTTTCCTAGTCAGGTGAGCAGGTGAATATTTAGAATTCTGGTGTGGTTTTCTCCATACTGATGCCCATTTTAATTTTCACTAAATATTTAGATTTTGCTTCATAGTTTTTCCATAATTCATACAGTTAATATTTATTTTATGTTATCATAAATTTACTGAGACTGCTTATACTCAATATGTAAATTCATTCGGGAAAGCATACATCCCAACTCCCTGAATAGAGTATCCTACTTAGTGTACCTATCAAAGAAGAGAAATTATCTAAGAGCATCCTGAGTTCTTTCTCAAATCTTCTCCAGGATCACAGTTCACTGCTGTAAAAATTAGAATTTTCATTGGAAGTATAAGACAGAGGGAAGGAGTAAAGCAAGGAGGAAGAAAAAGACCAAGTATTTGAAATAATATAAATAAGAAAGAACGGTTGAATGATAGAAATGGAAGAAAGATAAATACTCGGAGACCGAACAAATAAGAAAGGAAACAAAACAGAGGGAAACTCACAGTTCTAGTGAAATAGAGATAAGACTGGAAAGAGACTAATGTAGAGAGAACCAAGGATGTGAAGAGTATGTGCCACATAACATCTCAATCAGCGTAGAAGTGTATGTGATGGTCATCCATAAGATTATGATGGAGTTGAAAAATTCCTATCACCTAGTGATGTGCCAGCTGTCATACTAGCCCAGTGCAGCTCACTCACATATTTGTGGTAGTGCTGTTATAAACAAATTTAATGCACTAACCAGCCACATCAAAGCATGACAATTACATAGAGTACATAATACTTAATGATAATAAATGCCTATGAAACTGACTTGTATATTTACTGTTACACTTTTTATTGTTATTTCAGAGTGTACTGATTGTCCTTATCACAAAATAAACTTTTCTGTAAAACAACCTCAGGTCGTTCCTTCAGGCAATGTTCCAGAAGGCATTGTTGTCACAGGAGGGATAGTCCTATGTGGGTTACTATCCCTGAAGACCTTCTATTGGAATGAGCTGTGGAGGTGGAAGATAGTGATATTCATGATCCTGACTGTGTGTAGGTGTAGACTAAGGTGCATGCTTTATGTTTTACTCTTTAACAAGTTTAAAAAGTAAAAATAATGTTTTAAAGATAGAGAAAGAAAATATTTTTGTGTAGCTATGCAATATGTTTAAGTTCTATTTTTTTAAATCAGAAAATAAAAAGTATAAATTTGTAAAATCAAGAAGTTAGAATAATCCAAGGTTAATTTATTGTCTAAGAAAGAAAAAACCCTTTGTTTTGGTTTACTTTGAGAGAAGGTGTCCGTAGAGCCCGGGTTGGCCTCAAACTCCTTCCTCCTAGCTCAGCCTCCTCAGTTCTGGTATTATAGGTGTGTACCACTAGTTGACTAGAATTTTTTAAAATATAAATTTAGAGGTGCCTAAGTGCACAGAACTTATAAAATCTTCAGCAATGTGCAGTAATGTTCTGGGTGTTCACATTCACTCACCACTTACTCACAGAGTCACCCATAGCACCTTCTAGTCTGCTAACTCCATTCAGGTAGGCACTCTGTACAGGTGTACCAGTTTGTTCAGGGTAGTTTTGCTGTGCCTTTTAAATATTAAGATACATTTAGACACACAAATACGGACCACTTTGTTACAACTGCCTACAGTATTCAGTACAGTGCCAGGCTGTGCAGGTTTGAACCCCGGCAGTAATAGTCTATCTCACATAGCACAGGTACGTTGTAGACTGTGGCATCTAGGCAGGCTCACTCTGTAATGCACAGATACAAAATCACCTAACGAGGCGTTTCTCAGAACGGTTATCTGTCTCAGAACTTGTCCTCATCGTTAAAAGATGCGCAACTGCAATTATAAGAGGGAATTCCAGACATAAAAATAAAGAGCATGTGGAAGAGGAATAAACAAGACCAAGGAGAGGGGAGAAGCATTACCTGGAGGCTAAGATATATTTTATCATTCTACAGAATACATTTTTTTCAGTATAAAGGGAAGAAAAAAAGAGAATGTGTAATTAGACTATGATAAAAAGTAAAGAGATGACGGCAGTCAGAGGCCAGAGGCTTCTCAAACACCACTTGGAGGATGGTGCATTCTGCCTTTGAACATTGACTGGAATTCATTCTTGCTAACACAAACTCAGGAATGATGAATCTCTGGGTGTCTCACAATGGCCCCAGATTCATAAATCACTCATAGACAGTGCACATGGAAGTTTTATAAACGACTCTCCAGGCATAGTAATCACAGGCTATGGGAGAAGTAAAGCGAGACTCCTCTGCAGCAATTTCATCTGCGAAGCTGTTGTCCTATGACTGGAGTGCTGACCCCCCCTAAGAGGAGCTACCTATGTAGCCACCAAAAGTTTGCAAGGTTGTTGGAACCTTAAGTGACTTACAAAGGTTTCATTGTGTCATTGTCAGAGAATGCTGGGAAAATTCAACCCCTGTAAATTAATATTTCAACCCCTGTAAACACTGAATGCCATGCATGTCTAGGAGCTGAACCAAAATGATGGAATAAAAACCTATATGAGTTTGGGGACTCTTCTTGTAGATGCTGACTCAAGAGATATACTCAATGTGAATGAGTTGACAATTGAGTGCTGGCATCTGTTGTAGGATCTCCTGTTTTCTTAGGTGGGATTGTTCATGTGTGTGCACCTACATATGGTTAAGACAATATTTAGATACAGGGTATTTTTCTAAATTAATTCTGTTTTTTTTTATACTTCAGAAAGGAAGGTTCATGTTGCAAACTTCATATATTTCCAAAGTTCTTGCAATTTCAAATGAATATCTTCTTATTAAAATATATGAGAAATATTTTGGTATTATCATTCAGATACTAAGAATGATATTTTAAAAAGAGAGAAATTGCTGTGCTGAGGACTGCAGTAATGTCTGCCATGAAACCATTTTTAGCAAAAAGACAAATGAAAGTGGTGAAGGCTGGATAAAGGCTTATGAAATGAGTCAAGATGTGTTGTGTTACACAAATATTCTCCTTTTTTTGACAATATTGGTGTTACTATTCATGGCAGTTGGATGGACATTTAGATTGCTTCAGGAGCAACCAAAAAGTATAAAAACTAAAAAACTAAAAATAATTCAAAGCATTTAGAATTGAATTTTACCATTTGATACCATTCCTACAACTATGAATTGAAGCATTGCATTTTTGGGATTTAAAGCCAACATAAAACTGAAGTGTGAAATCCACACAGAGAGAGAGATACAAAGAGAGAGAGAGAAAGAGAGACAGAGACAGACAGACAGACACACACACACACACACACACAGAGAAATCAGGCTTCCAAGGAGTGTAATAAAACCTGGAGAGTCACATTACAATTTTTTTTATGACTATGAACTTAGAGAAAAGAAATAATAAAAACTTCAATGACTTTCCTGGATTAATTCCCATCATTTGAACAATTAGTTTTATCATGTTTCTAATTAGATTATAAACAATTTTTGACAACTACTTCAATAAATAAATTTCAAGTGTTCTCCTTTCTTTTTCATAATGAAATATTTTCCTCACTATGAGAGTAACACTATGAACAGAAACTTCTTCATTCAGATACATATAAAAGAACTGAATCCATAAAAGAATTACCCTAATATCCTTCCTCCTTCTTTCCTTTCATCTGCTTTCCGTTCCCCTCCTCCTCCTCCTCCTCTTCCTCATTCTTCTTCTCCCTCTCTCTCTTTCTCCCCCTCCTTTCCTTTCTTTGCCTGTCTGCTTCTGTCTATAACCCTATGATGGGAGTAGCAAAAGATAAATCTGGGTTCAAGCATTCAGAACATTTTCAGAATTTTTAAAATAATTTATTAAAATGTGAGGGTAATCATAATTTTTTTTATGTTTTAAGTTAATAGACTTTATTGTTATATGCAGCTCCCCATACCCTGCTGTAACATTTCATGAAGTACACTTGTTTCTGGTGATAAGCCAGTGTTGGTGTACATTATTATTATTAATAACTAATGTCCATAGTTTTCATTAGAGCTTACTCTGTGTTGTGCTATTTTCAGGTATTTTGAACAATATTTTTATTATTTTTAGCTACTAAAAGCCTTCCTACCCAAATACACTGCATCCATTCTACCTAAAGCATCTTTGAGTAATCCCATAATTACTAGTAATATCTAACTTTTATTGAGTGCTACAAATGCAAAGGATAATACAATATACAGGAATAAGCACTCAATATTGAATCTTTAATTTGGGGAAAAATTTAAAGATATATCATTAGTTCTATTAATTATTGTTATGGGTAGAATTATACTCACTCAAAAGATATGTTGGACTCCTTGCCCCCGGTACCTCAGAATGTGCCTTTATTTGAAGGTAGGGTCTTTACAGAGGTATCCACATTAAAATGAGGTTATGAGTGCAGGGGTAACCCAATATAACCAGTATTTTTACAAAAAGGGAAAAATTGGACATAGTAAGAGTTCTTGCATAAAGATTCTGAAGTGACAAAGGGAGAAGTCAGCCATCTGCAAGCCAGGGAGAGAGGCCTGGAAGAGATCCTTGCCTAACAGCCCTCAGAAGGAAACTATCCTGCCAAACCTTAGCCACTAACAGTGTGAGACAATAAGTTACCACACAGTCTGTGGTCCTTTTCACGAGAGTCCCAGTAAACTAATACAATTATGTTCTTTATATATGCTTTCTGATTCTGTGCCATATATAGAATTCTCATTTTTCAATTACAACCTTTTCAGGCTGGAAAATACAATAACCCATGACCTGAGTTGCTTTCCTTTTTTAAAAATTGTGTCAGCATTTTTCACCCAAAGCATAATTTATAAAACATGAGTACTTGAAGTATGTAATTGGATTCCAGAAGCATTTTTAAAGGTTTTAGGGTAGCAATTTATTTATGTCAGATACATATATAGGAGAGAATATCTTCAAAGGACTAATGTATAGTCTGTGATTTGGGTCTAAGTTTTTCTTCTGTTATTCTAAAACAGCAACAGGTTTATACCTCTGACCAGAGTTTTGTCTTAGGTACACATCTGGAGCCATATATATCTATGCATTTTAAACCTACTTACATTCTAAATGCTTTTCTTTCTGCCTGAGGTAATGATGACAATTGTTTCACACATGCACAAAAAATGTAAATGATCTTATTACCCAATTGCTATTGTGCTTTCAGAAGCAGCTGGATCTGTTGGCCAAATAATGACAAGAAAGAAGCCATTCTCATCTTTGTAATTACCACAGTGGTCATTTTCTAGTGATCTTCATTATCTGTATGAACAAAATTTAATCATCAAACCTACTCAGTATGTCAATCTGGGGACATACTCATGACCCATCAGAAGGCAGGCTCTCCACAGTACCAGACAGCCTCGTATTGAGTTCTCTTACTGTGAAGAGGATTCCCGAAAACCCTAACCATTCATTTCTTCCTTTCTCTCAAGTATTGAATTTCAGAACTTTAACCAAATGATAATTTTGAGAGGATATAAAATTCTATGCTGAAGAATGTTTGGGCTTTGACTGATGGTTAGTATTTTTTTAACATTATTACTACATATATTAGTTGTATAAGGGGTTTGATTGTCTCATTTCTGTACACGCTTATAGTGTATATTGATTATATTCATCATATCCAACATTCTTCCATAACCTTACTTAAAATAATTTGGTGTACAAGTTTCATTGTTCTATTTTCATACAAATATATAAGGTACATCAACCTTATTCTCCCTCCTTCACCCTAGCCATTCCCCTCCCCTTCCCATTAGTACCCAAAGCCCAACAGGACCTGTTTTACTTTCACATTTTTCAAGTGTATATTCCTTGTTCAAAGGGTTTTCACCCATGAATACTGTACTTTACTAGTCAGGTTAACTCCCACTATTACTCTCCCCTACCCTTTCCCCTATACTTCTATTAATCAACAGCTTTCAGTGTGTTTTGTATGCTGTCATCCTACACAGACAAAAAATATTTTGATATTATTCATTCTATCATTCTTTTTTCCTCTTCTTCCTCTCCCTAGCCCCTCAAATAGTACCAATATTATAGTCATGATTTTGTATATATACATATATTACATTTGTACACACATATATATGTATATAATTAATATATATGACATATATATGATCATGTTTATTTCTGTGTATAAATTTATCTTTTGTGTCTATCTTCCACATATGAAAGAAAACGGGCATACTTTGTCTTTCTGAACCTGGTTTACTTTGCTTAACATGATAATCTCCAGTTCTATTCATTAATCTGCAAAGGACAAAATTTCATTCTTCTTTTTGGCTGAATAATGCTCCATTGTGTATAAATACCACACTTTCTTAATCCATTGGTCATTCAAAGGGCATCTGTGCTGTTCCCATAGCTTGGCTATTGTAGGTAGTGGTGCAATACACATAGGTGTGCAAGTATATATCCTGATGTACATCACTGAATCATATGGTAGTTCTGTTTTTCTTTTTGAGGTAAGTCCATACTGCTTTTCATAGTGATTTTACTAATTTACATTCCCATCAACAGTGTAGGAAGGTTTTTTCCCCCCTCATCCTCACCAACATTTGTTGTTCTTTATCTTCTTGAGGACAGCCATTCTGACTAATGAGGTGAAATCTCAATGTGGTTTTGATTTGCATTTCTTTTGTGGTCAAGGATGTCAAACATGCACTTCTTGGCCATTTGTACTTCCTTCGAAAATTGCCTGTTCAGATCATTTGCCTATTTATTCATTGGGTTGATGATTCTTTGGGAGTTCAGTTTTTTGAGTTCCCTGTATATTCTGGTTATTAATCTCTCATCAAAAATTAAATGGGAGTATAGCTGGAATATAACTTCCAGTAGCTACAAGAATTTATCTCTGGGTGTGTTCCATTGGTCCACTTGTCTGCTTTGGTGCCAGCACTATACTGTTTTTATTGCTATGGCTTTGTAGTATAGTTTGGAGTCAGGTATTGTGATACCTCCAGTGTTGTTCTTTTTGCTTTGGCTGTTTGATGACTTTTGTGTTTCCATATGAACTTTAGGATTGACTTGTCTGACTCTCTGAAGAATGGTATAGGAATTTTGATGGGAATTTTATTTAACATAAAGGTCGCGTTTGGTAGAATTGACTTTTCTGACTCTCTGAAGAATGGCATAGGAATTTTGATGGGAATTTTATTTAACATAAAGTCGCGTTTGGTAGAATAGCCACTTTCATAACATTGTGCCAAGTCATGAACATGGGAGATCTTTCCATCTTTTCATGTCCTCTTTGATTTCTTCAGTGAGCTATAGTTTTAATTGTAGAGATCTTTCACTTCCTTCTTTAAATTTATTCCCAGATATCTTTTTTGAGGGTCTTGTGAATAGGACTGTTTTCCTGATTTTTTTCTCATTCTATGTATTGGTGGTGTAAAGAAAAACTACTGATTTTTGTATATTGATTTTGCATCTTATTTTGCTGAAAGTATTTATGAAGTCGAAGAGTTTTTGGTGGAATTTTTAGGTTCTTTTAGGTATAAAATCATATCATCTGAAAATAAGAATAATTTGACTTCTTTCCTCCCTATTTGAATACCTTTTATTTCTTCCATCAGTCTTATTGTACTGACTAGGAATTCCAAAACAATGTTGAATAAGAGTGGAGAATGTGGATACTTTTGTCTCATTCCTGACTTTAAAGGAAATGTTTTCAGTTTTTCCTCATTTAGTATGATCTTGGCTATAGGTTTAAAATATATTACCTTTATTATGTTGAGGTATGTCCCTTGTATGCTAGTTTCTTCAAAACTTTTATCATAAAAAGATGTTGAATTATGCAAAAGGCTTTTTCCACATCTTTGAGATGATCACATAATTTATGTCCCTGATTCTTTATATATGCCATATTGATTTGCATGTGTTGAACTATTCTTGCCACCCTGGTATGAAACTGACTTGATCATGGTTTATGATTTTTTGACGTGTTGTTGAATTTGGTTTGCAAGTATTTTATTGAGAATTTTTGTTGTCTATGTTAAAGAGATTGGCCTACAATTTCTTTTTTTGTTGTATCCTTTTCAGTTTTGAAATGAATGGAATACTGACTTCATGAAAAGAGTTTAGTAGTGTTCATTCCCTTTCTATTTCGTGGAAAAGTTTCAGGAGTGTTGGTATTATTTCATTAAAGGTCTGGTAAAATTTAGCAGTGAATCCATTGGGTCCTGGACTTTTCTGTGTTGGAGATTCTTTATTACCTCTTCAATCTCATTACTTATTACAGGACTATTTAGGTGTTTGATATCCTCTTGGTTCAATTTTGGTTGTTCAAATATGTCTAGAAATGTACCAATTTCTTCTAGATTTTCCAGTTCATTTGAGTATAGGTTTTTGAGTATTCCCTAATGGTCATCTGGATATCATTGGTATGTGTTGAAATATCCCATTTTTTATCTCTAATTTTATTAACCCAGGTCTTTTCCTTTCTCCTTCTACTCAGATTGGCTAAGGGCTTATCAATCTTATTTATCTTTTAAAAGAATCCATTTTTTTTTTCACTAATTTTTTGTAGAAATTTTCTGGTCACAATTTCATTGATTTTAGCCCTTATTTTTATTATTTCTTCTAATATGTTAATTTGGGAGTTACTTGTTCTTGTTTTTCTAAAGGCTAAGGTACACCATTAGATTATTTGTTTGTGATTTCTCCGTTTTTTTTTTTTTTAAATATAGTCACTCAAAGCTATAAACTTTCCTCTCAGCACTGCCTTTGCTATATTCCAAAGATTCTGGTAGGTTTTATTTTCATTTTTATTTGATACTATTAACTTTTTGATTTCCCTACTTATTTCTTCAATGACATTCTGGTCATTCAGCCATGAGTTGTTCAGTTCTTATGTGTTTGAAATTTTTCTTTAGTTTCTTTTGCTGTTAAGTTTTATTCCATTGTGGTCTGATAAAATACAGGGAGTTATTTCAGCTTTTTTACATTTGCTAAAGCTTGCTTTGTCTCCTAAAACATGATCTGTTTTGGAGAAAGTTCATTGGACTTCTAAGAAGAATGTGTATTATTCAGTAGCTGAATGAAATACTCTATAGATGTCTATTAAGTCCACTTGGTCTATAGTGTTAATTCTTTCTGAGGTTTCTTTGTTAATTTTTTTGTCTGGATGACCTATCTATTGGTGAGAGTAGAGTATTGAAGTTTCCCATTATAGTTATGTTGAAGTCTCTCTGTGCTTTTAAATCCAGTAGTGTTTTTTAATGTAGTTGGGTGCACTGACGTTTGGTGCATATATGTTAAGAATTGTGTTTCCTCCTGACAACCCTTCAACTAAATTTTCTACCAACTGAATTTCCCTTGGCACCTCATAAATTAAAGATAAGAAAACAAGTTTTTGGTTCCTTTTCTAAGTAGGGCCAGTGTCCAAACTCAGCCACAAGCAGCTATGGAAGATTTGACTGTCATCCCTCTGCACCCCTTTTAAGATTAAAAGGGGCCAAAGTCATTGAGGGGGGAAATGAGGCAGGATAGATGATGAGGTGAAATTATATTTTAATCAATGTTTAAAGGGCCAGACTCTGATATTGGAACAAGGAAAGCCAGAGCAGGTGGTCCCTCCCATCTTTTAGATGCTAAGTTACAGAAACAGGGAGACAAAGAGGAGCTACCTGCTCTGCTTTTCTCTTTGAGATGTTAGGGAGCTGCAAGGATCCTTGGATGGATGGAGAAATATTCATGTCTAGAAAAAGGAAGTTCTAAAACATCCTATTGTCTCTGATTTAGGATATGATTTGGGAGGGCAACCCATTTCTGTCAGCCATCTCAGCCATCCAGACCCATTATCTCTGACCACATGTATTGCCCCAGCTCTCCACTATAAAACTAAGAGTTGGGGACCACCATTTTGAGTCTTTGCTCTCATTTCCTATGTGGGGAGCAGAAAATGTTCCTCTGTCTTTTTCTCCCCTGCCCTTGTCTATACTTTATCCTATTATACTAAAATAAATCCTTGCTAAAATCTTCAAAAAAGGAATTGTTATTTCCTCTTGAGGTATTGTGCCTTTTATTAATATGTAGTGAATTTTGTTGTCTCTTGTGACTAATCTTGGTCTGAAATCAGTTTTACCAGATGGGAGCATAGCTACTCCTGCCTATTTTGGGGGTCCATTTGCTTGTTAGGTCTTTTTCCACCCTTAACTCTGAGCCAAAATTTGTCTTTGTTGGTGAGATGCATTTCTTAATAGCAACAAATAATTAGGTATTGCTTTTAATCCAATTTACAATTCCATGTCTTTTGACTGAGAAATTAAGGTCATTCACATTTAGTGTTAATATTGAAAGAAATGTAGTATTTGTAGTCATTTTTTGTTTTTTCTAATATCTACTTTTCCCTTATTCTTTGTTTGTTAATATGCTTAGTTAGTGAGGTTTATTATTTCTTGCATTTTCCTGGTTTTGTCTATCTTCTTCTGTGTGTAGGATTCCTTCATGTATTTTCTGCAGTGCCAGTTTGGTAGTCAAGAATTTCTTTAGTTTTTGTTTATACAGGAAAGCTTTATTTCTCCTTCAATTTTGAAGGATAGTTTTGTGGATAAACTAGTCTAGGCTGACAGTTGTTTTTCATTTGGGGCTTCCAATGTATCTTTCCATTCTCGCTGTGCATTTAGAGTTTGTGTTGAGATATATGCTGTTATTTTGATGAGTTTGCATTTATATGGGACTTGTCACTTTGCTTTTGCAGCTTTCAAATCCTTTCTTTGTTCTGTATATTTAGTGCTTAAATTATAATATGTATGGGGGTATTTCTATTCTGCCTGTGTGGTATTCTGAAAGCCAAACAGGATGTCTCTCCCTTCTTGATACTGGGGAAAATTCCTGCTATTAAGTTACTGAATAAGTTATCTGTCTTTAGTATGTATCTTTTCTCCATCTTCTATCTCCATGATTCATAGGTTTGGTCTTTTGATGGTGTCCCATAGGTCTTGGATATTCCATTCATGTTTTCTTAGTAATTTTTCATTTACTGGTCTATTTACTCTACCTTATCATCCACCCCTGATACTACTCTATTTTCCACCTGCTACACTCTGTTAGACAAACTTTCTATTGAGGTTTTCATTTGGTATACTGAGCTTTTCATTTCCAAGATATAAATTTGATTTTTTTCAGGATTTCTGTATCTTTACTGAATTCCTCTTTCAAATCCTATATTGTCATCTTTATTTCACTCATCTGTTTGTTTGAATTCTCTCTGAATTCAGCTAGCTGTTTATTTTATCCTGTTTGAATTCATTCAGTTGCTTATCCTCTTTGAATTCATTGTTCATTTTTATCATTGCTTTTTGAATTCATTGATTAATATTTCAACCTCTTCATTATTGTTCAAAGCTTTTATTGTGGAATTTTAAACTTTTGTGGGAAAGCTGTTGCCTTATTGCTTTGTTTCTGCATTGAGATTTATGCATCTGGAGTTTTCGGTTGGAGGTTTCAATCCCCTGTGTTCCTTTAGTTGGTGATTTATCAAAGATTATTTAGGACTGCATAGTGGCTGGGTCCTGATGTATTTTATTGGCTTTAGCCTGGTGGTATGTGGCTCAGTAGTCAAACATTCAGCTTCTGTCCCCAAGATGCTGCATGCTACAATCTACTCCACACGGGGAGAGGGAGCTTAGCTGCTAAGGCTATCACAGTTTATAAACCACAGCCTTCAGATTGCAACAGTCCTTAAAAAGATAAATCACTCCCTTTTTGTAGTATATTTAGAGGTATTTTGAAGCACAGATTAGTCTCCATGATTAGAAAGACCAAAAGAAATAAGGGTGGTGGTGGAAAGGAAGTAGGGTGAATAGTTCTAACAGCTAATACAGGATATGTAGTTTTATAAGGCCAAAAGAGGTCTGTGGCTAAACTTAATAGAAAGGGTTAATGAGAAAGTGAAGTAAGGTAGGTAAAAGAGATTAGTTAACCTTGTGTTGAGGGATAGAGAAGGAAGAAAGATGGAGAGAATGACATGGACAGAAAAACATAAAGAAGACCAAAAAAAGATCTGGCAATCTACTTATGAGTTGAAAGTGTAGGTTACCAAGGTGGACTTTGTGAGTAAACAGAGATAAAACATGAGCTGGAAAGCAGTTCTAGTTGTAGACAGAGCAGGGGAGTGTAAACAGGGAAGGGCGATAGGAAAGAAAAAGGGAGGAAATGGATTAAGACTGAATATTGTAAGGCAAATTTTGTGACTCTCTTAGTTCTTCAGGACAAAGTGGGGGGGAGTAGAATTAGAGAGAAAACAAGAGAGAGCAAGTGCAAAATTCCTCAACTCAGATGTATAAAAGAAAAAGAAAAAATTGCAAACACATAAAAAAATCTAAACATCAAAAGTTTAGCAGCAACAAAAGCAAATTAGCGTATAAGAAAATTCCAGAATTTTCTATGCTCTTCTCAGTGACTATTTTCCCCTGCTCAGTGTCCAAGTCTTTCTAGTTCATTTGTGGTAGTCTAGTTCCAGAGTCTATACCAAACTCTGGAGTGGTGACAGTTTATTGCCTTCTGCTCCTTTCTCAGTACAGGAGTAGAAGGAGGGAAGAGAGGAGAGAGTTTGGATATCTGAATATTATGTCTGTTTTTTGTTTGAGTCCTCAATTTGTCAGACTCATGCTGTCCCCTTCATTTGTAGCTCTCTCCTGTCCCAAGCCTCCAACTACTTACAGACTGTTATGATAATCTGAACAGTCCTTCATTAAGTCTGCTCCAGTGGCCAATTCAGTGTGATGGGAGCTCAGGGAGGCAGCTGCCAACAAGGAAGCACTCTTAGATGAGGCTTATGGCTGGCAGCAGTGCCCATGGTCCTAAGTGCTCTATTTTTTGTCACTATAGGGATGGTTCTGTTGGCTATTGTTCTTACTGGTTACTCTGCCTCTTTGCAATTCATGCAGCAGATGCATCAAGTAGAAGTGCCACACGGGAATTTTGGGGCTCTCAGTGGATTCTCTGCACAGAGTACATAGTGTAAGGTTTTTGGGTATAGGGGACTCATAGCATGCACAGTGGGCAGGGTCTCAGTGGGACAGAAGACAGAACACGTCCAGCGTGGGTCTTTGTGTGCCAGGTGGGAACTTTTGGAGGCAGTGAGCAGCCTTGCCCCTAACACTCCAGGCACTGGGCTGGGGCTCTAGCACTGAGGTCTGTGAGTCCTTGCTGCTGTGCTCACCTTTGGCTCCTAGGATGTTGAGTCTCTGCAGTTCTGTTAGGTACAGAGTTGTCTTTTGGTGGGGAATGACTCCAAGGAAGAACCCTGGGTGTTTTTACTCAGTTGTCATCTTGCTTCCTCAAAAAGAGGCAATAAACCTGGGTTAGTACTTTTTATAAACCGTTTCTGTTTTCCCACAGGAAATTTCTCATGGAAATAATACAGGACAAACTTTGGCTTCTTTTTAAAGTTTATTACAACACTTTCCTTTCAGTGTCTTAAAAATACCTAAACTTCAGGCATTTGCCAAAAGATTTATTATTCTACTCTGATTAAAATCCCTCCTGAAACAATTTGTATTCAAAAAGCTAGATCTAATGCAGTGGTTTTCAAGTCTGACCCTGTTTTAGATAAAGTCAGTATAGTTAGTAAAAATAAGGATTCCCAGCCCTTCAAGGCTTTCTTGGTCAGATCTCAGGCTAGGATATATATTTTTAATAAGCCAGCAAATGAGTTTTGTGAAGTGGCAGCCATAGACCATATTTAAATAGATTTTTAGCTTTGCTAGAACCCTGATGTAGTCTTAATAATAATTTCTCATGAGATCATTGCAAATTTTATGATTTCAAAATTTTTCATAAATGATTCTCCAGAAAACAGTCTAATTAGTGAGCACTGATGGCCTTCAGGTCAGATAAACCTTGACCAAATAACTCTTCTAAGTTTCCTTTGATCTGAGGTGGGTTTTATAATCAGTATCTTGCAGTAGAATGGAGATGAGGCGTATTAAATGACAACACAGCACCTGGCACATACAGAATGCTCAATAAGAGTACCTATTGCTGTGGAAGACACAGAAAACAACTCCTCGGGGTTGAGGGGAAGGAGACTATAACTTCTGGATTCTGCTATTGCTTTTGCATTAATTAGAAACAGCAGAAATTTCGGTACCTAAACTTCATTATTTTCTGTCTCTACAGAAATACCTTTATAGAATCATCATATCACAAAATGCAACCTATGCTAAAAGAAACCACAATTATTTTTGCATTTTTGACTGAATTGCTGAAAACCTTGTTTGTTGATCCTGCACAAAGGTTTATATAAATAAAGAAATGTATCTCTCCTCTAACACGCTAACATTCTTCTAATTAGAGATCACAATTTCTGTAGGAGTCATTTTTTCTTTAAGCTATCACTGTCAAGATTAACTCTGACCTAAATTTGGTGCTTAGCTATAGGCATTGTTCTCGGGCTGCTTGCATTAGGTTCTTTCTTCATTCTTATCTTCAAACCTTATTATTCTCTCCATATCATTCCTTTTTAGTTTTTTTTCTTTTATTTTAAAATCATCTCAAATAACATTAGATGGTTTTAGGTATAAACAAATCAGCTAATCAACCAAATTTCTAAGTCAGTCAATAATAAAGATTCAATAGAAACTTTCCCAAAACTCAGTGTCTTACAACACTAACATTTAATCTGTCAACACAAATCTTGTACTTGGTAAAGTAAAACAGGTAAGGAAGACTGTTAAAGGCTATTGCAAAAGAGCAAAGAGATGAATATTTTGTATGAAGACAACTTCACTAAACCCAAGGTCTGCAGTGGTGGGGGTGGATAGCAGGCTATAAGCATTTGCCAAATGGCCTACACAAGCTGTCTTCAAGAAAAGAGAAAGTTTCACAACTTGGAGCAAGGTGCTCGCTGAAGTTACCTTCTACTCTTTCACTGGATTTTGGAGATAGGGGTTGCTATCTTCCTTTATGATCACATTTTAAATAGATGGATCCCAGGTCCTTGCCAAAGAGCCTCAAAATGAGCCAGGGGCATTTACAAAAAAGACTTATGTATCAAAGGGTTAAGGAAAGATTTTGAGAACAAGTTTTCTAAAACTATTCCAAGAAAAGGGGGATCGAAAGTCTAGAATAAGTCTATCCAAAATTAAAACCCTCTTAGTCAGTTCTTATATTCACAGGCCTGTTGTTGACTGTGAACCTGGCTGATCAAGTCTGGGCTCACCTAGGCAGCTTGGTTTCAGGCTGTATGTCAGCTAGACTTGGTTCCAGACTTTGGTGGGCAGGTTGATTCACCTGTGACATATTTTTCTCAGAGCATATCATCAAAGTGCAACCACCAAGCTGTAACATGCATTCAATTTAAGTCCACTGATTGCATAACATCTGCCAGTATCCAGACGCCAAAGCCAAGCCTCATTCCAAGGTGTTAGGAAAGTATATCTGACCACAGTGATAGGGAAAGGGTTTGAGTATTAGCTGAATAGTAATCCACAGTATTTCAGCAATCAGCTTGACAAAAAAGCTAATGATTAGCTGGAGAAGCAGATAACTAGGTTCTAATCAAGTTTCTTTTTTCAAAGTAAACACTTTCCAGAAAATTTAAAAAATATTACTTCCAGGTCCCTTCTTCTTTCCCATTCTCAGTCATATCTTAAAATATGAATGAGAAAAAAAAAAGATAAAAATACAACAGGAAAATATTATGGAAGAAATTAAAATACAGTGTAGGGCTTCCAGTGTTTTAAACTCCTTGGTGTAATAATTCAAATTCATGGTAGCATAGTATGAAAAAATCATATGAAATAATTGAATGGTCAGACACATACCATAGACTTCAGCAACTTGAAGTTCAGCAAGTTCAAAGAAGAGAAAAAATGTGACCTTGATGAGAGAAAACATGAATCTTACCATCTGGTGAAGCATATAGATTTGAAAGCAGAAAAGAGGTTACAATAATACAGTTTAACAGCACAACAAAAGCAAACAAATTGAACAAACAAAAATTTTTACTAAACAATACAATTTAATAATGGAATACAAGATTACATTCTCTACGAAGATAAGGGAAAGTAGGAGAAAGGTGTCTGATAAATTCAGTTTAAGATGAGCATGTATAAAAGTTAAAAACAAAACCCTATGACACAAAAAAGGGATATACACAAATTAGTGCTTTTCAAATTTTTAAGTTCAAAAAGAATTTCTACTCTTAAAAATTACTGAGAATTCCAATGAGCTGATTTTGTTTACATGCATTATAGTACTGATATTAAACATATTGGAAATTAAAATATAAAACTTTTAAATGTTTATTTTAAAATAAAATAACACACCATTACACATCAACATATTTTTTAAGAAAGATGACTATATTTTACAAAAGTAAAAAGAGTAAGAGGGGCAATATATTATATTTTTAAAACATTTCTTGTTGATGGCTGAATAAAATTCCTCTGTATATAAATATTACATTTTCTTAATCCATTCATGAGTACTGAGGCATTTTGTAAGTTGCAGATAAATGGATGGAACTGGAGAACATCATCTTAAGTGAACTTGGCCAGATCCAGAAAACCAAAGGCCTCATGTTCTCTCTTATATGTGGAATGTAGACCTAATACAAAAGCAAGCAATGTTATGAAAAACAGATCATGCTAAGGGGAGGTCAATACAAGAGAGGGAGGGTAAAAGAAGGAAGTTAAGTAGGTGAATATGATTGATGGACTCTCAAGAATACATATAGAATTTTAAACCTGTTGAAACCACCACAAGAAGGGGACTAAGGTAGAAAGAAGAGAAATAGAAGGGATGAACCAATTCAGACTATAATGCACATATACATGAAAATATCACAGGAAAACTTCCCATACAGCTATCTTAAACAAACAAAAATGTCATTTTTTTTTTTACAAAAGGAGAGAACAAAGGGCAAAACAGGTCCTTTCTCGGGGGGTGGGGGTTGGTGTTCGTGGAGAGGGTATAGGAGGTGAATATGGTGCAAATATTGTGTACACATGTATGTAAATGGAAAATGAGGAATGGAGGCAAGGGGAATAAAAAAGAATGATGGAGGGGGTGAATTCAACTAAAATATATTGTAAGAACTTTTGTAAATGTCACAATGTATCTCTAGTACAACAACAAAAATTAAATTAATTAAAAAATATTTCTTGGTTTCTGGCTTCATAGAATGCATTTGCATTATCACATACATCTTCATCAATTTCTCTCAGTATTTTGTGTTGAAATATTTGAAAGCAGAGTCTTACATAGATAAGTAGGTAGAAAAAGGAAGATATTTTATAACTTTTTCAGATAATTATAGACATATTTTCTTGATATTACAATAAAACTCGACAAGTGGTAATACCTTAAAGGTTAATTGCAATGTGGACTCTGAAATGATATCAATGAACTTCACATATTCATCATTAAATTTAATTGGGTACCCCTGCACTCTGAATGAATCTTACCTCCCCATGGTTTTTGTGATGTTATGCATTGGTCACTTGAAAAAGGTGGCTAACAGTGTTCATTTTACAATTAAAAATCACAAATGTTAGTGTCATCACCACCAATCTCATCAAAAAAGTCTTACTTACAGGAATGTTTTCAACTTCATAATGGAAAGATGAAAACTTTCCAAACTTGAATTTTTTCCTGGAACCTTAAATTTTATAATTGACAACAAATTATGTTAATTGTTTTCTTCATGTTACATTTTTTTTTAACTTTTGGAAAAACATAATAAAGATAGCCCCAAGTTGATAGGTTTGGGTTTTGGTTGTTCTTTAAATCTAAAATAGCTTTTGTGAAAAATATGATTCATTCAAATCACAATTCAAACAATTGTATGGGTGATTTTCCCCAAGATAACCTTCATTGCTGAATTTGCAACAGAGCCATTTTATACATACTTTTCATTTAATTACATAGATTATTAAAAGTGTATGTATAATATCATTCAGATCTAATTAAACTGTTTACTGCCTTTTAAAAATGTTTAAGATTAGCATATAGTAATTGTACACAATTATGGGGTATAAAGTGATACATCAATACATGTATACAATGTGAACTGATCAAGTCAGGTAATTAAAGTTCCTTTCTGTTATTTCTTTGTGCTTGAAGTCTTTGAGTGCTTCTCTTCTAGTTGCTAATAAAATATATAAAATAGGTTATTTTGAACTGCAGAAAGGAATCCTAAGTGAAATGATCTTTCTCTTCTCTTGCTGTGGGGGCATGAATATAACAAATACAATGATGGCTAGCACAGCCTTGATGTATGTTAAGGTACTAAAAGCCTTTCTAACATTGCTTTACTCCATGAGCACAAATGCCAACACACTTCTGTGTCAATAATGTAGTATCACTATGGAAATATATACAAGTCATGGGCCCACTGAAAAGGCTCTCCATGAGCCCAGCAATGGTCCAAAGACCAAACTGGCGATTACAAAGATAAAAATCTCAATCTTGAGTTTTTAACATGTTTCTCTGAGTATTTTCTTTTTGTCCTTAAGATGCAAACTCCAGAAAATATAACAATAATTACTCTTCTCAGGCCCTGAAAGAATGCATAGTAGCCCCAAATAGACTAAAATAATGTTTCAAGAAATATATATCTCATTTTTTTTTTCAAGAGGAAGTTTTTTAATCATAGACCTGGGTTTACAATTATCTATATAGTGTGTTGAGTGCTTTTAGTTAGAAATTATTTTACCTAAGTATAGATTAAGGTTTTGAAAAAAACATACAATTATATCTCATACAATTATAACTAGAACAGTAAGTGTATAAGAATATCTGCCAGGCAAGACAGAAAATGAATTCTGAGAAAACCTCAAAGATTTTTTTTTGCAGTTCAAAAAAGATAAAAATTATTTTGAAGAAGTCCTTGCATTGATTAGTATATTTTCTTATTTTAGAGCTCACATTCTTATTTCTTTATTATTAGCTACAAGGTTGCTTTTTCTGAATCTAAACTATCACACAGCAGTTAGAACTAAACTAGGACCCAAATCCATATTTTAATTCTGCTTTTCCCATGGATCCTTGACCACATCATCTATGCTTCTCAAGCCTCATTGTCAACTGAAATGTGTGGGGTACTCCAGTAGGTGGTTTTTTAATGACCCCTTTCTATACTGTTATTACACAATTTTATTAGGAAGCATCTGTTATGTAAATAAATCACACAAAGGTGGGCTGATAAGTATCACTGAATGACAGAAGAAATTTTAAGAAGTGAGGATAAGCATAAGAGAAATATGAGAATAGCACAACCTAATTGTGTAGAAAGGATTTTATAAAACTATGAGTTACTAATGAAAAGTTTTGCACAAGAAATAGAAAGAGTTTATATAGAGCTATTGTGGATTTTTCTCAAATATGCTTCTGCAACACCCCATTCTTAGCCTCATCATGGAATTTATGACAGTGTATGTTTTAATTTGCTTTACTTGTTCATCTCATTTCTGTCTATAAGCTATAAGATAATGGAAAGGAAAGGGAGGATAATAGCAAGCACTGTGCTTTTTAATTCTGTAGTATTTTGTTTTGTGCTTAACACACAATAAGTGTCCTATGAACAGTTGTTAACATAATCAACTTCTTTCTTTTCTGTAGTAATTCAATTTATGCTCCCTCTTGATTTTGCACCAGACATCCCTACACCAAGCACATTCCTTAATTTATAATCAGAATAGGGATGAGAAAACTTTGACCCAAAGACCAAATTTACTACCCAACCCCAACTAGTTTTCATTTTATTTTATAGTTTTTACATTTAATTACATGTGTATACCTTATTTGGACCACCCCCCCTTCCTATACCCTCTCTTCCTATACCCCTCTTCCTGGCAGAAATTGCTCTGCCCTCTTGTTCTCCGACTTTGTTGAAGAAAAAAACATAAGAGATAATAAGAAAAATATAGAATTTTTGGTAGTTTGAGATAAAGATAGCTATACAAAAAGATTCCTAGTGTTGTTACCATGTATATGTGTATTACAAACCATATTGGTTCATCTCTACCAGACCTCTTCACTACTTCTTAGTCTCCTTCCCATAGTGGACTCTGCCAATTTAAGATTATTATATTTGATTTTATACAGTGAGCACATCAACCATATTCAAGTTTTAGGTTTCTTTCCCTTTCTCTACTCCTTTCGTGCAGTTTTCCCTTAGTGTGTGACCCATGTCAAATAATATTTCTAGATTTGTTTTAGGTCCATAATCCACATATGAGGGAAAACGTGATTTTTGGCCTTCCATTGTATATAAATATCACATTTTCTTAATTCATTTGTTGGTAGTGGGGCATCTTGCCTGTTTCCATAACTTGGCTATTGTGAATAGTGCTGCAATAAACATGGGTGCACAGGTGCCTTTGTTATAACCTGAGTTTCATCCTTTGGGTATCTCTAGGAATGGTACTGCTGGATCATATGGCAGATCTATGTTTAGTTTTTTAAGAAGCCTCCATACTGTTTTCCATAGTGGTTGTCTTAGCTTGCATTCCAACATCAGTGTAGGAAGGTTCCTTTTCCTCCATATCCTTGCCAACATTTGTTGGTGGTGGTGTTCTTGATGGTAGCTATTCTAACAGGGGTGAGGTAGAGTCTTAGTGTGGTTTTGATTTGCATTTCCTTTATGGCCAGGGATAGCATATTTTCATGTTTTGTGGCCAATTGGACTTCTTCCTTTGAAAAAGTTCTGTTTAGTTCAGTTGCCCACTTCTTTATTAGGCTCATTGCTTTTGGTGAAGTTTACTTTTTTGAGCTTCCTGTATATTCTGGTTATCATTCCCTTGTCTGATGTATAGCTAGCAAAGATTTTCTTCCATTCTGTGGGTGGTCTCTTCAATTTAGAGACCATTTCTTTTGTTGTGCAGAAACTTTTCAATTTCATGTAGTCCCATTTGTCTATCCTTTATCTTAACTGCTGGGCTGTTGGATTCTATTGAGGAAGTCCTTGCCTATGCCTATTGCTTCCAGTGTATTACCTGCTCTTTCCTGTACTAGCTTCAAGGTCTCAGGCCTGAAAATAAGGTCCTTAATCCACTTTGAGTTGATACTAGTACAGGGTGACAGGCATATCTAGTTTCAATTTTCTGCAGGCAGATAGCCACTTTTCCCAGCAACATTTGTTGAGGAGGCTGTTTTTCTCCATCATATGTTTTTGCCAACTTTGTCAAAAATTAGGTGGATGTAGCAGCTTGGATTCATATCTAGGTCCTCTATTCTGTTCCTCTTGTCTTCATACATGTTTTTGTGCCAGTACCATGCTGTTTTTATTGCTATGGCTCTGTAGTATAGTTTAAGTCAGGTATTGATACCTCCAGCAGTGCTTTTTTTTTTGCTCAGTATTGTCTTGGCTATTCGCAGTCTTTTATGTTTCCAAATGAACTTTAGAGTAGATTTTTCAATCTCTGTGGTGAATGTCATTGATATTTTGATGGGAATTGTGATGAACATGTAAACTGCTTTTTGTGGTGTAACCATTTTTACTATGCTGATTTTGCTAATCCATGAACATGGGAGATCTTTATACCTTCTGTATTCTTCTTTGATCTTTTTCTTCAGTGGTTTGTGGTTTTCCATGTAGAGGTCATTTACATCCTTTGTACTAATTTAGGTCTTTTCTCAACTCATTTTAGTTAGATTTTCCAGGGACTTGTCAGTCTTTTTTTTTTTCTTCAAAGAACCAGCTTTTTGTTTCGTTGATTCTTTGTATGGTTTTTTGGGTCTACATTTCATTAATTTTTATTCTCTCCTTTTGCTTATTTTGGATTCTCTCATTTTGCTTGTTTTGGATTTTGCTTGTTCTTATTTTTCTAGGAGTTTGATATATAGCATTAGGTTATTTATTTATTTATTTACTATTCATATGTGCATACAATGCTTGTGTCATTTCTCCCCACTGTCCCCACCCCCTCCTTCTCCCCCCCGCCGACCCCCTCAATACCCAGCAGAAACTATTTAGCCCTTACCTCTAATTTTGTCGAAGAGAGAGTATAAGCAATAATAGGAAGGAACAGGGGTTTTTGCTAGTTGAGATAAGGATAGCTATACAGGGAGTTGACTCACATTAATTTCCTGTGCATGTGTGTTACCTTCTAGGTTAATTCTTCTTGATCTAACCTTTTCTCTAGTTCCTGGTCCCCTTCTCCTATTGATCTCAGTTGCTTTTAAGGTATCTGCTTTAGTTTCTCTGCATTGAGGGCAACAAATGCTAACTAATTTTTTAGGTGTCTTACCTATCCTCATATCTCCCTTGTGTGCTCTCGCTTTTATCTTGTGCTCAAAGTCCAATCCCATTGTTGTGTTTGCCCTTGATCTAATGTCCACATATGAGGGAGAACATACGATTTTTGGTCTTTTGGGCCAGGCTAACCTCACTCAGAATGATGTTCTCCAATTCCATCCATTTACCAGCGAATGATAACATTTCATTCTACTTCATGGCTACATAAAATTCCATTGTGTATAGATACATTTTCTTAATCCATTCATCAGTGGTGGGCCATCTTGGCTGTTTCCATAACTTGGCTATTGTGAATAGTGCTGCAATTAACATGGGTGTGCAGGTGCCTCTGGAGTAACCTGTGTCACAGTCTTTTGGGTATATCCCCAAGAGCGGTATTGCTGGATCAAATGGTAGATCAATGTTTAGCTTTCTAAGTAGCCTCCAAATTTTTTTCCAGAGTGGTTGTACTAGTTTACATTCCCACCAATAGTGTAAGAGGGTTCCTTTTTCCCCCGCATCCTTGCCAACACCTGTTGTTGGTGGTGTTGCTAATGATGGCTATTCTAACAGGGGTGAGGTGGAATCTTAGTGTGGTTTTAATTTGCATTTCCTTTATTGCTAGAGATGGTGAGCATTTTTTCATGTGTTTTTTGGCCATCTGAATTTCTTCTTCTGAGAAAGTTCTGTTTAGTTCACTTGCCCATTTCTTTATTAGTTCATTAGTTTTGGGAGAATTTAGTTAACTTAGCTTATTTATTTGATATCCTTTTGTCCTTTTGAGATAAGCACTCATGGCTATAAACTTTCTTCTTAGGACTGCCTTTGCTGTGTCCCATAGGCTCTGATAGACGGAGTTTTTATTTTCTCTAAATTCCAGGAATCTTTTGATTTCCTCTCTTATTTCTCCTATGACCACTGATTTTTGAGCAATATGTTAGTCATTCTTCAATTGTTTGTGTATTTTTTTGTTGTTTCTATTCCTTCTTCTTTTTTCTATCACTCCACTTGGTGCTGTGCAACTATATTCTTGATAGGCTCGTTGGTGGCTTTAATTGCCTGTTTTCTTTACCTTGATTTAATTTTTGTGTTGTGACTGACTTGGTTGTTAGCTAGGTTGATGTGCTCCTGTCTTCTTTCACTGAGAGTCTGGCTTCTTTCCCCAACCCTTGTTCACTTAGGCTGGTTCAACTTTCCACCGCACCCCTGTTGTCAGTGTTAGATTGCAATTTGCTATTTATGCTTTTCAGTTTTGTTGGGGGGAATTCAATCTGCCGTTCTGAATTATGTTCCTGGGGTTAGGTAGTGGAGTCAGGCATGGTGCTTGTTGCTAACCTGTTCATTCTGCAGGTTTATTAAGTAGCTTTGGAGCTGGCCAGTAGGGAGAAACGGTGAGCTGCTTTTCTCAGTGAAGCAGGTCATAGGGAGGCTATCCACAGTTTAAGGTCCAGGATGTTTTAGAGTTTGATTCTGATTAATGCTCTGTCTTCTGCTTATTGAGAGAAAAAAAGAAAAAGAAGGAGAAACTGCTAGGGGGCTTTTTTCCCAGGGCAGACACGCCCTTCCAGCTGTGCCACACTGGGATTTTCCAGGCTGTTAGGGGCAATTAAAAGCTGTTTTAAGGGTCAGTCCTTGAATTTTCTGTGCACATATGTGATGGCGGTTATTATTTTGGCTAGAAGCAACCGGAATTACCTAAGTGTGGCTCCCACGTCTCAAGGTGGTTTCTGGAGTCACAGAGCTCAGAAATTCTGTTTCCCTAACCTAACCACCATCTTGGATCTTCCTCCCAACTATTTTTTAAATAAAATTTTATTGGAACCCAGACACATTCATTTGTACATACTATCCAGGGCTAGTGTTGCCTTAAAATGGTTGGCTGATTACTTGTGAGAAAGCCTGGTTAGCCTGCAAAATACTTAATTTCTTGCCTCTTATAGAAAAAGGTTGCTGATTCTTAGAGTTGTAAGGATATGAAGACTAATTAAAATAAGACAACTTAAGTCAACAGTAAAAGCCTATTGCCCTATGAACTTAGTTTTGTAAATGCACCATAAAGCTCTTTAGTTAACAAACAAGTTTCTTTTATCATTTGCAAGTCAAAACTTCAAGCCTTCCTGTCTCTATGTACCATGGCAACTTTATATTAAAAGGTATGTTGCCCCACACAAGTGATGCTGTCATTAATCTTTTTTAATTAATTAATTAATTTTTCAGCAGTACTATGTCTTGAACTCAGGACCTCAAGCTTTCCAAGCAGGTGCTCTACCACTTAATCCATATCTGACCCCTTTTTTTGTTGCTTTTGTAACTTTTCAGGTAGGGTCTTGCATTTTTTTCCTGGGCCGGCCCTGGACCACATTCATCCTACCTGTATTTCCCATTTAGCTGGAATTACAAGTGTAAGCCACCATACCTGGTTTAGCATTCATCATTTAAAGACACCTATTCTCTCTGGTTTCAGAGAATGGCTGCCCACCATGTGGCCTGCACACCAAGACACCCAGCAAGCTTTTCCTGGTCAGTAGCCCCAGTGTCAGTTTCTTATTACTTCTTTCTCCGATATGCTATAATTCATGACTAAAGGAATCCAAACAAAAATAGCTGAGACATTTAGTATAGACTATTGGCTAAAATACATAGAAGAAATATTTTCATATTTTCTTGCTTGGAAATTGCTAAACAAGCGAGAGGAACCACAAACAATAATAGAATTATGATGTTTCTTTTTCCATCATGAAACATTGTAAAGGAAAACCAAATTTTATTCTCTTCAATTTTTTGTTCATGATTAAATGATTTAGATGGTGACACAGGATGAGGCCAGTAAAGGTAAAATAAAAGATGAAGGAATGACAACAGAGTCCCTGGAGGTTATCCCACATGCCAGACCAAACCACATCGCTCGGGTTAAGTTCTGTGTGCTTACTTAGGAAGCCTATGAGAGTAACAGTTATAAAACAAAAAAGAATAGTTTTCAACTTAAGTTTCAGGGAAAGATTTTTATTTTGAAAAATTCCATAGCAGAAAAATAACTATGAAGTGACTCTCTAAATAAATAAATGCAAACTCATGAATATCTTAGTAGGCTTACTGTTGATTCACTCTGTGTATATCATTTGAAACTATGATTTATGGCCTGAAATTCAGAAGTATATGAAACAACTAAATTGTTAGTAAAGCAAAAGAGAAAGACAAAGTCTTCATGTTTGTAACAAGAAAGCACAACTATCAGGTCCATTTGCACCAGATATTTCTTGTCTTTTAAGGTGAGGAACGGAATGTCAGTCATTTGAAAAGAGTTTGAAGGAGAATTCTTAGTGCTAAAGATCTAACTGGAAATAACTTTACTCACTGATAAATCTATTCTTAAACACTTTCATATTTTTTATCTTATTTTCTTTCTAATGAGGAATTTATAATTTTTATTCCACAAAGACTTGATACATTTTCTTTGTGGATAAAAATCTGTGCAAGAGGTAAAAATGTAAGAAATATCTGTCTGCATTCACTTTCATTAGCTATATAACAGTGTTTCAGAGGACATTATCCATTATATCTCCCAGATTGCTATATAATTCCCACTGAGAGATATTTTCTTTGAGTTTGAGGTAAAGATAAATTTTTCCCATGAAGAAACATAATTTTCCTCCTCTTATCTTACAAGGTTTGAGTAACTTTTTATGTTTCTTTCTGATGTCTCCTAGGAAACTCTAGGCTAAACAATATGGTCAAAGGTAATAGCTGCATTTTTTTCCCTTTTGTTTGTTAGGTTTGTTTCTATTTCTTTTCCTCTCTTGATTCTCCCTTGTCCTCCTTCCTGTAATTTTTTTAACTTAATTTTTTTCCATGGTTTTATAGATGCTATAAGTCCCTTTGCTCTATTAAGGAGGTCAATGGGTACTGCACCTGGACAAGCATCAATCAAATACCTCGTGTTATTTGTGAAAGAATGGCTATTTTCCACCCTGAGACTCCCTTCTCTTTACTAGCCAGATGAATCCTTGAAGGCTGTGCTCAACCGCTTCCCTTTTGTGCTCCCATCTCTCATTCAGGAAGCATAGTGAATAACTGGACAGCAATACTGCACCTGCCTCTGTGGATCCACTCATCACACAGCATCTTTCTGTTTGCAATATCTCTGCTTACAATCAGCTTCTCTAGAGCAACGTCTGTACTTATCTTATGTTCTGTGTCCAATATTTGGATTGTATGCCCAGCTTATAGCCCATACCAGGAAAATGGTAGGTATTAACTAATGTGTGTGAGACAAGTGAATTAATGAATTTTAAAATGATGAAAAAAAGTACAATACTTTGGAAGCATTTGTGAGTTTAGTGTATACATAGATTGGCGAGCATCCTTCGTGTCCCTTTAAATAACAATACTATACTATGAGCTATTGAGAAATGGAGTGGGCACATAATAGTACGTGCTTGGCTCGGCACAAGAAACTCCAATTTGTGATGCATTCAAGAAGCTAATTATTCCCAGAAGTGTAAAATTAATATGGGTTTAAGTAGTTGGATAATTTTAAGACTTGGAGTGGTCTGGATAAGGTAGTGGGAAAATTTAAGGAATGAAAAGAATACAGAAACAAAAATGGCTTATTTTGGGGAATAGTGCAATGTCCTATGCAAGAGTCTTGAAAGGTGGGTGATGATTAAAGATTAGTAGACAATGTGGTTAAACAAGTAGTCATGTGGTGAATAGTGGTTAGAGGCAGGCAATGGGAAATACTCAGGTTACATAGCTGTTGTTCACTTTTGAAAAGATAGTAGCTCGATTAAAAAGTAGGTTAGTTGACAACAAAGGTGGGTTGTACTTCTAATCCTAACTACTCAGGAGACAGAGATCGGGAGGATTGCAATTCAAAGCCAGCAGGGCAAATAATTTGTGAGAACCTATCTCAAAAATAACCGACACAAATAAAAGGCTGGCTCAAGTGGTAGAATACCTGCCTAGCAAGCATGAAGCCCTGAGTTCAAACCCCTGTACCACAAAAAAAAAAAAGCAGCACAAACAGTATAAATTAGAGGGAGAGGTTATAAAGGAGATATTACAAATGCGTGTATCAGAAGGGGAAGGTCTAGATTTAGAATGCTTATAACCTAAACAAAATAAAAAATTTCTATCTGGAAAATATTTTAAGGCAAGCATTCTGAACCTTATTAGATGATATGGTGCTGGTAAATAATGAGCCACAACCTTACTTAGAAGTAAAAGTCTTACTATCCAAATATTTAAAATTAATAAATGTAATGTATGCTATACTGCTATTGGCCTTGAAAACCATGGGTAAGTACAGAAATGTAATTCTCAGATGTCAGATGGTGCCAGGCACTGACCTTTTCTGTAATAGTTTAACAGAGGATACTTTACCCTCATTACCACTATGATGATTATTTGTAAAGTTGTAGTTTATGGACTTTGTAACTCATTATAATAGCATTATCTTTGCAAAGCATAGACACATAAGAACAGGCTGACATTAATTTACTAAGTCTGCCATAACAAAATATCAGACTAGGAGGCTTCAACAACAGAAATTCATTTTCTTACGTGTATAGAAGTTGGAAGTCCAAGATCTAGATGTTAGATAATTGGTTTCTCCTGAGGCCTCTCTCCTTGGTTGTTGATGGATACCTTCTTACCGTGTCCTCAGATGGTCTTCCTGCTGTGTGCATGTGGACTCCTGGTGTCTCTTCCTGTTTTATAAGGATAGAATTCTTTTGGATTAAGGGCCCCCTCTAATGGATCCATTTTAACCTAACCACTTCTTTACAGTCCTTATTTTCTAATGTAGTGCCATTATTAGTTACTGGGGCTGGGACCTCAATATAAATTTTGAGAGGACATAACTCGGCAGGTCACTGGGCTTATTGCAGATATTTTTCAACACAGTAGTCCGTGTTTTATTACTTCTTTGAGGGCTTCAGTGTCTATTAAATGCTCCTTTATCTGATGTAAAATTTCTTTTTGAAATCCAAAGAACCTCAGAAAATACACTTATTCTTAATTTTACTCTTTTTCCTCTCTTCAGGAGTTAATTTGAGCCCAAATTTGCTTTTGACCTCTAATTTGACCCATATTTTCCTTTCTTTACTATAGTGCATATAAAAGTAAGTGGTGCCACATTAATCAAAATTTAGAATATAATCATATTCCTTCAAACTTAACTTTATAAAATATAGATATACTCTAATATGTGAACTTGATTATATTACTAATATTTGTGTACTTCAGTATCTATGAAGTAGAATACAAATATTTACCTCATAGGATTTCTGTGAAGACCAACTAAGATTGTCTGTGTAAATGTAGATGCATAGGGGTCAACTCATTTCTCCCCTTATGAACCCAACCCCTTTCATCAAGTCTAGGGACTTATTCTCAGTAGCTCAAAATTGGATCAAGGATCTTAATATCAGACCCCAAACTCTTAAGTTGATACAAGAAAGAGTAGGAAATACTCTGGAGTTAGTAGGTATAGGTAAGAACTTTCTCAATGAAACCCCAGCAGCACAGCAACTAAGAGACAGCATAGATAAATGGGACCTCATAAAACTAAAAAGCTTCTGTTCATCAAAAGAAATGGTCTCTAAACTGAAGAGAACACCCACAGAGTGGTAGAAAATATTTGCCAACTATACATCAGACAAAGGACTGATAACCAGAATATACAGGGAACTTAAAAAACTAAATTCTCCCAAAACTAATGAACCAATAAAGAAATGGGCATGTGAACTAAACAGAACTTTCTCAAAAGAAGAAATTCAAATGGCCAGAAAACACATGAAAAAATGCTCACCATCTCTAGCAATAAAGGAAATGCAAATTAAAACCACGCTAAGATTCCACCTCACCCCTGTTAGAATGGCCATCATCAGCAACACCACCAACAACAGGTGTTGGCGAGGATGCGGGGAAAAAGGAGCCCTCTTACACTGTTGGTGGGAATGTAGACTAGTACAACCACTCTGGAAAAAAATCTGGAGGCTACTTAAAAAGCTGGACATCGATCTACCATTTGATCCAGCAATACCACTCTTGGGGATATACCCAAAAGACTGTTACTCCAGAGGCACCTGCACATCCATGTTTATTGCGGCACTATTCACAATAGCCAAGTTATGGAAACAGCCAAGATGTCCCACCACTGACGAATGGATTAAGAAAATGTGGTATCTATACACAATGGAATTTTAGGAAGCCATGAAGAAGAACGAAATGCTATCATTCGCTGGTAAATGGATGGAATTGGAGAACATCATTCTGAGTGAGGTTAGCCTGGCTCAAAAAACCAAAAATCGTATGTTCTCCCTCATATGTGGACATTAGATCAAGGGCAAACACAACAAGGGGATTGGACTATGAGCACATGATAAAAGCGAGAGCACACAAGGGAGGGATGAAGATAGGTAAGACACCTAAAAAACTAGCTAGCATTTGTTGCCCTTAATGCAGAGAAACTAAAGCAGATACCTTAAAGCAACTGAGGCCAATAGGAAAAGGGGAACAGGTACTAGAGAAAAGGTTAGATCAAAAAGAATTAACCTAGAAGGTAACACCCACGCACAGGAAATCAATGTGAGTCAATGCCTTGTATAGCTATCCTTATCTCAACCAGCAAAAAACCCTTGTTCCTTCCTATTATTGCTTCTACTCTCTCTACAACAAAATTAGAAACAAGGGCAAAATAGTTTCTGCTGGGTATTGGGGTTGGAGAGGGAGGGGGCGGAGTGGGTGGTAAGGGAGGGGGTGGGGGCAGTGGGGAGAAATGAACCAATCCTTGTATGCACATATGAATAATAAAAGAAAAATGAAAAAAAAAATTACATGGCTCAAGATTTCTGTTGAGAAAAATCATTCATGGTACTGCATTACACTAGTGATTCCTATCCCTTGTAGAATTTGCAGAGTTGTTTGCTGCTGAATTAAATGTCCCACATATATTCTGATTTTTTTATATCTTATATGTTTCTTAATTTTTCTTCTATTCTTCCTCCACATTGGTTTACCAGCTGTCACTTTTTATTAAAATCAGTGAAACTTCTATCAGTCACTCACACTTGAATTGCTCATTCAAAAAACTTGTGAGTTGGAAAACCAGATGAATAATCCTACTAAAACTTTAGGAGATGCTGGGGAGTAGTAGTTATCAAGATCTAATCCTGGATTTGGTTTTATGCTGGATGATTTCTGTCATTTCATCCCCATTTTGTACAGAAGAAACTGACATTTCAGGAAGCAATTTGCCCCAGGACATAAAAGTCAAAATAGTAGGATAAACAAATGAAACCAGACTTCCCAACTCCAGGCTCAACACTTCTATACCACATACCCTGAAGTGAGAAATTCCTTTAATGGATTGTTAAGGTCCCAGGCTTGTTGCACCATATTGACTTAGTTATGATTCTGTCTTGTAACACTTTTATCAAACATCATAAGTACTTTATGTTGTTTAACTATATGCCATGACACTAGTTTTCTGCCATGAAGTAAACCAATTACTCCAACAATAATCATCAAATAATTACTATACACCAGTCTCTGTTCTGTGCTCTTTACATTTACTTACATGTGTTACTACATTCAACCTTTATAGCCATCTGTGAGGTACATTTTATGTTTGTACCTATTTAACAAATGCAGAATGTGAAGTTTTTTTATGTAATTTCCTACAAAACCAGTTTCTAATTGAGTTGGGATTGAAATCCAGGCAGTTGAGACTACTAGAAGAACCCAAAATTGATGTTGATGAAAATTCCAAAGAAAATTTTGAAAATGTTACTTATCAATTAATGGTTCAGATTCATTGAGTACAAAGTATCTTGTGTTTATTGGTAGAAATGGGAGACCATTGAGTACAGAGATTTCATTTGCATAAGAAGTAAGTAAATAGTAAAATTACCATCAGGAAACGGGTCCTAAGTGTGTAGAACATTAAACAGATAAATTGACTTAATAATTTTGCCACTAATTAAATAGTAAAAAGAAAACCTTAATGCATCTTTAAAATGATAGTTTTCTAAATTAAAGTATAAAAGTCTTCAACCATATTTTTGTGTTTTGTTCTTGATTATAAAGTCCATTAATAAACTAGGTGCATAAAATTCTTCTAAACATATTTTAAAAATCAGTGTGATACAGGGGTAATGGTTGAAAATTTTCTTATGCATTACACAAATAAACCATCTCATGAGTATATGTTATTTCTTACTAAAATAAAAATCCTAAACAGAAATAGTAATTATGTGTAGTATGATTAGAGAATTCCTGTAAGCTACTTAAAAGTTGCCTTAATAACACACTATAACCCTCTACCAGAAAGAGAATCTGGCTTTTATTTTCACATCCATGATAATGGTCCTTCTTAGTAGAAATTCCATAATGAAGATCCTTGAACAATAAATCACTAATAAAAATCACACAGAAAGGCAGAAAAGACAGAAAACTTGTAAGAAGTTTTCTTAAGCTAAAGTCTTCTCCCACCATTTTAAACAGAGACAGCCTTGCCTATTGGAGGTTCTTATAATCTCCCTGAATAGGATTAGGAACAACTGGAAACATAAAACCTCAAAGACTACCATATACTCTTCTAAGTCCACAATATTAAGAACATAACGGAAGGTGGCAGGACCTTTGTTTGGCTTCATTCTTGTGAAAGCAAGCATAAAATGCAACAACTATGTGTGCTATCAAAAAGCAGAAGGACAGATACTAAGTGGCAAAAAGGATCTGACTTCTTGAAAATGAAGAAAGAGACTTAGAGTGACAAAATAAAATTAGAGGAGCCTCCAATAGTTTTCCACAGTAGTTGTACTAATTACCTTCTCACCAGCAGTATATGAAGATTCCTTTTTTTCTACATCCTCACTAACATTTGTTGTTGTGTCCTATTTTAACATCAGTGAGGTAGAATCATACAAAATATGGTTTTGATTTACATTTCCTTTATGAGCAGGGATGGTAAATACTTTTTCATGTGTTTTTTAGTCATTTGGACATCTTCCTTAGAAAAGGCTCTGTTCAGTTCATTTGTCCATTTCTTCATTGGGTCATCAGATTTTTGGAAGTTTAGTTTTTTGAGCTCCCTGCATGTTCTGGTTACCAGTCTCTTGTCTGATGTATAGCTGGTAAAGATTTTCTCCCATTTTGTGGGTGACCTCTTCAATTTAGAAAACATTTCTTTTGTTGTGCAGAAGTTTTTTATTGCATGTAGTCCCATTTGGCCATCCTTTCTCTTAGTTGCTGAGCTATTGAGTTCTACTGAGGAAGTCCTTGCCTGTGCCTATTGCTTCCAGTGTATTCCCTGCTCTTTCCTGTACTAGTTTTAAGGTTTCAGGTCTGATATTAAGGTCCTTAATCCACTTTGCATTGATAAGTATACAGGATGAAAGACATAGATCTAGTTTCAGTTTTCTGCAGGCAGATAGCCAGCTTTCCCAGCAACATTTGTTGAAGAGATGGTCTTCATTGTATATTTTTGGAGACTTTGTCAAAATTAAGTGAGCATATCTACATGGATTCATGTCTGGGTCTTCTATTCTGTTCCACTAGTCTTCATGTCTGTTTTTGTGCCAGTACCATGCTGTTTTGATTGTCATAGCTCTGTAGTATAATTTGAAGTCAGGTGTTGTGATACCTCCAGTGTTGTGATACCTCCTGTGTTGCTCTTTTTTGCTCAGTATTGTCTTAGCTATTCATAGTCTTTTGTGCTTCTAAATCTCTGTGATGAATGTCACTGGAATTTTGATGGGGATTATGTTGAACATGTAGATTACTTTTGGTAATATACCCATTTTCACAATGTTGATTGTACCAATCTGTAAGTATAGGAGATCTTTCCATCTTCTGTAGTCTTCTTTGATTTCTTTCTTCAATGGTTTGTAGTTTTCCTTGTAGAAGACTTTCACTTCCTTTGCTAAGTTTATTCCTAGGTATTTGATGTTTTTAGGCTATTGTAAATGGAATTATTCTCCTATATTCTCTCTCAATCTGTCCATGGCTGGTATACAGAAATGCTACTGATTTTTGTAAATCGATATTGTATCCTGCTACTTTGATGAAGCTGTCTGTGGTGTCTGGGAGCTTTTCAGGTCCTTTAGGTATAAGATCATATCATCTGTGAATAAGGATAATTTGACTTCTTCCTTACCTATTTGTATTCCTTTTATTTCTTCTTCCAGTCTTACTGCTATGTGAAATACTGTGCATACATGTATGTAAATGCAAAAATGATACCTTTGAAATTATTCCAGGAATGGGGGAAGGGGGATAAAGAAGAGGAGTAGAAGGGGTGAAATCAAATATATTTGATACATTGTAGGAACTTTTGTAAATGCCACAATGTACCTCCACTTAGCACGATATTAAAAAAGGATTAAAGAGAAAAAAAGAAATTAGAAAAAAGTTTCAAAATGTACTACAAAGCTACAATATTAAGGAAAAAGGAATTGGGATAAAAATGGATATATAGATGATCAAAAAATGGAATTAGAAACGTGTGTGGTGTATATGTGGGTTGTGAAGGACAATGGAATATTTTGGTACTTCCTTTGCCTGGAATATCCTAGCCTTCTGGCCTTGAGGCTCCAAAGAGGCTATAGTTTGAGGGAAAAAAGTACAATTATATATTTTGTACATACAGTAAGGAAGAATATGGCCTGCTCCCTGAGCGAGTTGAGCCACTTGCTCCCTGCATATCCCTATTTTCCACCAAATCCCAACTGTGTTCTCCATGTTACTAGAAATGTAAAAATCATCCATATTGAGGAAGTACTAGCTAATTAGGTTTAGGGAATATGTGAAGCATATGCTAAAGGATTTAGGTATGGTGCAATGAGGGAAGCCCCTTAGAATTTCAGGCTCACTGCGGACTACACCTTGACATGGATGCTTGCCAAATGCTTCCCTAAAATGACACATCATTGTGTGAAGGAGTGAATGGGTAGAGGGATAACTTATTAATGTGGTGAAATGTGCCTCTGGCCATTTCATGAAATGGCATTAGTAAAATCTAACCTTTCTCTTCTTGCATCTGTCAAGAAAGAAACACTCTATCCCTTTCCTAGCACGTGAAATTGGGAGAATGATTGATAATGTGCTTTTCATGCTTGCAACTCAATTTTGAGAAGGTTTCCATATAAATAGAACTTAGGATTTATTATGATTCTAGTTGCCCAGCTTTCTTAATAAAGCAGAAATTTTGCTAGGGGCACTAGGGAAGGTGGTTATGAAAAGCATCATGAATACTTCAGACTGCCCACTGAGCAGACTTCAGAAAGTACTTCTGTTTCCCTCTGTACTTTATTAGTTTTCCTGATGTTGAAATTAACTTTGAAAAAGGATTGCATCTTGTGTCTACTCATCAAAAGATCAGGTCTCAGACCATCTGTATGACTTTATGCTAAAAAATTAAAAAAGAAGATTTGATTTTTTAAATTTCTGGCTTAATTTAAGGTTTCAAAAAATTCCCCCCAAAGGCTAAAACCATTGTGAGGGACATCCTGGTAGCTAAAATTAGGCCTGTTCCTATTAGGAAAGGCCAGGGCCCTCAGTGGGGATGTATGGAGCCACCTTGGTTGAAAACACACTGACCTTTTCATCATTGCTGGATTCCTATGGAGCAACAGGCAAAGTGTGTCCTGCTTTCAATTACCGTTTCTCATCTTCTGTGTTATCTTAATTTAATGTTTGGCAAGACCATTAAAAAATACCACCAAATTGAGGTTCTCCTTTTAATTATACTCTTTTTAAAAAGAGATTTTAAAATGAGATAAAAATACATGATCCCTGGTAATGTGTTAGTGTTTTTATTTATTAATTTTTCCTGTTATGGTCAGACATAAAAGTGTGGCAGCTTCTCTGAGCTGTTCCCTCTGGAGAAACATAAAGCATGAGAAAAATAACTTCACTTCTTTCTCACCTACCATTGACTTCTCTTTCCCAAGGTTTGAGAAGTTGCAGAAGGTAAAAAAAGCTGAGACTTTAGAATTAAAATGCCTGTGTATTTTTAAAAATTTACTTGGATTAGTGGGGGCCTCTGCTTAAGACTAAGGAAACCTACTTTCTGATGTTGCCCCCATCTCTGTACATGTTCAAAATAGAGGAAAACAATTAATAAAAATCACAGA
This sequence comes from Castor canadensis, assembly GCF_047511655.1. Lineage (NCBI taxonomy): Eukaryota > Metazoa > Chordata > Mammalia > Rodentia > Castoridae > Castor > Castor canadensis. The sequence continues at coordinate 32,936,874 of NC_133395.1, read as the reverse complement.
AATAGCATCCTATGAAGACAGAGGTGGTAAGATTAACATAATAGCCTTTAAAGAAAAGTTTCCAGTTTCATGTTTAAAGGTGTAGTAGTCTTTGGTAGAAATTAATTTGTGTCATTATAATGAGTAGAATAGAAAAACAAACACATCAGTACCATATCTTTGAAAGCAGACAAAACCTCCTCCAGGAAGGCATCACTGCAGTCCTGTCACGGAGGAAAAAAGCAGTGGAATGCATTTCATCAAGGCATCCTCATCTAGGTGGTAAAATTCTCTTTATGAAACATGGCAGCTTCCTCCAGATAGTTAAAACATTGGGCAAGACTGTGAGTTAACCAGGGAGTTGCTAATAACACATCATTCCATTTTCAAGTGCTAAATTGGAATTTTAATAAGGTTCAACCAGATGAATTGCTTTTCTTTACAGCATTCTCTTTTGAAAATTTTTGGAGACTAAGAATATTGATTACTTATGTAGTCTCTTTACAGTAATAAAATTAATTTTGGCTTAATGATTGCTGTTAATTTTAGATATGCACCAGCTATTCCATAGATCATGAGGTAAAATATCTTTAACAAAATAAATTAGGAAATTTTGCTTTTTTTAAAAAAATGGTAGTCTTATGTCTTTTTCCATTTCTGCCCTCTAATATAACCAGAAAAACAAGAAAGAGAAGCAGAAACTCAAATTTCATTAAAATTAGATACATTGATAAACAGGGCTACATTATATGTAGAAAGACTGCCAAATATATTGAAGGTCAAATAGAGAGGAGGGAAGATGCTCAGAAAGCATGGCTGAAGCTAGAAGTTCAAGCAATGAGGCCAAACATAGTTCTTCAAAGCAAGTTGGGTGAATTTAACTAAGCGATCCACATAATGTCAAAAATACTACAAGCCTCCTGAGAAGGACACGGTATCAATACTCCCTCTTCTTTTTTTTTTTTTTTTCATTTTTCTGTTATTATTCATATGTGCATACTAGGCTTGGTTCATTTCTCCCCCCTGCCCCCACCCCCTCCCTTACCACCCACTCTGCCCCTTCCCTCTCCCCACCCCCAATACCCAGCAGAAACTATTTTGCCTTTATTTCTAATTTTGTTGTAGAGAGAGTAGAAGCAATAATAGGAAGGAACAAGGGTTTTTGCTGGTTGAGATAAGGATAGCTATACAGGGCATTGACTCACATTGATTTCCTGTGCGTGGGTGTTACCTTCTAGGTTAATTCTTTTTGATCTAACCTTTTCTCTAGTTCCTGTTTCCCTTTTCCTATTGGCCTCAGTTGCTTTAAGGTATCTGCTTTAATTACTCCCTCTTCTTAACGAAGCACAAACTCAAAGGAGTCATGAAGGAAGGATCAAGCAATCTAAGTCCAAGGTGTTGTGGATATCCAACAGAAAGGAAATAGATTCCCATCATAAATTTGGTACAAATGCTGAGATTGATCATGCCATAAAAACCACACCAAGAAATTATGGAAAAATGTATAACCCACATTATGAGAACTTCTGTGTAAAACAAAAAGGCTTCCAAATATATACAAAGTAGCTTGAGAGACAGCAGGAGATGGCTTGGGTTTTTATTGTGGTTAGGAGGAGGGCCCAGAGTGAAAGTTCCTGCACAAACAAGAGCTGGCACAGTTTGTACCTCCATCTGTGCTTAAAAAAAACTTAACACCTGGGCTTTCTTAGCTTGTCTGGATATGAGGCAGAATGGAAGGAATCAAGAAAAGTCTGTTAATATGCTGTATTACGTTTAGTTATTTGCATATGTTGAACCATCCCTGTGTCCCTGGGATGAAACCGACGTGATCATCGTATATGATCTTTTGACATGCTGTTGAATTCAGTTTGTCAATATTTTATTAAAGATTTTTGCTTTTATGTTCATTAAAAATATTGCCTATAATTCTTTTTTTGTTGTGTCCTTGTCAAGTTTTGGAATGAGTGTAATGCAGACTTCACAGAATGCATTTGTCAGTGTTCCTTCCCTTTCTATTTTGTGGAAAAGTTTAGGAGTGTTGGTATTAGTTCTTCTTTAACAACAAATGATGTTGGGAAAAAGGAACCCTCACACACTGCTGGTGGGAATGTAAATTAGTACAACCACTATGGAAAATAGTATGGAGGCTCCTCAAAAAAATAAACTAGAACTGCCATATGACCTAGCAATATCACTCCAAAGGATATACCCAAAGGAATGCGACTCAGGTTACAAAAAAGGCACCTGCACACCCATGTTTATTGCAGCACTATTCAAAATAGCTAAGCTATGGAAACAGCCAAGATGACCCACTATTAATGAATGGATTAAGAAAATGTGGTATTTATATACAATGGAATTTTTTTCAGCCACAAAAAAAGAAAAAAATTTTGCCCTTTTTTGCAAGTAAGTAGATGGAACTGGAGAACATCACCTTAAGTGAAGTTAGCCAGGTGCAGAAGGCCAAAAGTCACATTTTTTAGTCTCATATGTGGAATATAGACCTAATACAAATCATCAATATATGAAAAACAGGTCACACTAAGGGAAGGTCACATAGGAAAGGTGGAAGGTAAAAGAAGGAATTTAAAAGGTGAATATGGTTGATGTACTCTCTATACAAGAATGAATGTAGATTTTTTTAAATGAGTTGATACAACCAGGAGAAAGGGACTAAGGTGGAAAGAAGAAAAATAGAGAAGATGAACCAAATTGGGCTGTAATACATATATACATGGAAGTGCCACAAGGAAACTCCTTGTGTAACTATCTTAAACAAGCAAAAAACATTTTTTTTCTTTTTCTTTTTTTTCTTACACAAAATCTGAGAACAGGAGGGCAGAACAGGTCCTGCCTGGGGAGGCTGGTACCAGTGGGAGGGGGGAAGAGATGGGGAAATGGTGAAGGAGGGTGAATAGTGTACAAATACTGTTAACACATGTATGTAAATGGAAAAATGAGACCTATTGAAACTATTACAGGAATGGGGCAAGAGGGGATGAAGGAGAATGGTGGAGGGGTGAATTCAAGTGTGATATATTTGATATATTGTAGGAACTTTTGTAAATACCACAATGTACCCCCACCCAGCACAACAACAACAACGAAAAGTCTGAAAAGTTGTCTGCAGTTGCTATCATTTCGATGCAGAGAGTCCCCCCAAGGGTCCATGCTTGCTTCTTAGCTTGGTGCTACTGAGAAGCAGTGGAAGACTTTAAGAAATGGGGTCTAGTGGAAGGTTTAAGGTCACCCAGTCTGTGTTTTGAAGGGAACCTTGGGAGACTGGTCTCCTCCCCTTTCTCTCTTTGATTCACAATCATGAGGTGAATAGATTTTCTCAGCCTCACACTATTGTCAGGATGTTTTGCTTCACCACAGACCCTAAAGCAACAGAGCCAACTGACTGTGGACTGACACTTCAAAAACTGTGAGTCAAAGGAAAAAAAAGAAAGAAATCTCTCCTCATTTTAAGTTGATGATCTCAAATGTTTTGTTAAAGTAATGGGAAATGACAAACAGCAGTCAAACATAAAAAAGTAGTGGCGACTTTTTTTTTTTTAACAAAAGAGCATTTCACAGAAAGCATTGATCCATACCTTTCTAAAATGTCAATGCAAAAGCATTGCAAAACTGTCAACTGTAGTGATTGTTTCCCAATGCATGCCTATATTAAAGCATCAGCACACCTGAAATATATAATTCTTATGTGTCAGTTAGGCCTTTATACAGCTGGGAAAATATTTTAATAAAGAAACTAGCACAGTTTCCTTGCAAAGACTAAGTAACCTTATTTTGAGGAGCCTGTGATGTGCAAAACAGGAAAGCTTTTATTTTTCTTGCATCAATGCCTTCCAGCATGCTATGTCAAATTCCCTTTCCAGTTCCTTAAGGACACCTTGGGGAGATTCCATTAATTTCAAGTCCCTTTTACTTATTAACACAGTAATCCACCATTAATATTTCAATCATACACTCTATTTAAAGCCCTCCCCATTTCCTAGTCAACATTGACATTTCAAGGACACTCTTATATTCTGCTTATTTCCCCTTTCTGAGTCCAACTACTTAAGCACTAGGTATAGACAGAAGGCAATAGGGGAAAAGATACTTATCCTTTATATATTGGGGGCACTGATGAACTCTTCACTTCTTTGTGGTGAGTATTTCATGCCAATAATGAGTGGCAATAGTTATCTTTTGTGTCACGGAAGCCTAAATGCTAGTCACTCACTCACACATGACACTCTGAGAGGGTTGATCTTATTCTCTAATCTGGCTTTGGCTCAATTGCTACCACTTGTTTCTATAGTATGTTTGACATCACTTTGCAGTTGGGATCCCCTCAATCAGAAATCAACTGTTTTGGAGGGATGATACTAGCCAAACAGCTCAAGCCTAGCTACCACCAGAGAACCCAGTACACATAGGATACTTTGCCTCCTTGCCGTGTTCAGAAAAAAAGTAGTTTGCTCTTCAAAAAGCCTTCCCACTCCACCATCTTCTTCCAATCTTCTTGTCCTTATTTAAATAGAGTGGATTTTGTGAACACTTCTGTCTAGACAAATGGCCAACCAAGAAAGAGAATTGTTAGACTTCTCTTTTTATAACCACTCTTTGTCAAGTGATTCCTTTTCCAGGATTTGACTAAACTTTGTTTTAGTTTGGGTTAGGAAATAGTCACCAATACAAGCTGGACACTGTCTATAGTAATTTTTGTCTTCCGTTCTGACTTCTCTCCATCCCTCTAGTTAGAGAGAGAGATAGAAAATGACATAAATTATATACAGTACAAAATTGGGAGAGAAAGAGAAAAGAATGCAGAAGATACTATAAGCCTTGTGATTTCAAGTAGTTAGAAGAGATGTGATTATATGTAAAAGAAAAAAACAACTACCAAAAGAATGACAAAACTGTTATATGAAAGTATTATTTATTTATTTATTTTGTTCATTTATTCACATGTGCATACATTGTTTGGGTCATTTCTCCACCCTGCCCCCCTCCCCCACCCTTTACCCCCCCCATCCTCAGTTTCATGCAGGTCCCGTTCTGCCCTTATGACTGATTTTGTTGAAGAAAAGACATATGCATAATAAGAAAGACAAAGCGTTTTTGCTAGTTGAGTTAAGGATAGCTAAACAGAGAGATTCCTACTATTGCTTTCATGTATCCATGTGTTACAACCCATGTTGATTCAACTCTAACTGATCATTACCTTGGTTCCTGATCCCCTGCTCATGATAACCTGTCGTTTTAAGGTTTCTGTATTAGTTTCTCTGGAGTGGGGACATCAAATGCTTTCATGTTTTGGATTTTCTACCTATTCCTATATCTCCCGTATGTGCTTTCCCCTTTTCTTGTGATCCAAGTCCAACCACATTGCTGCATTTGCCCTAGATGTAAAGTCCACAGCAAAGGAAGAGATGAAGGGAAGGCAATGAAAATGTGCTTACTTTAGCAATGTTTTTACCTGCTACAAAAGCAAAATTTTTAAAATATACATTTGTCATTATACAAACAGTAGCTGGAGTATAATAAAACATTCAGATTATAAGCAGAAATATACCAGGTAAAGAAAATCATACTACACAATAAAAGGGGAAAATAAAAGAGACATTAAAAAAGAGAAAAATTTAGCCAGGTTTAGTAGCTTATGCCCGTAATCCTAAATACGCAAAACGTGGAGATCAGGAAGATCATATTTGAGGTTAGCCCCACCAAAAAATGTTGGACAGACCCCATCTCAACTAATAAAAGCTAGGTGTGGTGACATGCACCTGTCACTCAAGCTACTCAGAAATGTAAATAAGAGGGTTGCAGTTGAGGCTGACCAGAACATAAGTATAAACTCAAGACTCTGTTTGAAAATAGCTAATTAAGGGGGAGAGAGAATAAAAGAGAATGATGGAGGGGATAATTTAACTATGATATATTGTAAGAACTTTTGTAAATGTCACAATGTAGTCCCAATTCAACAATATGATAGTAATAAAAAAGAATAAAAGCTAAAGCAGAAAGGGCTGGGAGTGGCTCAAGTGGTAGAGCACCTGCCTAGAGAGTGCAAAGCCCTGAGTTCAACCCAGTACCACTCCCCCCCAAAAACGAAAAAGCACAAAGGGAGGGAAAACTTAGAATAATATATGATGATTAAAAGTCCCTCTTTGAACACCAACCCCCCCAAAATATTTTCTCTGTACAGCAGATCTCATCCCTTCAAATCAAAAGGAGCTAAGAAAAGTTAAAAGTAAAAAAGTTGAATCAAAAATCAAAACCAGAATCTAAAAAACAAACAAAGCAGGCAAACATAAGTGCAAATAAAGCAAGAGATACAATTTTATAAGAAAAGATTTATAAATAAAGTCATGTTACAATAAGAGATAATGTCCATAATAAAAACAAAATTAAATAATTTCTGTACCAAACTATATTAAAATAAAAATGGATTCGTGCAGGGTTATGGGAATATGATATAAAAATATTAGTGTTAGTAAATTATAATTCACCTCTCTCAATCAAGTGAATAAACATAACTGAAAGATGAGATACTCATAAAAACCAGTATATTCTGATAATTAAATATTTGACTATCTGTGAAACAGAAAAACATCTTCTCAAGTATCTGTAGATGACTTACAAAAGCGAATATGTTTGTTACAAAAGAAACATCATTAAATTCCAATAATATGTAATTACAGAAAAAAACCCTCACAAAACTGAATGCAAAGATAAAGGATAGAAGTATCATAAACATAATAAAACTGTTTCATGTCAAAATATTTGAGACTTATCAAAATAAATGTCAAAAAATAGAAAAATTTAATCTAAATACATGTATTAATTATATGTGTATGAATTAATGAATGAATAAGTGTATTCATTCTTTTCAGAATGAAAAGAAAGTCAATCAATTAATTATTGAACTGAAGAAGTTAGGAAAAGATATAGAAAAATATTTTCTAAAGAACCTAATAAAAGTAGAAGGAAAATTAATAAAGACAAACAGAAATGTATTATCAAGTTGAAATGGTAGACCTATTAAATGAATTCAAGATAAAGCTAGTAAGAGAAAACACAATGAAATGAATAAAGTTTTTCCAAAATTCCTCAGGAAAAGGATTTGAGAATATACATAATACATAAGAAATGAGAATGCAGCAGTAACTACATATGGATAGACATTAAAATATTCCAGTGAGATGCCTTTGTTCAACTTGCAAAAATAGACTTGAAAGTATACATGAAGTAGATAATTTCTCAGGAAATTATAACTTTCCACACTGGCCAGAGATGATAAAAAGTTTAAAAGAACAAAACTATATGAAAATTAGAGGATTCTGAAAGAATACCCTTTTCAAAATGACAGTGATGGAAAGTTACAATGCTATTCAAACTGTTCTCTTTTAATGCTGGTTAACTGTTCTAGAGTGTATATGAGGAAAGAAAGCTTTCTACTTGTCATTTAGCAAGCCAGCATAAAAATAATATTAAAACCCAAGAAAGTCAGTCCTCAAAAGAAAATGTTTAGACAAATCTCAAATAAAAATGGAACTTAGAAAGAAATACCAACTAATGGAAAGGTATCAGTTAATTGAAAGAGCAGATATACCAGTGACCAGATGAGATTTGTGAAGTTAATGTGAGGTTACTTTAATATAAGGAAATTTATTGATACAGTTCACCATGTTTATTATGTAAGGCTGAACAATTTCCTTATATGTTGCTAAGACATTTAGGAAAATTCAACTCTTAAAACCAAACAAAAACACCTCAAGAAACTAGGATGGTCTCAGTACATCTTAAAGTTTGTGTCCCTTTCATTACCCCTCCCTGTTCCCTTTCTCTTCTTTTTGTTCCCTTTCTGTTCTTCCTTTCCCCACAGGAAGACACAAGTAAACCTCTCCAGGGGCTTTTACATCCCTAAGAAGGGGATGTAAAAAATGAACTGTGGAAAAAGATTTGTCTATATGTACAAATTTAACTCAAATAATATAATGTAAATGGGCTCATCATCATACATAACCATTATGGAAACCAAGGAAAATATGTCCATACTTTAGTATTTAACTGGTCTAATGCCTGACAGGATCACCTACATCATTTGGAAGAAAATTATGAGATACATACAAATGGTTACTAATTACTGACAGAATTTACATTCTTATAAAACAGATGGGAGATGGAATAGCATGAAATTACTTTATACATCTGTCAAAAGCAAACTAAAATGAATTATATCCTATTTCATGCTGTTTTGAACACTGAGGTTATTTTTTTATTCTGGAATCATAATCTTATTGCCATGACAGCATGATCCCAAGTTCCACTGTAATGTAATGAAAAAAAAATTTTAAGAATGATTTAAAGGAGTCATCAAAAAAGAAAATCTCACTCAAGTAACGAAATGAATTCAACAAGGATGAAAAGAACAAGATGCTAAATAATAAAAATATTATGGAGGATGCTTGCATAGTGGTACCATGTATACACATGCCGTCAGTGTGTGAGAAACAGTGTCTTATGTTCTGTTCAACAGACATCATCTCGAAGTAATATACAAAGCCTGCTATTATCAGGGACACATAGTTCAATATAACTGTGATACAACTTTTTAAATTTGTGATACAACTTAAAAAAAAACCCAGTTTATAAATCCAACTATATACCCTGTTAGAAATACATAAAATCTTGTCCTTCTTTAAAATTTTAAAGAATTAGCACTACTTCTCTCCAAGGATAAGCTATGATCCTAATTTCTTTTTATCTATAATTGATAGCAATAAAGGTCTGGAAGTTTCTATGGAATGGATATAAATAAATGTGCCCAATTGTTAGAGGTACAGATTGGTGCCATAGGCAGAGTACTGAGGTGGGAAAGGAAAACTTCAAAGAGCATATAATGGTAGCCCTTTGCCTTCAAACAGGACTCAATCTTGTTTCAAAAAGAGTCATCCCTGCACCAGTCAGAAGGAAGCAGAAGGGCATTATGGGTAAAATGAGCAGAACCACAGAGGTGCGAAATAGGCTGGCTTGTCATGGGCACTGCAAGCAGTTTTGTCTGAGTTTTTTTTTTTTAAAAAGGTCTAAGAAATGATGCAGTAAAATGTAAGACTGAGGAGTAGACAAGGGTAAGAAGGTCTTTGATACCATTCTAAGAATTATGAACTTTATTCAGAGAAAAATGTGTAATAAAGGATTTTATCAGGAAAGGATGTAATCTTAGGGCTTAGAAGGTTAGTTTGGTGATCACATGGAGGGTGAATAAGAGGAGTGTGAGATTAGGGGAAAAATAGCCTGTCAGGAAGTCATTCCAAGAAATGACGAATGTCTGAATTTAGGCAATAGAAGTAAAAATGCAGTGGAAAATTCAGGTATAAGTGATAACAGGGGAAATACAAGCTGTTGAACTCACAGTTTATGGACTATTAGGATATTATTCTAAGGTATATAAATAACTTAGATTTCAGATCTGGCTAATGTTCTCGTTGAAATCTAAAAATGTTCCCTGAAAGCACATGGGTTAAGGATTTGATTGCCAGCTGATGGGCTTTCAAGAGGTGACTGGATCATAACTTCAATGGTTAATCAGTTGATCGTTTCATTAGAAACTGGTGCCGTGTTGGAGGAAGCAAGTCACTGGGCGCATGCATTTGAAGGAACTATCTTGTGTTCTAATCCTTTCTCATGGTCTCCCTGCTTTCTGACTACCGTGAGCTGATTAGTGTCCTCTTGCATGCTCTTTGCCATGACATTTTTCCTAATCAGGGTCCAGAAACAATGATCCAAGCTTTAAACTAAAATCTCTGAAACTGTGGGCCAAAATAAATCTTCCTCCCTTAAAGTTGTTTTGCTGAGGTATTTTGTCACACAAACAAAAAATGACTAACACTGATGATTGCATGTATAATCATTAATATCAGGAATACAAAGTAAGCAGAGTCAAGAGAAATGAGGTGAGTTTTCTGTAGTCATGTGATGAGGAGGATATGGGACATCCAGCAGGCTTGGTAACAAGATTATGCTGAGGGAGGCACTTGTGTATTTCAGTACATAGGTGGGAGTCTTAAGACTAATTAACTATTCTGGTAAATGATAACTGCTAGAGAATGGTGTTATTGCTTTGCTCTGGATGTTGAATATCAAAATAGTATTCATCTAAATACAAACTTCTTTATTGTAGCTACAAGGCTCTAAAGTTTCCTGCTTTTGTCTCCAAATTTATTCCGCTCAACTTCTCTTTCTCCTGGTCAGAATGGCATTTGTTCAGCTTCTCAAGCCATGTCTTTTGGTAACAAAAATCTGCCCATTCCTTCTGCCTGGAATTCTTCATCTTCAACACACCCCTTCTATCAAACCAAACCAAAACCCAAACAAAACTCTTAACCTGTTAGCTTTATCTCCATGGGATTTGATGTGACAGTCTAAGTTTTTTCATCCTGTCACACGTATTCCCTTAATTGCTTCATTCATAGCCTATGCTAATTTGTAATTGTTTGCCTTTACAAACTTTCTTCTTCCTATTAAATCAGACAGCCCAATACATGTAAGTAGGAATCTGTCTTGTACATTTTTTGAAGTTACAGAACAGAGTTTGGCACCTGAGAATAAATCAATATTATAGGTGAAGAAATAAAGGCACTAAGAAATAATCATGATGAAAACAAACAGCAGGAGAGCTGACAGCAGTTGGTAATAGGCCACTGCCTGAAGTAGGGAAGTAGAGGTGTCAGACTACAGGGCTCAGTCCCTGGGCACCCACTGTCAGATGGCTGTGCAGCCTTGAGGAACAAATAGCGCACCATCACAACACACTAACAGTGGCAGCCTGCTGACAGATCACTGACCTTGCCCTTGCCCCAGGGAAAAGGGGTGAGGCAAATACACAAGCCTCTAGTAAACAAGCACAGTGATAAGCCAACTCCAAAGCAGAACAAGTAGTAGACTGCAGAGGTGCCACACCTCACTGCAGGAGAAGCTAACCAAGCAGCAGCTGCTGAAAAACAGAAGAAGAAAAAAAAAAAAAAAACAAAACAATACCCACAGGCCAACCACCTGGCAAGACTAAGACAGAGCTTCTGCTTAAATACCAACACCAGAACTGGATACTGGAGGAGTAACACCAGAACTTAAACTAAGACTGAAGTTTTATTGATCCAGAACCTGGAGTTTTTGTTTGTTTGTTTCTTGTTTGTTTGTTCATCTCTCCCCATTGATTTCTTTGGGTTATTTGTTTGTTTTCTGTTGTTGATTTTTTTTGTTTTATCACTGTGAATTAGTTAATACTAAATTACATCCAAACCAGAGACAGAAACAGAACACACACACAATTAGCTAAAAACCCAACACAGCCACAAAACAAAATTTAAAAAAGGGAAAGAAAACAGGTGACTGAAACCACCAACTAGCCTGTCAAGAACAGTTACACAATACCAATGGGAGCAATGGGAAAAAGAAAAAGATGGAAACCATTCCAACCCCAAAAAATAATTTAATACAGGATTCAGAGGGAAATGAACAAAATGGATACCCAGTTACTGACTCCAACAAAACAAAGATAAATGACACCAAGGAACTAAACAATGTAAACAAGAACACCCTTAAAGAAGATATCTTGCAAGTAATCACTGAGAATTTCATAGAGATGATAGTAGACATGGTTAACTAAAATGTAGAAGAGGCACTCAAGAAATTTCAAGACACTAAAAATAAAGAATAAGAGAGACATAGGAACAAATAAATGAAACCATAAGAGCCCTAAATAAACACCAAAGTGAAACAGAGAACACTATAAATAGGGAGAAAAATGAATTAAAGATGAAAATAGACAATATGAAAGAGAAAGTGACCCATGACATGCAAAACCTCAGAAAAAAAGAATGCAACAGAAACACAAAAACACAATGGAAGGCCACTCCAGCAGAATAGAACAAGCAAAAGACAGAATCTCAGAATTTGAAGATAATATGGAAATTCAAGGAAAAACTAAAGAGCTATTAGTCAAACAACTCAAGACCTGTGAAAGAGATATCCAAGATCAAACCTGAGAATCATGGGCATTGAAGAAGGAGAAGAGGTGCAAGCAAAAGGAATTCGTAATATACTCAACAAAATAATAACAGAAAATGTCCCAAATCTACAGAAAACTATACCCATTCAGGTACAGGAAGCCTCCAGAACACCAAACAGATATGACCAAAATAGAATGACCCCATGACATATTATCATTAAAACAACAAGCACAGAGAACATAGAAAGAATATTGAAGGCCATAAGAAAGAAAAAACAAATAACATACAATGGTAAACCCATCAAAATCACAGCAGATTTCTCAATGGAAAAATTAAAAGCAAGAAGAGCATGGAGTGAGATCTTCTGGACACTGAATGAAAATAACTTCAACTCTAGGATACTCTACCCAGCAAACCTATCATTCAAAATAGATGGAGCAAAAAAGTCTTCCATGATAACCAGAAACTAAAACAATATATGACCACCAAGCCACCACTACAAAAGATTCTCCAAGGAATTCTGCACACAGAAAATGAAAGCAAACAAAACCATGATAGGACAGACAGCACCAAACCACAGGAGAAGAAAAGGCAAGAAAGTAGAGAGTAACATTGATTCAGCTGCACACAATCAAATCCTTAACCAACAAAAACAACTAAATGACAGGAATCACCACATACCTATCAATACTAATATTGACTGTTAATGGACTTAATTTGCCCATCAAAAGACACCATTTGGCAAAGAGGATTAAAAAGGAATACCCAACAATTTGTTGCTTACAGGAGACCCATCTCATTGACAGAAATAAGCACCGGCTTAGGGTGAAAGGCTGGAAGAAGATTTACCAAGCCAATGGCTCCTGAAAACAGGTAGGAGTAGCAATACTTATCTCAAAGTAGATGTCAAACTTACAGTGATCAAACAAGATAAAGAATGATACTCCATTCTAATAAAAGGGGAAATAGACCAAAAGGAAATAACAATTATCAACTTATATGCACCCAATTTCATCAAACATACTCTGAAGCATCTAAAAACATATATAGACTCAAACACAGTGGTAGTGGGAGACTTTAATATCCCCCTATCACCAATAGATAGCTCATCCAAACAAAAAATCAATAAAGAAATTCTAGAACTAAATCACACCATAGATCAAATGGACCTAGCTGATATCTACAGAATATTTCATCCAACTTCTGCACAATATACATTCTTCTCAGCAGCCCATTGAACTTTCTCCAAAATTGATCATATTTTAGAACACAAGGCAAGTCTCAGCAAATATAAGAAAATAGAAATAATCCCATGCATTCTATCTGACCACAATACATTAAAATTAGAAATCAACAACAAAAGCAATAGTAAAATACATGCAAACAATTGGAAGCTGAACAACACATTGCTCAATGATGAATGGGTCATTGATGAAATAAAAGAGGAAATTAAAAAGTTCCTGGAAGTCAATGAAAATGAAAACACAACCTACCAGAACCTATGGGACACACCAAAGGCAGTCCTAAGAGGAAAGTTTATAGCCATGAATGCATATATTAAAAGGACAGAAAGATCTCAAATCAATGACCTAATGCTACATCTCAAACTTCTAGAAAAACAAGAACAAGCAAATCTCAAAACAAGCAGAAGGAGAGAAATAATAAAAATAAGGGCAGAAATCAATGAAATAGAAACAAACAAACAAAAAATACAAAGAATCGATGAAACCTAAAGCCAGTCCTTTGAAAAAATAAATAACATTGACAGACCCCTGGCAAACCTGACTACAATGAGGAGAGAAAAAAAACAAATTAGTAAAATCAGAAATGCAAAAGGGGAGATAACAACAAACACACTATGGAAATCCAGGAAATCGTCAGAGACTATGTTGAGAACCTATATTCCAATAAAGAATCTCCCAAAAAAGAAAAGACCAGGACCTGATGGATTCTCTGCTGAATTCTATGAGATGTTTAAAGAAGAACTAATACTAACCCTCCTTAAACTATTCAATGAAGCAGAAAGGGAAGGAAAACTACCTAACTCATTTTATGAAGCCAGTATTACACTCATCCCCAAACCAGACAAAGACACCTCCAAAGAGGAGAACTATAGATCAAACTCCTTAATGAACATCAATGCAAAACTCCTCAATAAAATAATGGCAAACTGAATCTAACAACACGTCAGAAAGATCATTTACCATGACCAAATCAGCTTCATCCCAGGGATGTAGGGGTGGTTCAACATATGGAAATCTATAAATGTAATACAACACATTACTAGAAGCAAAGACAAAAACAACTTGATCATCTCAATAGATGCAGAAAAAGCCTTCAACAAGATTTAGCACCACTTCAAGATAAAAGGTCTAAGAAACTAGGAATAGAAGGAAAGTACTTCAACATTGTAAAGGCTATATATGACAAACCTAGAGCCAACATCATACTTAACAGTGAAAAAGTGAAACTATTTCCCCTAAAATCAGGAATAAGACAAGAGTGCCAACTATCCCCACTCCTATTCAACATAGTCCTGGAATTCCTAGCCAGAGTATTTAGGCAAGAAGAAGAATAAAAGGAATACAAACAGGTAAAGAAACTGTCAAAATATCCCTATTTGCAGATGATATGATTCTATACCGTAAAGACCCAAAACACTCTACCCAAAAACTAGACACTATAAACAGCTACAGCAAGGTGGCAGGATACAAAATCAACTTAAAAAAATCATTAGCTTTTCTATACACCAATAACAAACAAGCTGAGAAAGAATATATGAAAACAATTCCATTTACAATAGCCTCAAAAAAAAAATACCTAGGAGTAAATTTAACAAAGGATATGAATGACCTCTGCAAGGAGAACTACAAACTCCTGAAGAAAGAGATCGAGGAAGACTACAGAAGGTGGAGAGATTTCTCATGCTCATGGATTGGTAGAATCAACATAGTAAAAATCGCTATACTACCAAAAGCAATCTACACGTTTAATGCAATTCCCATCAAAATCCCAACGAACATTCATCATGGAGATTGAAAAATCTACCCTAAAATTCATTTGGAAACACTTGAGACTGCAAATAGCCAAGGCAATACTCAGCAAAAAGAGCAATGCTGGAGGTATCACAATACCCAACTTCAAACTATATTACAAAGCAATAGCAATAAAAACAGCATGTACTGGCACAAAAACAGATATGAAGACCAGTGGAACAGAATAGAGAACACGGATATGAATCCATACAACTCTGCCCACCTTATTTTTGACAAAGGCTCTAAAAATACACGATGGAGAAAAGACAGCCTCTTCAACAAATGTTGATGGGAACCATGTTGTTCTGTCTGCAAAAAACTGAAACTAGATCCATATCTACACCCTGTACTAGTATCAACTCAAAATGGATCATGGACCTTAATATCAGACCCAAAACTCCGAAGTTTGTGCAGGAGTGAGCAGGAAACACTATGGAGGTAATAGGTATAGGCATGGACTTCCTCAATGGGACCCCAGCAGCTCAGCAACTAAGAGAAAGTTTGGACAAATGGGACTTCACAAAACTAAAAAGCTTCTGTACAAAAAGAGAAATGGTCTCTAAACTGAAGAGACCACCAACAGAGTGGGAGAAAATATTTGCCAGCTATACATCAGACAAAGGACTGATAACAAGAATATACAGGGAACTAAAAAAACTAAACTCTCCTCAAATCAATGAACCAATAAAGAAATGGGCAACTGAACTAAGCAGAACTTTCTCAAAAGAAGAAATTCAAATGGCCAAAAAACACATGAAAAAATGCTCACCATCTCTAGCCATAAAGGAAATGCAAATCAAAGCCACACTAAGATTCCACCTCACCCCTGTTAGAATAGCCATCATCAAAAATGCCACCACCAACAGGTGTTGATGAGGATGTGGGGAAAAAGGAACCCTCGTGCACTGCTGGTGGGAATGCAAGCTAGTGCAACTACTCTGGAAAAATTATGGAGGCTTCTTAAAACTCTAAACATAGATTTGCTATATGATCCAGCAATCCCACTCCTGCGTATATATCCAAAAGAATGTGACGCAGGTTACTCCAGAGGCACCTGCACACCCATGTTTATTGCAGTGCTAGTCACTATAGCCAAGTTATGGAAACAATCAAGAGGCCGGCCCCACTATGGATAAATGGATCAAGAAAATGTGGTGTTTATACACAATAGAGTTTTACTTAGCCATGAAGAATGAAATCTTATCATTTGCAAGTAAATGGATGGAACTGGAGAACATCATTCTGAGTGAGGTTAGCCAGGCTCAGAAGACTAAAAATCGTATGTTCTCCCTCATATGCAGACTTTAGATCTAGGGCAAATATAGCAATGTTGTAGGACTTGTGTCACATGCTAAGGGGAGAGCACATACAGGAGGAATGGGGATAGGTAGGAAATACAAAAAAAAGGAAATAATCATGAATCTAATCATCACAGTAAAAAGAGGTTTCTGATCATGAAATTTTCTTGGCTTAACACAAATGTCTCTCAACCACATATCTGAACTCCCCATTGCTAGATCTCCATTTTTCTCAGTGCAATATAAACCCAACAAGTAGCCATAAAAGAAACCGTGAACCAGCCTCATGCTGTCCTAGGTGCCAGCACAAGAATAGGTTTAAGTTGTATAACCTCAAACTAACTAGTTTATTTGCTAAGCTTCAATGTTCTCATCATCAAGTGGGTAAATTCTACCTATCTCATGAGTTTATGGTACAGGGTGAATGGTAGAATGATTCACCGTGGTAGATGAGGCTCTGTTTTCCAGATCCTGACTCAGTGCACACTCAGGAAGTGTAGTTGTTCTGAAATTGTCATTCTGATCCCACACTGTAAACACACTGAAATTTCTGTAACAGGTGACAGTTTATTTTTAATTTTAGCTGTAAAAATTTCCCATATATGAAAATTTAGAGAAAATATAAACTTAATCACCATGTATCTTTCAAGTATCTTTAACAAATACCAGCTTATAATCACAGTTATTTTACCCATAGCCCACCTACTTCACTATTTTATATTATTTGAAGCAATTGACAGATGGTAGATTATTTTATCCCTGTTTCCAACAAGTATATTAAAGATATGTTGCATTATTCACACAAAATAATAACAATAATAACATAATAAGGTATCCAGTCAGTATAGTCAATAATCAAATACGCCTATAACATGCACACACATTACTAATTCTATTGGGTATGGAGCAGTGTTTCATGAAAGGAGCAATAGCTTTCAACTGAGGTACAAATTCAACTAGAAAGAACCTGCAGTTTTTTAAACAATAATAGCCACATCATCCACACATCCTCTGACCTCCTGCTGTGACATATCAATTGGAGGTCATAGAACATGGAAATTCTATTAATATACTCAACTACCCAGAATAGAACACAAAGTCAAAAGTAGTGAGAAATGGAGCAGGAAGGGCAAACAAAAAACATATTTCCATGTCAGTCATTTATATAACCCTTCCCAAATTTTTACACACATTCACAGATGCACACATGCACACAAACACACACACATATACAAACACACATGCTTCTTCAAGTCACACATCACACTGCTCTGAATTTATACATTACACAAAGTGCTCAAGAGCACATGGATTAAAGTAGGTGTAGAAACAGCCAAGATGCCCCACTACTGATGAATGGATTAAGAAAATGTGGTATTTATACAACAATGAATTTTACTCAGACACGAAGAAGGAAATTTTGTCATTGGACATATGTCACAAACTAAAGGGGAGACTGTGCACAGAAGGGATAGGGAAAGGAAAGGAAGCCAAAAACTTGAATGTGGTTGATGTGCTCACTGTATAGAAACAAATATAGTAATCTTAAACTGGCAGAGGCCACCATGGGAAGAGGATTAGGAAATAGTGAAGAGGTCTGATAGAAATGAACCAGTATGGGTTGTAATACACATATGCATGGAAACAATGAAAGGAATCTTCCTGTCTAGCTATCTGCTTCTCAAACTAGCAAAATGACTTGTTTTTCTTACTATCTTTTAAGTTTTTTGTTCAACAAAATAAGAGAACAAGAGGGCGGAATAGATTTTGTCTGGAGGCAGGTGGGGAAGAGGGGAAGAAGGCCCAAATAACATAATAATGTATACAATGCAAGTAAATATAAAAACAATAAAATAAAGTTTATACAAATTTATAAAACTGAAAAAAAAGAATATATGGGAACAAATACCATGAGTAGTTAAAAAAATTAGAAATAAACCATTGCAAATTCAGCTTCATCACCTAAATAAAATGGGATCACTTACTGCAGATGGGTTTGAGTTTCCCCCAAACCTATGTGCTATTTTATTCTCTTTTTGCTATCTCTATTGTACACTTGAAAATCTCAGACTCTCTTGCAGCTAGACAAGGCCATGTGACACAATAAATTTCATAAGATTCACATAGTAGATACTAGTTAGGGACTTTAAGAAAACTTTTCATGGAGCAAATAACTTTAGCATCATATTCTGTGACTTTTTTCTCCTTCATCCTTCCCCTTGCATCTTCCTCAGGCTGATGGAAAGTCTAAAGGGACAACAAACATATTGCAAGCAATGGGATGAGAGCCACCCACTGAGCATAGTGAAGTAAAGAAAACAGACGAGCCTGTACATTGTGAATGACATCCTCGAGCAATTTCATTGCACCTAGGCTGTACATCTTATTTTAACGGGATAAAACATTTTATCTGTTTAAGTTGTGGTAGATCTATCTACCTTGTGTCGGTTGAAGTAAAAAAAAAACCTTCCTGGCCGATATGCTTGCTGATTTTCTTACTTTTAAGAAGAACTGTCCATCAAAAAGTTAGGCTGTTGGCAGGAAGCCAGGGATACTGACATGCCTCCTATGATTTTTCTGTTGAAAGTCTGCTGGTTGTTCATTTTAGGCACTCAGATTTGATAATAATATAGGAAGTGTGAGGAGCATGGTTCATTTACTATGGATTCATTCATTGAAATAAAGTTTGGGCTTGAAACCAGATGCCTCTGCTTCTCAAAGCAACTTTAACTACAGTTATGACTGTTGGAATTGATACCTGAATTATCTCTCAGAAGCTAGAGAGCTAGTCCTTCAGAGAGAATCCATCAGTATGATTTTATGTCACTTAAGCAAGTGGAGTTCCATTTATAAGTACAAGAAAATCCTCCTTGTAACATGAGCTTTCTGATGTCCATTGCCATCCTTCCTGTGTCTGTGTGATTTCTCAGTAAAACTAAAGGTACAGTTCACTGATCTGAAACACCCAATGTGCTCAAAGCATAGAAACTATATTTTTCTAATTTAGTACCTCTTGCTCAGTCATTTGGCATCTGGCTAAACATGGTTCCTGAACTAATGGGATGCATTTTATGCTTAATATTTTTAAAAGTATTATTACAGTAGCTTTAATGCTTCTCATTTCTCAAAACTGAAAATTTTATAGCATTCACTCACTTTTATTTACATTGAAAGTTATTACACTATTTTCATCATTTTTCATATCTATAACACCCTTTTAATTTTCTTCAAATTTTACTTCTGGATTAATACATTAATACAATGGGATTTCATTGGGATAATTCCATACCTGCATATACTCTTTTTGATCTACCACTTTTTTCTTAAAAATAAAATGGCACAGAAAGAAAATATTACATGCAGAGTCACAACACCTGACAGGTATTTCCAGCTCTGCAATGCTCACCTTGGCTGCAGCATGGCTGACGTTGACAGGGGAGCTCCAGGTGAGGTGGAGTGCCAGTGAACTGGTTTGCAAGTGAGGACTGATTTATTGGCGCAGTACTTTATGGGGTACTTATGTTGAAGTCTAAGAAAAGTGCCAGAGCTGGAGCTATAATTCAGTGGAAAAGTGTGTGCTTAGCATGTACAAGGAGGCCCTGAGTTCAATTCTGTAAAAAAAAAAAAAAAATACTCGTACCCACCTTGTTCCCACTTTCTCTACCACTGATCTTCTGAGTCTCCATTTACTCATTTGTAACAAACACAGCACACAGAGGCTAACTGAATCTCAGATGATTACTATAGGCTATTATATATGTCTTCTTTTTTATGTCTTTTATGTTTGGTGAGTTCCAGAGAGGTTTGTCACCTTAACACATTGTGCCATGGCTCTAACATCAACATTAGCTGATTTTCAAGAAAAAACCACTTGGAAACCTGTGTATTATTAATTAACAGTACAATTATTTATTTAGCTTGTTTTATGTACTAGAGATTACTTCCAGGTGGTTACACATACTGTTATTTAGTATTTCCATTATAAATTTAAATTGTTAGTAGACGCTATTGTTTGGAAGTATCCTCTAGGGTCTCATATGTTAAATACTTGGTGACTATTCAATGGTGCTGGTGAGACGTGGGGCTTAGTGGAAAAAAGTTGGGTCACTGGTGTGCAGAAGCATGCCTTTTAAGGGGACAGTGGGACCCCACTTCCTTCCTGTCCCTTTCTTTGTTTCTTGGCTGCCCCCAGGGGAGCAGCTTGTTCTGCCATGGGCTTCCACTTGTTCTACCACATGCTTCCACTGTGATGCACTACTTCACCATAGGCCCCAAAGCAATGAGCCAAGAGACCATGAACTGAAACCTATGAAATTGTGAGCCAAAACATACCTTTCTTCCTTTTAAGTTGATTCATCTCAAGTATTTGTTACAGTGAGGGGAAGCTAACTAACACAGTAAATATTATGCTCTTATTCACAAGTGAATAATATGAGGCTTAAATGGGTTGAGTATCTTATCCAAGGTCACATGGGTAGTGAATGGAATCATTATGATTCAAAGCAGATTTCTTTGACCCTATGTCTGTCTCTTTAAACTTGTGCTTCTGATGCCCATTAGGCCAGATCACTTTTTAATGCGGGTATTGCCAGTATCCTCATGAAAGGGAAAATTTGAACACAGAGAAATGCACACAGGAAGAATGCCATATTAAAGAGGGAAGAGTGACGCTTCTGTGACCCAAAGTATGCTAAATATTGCCAGAAACTGTTAAGTAGAATTAGCCATGAGTAATGGATGAGGCAGGATAGATTGATGAGGAGGGAAATTATATTATTTTAATAAATATTAAAAGTGCTCAACTCAGATATTGAAATGAGAAAGTAAAACTAAAAAGCCAGAGTAGCTAGACCCCTTCCATCTCCTTTAGATGCTAAATTACAATAAGATGAACACATAAAGGAGCTATCTGCATCTGCCTTCATTTTTGAATGTTAACAAACTGCAATGTTGTATGAATGGGTAGAGGGTCAAAAAGAATAAAAAGGCATGTCTAGCAAAGGGAAGTCTGAAAGTACACTTATTTTTCCTGTGATTCGAGTAGGACTAGATGACATCTCTCTGTTTTAGCACCCATCTGAGCCACCCAGATCCATTAACTTAATGATTAGAGGTTGCTAGACATGACCATGTGTACTCCCCCAACTGGGAAAGTATAAGACTAGATATGAGGACCACCATTTTGAGTCTGTACTCTCAATTCCCAATTGGGGAACAGGAAATGTTTCTACTTTTTTCTCATTTCTCCCTACTTTTTTGTTATACTAAATTACTCTCCTAGTAAGCTTTACTATCATTTTTACCCTTTGCCTGAATTCCTCTCTTGCCAGACACAGAACCGAGGCATATACCAGTGCTAAACTTTCCAATAACAAGACTACCATAAGCTAGGGGACAGTATGGGATAGATTATCTCTTACAGTCATCAGAAGGAACCATCCTAGTTGAGGCAGGCTAGAAGTAAAAAAAGTTTGGGGCTCATGTAGGTTGCCTGGGGACAGACCAGATCACCCTCACCTGGCTGGGAACCGCCCATGCCCCCTCCCCATTATTGGATGGGAACCTCCTGGGTCTGCCCTCCCATTGTATAGTGTAGGTTTTAAAGATACCGAAAAAGAAAAGCACTCTTCTGCTGAAGGGCTTGACCTGCACCCACTGTGCCCTCTTCTTCTTCCCTTTCCTCACTTGGAAGAACAGGTGACTCCCCTTTTCTCAATAAAGCTATCCTACCTCACCCCATCTACATATTCTGCTTGGATATTTTTCTATTTGGAGCACAAAAATCAGGATTTTCTGGTCACAGACTGAACCAGTGCTGTTATCACAATCATTACCTTGATCATGGGCTTCTAGACTCCAGAACTCTGATGCAATAGGTTTTTATTGTTTAGATTATCTACTTTATGGTATTTTTTTAATAGATTTCCTAACAAACTAGTAGAAAGAAAGTATGTCTCTATAGGTAGAATATGCTGTCCTAGACTGTGGCTTAATAAAAAATTCCTGGAGTATCTCTTAACTCTTAATATTCATCTCCCTTCGTCCTAAACATAACTTTCTTTCACTATAATTACCATGCTTTTGCAGTTACGATCTTGTGTTCAGAATCCCCAGCAGACTGAGCACTAAGAAAGATTAATGAATGGTATTCTGTTCTTTCCAACTTGAATACATTCACTGTTGTGATCCCCTAAGCCTCAAGAAGAAAATGGCTGAAAAAAATAACTTGTCTCCCCACAAAGTCTTTTTCCCAAGGATTTCAAACTGATGAAGACTTCATGGGAACCATAGTTCTCTAGATACAGATGTGGATATCAGTTTAACAGTGCCTAAGGGTAACTCCTGCTCTGAACACACTACAGAATTCACACTTCTGTGGCTGTCACTGCCATTTCACAATCCTCTTGACCAGTTTTAGATAGATAACATATGTTGAGGTTTCTGCCCTCTAAGAAAAAGATACTAAGAATAACAAGAGGCCTATCTTTATTTTCATCTGAAAATAAAACAAAAGTCTGAGTGACTTTTACTGAAACGGGCTCAATATCCTGTCTCTTAAACAAAATTTGTACTGGACAAAGTTAAATAGTCAAGGAAGCCTATATTCCAGGGTTATTTCAATAGGGCAGAGAGACCAGAACTCAGTCTAGGATCAATACTTGTCAACAAAGAGCTGGAGAGATTTTATGAGTCGAGGCAAGAGGCATTACACTCTACCTGTGTTTGGTAAATTGGCCATACAGAAAGGAAAAGCACATCTCTTTGCATCTTCATGACAGGACATAGCTTTACAACTTGTTGCAAGGGGCCTCTGAAGCTAGGCTCCTACCCTTCTACAGAAACTGAGACAGGGACACTACCTTCCTTGATGATTACATTTCAAAGAAAGACTCCCAAGTCCTCAAAAAAGACAGTGCAGGGTATAACACTGGCAAAGAACTTTTAAAAAGATTTACTTTTCGAAGGAGCAGAGGAAGAATTACACATAGAATTTTTCTAATGCAAATGGTTTAAGTAAAGCAAGGTAGGGTGGGCCTAGGGATAAGAAGAAGCTCCTCTAAAATTTGGTCAAGCTGGGGAAGATTCATTGCCCTCTTGGTCACCTGATATGCATGTGGGTAACTGACTGTTCTCAGCACAGGCTGATTATAACACTAGGAGGCATTGGAGACCACAAATATAGCTCATGCTGTTCTCAAAATCAAGTCCAGATGTGCTTATTTCAAATACTCCCTCAGCTCTCTGAGCCTCGGAATCCTAATGTAAAAATACTTAAACTAATTTTCTTCACAGTTTGGAAGTTTAGCTTTGCCCCTCACCAGTGCAATCAGTTTTTTAGATATAAATTCAATGTGTGCTCTCAGGACAAAATTGTAGGCACCCTGGTATTAATGGTTGACTTTTTGCTATAATGTACCCAATAAAGGTTTGCTTGACTCAAGTACCTAGGCAATTGGCAAATCTCTTGTGTGGATCAACAGCTTTCAATTGGTTTGATTATCAAAAACACGTCAAAATTGATATAAGTACAAATTCTTAGGCTCTGTCCCTAATTCAAAAGAATTCAAATTTCTGCAAAACATACCAAGTTACAAATAGTTAGACATATTTGGGAACTAGTGGATGAAGTTAAAATTGTGGCAACAACATGTCACATGAGACAATTACGATGTATTATGTAGAATTTGTTCCCCTCCATTCCAGTTTCTATAGTGATTTTTTTTTATTTTTAGTGCTTATTGAATAAATTGATTCAGCAAGTCAGCACACTGAATAAAAACAAAGACACTTTCTGAAAAGTTCTCTATTTATAATTACTTTTCCAGGTTTTCAGTTTCCCAGTCTATTATTCCTAAAGTAGAATTATGCAAATAAACAAAAAAAATCTGGCCTGTTGAATTTGTTTCAAATTTGCTACTACCTTTTAAAGCAGGAAGAGTGAGTGATTTGGTTCGACCCACCTCTCCAGTCTACTCAGCCTGAGGCCTTTAGTGATGAACAAGCCAAAGAGTAGAGAAGCATCAGATCAGGGTGAAGATTCTAGTTCCTTCCCACAGTCTGAATTCCATTAGGATGAGACTTTGAAACCACATCTGTTTTTCCTTATGAAATGCAAACAATTACCTAACCTTTTGGCTTTTAAGAAAAAAGAAAAATTCAAGAGCTCACATGACAACACTTTGCTGTATATAATGAATCTGTTAAATCTAAACTGTTTTATAAAAACAGGAGAAAGGGAGAATAAATAAATGGCTGTAAAACATCTGGTTAGTATCTGCAGAAAATTGCATTTTTTTCCGTATCTCCAAAAGGTTTGTTCTATCTGTCACCCACCACTTCATTTGAGTTCCTGCAGGCAGCAAAATTATGAAGTCCTGTGGATAGAAATACAGTGTCTGGAGTCCCTGGTAACTTCCTGTTTGGCAAGGACTGAGCTAGTCCCTGGATAGGCAGAAAATAGCTGTAAAAAGACTATTTGGAATGGGGCTGTTTGGTAGACACACAGACAACTCTCAGGGACCTGTAACACATCTCTACTGAAATATTGCATGATGTGAAAATTTGTTCAAGATTCAATTCTAGATGTTTAGTGGTGTTGCATAAACAACAGAGAGACAGAAGAGATAAAGTGAGAAGTTTTCGGGGAAAAAAGCCAGTGCTTTATGGTTCTGATCAGATATAACTAATGGTATGTCACAATGATTAAATCTACCTTGCTTTAATTTGGAACGTGTGTGTGTGTATGTGTGTGTGTGTGTGTGTGTGTGTGTGTGTCTGTGTGTCTGTGTGTTTGTGTAGTCACAGCAAATATCTAAACAACTAAGGTGAAGGACAGAATTTAAGAATTTAAAGTATAGAAAACAGCAGCCATTTAAAACTGAGAAACCAAGATATCTGAAGAAATATACTTTTTAAATTAAGTACATGAAAATAAATATTGATTAATTTCATCTTATAGATACTTCCTTTACATTTGTCAGCATGTAAAATTGTCAGAAAGGAAAAATACATAGCCAAGATCATTTTAAAAAGTCAATTTTATGTAAACCTCTGAGAACAGAATTGAGGGATGATAATGATAATGACTTCATTTGGAAGGTCATAAAACATTAGAAATTTAAGTTTTATAGCCTATCTGATGTTAGCTAATATTTATTGAATATTTGATCTATGCCAGTAATATTCTAAATGCTTCATGTGAGTTAACTAACTCTCATCACATTGCATTCTAATGGGGTCATAACACCTACTTTTCAGGTATTAATCAGTGTGATTAATACTCTGAACAAAGTCAAAATCTGGTAAGCTATGGAGCTGGAATTGGGATTCATTCACTGAGTTCTGAAACTCTTTCTGTCTCTAACCTGGTTCTGAATTATATATGTGAAAATTATGTAAATTAAAATTTTAAGCATCTAAATTCAACCAGGCCACCCAGAAGGCAAAAATGTACTTGTTTTTACTTCATACTCATAGAGAACCAACACTGCATTAAAAAGCATTCTATCTACCCTGAATCTATTAATATTTGTGGGAAGTGGTGGTGATTTTACACACACACACACACACACAGACACACATACACACACACACACAAAACAGATTTGGAATAACAAAAGTTTTTTTGTGAATAATTATCAGGGAGGCTGTATAAATTATTGCATCCTAGGTGATAATACAGACTGAAGTTAATAATTCAGAGAATCAAAGTATAATAAAAGGAAGGGAATCTTTTTTTATTGAATGGGCAGTTCAGTTAGTTGATTGAATTGGCTTGCTTTTTATCATGGTGTTAACTTGCCGACTACTCTGTGCAGGTATGATATTAACATAAGCTCTATGTGAGCTATATAAAATTTTAGCTATTAACAGATACTAGCTATATTCTACAGTTAGCTGTTATTATATAATACATTTAGCAATACCATGCAAGAAGGGTTCTTAGCAGTCCCAGAACTCATTCAATACAAGAGTTCCCTCTGCAATGATGATTTGTCTGATCTTCTCACTAAATTATCAAGGAAACTAAGGCTGACTTCATTTAAATGATTTAGAGTTAGAAAAGGCTTAAGCCTCTGTCTTCCCAATCTGTAGCCCGCTATTCTTATTTCAATCTGTTCTGGCCCAGTGATCTTTGGTTTACTCTATTAGTGGCTTATATAAAGTGGCTATCAAATGGCAACAAAATAAGAAAGACAAAATTATTCATATATCAAAAGACAGAACCAATTGGAAACAAATGAATATCATATGAGGGACTAAAGAGTACTCAGTTTGACTCTTGGATTCTCTATGATTTTATAGCCATCGTCTCTCCCTGCCAAACATCATTATACCTCTACATGCATACAACATGCAAATAACACAACTAAGCTCCTACCTTGTATTCCACCGCTTATGGGCTCCTGGTCCCTTTCTGGGAGCCAGCCCATTGCTTCTTTCATAGGTACCTTCTTTCCAGGATACTTCAGATCTTTATCTTGTTATCAAGGGAAGAAAGAAATCATTCCACATTGCATACATGTATTGAAATATCACAATGATCTCATTAAAATGTCAATTATTATGTGTCATTTTAAAATTAAAATGAAATTAACAAAAAAGAATGTTTGATCTTAAGATATAGGTATTAGAAGGGTAAGGACAGCAAACTGACTATTTCACAAGGCCTGTGATAGGAAATATTGGGCTTCACCAGATGCCCAGTTAGCATGGCACACATCTCTGAACTTACACAAGCAGTGAGGACAGGTTCCAGAACACAACAGCTGAGCACATCTCAAAAATTGTGAATCCTTCATTCCTACCCTCCAAAGTTCATCTGCTGAAGCCATTAGCAATTTGCTAAAACTTTATTTTATTCAAGACTAGAGTAATAAAAGTGATTTGGTAGAGACATACAAGCCCTCATACAAACACCTATATTATTGTATTTTCCTTCATGTGCATGACTTTGATCACGGGTGGTGCAGAGCTGGTAATATGGTAGTGAGGGTTCCAGTTGAGCTGCTTGTCATGTAGTTATTCTCTGTAGTCAAAGATGCTGCTGATGCTGACACTGTTTCCTGCACTTTGCTTCTTACCATTAGCTGTATTTACACATGACCTGTTTTCAGCAGAATTTAGATGCAATTTTCAGCATTGTTTGCATTAGCTTGTTACACTGGGAATTAATGACAACTTGAGTAATTGTTAGTCCCCAGAGAACGGCATTTTATAGCAATCTAGTTTCTAATGCTATGTTTGCCCTCAGGTCCATGTCACAGGGTGGGTGTCATTAAAGACATCATTTATATGCAGAGGTAAGCTCGTTAGCAATATTAGGGCTTTAAGATATTATTGGGTGTCTTTCCTGTTCCTAAAGCACTCAGCCTTCTTGGGAAGCAAGTCCAAATAAAGCTGGTGAGAAGATTACTTTCTCTTTGCCCTCAGATACTGTGGAAGCAAAATGTTGTGTGTCCCAAAACATAATTTCTTTTTGATTTATATTCGTTTTCTCTCCAATTGTCCAATGAATGTATTTTAGGGGCATTTTTTCACAGAGTACTATTCACAATTTAGTGGTTGTCCCCCTTCTGAAATTTCTGAAAGTCTGTGGTTATATTTTCCTCTGTGTAGGGCTCATTTAGTATGCCTGCAATGGTTTTGCCACATTTCCCAAACTTATCCTAAGATGAATTGAACTGCAAGTGTACCAGAGTTGGTGCAGGTGGAGGCAGTCGGGATTGCTCAGTCTCTCCACTACTTCTCTGGAGACCCTGAGAATCCTATTTGTCCAAATAAGCTTAGGTTTCTCTACGTACTAAACCCATGTATCAAGCACTAACTTCATTAGACAGTTTTGATGATAAAATTGAATGACATGTGTAAGTGCCTAGGACAAAGAAGGAATTTCAGAATTGTTCCTAAATGATTGATAGATAATATTCAATAACGCTTACACAGGTTACAGCCTACGTTTGCATATATTATATTGATTCTGTTACTTTTTTAGGTAGGTAAGCATCATTGATTTCTATGTTATAGTGAGAAATTCAAGTCTAAGAGGGGTCAAAGGATTTATTGAAATTCACAAGCAACTAAGACCAAGTCTTTTGACCCTCAATTCCAAGTTCTTCTGAGGCTTTTTCAGTATTGATTGACTCGCCAAATCTATTTTTTTTAACCTTCATTATAAAAAAGTTTAAACAAACATAAGAGTAATGTAATGAATCCTACATGCCTATAACTCATTTTCAAAAATTTGGACATTTTTATAATAACTTCACATATTACTCCATCTTTTTTTATTTTTGGATGCTTTAAAGATATTTCCAGGCATAATTTCCTTTTACATATAAATACTTCATATATACCATAACTCATGAAAACCATTTCTTGATCATAACTAACTAAAAAAACTCACAATTATTCAAATTTTCATAATTAATCTCAAGACTCATATCTTGATTTATATGAAGGTCCACATATTACATTTATTTTTTATGCCTCTTAAGGCTCTTTTATTGTCTAATGGCTCTCCTATTTTTTTTTTTTGAGGCCTAGACAGGGTTTTTCCATGTAGACCAAGCTGGCTTAGAAGTCACTATGTAGCCTAGCCTGGCCATGAACTCATGAATCTACATCCACCTTCTAAGTGCTGAGATTTACAGGGCTGAATACCAGGCCTGGTCCTCCCTACTTTTATTTATTTGTTGTTTATTTTTAAATTTTCATAATCTATTTTTTAAAAAAACTATTATTATTGTACTGGGGTACAATATGTCATTTATTAAAGTTCTTACAATATATCATAGTTAAATTTACCCCCTCCACCATTCTTCTGTATCCCCCCTCCTTACTTTTAATTACATGTCATTGGTTACTAGAGACATTCAGGGTTTTTTAGTTGGTTTTTTTTGAGTCACTGAGAATGACCCATCTTCTAAATTTAGCTGATGTTTACTCAATGGTGCTATTTAACTTGCTCTTCTATCAACCCATATTTCTCACTAATCAGTTTCAAATGTGAATTCTTGATTTTATTCTTATGTAAATTTTTAGACAAGGATGTATCATGGTTATTAATATTCTTTCATTCTTCAATTTGAATTCTACTCCTTAACCCCCATATCATTCTTATCTTACACTTTTTTATTCCTTATTTCATCCTAAATTCATCTGGTGCTTATTCCTTGTCCTTGTGAGGATAGAACATTCATCCTGACTTCTCCAGGACAGATTCTTAATGCTGCCAACTCCTACACTGGTTTTGACTTTCCCTAGCTCACTGTCTTGTGTATGTCACAATATTTGCTCTGCAAAATATTTTGAAGGGATCCTGAGTTTTTCACCTTGCTTTAATGATAATGAAACCCACGCACTGTCTGAATGCTCAGGCTAAATAGAATCTGTTTCTCAGGAAGACATATATATTTCCCTATAAGTCATCTTTTATCTTAGTTCCAAAAGATTTCATAAATCCCTGGCAAATTCTAGAACAAGAACTGTTCAAACCCATAAGAGAATATCCCACATCTACTAAATCTTAATTCCTTAGAATGGGATTTGTATCTCTTCTCTTTATGAATTTTCTGATGTATTTGAGCTCATGAAATTAAACTGCTATCAATGACATGTTTTGGAAAATCGTATTTATTACTAACTTTCTAGTGAAGAATAGGTAATGGACACAGAGTGAGAATGCAGAATTTATTCTAATGTTTCTTGTTGTTCAGCTTCTATTACAGTTCATATGATTATGAGTTTTCATACAATGAAAAGAACTCAGAATAAAAATTACCAGATTATTTTTATGTTTTTGGAAGGAGAAGCAATGTAACAATCTAATGTATCCCAAGAAAAGATCAAGTGACATGCAGACCAGTGTGATGTGGCCACTTGAATATCTGATCTGTTCTTAAATTTTTTTCAGCTTCTTAGACAGCTTTATTAAGATCTGTTTTTGAAATAAACTGCACAAATTTGAAGCACACAGGTTAATACCTGCGAAACTTCACAGGATGTTCAAGATAATAAACATCCCTTGTTCTCAAGCAAGGCAATGAACACATGCATATATATCATATATTTATACAGATAATGACCTATATCACACCCCAAATTTCCTTTGTGAACCTCCACAAAGGTTTCTCCTGCTTCTCAGCCTTTCCTCTTTACTCCATCCTTTTTACCTAGGCAATGACTGATTTGGATTTTTTGCTCTCTATACCGATAGATTACTTTTGCTATTCTAAAGTTTCATATAAATGGAAGCTTACAATATGTACTCATTTTTCAGCTAACTTCATTTACTCAGTATAATTGTGTGCTGTAGCATGTGTCTATAATTCATTCCTTTTTATTGCTGAAAAGTGTTCTATTGCATGGTTGTATCACAATTTGATTATCCATTTTCCTTCTTATGTGTGTTTAGGTTGTTTGCCATTTGAGACTATTACAAATAAATCTACTGTGAGCATTCAAACACAAGTTTTTGAATGGACTTGTGCTTTCATCACTCTGGGTAAATATCAGTGGAAATCATTCTGTGTACTCTACCTAGTGTCCTAGGAGTCATGATGTTTTCTGGCCTGCTACATAGGAACAAGCACTATCTTTGTGAGTTACAGGCAGTGTTATCTCTTAACAATTCTGGGTGATTCTTTCTACCATTTTCTTATATGCATGTACTAATTAGTAGAAGACTGAGGAATCATGGTGGCTCTCTTCAGATCTCCAGAAGTTTCAGTAGGTACTCTTTCCTGTGCAGTACTCAGCCAGCAAACTTTACCAGCCTTGGTCTTGGACTGCCAGATCTATTGCTTCAGTTCAGAATATAGTCTGAGTTTTACCTGGACTTCACATACCTGCATGGAGGGCTGAGATCAATCTCCAGGCGGCAGGCCTCCTTGCCCCTATAATTTCTCATCTAAGGAATTCTTATATCCTTCCTTGCCAATGACAGTCAATATCTTGATGTTTTACTTTTGTTTTGTGACTTTTATTTTACTTTAAACAACTGGATCAGAAAGAGAAGAGGCAAGGATGAGCAGTAAAACTAAGTAGAGAGCACTAGAATTTTTCCTCCCAGGTTTGGAAAGGTTGTGGTTGTCTTCCTTAAGTGATGCATATTTTAGATTGAGGGTAGAATTGAAGTAGTGTGGAGGACTTGACTGGTGTAATAAAACTGACTATATGGAAAGAGACAATACCAATAAGGACCTGGGAGAGGCTGAGGACTTTAAAAGGAGCAACTTGCAAGTACTGTACCACAGAGGTCCTGAGGGCTGTAACAGGGGATCTCCATGTCTCATTATCACACAAAGAATGAAATGACATCCAAAATCAAAACTATCTTCAAATTAAAACAATCTGTAAGAACATTTGCTTTTGCTCCTCTGCACAGAAACACGTATCAATTTATAAGTAGTTCTATAAACTGAACATGCAATGATTTTGTTTCTTCTGTGAAAAGCGTTTTTTTATAACAATAAATAACAAAGTAACAGAAAATGAGCAATAACACAACTGTCAATAATACTCTTAAGTATATCACCCCATCCTCATAAACCTATTTCATGTCAACATTATGCATCTTAGAACACTTTGTGCTTGCCTTTGCTCTTTTAATGTTTAGACATGTTTTGTCTAATTTGTTTGTAGGTGCGATATATTTTTTTAGCAGCTATAATTATTTGGAAACAAATGAGAAACTTCTAGTAGAAAAAATTCCTAAAAAATTAGAGCACATGAGGTGAATGTGCATTTGAAACTATTGCTTTTTGAAAGAAAATGGATTTTGTGATGGAACTATAATAGAAAAAATCATCGCACCCAAAAAGTATTGAAAAAAATCTGAAATTCAGAGTTGACACTATCTGTTGAGAAATAGTGTTTACTATAAGAGGGGAGTGATGATCCTCTTTCATTTGTAAAGAAAAGTATTCCTTTTCAGTTGTTGGAAATCAGAAATATAAAAAAGTGTTTTCATGTATAAGTTCACTGACTTGAAAAATTCCATAGACAGAAGAATAATGTACACAATAACATACAAAACAATCCAGAATGTGTGATGCACTGTTTCCATTAATTCAACAAATATCATGTAGCAACCACTGGTGAAACCAGAGTTTTGGACCCAAGGCCCAAACTCTTGGGATGCCATACACCAGGTCCAGCCACCTGCCCCCTAAGTGCCAAATAAAGAAGCATAGTGAAGGCAGAGAAAAGAGGTTTATTACACAGCTTGGGACATGCCATGGGAAGAGGCAGAATAAGCACTCAGCTAATCTTCAGCCATCTTCAGGGTACAGACATAAGTTATAGGTTTAAGTAGACAAAAGAACTGGGGGCAAAGGTATGCATAGTTAAACAGTCCCAGTTACAGGTGTGGTCTGGTTGGTCTCTTGACTGGTGGAGTAGTCTTGCTCAGGCAGGTGGTCTGGTCCAGTTCTGGGAAGTTACCACCTGGAGGGAGTAATCTGGTTCCTGTTTGAGAGGATTACTCTGGTTTGAGATAATTGCCCTCACTGGGATGGTGGCAGCTCCAGGTGGCTCTAGGTGGTTCCTTGTCATAAAGATGTTATCAGTGCTGTCCTTTCTGGAATTCGAGTTGATTTTAAAGTGACTATAAAGAAAATGGCTTAGAGCAAAGATAGATACAAAATGGAGGCAGGGATGCCAAGCTTCTCTTGTTTTCAGTTAATTTGTGAGCCTAAGTGAGGAGTCAGTGCTTTTCAGCAAAAGCACTTTGAGTGTCTCTTACACTGGGGATATAATGGTCTGGCTGTTAATTTGTGAAAAATGCTCTCATAAAACATCAAGATTATTGTCACTAAGAAGACTATCTTCAGTCTCATTATATTGAAGAAATAACTTAGACCAATCTAAACAGAGTTATAAAAATTTATCTGCAGCAAGTTGGAGTTAATATTAACACAATTGAGTGGTCAGAAATATGATAGTGCTGACAATATGAGTGGAGTATTTAATAGTTTCTCCAAAGTCAAGGAAGACAGAACAAAGACCATATAATGTATACAATGTCATGCTCACCATTTAGACTAAATTTGAATGAGATTCTTTCAAAAGGTGGAAAAGCTTCAAAATTCTCTGAATATTGATAATTCACTACACAACAGTATGCAGGCAACTATAAGGTGACTCACAATATTTTGATATATTTATAAGCAAGGAAATGCTGTATATAATGTTAAAGGAAGCTATTGAGTCATAAAAATAAATTGAACTGATATTAGTATAGAGTCTGTGAGCTCCGTCTAAGAAATTTCAGATAATAGTGAAATATTGAAAGTGGCATTAAATGATATTTCAGGTAGAAGAGTGCAAAGCAATGAAAGGATTTGTTAAATTTAGTTTACAAATTAAAAATTAAAGTTCTCAAAAAATTTTAGCACACGTTAAATGCAAATATCAGAAAAATTACTTCTGGAAGACTTCAAAATAAAATGATAGTTTTTCCTTAAAACAGAAATAATTCAGCAATAGTTTGATATCTTAGAAAAAACAATTTGACAGGCAGAGAAGAATTTTACTTCCTTACTCTTCTTTCTAAAACTAAATAGCTTGAAATTTTATTTTTACAATGTGGTATATACACACTTTAAAAATTATTATTAAATGATTAAATACATATTTCTTAGTCTTAAAAAATATAAGGAAACCCTCCCATTTGCAACAATGTAAGAACATGTTGTAATGTTTCCAACAATATTGTACATACTAGTCTAAGTGAAATACGACAGACAGAAAGGTAAATACTATGTAATTCTGTAATGGGGGGCTTGGAATTAGGATTCCTTCAGGAAATTCTTGGTACCAGGAGAAAGAATGTCTTTATATGCATATTTAGTGGCTTTCATTTCATCTTTTCTATAAATTATGCTGTGGGAAAGGAAGAGCCAGATTCAGAATTTCTCACCCCTCAATTTTAGTCAAAATTGTAAATAAATCCATTTTGCCATTTCTGTATGTTTTATGTCATTTCCTATTAATGCAGAAAAGCATTCAAACCCAGAACCAGGCCTTAGGGCAGGGGGCTTTGGCAACAATCCCACTTATATGAGGAATCTAAAATAGTCAAACTTAACACAAGTAGAATGGTGGTTGGCAGAGGGAGGGGAAATGTAAGATGTTGGTCATAGTATGTAAAGTTTCAGTCATGAAAGATGAGCAGGCCCCAGGGCATCTATTGTATAGCTTGAAGTCTCTAGTTAACAATATTGTACTGAATACTTAAGATTTTACTGGATAGATATACTAAGTATAGATCTTATATTAAGCATACCTGTCAGTATACAATGACAATAATAAATGTAAAGGACGGGGAAATTTGGGGATAATGGAATTTATGGCATAGATTGCCCCAACAGTTTCATAGCTGTGTACCAATCACAACATTCAATAAGTTGTAGCACTACATATGTACAGCTTTTCATCCCTATCATGCTTTAATAAAATGTTTTTATGAACTTCAAAAGGAAAAGCATTCTTTAAAATGTTTACTTTTTCTACATCATTATCTTCTATTGTTAAATGAACTATGCAAAGTTGGCTCCAACCAGAACATTACAACGTGCTTTGCTTCTGAGATCTGTCACAGAGTGCATTGTCTTGGCCAGTTTCTACATCTGCAAAGAATGCTTATTTTCTACATTCTGTCAGTAAAAAATGTCATCCCCAACTGCGAAGGCAAAAGAGGGGTTTGGTACTTTGGAATGGAAGATTACTGAATAAAAATTGGTAAACAATTTATCTAGCCTGAACAGCTTTCTCCATTCCTTCAGAAGTTTCCAACAAAAATACGGATAAGGATAATACAGTCTGCAAAACTCAATCATAAAACCTTTACATTGTATTTACATGATATATTACCAAATGTCCTATTTCAATAAGTTCAAAGCTTTCCACTCTGCTTTTGTTTTGGAGCAATGCATGCTCTTGCTCTTTTTGTTTTGTTTTGTTGGAGGATTTTTTTGGTACTACTAGAATTAACACATTATTTTATGAAAAGATTTCTTTATTGTCAATATAATTCATTTGAAAAGGTTAACATGACACTGTTCATAAAGCTACTTGCTTAATAGATATCAGAGACAAATATTCATTATAATTTCAGTCACCATTTCACTAATACTCAGCTTTTGCCAATAATTGGAATTTTGCAGTATAAGGAATTTTCAAGTCCTATGTGTTATCTGCCTAATAATTACCTTATTTTCTGTTAAATAGACTTCTATCTATCATATGTCTTATTTATGAAAATAAAATACATATGGAAGAAATCATTCCTGTTCATAATTATAGGTATTACCAACTGTGAAATAGGAAGGAATAATAAACCAAGTCTAATGGGATATTTACAAACATAATAATTAAACATTTCTGTCTCAACTTGGAAAACTTAGAATTAGCCTAAAATTGATCTTCAATTGCCACTCTTTTTTATTGACAAAGTACTATAGATTCAAAATCCATTTGCCATGACAACATTTTACTGATGCATAGGTTGAGTTCACAAGATCTCTTGGATTTCTCATGTGTAAAAATTATCAGTAATGGTCTAAGTATTATTCTTAAATCCTTAACATGAGACCTTCTACAAGCAAGGTTCTGTTGGTATTTTTTATTTGGGAGAATTTGTGGTTTTGTGTCTACTTAAGGAAAATTTTGTGTTTCAAAATAATAATCTGGGGTTTTTTGGTTGAAATTCCTAATGATCTAGATCATTTTTGTCTTCATTTTCCATTTTTCTATGGGGTAGGAAGGGACTAATAGTCTCTGCTTTTTTCTTGCATGTCTCCATTCTCATGAAAAAAGACATTCATTGCTGAAATAATAAAGAATGGTATAATCAAGTAATCAGCTACTTCTGTTGTAATTTGCCTTGAATGGCATTACTGTTTCTTTCTTTTTTGCTTTTTTGGTGGCACTGGCCATTAAACTTAGGGCCTTAAGCTTGCTAGGCGGGCACTCTACCATTTGAGCCACTTATCCAGCCCAGTGAATGGAATTATTGCTGCAGAAGGATTTGTGTTAGCTAAACATAGGTCTCTACATTTTTGTCTAAACTCAGAAGGCTTCATTTCAGGACATGTATCATCTCAGAACACAAAGGGCTATCAGTAAGGTAATGAGCTTTACTTAGTAAAGAGTATTTAAGGAAGAAAAATATAGAAATGGCTTCTTTCTGCTCCCATTGTTACCCCATACTCGGGTTCCCCAGTGTTGGTACCAAAGCAAATGAATGGCATTTCCCCTCTTAGAATGGAGATTGTCAATAACGGGTATTTGTGTAGTGGCTTTGCTAGGCCTCATCCTCCATTGTGACTCTCATTTTAGAGCAAGAGTTCACAAACTATGGCATGAACGCCATATCTGGCCTGCTACCTATTTCTGTAAGGTCAGTATTATGGAAACACAGCCCTAGCCTTTGTGTCTGGTTATTTTATCACTAGAATGACAGAGTTGAACAGTTGCAAAACTTTATTCTACAATACCTAAAATATGCGTTATATGGCTCTTAAAATTTTGCCCATTTCTATTCCAGCATAAGATGGGAACTAAGAAGGTACTGGAAGAATAGGAGTGGCTCTCAGGGTATCATTCACAGAGAGTAAATACTATATCAAGGACTCGAGCAACATCTACAACAACTTCCATAGAATTCCACAGGACCACATATGAGCACCCAGGGCTTGCTTCCCATTGGCTGCTGTACTCAAGGACCCCTCTGTTACTCGTAGAGGCTTACTGCCTCTGAACAGCCAGTCTACAGAGAAGAATTTTAATATTTGTTGGTTTAAGGAGCTCTTTCTCATGAGAGTGTAAGAGATTCACTAAAAACTTGAAGTTAAAACAACTAGAGTTCTTGTTGAAAGGGCTTTTTAGCTCGAATCTAAACTAAGATGGTATGAGTATCTAAACCTGAACAAATAGTATGATTCTTCTTTTTTGATTTCTCAATGTCGAACATCATAATAATACACTACAAAATTCACCTTAGTTGGGCTACCAATCAACTTTCACATTACTACCTCCCAAGAGGCTGAATCTCAAACAAATATTTAAGAAGTTTCTTAAAATCTACCAAATAAAATGATGGAACAAGAGAGGTTAGGATGCCTAGAAGAAAGGCAAGACTGGAGTGGTAGAAAAATTAAATTACATTTGAGTGAATTTGAATTATGTGTATTTCCTTCTATTATCTGCAGTTCTGGCCTTCTTCATGCTAAAACATCAATCTAAAGTTTAGGAAGAAAATGTCATATGAAACTAAGAGTTTTGAGGATTAACCCATGAAATAGTCTGGGAATACATGGGTCTTTTCAATTTACAAGTCAAATGGTTCAAAAATCTGTTACATTCTTGCAGAGCTAATCTATGATATTCTAATTGGCAATCCAAATTGTTAACTCAGTTAACTCCAAATTGTTTGGAGTTGTTTGGTGATATATACAACAAGTAGAATAGCAAATCCAAAACTTAACATCAATATCTGCAACAAAATAAGTTAAAAAAAAAAATCCCACTATTAATTTCAAAATTTGATTAAAGGGAAACCAACCACTCACAGCAACAAAATGCACAAGGAATCCCCAACTGAGGGATAAAAGAGAGAAAAGAACATGATTACAGCTATCTAAAAACCAAAGAACCTCCTGTCATAAACAACTACATATTGGAGACCACCATGGGACATTCAGAGAAGAGCAACTGAAGTTGAGAGGGAGGTTGACACTCATAAGCTCCATTAAATTCTAAAACAAACTAAGCTCCCTTTCAGGATAAATCCTCATGCAGAGAAACTTTTTAATAGTGTAGTGTACCCTCTGGAGAAATTTCAAAACAACAGATTGGAGAAATAGGGGAAACTAGGGAATTTTACCTAAAACTGGGCATTGGGGCATAGCTCAGAAATTATAGTCATCATTTTACTACCTTATAAATACATAAGAAGAGAAATCTCTGATTGAAAGCAATTCTAGGTCATCCTTCTAAAATTATACACAAAAATGATCTCACCCACAAATAAACACAGTCAAATATTGTTGCTCATTCTTATTCAATGTGGCTTTAGGAAAAAAGTAACTAAGGAGCAGAATAGCTATTCCACAGACAATTAGGGCAATCTGGAGAGAAGATTCATTAAACAGATGAAAACAGTAAATGAATATTTTACAAGCCTTTAAATTGTTTTAAAAGTTATAATCAGTGAAAGAGAGCATAAAATAGAGATGAAGTGAATTGAAAAACAGAAGATTTGAATACAAAGATTTCCCTAAAACAGAGCCTGAGACAGAGATTTGAGTAGATGTGATTTATTGAGAACATGTTCTTTAGAAAATGAAATCTGTGAGGAAGTACAGAAAGCTGAGTAGGAGAGAAAGCAGTCTGAGAGAGTCTCAGGGCAAGTTTAGATTTGATCTTGTCCAAACTGTGGAGGACAAAAAGTACCCTGGAGGACATACACACTGCAAAGTTGTTTCTACCTTTAGACAAGAAATCCAATCTCTTACACCTTCTACCAGAGAGACATTAGCTGTTGGCCACACTCACAGGAGGGTGTTAGCTCCCAGCAACTACAATATTCTAGAAAAAGTGACAACTGTGTCCTTAGCAGCCAACACTGTCAGCCATTGGAGGATGGGTGTACCATCTACTTAAATGACACCAAATATCCATTGCAAAGGTAAAGTTAGTTATAAGGAAATAACATCAGAGTGATTTGTGTTTTTCACAGCAAGATTTTTTACCAAAATATTTAAGATACTGAAAAGAAGAAATTGATAGCATTTTATTTTCAGCCAAAATGTTGTTCAACTTTAAAGTTTCCAAGCAAGCAGTTATGAAGATGGATACACTTAAGAATCATTTTTCCAATAAGCACTGCCTAGGATATTTAGAGTACAAACAGAATGAATAGAGGTTTATCAATATTATATTATATATATATGGGGGGAGATCAAACAATAGTTATAAGGGAAACAGAATTATAGATGACAGTTATATGCTCTGACCATGTAAATACAGTAAAACTATCATGCTATAAAATAGGAGAATGAAGGTAATAATCAGATAAATAAGCCCAAATGAAAATATGTACAGATCAATAGGTACTAAAACACAGATTTGCTCATGTACCAGTACATATATAAATACATGTGCAAACACATATGGTAACAAGAGTAGGAGTTTGTACCTGTACCTATATTTAAAATATCATTCTATAACTGAGGTCAAACATCTTCATAATATTGACAACTATAAATTAACCTTATTAAAATACTAAGAAAAATACTTCAGATAGGCTATCAAACAAAATGCAACACTGCACTGTTGAACTGTTGCACTGTTGCATTGAGACGAATATAAAACAAAGAGATTCAGATTGGTTGAAAATTCAAAGTAGATGGGCTGGGGTATGGTTCAAGTGGTAGAGCACCTGCCTGGCAAGTATGAGTCTTTGAGATCAAAACACCAACATGGCCAAAAATTACAAGGTAGATAAGTATGTCAGGCTAAAGAAAACAGAGGGTCTCAGTCTTAGTAGATAAAGTACAATTCATGCAAAAAAGCACTAAAAGAAACAGGGACAAAAACCACTTAAAATACTAAGTGATACAATTTAAAATGAATATATTTTAAAAATATTGATCTCATATGATATATAACAGAGCAACAATATATCTTACAGTAGAAGTTAAGACAGATGCAAGAAAACACAAATATTTTCATATTTCTCTCAATCCAATGTTCAAAGTATGAACCTTTTTAGAAACTGTGCCTTTTTTAAAGTACATGGAGCATTTTCAAATACTGGCCTTGCTTTAGTCCACAAGTAGGAACTTAATAAATTCCAAATAATTGAAATGCAAACAAAATCAACTTAATAAATAAAATAGGCTTGCTGTGGTCTGATTGTGTTCCCTTTAAATCCATACATTGAAATTTAGTCCCCAATGTGATAGATTAGATAGTGAAGCTTTGGAAGTTGATTAGTGTATTGTTGATCTTATACAAGTGACCCCAGAGAGCTGCCTAACCCGTTCTACAATGTACGAACACATGGAAGGTGTCATCTGTGTAGGAACAGATTCTCATCAGACATCAAGTCTGTTGGCACTTTAATCTTGGGCTTCCCAGTCTCTAGAACTATAAAAATAAATTTCCATGGTTTGTAAGTCATCTAGTTTTTTGGTATTTTTTAATATGTTTGGGTCATTTCTTCCCCCTCCTTCTACCTCCTCCCTTACCCCTGCCCTCTCCCTCTCCCCCCCATCCCCTCCATACCCGGCAGAAACTATTTTGCCCTTATCTCTAATTTTGTTGAAGAGCGAGTATAAGCAATAATAGGAAGGAACTAGAGTTTTTGCTGGTTGAGATAAGGATAGCTATACAGGGAGTTGACTCACATTAATTTCCTGTGCGTGTGTGTTATCTTCTAGGTTAATTCTTTTTGATCTAACCTTTTCTCTAGTTCCTGGTCCCCTTCTCCTATTGGCCTCAGTTGCTTTAAAGTATCTGCTTTAGTTTCTCTGAGTTGAGGACAACAGATGTTATCTAGTTTTTTAGGTGTCTTACCTATCCTCATATCTCCCTTGTGTGCTCTTGCTTACCACACCAAAAATTTAAAATATACAATTAGCAACTATTTTATCAATGATTAAATATCAATCTGAATTACAGAAACACTTGAAAAATGAAAACAGTATAAAAACCTATGAACTATAGCTTAAATATTTGAGGAAATTTATACCACAACTTACATCAAGAAAAGTGAAAGTGAACAAATTAATTTAACTCAAAAACCTAGAAAAAGAAACACATGATAGACTAAAAGAAAGTATACATGAGGAACTAATAAGAATAAAAGCAGGAACTCATATGTTGGTAAATATAAATTAGTAGAAGTAATAAACCTAAAATACAGTTGTTAAAAATCACTGTAATTTTGAGTTCCTAGTTAAATTGAATAAACAACTCTATGCAAATAAATTTGAAAACTGATGAATTAACACTTTTCTACAGAAATTCAAACTAGTAAATTTGATCACAGTAGCGACAGAGTTCTTTTGCAACAGACCACTTAATAATAAGAAATAGAGGGAATTTTATTGAAACTTTACAGCTCAGGTAATCCTAATACTTCTTAAATTATTCCAGAGCACACAAAAGAGAGAAAAATTCCTCATGTTTTATTTTTTAAAAGTCTGAAAAGATAGTGAAGAAGTAAGAAAAACCTTTAGCCTAAACTCCCTTATCAACAACACAAAATGATTTAAAAGATAGCAAGTGGAAGTAAACAGTCCAGTTAAAAAATGAAACATCACAATCAAATGAATGTTATTTCAGAATTCAGATTCAGATGCCTTTTAAGACAATCCATTAATATTAATCATCACAGTTATAAGGCTAAGGAGACTATTAACTATTGCGGTAAATCCTGGGAGAGCTTGAAAAACTCAATTCTACTTCCTGTTGAAAATGTCCAATAAAGTAGAATTAATGTACTTGATTAACTTTGTCTCTGCATATACATACACACAAACACATACCCACACGTTGGCATATCATATCATACACAGTCATATGTGTGTTGGTGTATACATATGCGTACCTGTGAATAAGCATCTCAAAAGCCAATGTTCCTGCTGAAGTCAAAGAGAGGAAAAGGAAGGACGCTTACAATACCTATACTGTTTACTGTTACATAGATGACATCAGCCTAAGTAACTGACAAAAAATTAGATGTATTAAGATTATAAAAGAAGGAGTAGAGCAAAATCAGTTTTCCAAAAATGTAATTAAGATCTAGAAGCCCAAAATAATCAATGGTGAAATTAATATGATTATATAAGATTTTAGGTAAAATAAAATGTTATAAAAATCATTAAGCAAATATGAATAGCTTTTAACATATAAACATAAACTAATTACAAGATATAATGAAAACAAGACATTGTTTATGAGAGCTAATAAAAAGATACCTAGAAAAAACTTAAAGGAAATTAAAATCTGCATTAATCAAATTAAAAGAATCAAAAGTGGAGTTGGCCAAGAGAAAGGGGGGAAAAAACTCACTGCAGAATGCAAGGAAACCAACTCATTATTTTGAAAACTATTTTCAGAAATTGAGTCAGTGGTTGATTAGAAGATTATTTCATGTTTATTCTACCTTCCTGTAAGCATCTTCCAACTACATAACCAAATATTTAATATTTGATCTATACAAAAGCCATTTTTCACATTTTGCTTTAAGATTCTCTTTTTGTGTTTGGCTTTAAGCAGAACAACTATGAAGAGCATAAATATACAGTTCTGTGTTTCGCCTGGTTGGAATTCATTGAGTTTTTGGTGTAAACATTAATATTTTTCATCAAATCTGGGAAGATTTTGGCATAATTTTCTACCCTTTTCTCTCTTTGTAAGACATCTTGGTCTATTTGATAATGTCTTACAGGGTTATAAGACTCTGCTTACTTTTTCTTTAATCTTTTGTTCTCTCTGTTCTTTGAATTGGACAAATCCTGTGACTATGTTCAGCTTACTACTTCTTTTCTTCTGAAATTTCAAAACTGCTAATGAGCCCATTTTTGAAACTTTCCTTCCAGTTATGGCAGTTTTCATTACTAAAATTTCCTAGTATTCTTTTTATAATGTAATTATGTTTATTGAGATTTCCATTTGCTTGGCCATTGTCAACACAGTTTTCTTTAATTTTTTAAAAAATATTTACATTTCTAAAATCCCATTTCTGGTATCAGGCAGAGTCAATTTTTATTGGTTACTTTGTTTTCTGCTCCTTTGTGCATCTTAAATGTTTGGTTAAGAACCGGACATTTATAAATAAGCAACATATTTTAGAAATCCTGGATTTTATGTTTATTTGAGGACATTTGTTATTTCTTTCCTTTTTTCTTTTCCCTTTCTCCTTTTCTTTTCTTTTCTTTTTTTTTTCTTCTTGCTTTGTAACTTCCCTTAACTTAATCTTTGGGCTCTGTCTCCCTTACAGTTTCTGTCCACAATATTGTTGCACAATTAAAAATATTCATTTTTTTTTTAGCTTAGCCTGTTATGGTCCACTATTCTGTCTACATAGCCAAATAGACAGCCAATAATTTGGACAGACTTTTTACCCTTAAACCTTTCAACCCCTATAGGTCAATCTGTGTGGAGTCTTGAAAGTGAACTAAACTTTTCACTCAGTTCACAGATCTGCTTGGCTTTCAGTTCTCCTTGGTCTCCCTAGAATCTCTCCCATGCGCATGCAGTTTTCCAGTTGTCAGGGATATGGAAAGCACTTACCTTCCATGCTGCTCTCATTTTCTAGGCCTTCTGAGTAACGCAACCTTACCTAACACAGCTATGGGGTTTCCCCATTTATTTCCTACCAAATTCACTGTATTTAGCTGACAAAACTTGGGCTGTAAATCTATCTCCCCTCTCCCTGCAGCAAGC
This sequence comes from Castor canadensis, assembly GCF_047511655.1. Taxonomy (NCBI): domain Eukaryota; kingdom Metazoa; phylum Chordata; class Mammalia; order Rodentia; family Castoridae; genus Castor; species Castor canadensis. The sequence continues at coordinate 32,893,095 of NC_133395.1, read as the reverse complement.
ATGCTACATTTTATGGCAAGACCTATGCTGGAAACATATAGTTCTTTGTGACTAAGCTCCAGGGAAAAAGGTAGAAGAAGCCCCAGGCAAGCACGCAGGCACCTGCTGTTCTTATCTAAAGCTCTAGCATTTTTTAAATAAGTAATGATTTTTGTTTTTTGTCTACATGGCTGGTTTACAAAGCCTGAAATTATTTTTTGACAGTTTTGTTCATATATATATATATATATATATATATATATCACAAAAAAGCACTTGCCAATGTCTTTGTGCTGCTGTAACCAGAATTCACCAGTTTGCTTTTAGAAATGGTACTGATTTTTAGGTGTAGTGTGATTATAATATTTTGGTTATGATTTTAAATAATCTTTAATCTACATTAGATATATATGACAATGTATGACTGAGTTTTGTGATGCTGATATTCAATGTAAAATTATTTCTATGTGGAAGGGTGGATGGAGGTATAGATGAGGCAAAGTTGTATGTGAGCTAATAGTTGGTGAGTCATACTAATGGATACCTGGAGATTTATCACAATTTTCTTTAGTTTTATGTGTGTTTGAAATTATTCATAATAAAAATGTTAAGGCAGAAATAATCAAACTGTAGAATCATATTGTTTGTATGTAGCATCAAAACATGAGACAAATATAACTTACTCTAAACAAATATTATTTTTGAAGCAACTTAACTTCCCTTAAAACATTAATTTGAACTCCTTCAAAAGACAATCTGGTAAGCTACTGAGATTGCAATACAGGTGTCTATAATCTCTTTATTTGCTTTATTCCTTTATTAAAAGCTATCACATCATAGATATGGTAGCTATACATTATTGAATGCTTACTTGAGTCAGATACTATATTTAGCATTTGGCATTTATTGCAAAGGGAGTGTTTGGTGTTCAGAGTTTCTGATGGGCCTGTGCCTATTTCCTGCTCTTCTTTTCTCTTAAAGTTTTGAAAAAAGGAGCAGAATGTGAGAAACACTATAATACAATAAATAACCTCCTATTAAATCTTTTGTGTCAGTTCAGAATGTTTTTGGTAACTTTGAAATAATATAGACTGGAATAGGTAAATAAGGTAGAAAAATATCTTGATATCACTGGAGTACAGGCCCAGGGATTCATGCAACTCTCTAAGACACTTTTGGATTTAAAGGTTTCTTCCCAAACTAACTCTTGGTTCCAGAAATAAAGTTCTTTGAGTCTCCAAGTCTTACTATACACGTCCAGGTTAATCCTGGGGAACTCTCAGGCTTACAATGTAAACCATGGTGTTCTGCTAATGATATAGACACTGTATGACGAGGAAGCAATTAGCTGTTACTTGACCTCAGGACAGTTTGATGGCAGGACCAATTCTCATGAGTGCTAGTTTATGAGCTAGTGCGATTTTCGCCTCTTTCAACAAGGTTTCTGTGTTTGTCAGTTTTTACCACTCTACAGCTGACTGTGGAAAGAGACATCTTTGAAAATCTCTTCCTCTGCTGAGACAGACATGAATTATCAGTCTATATGAGGAGCATGCTGATGTTGTCTTCATCTGAATATTTTGACTTCCAATTTGACAGCTCCCATATTGTGGAGTCATTTGAACATTATTACCTTTACTTATGTAGAACCAGGGATTTTTTCATGATGAAATATTCAGTGGGATGAGGATATGCCTCTGTGCACCTGACAAAATCCTTCTAAAGAATGGTGCCTGCAAACATTGTGAACATAATGTGAATGGGAAGCTGAGGCAGCCTCATCTGATCAGGGAATGCAGATACCAAAACTTTTCCCTGTAACATGGCTGTCTGTCATACATCATAGAATGGACAAATACTTTCCAGTGATGTTGGTGATTGATAATATAAATACTGGACTTCAGATGAGAGAACAGACAGGGAAGTAACTGGAAGTCCAAACAGCTTAATATCCTTAATACATATATAATCTGCATTTGTTTACCTGGCACACTGAAATCTTATTCTCCTTTCTTGGTAAATAATATAAACAAATATTTATAAAATATTTATCATTAACTTTACTATAATGGGAAATTATTTTTTGTCACATGTGCTCTGGGTTTAAGAGTTAATAATCTTACTCTTTGGAGTGTTATTTAATTTCTTATTTGTATAATTATTCCCATCCCCACATTCTTGACTAAAACCATTTGAAAAAGTTTTGTGATAGCTTATAATTTTTGGTAGCACACTTTGTATTATCTGGTACTGCCTAAGAGAAATGAGACAAAGTATAAAAGATTTAAAAAGGGTGGATGATGAAAAGAATTTACTTTGCTTTTTAAACTATGCTACTTCCATAATAGCAGGATAAGAATTGCAGTTTGCAACAGGAGGATCTACTGCTCCAAGAGTACTGTAAATTATCTTCAGAGTATACTTCAAGCTATTTGAATTAAAACATCAAACTCTCTCCAATTCTTTCTGCCAACAATGCCTTGATGAGGCATCTGAGTAAGCCTGATCCCCTGTTCTATTCCTAGTTTTCTTTTCTCATAACATCTGTCACCTTTTATAGAGTTTACATCTGTTTTATCTTTATTGTGTGTCATTTGCTTTCTCTCCCCCTGTTAAAATGAAAATGTCTTATAGGCAAGGTATTTATCTGTTTTGCTCTCTAGTATACCTTTAGTCCACAAAACAATATCATGCATATAGAAGGTAGTAAATAAATGTTTTTCAGATCACTAACAGTATACATGATGCAAACACTACAAAGGTGATTTTCTATGGTTCCACAGAATGGGACATATGGTTGCTTTTACCTAATAAATACATAAAAGCCACCCAATTTCAAAATGTAGACAATTTAATTCATGATTTCCTTAGTCCTTCTGAATCATGTTAACTTATTCAGAGCATTTGTAATTAATGTTGCTCATATACCAGATTAATTGTTCTCTGGAAACTCTAAGATACTCTTTTCTTTGATGAATTTAATTGTTTTAATCTTTTTGAGTTAATTTTTAAAGAAAACCTCTAAATAATAAGTATCTATGAATCTTTTCTTTTTGTGCTTTTTTATACCTGAGAAGTTTTAAAATGTGTGTGTTTTATAACATGTCATCTATTTGTGTATCTCTGTGTGTTTTATGTCATTTGAAAAGAGTTCCTTTTTGCAAGGAATATAAATATTTGGAAGTTTTTATGTTAAGCAGATGGATACTCTATCATTCTTATTTCCTAATAATAGCAGATTATTTTTCTCAGCTACTTTGGACACTGATTCAGGAAAATGGATCATTGGCGATAGCTTCAAATTGCTTGATTAACTTGTTGCCAGTCTACTGAGGGTTCTTTTGATTTGTTAGGACTGGCATTTCTAATAGGTAAAGTGTAGCTCCCTGTGTGTCCACAGCTCAAGCTTAGGGTATTGGGAAGCCTTCACTCTTAGTGTTAGAGCTTTGGGATTTAAGTGTCAGTGTCCCAGCACTCAGCAGCCTGCGTTTCTCTTAGCAATTAGTGTTACAGATCTGGGCTGCTCCTCAGCAGCCTGAGATAACATCTCTCAGTGGCTTTCTGGAACTCTTTCAGCAGCAGGTTTTACACCTCTTCTGCAGTCTCTGTTCTCTGTGTTCTCTCTAATTCCACAGTCTTGGCTCCTCACAGTCCCTTTGCCTCATTCAGTCTCTGCTCTCTGCCATCTCTCATCTTTTCAGCACTTCTGTAGTCCATGTAGTCTCACCTGGACTGATCTCACCTGTTTTTGTGCAATCAGCTCAGTCCAACACCCCATAGTCAAAGGCCACAAATAGGCAATATAGCCACTTGGATGAAGCCTTATTGGGTCTATACTGCACCACAGAGAGGCTGCACAGGAGGGAGGCCCTCAGGACTGTGTGACCAGGGTGAGAGGAAGGCTGCTTGTATAACTAAACATGCATAGACACTAGCTGTCATAAATTGGTGAGGTGCTCCTCCTTATTGTGTTGAGGACTGCTGCAATGAAGTCTGGAGTAGCTGAGGAGGGATCATTTAAGCTTCCGATGAAGCTGTAGTGGCTGAAACAGAGCCTTCTGGGCAAAGCCCTGGTGGATACCTGGCCATGGCAGTTTCAGTGGTTTCTCTGATGGGACAAGGTCCCTTCCAGGAATTGCAGCCAGTCTGCAGTCTTCTCTGGTCATTAGTGGCTGGAGCAGATCCTCTCCCAGGCAGCCACTGGGACACAATTGTTCTGAGATAGCTTGAGGACTCCCCTGGCTGCTTGACTGATAGCTCCCATGATTTCTGAAAAAATGGCTGGAGCTAAAGCTGAGAATTCTGCCTTCTGGATGGAACTTGAGGAGCAGCCACAATGTTCATCACAGCACTGCTGAGCTACTGGAATACAGAGATAACACTATGGGTTCCAGGTGGCTCTAGCTTGTGTCTCTGCTCGCCCTGAGGTAATCATTTTGCTCTGCTCTGGATAGCTGCCTCTGAGGCCATGTGCAGAGGAAGGATCTGACAGCTGTCAATCAAGCAGCCAAAGGCCAACTCCTGTTTCATCTATTTAAAGAAAACAATTTAAAGAATGCTTACAATAAAGATCTATCATGTAATTAACAAGCTTAACAGTGTTTACCTTCCAGCCAAATATCCTTAGGGTATTTGAGTACTGTTAGGATATCCGCACGGTCTTAGGACACTTGGGCTTAGAACAAATCCACCCACATTCTCTGACCCTGGCCCACTAAATTAGATGTCACAACAGCCTGCATGTCTTGGGGAAGCTTTGACCACAGTCCAGTCTGAGTACTGTTGATCCGGTCATGTCAAAAATGTTAGGAGGCAAGGGGCAAAGGACTACCCTTTACTCTCTGGGCCTCAGCAGGACATTACTTGGATTGAAGACTCCAGAAAACTTCCATGAGCACAGATTGTTGATGCTAGGTTGGAGATGTGGGTAGCAGCAGGCCTCAGTGGACCAGCTACTCCTTTCCTAGCTATCTTTTTACTAACCCCAAATACCAAACAATATATCTTATTCTTTAGGAAAGAGACAAAAGCCTCAAGGGTCACTGTTGCCAAAACAGCCATTTACCTTCAATTTAAGACACCAGAAACACTATACTGGGCACCCATGTCTTCTCACTATCTACTTGATATGAAGAAGTTCTTTATGGATACAGAGGACAATTTGCATTGGATAGAGGCATATCGATGTACCCATCGGAGGGGAGAGGCAGAGCCAAAATATTTTTATTATTTATTATTTATTTGTAGTACAAGCCCAGAGCCTCATGCATGCTAAGCAAACACTCAACCACTGAACATCCCCAGCTGTTAAAATTTGTTTGTTTGAAATTAGAAATAAGGGCAAAATAGTTTCTGCTGGGTATTGAGGGGGTAGGGGGGAGAGGGAGGGGGCGGAGTGGGTGGTAAGGGAGGGAGTGGGGGCAGGGGGGAGAAATGACCCAAGCCTTGTATGCACATATGAATAATAAAATAATAATAAAAAAAAGTTTGTTTGTTTATATATTTGGGGTTTTTTTTTGAGACATAGTATCACTAGACTGACCTCAAACTCATGATCCTTTTACATCTGCTTTCTGACTCTGGGTTTACAGGCCTGTGCCATCACCACGGCTTAGGCCCCATCCTTAAAGACCTCACCACCTCCCAGTAGGGCTTTGGTCTGGGGACCTAGTCTTTATTTTTTTATTTACCTATTGGCAATATTGGGGTTTGAGCTCAGGGTCTCACACTAGCTAGGCAGGTGTTTATTACTTGAACTACTCCATCAGCCCTAGAGCCAAACTGTTTTAAACCATCTTTTGTTTCCTCAATTTCTTATTTTGTGGTAAACATTAAAAGTTGTTAAGTTGTTATTATTCCAAATAATGATACATTTTAGCAAAAATTATTCATGGATAGTTAACTATAGGATTTTAAGACAATACTAATAGGAACTTGAGGTCATAAAAACCTAAGACTAAGTCATAGTATTCATTTATTTAATACACACTCAGAGTGTTTACTATATGGCCAGCTACCAGGTGATCAAGAAATCATTGGTCCTTGACCTGAAAGATCTCTTCCTGGAATTAACCATGTATCAAGTATTTACGTTAAGCTAAAGATTATACTCTGGCTTGAGCAGTTAATATACACAGCAATAGTTCTTACCACAAAGAAATACTTATTTGACATTGCTTGTCAGATACTGTACTAGACTTCTGAGATACAAAAAATGAATCAACATTGTCATTACCTATGAAGATGACATACCATAAAATTAGAGGACACATACTGACTAATAAAGTTAGAATGGGTATCAGGTTCTTGAAAGAATAGGATATTTTAAAGTGGAATAAAGATAAGCTAAAAGGCAAAGAAGTATACTTCTCTAACTTTAGAACTTCCTCAATTATTTTTGCTCTGAATATTTTTGACATGAAAATAGAGGCTCCAGAGTTAGGCAGAATATGCCAGGTTGATTTGTGACAGTATGAAAAAGCCCTTGACATTTCTTTCACAATCAATCACTGAACACATGAAACAAGCATAAGGCACTTGTTTAAGGCAGCCATAATTTAGCTGAAATTGATCACTTAAGGAAGATAAAGTATCTGAACCCTAATGTGGCTATCCAGGAGCTGAACTATCTCCAGACAAAACCTACAAAGCCAAAATGTGAAACTAATTGATTTATACACAACTCAGTCACATGAATCTTCAATGATCCAGAGACAAGTTACTCTAAGTTGTTAAAATATCAACCTAGGTAAGAAAAAAAGGATTAACACTACTTTACAATCATGAAAACAGAATTATTTAAAATTCTTAAAACTTTAAAAAATTTTTAAAAGGGTTAGGTATTTAGGGTGGTTAAGGAAGAGTAACAGAGATGGAGTGAATTTGATCAAAGTACATAATATGAATGCTGTAAACATCACAAATGAAACCCCTTTACATGATTAACTTATGCTGACAAAATTTTTAAAAAGGGTTATTATATTTAACGTCAGCCTTTAAACCACTGAGCTAAAATGTCATTGTATGTTAATTAGTGTTAATTAACATAAAAATTCATGAAATTAATATAAAGAACTATGTGTGTGAAAGTGGCATTATTCTCATTATGATCGCTATTGCTTATCTTGTCAGACAATAAATCTATTTTTCACAGTAGATGTTTATAATTTTAAGTTAAAGTAGGGTTTTATGTCAGAACTGCAAGCTTTGTCAAAATTGCAAAGACATGTTGCCCTGGGAATTATAGAGATTTGCACACAGATGTCGACCGTTCTTTTTGTCTCCATGAAAGGCCCTCTTGTTGTTGGATCTTTCCCTGCCACATGAAACAAAGGTTGGTAGAGAACTGGTCAAGTTATTATACATGGCATCCTGTGGTTCCCTCAAGGAAAGTGTGACTAGCAGCAACATTTACCAACCTAAAGAAAGAGACCTGGAAGCATAGATGAGAGATAGATGATGACAGATAGATGATAGGTAGTTAGGTAGATAGATAGATAGACAGATAGACAGACAGACAGATAGATAGATAGACAGATAGAAGCTGTGTATACCCACTTCATCATCAAGCCATAAAAGGCAAATAAATCTTCAATGCAGGTTAAATAACAAACACTTGCCAACCTCTGTGAATAAACTATATTAATTTATATTAATATAAATTAAAATAATAAGCCATGTCTCTTCCCAAGTCCCCTTAATTAAACCATCCCTGGTTCTTTTCAGTTCTATCATAGCAAATATCTGATTCATGGTCAGATGTCATACTGTTGAATGTTTTCTAAAAGGATCTTATGATTGCCTAGGAAAATGGATCAGGCAACTCCCAAATACCTTTCTGGACAGTTTTAAGGTTTTATATCATAAGTAGAACACAAGATGTACCCTTTTAAACAAAAGAAAACCTTAGAAACTAGCAATCAATCAGAATCTTAGAACAGCCACAGTGATGTGGAAAGCCCTCGGCATCTTGCTCATGCCTCCCTCACAGTTGTCAGAACATCATTGTCAGTTGAGATTCATTTCTCCTGTTAGAAAGAATGATGTTGAAACATAGCATCATTACAAAGAACCTAATGAAGTTTTTCTGAACATTTTAATCATGAAAAAGTTCAGAATTTCTTTCACCAACTAAAAGAAAAAATAAGAATACTTTAAATTATTTTTCTTTCTTCACCTTGCTGAGCTCTGCAGAGGAAATACCTGGAGTGGGGAGAGAAGGAAAGAGACAAAGGGAAGAGAGAGATGAAATAGGAAAAAGAGTCAGAGGAGGAAGAAAGCAAGGTTAAAAGGAAAGGGGAAGAAAAAGAGCAATATTGTCTGGCACAGGAATACTTGATCAAAGGAATAGGAAATATTTCCAGGAAGCTTCTAATTTTCTGCTAACAAATTTCCCCAGGACATATACACAATAGGAAAAAATATGGTTGAAAAATGCTGTATTGTCAAGATGTATGTATGTAACATTTAAAGATTCAACATTTTAAAATATTTTTCTAATAGTATATATTAATTTTACAAGGGATTCCATTGTGATATTTCCATATATGTGTATAAATACTTTGGTATGATCTTTGTCTTTTCCCAGTCTGGCTTATTGCAGTTAACAATCTGTACTTCCATTCATTTTCCTCCAAATGACATAATTTCACTCTTCCTTGTGGTTAAATAATCCTCCATTGTGTATATATACCACATTTTCTTTATGTATTTATCAGTTAATGGGCATCTGTGCTGATTCCACAGCTTGACTATTGTGAATAGTGCTGCTAAAACATGAATGTACATATATCTTTATTGTAAACTAATTTACATTTTTAATTTACAGGATCATGTGGTAGTTGTATTTTTAGATTTTTGAGGAACCACCATACTGACTTCCATAGTAGCTGGGCTAATTTATATTTCCACCAACAGTGTATAAGGGCTCATTCCCTTCCCTATCCTCACCAGCATTTGTTGGATACAATGTTTCTTAATAGAATAGAATACCAATTAAAGAACTTCACAAGAAGGAAAGTTTTGAAACCTTGTTCTTGCTAATGCTGGATGCCCAGATGCTGTTAAACCCTCAAAATGTTGGGCTTATCAACAGGAAGAGGGTCAGATCAGCTAATGGTCCACAGCAGTGGAGAAAGCCATCCAGGGAAGATCAGAAGTCATAAATCTCAGTTTGAAGCACACTTGGGAGCAGAAGACAGACCTCATAGTTAGAAATGAAGGCATGCTGGTAGACTTCATTAAATCTTCCTTGCTGTGACATGAAAATAGAATTTGGCTGATCAAAATGTACATCAGCACTTCCTCAACTGTATCTCAAAGAGCCTGCTGGCCCACTTAAAATGAGTTATTATCATTTCTACATCTTCTAATAAACAGTGGGGACACATTCCATTAGATCATTTATATTCCATCATTCATGCAAGAAAAAAATCATTTTGAGTATCTCACTCCTTATGAGACTGTATTCTCTCTTACTGGAAAAAGAAAAATCTGTATAATCCTCCACATTTCCCATTATTATCTTATTCAAATTACTATTAATCCCAATAAATACATAATATTGATTTCAATTTACTTTATCTAATGTTACAAAATCAAAAATGTAGATTCTGTTTTAATTTTAACAGTTTATTTAAGTATGTCTACAGTTAAAAGATATCTCAATTTCTTTTCAGAAATATAAACTATTAACAGTTATTGCTTTATCATGAAAATTCAGGGTATTTGCTCTTACCCCAACCACTCACATTTGCTGAAGAATGATCACTAGTGTTCCAGACATCTTCCAATACACTTTAAATTCTAGGCTGATTTTCCACATAGAATTTAGGAGTTGTATGCACATTCTCCAGGCAAGAAAATGCCAAAAAATATTTGAAATAAGAATTTTGAAAAACAGAATCTAGGAGAAAGATTAAATGTGTTTCCTACACATTTAAGAGTTGATGTTTAAAATTCAGTTGATTATTATTTTAATTGGAGCATTTAGTCTATTATAGCTAATATAAACATTATAGTTTGTTGTTTATATCTGCCATATTACTGTATCATTTTTACTTATATTGTCTGTTTTTTTTTTTTTTTGGTCCCCCTGATATGTCTTCCTTCTTTCTTTTGAAGTCCTGTTTTATTATCCAATGTTTTCTCCTTTTTGTTTTGGAAATAATATATTTATTTGTTAGTTGTTGCTCTAGAATACAATGTATCTGCTTTATTATACAAGTGTAATTTTTACCAATCAACTTTATCATCTTCAAAATGCAAGGGTATTAGAACTTTTAACTCCATATCATAGTCATAGAAATATGTTTCACAGAACTCCTGTTCTGGAAAACACAGTTGACTCTCAGCCTAAACTAATGCATCTCTAGATTCTCCACCAATTACATATCAAGGCCACACACTCAGTGATCAGCCTGTTCCTCCATGATGGGGTATTCCCTAAGGAGCAAGTTTTGCTTGAGAACTCCCCATTGGTCGGTTCCAACATTCTCAGATGTTTCATATGTCTGAGAATCCATTCATTCCACTTTTGTAGATTATATTCATGGTATATAAAGAAGTTTCTTTGTGGTAGTTCCATACATGCATATGATATTGTGTTTCTTCCTATTCACTTTACACATGTCAGAACTATATTGTGGTCTGAAGATTCTCTTCACTTTCTCTGATCTCCATTTGTCCTTCATTGACATTTGTTCCAATCACTTCCTTTTATGTTCAATCTCATTTGGTACCTAGTTTTTGAGGCTCCAAACTAATACAATTCACTAATTTAACATCATGTTGAGATTTTATCTCTCTCTTTGTAACTTCATTGAGATATTGCAATTCTTTTATATAACAAAGGTTCACCCAAACAAAAAATATTTGCTGATTTCTTTTGTACGTTTTTTCCTTCTTATATCTCAGCACTTACATTTGAAATAATTTTTCTTCTACAGGAATTTTTTTAGGAGTCATTATGCTTTTCCAATTGTTATACTTCTGAAACTCTGATTCTATGTGTATTAAACTTTATATCTTTTAATTTTAAAAATATTTCTATCACTTTGCCTCACTAGATGGTCTTCTCAATAATTTCTTCTGATTTACCCTCCTGTTCATGTATTTTCGTTAGAGGTATATCAAAATGGCCAATGTACTTAACCTTGTGGTATTTTGCATCTTTACACATTCACACGAGATATAAATTTAGGCTGGATATCCACAGAAGAGCTTTGCTGTGATTATAAGTTCCCACTTATGATTTCCATCTTGTGGCACTCTGGCTAGCATTTTTTTTGGCAGTGCTAGGGTTTGAACTGAGGACCTTGTGCTTGCTCAGCAGATGCTCTAATGCTTGAGTCACTCTGCCAGCCCTTTTTGCTTTGGTTATTTTTGAGATGTTGGCTGACTTTATGCTTTGGCTGGCCTGGACCATGATCTTCCTGTGTGTGCTTCCCACATAGCTGGGATGACAGATGAACCACTGTGCTCAGACATTGGTTGAGATGGGGGTCAAATGAATTTTTTTGTTCAGGCTGGCCTCAAATAGCAATTCTTTTCAATCTCACTCTCCTCCACAGACAGGATTGTAGGCATGAACCACTGTATGCCAAGTTCTTGGTCAGATCTTTTAAAAGTTGAAGACTCTTTCCTTCATGTCCACAAGACCAAAAAACCTCCCAGTTCTAATTCACAAGGTTTTGTAACATGCCGTGAACATAAAAGCAGCTTCAGAACACAGCTTACCTGAGTTCTCACTTTCAACTAGATTTTAGCATGATGACTCCTTACGCTACTGTCAGTTCTTCAATATTTTAAAAGGCCTTTAAAAAATTATTTCATGAAGCATTCACAATTATTTTCAATGGAACACTTTTTTTAAATAATATAGCTCATTGTGTGATTAGAGAGAGAGTTTCTAACCTAGATCTTATAGAAGTAAAATAAGAACAACTGATTATAAGACAATATAGATGAAAGTTTGTACAGATATTCTACATTAATTTTCTATATGCCTTAAAATTTTTGGTATAAGCCACATTGAGATTATCAAACAAAATACATGTGTTGTTTTTTAGTAATGGACCTACAATGGTTATTTAGATATCGAAAATATAATAATGCATATACCATTGCTTGCATTAGATAGACAAGACCTATCTAAATTGAAAAGTGAAAATTGTAGTAGATATTTCTAAGTTATAAGAAAGCACAATTAAAGAAAGAAAATATTCCAGATATTTTACAAGAGAAATGTCAAAAGAGCTAAAATTTAAGCCGTGGGTCTATAATGCAACCTGCTTAGAAAAGCCAATCTTTAAGCACAAATTAACATGTTGATGTGGACCTCTCATAACACTAATTATAGTTAGTGCATACATAGATAATTCAGTTCTAGAAAATGGTTTACTACAAGTAGATACTAGTGTGAAAGAGTTAACCCAAGTTGGTATGAGTTGAGCAAATAAATGTTCTTCAGATAAATTAGTGCTATCACACTAAATGAGGTAGCAATGAGCCTTCCCCTGTCTAGGGATATTCATAATAATCATTTGGCATGTGATTGGGATTTGTCCAGAAAATGAGTCTCAATAGAACAATCTCATTCTCAATTTAGTAAGGAAAACTTAATCTATTGAGATGAGTGAAAATAGCAGAGGTCACCCTACAGGAAATACAAGACAGAGTATTCACTTAATTTAATTACAGTTCCATTTATTTTAGCTTTACATCCTTTATACATTGTTCTAGGGGGAGGCAGGAAAACATGGCTCCAACTCCATCTCCTAAGTTTTTCTTGCTAGACTTCTTTCTAGCAATATTTTGGTCTCACAAGCATTTTGATTCTATTGAGATTTGGACTTCCACTTACATAGAATTCTTTGTTCTTTCATTTTATTTACTAGTTTCTGTATCCAATAAATATTTATTGGACAAATAAGATGTGTCCAGCAATGCCTAGGGCCTAGAGAGTCAAAGTTTGAGAACCCTGTAAGACAAGCTGATTTTCTCATGTGAGAAAAGAGAACATAAACATGTGAAGTAGCAAATAAGCAAGGAAATTTCAAAAAGTGAAAAAATGCTGTAAAGAAAATAAAATGAAGCCATGGCAGGAAGAGTAATGGAGTTGAGTGACAAAGGGCTTGTAAATTTAGCTACAGGAATCACAAAAGTCTATCTGAAGTGATAACTTTTGGACTGAGACTGTGAAGAGTCAGCCATGCAAGGATTAGTTTAGATATTAAATGTAAATCACGTGGTCCACTGAAGCACAATGCACAAACTCCTCAAACCTCCTCTTTCCCTAGCCTAATACCCTGTATCTCTCTCTTAACATCAATGGAATGCAATAATGAGAGGAAACTGGGGAAAAGAAAAAAAATATTTTGCATATGCTAGTGCCCACCAAAATGTCAAAAGTTGTAGATTAACACATGCATGGAAAAGGAATCTGGTTAAAGTTTTAAGAAGATTTATGTAGTTTTGTTTCTAAAATTCTAACGTGTGGCTGACATAGTGGCTCAAGTGGTAGAGTGGTTGCTTAGCAAACATGAGGTCCTGAGTTCAAACCCCAGTACCATCAAAAGAAAAAAGTCCTAAAGGAAATTGAATCATTACCTTATAAAGAGAATGCTGAAGTATAAGGACAAGGATATATACTATTCAAGAGAGGATGGCCACCCAGTGTTCTCCTTTATCTCCAAATATATTTATGTTTGCAGTAGTGCATAACAGACAGGCAGAGAGAGAAATGCACTGACTAGATTCTGACTAGATTTTTACAAACAACAGTGTTTGTGTCTCTCTTTTATCAGATTCTTTTCCACCTAAAAACTTGAAGACATGAGTGAATGAACCTTGGATTAGAGTCAAAAGTCATGAAGACACCATGATCTTTCTGAAGCCAGGCATAGAGGCCTCACAGAGGTGGAGAGATCATAGCTGGGAAGCTATGATCCATAATGCTTTCAGATTAATATAGTCATGAACTAAACAGACTCGACATCAAATATCAACTTTTTTTCTTTCCTGGCCTATTTAATATTACATTTTATATATTTTTGAGGGCCTTTTGGGGAGATGGATAAATTTGCTTCTTTGAATGGCCACGTAGAAGTGTTGTCCATTCTTCCAAAGAACATGAAGGCTCGTGGAGAAAATACGTGTGTTAGATAAGCTTCACTCAGGCATGAGTTATACAGATTTTGGATATGAGTGCATTGTGAATGAACCAATAATATATATCCAATAAGAGTTGCTTAAGTAGAAATACATACAAAACTTGGCTATATGTTAATCGATTAATGAAAATATGAGCAGAGGCGTACAGGAACCTAACCTTGTGTTTTTTCTAGAAGCAATGGTCCAGCATTCACTAATTCTGTGTGTGTGGCAACTTAATAGATAGTAAGTTTTACAAGTAGAAAGAATTGATATATGTCCTTTCCTGTCAAGACTATGTGGGACAAATGCTCAGAGTTTTCTTCAGTCACTTCAGCAATGTTTTATGCAAAATACTATTTTATATCCTATATAAATGCAAGAAACTATGGGAGGGGGGACACAAAAATGACCAGAACTCAGTCCTTGTCATTTAAATGCTTATAAGTTACTGCGTGAAGCAAACATATGTATGAAAATGTTGACTGTGATGAAGGTTACACTTTGACTTCAATAAACTTCTCTTAAGCAATTGACAAAAGTGAGACTAAAATGTTTACTCCTATTTTCCTTTTAAAATTCAAATTTAAAATATGATATTATATGCCTATAATAAAAAATTGGTTTCTCTAACCAGACTCATAATTGCCAACAAGTTGCAACGTGGCTTATTGTTTATGAAAAATAACTCATGACGTATTTTCATTCTTGGACTACATCTGTGGGTGTATTTTAACAAAAGTAAGACCTATCCTTTCATTAAACTGACTTTTGCTTTTACTGTATGTCGTTAATTTGTTAAAAATCTTTCTATAAGGCCATTATGGCATCTCTGACTCCTCCATATTTCCATTTTACAGCCACTTAATTATTATTTATGACCTCCATTCTTTCCTATTTCTTTCTTATCCTGCTTCTGTGTATCTTCTCCAACACCAGAAGCTTACACCATCTCACCATGTGAAGCAAGCTGTTCCCCTTATCCTCCAATCCTTCCAGATGTTGTTGTCCTCAGCAACTTAGTCTTTTACATAACCTGGCAAAATGTCATAAGGAGTTGTTCTTAACTACTGGTTAGGTAAAGCACCTTAAATAGGACTTTGCAAATAATGATGCAAATGACTCTCAATTGATTTATGCTTCAGTTTTTAGCTGAACAAATGAATTAAAATGTTTTCCCACATTTCTTCAGTGTTGTTAAGAATTTAAATGAATCCTTCTATTTTGTGGGTAATTTTCACATTGTAATGGAAAGAAAATTTGAACAAGTGATGATCCAGTATTGCTATGTTTCAAAGGTTAATTAGACTGGGATAAAAATTACTTCTGAAAGAGTAAGCTTTTGTTTTCCAGAACACTTTCTTATTTATATCTTTTAAGAATATGAATGTCTAACTAGAAAGAACATTTGTCTGCCATTAATAGTGTCTCATATTTTGCCTAAAACATAAAAATAAAAATGACATCAGTGTAGTAAAGATGTAACTTGTGACCAAATTAAATACCCTATTTTGTTTTAACTATTAGAGACATGAAACACATGGCCTCCATTCAAATGTCTACATTGATGAAATAAAAGGCTGCAGTTTCCTCAGACTGTCTATTGACACACATAAAGAGTTCTCAGAACTTATGGCAGAAACAAAGAATTCTAACATTGAGCTTTCCCCAAGCTAACAGGCACTAGCATTGAAGAATGAAAGTGAACTGAACACCATTCCAATTCAATGATGACAATTGGATCTCTGTTTTTTAAACTACTACACCATCTCAATTATTAAGCATTATCTGAACCACATATTTCTTCCATCTCTATCTTATTCATTATCTAAGTTTTTAGCTGTGGTTGCCTCTTCTAGAGGCTAGTTCACCCGGCTGAATTCTCTACATGATATGTTTAAGCTTCTTTACCGTAAAAGATAAAAATACAGTATGTGTGTCACTTAAGCAGACATGGAATATGCTTGAGACTTTCTGATGGTGATGATCGTGTGAGATACTGGTAGGCAGATACACTAATAATGTCAGTTCTTCAGAGCTGAGCCTGGTAAACTTAGTTTATACAGAGGAATTTGAACATTAAAAGAATTCACAGAAAATGTATCTTGATATTGAGTGTTCTGAGTATCTGTAATTACCTCAAGAAGCACTTTCCTAGGCACTCATACATGAAAAGCAAAGGGCAAAGTTCATCAGTAACAAAAAAGACATAATCCCTAATATTAGAAAAGCTAAATACATAGTAGAACCAAAATTCAAAAAGACATGAAAAAAGTTAGGAAAAAGGTAAATATCTGTGTTAGTCACTTTTCATCACTGTGACAAAATACTGGAGAAGACACGTGAGGAAGGGTTTACTTTGGCTCAAGGTTTTAGAGGTTTCTTTCAGTCCATGGTCAACTGGCTTGATCATCATTGTGGAGAGGATATAGTGGAGGGCAGGGTGGAGCACAGCTGCCTATTTCATAGCAGCTAGGAAACAGAATGAGACAGAAAGGGGCCAGGGACAAGCTAAACTCTTCAAAGGCATGTCCCCCCGTGACCTATTTCCTCCAAGTGCCACCCTCCCTTCTAGTCTATCCAACTATTAGATTAGCAATGGATTAACCCACCGATGAAGTTAGCACTCATGAGCCAATCTCCTCTCTACAGTGCCACTCTGGTAGGGACCAAGCCTTCAACACGCGATTCTTTTTGAGGAATATTTCACATTCAAGCCATAACAATATAAAAATAAGATTTAAATATATAATTAGGAGAGAAGTATAGGTTTTAAATCAAAACACCATCTTGCTGGTACTTTTATCATATAGACCAGGTGGGTCTTAAAGATATGTTTGAACAGAGCTCAGATTTGGCTGAATTTGCAAATGAAGACCAACTCTCTTCCTTTTCTTCTGCTGTGCACTTAATGAAGAAGAGTGGAGAAGCTGGAAGAGACCAATCAGACTGTGAGCCAGTCACGTGTCTCCTATCTCTATTTCTTCTTCAGTTGTAAGTCTCTAGCCACTGTTGCCTCTCTATAACCTTCTTGATTTCTATTATTTCATGTGGTTTTTTGTTTTCTTCTATTTTCCATCTAGTTAATTTGTCTTCTCTAATTTCTTTCTTTTTCCTTGCTAGCCTACATTCACAATAAGAACTTAAATTTTTCTGAGCCTTAAGGGGAACAGAAGAGCTTCTTTCTTCTTTTATATGGTATCAGGCATAATTTTATATTGGGCATAATTTTATATCAGGCATAATTTTAAGCCTGTAGAGTTATTATTTCATCTCTACTCATCCCTAGAGCTTTTGTTTTACCAAGTCAAAGACAAAATGTCTAGTTATAGTACTCTTTTGGTGTCTGAGTTTGCAGGAGGCTGCCTTTGTGATAACTGTATTAACTTTCTATTTTTAAAAAAGGGCAGACTCAAACAAAATCAAATACCTAGGTGTAAACCTAACAAAAGATGTGAAAGACCTCTACAAGGAAAACTATACACTTCTGAAGAAAGAGATTGAGGAAGACTATAGAAAGTGGAGAGATCTCCCATGCTCATGGATTGGTAGAATCAACATAGTAAAAATGTCGATACTCCCAAAAGTAATCTACATGTTTAATGCAATTCCCATCAAAATTCCAATGACATTCACTAAAGAGATTGAAAAATCTACCGTTAAATTTATATGGAAACACAAGAGGCCATGAATATGCAAGACAATACTCAGTCAAAAGAACAATGCAGGAGGTATCACAATACCTGACTTCAAACTATATTACAAAGCAATAACAATAAAAACAGCATGGTACTGGCACAAAAACAGACATGAAGACCAGTGGAACAGAATAGAGGATCCAGATATGAAGCCACACAACTATAAGCAACTTATCTTTGACAAAGGAGCTAAAAAAATACGATGGAGAAATAGCAGCCTCTTCAACAAAACCTGCTGGGAAAACTGGTTAGCAGTCTGCAAAAAACTGAAACTAGATCCATGTATATCACCCTATACCAAGATTAACTCAAAATGGATCAAAGATCTTAATATCAGACCCCAAACTCTTAAGTTGATACAAGAAAGAGTAGGAAATACTCTGGAGTTAGTAGGTATAGGTAAGAACTTTCTCAATGAAACCCCAGCAGCACAGCAACTAAGAGATAGCATAGATAAATGGGACCTCATAAAACTAAAAAGCTTCTGTTCATCAAAAGAAATGGTCTCTAAACTGAAGAGAACACCCACAGAGTGGGAGAAAATATTTGCCAACTATACATCAGACAAAGGACTGATAACCAGAATATACAGGGAACTTAAAAAACTAAATTCTCCCAAAACTAATGAACCAATAAAGAAATGGGCACGTGAACTAAACAGAACTTTCTCAAAAGAAGAAATTCAAATGGCCAGAAAACACATGAAAAAGTGCTCACCATCTCTAGCAATAAAGGAAATGCAAATTAAAACCACACTAAGATTCCACCTCACCCCTGTTAGAATAGCCATCATCAGCAACACCACCACCAACAGGTGTTGGCGAGGATGCGGGAAAAAGGAACCCTCTTACACTGTTGGTGGGAATGCAGACTAGTACAACCACTCTGGAAAAACATTTGGAGGCTAGTTAAAAAGCTAG
Organism: Castor canadensis; assembly: GCF_047511655.1. Lineage (NCBI taxonomy): Eukaryota > Metazoa > Chordata > Mammalia > Rodentia > Castoridae > Castor > Castor canadensis. The sequence continues at coordinate 32,874,347 of NC_133395.1, read as the reverse complement.
ACATCGATCTACCATTTGATCCAGCAATACCACTCTTGGGGATATACCCAAAAGACTGTTACTCCAGAGGCACCTGCACATCCATGTTTATTGCGGCACTATTCACAATAGCCAAGTTATGGAAACAGCCAAGATGCCCCAGCACTGACAAATGGATTAAGAAAATGTGGTATCTATACACAATGGAATTTTATGCAGCCATGAAGAAGAACGAAATGTTATCATTCGCTGGTAAATGGATGGAATTGGAGAACATCATTCTGAGTGAGGTTAGCCTGGCTCAAAAAACCAAAAACCGTATGTTCTCCCTCATATGTGGACATTAGATCAAGGGCAAACACAACAAGGGGATTGGACTATGAGCACATGATAAAAGCGAGAGCACACAAGGGAGGGGTGAGGATAGGTAAGACACCTAAAAAACTAGCTAGCATTTGCTGCCCTTAACACAGAGAAACTAAAGCAGATACCTTAAAGCAACTGAGGCCAATAGGAAAAGGGGACCAGGAACTAGAGAAAAGGTTAGATCAAAAAGAATTAACCTAGAAGGTAACACCCACGCACAGGAAATCAATGTGAGTCAATGCCCTGTATAGCTATCCTTATCTCAACCAGCAAAAACCCTTGTTCCTTCCTATTATTGCTTATACTCTCTCTACAACAAAATTAGAAATAAGGGCAAAATAGTTTCTGCTGGGTATTGAGGCGGGGGGAGAGGGAGGGGGCGGAGTGGGTGGTAAGGGAGGGGGTGGGGGCAGGGGGGAGAAATGAACCAAGCCTTGTATGCACATGTGAATAATAAAAGAAAAATAAAAAAAAATAAAATAAAATAAAAAAAATAAAAAAGGGCAGAAAGGAAAAGAAAGGTGTATTTTAAAATTGAGAGAAAAGCATTAAACTTGAAAGTTAGTTTACAGTTAAAAATTAACCATTTTTATTTAGTGAAGAAAAGTATCTGAGTGTGTCCTTTGCAAATATTTTGATAATAAAGGAGTGAAAAAATCACTTGTTATGCCATTATTAACAACTGAATATATTTTTACTTCCATCCTTTTTATGAATTTCTTGGTTAGCTATGACTTGCATTTTTATACAATTATAAAACAACTACCAGAATTTTACAGTTTGCCTTGTAAAAACAGCTTTATTTAGCTAAATAAGCATGTAATGAACTGTACATTTCAAAGAGGCACAATATGAAATGTTTTGACAGTCACTCATGTTGCAAACCATAACTACACTCAAGATAACGAACATATCCATTATCCCCAAAACACTCAGCTTGCTCCTTTGCTATCCTTCCTTGCCTCCTTTTCCTACCTGCTCCCTATCCCAAGACAACTGATTCAGTTTTCTGTCACCTTGAATTTTCTAGAATTCTGTATAAAATTTGCTTAGACAGTCTAATAAGTACATGGTATTAGCTGATTATAACTTTTATTTGAATTTTCCTAGTGCCTAAAGATTTTGAGAAAGTGTTTGTTTGTCATTCATATGTCTTCCTGGGTGAAATGTCTATGTAACAGTTTTTCCATTTTGATTTTAATTTGTTTGTTTTCTTACTGTTGGGTTTGAATTTTATATTTTTGGTCTAAGGTCCATTTGGTTTTAATTTCATTATGTGGTACAAGATATGGATTGAACAAACTTCCTCTACCCTGTCTTTTCCTTAGCCTTCTCTTTTATTATTCTTCACAATCTTTTTTTCTCATTTTTATTAGAATATATTCATTGTAGATGGGGCATTCATTAGGCCAGTTCCCAATAGCCTTATGCTATGCGTTGGTTAGATTGTCTCCACTGCTCCATTTAAAGCAATTGCAAGAGATTTTATTTTTCTATTTCAAGCATGTGTATGAAGCCCATCAACCATATTCCCTCACTTTCATTTCCTTCACTTACCCTTTAAATTATTTTGTTAAACTCTGCTGGCCTTGATATATTGTATTTCTCTATATAGTTGGATTTAGTTTTCTAAAATTTTTTAAAAATTGAATCTATTCTGAGGGATATTGGCATGTATTTTCCTATTCATATAATATCTTTGTCTGACATTAATATCAAGAGTAAAGCTGACCTCCCATAATGAGTGCTAAAATATTCCTAGCTAATATTGTAGGGTGAGCATTTTTATTTTTCTTAACTATTTGGTAGAAATTCCCAGTAACATTATCTGGGATAGAGGGGTTTTTATGGGGGGGAGGAGAAGAAAGGAAAAATTTTTGACTACAAAACTCAATTATTTTAATAAACAGAGAGTAACTATCATTATGTATTTCTGCCTGGGTCATCTTTGGAAGTCTGTTTTTTTCAAGGAATTTGTCCATTTTATCTAAGGTATTAAACTCATTGGTATAAAGTTACTCATAATATTCTTTAATTATCCTTTTAATATCTGCAGAAGTAGTGATAATGCCTCAATTATTCTTGACAATGGCAATTTGGACCATCTTTCTTTTTTGATCAGATCCAGCCTACTTATATGTTTATAATTTTTATTGACCTTTAAAAAATTAGGCTTTTGTTTCATGGATTTTTCTTTGTTATTTTTCTTTTTTATTTAATTTCCACTCTATTCTTCATTATTTTCTTCATTGTGTTTAATTTAGGTTTCCTTTGCATTTTGCTTTCTAGTATCTTAGCTGGAAATTTGGTCATTGATTTAATACCTTTTTTCTTTTCCAGTTTAGGCACTTAAATGATATCAATTTACCCTAAGTTCTACACTTGCTGCATTCTACAAACTTAAATATATTTTACACTCAATTTCAAATCCTTTCTAATTTCTCTAATGGTTACTTCATTGACCCACATCTTATTTAAAGGCGATGTTATTTAGTATCCAAGCATTTGGAGATATTAAATATATCTTCCTTTAATGGACTTCTCCCTTCATTCCATTTTGGTAAGAGATCATACTTTGTATAATGTGAATGCTTCGAAATTTATTGATATTTTTAAGGCCCTAACAAGGATATATTTTTCCCAATTTCAATTATATTTATTTTGAATGGATACATAACCTCTTACTCCTATCTAAATGTAACTTAGTACCCACTATCAATCTTTCCCCATATCACCTTCCCTCCTTCACTCCACAGCCTTTGGTGATCATGATTCTACTCTTGACTTCATCAATAATCTGTGTGCACAGAAACATGTTTTCCACCGTCATTGAGGAGAAACAGTTTTGACCAGCAATTAGAAAATTAATAGTTTTTCAAGTCTGTATGCCCTTACTGATGTTCTATGTATTATTTCCATCAATATGAGATAAGAAACCTCTGGATACTCATATGAATTGGTCTATGTTCTTGCAGTTCTTATCTATTTTGCTTTGTATGACTTAATACTCTTGTTATTTAGTGCATGAATGCTTAACACTATGTGTTTTTGATGACCAAAAGGTCTCTGATGACTTGTCATTGCAGAATTAAACTGTTTGCTCCTAGTAATATTCATTCCTATTAAATTTACTTGTATGTTTGTATAGCCTACTGAGATTTCCTTGGATTAGTGTTGACATATCATGCATTTTTTTCACACTTTTTTTGCTTTCAATCTGATGCTGTCTTTGTATGTAAACTGGGTTCATGTAGCATCATATAGTTAAGTCTTGTTTTTTCATACAACCTGACAATATATGTATTTTAATGAGTCTCTTAAAGTTTAAAGAGAATATTGATATTGTTGAGTTTAAATTTATAATTATCCACTAAAAATCCTCTATGTTCTTTATTTTGGTTTCTTTGATATGAATTGCATTTCATGATTCAATTGTACCCTTTTGTTGGCTTATTAGCTATAATTCTTTCTGATGTTATTGTGGTGACTAATTATTTTTTATAGAATACATATTTAACTCACTTCTGTCTCACTTCAAGTGATATTATACCACTTCATACATAGTACAAGAACTTAAAATAGCTGGACTTGGGGCACATGCCTATAATCTCAGAACTTGGGAGATGGAGGTAAGAAGATTGAAAGTTCATGGCCAATCTGGACTATCTAGAGAGTTCAAGGTTAGCCTTGGGTATATAGTGAGACCCTGTCTCAACCAAGGAAAGATAGAAAAGAACACTACAATATACTTACATATTTCTTTACCTAACTTGTATAATATTCTCAAATATTTTATTTTTTACATTATAAAAGCCATAATTACTATTTTTGCCTTAAAACATCAACTCTAGTATTAAAAATTTAAATCATGAGAGAAAATGTAATTATGCCCATGGTAGTTATGAGTTTCCATGGTTTTTTTGCATTTTGTTCCTTTGCCTATATCTATATTTCCATATGCTATAACTTTTCATCTCCTTGAATATTTGTAACATATTTTGGCTTTGGTTGGTGGAGATTTAACCCAGGGCCTCACTCATGCTAAGCATGTGCTTTACCACTGTACTCAGACCTTTTCAGGGTTTTTTTTTTTTTTTTGGTGGTAGTATTGGGGTTTGGACTCAAAGTTTAACACTTGCTAGGCAGGTGCTCTACCACTCAAGCCACACTTCCAGCCCTTTATGCTCTGATTGTTTTGATTCTATGGACATTTTTAAAAGTCTGTAATTGTTATATAGGATTATTTATCGGTTATTCACAGAAGTGAAAAAACTGAGTTAAATGATTAAACATTATACAAGTTTTCTAGTGCTACCTAATAAGAAACCAGAAACTAGGTTGCTTACATAATAGAAATCTCACAGTTGTGGAGGCCAGAAGTACGAGAGGCAAGTCCCAATAGGTTTGGTTCTTTTTGAATGCATTAGGGAGTTCTCTTACATGTTTCTCTCCTAACTTCTGGTGGTTTACTGCAAATCCGTCATTGCCTGCCTAATCTCTACATTTATCTTCACATGGTGTTTCACCTGAGTGTGTCTGTGCCCAAACTTCTACTTTTATAAGAAAATCAGTCATATTAGAGTAGAGTCCCACCCTAGTGCAGTATGATCTTACACAATCACATCTGCAATATCCCTGTTTTCAAATGAATTCATATTATGAGATCTGGGGATTAAGACTTCAACATATAAATTTTTGTAGGACACAGTTCAATTCATAACAAACATATTTAAACTCCTTTTACATATTTCCCAACTGATTTCAAGTGAGTTATAACAATACACAAGTATGTATTAAATTACATTAGATTAAGTATATGTTAATAATAAAAATGTAGTACTTACATATTCATTTGCACACGATTTAAAGAATTTACATAAAAAGTTAAAGAATTGAGTAAAGCATTATGCTTTTCACTATAATAAAATATTATTATATCTTATACTGCCACCTTATTGCTATGTGTCCTCATTCTTCCATAAGTATATATTTAAGCTTTTAAATATATTATAGTATTTTGGCACTCCCTTTCTTTTAACTCTTAAGGTTTGGATATGTTTTTCTTTCCAAATGTCTATTGATCTTTCTGTCCAAGTGAAATTAATTTAGCTTATTTAATCTATTTCTATTTTCCAAAATGATTTTATGGGTAAATGTTTAAAAAGTATGTGTGCTTTTCCTAAAAGAAGATGAACTGTCAACAAATGTAATGTGGCCTTTCCTAAATTGAGGTGAACTCTATCCACAAATGTTATTTTAATATTGTCTGTCCTAGTGTCTCTAGAGCCATAAGCAAACAAAGGAAACTATATTAATTCAAATAACTGCATATTCCCACTCACATTACTACTGGTGTATGAGAGTTCAGTTAGTTCAGTTATACCCTAAAGTGGAATTTAGAAATGTTTGAATTTACACAATTATCTGTTAAGGATAGCACCAAAGACTGATTTACATAAGGATTTGTAATAAGATATGAATGAAAATATGAATCCTGGAACTGAGTGTAGGAATAGAAATGGGGATAACAAAATGGTACAATTCTCAGATATAGTCTTCACTTTCTTTTACTTCAGCCCCCACAATAACTGTCATTATATTAATGTTAATATCCTATTACTGAGGCTGAGGAAAATTAGGTTACCTAGGAAACCAAGAACAATTCAGATCATTCATTCTTCAACAATATTTAATAACTACTCTGTGCCTATCACTGAGCTAGGTACTAAATACATAGTGGTTGAGAAGGGCATACATTGTGTTGAAACTTAATGATCAAGAGTGATGAGATAAGATTAGAAAGGAAGGAAAAGGTATGATTATAGACGATGTTATTGACCATGTTTACTAATTGGGATTTTAATACAAGCACAATGAGTAGCTTAAAAGCATATGAAATTAATGTAGGACATGGCAAGTAGACTGTTAAAAGAGGAATGGTTGTAAATAAAATGAAAGAGCAAGTGGTGAAGTCAAAATAAGAGAGTGGACTTGGAATGGAGTGGTGGCAGTTGAGGAGGGCAAAAATGTACAGATCACACATGCATATTCTGAGGAAGGAACAGCAGTGCCCATTTTTAAAATTTGTGTTACAAGCGAGTAGAGGCAGAGAGAGATTTTGACAGTCTTATCCACTTCCCTGACGCAAGTAACTCATTAGTTTGATGTCAATTACTTTTGATAGCAAGACCACAATAAGCTTTGGTTTGGCTGAAAGATTGACAATTTGGTTTGGGATGTGTTAGGGATTTAATTTGCCTATTTGATATCCATGAACATTTTACTGTGAAAGAGTCTAGAGATAACAAGAGTGGTAATAGTTGGAAGTACCACCTTAATAATGTTATTAAACATCAGGGAAACAATCACCTAGAGAAAATTCTACAATGAAAACTAAAGACAGTTGGAGGACAGACTGGAGAATGTCCACATTTACAAATTGCTTAGAGCCACCGGGTGTGGTGGCTCACGCCTGTAATCCTGGCTATGTAATCAAGGTAAGAACAGCATGGTCAGAGACCAGTCCTGGACAAAAAATGTGAGACTCTAACTGAAAAATAAACTGAAACAAAAAGAGATGGGGGCGTGGTTCAAGTGGTAGAGCACTTGCATAGCAAGTACAAGATCCTGAGTTAAACACCTAAAAGAAGACTGAAAAAAAAAAGAAAGAAGAAATTGCTGAGAGCAGAAAGTAACTCACTGAACTGTAGGAGAAATAATTCAGAGATGAGAGACAACACTTGACAGGAAAATGTGGTAGCAGAAAGGCAAGAAAAGAGATTTAGGAGACTCATGGCTGAAAGGTCCATTGCATTTTGGCTAGGCTTCTGTGACTTTCACAACAGCTCTTTCTTTGGAAAAGGAGAGAATTCCAGTTGGCATGGGTTATAGCATGAAAGGTAGGTAAGAAAATAGATAAAGCAGCTCTGAAAGTAGAAACAGTATAGTAGGATAGCAGATAACAGAATTTCGGTTATCAAAAAAAATAGAAAAACATCTAAAACTAGAAAAGGATGTGAAATCTTTTATAAAATACATGGATTATTGGAGCTTGACTGATAGTCTATATTAGTTACTATATTTGCTAAGCTATATAAGTTACTAAATGTAGTAAACTATATTTGTATAATTATATATATAATTATATAAACATTAGTACTGATTAAAAAACCAACCAGTACAGTTAACAGCAGATTGGCAGTGAAGTTTTCTCCCTTCACATTTTATTTTATAAAGAAATTGGTAGCTTTCATTGTATAATAAGAACTAAATGGAAATCCTGCCCTAGATTTTAAGGACAAAAATAAATGCCAAACTTGTATGAATATCTGAGGGGACATTTGATGAAATATGCTATTAGAAACCATAAAAAGTTGAAAGGCTTATAGCTCTAATATAAAGCCAGCTTTATTCCATCTGTAGAAATCTGCTAATACATGCAATAAAACATAACAGCCCAATAAAGGATGTTGTTTTCAGCTATTTTTCTCTGTACTGTCTTATGTTTGCAGAGAATTTTTGTCTAAGACTTCTCTGTTTACTAAAATATATTGGCAAGGAGCAATTACATAATATTTGCTTGTTAAGACAAGTCAAAAAAAAGTCTTTCTACATTGTTTACTTTCTATCCTTCTTATCATTAGATTCTGACTCAAAAACTCCAAAATTTAGTTTGAGTTTCATCAAGAACAAATGACTCATTAGGATTAGGTACTGTGGTAAGAGATTTCTTTCTTCGTTTCCTTTCTTCTGCTCCTTCCTTTGTTTCCTCTGTTCTTTTTCTCTTAATTTCTTTTTTAAACTGCCTACCAACTTTCCTGAAGGCTTAAAAATGAAAGACATTTATTCCAAATTTTCTTTCAGCTTCAAATTACTATAATATTGGTTACCCATAAAGTGAGCCATGAATATCTTCCAAGATTATTTTATTTCTGTAAATCAATACAGAAAAATTGTAAAATAATCAATATTTTCGCAAATACATATTACACCAGGAAAAAGGGAAAATTTGTCAGTAATTGTGTGTATAATCCAATTAACTGCAGCAGCCTCTCCACTTTCCACTTGGGTTTTTTGCCTGGCATTTGTTCAGAATACCCATAAACTAGTCTTAATTTGAAGTTGCATTTGGAAAGCAGTCAGAGTAAAAATTTTAATTATAGATCCAATGGCAGTGGTAATATTGGGAAATACCAGCACAGTGTTAGGAACAACAGACAGATAGATCTTGTTTTATGATTGCTTGCTTGGGACTTTTGTTTTTAATGGTACTGGGATTTGAACTCAGGACCTAAACCCTGAACCACTCCACCAGCCCTTTTCTTGTGAAGAGTTTTTCAAGATAGGATCTTACAAACTTTCCCTAGACTGACTTCCAACTGTGATCCTCCTGATATCTGCCTCCTGAGTAGCTGGGATTACAGACGTGAACCACTGGCATCCAGCTTGTTTGGGACTTTTTGAGAAATTTTAAACAATATGTAATCTTTTAATTGAAGAAAGGAAAACTAACACTTTTCCATCTCATATAATCAAAATTTAAACAGGACCAACTTACTCCAAAGGAACTTCAGAAAGCTCTAGTCTTTTCTATTTTAAATATATTCATTAAAGTATATCATCCTAAGCAAATGGCAATTTTGTTCTTAAATTATGATACTAATATTCTGAAACATCTTAGTGATAATTATGCAATCTCCTTTCCTTTGCTGCTCCAGAGAGTCACAGTTAATCTATTTCCTATGTTATATTTAGGAAAGGAGTACATGCTGTAACTTAAATTGACTCCTTGCTCTGAGTTAATGATGGCCTGTTTTACAGAATCTCATCAGAATAAGTTCAAACCCAAGTCAAGTAAGTGAATTCAACCTATTTCTACAAATGTGCAGGGAAAAAAATTTATAATGCTTTTCTTCACTTTTCTAGAATATGTACCTTAACTGAATTTTCAATAACTGTCAACATTGGTAGGGAAGAAATTATTAAACTTGGTATGTATCTTATGATTTCTCTGAAAAAAAATAATCTCAAGCTTGAAAACTATTATACATTGGCCTTGGGACAAATCACATTTTAGGTGGAGTTTCTACTTCAGGAAGAAAAGAACTCTGGAGCTATGATTTAAAGAAAGTTCAGAAGGCAGCATTTCTGAATGTCATTTGCATCGGAGGAAATCATGAGGATATGGAGTTATTTAGAATTTCTCTTAAAAAGCATTATTTTGTTCTGCTGTGTTTCCAAATTATTCTTATTATTTCCTTCTTCCCCTGTTTTTCCCTTTTCTCTGTGTCAAACTACCTGCTCTCTCACTGTTATTTATTGTGATGCCTTAAAATCAAGGAGATAATTTGAAAAGCTGTTGGACTAGATTTCAGGGTTTAACATTTTGGCAATGGCACCTTGCTAGGTAAGGGTATGCATAATATAATGCAAGCATTTGCCACCAAGAGCAATCCGTGTCATAATTATATTAAAAGAAGAGGAACAACTAAAAAAGATAGAGTCTTTTAGAAATTTAATCATGAAGACTATAAAGTTTCCTTGCCTTAAACATTTACCAGGAGGTGAGGCAAGATGACGGGATATAAGCTTTCTCCACCTTGACTTGGTGAATAAGAAGCATCAGAATAATGAAGGAAAGATTACATTCAAAAGTGAGAAAGAAAGGAAGAACACCAGGAACTATGAAAGGGCAGGACATCTGAAAAACATAGAGTAAAACAAGGTTACAGAGTAAGTTAGGAAATAGTCTGCAGCTTTCAGGGGAAGGAGAAGCTGAAGCCTCCAACACAAGGTAAACTAGGCAGTTTTGGTGCCAGACTGGCAGACCTAGTTGTGGGACAAACCTGCACTTCCTACAAGCCTTAACCACAAAGCAAGGACTTGGTGGCATGTCAGGCTAGCCTCTGAAAAGAAAGGCATTCTTTTGCTCTCCTTATCATAAGGAGCTATAGTGAGGCAGTATCTTGAGAAAGAGCTGACAGATCAAGACTAGCTTTTGGGGGAACTTGAAAATAAGAAAAATCATGACTCATGGAAGGCACAGTGTCTGGTAGAGAGACAACCGTGAGAGGTGGTTGTGAAAAGAGAGAGGGTCTAATGTATGCAAATTAAGAAGTTTAAGCACCTGGAAGTTTGGAAAGTAAAAGACATGGTGGTTGGTGGCCCACCTCCCTGGAAAGAGCAAATTCCATTGCTTAAGTATCACAGCAGTAACAAAGCACTGAGCCCATGGCTGATGACGTGTTCACATTTCAGAAGCTGCCTGTTGACTGCCTGGGTTTGCTGCCAGGAAGGCTTTGAGACTGAATTACTCTGGGGACATAAAAACACAGTTCAGGGAGTCTTTGAACACCTAGACATAGTGTTTGGGAAAGAGATGACTGCTAGAGGTGGTTATGGAGAAGAAGAGGGTCTGTAGTGGGCCCACTAAGAAGTTTGGGCACCTGGGTGTTTGGACAATGAGTGACTTGGTGGTTGGTTACTCTGCTTTCCCTAACCAGAGTAAGTTCCATTGCCTGAGGATCATGGCCAAAGCAGAGCACCAAGAACTATGAAAATATAAGGCAATATGATTCCCACAAAAGTCAATACCCATATAGTAGTAGACATTGCAGAAAAAGAAGTAGATAAAATCTCAGACAAAAAACTCAAAAGAAAGATAATAAGAATGATTAATGAAATTAAAGAGGACATGTATAAATATCTGAATTCATTCAGAAAGAATATGAACAAACAATTGAATGAATTGAAGAGAATACAAATAAACTACTGAATGAAATAAGGAAGATAATGCAGGATAGTAAAGAAGAATTCAATGAAGATACAGAAATCCTAAAGAAAATCAAACTGAAATTCTGGAAATGCAAAGTTCAATAAGTCAAATAAAACCTCAGTTGAGAGCACCTCCAGTACTGGATCAAATTAAAGACAGACTATTATGACTTGAAGACAAGGTAGATGTATTAGAACATTCACATAAAGATAAAGAAATATAAACGGAACATACAAGACCCCTGGGACACCATTAAAAGACCAAACCTATGAATCATGGATATAGAAAAAAACAGCATCAGCTAAAGTCAAACAAAATATCTTCAATAAAGTAATAGCAGAAAAAACCCCAAAACATGAGAAAGATGTAATCCTCCTGATCAGAAAAGAACTTCTCCAAGGCATATTATAACAAAAGAAAGAGATGGAAGACCAAAATTAATAAAATTAAAGATGGGGAAGGGGATATCACAACAAATAATGATGAAATTTCCAAAGATGATCAGGGAATAATTTGAACACTTAAATTACAATAAACTGGAAAATCTAGAAAAAATGAATAAATTTCTAGATAGATGACCTACCTAAATTGACCAAAGAAGGTCTCAACCACTTAAACAGATTGATAATGAGCAATGAGGTTGAAGCAATAAGAGTCTCTCAACAAAGAACCCAAGACCACATGGATTCATTGCTAAATTCTACCAGACCTTTAGGGAAGAATTAACACCAATGCTCCTCAAAATCTTCCTTAAAATACAAAGGGAAAGAATGTTACCAAATTGATTCTATGAAGACAGTATTACCTTGATACCAAAACCAGATAAGGATAAAACAAGATAAAGAAAACTATAGACCAATGTCCATGATGAACATGGATATAAAAATTCTCAATAAAGTATTTGCAAACTGAATTTAAAAGCACATTGAAAAGATCATACACCAGAATCAAGTTGGTTTCATTATACGGATGCAAGGATGGTTCAACATATGCAAATCAACAACTTAATACAGCAATAAACAAATCAAGGGAATAAAAAATCTCATAATTATCTCAATAGATACAGAAAAAGCCTCTGAAAAATCCAACAGCCCTTCATAATAAAAGCGCTGAAGAAACTAGAACTACAAGTGAAATGCCTCAACATAACAAGGGTTGTAGCTGATAAAATTATGGCCAACAACCTACTGAACGGGAAGAAACTGAAAACATTTTCTCTAAAGTCAGGAATGAAACAAGAGGGTCCGCTCTCACCACTCTTATTTAATATACTACTTGAATTTCTAGCAAGAGTAATTAAACAAGAAAAAAGAATAAAAGGGATACAAATAAGAAAGGAAAAAAATCAAACTACCCCTATTTGCAGATGATTTAATTAGATACCTAAAAGACCCTAAACAATCCACCAAAAAAATCCTTTACATCTGATACACTTTTATTAAAGTAACAGGATATAAAATTAACATATAAAAATTAGTAGCTATTCTTTTTATACCAACAATGAACAGGCTGAGAAAGAAATCAGGAAAACAATCTTATTCCTATTGCCTTTAAAAAGTAAAATACCTAGGAATAAACTTAACTGGGATCTCAAATACCTGTACAATGAAAACTATAAAACATCAAATAAAGAAGTTGAAGAAGATACTGGAAGATGGAAAACCTCCTATCATTCATGGATTGGCAGAATTAATATTGTGAAACTGGCTCTGTTACTAAAAGTAATCTATAGATTCTATGTAATTCCCATCAATATCCTGATGCCATTTTCACAGAAATAGGAAAATCTTAAAATTCATGTGGAAGGATAAAAGACATAGAATAGCCAAGGCAATCCTGAGAACAAAAAAGCAATATTTGGGGGTATTACAATACCTAACTTCAAATTATGCTATAAGCCAGAGTAACAATAGCAGTTATGGTATGGGCACAAAAACAGACAAAAGACCAATGGAACAGCATAAAAAATGTAGAAATAAACCTAAAACTAATAGTAATCTGATTTTTTGACAAAGGAACCAAAACATAGATTGGAGAAAAGACAGCCTCTTCAACAAAAGTGGTGTAAAAACTGAATATCCACATGTAGAAGAATGAAGCTAGATCCCTGTGTCTCATGCTACAAAAACTCATACAAAATGGATCAAAGATCTTAATGTAGGACCTGAATATCTGAAACTACTGTGGGAAAACACGTGAAAGCATAGGCAATGACTCTCCTAAGAAAACTCTAACTGCTCAGGAAATGTGAGCAAGAATGGATCAATGAGATTGTACCAAAATTAAAAAGCTTTTGAAAATCAAAGGAAACAATTACCAGTACAAAATAAACAACCCACAGAATAGGAGACATATCTTTGCTAACTACTTATTTGATGAAGTATTACTATCCATAGTACTATCCATAGCATATATGGAGACCCAAAAATTAAACACCAAAAGAATAAATAATGCACTTAATAAATAGGCAATCAAATTGAATAGACAGTTTTCTAAAGAAATACAAATGGCAAGTACATGAAGCAATATTCAACATCCTTAGGCATAAAGGAATTACAACACTGAGATTCCATCTCACCCTACTCAGAATCACTATTGTCAGGGAAACAAACAACAAATGCTGGTGAGGATACAGGTGACAAATAATCCCTTACAGACTTTGGTGTGGTTGCAAATTGGTGTGGTCTCTATGGATATATGTATAGAGGTTCATCAAAACTAAAAATAGAACCATTATGAGATCCTGCTATACCACTCTCAGATATAAATACAAAGGAATATAAGTCAATACACAACAAAGATGCCTTCAATAACCCTTGTTTATTGCAGTACTACCCACAAAAGCCAAGCTATGGAATCAGCTTTGTGCTCAAAATTCAATGAATGGGTAAAGAAAATGTGATACATACATATAATTGGGCAATAAAAAAAGAGTGAAATAATGCCTTTTGTAGGAAAATGGATGGAACTAGAGAGTATCATGCTGAGTTGGATAATCCTAGCTCATAAAGATGACTATCACATGTTTTCTCTCATATGTAGAATCTAGACCTAAAAAATATGAAATGATTATAAAAGGCAGGACTGTTTGGGGTGAGGAGCCAGAAGAAGGAGTAGGGAAAAGAGGGAGTGAATATGATCAAAGTACGTTATATACAAGTATGAAAGTATCATAATTAAACCCTTTTGTATAACTAATTTACCCTGATTAAAAAAAGTTTTACCAAACATCTTTACTCAAATCTCACCTTTTGGTAAGTTTGATTTTGTCACCAGAGGTAAATATTGCCAAATGCAATGTATAATTAAGGAAGAAAATAACTTCTATAGTATAATAATGATAGATAACATCATATGTAAATGACTGTACACAAAAAACACTGTATGATACATGTGCCTATATCTAGGCATTTTGAATGATATCTTAAACAATTATTGTTGCAATTTCCCTTTTTAGAGCACAAATACATTGCTTCCCTTTCTTAAATTAGAAGAATATGATTTTCTTTTTTCTCTCAAAACAGCCCACAGCATGTGATAATAGGATTGTCAACAATTTGACTTCTGACATTTATGTCATATTGTAAATGACATGGCTGTCTGACTCCTGGAGATGGAAACCAGCTGTTTAATGGTTGGTTACTCATTGCATTTTAATTATTACTTGCTATCTGTAATAAATGATTAAAATTGTTACAAGTGTTTGCTAATGAGCTAAAAATGATGGAAAAGATTTTATTCTTGAAAGCATTTTCAACACAAAGTATGTGTTGAGATCAGAGGAAAATTACCAAGTCTCATATGGCGGTGTCCTTGGGCTGTATAGTCTACTAAAACTTCAATTAGCAACTTTAACTTTATCTTTATTAGCACTAGAAAGACACTCTGAGTTTAAGTTACAGGATTATTTTTGTTATTTCCAACATGTTTTTGATGTTTATAACAAAGATTTCTGGGGTACATCTTAGCAGAAAACACTCATCCAAATTGCATAAATCATTTCACTGAAGAAGCAAAATTGAGCTGTTATGGAAAGGGAGAAACTAAATTGATATTTGAAGAATCTGAGATAAATTATATCATGGATGTTTTTGCACTTCAGAAACTTAAGAACAGTCAAGGTCTATTTTTACTTCATTTATCAGGACTATCACATAGCAACCTCATTTTTCCAAGCAATTATCCATTGGATACTTTTTTAAGATTCTTTATTTCTCTTATTTTTCCAAATGTGAAATAATTTAAGAGTACTTTTGTTAATACAACACGAAGTGCAAGAAGAACTGAATTAAAACTCCTATTCATATTAACGAAAGTATGAATAGACCTCCAAACTGCTCCCTAATTTGCTGTGGATCATATGGAAAAGTCTTTCGATTTGCATTTAGATGTGATCCCCAGTGAAGAGCCAGATAGTCCTATCCTAGTTTGGAGAAATAATTTAGTTCTTTTGGTCAAAGGATGAAAAGATCCTTTCCTCAGTGGAAATCATTAAAAGTTAAGTTCTTGTGACACAGGTTACTCCAGAGGCACCTGCACACCCATGTTTATTGCGGCACTATTCACAATAGCCAAGTTATGGAAACAGCCAAGATGACCCACCACTGATGAAGGGATTAAGAAAATGTGGTATTTATACACAATGGAATTTTATGCAGCCATGAAGAAGAACGAAATGTTATCATTCACTGGTAAATGGATGGAATTGGAGAACATCATTCTGAGTGAGGTTAGCCTGGCCCAAAAGACCAAAAATCATATGTTCTCCCTTATATGTGGATATTAGATCAAGGGCAAACACAACAAAGGAATTAGACTTTGATCACTTGATAAAAGCAAGAGCACACAAGGGAGGGGTGAGGATAGGTAAGACACCTAAAAAACTAGATAGCATTTGTTGCCCTCAACACAGAGAAACTAAAGCAGATACTTTAAAGCAACTGAGGCCAATAGGAGAAGGGGACCAGGAACTAGAGAAAAGGTTAGATCAAAAAGAATTAACCTAGAAAGTAACACACACGCACAGGAAATCAATGCGCGTCAACTCCCTGTATAGCTATCCTTATCTCAACCAGCAAAAACCCTTGTTCCTTCCTATTATTGCTTATACTCTCTCTACGACAAAATTAGAAATAAGGGCAAAATAGTTTCTGCCAGTATCGAGGGGGTGGTAGGAGAGGGAGGAGGTAAGGGGGGTATGGGAGGGGGTGGGGGGAGGGGGGAGGAATGACCCAAACATTGTATGCACGTATGAATAAAAAAAAAGTTAAGTTCTTAATGTATTACATATTTTTTTCTATTATTCATATAGAAAACCAATTTACTTGCTTTACTAGTAGACTTCTTTAATTAATTTAAAATGGTCCCAAAATTTTCTTCCTGTTTTTTTGTTTGTTTGCTTTGTTTTTGTGATACTGGATTTTGAACTCAAGGCTTCATGTTTGCTAGGTAAGTGCTGTAACACTTGGGCCATGCCTCTAGCCCTTTTTTTTTCCTAGTTATTTTTCAGACAGGGTCTTATTTATTGCTTAAACCTGCCTGAGCTGTGGGACTCTCCTATTTATACTTCTTAAGATGCTGGGATGACAGATGCATGCCACCTAACTTTTTCCATTGAGATGGGCTTTGGTGGGCTTTTATTTTGGGGGGTGGAGGGCTGTGCTGGCCTCAAATTGTGATCCTCCTGATCTCAACCTTCTGAGTAGCTAGGATTATAGACAAGAGCTATCAGCAGCTGACTCTCTTCCTATCCACGTTAGCTGTGTAACTTTAAATGTGAATATGTATATGTGAATGGCTAAAGACTGTATCAACTGGAACAAAACTTGGTACTTTGTTCATTCTTATTTTGTTTTATTGAGTCCTGGAAAATTTGAACACAAAGGCTTTTAATAGTTATATGGCCTATTTTCTTATATTAAAAATGAGAACATACACTCAGAAAGATTGGTTGGCTTATCCAAGGAGATGCACAAAGATGAGGAGGAGTTAATAGATAACTTCGAACACATCCTAATGAGTTTTTCACTACTCTACATCAACATTCTTCTCAAAGGGTTTTTACTAATAGTAGTCACTCTTGATCCCCACATTATCCAATTAAACTATTTTGCTGAAACTTTCAAATCCTAAGAAAGCTCTGAGACATGAGTATTTGAACACATCTTTCTACAACCACCTGAAATCAACCCAAAGGCAACTGAAACAATGGCTGTCATTAGAATTCTCGGCTGTTACCTCATAAAGCCACCAGTTCAGATAAGAGTCTATAAATGACTAGAATAGAATGTCATGACTTTGAGGAATGAGACGTTTACTCACATTACAGTCAGCCCTTGTCACAAAAAATAAAATCTAAACCTTCAGATAAATGCAAAGGTTATACTGCGAACTAGGGTAAATTTTAAATCACATTGATTATCTGAGATCCAGTCCTGAGATTTTTGCATATCAACTCAATATTGTGCATTGGCATTCAACAAGCATGACCAAAACCTAAAAAAATATAGAGAAATAATATGAAATGAAATGTATCATTCTGTATGAATTTTCTACATAGTAATTCTTAATATCTAACCAACGTCCCCTCAGAGAGTTAAAAATAATAAGGCTATGTTCTTTCATATTCAATTGTGTGTAATGATTTTAGCAGGCAATAACACTCTACCTTTCCATTTGTTTGTTTTTGAAAACCAATATTCCTGAAAGCAATGCTGTTACACCATCATTTTGCATGAGGAGATCTGGACATTTAAGTTCCATCTAACATCTATACCTTACTCTAAAAATATGACTGATGATATTTCTACTTATTTGTTAAATAATAAAAATTTCTCTGCCTCTCTTTTGAGTTTGAAAATAGTGCTTTTTTCTCTTAGTTAAGAGTGAGTGATCAAATAATTCATATAAACTATATTCATTTATCCATATTCTTTATTTATCAATAGTCATTTATAGATACTTTATCTATATTCACCATTGAAAAAATCAGAATTTCAATAACTAATAATAAATTATTTCTGATTAATATGAAGGTAATGATGTTTAATTGGAGTTCCACATATGATATTTCTATAGTTTTTTAAATCTTTTTAAATGGCACATGTCAATTTAAACTTTAAGTTAATTTTATATCATTTCATGTTCATTATTTCTTTCATTTTTGTGATACTGGAGTTTGATCTTCAAGATGTGCATTTTAAGCAAGTGCTCTACCATTGGGCTACATAACTAGCCATTGATGTTTATTATTTCTAATTTAAGACATTCATGCTTCCCCAAATGGCAAAACATACCTCAAAATGGAAGACAGATATCAAAATAGATCTTAAAATATAAAAAAGTAATACAATGTAAATGGGAAGAAGTAAAATACTAAGCACACAGCCAAAAAAAAATAGTGTCCAAAAAACAACTCTAATTGAATACTGTCTACTTTTGCCATATCCAAGATGACAGAGTATTTCAGGAAATTCCATAGTGAGAAATCTGCCATGGCCACTTTCAGAAGTCTACACACCAAATGCTCCTCAAAGCAACTACAGGCACCAGTTGCAAGAGGCACATTAAGTCAGCACAGCCCATGCTGCAGACATGTAGGGGCAGATTTTCTTGCCTGAATGAGAGCTCTGGGACCTGAAGGATGGCTTGGGAATGAGATACAAGGATGTGTGATTGCAGAGAGTAAAGTCCCATGATATGCTGTCTGAAAGCTGGAAAAGAGGAAAGCTGGTGCTATAATAGAATCACTGAAGCCCAGGCTGAGGTTTTGGCTCAAGTATTGTATTATTTGTTAAGCAAGTGCCAAGCTCTGAAATACAGCTCAAAGAAACAAAAAATCTGTGGAGCTGGTGACTTAATCCTCCTCTGAATGGTTTAAGTCCTTGAGTTCAAAGACCAAAGAACTAGAAGCCCCAATGTCTGAGGGAGAGCAAATTTTTCTTTCTGCTGCCATATTATTCTCTTCAGGCCCTCACCAGGTTGGTAATGGCACATCTTCTTTATTCAGTTTACTGATTCAAATGCTAATGGATTCAAAAAACACTCCCACACAAACTCCCAGAAATAATATTTTACCAGCTACATGAGCATCCTTTAGCCCAATCAAGTTGACACACGAAACTAATCATCACATGCTGTCTTAAAATCATGCATGTGCACAAGGAGTCTTCTTCCCTACTGTCTTTGTGATTTCTCATTCTTTTTTATTAGTGTGTATTAAGAGTACAAAGGGTTTTCATTGTGATATTTCCATACATGTTTATAATGTGCCTTAATCAAATTCACCCCTCCATTACTTTCTTATCCACCTCTCTTTTCCCCCAATTCTAAAGGGTTTCATTATTCTATTTCATACATGTGTATGAAGTATTTCCAAACCTATTCAACCCCTTATCATCCTTTCCTTTCAGGCTCCCCCTTGCTTCTGTTCTTTCCCCCTGAAAAAGCACTCCTTTTAAGTTCATATCATTCTTTTAGGTCTAGATTATGCATGTGAAAGAAAACATGTGATATTTGTCTTTTTGAGTATAGCTTATTGTATTTAATATGATTATCTCAGGTTGCATCCAACTTCCTGAAAAATGACATAACTTCTTTCTTGTTTATTGCTGAAAAATACTCTATTGTGAATACATTCCAAATTTTCTTTTTTAATTGTTGTGCTGGGGCATTTACAAAAATTCTTAATTTATCAAATATATCATATTTGAATTCACCCCCTCCATCATTCCTTTAATCTCCCTCCTGCCATTTCTGGAACAGTTTCTACAGGCATCATTTTTGCATTTACATACATGCGTACACAGTATTTGCACCATATTCACCTCCTTCGCCCTTTCCGCACTCCTCCCCTCCCACACTGCAACCAACCACCTCCCACCCCAGGCAAGACCTATTCTGCTCCCGTTTTCCAATTTAGTAAAAGAAAAAAAATGATACTTTTGTCTATTTAAGGTAGCTATACAGGGAGTTTCCTTGTGACATTTCCACATATATATGTATTATAATCTGAATTGATTAATCTACCCTTTTTTTCTTCTTTCTACCTTAGTCCCATGCTTATGGTGATTTCAACAGTCTTAAAATTCTATATTCATTCTTGTATAGAGAATATATCTACCATATTCACCTTCGTTACTTCCTTCTTGTACCTTCCCTCTCTTGTATGTGACCTCCTCTTAGTGTGACCTGTTTTTTCATAATATTGCTATATTCCACACATGAGAGAAAACATGGGCTTTTGGCAAATGAACCTGGCTACTTCACTTAAGATGGTGTTCCCCAGTTCCATCCATTTACCTGCAAATGACAAAATTTTTCTTCTTTGTGGCTGAATAAAATTCCATTGTGTATAAATACCACATTTTCTTAATCCTTTCATCAGTAGTGGGCATTTTGGCTTTTTCCACAGCTTAGCTATTGTGAATAATGCTGCAATAACCATGGGTGTGCAGGTGCCTTTATTGTAACCTGACTTATATTCCTTCAAGTATATCCCTAGGAGAATTGCTGTTCTATTGGCAGTTCTATTTTTAGTTTTTTGAAGAGCCTCCATACTGTTTTCCATAGTGGTTGTACTAATTTACATTCCCATGAACAGTGTATAATGGTTCCTTTTTCTCCACATCTTTGCCAACATTTGTTGTTGTTTGTGTTCTTCATGGTAGCCATTCTAACAGGAATCAAAACAAAATGATTTTGACTTGCATTTCCCTTTTGGCAAGGAAATTTGAGTGTTTCTTCATATGTTTTTAGCCATTTGGACTTCTTCCTTTGAAAAAGCTCTGTTTAGTTCATTTGCCCATTTCTTCATTGGGTCATTGATTTTTGGAGAGTTTAGTTTTTTGAGCTCCCTAAATATTCTGGTCTTAATCCTTTGTCAGATGTGTAGCTGGCAAAGATTTTCTACCATTCTGTGGACTACCTATTCAATCTGGTGACCATTTCTTTTGTTGTGCAGAAGATTTTTTTTTTCTTTTTTCTTTTATTATTCATATGTGCATACAAGGCTTGGTTCATTTCTCCCCCCTGCCCCCACCCCCTCCCTTACCACCCACTCCACCCCCTCCCGCTCCCCCCCTCAATACCCAGCAGAAACTATTTTGCCCTTATCTCTAATTTTGTTGTAGAGAGAGTATAAGCAATAATAGGAAGGAACAAGGGTTTTTAATGGTTTAGATAAGGATAGCTATACAGGGCATTGACTCACATTGATTTCCTGTGCGTGGGTGTTACCTTCTAGGTTAATTCTTTTTGATCTAACCTTTTCTCTAGTTCCTGGTCCCCTTTTCCTATTGGCCGCAGTTGCTTTAAGGTATCTGTGCAGAAGATTTTTGATTTCATTGAGTCTCATTTGTCAATCCTTTCTCTTAGTTGCTGAGCCATTTAAATTCTATTTAGGAAGTTATTGCCTATGCTTATTAATTCCAATTCTAATCATTCCTGCACTTGCATCAAAGTTTCAGGTCCTATTTTAAGGTCCTTAATCCACTTTGAGTTGACACTTGTACCAGGGAAAAGATATAGAACTATTTCAGTTTTCTGTATGCAGATATCCAGTTTTCCCAGCAACATTTGTTGAATAGGCTGTCTTTTCCCTATTGGTTTTGGCAACTTTGTAAAAAATCAGGTGGGTATAGCTATTCTGTGCGACTGGTCTTCATATCTGTTTTTGTGCCAGTACCATGCTGTTTTTATTGCTATGACTCTGTAGCATAGTTTGAAGTCAGGTATTGTGATGCTCAGTATTGCCTTGGCAATGATCTTTTGTGTTTCCAAGTGAAACTTAGGGTTGATTTTTAAAATCTCTGTGATGACTCTCATTGAAATGTTGATGGTGATTGCATTGAACATGCTTTTGGTAATATAGTCATTTTCACAATATTAATTCTACCAATCCATGAGCATGGGGGATCATTCCATCTCCTGTAGTCTTCTTAGATTTCTATCTTCAATGGTTTATTGTTTCCCTTGTAGAGGTCTCTCACATCCTTTGTCAAGTTTATTCCTAGGTATTTTACACATACCAAATTTCCTTTATCCATCCCTTGGTTTAAGGACTCCTAGGTTCATACTCCTTGGTTATTGTGAATAGTGCTACTATTACATGGATGATCAGGTATCTTTATTCTATGCTGATTTACATTCCTTTGGATATAAACCCAAGAGTGATGTAGAAGGATGATATGGTAGTTCTATTTTTAGGATTTTGAGGAGCCTCCATACTAATCTCAGAATTTTTAGTGGAATCTTTAGGGTTTTTTAATAGTACAATCATATTGTTTGCAAATAGGGATAATTTGACTTCTTTCTTTCCCACTTATATCCCTTTTATTCCTTTCTCTTACCTTACTGTTCTGGCTAGGAACTCAAGGACTATATTGAATGAAAGGTGGAGAGAGTGGAGTGGATTCCTTTTTTCTTGTTCCTGACTCTAGAGAACAGTTTCAGTTTTTCCCTGTTTAGAATGATGTTTGCTTTAGGTTTATTGTTTTTAGTCTTTATTATGTTGAGGTACTTACCTTCTACTCTTAGTTCATTTGGGGCTTTATCATGAACTGGTGTTGGATTTTGTCAAAGGCTTTTTATGTATCTATTGAGATGATCATGTGGTTTTTGTCCTTGATTCTATTTGTGTGCTGTATTACATTTGTTGATTTGTATAAGTTGAGACATCCTCGCACCCTCTAATGAAACCCCTTGATCATGGTGTAGGATTGTTTTAATGTATTTTTCAATTCAAATTGCAAGTATTTATTGAGAATTTTTCTTTCTATGTTCATCAAGGACATTGACCTGTAGTTTTCTTTTTTTGTTTTGTTTGTATCTGGTTTTGGTGTCAGGGTAATACTTGCTTTGTAAACTGAATTTGGTATCATTCCTTCCCTTTATATTTTATGGAACAGTTTGAGGAGCCTTGGTGTCAGTCCTTCTTTAAAGACTTTGGTAGAATTCAACAGTAAATCCATCCATTCCTAGGATTTTTTTTTTTTTTGATTGAGAGACATTCTCCTATTTTAACCTCCCAATCACTGGGATTACAGGCACTAACCACCATGCTTAACGTGACTTCCATTTTTATTCTGACAACTTTCCCCTTGTTTCTGAACAGTTTTATTCTGAAGATATTCATTGATCTATCATGCTAGTTTGGCTTAATTGTCCCTCGTCTCCATATGACATGCCCCAGATGATCTAATATGATCCCACCTTGGGGGAAAAGTGTCAGACAGATTGAATCAATGACAATAAAATCATTTTTTGGACATTTTAAGCAATTAACAGGTTTAGAAACTCTTAGGCTGTTGGGTTATTCTGTTATTATTCTGATGGGTTTGTCTTTAAATACTACTTGGCACTTTTCTCTTGTAGCTTTCAATATTATTTCCTTTTCCTATCTTCTTAATGTTGTAAATATAATATGCCTCAGGGACATTCTTTCCTGGCTTTTCTGTTTGATGTCTTAAGAGCCTCCTCATGTAGATGACAATCTCTCAAGATTTGAAAAATTTTCTGCTGTTATTTTATTGACTATGTTTTCTATGCCTTTAGCTTGCATCTCTTCTTTTATGGCCATAATTCATGTCCCACTTGTCTTTCATGCTATGTTCATCCTTTCTTTTTCTTCTTTATCTTTATCTGAATGTGCTAATTATCTACTTTGTGTTTAAGCTCTGATATTCTGTCTTCATCTTGATCCAGTATATTGACAAGGCTTTCAAATGCATTTTTATTTGATTTATTTTACATTTCTAGAATTTCAATTTGATTTTTTTCAAGGATTTCCATATCTATAGTGAATTCTTGTTTCATTTTCTGCATTGTCTTCCTTATTTAATTCAATCATTTATTTTTATTTCTGTAGAATTCATTTAGGCATTTATTTATGCATGTCCTATTTAATTTATTGATCACTTTCATAATTATCCTTTTGAATTCTTTGGGATTTCATGTACTTCACAATCACTGTTGTCCATGTTCTTGGAGGTTTTTTTTTTTACTTTTGGAGGAGTCATGTTCAGCTTGTTTTTTCATATTTCTTCCATTTCTAAATTAGGATTTGTGCATCTGAGGAAAATCATTTGTTGGAGGTTTTAGTCACCTGTAATTTTTTGGTTGAAGCATTCAATGTTCCGGCAGAAATGTATATTGTCAGGGTTGGGGTGAAGTTTCTCACCACTGGATTGGGGTTATAGCTCAGAAGCCAAACATTTGCCCACATGCTCTGGGCACCAAGGCCGCTTCCCAGCATCCCACACATAGAGGAAATCTAGCTAGAGTCTCTTGTTCCTAGTGTACAGATGTGTGTGGAGGGCCAATCAAGGCTACTGTCACTTTAAAAGCTTTCCTTCTCTGTGTACTGGGAGATACTGCTTCATGCAATGTACTTTGAAGCCTGTGAGATGGGCAGGTTCCCACTTATTCAACCAGTCCCCCAGTTTTACCCACAGGGGCAGGAAGCATCCAAGCCTAGGGGTAACCCATGAATACAGGAGAGTAGTGGGAATAGAGTATGTGTTCTGACATGATGTGGGAGAACTGGTTAGGGACACAGGCTGCCAGACCAGTGCTTTCAGACCCACCTAGCAGATCACCACCCTGTGGGAGGAAGGAAGCTGGAGGAAATTACTTGATCTGTGAGTCCTGGGCTCAGAACTCTCAGTCCCACCTGGTAGCAAACCAAGCAGCCAGAAGGCAGCTCTCAGATGCTAGGCTCAGTGCTTATAGATCCCACCCAGCTGCTCCCCACCCTTTGGGAAAGAAGGCTGTGAAATTCACATAATATAACAACATAGGCTGAGCTCTTATTCCCACCTGGCAATAAATAAACATAGCTGGGAGGCAGCTCCCAGAAGCCAAGCACTCCACCGACTAGAGGCTTAGTGCTCTGTTTGCACAGTGATCCTCAGATGATGGGACTTGCTCCTGCCAGGGAAAGTAGGACCACCAACAACTACACCCTTCACTGCCTGAGCTCTCTGCTGCTTAAATTTCTCAGTAGGCCTATATCAGACCTTTTACATCTCATGACCAACACTTTAGGCCATCTCCCACCTACACACTGTGGCACTTCATGAGTCATAATTGTTCCTTGTTTTCAAGTACTTCAGTCTCCAACAATAGACCTCTCTTAAGATGTTGCCTTGCTATAGCTGTGTAAGTTAAGAAGAGTGATGAAATGTCTTTCTTCTCTAAAGCTAGCTTGCCAATCAGGAGCAATCACTGTCACACTAAATCCTTGCACTGAATATAAGGCTGGTGGAAAGTGTGGCTTTATCCTGTGGCTAGAATTGCCAGTCTGTCACCAAAGCTGTCCAGCTTAATTTGTGGTTGTGTTCTCATTAACCCCCTTAACCCTTGCTCCTAGGGAGCTCAGGCTGGATTTGCAAAATATTATACTTCTCTCTGTTGCCTTTGTGTTTCGACATGCTTTTTAGCTATCCTGTACTTCTTTTGGATTTCTAATGGTATTCTTCTCTTTTTCTCTTTAGAATGTAGTGTGTCCTTAGGCTGGGGGATGTAGCTGAGTGGTAGAACACTTGCCTAACATGCACAATGCCATAAATTCAATCCCCAGCACTAACAAAAACAACAACAAAACATTAATATGGTGTTTCCTTTGCTACCCTAACTCTTCTCTTCCATGGAGTCAAATGGAGGACGTGTCTAATCTGCCAGATCACCAACACCCCACTCTTTTTTCTTCGGGGTAAACATTGTTCCTCCAACACATCTATTCTATTTCAAATGGATTGGAAGACTTATATGCGTACCTCAGTGTTAGCACTTACTGAGTTTTAATTGGTAATTTTTACTTGTATCTTCTCCAAATTCCTATAATAGAAAACAGATATTTGTAAGATATAGATTTAACAAATAAATGGATAAAAAGAAACTGGATAAACTCTGAAGACTGAAGAAGGTAAGAAACATAAAGATGATAAGCAAAAAGTAGCAGCATGTATGAATCTGAAAGCAAAAAAGAACATGGAGTATACAGAAAACATTTCCATATGGAACTTTAATGCTCACTTCATCACATATGTATTAAAGACAGAAACATATGGTTATGGGATTTTCTGGAAAGTGGCAGACAAAGAAGTGGGAAAGCTTAGGATTGTATCATTATACTGCTGGTTGCCTATCTAATAGCCATTCCTCTCTTCTAATATAACAGAGTTCATAACATCATTTGCATTTCATCATATGCTTCAGGGATTGCTTTTTTTCCAGGCACAGGAAGAGAGAAGTGGCAGGTAGAGACCTGTTGTTCTTAGGAAATCAAGGTGGGTGCTCTTCCCTTGCCCAGATTTGCACAGACATCAGTATGCAATGCAACATACTATCACAAGTAGGTGAAAGTCCAGCCATGTTCTTGTAGTACTTCATTCATTTGTACTGTTTACTCACTCTCTACTAACTTCAATAATCTCAGGTTGCATTAACATAATTGTCACCTTTGAGTGTGCTCTGTTCCAAACAGTGTAGCAAGTGCTTCATATACTTCATGTATAAAAATATATGTATAAGAACACTGTTGGATTGAATAGTTCAAAACTAAATTCATTTCTGAACATCTATTTCAGTTTGGTTTTTTTTTGTTCATATGTATATACAAGGCTTGGGTCATTTCTCCCCCCTGCCCCCACCCCCTCCCTTACCACCCACTACACCTCCTCCCTCTCCCCCTTACCCCCTCAATACCCAGCAGAAACTATTTTGCCCTTATTTCTAATTTTGTTGTAGAGAGAGTATAAGCAATAATAGGAAGGATCAAGGGTTTTTGCTGGTTGAGATAAGGATAGCTATACAGGGAGTTGACTCACATTAATTACCTGTGCATGTGTGTTACCTTCTAGGTTAATTCTTTTTGATCTCACCTTTTCTCTAGTTCCTGGTCTCCTTTTCCTATTGGCCTCAGTTGCTTCCAAGATATCTGCTTTAGTTTCTCTGCGTTAAGGGCAACAAATGTTAGCCAATTTTTTAGGTGTCTTACCTATCCTCACACCTCCCTTGTGTGCTCTCGCTTTTATAATGTACCCAAAGTCCAATCCCCTTGTTGTGTTTGCCCTTGATCTAATATCCACATATGAGGGAGAAATATGATTTTTGGTCTTTTGGGCCAGGCTAACCTCACTCAGAATGATGTTCTCCAATAGCATTCATTTACTAGCAAATAACATTTCGTTCTTCTTCATGGCTGCATAAAATTCCATTGTGTATAGATACCACATTTTCTTAATCCATTTGCCAGTGGTGGGGCATCTGGCTGTTTCCATATCTTGGCTATTGTGAATAGTGCCGCAATAAACATGGGTGTGCAGATGCCTCTGGAGTAACCTGTGTCACAGTCTTTTGGGTATATCCCCAAGAGTGGTATTGCCGGATCAAATGGTAGATCAATGTTTAGCTTTTAAGTAGCCTCCAAATTTTTTTCCAGAGTGGTTGTACTAGTTTACATTCCTACCAACAGTGTAAGAGGGTTCCTTTTTCCCTGCATCCTCGCCAACACCTGTTGGTGGTGGTGTTGCTAATGATGGCTATTCTAACAGGGGTGAGGTGGAATCTTAGTGTGGTTTTAATTTGCATTTCCTTTATTGCTAGAGATGGTGAGCATTTTTTCATGTGTTTTTTGGCCATTTGAATTTCTTCTTTTGAGAAAGTTCTGTTTAGTTCACTTGCCCATTTCTCTATTGGTTCATTAGTTTTGGGAGAATTTAGTTTTTTAAGTTCCCTTTATATATTCTGGTTATCACTCCTATGTCTGATGTGTAGCTGGCAAATATTTTCTCCCATTCTGTGAGTGTTCTCTTCAGTTTAGAGACCATTTCTTTTGATGAACAGAAGCTTTTTAGTTTTATGAGGTCCCACTTATCTATGCTATCTCTTAGTTGCTGTGCTGCTGGGGTTTCATGAGAAAGTTCTTACCTATACCTACTAACTCCAGAGTAGTTCCTACTCTTTCCTGTATCAACTTCAGAGTTTGTGGTCTGATATTAAGATCTTTGATCCATTTTGAGTTAATATTGGTATAGGGTGGTATACATGGATCTAGTTTCAATTCTTTGCAGACTGCTAACCAGTTTTCCCAGCAGTTTTTTTTTGAAGAGTCTGCTATTTCTCCATCGTATATTTTTAGCTCCTTTGTCAAAGACAAGTTGGTTATAGTTGTGTGGCTTCATATCTGGATCCTCTATTCTGTTCCACTGGTCTTCATGTCTGTTTTTGTGCCAGTACCATGCTGTTTTTATTGTTATTGCTTTGTAATATAGTTTGAAGTCAGGTATTGTGATACCTCCAGCATTGTACTTTTGACCGAGTATTGCCTTGGCTATTCATGGCATCTTGTGTTCCCATATAAATTTCACGGTAGACTTGTCAATCTCCTTAATGAATGTCATTGGAATTTTGATGGGAATTGCATTAAACATGTAGATTACTTTTGGGAGTATCGACATTTTTACTATGTTGATTCTACCAATCCGTGAGCATGAGAGATCTCTCCACTTTCTATAGTCTTCCTCAATCTCTTTCTTCAGAATTTTATAGTTTTTCTTGTAGAGGTCATTCACATCTTTTGTTAGGTTTACACCTAAGTATTCGATTTTTTTTTTGAGGCTATTGTAAATGGAATTGTTTTCATACATTCTTTTTCAGTTTGCTCATTGTTAGTGTGTAGAAATGCTAATGATTTTTCTATGTTGATTTTGTATCCTACTTCCTTGCTATAGCTATTGAAAATGTCTAGAAGCTTCTGAGTAGAGTTTTTTGGGTCTTTAAGGTATAGGATCATGTCATCTGCAAATAGGGATATTTTGACAGTTTCTTTACCTATTTGTATTCCTTTTATTCCTTCTTCTTGTCTAATTGTTCTGGCTAAGAATTCCAGTACTATTTTGAATAGGAGTGGAGATAGTGGGCATCCTTGTCTGGATCCTGATTTTTGAGGGAATGGTTTGAGTTTTTCTCCATTAAGTATAATGCTGGCTGTAGGTTTGTCATATATAGCTTTTATAATGTTGAGGTACTTTCCTTCTATTCCTAGTTTTCTTAGAGCTTTTATCATGAAATGGTGTTGGAGCTTATCAAAGGCTTTTTCTGTATCTATTGAGATGATCAAGTGGTTTTTGTCTTTGCTTCTGTTAATGTGGTTTATTACGTTTATTGACTTTCGTATGTTCAACCACCCCTGTATCCCTGGGATGAAGGCGACTTGGTCATGGTGAATAATCTTTTTGATGTGTTGTTGAATTCGGTTTGCCATTATTTTGTTGAGGATTTTTGAGTCAATGTTCACTAAGGAGATTGGCCTATAGTTCTCCTTTTTGGAGGTGCCTTTGCCTGGTTTTGGGAGAAGTATAATACTAGCTTCATAAAATGTGTTAGGCAGTTTTCCATCCCTTTCTATTTCATGGAACAGTTTAAGGAGGGTTGGTATCAGTTCTTCTTTAAAGGTCTGATAGAATTCAACAGAGAATCCATCAGGTCCTGGACTTGTCTTTTTGGGGAGACTCTAGATTGCTGCTTCAATTTCATTTTGTGTTATAGATCTATTCAGGTGATTAATTTCCTCTTGGTTCAGTTTTGGATGATCATATGTATCTAGAAATCTGTGCATTTCTTTAAGATTTTCAAATTTATTTGAATATAGGTTCTCAAAGTAGTCTGATGATTTCCTGGACTTCCATGGTGTTTGTTGTTATCTCCCCTTTTGCATTCCTGATTCTACTAATTTGGGTTTTTTCTCTCCTCATTTTAGTTAGGTTTGGCAGGGGTCTATCGATCTTGTTTATTTTTTCAAAGAACCAACTTTTTGTTTCATTAATTCTTTCTATGGTTTTTTTGGTTTCTATTTCATTGATTTCAGATCTTATTTTTATTATTTCTCTCCGATTTGTTTTGTGATTTGCTTGTTCTTGTTTTTCTAGGAGTTTGAGATGTATCATTAGGTCATTGATTTGGGATCTTTCAATCTTTTTAATGTATGCACTCATGGCTATAAACTTTCCTCTCAGGACTGCCTTAGCTGTGTCCCATAGGTTCTCGTAGGTTGTGTGTTCATTTTCATTGACTTCCAGGAACTTTTTAATTTCCTTTTATTTCATTGATGATCCATTATTCATGAAGTAATGAGTTATTTAGTTTCCAGCTGCTTGCATGTTTTTTGTCTTTACTTTTGTTGTTGAGTTCTACTTTTACTGCGTTGTGATCAGATAGTATGCATGGTATAATTTCTATTTTCTTATATTTGCTGAGGCTTGCTTTGTGCCCTAGGATATGATCTATTTTGGAGAAGGTTCCATGGGCCTGAGAAGAATGTATATTGTGTAGAAGTTGGATGAAATGTTCTGTAGACCTCAAGTAGGTCCATTTGATCTATTGTATATTTTCGATCTTGGATTTCTTTATTGATTTTTTGTTTGGATGACCTATCTATTGATGATAATGGGGTGTTAAAGTCTCCCACAACCACTGTGTTGGCATTAATATATGCTTTTAGGTCTTTTAGGGTATGTTTGATGAAATTGGGTGTGTTGACATTGGGTGTATACAGGTTGATGATTATTATTTCCTTTTGGTCTATTTCCCCTTTGATTAGTATGGAATGTCCTTCTTTATCTCATTTGATCAATGTAGGTTTGAAGTCTACTTTGTCAGAGATAAGTATTGCTACTCCTGCCTGTTTCAGGGCCATTGGCTTTGTAAATCTTCT
Source organism: Castor canadensis (assembly GCF_047511655.1). NCBI lineage: Eukaryota > Metazoa > Chordata > Mammalia > Rodentia > Castoridae > Castor > Castor canadensis. The sequence goes on along the minus strand of NC_133395.1, from coordinate 32,843,514 downwards.
TCTAGCCTTTCATCCTAAGCCTATGCTTATTTCTGTCCATGAGATGGGTCTCCTGTAAGCAACAAATTGTTGGATCTTCCTTTTTAATCCATTTCGTCAAGCGGTGCCTTTTGATGGGTGAATTAAGTCCGTTAACATTAAGTGTTAGTACTGATAGGTATGTGGTGATTCCTGTCATTTAGTTGTCTTAGTTGTTTGAAAGTTTGATTGTGTGTCCCTAAGTTGAGGTTACTCTCTACTGTCTTGCTTTTTCTTTTCCTGTGGTTTGGTTTTGCCTGTCTTTTCATGGTGAAGTTGGGTTTCACTTTCTGTGTGCAGAATCTCTTGAAGAATCTTTTGTAGTGGTGGTTTTGTGGTCACATATTGTTTTAGTTTCTGCTTATCATGGAAGACTTTTATTCCTCCATCTATTTTGAATGGTAGTTTTGCTGGGTAGAGTATCCTGGGGTTGAAGTTATTTTCATTCAGTGCTTGGAAGATCTCACCCCATGCTCTTCTTGCTTGTAATGTTTCTGTTGAGAAGTCTGCTGTGATTTTGATGGGTTTACCTTTGAATGTTACTTGTTTTTTCTGTCTTGCAGCCTTCAATATTCTTTCCCTAGTTTCTGAACTTGTTGTTTTAATGATGATATGTCGTGGGGTAGTTCTATTTTGATCTGGTCTGTTTGGTGTCCTGGAGGCCTCTTGTATCTGCATGGGAATATCTTTCTCTAGATTTGGGGAATTTTCTGTTATTATTTTGTTGAATATATTATACATTCCCTTTGCTTGCACCTCTTCTCCTTCTTCAATGCCCATGATTCTCAAGTTTGGTCTTTTGATAGAGTCGGTGAGTTCTTGCATTTTCTTTTCACAGGTCTTGAGTTGTTTAATTAATAGTTGTTTGGTTTTTCCTTTAATTACCATTTCATATTCAAGTTCGGAGATTCTGTCTTCTGTTTGTTCTATTCTGCTGGATTGGCCTTCCGTTTTGTTTTGCAGTTCTGTTTCGTTCTTTTTTCTGAGGTTTTCCATATCCTGGGTGTTTTCCTCTTTAATGTTGTCTATTTTTGTCCTGAGTTCTTTTATCTGTTTATTAATCATGTTCTCTGTTTCACTTTGGTGTTTATACAATGCTTCTATGGTTTCCTTTATTTCTTCTTTTGCTTTTTCATAATTTCTTGAGTGTCTCCTGTACATTTTGGTTGACCCTATCCAGTATCTCTATAAAATTTTCATTGAGTACCTGTAGTATGTCTTCTTTTAAATTATTCTTGTGGGCATAGTTTATCTTCATTTTGTTGAAGTTTGGATCTGAGTTTCTTTTCTCTTCATTCCCCTCTGATTCCTGTACTAATTTTTTGCTGTGGGGAAACTGGTTTCCCTGCTTTTTCTATCTTCCCATCATTGTCTTTGGTGTTGTTACTGTCCCTGTACTGTGTGCAATTAAGTATTTTCTAGCTTGTAATAATAACAATTGTAATATTTAGAATGGAAGGATGAGCTGAGATGGAAAGCAAGAAGTTAAAGAAAAGGGAAAAACAAAGACAAGGAGAAAACAGAAGAAGGATCAGACAAGAAAGTTTCAAAGGTATAAACAGGGAGCATTAGTGTACTAATTGACAGTAAGCTGAACAGACATTAGAGCAATAGAGAGAGGATTGAAAATAAAAAATAAAAAAAAGATAAGAATAAAAATAAAAAATAAGTGAATGAAAGAAATATATATATATATATACAAATAAAATAAAATAAAATGAAAAATAAAAAATTTTAAAAAAATAAAAAAACAACAAACCTCCAAGTTCAAATGCAATGAAGTTTCAGTCTTAATAATATGGGTGTCTGTCTCAGTCTCCATTCCTGGAGATGGTGCCTCAGATGTTGTTCTGTAGTTGTCTCATCAAAAGGAACACATATGTAGAACAAAACTACACACACACACACACACACACACACACACACATACACACAAACCCCACCTAGTGTCCCAAGTTCAAATGCAATACAGTTTCAGTAAGTTTTTCAGCATGCAGGTGTAATTCGATTGTTCTCTCATCAAAGGTAGGGAGAAACAGAAAAAAAAAAAAGACAGTTCTGAGAATGGTATCTGTGGCTGTGGCTTGCCTGCCTGCTGCTGTCAGCCTGCTGTTGCTGGAGGCGTTATTTATGCAGATCTCTGGGGTGAGCTTAGCACTCACCTGGCCCTGCAGGCTTTGTTTACTCAGAGTTTTCCTGTGCACCTCTGCTACAAGCTTTCCCCTTTCCATGCACACTGGGAAAGGTGACACTGCACTCGCTTTCTCAGGCCTGCATGTTTATTTACAGTTCATGTGGGAAGTGTGTCTTCCCCCCTCTCCTGTGCAGTCTTCCTCCCATGGCCACTTTCACAAGCTTTCCTGCTCCTGATTACTGGGTGGTGCTGCTGCTCCTGCCAGCCGCCATGTTTGTTTACAGCTCACATGGGAAGTGGGTCTTCCCTTCTCTCCTGTGGAGTTTTCCTCCCTCTGCCACTCTCACAAGCTTTCCCGCTCCTGGTTGCTGGGTGTGCGACCCGGCTCCTGCAGGAGCCTCTTCTGCCTGCCCGGCTTGTTTATTTACAGTTCTGGGAAGGATTCCCTTTCCCCAATCTTTGGCACTCAGTGTGCCCCACCCTCTTTTCCACGTGTCTTTATTGTTCTTATTGCTTATTAGTCAGTTTCTCTTTTTTCCCCAGGTGGAGGTCAGTCTGTCCAGGGGCTATGCTGCTCTGGCCCAGGGTTGTCTGTGGGAGTACTGTGGTACCGTGAAGCTCACCTTGTCCGTGTCTTCCCACGCCATCTGGGTGCGGGTGACTGGTAGCCCGGGGGCCCTCCTTGTTTCTCTGTTTAATGTGAAGTGGAGATTCTCTGCGCCGGCTGGAGGTGTGGAGGGGTCAAAGTTTTGCCTCTTCTCGGTGGTTTTGCCTGCAAAGTGTGTCCCCAGTGCCTCTCCAAGATTTCACTATAAGAGGCTCACTTTCTGCTTCCTCCCTCTAGCCACCATCTTGGAATCCCCATCTATTTCAGTTTTAATTAACTAGTTCATTTTGTTCAAATAATCAAATGCTCCTTTGCTCCATCAGTTAGAAAACAACAATAAGTGTTTATTACATGTAGCATATAGGGGTGTGAAGAGAATGGAGATAGAGAGAGAGAGAGAAATTGAGAGTAATGACAAATAGAACTATTAATTAGTTGCTTTCCCCACCCCAAACCTGGCCACAAGGGAGAACATTTTTATGACCTGGTATTATTCTCCAGATGGACATGTTATTGATTTAAAAAAAAAAAAACCATAGAAAAAGCTTAGGTGTTCCAGGACCTCCATTTTGTTCAAATCTTAATGCTCTTTAGTAAACCAGCAGGATGTAGGAGTAAGGAAGTGAGTCTTAGAGCATAATCTAAACGTACAAGATGTGACTGTAGCCAACCCTTTTCCTGACAGGGACCATCCCTCTCAGAGAGTTCTACTTCCTGGTTCATCCCACAACCAGGCCAACTTCTCAATGGTTTCTTTACCTGAAAATGATTTCATCTCAAATAAGTACTCATCATACATTGACTTAACTGAACCTGATGATTTATACAAATTAAATACCTGATACCTTAGCTGAATTATTTCCTAACAATACTTGCTCCTACGTGTCATTATATTATATTTATTGTGGATGTCTCTAACTAGAGTACAAAGTCCCAGAGATCTAGAAATTTGTCATTTTGTTTCCTATTTCCACAGTGCCCCAAAAATTGCTTGCATAAAGTTGACATTTAATAAATATTGTGAGTGAACATATTATTGACTACAGAGATAAAAATATTTTTAAAAAATCAATTTGAAAACTGATTTGGATGTCTTTTAGATCACCAGATCCTGAATATTGGCTACATTCAATATTATCTTTTTCAAGTGTGTCTATCTTGGGGGAGGGGATCATTTTCCTACATTTTTAGGCCTCTTTTAGAAATCATGAACTTGGGATTCACATTCTTCTTTAAAGTATAACTGACATTCTTCTTACTCCCCTATGAGCTAGACTGCCACTGCCATGTCCAAAGTTTAAATGGTGGAAGACAGTCAACATACTAGAAATGTCTTACTTGATTCTAGCATTGACCTGGCACTGGTACTTTCTAGGCTTAGGGGATATTTAAAACTATTTCTTAGAGAATGGTTGTGGTTTCCTCAGAGACTGTTCTTTTCTTACTGAGTATCACTTACTCAGATACTTTAATGCAGATGAAGATTTTTCCTAATGACTACTTAGCAAATCCTTGCCATCCCAGTCTCTAATTTCCCATAGACTGTTATCTAAAACTGGTATTCTGTCACCAATCTAAGAAGCTTTCTTGGACCCTATCTTTAATCATCCTTGCTCAGCCTTCAAGGTAACTGATTGTAACAGTCTTACACTTAGGACCAGCTTCCTGTCAGTCTTCAGATAAAACAGCTAAATCTTCTTGAGTGTTCTCCTTGAAATGCTGTCCAAATGGCACATCTAGGAAAAGTATGAAACATTTGCAGATTTCTGAAAATTCCTAGGATCTTATTTTCCACAGTGTATTATGCTTCTAAGCTCCACTGTTCTTGTGTCTGACCTTGAACCACATTCTTACTAAGATGTGCCAGGGGTATCCACTCATACCCAACTGAACAATGTAGACACAATTTCAGTATTTGGAGCTGGCAGAGACGACATTGCAGTTACATTACTAACCAACTCAAAAACCACATCATACACACAAACTTGTTCTATCATGCAAAGTGATTTGGGTTTCACTGACTCTTGCTCCTTAAGTTGCCCACACAAGACCAGAATTTGTCAGCATAGCAAAGGGCATTTCTATAAAAAGGATCCTTTCTCAAAAGACAACAGTTATGTTTAAAAATACCAAAGCTTTCTTTTTGTATAAATGTATATGTATATGTGTTTGCCTATTTATATTAGCAAAAAGTAGCATATAATATATTCCTTGTATTTTAGTTTAAATAATAATGGAAATGCAAAGAAGTTTAAAGTTACCCATAAGATTACCACCAAATCTTATGCATGTGTATAAGAACACACATATATATATACAGACACATACACAAAATAGGAAGCAAATATTTGTCTCAGGCCCCATTATGTCTTAAATAAAACAACTTTAGCAGATTCGTGTGTTGTCAAGGTCTTCTAGGCTAATTCAGATTTCTGTATAAATGCATATAAACACATCTGCAGTTTTTACCCAAACAGAATCATGTGAAACACATGGGTGTATAAGCTCTTTTTCCTATTAAAAATATCCATCGGTATTTTTCTGGACAGTACTTATATCTCATTTTCTTTTGGCTGTAGAGTTTTCCCTTCCATGAATGCAGTATGATTTATTTAAGCCAGGCTTATCATACTATCCTAATCCCCACAATGTTCTTTTTCCCTAGGCTTAACCTTTGATGGTCACATCTTTTTGAAAGTGATTTGACTATATTATCTTTATTTTTCCAAATGAATGTTGAAACAGTTTCTGAAAGGTCAAAGAAAAGCAAATTTCTCATGTAAACTGGTATCATAGAAAGTATAGATATTAATTTGAGGGTGAATTAGCAGATTAAAATATGTCCTTTTTATGGAAGGGCATGCTTTTGTATTCATTCATGCTCAAGTTACTTATTTGATTGATGTTATGTCACCCAATAATATTTTATAGTTTTTAATCTTAGATGCTGGTCATGACCAAGGACAGATGGTAACATGTATCAGGAGAAGTTTTGCAATTCAGCCCACACCTAACTCCTAGACAAATAACCAAGAGAGCTGCCTTTCTGTTCCTACTTTTCAAATCCTTTCAGTTATTAATAGCTTAATAGCTTTAAAGTGGAAAGAGTTTTCCTCATTAATATATCATTTAATAATGTAAGTAATACAAATTGTAAGAATTTATGTTTTTCCCCCTGAGAGGCTCAATAAAGCTATTTTTGAAAACAAAGTATGTAGCATAAAATATGCATAGATTTATTTTCTCTTAACTTCACTCCCTGCAACAAAAGTTTTCTTGTCAGTTTGGCCATTTAAGTCTTTAATGGCTTATCCCCTTGTTGGAATTAAACTTAATTCCTGCAGGAAAAGATTCTGAGACATTTAGTTTCCAGGTGTCAGACCATGAGATTCAGGGAGGCTGTTACACGATAGGGCTGTCACTCAGTTTCTACAGAAAATATCTCACCCAAATGTTCATTAGCATGTTTCCTAAGATTGCAGTTTTCCATTCAAGACCTAGAATACATGTGTCTATTCAGATTCAGTTAATACTCAGTTTCCTTTGAGACTTATCTTGGTATCCCAATTCTCTAATAACAAAATCCTAATCTGTCTGCCCCAATCAGTATTATAATTTTAGAAAATGATTTGGAAGCCCTTTTCATAAATGAACCTAGAAGAACAGATTAGGATGAATTCTAGACCTTGGCTAGCACATCCCCTAACAGTAAACAAAATTAATACAGCTTGCTCCTGGGTCACATTTCTATACAAGAAGATTAATGTGTTTTCAATCTGGGTAGGTGGTTTTGGATAACTGATACTCTGTCAGTTTTTATTGAATCATTCATAAAGTTGATCCAATTCTTGTAGAGAGTTTTCTCCATCTTCAAAGACCTAATTTGGTTATTTGTGGATGGAATTCATGCAGTTTTCAAAATATATTATCTGTCTCCATTTTAATGATGCTAGAAGTTTATGTAACTTGGGTAGGTTCCAGTCTCATTATTTTGAGTGACTGTGGCCCTCAGGGTCTGAGAACTATAAGCATCAAATTTCCATGTATAACCCTTCATTTTCATCTCTAGCCTCTTTAAAAAATGACTTTGTCTTGAATTTTAAATATTAGTTAATGTCAAAATCTCCACTGTAATAAAAAAAACTATATCCTTATTCTACTTAGCTGTCATATCTAAGAAATCTTTGCCTAATACTAGGCCACAGAAATATGATACTTCAATATCTAGGAAAGAATGCTAATAAGATTAAGAAAATTGATAACATAAGAAAACCTAGGAATGGCTAGATGTGGTGGTACATTCTGTAACCTCAGCTTTCTGGAGACTGGAACAAGAGGATTACAAATTGCAAGCCAGCCTTCAAGACCAGCTTGGGTTACATAGCTATCTAAAATTAAAAAGAAAAAGGAAAAGGAAACCTACAAATGATGACACAAATTAAAATTAAAATGAAACAATCACAAGTTAATAATTTGAAAAAACTTCCAATATAACTATCAATTATCCTATTTTAAATTTTATAGGATTATAATTTCCTAAGCCTTCTTGGTACATAAGAATGCATTCTGTATTGAAATTTTGTGGACATTGTTGTGGTTTCATTGAAATTATATAATAGAAGATATTAACATCAAAAATCATTTGTGATGTAAATTATGTTAAATAGATTTCAAAAAACTTATTTTTATCCTGTTTTTACTAAAAAGTTAAAAAGACAAACTATATTCTTAGAAAACAATTGGCTATCTCAGGCCAATGATAAATGTCTCTTTTTAATATTTTCATGTTTTAGTATTTCTGCATGTTCCAATACAACTTTTATTATTAAACATAATAATTTTTAAATAAAAGAGCTGGTCTTCAGTTGGAAGCTTTCTCCAAAAGAGAAAGTCATCCTTTCCTTTAAATTTACATATCTTGCAACCAAGTTTTGACAAAATGTATTGCATTTCTGTGGGAAAAAGGCCATCATCCTAACAAACATGAATTATGCTATACAATTGTACATGCCTTTGATGAATGTTTTATACCATATAGAAAAATCAGCTCAAAGTAGGTTTTACAGGTTAAATCTAAAATTGTAAGTCACTAAGAAGACAACATTGGAAAAAAAATCTCTGTGACCTAGTGTTAAAGATTTTTTATATTGATAGAGAAAGTAAAATCCATTAAAATAATAAATTAACAAGTTGAACTTCATCAAAATTTAAAACATCTAATTGATGAAGAAACTGTTAAAGAAATAAAAAGAAGCCACAAAAATATTTGCAAACCATATATTTGATAGACAACATAAAGAAGTTAAAAGCAACTTTCAAAACCAAACAACACAATGAAAAATTTGACAATTGTTTGGACACCTCACCAAAACCACTTTAACAAAAAGGATAGCAACTAAGGATGTGAAAGGATGCTGAACTTCATTTGTCATCAGGAAAATGAACACGAAAATAATCGGGCACAACTACACATCTATAAGAATGACAAAAACTGAAAATTTTTACCACATCAAGTATTGCCATGGATGTGAGAAAACTGGAACTCTCTATAAACAGCAAATCACAAATACTTTGGTGAATACTGGAACACTTTCTTAAAAAGGTAAACATATACCTATAATATGAGCCAACCATTTCCCCTGTTTCCTGAAGAGAAATTAAAGTAAATATCCATTAAACATTTGTACATAAATATTCATAAAGGCTGTATTTGTTGCAACCCAAAACTTTAAACAACTTAAATGCCCATCACCTGGTGAGTAGACAAACTTTTAAAATGGATTACTACTCGCAACAAAAATTATTTATACAGGGATCTATGTGAACTAATGTCAAAATAATTATGCTAAGTGAATGATGCCAAACAAAATGAGTACATACTAAATTATTCCATTGACACATAACCATAGAAAATGTAAAGCATTTGGTAAGAACAGAAGCAGACAATGATTGTTTTGAGGTAAGGAAGATAGGAAATCATGAGGAAGGGAAACCAAAAAGAGCATGAAAAACTTGAGGGGGGTTGGTTTATTGTCTTGATTTCAATAATAATTTGTGGATATATACAAATACCATTTATCATATATACCTATCAAATTTTATACTCATATGTTTGTTATATGTGAATTATACCTTAATACAGCTGGTGTGTGTGTGTAAAATGGAGTGTTCCTAGTGGATTCTGTTAATTGGAATTTTGTTATAATAGAAATCAAACTAGCCTAACTAAATTTTTTAAAAAGATGGTTGAGAGTAGAATTTATTGACATAAGGGAGCTTTTTTCTTCATGCTGGAGACTCTGGTAGCCCAGATTTCCATCTTCCTTATTTGGGGCTGACTGAAAATCCTTAGACTACCATTGCTTTGATCACATGTCTGTCTACCAAATAACTGGGACCAACAGCATGTAATATTCAGTGAGGAAATCCTTATCGTTGCTTTGATCACATGTCTGTCTACCAAATAACTGGGACCAACAGCATGTAATATTCAGTGAGGAAATCCTTATACCATTACCCTCCCCTTTATATTGTTTTGGTACAGGAGTACCAAATTCCACAGAATAGGTTTCCTTAGTACAAAGAGGTTTTCTTACCAAATGGGGAAAGGGGTGTTGGACACATAAAAACAGCTGATATCCATCACAGGGATATCTTTTGTGCATTAAGAATGAGTAAATACCTGGTTGTGTTTTTAGGACTAATAATCCTTACAATCCTACTAATAATCCTTACAAAATACAGCTTTTCATATGATATTGGTTCTCAGTTAGGATTACAAATCTTAAATGTAGAAATACCATGAACATCTATTAGTCATTTATAGCATATTTTTTCCTATAGAAACCAAAAGCTTTAAGTGACTTGAAGAAATCGCTTTCCAGTATAATTCCTCTTATCCAAGACACAAGTCACAATACTGTGTTCTCAAGTGGACTTGATTAAATCTACAGTTTTATTGTTTCTTTGTTTAGCTCAAACTAACCCCATAGGCACTCTTAGGGCTAACTGCTTCTGAATACTCTCTGTACAGATACTCTCTCTGCACAACCTAATCTCTACTGTGACACAGGGAACTGGAAACAGCCTCAAGAGGCCAATGTTTTTGTTTTCATAAGACCAAAGTTAGCCAGTGGTCCCTTTTGAATTACTATGGTGTCTTGTTTTGGTTATTTTTTTTAAAAAGTTGTATTTTTTTAAGTTCCACATGTTTGAGACTGTAAATGCTAAACACTGTAAATGAAGTTTATCAAGTATGATTGAAATATATGCATAGTCAGAAAAAATGAAAGAAAACAGAAAAAATACCATATGCAGAAAAAAGCAAGTAAAACAAGAGAATTCTGAAAGCATCGATTAGATCATGCTTTATTGAGAAATGTATCTTTCCTCTAACACAATCTAAAAATCATTTCAGAAATATTTTTGTCAGTGTTGTTTAGACTAGAGAAGGAAAACTTGGAGAGGCTTAATCACTATCTTTAGTGTATAGAGGGTTTCTATGAAATTGAAACTTACTGCTTTTTCCCTTTCCATGGTGAATTGAACAAAATAAAGAAGCATTAAATTAAGTCAAAGGCAATTTAACTTGGACATGATGAAGATTTTCTTGGCTCTCAGAATAGTAACACAGCAGAATTCCTCCATGGAAAAGTTAAGAACTCTTTATTCTTCATGGTCATCCAACAAACACACACACACACACACACACACACACACACACACACACACACACACAGAAAAAGAGGAAGAGAAAAGAACAAAGAGTAGACTGCACTCCCAGTTTCCTGAGCCTAAAGGGTTACATTAGTGTACTGTCACCACTTCCACTCTTTGCCTCACTTGATTGCCTTTGACAAGGGAGATTCTGCTTTAGCCTAGACCACAAGATTTCTAAACTACTGCCGAGGAGAGGCAGAAAAGAAATTGAATGTAGCTTAGAGCAGTACATCCAGGACTGGTAATGGCTCACATGTGGTATAACTTAATACCAAAATAACTTAGAATCTGGGACATGTGGCATAAACAACCAGACAACTGTATAACTTTAGGACCACATAGCTAGATCATGTCTTCCTGTGTGGAGTGAAAGTAATATTAAGACAGGAAATGAGGATATTTGGAAAAGAAACATGACCCTCCTTTTTCTGGGACTAGGATCAGTGTTGCCTGGATATCAAGACATAGGGGTGATAGGAAAATGCTAGTGTTATGAAATAGAATGGAAAGAAGCAGCCTCATCAGGAAGGAAAGTGACCCCAGAGACCCTGTTCAAGCCTGTAATAACCCTTCTTTTCTATTTTAAGACATGCCACTAAAAGTAAACCTGAGTGCATATACAAATACAGCTGAAGCTTCAACCACCCTCAGATGATCCAATAATGATACTAAGGAAAGGAAAGTGGTAAACATACAAGAACAAAGAGAGCAGGAGTTGACCTAGCAATGCTGGGAGCTATGAGTACATTTTTGAGAATGAAAAGCAGATTGGGAATGGTAAATGACCCAACAGAGCTGAGAAAGCTAAAAACCTAGTAACTATAAGAAGCAAGACAATTCACTCCATGGAGCATGATGGGTGAAGGGCTGCAGGCAGAAGGTGTGATCCAAAGTCAGGTAAGGCATAAGAAACTGAAATAGTGATTTGCTAACACTTTATATGGTCCCCATTCAACCTGTCAACCAAAGTAATGGCCCAGCCTTTACCCTTTGCAATTGATGAAACACTGCCATCTATTCAAAGTAAGAAAGAGAATGCTTAAAGCAGAAAAAAAAAACCTTAAAAAGTAAAATTATGCTTTGAAAAATGCTAGATTCATGAACTAAAAACATGATGCTATTTTTTAAGGAATAGTTAAACCAAATGGGGGAAGAAGAGTGAGAAGATAAAGTTTAGGAACACATGAATAGAATAAAAGAGAGGTAGATAACAGGAGAGAGCACAAATAAATTATTCTGGATGTTGACCAAATTTGCTAACCTTGAGTGAGACAATTTAGGAATCTGAAGTAATGTGGAAGAAAACAAATGTAAATCAGACTGGTTTCTTCTTGTGATCACATGTGAGACTGGCTACTCAGAAAGCTACCTGTTGCTTAAAAGAGGTCTCAGACAGTCCTGCTATGAGCACAGAGGTAGCTTGCTTCTCTCATATGGAGACCCTCTTAAACAGAATGCAATCAGCACTCATATCCAAGGAACATTTTCCAGAGAATTGTGGTACATCAGCTTGTCATTGAAACCATCTGTCCTTGTGAACTCTGGGAACCTTATGGCTTTCATTGTCTTCCTTAAGAAACCAGGCTCCAATAGACATTCTAGCACTTGGGCATCTCTCTATGAGCATGTTAGAAGGAGAATTAGGTACAAACCACCTACCAACCAGGAAAAGGATGAAAAGTACAGTGGAAATAGATGTTATGCACTAGGTAGTTCTTTTTTATAAATAAGGAAATTGTGGGTGGAAAACTGGAGCATTTCTTATTTATGAAGTACTTAAGCTTTTCTGGCTTCCAAGTGACAAACCCAAAAGAATAACACTTTCCCAGAAGAATAACAGTTCTCCAAACGTCTCTGAGGAACAGACTTATTCCTATATCCCAGATGCAGTATTTTTTGAAGAGAGTTAGACATAACACTCTTTCAAAATGACCATGTTACCCTCACTGCATTAATCATACTCTTTATGTTATCTAGTCACCTTTTTAAGTGCATTATAATTACTGTAGATTAATTTAGTCAAGCTTCTTATAATTAAGACACTAACTCAAAGAGGGTAACTGTTCCCCTATATTCAAAATATTGAAGAAGCCACCTAAGTATGTAAGTGTACCTGTATTTAGAATATACCAGCTACATGTAAAATTGTATCTTGGTTAGAAGTACTAATTATGATTTGTCTAAAGAGGTTTTATTACATGTATCTTTTATCACCATAAAGATCCTGAGGCATTTGTGTAGTTTTAATCCGTATGGAAATTTTAATTCTGAGATGGAGGCAAGCTGTCCAGGAATCAAAAGAGTAGGGGGAAGCTTTCGTTTTCAGTTTTTAAACTGTAATTGGAATCCATATTGATTTATTCATTTCATGAGACTTGCATAAGATAGAACTTCAATCAACTGAATGTGGCCTTATTGACATATTTTAAATATCAAGGTTTATAATATATAAATGTATAGAGTTTTATAATCTCAACATGCATATCTTAAAAACCCTGGCTTAATCTTTACACTACTGAATTCTGTAATACATTCTATTTGACTTGAGAGAAACTTGAGAAAATTTCATAACTTCTTGTTTTTTCTTCCCCAGTTCATTTCTGTGCCTTATTTAAGCAATTCCTTTGAAAATCAGAAACTTGGCTCTGTTCTTTGTATTTCTGAAAAGAATCCTCCCTCCCACAATTGTTCTTTGGTTAGAAATGCTGATTATAATTTCTCTAAAGAGGTTTTATTAAATGTATCTTTTCATAGCCTTTTAAAGATTCCAAAATAAAAATAACATTATTTGATATAATAATTTTTAAATAAGGACATTCAGAAAGTTTTACTCACTGGAAAGTGAAAGGCCATTTATTAAAGATTGTTAAGCACTTGCCAGGCATGTTATTATTTTCCACTTGGAAGCCATCAATCATGGAAAAGTAAGATCTCCCCTAAACCTGTCTGCAAACCATTAATCCACCTGGTCTCTTAATTACTTAATTCACTTTCCAGACAAGAATAATTCCCACTGCTTAAAGATCAATACAAGTTTTATCATCAACTAAAAACCTAGGACTGTCTTCTTTAAGACTCTGCCCACTTTTCATGGGATTTTAATGACTGCAGGTTTCAGAATCTAAAGTCTACAGGTTACAGACTTTTTCTATAAAAAGGATCTTTTTTATCTTTTGACCAAAATTTTTAATACTTTGAAATATATGTAGTTATACTCATTTGTATGCTGGTACTTGAATGGAGCTAAAAATAACCTAATGTTCAGAAATAAAGAACTGTTTATACCAATTGTTTTATATCCATTGAAATGAGTCATTATCAACCACGGAAATAGTGCTAAGGATGAATATTAAATGGCAGGGAAAGAAGCTTGGAATATGGAACTAAATTAAAAAATAATGCATGTATAAAAACTGTGTGCAAAATAGATTTTATTTTGTGAAAAGTTGTAAGACTGTGTATGCATAGGGTATATGACAAAAAAGGATTCAACACTGAAAATCAGTTATAAGTGATGAAGAAAAATGTTCTGCTATTCTTCCTATATGACATGCTTTCTGATGTTTTACAATGAGTTAGTTTATGTTGCTTTGTAACAAAAATTTAAAAATTATTACTAAATGACACTGTATACCTACGGTGAAGGGTTTCTGTATGTTGTTTTTGTCTTAGAATCAAAATGGAGAGATTTCTGTCTGGAAAGTTTAATGAAGATTTGTCTAAAAGTAGGAGGAATGAGAAGGGAACTCCTGCAGATGCTGAGGGGACTGCTCTACCCACCTGGTCACTTCCTACTAAACCATACCTACTGGCAAGCATTCAGCCTGGGATTCTTTCCATAGTCTGTTCCATTGCCATCTTACCCCCAGCTGGGGAAAGCCATAGCTCAGATTCACATCCAAACAGACAACCAAGGTGATAGAACCCCACTGGTGTAAATTGGTGCAGCTATTCTCCAATCATAGCACAATCTTATTCCTGACAAAAGACACAAAGCATTCCCTTTCTCATCTGACTGTCTTGTCCCCAGACCTTAGTAAGTCCTTTTAATAATGTCACATATTCTGGTATAAGTATTCAAGTGTGACCTTTTCTCTTGACACCAGCATGCAAGTGCCTATAATTTATACTCTACTCTCATTAGAATAACCTCAATGCCAATTGCACTGCCTCTTAGCAGATACAGATCTTTGCAGTCAGGAGTTCGTAACCACCTTTGAGAATGTGTTTAATGCATCTTAGGGCTCCCAGTGATGCTTTGGTGAGTACTTGACTCATTATAGGTGTTCAATAATTTTGTGTTAAAGAGAAGATAGATAGAAAGTTAAGGATAAGGAACATTGATTCAGGTTAAGCTAGTATAAGTCTTGCTTCTCTTAGGCTAATATAAGAGAGTAGTATTTGTACTTGAGGAATTGAAGTTGCCTAAAAAATGATATTTCTTTCTCTAACATATGTTAGAACCAACTGAAGAAAGCAGGAAAACGGACATCAAGTTGTGCTGGAGGACCACAGAGGACATCTTCATACTGCACTACAAAGCTAGGAAGACTTTGCACTGTCCTACAAGCCAGCTATGTCTTAGGAAAACCCAAAGTTTTGATAAACCAGTTCTATTTGGAGAGGGGTTTATGCTGAAGACTTCTAAGGCAATGATTCTCAAATTTCACTCTGCTTAAGAGTCACCTGGAGAGCTTAATTAAAAAGCAAATCATCAAGTGATTCTAATTCATTAGTCTGGGTAGAACCAGTTATGGGCATATTTTGAGATATGACTCTATATTGTATCCAAGAACAGAATTGTTCCAATAAGATATTAAACAAATAGTATTCTCTGTCTTCATATGGTAAGGTTGCCTCTTCAAAGAGCAAAAGCATGCCCAACATTCAATAAGCACTTTGTGAAAACAAACTATTACTAGTTGGTTGACTAATCTTGATTGTCAACTTCATTGAATTGAAAGATGCCTAGGGTATTAGTACAGCACACTTCCAGATATGTCTGTGAGGGCTTTTCCAGAGAGGATTGAATGCAGGAGAGCAGCCGAGGGGAAAAGACCTATCATGAACATGGGCAACACCATATAACAAGCTGGAGGCCAGGAAGGAATAACAATAGAGGAAGGGAAAGCCAGCCAGTGCTTGCTAGCTCCATTCTTCCTGAGCGAGTGTCTATTGTTGCAGCCAGTACCCCTTACATCAGACTCCAGCTGCTTAAACCTTTCTATGTGGAAGCATAGCAGTGTCTCTCCAGGAGTTTCAGGCCTTCATGATGTGAGGCTACATCATGGATCCCTTTGTTTTGAGGTGTCCAACTTCTTGGATGGAGCAATTACTAGTTTCTCTGCCTTTCCAATGTGCAGCTAGCCATCGCAGGACTACCCAGCTTCTAATGTATAAGCCAAACTAATAAATCCCCTTTGAAAATTGTATATAGTCTATTGGTTCTGATTCCTTGACTAATAGAAGAAACATGAGAATGTGTCCAGCCTGTGCTTTATAATACCCAGCAACACAGCACACTACTTGTCAGGAAAAAGACTCTGAATCAGGCCTCCTGAGGGCACACACATGTGCTTTAGCTTGACAAACACTAAATCTTTATCAGAAGCTTTTCTATTATGTGGTCCTAGTAAAAATGCTGTGAATCATACAAATTTGATTGGGATTTTTACTTTAGAGAACTTATTTTCAACCTTAAAACTTGCCATTGCATTTAGGAAATATGAGCTACACGAGAGTAAAGTCTTAATTTCTTCAGGCTCTCCAAATGAAAACGTTGGTTCATTAAACCACTTCTCCATTCCCTCGCTACACATGGAAAGGCTTTAGAAAATTACTGAGTGAGATCACGGACTGTGCTGAGAGTCACTGATAAATGGCAGTGAAGAATTCTTGCAGACTCAGCTCCCAGGGACACATTTGGTACTGGCGACATGGCACTTCTGTTGTTATTGCCATTCCCAGGTCTTCAAGTTTCTTCTCTTGCCCTGTCTGCCAATGCAAAAAAGTTACTGGTGTGTAAAAAGTGATTATCAAAGGAAAACGTCTTCTTCGTTAAAAACAAAATGTTTTAAATGAAAGAGAAAGTTTTATTATAATTAGAAACATATATTTTAGGCAAAAGCAAGAAACTAACATTCATTAAGTTGAATTCCTGCTTTGTCCCAGACACAGCTACAGACCCATTGAAGAAAGTAAGGAGTTAAATATCCAGAATTTCATTGGAAAAATAAATTATACTCATTGTAACAATGTAGCAATTTGCTGATTACTTTTCCTACGGACATTAGTCATACCACAAAGGCTAACCTTTACATTAGCTGGCAAGTGTTTCTCTTTATAATTGTTCCCGTTAAAGATAAAATGCTGGCTAATTTCAATAGGAGGAAGAGCAATTAGAAAATCATCGAATCCTCTTCTTCATATCTTCATTTTGAAAGTTCTATGCTAGTTTGACTTATGTTTTATGCTTTGATCAGAACTATTAGCAGATGGCTCTATTTTATGAAAGACAAGAGTATATCTAAAATGCCAGCACATTTGTGAAATCTACATCCAAGTTGCATTAATGTTTATTAATAAGAAATAAACTCTCAATTAAATACTTATTTGATCTGTGTAAAAATGATTATTAATTTAGTCCTTGTCAAGGCTCTTTTATATATGAGTAACTGAAACTCACTCTAACTAGCTGTGGTAAAAATGAGGAGTTACTTGAGAAATAATAGGCTTGCTCTCCATACTGCTCCCCCTGTTGACTGGATTTCTCTGCTACCATGCTTGGATATCACAATTCTTCTCTTGCATCAAACATAATCTCTGAGTTCTTTTGGGTGGCACTGGGGTTTGAAGTCAGGGCTTCATACTTGCTAGGCAGGCGCTCTACCACTTGAGCCACTCCTCTTGCACCTCTGAGTTCTAACACCACCCTCAGCTAATATCACGGCTGAGCCACAAGTCTGTTTTGATAGGACCGAGAAGCTTATGGGTATATCTTAGATAACTATTAACTTTATGGCCCAGTCAGGACTTGATTGATTAGGCTACAATTTCTTTAAAAAGAGAACTGGGTACAGTTATTAACTAAAATCTCACCTGCAGAATCAATAGGTTAGAATAGGCCATTTCTAAAATTCCATTAAACCAATATTTTAAACACACAATAATCATTTGATTAAGAGAAAAATCTCCCAAGCCAATGACAAAAAAACCTTTTCATCTACATGTTGCATGATTTAAATGAAGGTAAACTCAATTGTTGGCAAAAAGAAATCTGAGAAAACTAAAGGGTAATAACAATCATAATGAATTAGTTTCTTATTTCATTATGTTTTTTCTATTAAAGGCAAATATTAAGCTGTAAGTTGGTATACACTAAAATAAGCAGACACTCTACAGAATATTTTAAATGCATCATCTAATTTAATTCTTAAATTTATACAAATTGGCATGATTACACTTATTAAGAGATAAGCTTACAATTAGGTTAAATAGACCACTCAAATGCTCCAGAGTAAGCATCAACTCTAATTCTGACACTTTTGTCACTCTGGATTTGACTTTCATTTGACATGTGTAGGCCTCTATCCAGTGTTTGTGTGAGAGCCTGGCTACGATATGAAAATTATTTCAAATTGGTTCCCATATTTTGCCACAGTTATTCTGACCATCTACCACCTACTCTTGAATTTGACTGTAACCCATCCATACCACCTAGGGCATATACAGGAATGGCGAAGGCAAAAAATAAAGGTGTGTTCAGATGCTTTCCACTTGTAAGACACCGAAGGACAGGTGACAATCTTCAAAACAGCCTCCCAATACCATTATTCCTTATCTCCCATCATCTTATTTTACATCCCTTTATAAAATTATGAACATCAGTATATTATATTCCTACACACTAAAGAAATCTTTAATTTATACTGACCCTAGGGGATCTGTCTAGTAAGTCAAAGGAAAAGCAACACAAAATATTGATAATCCTCCAAATAGATAAAAAGACCATGAATTAATGACAGTTGACATGATGCTTATTGGATTTATTTCTGAACTATTTCTAATGAGGGAAAAGAAACCATTTCAAATCAATATCCCAAGTATTTTTAGAATGTTAACTACTAATTTTTAATGGGAGTTTTATGCATACATCTAATACTGCCTTAGATAATGTTCTGGATAAAAAGAATATCTATTAGTTTAGCATATCTTATAAGACTAAGGACAAAAATAAGCATTAGTCCATAGAGAAGCTGACATTGAAACTGAACTGTACAGGAAATAGACTGAAGTAATGCAACACTGAGATACTAATTACCATCTTCATATACTTCATTTTCTTTGCCACCAGTAAAGTCTTTTTTCTTTTTCTTTTTTTCCTTGCAGTGCTAAGGACCAAATCCAGGAACACACTAAACAAGAGTTCTACCACTGAGCTACATCCCAGCCTATAATAAGATCTATATTATTGTTATTAATTCATTCAATAAATATTTATTACTATGTATCAGAAAATGGGCTGGATCACTGGGAGCCCAGGAGGTAGAAACAAACAGAAGTGGCTACTTCCTTCATGGAACTCAGAAGTCATATTTTTCATTTGCTAGCAAATCCATATAGATTCCTCATTGATTTAAGATAGGCATAAATGGCTTGTCAGGTCCCCATTACACCTTCTTTGTGCCTCATTTCTTTTTTTTATCCAGAAACTACTCAAGCTGTTCCAGGTTCATTTCATGAAATGTGGTAAAAAAGGTAGAAGAGGACAGTCAAAAATGAAAAAGTGAAACATTTCCATAAATTGTGTGCAACTCTCCCCTCTGGGTTTAGAAATGTTTATTTTGTACTTTCTGTACTAAGAGTAAGATAAACATGGATTATCCTGGCAGTTACAGATACCTGGATACAGGGAAAAAGCACTCTTGGCCTTTCACTGTGTAGCACAGCTCACTTCTGGTACTTTCTTTAGTTATGAAGTAGTACAGATGCTTTCTCCTTTTATGTAGGTACATCTAGTCTTCAGAGTAAGAGCATTCCTACAACAGAATTTCAAGCTGTTCTTGAATACAGTAACAACTATGAGTTAGACCATGAGTAGAGAATTATAGGCACCTCTTGTCTGCTCGCTCATCACTGCATTCCTTGTGCCTAGCAGAGTGTATGGTACACAAAAAGCAGTCAATAATCATTACTAAATAAATGAATGAATAGATCCAATGTGCATGTACATACAGCTATGGAAGCATCACTTCTTGATCTCCTGCTCTCTGGACAGCTCTATCAAGTCCGCTAAGTTCAATTGATTTTCCATCCTATTTTCATCCTCTTGTCTCTTCTCCAAGACTTTTTACTTTTGTGTCTGTGTTAATGTACACATTAAGCTATTAGCTGGATGCCTGTTCCTGTATTGTATCTATTTGGTTTTCAGCCTCCACAATGACTTTTTGTTTGTTCTTTTCCTCTATGAAATCCTTATATTCTGCCAGAATTCCCTGTGATTTATTACTCCCTGATTTATTGTTTTCTAGTGCTACCCCCTGCAATACATCTACAAATTAACCCTTTAAAGTTAAATCAATATTCATATTCTATAGATACAGTATATGCTGTCATATATATAATATGGAAAATCAAATTGGGTGAGTGACATGCAGAGAATGTAATGTGTTCACTAGTGACATGTTGTGGACTGACTTAGTCCTTCTCCAACCAAGAGTTATGGGATGTAGTACCCCAAAGATATGTGCCAGCGTGAACCCACAAAACGTAAGTAGGATCTTTGTCCTGCCGTCTACCAGATATACAGTAGGTGGCTTCCTGCACAATAGCCCTGCAGTTAGAAAGAAACATTGAAAGTTATCATCTATCAGAAAGCAAAAGGAGTCCAAAGAACCCAGATAGGTTGAGGAAAAATGGCTTACACAGAGAAACAGGCCAACATGGAAGTAGAAGTAACTACAATGGGCTTTCATTTACAAACTTCCCTTTCTTAATAGTAAGGACTTTTCTCCAAATATAATCATTTATAAATACCAAAACTTAAAACAAAACTAAAGTTCCTATTCCTAACAGGAATTTCTTAAAATAATCAAAATTAGGGAAAGGTTAAGAAATCATGTATTCAGCTGCTTTCAAAGTTTTCCTTTGGTTTTATTCCAAGACAAAAATTCTGAGTCAAAGCCATTAATTTATTTAATCTCTGAAGACTTTGGTATGTACTTCCGAATGATTAGAATTCTGGTTTTGTTTGTCTGTTTGTTTGAGGCAGTACTGGGGTTTGAACTCAGTGCCTTATACTTGCTAGACAGGCACTCTACCACTTGAGCCAGGATCCCAACCATTTGCTTTAGTTGTTTCTCAGATAGGGTCTTGTGCTTTTGCCTAGGGCCAGACTTGGACTATGATCCTACTACCCACATCTACAATGTAGCCAGGATTACAGATGTGCACCACCACATCTGGCCTGGAATTCTGTTTTAAACATAAACACATCTGAATAAAAATTAATTATAATTCTTTTACCCTACCAAATACCCTGTCAGTGTTCACATTCTCAAAATTTGATTGTAAGTGCTGTATACCTTTGTTTTCAATTTGTTTTTTCTAATTGAGGTAATGTCCATATATATAAACTGACTGATTTATTTCTTAAATCTTTTAATCTATAAATTCTCTCCTCTTTCTATTCTAACTTTTTTACAGAGGAAAATGTATCATTCATTTTGTAAGATTTTTCCCAGCAGTGTATATTTTGTTCTTTACATTCCTCTGGGAACACATTAAAATTTAAGTTTTAAGAAATGTCACAACAAAACCCCCTGTATGTCTATGGTATACTAATAAAGACCATTTAAAAAGTCTAATTGTCAAGTCAGGCATGGTGGCTCAAATCTGTTATCATTAGTTACTTGAGAAGACTGTGGTTCAAGAGCAGTCCAGGCAGAAGGTTCACAATACTCCGTCTCAACCAATGAAAGCTGAGTCTGTCATTCCAACTAAGTGGAAAACATAAATAGGTGGATAATGGTGCAGGCCAACCTGGGGAGAAAGTGAGACCCTAGCTCAAAGACAACAAGAGGTGGTAGAGTGACAGAGTGCCTGCCTAACAAGTTCTTAGGCTCTGAATCAACCCCAGAATCATCCAAAAGATAAGAAAAAAAGTATAATTAGCAAAACTATGTCTTATAAATCCACCTTACTTAACAAGTTTTTAAAAATTAGTAAACCATTTCATTACTGGATTAAATATTTTTGTGTGGCAAAACATTTACCATTGTCACTAGAACCTTTGTTTTGCAAAGAAGACAACACTACTGTGTGCCACAGCTTCATCCCATTCCTCAAAATGTCATGCCAGTCAGCCTTTGTATATTAAAGTAGCATCTGAAAGACAGACATTAGACTCAATGAATTAAAGCACAAGTTCAAATGTGGTAAGTTCTTATTTACTCACAAATATTTGCCCTGTCCTGGGTGACTCATTCATCACTTTTGTTCTAAAAATACAATCTTGGCTTTGCCATTTTCTTTTGAGAATATCCTGACCAAATCCTTTGGCTTCCCATCTGAAAGCATTCATGGCTTAACTAGAGTTGAGTTTGATATTTAAAGTCAAAATTTAATCATATGCCTACAGAATACTTTTATTCAAGCCCCAAAATTATTGCTCTGATGCACTGAGAGTTGCTAAGGAAAATGCAAATAAAGACTTCCCAAACATGGCTTTGTGTGCATAAGTCAATTGTACAAAGGGTCAACTGTGTACATGGAACACATTCTAGACCTTAAAATCTGATTTCAGTTGTTAGTGGGGGACCTACCTTCTGTCCTTAAGCAACATTTCAACTGTTGCTTGGGATTCTAGATTTTATAAAACTTTTGACTAGTCAACAGTTATTGACCCACACTGCTATTTTGTTTGAATTTAAAGACAGAGTGCAGCTCTAAAGCTAATGTGAACATTTTCTAAGTAAGGTCAGTAAATTTCTTATGGCAGAATTTTGTTTTTCATTATCTCTGCTTTCTCCAATGTGCCTCCGACAAGCTCCAAGCCAGGGAAGATGCCACACTGGTTTTGCAAGATCTAATCATGGAATCACATTTTCTTCATATCAGAATTCAAACACTCATAAAGAAAAGTCTAAGGTTCATTGCAATCGCTCAGGCTTGAAAGAGTCACCATTGGCAGTTTTCTGCTGTTTCTACTGGTTCCATTTATGTCTCTCACAGCACAAATCCGTGCAGTGAGCTTCCTGTGCACAAATACACCTTTTGCAGCTGTTTGAGATTGTTCTGAGAGAAGAGAAGCAGGAGGGGGTGCCAATAAATACCATTTTTTGGTAGACAGAGAATGACTCTGAGCTAAATTCTATTTCAGGATGAATGTCTCTGATCTTTAAGGCAAATGAAACAAAAACCTAACAATAATTTTGAAGTTTAGTAGAGCTATTATCCTAGCCTACCCAGAAATCTGGATCAGACTAAATAACCGATTAATTGCCTCTGCTCAGTATAGTCACCCCCCCATCCACACACACACAAATCTTACAAAACCTACGTCAACTTTGCATTGGCAACTAAATGGCCTGTCTGAAAGCTGCCCCAAAACAAAAACAACAAAAGCTAACAACTGGCAATTGCTGACTTTCTGAGTTAGAATCATGTGAGAATGTTAACTTTTATTACAAACTGGATAAACAGAGCAGAAGCAAACGAGCAATTTAAACTTTCACATGTTCTATCCAGATTAGTGGCAAGGCATCCACATGAAAATGGCAGTCTTGTTTGATAGAAAGTAGCACACTGGAGAATCCCAACTTTATTCTCCAAATTTTAGCAGTTTTCAGGTTTATCTAAATGGAGCAACCTGATAATTGGTTTGGAGCTTCAATTCACAAGCTAGAAGGTAATATCCACCCACCGCCTTCCTCTAATGTACCTGGAGGGCCCACTGGCTACTCTTCTGAGCTGTCACAGTGCCTAAGATTAAGTTTCTTGCTGTGTTTTATGATCAATAAAGCATTGCAACAAGAAGGAGACAGTAAAATTGTCTGAACGCTCTGGGCTCATGGAGGAAGCTACACATTGTCTACTTCTTATTGCTGGCAAAGCCAACATTTCTTACTCAATATGTCTAACTTTGCCTTTATTTGTTTATTCTCAACTGTAAGAAATTTTTCTTGCTAGCCTATTGTCTATATAATCTTGATCTGTCTTGGCATTGAATTCAATTGTAAAACTACAGAAAATGCAGAAATCTAAAGAACATTATTGTTAGCCCAGTGCCCTGCACAAATAAGTCCTTGTAAAAAGCACTACTTAATGAAAAGTAGTCACTGGGCTCTGTAATGCATGTCTCACCAGATAGCACAAAAAACATGCATATTCTGAACTCAGAACCATTTGATGACTTAATTTTGATTAGCTATATGTATTCTTTTGGAGAAAAAAAATAACAGGCAAGTGGTATATAAAACAATAAATACTTCTTAAAAAGAAGATAATCACAATCCTAAGGAACACTGAGATGAGGTTTCAATGAATCCCAAAAGAAATAAAAATATTTCCAATGTTATTGAAACAATAGTCTGTGGGTCTTGCTTCTTTTTGACTTGGAAGTTCCAACATTTGTACTTTTTGAGCCAGCTGACATGCAATGCAGTGCTGGAGACTCTTTCATTTAAAACAAAAACTGCTTGGTCACTGGTGGTGTCAAGGATTGGCATTGATCCCATATGGACTTTGAAGTTAAGAACTAAAGATTATTAGAGCTGGAGGGCATTTGCTAGCCATGGAATCAACTTCTTCATTTTATAGTCTCTTATCCTAGAAGGGGAAATGACTTGCTCACTAATTTGGCAATTGAGGCAGATCTCACATATAAATCCAGTCTCCCAAGCCAGCATCCTCACTGGGCAATTGTGCTACAGTCTTTTTACTCCTATACATGGCAAAAGAAAAAGTACAAGATGATGGAAAAAAGAGTCTCACTGAAAAGAACAGAACACTAAGGAAAACTAGATAATGTATAGTTGGTCATGACCACAGTCTAACAAAATACATCAACACCTTATGCTTAACATCTGTACAGACTGATCCCAGGCCTGAAAATACAACAGTGTGTAGTTTGAACAAACTTTTGGGTATCCACAGTGTCCCTAGCAAAAACCTACAAGTCATCCTCCCAGGATAAACCTACCAGCTTTTTCCTGCTTAACTTTTCCTGTCCCCACAAAATATGGAGTGGGGTTGAATGCATTTTGTTTTATTTTTCTTCAAAAAATATATTTGCATAAAAGAAAACATTTACCCTTGTCACCAGGGCTGGCATGGTGATGCCTGTCTATAATTCCAGCTGTGTGCAAGGCTTAGGTAGGAGGATGGTCATCCAAAGCTGACCTCTACAAAAACACAGGACCCTATCTGAAAAACAATCTAAATCAAAAATAAGTTGGGGCATGTCTCCAGAGATAGAGGTCTTGCCTAGAAGACATGAAGTCTTGAGTTTATTCCCTACTACCAATAAAAAGCAAAACAAATAAAACCAATTTACTCCCCCTAAATTAACTAATGTGGAATACAGAAGGACAAAGTCATGTTTTCTTTGTAATCTACAAGCACAAGCAGTAGCATAGACCTCCATGAGGCAGTTACAACAATCAGCTTTTTAAATCCTGCCCTTCCATCTTCACACACAAAAGTTCATCTGGAATCAAAAGCACATCTTAAATCTACTTTCTCCATCGCCTTCACTACTATCCTAATGCAAGTACCATGGTCTATCTCTGACACCACCATTTGGCTTCCTAACTGCTGTTCTCTTTCCCTCTTACGTCCTTACCGTCTGTTCATCATTGAACAGTCATACTTTTCTTGGTTAAAAATAAACTGAACCTGTCCTTCCTGGGTAAAAGTTTCCAAAAAACACCCAACCCACTCAGAATAAAACTCAAACTCCTTAACCTGTTGGGAGAGGAGGTACCAGTATTCTAAGAGGAAACAATTGTTATAAGAGAATATTTTCCTCATTGTTTTTGTTTCTGAGGAAGCTATCTTGTATGAAATGAAGCTCCTGAGTCCAGAAAGCAAACCCTATCTTGAAAGTAATATTATCTAGAACCATAATAACTTAAGTGCTTAGTTTTCTCTTTGCTCTGCCAGATGTTATCTGTCCTTTCTTAACCCTTCTAGATTCAGTTCTGATCAAATACTTTTTATTTTGGTATTTGATCTTGGAAGATGAGAGAAAAAAATTACTTAGGCAGTATAATGGGAGGATGGTAATTTGTAAGATGTTCTGCCTCAAAAAAAAGACTTTATATCTGAGATAGAATAGGGATTTTTGTCCTCTAAGCACCATCAGTACTTTCAATGCAAGTATTACAAGCTCAGGAAAGAGGGAACCTCAGAGGAAGGGATGTTGTATTTAAGTGAATACTTGCATCCTTGACTTAAATTAGAGGCTTGGGAGCACCTGAGATTGGAAAACTGGAATAATTAGAGCCCTTAGTGGGACATTTACAGTGAGGCAAGTCCAACGATAAATATACCAGTTAGAGGACCACAGGAAAAGAGCTCAGGTTGGTTTTCCTTTCTTCCTATCACCTGACTATTGGAAAATAAGAGACCAAATATCTCTAGATAAGTTCCTGAAAACCCTGTCTGTGCTTCCTTAAGGTCAACCTGTGAAAAAGGTGGTATCTTCTTGGGAATCAATTGCTTTTTCTGCCCACTGCAAAGAAACCCCTTTCTATCCTTTTCTCCTGACCTATTCCCATGCACAAATACAACCAATACCTTTTGGAAACTGGACAAGTCCTAGCCACACCTCTAGAGATTATGATTCGATACTGGTACAGGTCCCAATACTTTTTTTTTTTTAAGGAACTTCCTGGGCCGTTAAGATCAAACCAACTGAACCACTGCTCAGCAGAACTGGAAGAAAGTGCATGAGTTACCCATTCTAGCTGGTAAAACCATGCCTTGTCATGAGATCCTGCAGCCTCTGCTGCCCCCTGGTGGTACCTACTAAATTTACCTTTCCCTTCACTCTAGGTGTCCTAGTTCTCCAATAAAACTGAGAAAATATCTATTGAGAATCAACAGTGTCAAAAGTATTGTGTAGGGATCTATGACCCAATGTCACATGTTATGTTTTTTCATTAATGTTTGCATTCAATAAAAATGATCATTCTCGTTGGAAAATCTCCTAATACCTAACCAAACACGTATGCATGAAACTGCCAGTAAAATTTTTATTAGAAATGCAGAGTAAGAAAAACCTGTCCTAATATCAAAAGCTTCAACCAAAAGCTGTGGAGATAAACAATAATAAACCCATGTAGAGTGAAATTGATTGTTTTAAGTTGCTGATAGTATTTTTTACTCTTTCAGACACATACTATACAATTATTTAAATTCAATAAATAAAAGTCCATTTTAGTTCCTCTAACTAACCAAAAGTAGATATATTAAGGTCAGAAATTGAACTAAAAAGAGTAAAATTAAAGCTTTCTCTCAGGTTTATAATCTTTTTGTCAACCATTTTTTGTTGTTCATCAAGATGAGCACAAAAGTGAATTGTATGTGAATTGCAAGGATTTTTTTCAAGCATCCCAGAAAATTGCCTCTAAATTGTTACTCTGTACTTACAATGTTTAAAGACTATGACATACTTCCAACTTATCTAATATTTATTTTCCTTTGACCGAGAGTCCACTAAAGAATCATTTTTGTCATTGGGTGTTTCATTTAAAGAAACATCTACAGATGGAAAGACATCTGTTCCCAATTCAGTTTCTGGAAGCCAAGCTGAATTCTGAACAACTCACCACTCTTTGACAGTTTTGCATCTTTGTTTCCATTAGTAGAAACTGCCTTCTTAAACATTCAACTTTTCCTAAATGAATTAATATCTTTAGTCTGTATTTGTGCCTAATTGAATATCCTCAAACAGATAATTTCTACTCAGATTTAACCAAAGCTGTTTGGTAGTAAATGTGTTGTGTACATTAATTTCATGTGACTGCATGCCATTATAAACACAGAAACCACATTTTAATGTATCTCAATCTGCCTTCCTTTGGTGCTCATAAATTGAATATGCACTTAGGGCCATGTAGATGTTTTTCAGTGCAATAAACTGTAGTGAAATCTGAGGAGTTATGATGTATAACCTTGGGCTACCAGGGGGTATTTTTGACACAAGAATGTCTCTGGGAAGTTGAAAAGTCAATTTATTTTATTGCCTCTCTTGAAAGTTCTAAGTTTGGGGAATTTAAAAACTGCTCATCATACTTCTTAGAAACCTTAAGATCTGTGACTGCTAAGAATTACCATGTTTAAAAATTGTACAACATATATAGATGCCAAGAATAAATTACTTAGAATTGAAGTCAATAAATAGACTGGCCCTGACATAGACAAAAGGCAGCAGAGTTTCCGTTTTAAGGTCAGTTAGCTAGCTAGAGTTAAGGATCAAATTCCCTCAAGCACCAAATGGATTGTGATCTTCAATTCCTGAATATCAATATATTTTGTGAATGTGTTTTCAGAGCTGAATTTTTCTTTGTTTCATAGGTCTTTCTTTCTCTAATGTTCTACTTTCTGCAGTCACTCCTGACCTAACTAGGAGCCCCAGTTCACTGCCATCTACATAATAAATTCTTAACCATCTCTCAGATTCAGCTGGGCGGTGAATTGTCTTTAACCTCAGCCCAGTAGTCAGTGATAGACTTTTGTACAGCTTGGTCAGACTGAACTAGAAAATGGTAGCTGTTCACTTTTTCCTCAACCCAATTAGTCTAACGAGGAACTTGGTACCACAGATTTGGTTTAATTTTTAAATCCCCAACATCAGAAATTGTGCCTGACATAGCATCAGTGCTAAAAAGTATTGCTTGAATGAATACAGATAGTATACCATAAAGACTGAGTCAATTTCCTCTACACATAAAATGAGAGATTATTTTTATAAAACTAATGCTTTGTTGCAATAAGGAAATATGTCTCTTGTTTGCCTTTGCAAGTTTAATTCTTGGAAAAATTTTGTTTGTGCAAATATTTGCCTCTATTGTCAAACTGTAGCTAAAAAGATGTTTGTTATCTATGGATGATACAAAAAACTAACTTCTGGTGGTGAAGTGAATTGAGTTGAGAAATTGTTTTCTTTTTTCAAAGCTTACAACATGTTTAACCCTGATTAATAGGCCTGGATGTGCTGTTTTCACTAAAGTTAATTTATCTCCTTAAATATGATAAGGAGTACCATATTTATACTCCATATAAATGTTATTTATACAAGTAAATGTTCAAATATTTATTAAGCACTTAAGGTAATAGAAAAGAATAGCTTGGATAAATTAATTCCCTGAACCTTATCTATAGCAATTTTTGCCTTATTCCACTGATTTTCTATTAGATAAAATTTCCCAGAACCAAATCTTATAAATTTCTGATTGATGACTATTCTATAATATTATTTACCTTCCAAGATTCCTGCAAGATATAGTACTGGAATCGAACGTTTGAGTCTCACTTGTCTGCCCAGAGGCTAACATTCATCAAAGGGAGTAAAGGAACACTCAGTAAACTCTACTACAGCACAGTTTTTAAAATCTGACTGTTCTGTGCAAGACTGTGATTTTCATCTCTCTCCTTCTGGAAATTCAAAAGAGCTAAACCAAGATCAGATGAAGAAAGTGCAAATTACAGCATATGGCAGGAAAGAGACTTATGATATTTGTCAGAAGGCCCAGTGGCTTTTAGGATGAGAAAAAACATTAATGTCTTATAGCAGTGAAGATGACATGGGACCACCATGTCATCATCCCTCAGCAGATTGTAGGGTGGCTCTTAGTTCCAGACTCCTCTAGCTGAACAAATCTGATGCTAATAAAGAAATATGTCTGTGTTCCATCAGCTACTACCAGTCCTTTACCCTGGCTTAGTTCATTTCTGTGTCTAATAAATCAGAATCTCCTTCTGGATTTGTCTTATTTGGAATAGAAAAAGACAAGGCCAAGTTTCCTTTGCCCTGAGTTATAGAAAAACTGTACGTCAGAAGGAATATCCACTGATCCTACCACTGCTGATTGCTCTGGTGCTATCTATTTTCTGCTTAAAATTGTCTAGTTTCAGCCAAAGTGAGAACGAGATTTAGGGCTTGTTACTAAATGAAATTTTAATACTTAAAAATTAAATACATGTTACTGAGAATATTATGATGATGATAGGTTCATGCTGCAATTCTGATTTGAGTTACTATAATTAGTCTACAACTTGGTCTTTAGAGGACTAAAATTTTAACTATAAGTGTATCCTAAATTTGGTATGTGGTTAAAAAATCTGACCATGTAGTCAATTCTTACCAACTTGATTGGTTGCTTATTTATTTATTTTCTATTTAGTTCCTTTCTTTAGTTTTTCATGTCATTGGTTTGGTTTCTTTCTGCTAGTATTCATACACACAAAATTAAATATATTTCTATACATACATATACAACTTAAGTGTATATGTATGCCATGTGAAGATATCTATAAAACTGTGAAGCAACTTCTGAAATAATTTAAGAACTAGAACTTAACCAAGTCTGTGTAAACTACCTGACTCCTAAATATGTCCTAAATATATATATGTACATAATGTATGTATATGAATCTCTAACATATATGAATCCCTAAAGTATATGCTTATGCTTACAAGAAACATTGGAAATAGTATTGAAATTTACATTGTCAAGAAAAAAATCACACCAGACAAGTTAAAATGCTCAAGAAAGATTTTATTCAATTTTGTGGCAATAAGGTCAAGAGTACTGCAATATGGAAGACAGAGCACACTGTGTTGAAAGAAAAGCAGGGCAGATTTCAATGATGGGGTGACTAGTAGAGAAGTCATGGAGAATGTAAAGTGGGGGAATCGCTAAGTACAATTCAGCCATTGCTAACTGGTGTACACTGATGGGGAGGGTTAGGTTGGTACCCTCCCACAGAGACAAAGAAGTAAGGACCCTATCTATCTTGACAACTACACTTGAAAGGTATGAACTGTCCTAAGAAAGGTTTGTAACGCTGATAAGAGAGTGGGGAAAGATTCCATGCCAAGCAGGCAGAGAAAGAACTTAAAGTTTCAAATTTTCAGCAGTAAATGTTAAGGAGAGGGAGACTAGGCATCAAACTGATGGGAGTATTATGGCCCTCTTGGTGAAAATATATTTTCAGATTGCTTGTTTTCTCAATGTTATGTTTCAAAAATATACTCATATGAGTTCAATTACCTGAAATTTATTTATATTCATTCTAGGATAATATTGCATTATTAATAAAATACATTTGAGATCTATTTTTCTATTTGTTAATGAATGTGTGGAATGTTTTTAATCTTTTTATTCATTCATTCATTCATTCATTCTTGGCACTATAAACAGGGTAAGGGTATTAGTTTGCTAGAATTGCCATAAAAATTATTAGATTGGGTGGCTTAAATGATAAAAATCTTGTTTCTTATGGTTCAGGAGTCTGACAGTGCAAGATTAAGGTGTTGGCAGATTTGGCTTCTCCTGAACCCTCTCTTCTTGGCTTTCAGGTGACCACCTTCTTCTTGTGTCCTCAGATGGCCTTTCTCCATGCACAGGCACTTCTGGTGTCTCCCCTCTGTCCCAATCTCCTCTTCTTAAAAGTACGCCAGTCAGACTAGATCAGGTCACAAAGCTTCATTTTAAAATTTCATATAACAGCCCTATCTCCTTTTAAACACAGTTACATTGTGGGTTTTTTTTTTTTTTTTTTTGGTCCTGGAGTTTGAACTCAGGGACTTGCACATGCTAGACTGGTGTGCTATCATTTGAGTCATACCCCAGACCTTTTTGCTTTAGTTACTTTTCAGAGAGGGTCTCATGTTTTTGCCTGGATCAGCTTGGACCATGATCCTACTATGTAGCTGGATGACAGCATGAGCCACCTCTCCTGGTCAACAGAGTCACATCTGAAGTACTAGGCTTCAACATATGAATTCTGGGAGAATAGCATTCTGTTCATCACAGTAATCATATACCCTTGTGTTCATGCCCCAAATATTTTTTGATATTTTTCTTGTTTTTACCCTTTCCTCTGGCTAAATATGAGAAGTATTAAATTGCTATATTATCGGAAAATTTCTTGTTTTTCATTCTCATCAACACTTGATACTGTGCATTTCCAACATTTCCCAATGAAAAGAAATTATATATTCAGAATATTAATATAATCCCCAGCTATATGTACATTATGTACATATGTGTATATATATATGTCTATATATAAAGATATATGTATAGATAGGTATTTGTGCGTGTGTATATATATGTATGTATATATAAATGTCTCCTACCAGTTTTTTCACATTTCATTTCCATGAGATCTTAATGAATAGGTGCTATTTTTAATGCAAAAGAACTTGTCAGATTTTCCTTTATGTTATTTCCTCCCCTGTACCATTGCTGTTGGAATCATAAGAAAAACATAGGGAAAATACTAGAAGATATAGGCATGAGAAACCTCTTTCTGAATAGGACTCCAGTAGCTCAAGAAATAATAGCAAGAATTGACAAATAAGATTGCATCATCTTAAAAAGCTTCTGCACTGCAATGAAAACAATTATCAGATGAAGAAAGCCTACAGATTGGAGAAATCTTCACTGGCTATTCAACTGATAAGGGATTAACATCCAGAATATGTGGAGTTCAAAATTAAACACCAAAAGAACAAATAATCCAATATGTTGACAGGCAA
Source organism: Castor canadensis (assembly GCF_047511655.1). NCBI lineage: Eukaryota > Metazoa > Chordata > Mammalia > Rodentia > Castoridae > Castor > Castor canadensis. Next base: position 32,811,264 of record NC_133395.1, on the reverse strand, counting down.
ATTAATTGAACATCCAGTTCTCAAAAGAAGTACAAATGGTCAATAAATGCATTAAGAAAGGACCTCTATGAGGAGAACTACAAACCACTGAAGAAAGAGATTGAGGAAGACTACAGAAGGTGGACAGATCTCCCATGCTCATGGATTGGCAGAATAAACATAGTAAAAATGGCTATACTGCCAACAGCAATCTACATGTTTAATGCAATTCCCATCAAAATCCCAATGATATGCATCAGAGAGATTAAAAAATCTACTCTAAAATTCATTTGGAAACACAAAAGACTGTGAATAGCCAAGGCAACAGTGAGCAAAAAGAGCAACACTGGAGGTATCACAATACCTGACTTCAAACTATACTACAGAGCCATTGCAATAAAAACAGCATGGTACTGGCACAAAAACAGATGTGAAGACCAGTGGAACAGAATAGAAGACCCAGATACGAATCCACGCAGTTACACTCACCTAATTTCCAACAAAGGTGCCAAAAACATACCATGGAGAAAAGACAGCCTCTTCAACAAATGTTGCAGGGAAAAGTGGTTATCTGCCTGCAGAAAACTGAAACTAGATCCACGCCTGTCACCCTGTACTAGTATCAACTCAAAGTGGATTAGGGACCTTAATATCCAACCTGAGACCTTGAAGCTAGCAGGAAAGAACAGGGAAAACACTGGAAGCAAAAGCCTTAGGCAAGGACTTCTTCAGTAGAACTCAAAAGTGACTCAGCAATTAAGAGAAAGGACTGACAAATAGGACTTCATGAAATTAGTACAACAAAAGAAATGGTCTCTAAATTGAAGAAGCCACCCACAGAATGGGGAAAAAAATCTTTGCTAGTTATACATCACACAAGGGACTTATAACCAGAATGTACAAGGAACTTAAAAAACTAAACTCCCCTCACAAAATCAATGACCCAATAAAGAAATGGGTAACTGAACTAAACAGAACTTTTTCAAAGGAAGATGTCCAAATGGCTAAAAAAAAAAAATGAAAAAATGCTCACCATCCCTGGCCATAAAGGAAATGCAAATCAAAACCACCTTACTCCTGTTAGAGTAGCTACCATCAAGAATATCACCAACAACAAATATTGGTGAGGATACAGGAAAAAGGAACCCCTATACACTGCTAGTGGGAAGGTAAACTAGTACAACCACTATGGAAAACAGTATAGAAGCTTCTTAAAAAACTAAAAATAAATCTGCTATGTGATCCAGTAATACCACTCCTAGGGATATACTTGAAGGAATGTGACTCAGGTTACTACAAAGGCACTTGCACACCCATGTTTATTGCAGCACTATTCACAATAGCCAAGTTATGGAAACAACCAAGATGCCTCACTACTGATGAATGAATTAAGAAAATGCGGTATTTATACACAATGGATATTTTACTCAGTCACAAACAAGAATGAAATTTTTTCATTCACAGGTAAATGAATGGAACTGGAGAACATCATCTTAAGTGAAGTTAGTCAGGCTCAGAAAGCCAAAAAATAACATGTTATCCCTCATGGATATTATACACCTAAAACAAATGCAGTAATATTATTGGACATGGGTCACACTAAGGGGAGACTGCACATGGGAGGTATAGGGCAAGGGAAGTAAACCAAAAACTTGAGTGTGGTTGATGTGCTCACTGTATAGGAACAATATAGTACTAGCCGAAGCCACTGTGGGAAGGGGTCTAAGGAGTAGTGAAGAGGACTGGCAGAGATGAACCAATTTGGGAGAAAATACACATATGCATGGAAACAACACAGGCAATCTCCCTATATAGCTATCTGTATCTCAAACAAGCAAAAAACGCCATGTTTTTCTTATTGTTTTTTATGGGGTTTTTTCTTCCACAAAATCATAGAACAGAAAGGCAGAACAGGTTCTGCCTGGAGGTGAGGGGAATGTCAAGAAGGGAGATGGCACAAATAACATATATACATGTAAATAAATGCAAAAATGATACCTGTTGAAACTATTGCACAAATGGGGAGAGGGGAGATGAAAGAGACCAGAGAAGGGGGTGAACTCAAGCATGATATATTTGATACATTGTAAGAACTTTTGGGAATACCCCAATGTACCCCAACTCAGCCTAACAATAATTAAAAGAAAGAAAAGAAAGGGGAGAGGGAGGAGGTGAGGAAAAGGGAGGGGGCGGAGGGAACGGGGGAGTAATGACCCAATCATTGTATGTACATATGAATAAGTGAAATTAAAAAAAAAAAGAAGAAGAGCAGGAGGGAAAAATAGGTCTTTTCTGGGGATGGATACCAGTGGAAGGGGGATGAGCATAAGGAAAGGGGGAATGAGAGTGAATATGGTGAATGTACTTTGTATCCATATATAAAGAGAAAAGATTGCATTTGTTCTAAGAAGTGGCAGAAGGAGGAAAGAGGGGGAAAGAGGGAGAACAATGGAGGGGGTAAATCCAACTAAGACATATTGTAAGCACATATGTAAATTTCACAGTGTATCCCCTGTACAACTTTATATGCTAACATGAAAATTTAAAAAGGGATTTTACAGAAAAAAAAAAATGTTCAACATCCTTAAGCATAAAGGAAATACAAATCAAAATGATACTGGGATTCCCTCACACCCAGTCAGAGTAGCTATTATCAGGAAAACAAATAACAAATGCTGACAAGGATGTGGGAAAAAGGAGCCTTTATACATTATTGGTGGGAATGTAAATTAGTGCAGCCACTATGGAAATCAGTATGAAGGTTCCAAAAAAAATGGAAAATAAGGGTTGGTACAGTGGCTCAAGCAGTAAAAGCATCTGCCTAGCAAGCATGAAGCCCTGAGTTCAAACCCCAGTGCTGCCAAAAGAAAAAAGTGGAAAATAGAACTATCATATGATTCTGTTATAGCACTTTTGGGCATATAACCGCAGAAATACAAGTCAGCACACAATAGAGATAGCCACAAACCCACGTTTATTGCAGCAGCACTGTTCACAAGAGCCAAGATGTGGAATCAACTTAGGTGCCCATCACCATCACCTAAGGGATGCTAATGCTAACGTTTGTCTTTCATATTTTACTTTTTCAACCATCTGTAATCTATTCTTGCATATGGAGGAAGTAGGAGTTCAATTCCCCCCCCCACAGGGATAAACAAAGGTCCTGGGTTCCCTTTATTATGCTGTCTATCATTTCCCCAGTGGTTTCCACCATCATGTGTCATATATAATTTCTACACCTGCGTGGGCTGTTTCTGTCCTCCTTGTTAGGGTCAGTTGGACCCTAACAAATGGGCCTTAAAATGTGCAAGGGGATCTTCTCACATCTTTTTTCTTCTTCTAGAAACTTGTGAATTATTTTTCACCCTTTCTATGTCAGGAGATGTCAGGATCTAATTGTCAAAATTCAAAATAAAATCTGTTGAAACTGTGATTGCAATTTCCCTGAGTCAACAGAGTCAACTTATGGAGAATAAACATCTTTATGATTTTAGATTTGCCTTTCTGTGAATATAGAACATTTCTCCACCTATGGAACATTTTTTAATAGTGGATAACATTTTTCATCAAATGAACAAATATCTGGATAAACAAATAGGGCTTCCTTTGCATTAAAAAATATTCATTCTCGCCTACTCTATTCTCTGTTATTAATAGCTACACACGTTTTATTTGTTGTCTTTTTGCTTCCTGATATTTACATAAAATGTAAGCCCTGGGGTATGACTGCCAAAATTAAGTTATGCCAACATTTTAACTTCTACCCTGACATTGCGGATCATACTTTCTGGGAGAAGATGGCCACCATGGTGTGAGGACACCAAAGCACTGTTATGGAAAGTCACAGCCAGCATCAACTTTCAGTCATGTCAGTGAATCACTTTGGAAGTGGATTCTCTGCCTATATTTGTGCCTCCATATGACTGCACCCTCAGCTCAGATATGAGTCTAACTTATGAAGAGGCTCCAAACCAGAACCACATACCCAACCTGCTCCTAAACTGATTTACAAAAATTGTTGGAGGTAAACCATGGCTATTGTTGTAGGTCAATAAATTTTGAGCTGATGTATTAGTAAGCATTGGATGGATAATGCAGCACATTTATCAATTTTTTCCATAGTTCTTTTTTGCATCTTTCTCGTGATCATTTCTCTTTTCTTGAAGAAAAAATTTAATATATTCCTTTAATGAAGTTGTTTATTAGTAAATGCAATCAGACTTTCTTCCTACAAAAACTTACTTCAATCTAGTTATTTTCTATGAGAACTTTTTCTCATAGAAAAGTTTTTCTTTGCTTTCATTTGGCTGCCAGTATCATGAAGTCGGCTGGTAAAGTGTTGTTCTTTGTAGGTTAATTTGTATTTCCTTTCTGGCTACATTTTCCTGTAAGCTTTCCATGGATTTTCTAGGTCTTTAGTTCACTTTTAACAATTCTACTTTGAATAATGTGGTGCTCTTGAGTTCGTACCTTTCATTTGCTCTAGAAATTTATCAACCATTCCCTCTTTGAACATTGCACTTTTAAATTTTATCTTTCTTTCTGGGACAGTGACATGATATGTTATTAAACTGACCCACTCAACCTGTAATTTTCACCTTCATTTTTCTGAATTGCAATCTAGGTAATTTTCTTATATCTATCTTCCAATTTATTAATTTTTTTCTTCAATTATATTGTGTGTTGTCTAATCCACCCATTATGTTGTTTATTTTGCTTATTAGTATTTCTTTACAAAAGTTCTATTGAGTTATGTCACATGTAAGAGTCATTTGGTTTCTGATATTAACTTTAGGTGTTGGCCCTCTGTTTTCTATTTTGAAGAAGAGCAAAATTGTCATTTCCTACTTTAAGGTTTGGTATGAGTCATTAGGGAAGCTTCTGGACTAGCTTATAATTTTTGATGGGGAAAGATGCAAATCACATGAGTACTTAATAAGTATAGAACTAAGTATTTTCTATGATTATGCAAATATTGGCAAGTTGTATCATTCTAGGAATATGTCTTTTATTAGAGACATTGAATTGCATACCAACTTCTTATGTTTTTACAACCTATCTAATTTTCCTTGATACTGGTTATTTATTTAATCCTTAATACTGATTATTTTTGTCTTCTTTAATTCTTATTCAATATCAACAGAGATTTATAAATTTTATTATTCTTTTTCTATTATGGCCTTATGTTCTTTTCTTCTATTTTCATTTGGTTTATCATTAATTTACCATCCTCCTTCTAAATATCCAAGGTGGATGCTCCACAGATTGATTTTAGCCTTCTTTAAACTGATATATGCATTTTTAAGGATGCATACTTCTCTCTATGTGCAAGTCTTTGAATGTAGTATATTATTTTTCCTTCAGTTAAAATATTTCCTAACTGATATTATGATTTTCTGTATAACTATAAGTATGTTATAAACGCATTTCTTAGCTCTCAATATATGGGAATTTTCCACATAGATTCTCTTTTCAGATTTATAGATAAATTATGCCATGATTAAAAAATGCAAAATGAATTTTACTCAGCTACAAAGAAGAATGAAATTTTGCCCTTTGCAAGTAAATGGATGGAACTGGAGTACATCGTCTTAAGCGAAGTTAGTCAGGCTCAGAAGGCCAAAAATCATATGTTCTCCCTCGTATGCAGATTATAGACTCAAAACAAATGCAGTAATATTATTGGACATGGGTCACACACTAAGGAGAGAATGTGCACAGGAGGAATAGGGAAAGAGAAGGGAACCTAAAACTTGAATGTGGTTGATGTGCTCCCTGTTAAGGAGCAAATAAAGTAATCTTAAATTAGCAGAGGCCACTGTGGGAAGGTGACCAGGAAGTCGTGAAGAGGTCTGGTAGAGATGAACCGATGTGGATTGTAATACATCTGTGCATGGAAGCAATGTTAGGAATCTCTCTGTATAGCTATCTTTATCTCAAACTAGCAAAAACGCTACATCCTTCTTTTATCTCTGAAGTTTTCTCTTCAACAAAATCAGAAAAGAGGGCCGAACAGGTGAGGGGTTGGGAGGGGTGGAAAGGGGGTAGCACAAGCAATGTATGCACATGTAAGTAAATGTAAAAACGATAAAATAAAGATAGAAAATAAAAAATAAAATGCAAAATGAATCAATTCAATTCTTTTAAATTTGTAAGGACATGATTTTGTGAGGCAGCATATGATTACTTCTTTAACTGATGCATTCATTCTTAAAAAATGTATCCTACTATTATTTACCAGAGAACTGAGGGGGAGGAGGAAGTCAAGTCTATTAACAAGTAGTTCATATTTACATTTTTATTTAGTTTTATTCTACTTGTTCTATTAATTATTGAAAGAATGTGTTAAAATATTCCATTATTGTCTATTTCTTACTTTAGTTCTGTTTTCTTAACATATTTTGAAGTCATATCATTAGGTTCATGAAATTTATTGTTGTATCTCCTACGTTGACCTTGTTCATTTGTGTTGCTATAATGAAATACCTAAGACTGGGTAATTTATAAAAAACAGAAATTTTTATTTCACAGTTCTAGAGACTAAATGTCCAGGAGTAAGACACCAGCAAGTTCAGTGTCCAGTGACAGCCTGGTCTCTGCTTCCAAGATAGCCTTTTATTGCTCCATCCTCCAGATGGAGCAAACACTGTCTTCACATGGCAGAAGGAACTGAGGGGAAGGGCCTAAGGTAGCTCTCTCCAGCATTTTGTAAGTCACCAACCTATTCATAAGGGCAGAGTCCTCAGAACTCAATTACTTCCCAAAAGGACCCACTTCTCAATTCCACCACAAAGGGAACTGCACTTCAATACAGGTACTCAGTGGGACATTTAGACCCCAGCACTGGAGAATTTAATTTCTAGTATTATTAGTGTTTTACTCTACTCTAGCAATGCTTTCTGACAACTATGCACTATTTCTTGGGTTACTTCTTGCACAATATATATTTTATCCATTTGGGGGGGTTCACTTGCATTTTGGCCAAGGAATTTTTAATTGCCTTTTCAGTTCACCCATTTCTGTAACATAATACACATAAACACACATACCACATACACACACCACACATACTACATAGACACAGCACATATATCACACATAACACACATGCATACATGAACACACACGTGCACACTTATAGCCTTGCTCTTTCCTTCCTTAAGATAGTTGACCCAAATCTCATAGGAATTATCAGAAATGAAGTCATGAGTTATTTTTTTCCTTGATTATTTTTGATGTATTTTACTCTTAGACATTTCAGATAATCACTTTATATTTTTAATCTGATATACCAACATTATTGTTTTTGTTGACTCACATATAGTGAATTGTTTTCTTAAATTTTATACTTTTAAATCTACCATTTATATTTAGTTGATTCATTCCATGGATTCCTGAAAAATCACAAATCTCTCTTCCAAAAAGAATTTATACTTACTCCTCTTCAAAGCTATTTGAATTTTCTTTGAGGATTCCAATTTATATTAGGAAGATCAGAATATATTTGCTCCCTGACATTTGTCCTCATGTCTAGTTTCCTGGTTCCATTGTTGGTTCAGGTGTTTAATTCCAGAGTAACTTTAGGTTTTATGTGTGTTTATTTCTCCCTGCTCACTGTACAAGTTTCTAACTTTCTCAAAGACCCAAGGAGATGTGTATATATATATATATATATATATATATATATATATACACACATACACACATATCATGCACATTTTATTCTATTTATGACTAATTTGGTTGTATCAAGTAATTTGTTCATCAGAATCAATCATCTGTCACTTAAAGCCTAACCCTTCCACTTTTAGTCCTCTATCCTAGGTTCCTACCCTCCTATTTTAGCAAATAGATCCACATATCTAGGGAAATCCTTGTTGAAAGGTAATCAGGGCCCCTTTGCTCCAAAAAGTCCCCAGGAATTTCCATTACTAACTTTTAAAATACTTAAAAATTCACTAGTGCAAAGACCTCATTTTCTTCTGCCTTTGATCAAACACACCAGCAACTAACCAACGTGTACAGAAAGACTGAGGACAGGAGGGAAAGACTGAAGGACTGGAGGAATAGTAGGGAAATGTGAAAGGTCCACATCTGAGAGTGCCACAAAAAGCAGATTGGGGAAATTCAGTAAGTTCAATGCAGAATCTATTTCATATTATTAGGCTCCCTCTAACAGGAGGGAACATTGTTCCAAAAAGTTAGTGGATCGTTAAGAGTTTAGACATCTTCAAAGGCAAATTATCATGACCATCTGCTTTGAAATCTGTGTTAGCACTACAAACATGATTTGAGCTAATATATTCCAGGTTCCAAATTCTCCCTGTGAAGAGAGGCTGCTTAAACGTCTTATTTCCCTGTGAAGAGAATGCAGCCTTGACTTTTTGTAAGAAGCCCTGGGCAGTTTTCAGGAAAAAAAAATTAAAAAGCTAGTTAAGATTATTTTTGCAAAAGAAGTCTCTTCATTAGTAATCAGCATCACAGGGATGCTTATTTATGCCTATCTTCTGAGTGCTTGGAACAGAATTCCAACCTAATACCATTTCTGCTTTCAAAGGACTCCATCTTCTAGACCTCATTTAGCATGAGGATAGAGAAACACAGATAAATGTCTTATCAGGCGAAAAAGTAATTTCATGTTCTTGCAGTTCTTTTCTCTGTCTATTCAAATGCTAGATGCCCTTTCATCTTCTACAAATGATTTTCTCTTAATCTGCAAGAAACTAGTCCATTCTTTCTAACAACATCATTATATTTTGAGTGAATTATCACAGGACAATTAAGAGCTGTTCTCATGTGACACACTTATCTTTGGCTGTTTGTTTCAAAATTTGACTCAGCTGTGCCCTCCACTATTCTCTCCTTTTGTTGAATGCTTCTGTCAGCTTGGAGGAAAGAAAATAACACAGTAGGGGGCAGGGCAGAAGTCACTGTAGTATAAGAAGTTATTGCCTTTGGAAACAATGTTCTCCATTATTCCAATGAGCTGAAAAGGAAGCATTATTTTGTTAAAAAGCATTACTATCACCTGAACAGCAAAACATCCTATGATATTAACCAAGCTGTGACTCTGACACTCTTGGATATATTTAAAAAAATTTTTCATAAAATCCCCTTTTGTCATGGTTACATTTTCATGCTTTCCTTCACAAATTTTGTGTCTTGCAAGAAGCATACTATAAACCAAAGAGTGAAAACTTTGGAGTGAAGCAATCCTGAGACTGCATCTTCACTAATTACAAGTGGTGTGACTTTAGATAATATAAATTAATTTCTCTAATTTGCAATTTCTGCTTCTACAGAATGGAGATTTGTGAAGTTTATTAGTCATAAAAGTAATGTGGCTATCTCAGGGCTTCACGCGAGGAGACACTTTTTAAGAGGGCGGCATTATTGCTACCGTTAAACAACCATAAGCTAGATTTATTTTTTTAACCCCAGAATTCCATTAAGTGATGATAATAAATAATAAATAAATAAGATATAAAATAAACTTCCAGCTAATGTTAGATCCTTGTTGTTTCATAGGCTTATCTATGGTGACAGAGGCAACATCTCTTGTTTGGTCTCTCATAAAGGAAGCTTTGAGTGGCCTAGCAGCATATAGAGCATTTTCTGAAATCCTTGAGAAAATTCTTGTGCACTCAGATGTTCTCTGATGCTTATGACATGGGAGCATGAAGTATTGCTGATATCCTTCTTAATGCTTTTTAGTTACATGCATTGCAGATAATATTAAAAGACAGATGGAAAGTCTGCCCTCTAAGCATTAAAAAAAACACATTTTCATGTGACTTTTAGATTAGAGTCCTAATCTGGCTTGGTTGTCACTGCTAAGTAACATAGCATAGAATTCTCTTGCTCACTATAGTAAAATATACTTAGGGCAAGTTCTGTACATTAATTCATTAACATTTACATAGTAAGTGCTTTCTTTGTGTCAGAAATGGAATTAACCACTGATGACACTAATTAAAATATGGTTCCTATGCTTAAGCACTCAGAGCTTGGTGGAGGAGGCATACATAAAAGATAATTAGAGTTCCAGTCTAAGCAAGAGGATATAGACTCATTCCTCCCAGTTCTCCCCAATTGAGTACAAGTACAAATGATGAAAATAATAAAAGAGTTAACTGAAGGAGAACTCTGAAGGTGGAAAGAGGAGAGTGAACTGGTTAGTGATTCCAAGACTAGAAAAACATAATGGCAGGGGTCTTAGAACTCTTACCCACCAGAAAATAGGCAACTCAATAGACCAACTCCCAAGTGCAGCAATGGAAGAAAGCCCAAGCAAGAAAACTCCTCTCATAAGTCCAGTAGAAGACAATACCAGACAAGCAAGGCAATACATGAACGAAAACCATTAAGACCCATGCTAAAAATGAGCATCGAGGGAAAATGAGCTTCTCCTGAATCAGGCCTGAGATTCTGTTCCTCCTGTCCCATAAAGACTTGGGACAGTCAGGCAGCACCAGCAATGGGAAGCCATAGCTTCCCATCATGGCTGGGAAAGGCTCTTTGTCCCTGCAAATCTGACTCTCCTCCTTCACCAAGAGATCAGGTGAGTGGGCAGCAGTGACAAAGAATCTCCTTTTGAAGCACTCTTTGTCCCCTAGGGAAAGAGAGAAACTTCCTTCCTCACTTTCAGGCACAAGGTAGCCCAGTTTGTGTAAACTCCTTACTTCTCAGTCAGCACCAGCAGGATCCAGTGAGATCCCTTGTGGCCTCAGATAAGCCAAGAAGGCAAAAAATAACATTGTAAAGACTTTGAAGATTAAAATGTTAAGAAAACCACAAAAAAGAAAGTAAGAAGTGTCAGTGAGGATGTGAGAAAATTGGAGCCCCCATAAATTGCTAGCAAGAATGTAAAATGGTACAGCTATTATGGGAACCTGTTTGGTGTTTCTTCAAAAATGAAACATTAAATTATCATATGACCCAGAAATTCTACTCCTACGTATGTGCTCAAAAGAATCAAAGTCAGGTGTTCAAACAAAAACTTGTATGCAAATATTCATAAAATCACTCTTCAAGTTAGCCAAGTGTAGAAATAACCAACATGTCCATTAACTGGTGAAAAACAAAATATGTTATAATCATACAATGGAAAATTAATCAGTTATAAAAATGAATACAATATTCTTGTTACAACATAGGTGAACCCTGAAAATGTTACATTAAGTGAAAAGTGCCAGTCACAAAAGACCACATGTTTATGAATTCATTAATGTAAGTTGTTAAATAGGAAAACATATACACACAGAAAACAGATTAATGGTTGCTTTAAGCTGTGTGTTATAGAGGTAAGGAAGTAATTGTCAAACGATGCAGGGATTCTTTTGTCATGATGAAGGTATTCCAAAATGAACTATGAGAATTGCTGGATAGAACACTAAAAACCAGTAAGGTACACATTAAAAACAAAACAAAACAAACAAACAAAAAAAACCTGAGTTGTCCTTAGAACCATAGTCCACAAAATAAGTGCAAAGCTGTGTGCTAAACCTAAGCTGCTGACTGTCTATTAAAATACAAAATTTAATTAGGACCCAAAGTCTCCTAACACAATTGTTAAAATGTTTATGATACAATTACAAGTAACCTATTATACCAAGAAAAGACTCAACTAAAGTTAGCACCAAGATGAATTAGATGCTGGAATTATCTGACAAGGATTGGACACCATCCTTCATAAAAATGCCTTAACAAGCAATTGCAAATTCTCTTGAAACCAATGAAACTACAGAAAAACTTAGCAATGGAAGCCAATGTCTGATAAAGGTATTGAAGACTATAGTAACTAAGATTAATGGCTGGAAAGGAAGTCAGAAAGAAGCAAAGAGAGAGTGCAGCTTTCAACACCGTAATTCTTTGTACTCTTTGAATTTTTAATTTATTTTTATTCATTTATTCATCTGTGCATACATTGAATTATTTTTAATGAGCATGATCTATTTTTAATGCAATTTAAACTCAAACTCCATAAAACTACCTGAATTCCATTTTGAAATTGAAACAGCTTCTTCATGCTCTTATAATAAAATTCTTTCCTTTTCTACTAAGTAGCTAAGATACTCTAATGGTTTTACATTGATGTCACACACACACAAAAAATACTGGTGGCATTTGTTATTAAAAGGTTTATGCACTGCAATATGAAAAAAAAAATACATCACTTTCTACTGACAACTAAGGTCTCCTATTAAATTCAGAGTAGATTCTGACAGTGCCCATGTACTGTGCTGAATTAGTGTGTTCAATGTTTGGGAAATGGAGGGTTAAATATTTTTTATAATTTTGCTTTTAAATAGTTGAGTGTTTGTTCTTAATGACATTTTTGTTTTTCTGATTTTATTAGAATTGATGAACATTATAAGTTGAAATTTGTTATGTTCTCTGCATCCTGTTTCTACTTAAGCAACAAACAAAAGGGTGGCCACCAACAAAAATTCTCAAGCTATCACCACAAACCTCTTTGTTCAAGTGTTATTGCTAAATTCATCTTTAATGAATCATCATATTTTTGAAAATTGCAACTACTTGGGAAAATTATTACCTAGTTAATAGTATGGAACTCAAAATGAAAACATAGCTAGAAATTATCTGTGTATACCCTACTCTTTTTCCTGTGGAGGCTGAATACTATTATTTATTTACTTATTTATTTTACTTAAATAAGTAGACTTGACTAAAATCCTAGAAACAAGTGTTCCCAGAAAATAAGAGACAATAGAAACATCACTCTTCATTTTTCTCCTCCTATTTTTATTTGTATTTGCTCACCTCACATCTTCAAAGTTCTGACTAATCATGATGATCACACGTCAGTCACCTAATTAGTTGCACCAGTAATTATCCTATTTAGAGCCAAACTTCCATGTTCAGTGATTAAACCACAGAAAAAGGCAACATTCCACCTCCACTTTTTTTTCCCAGGAAGCCACGGAGAGAATGATAGTGCTGTAAAATCTATTTCTCTGCCAAACCCAGAGGGAAGTACAGAAAGCAAAGGACTAAGAAAAACGCAGCCTGAACACATTGCCAAATAAATGGTGCTGTCCACAGCCAGCATGCTGCCACTCCTGGTGGAGGCATCCATCCTTGACTGCAGTAGCCAGAGCAAGAATAGAGGGTCATGCCAAAAAATCCTCCCTGTACCATGTACACACAGATTTCAATATTTCTGTCAGAGCTAACTATAAATACCAAAATGAACCCCAAAGGATTTTGCCACATCAGTGAGCATGAATCTTTCAATTTCTAAATTCACCATTTACCAGGAAGACACATGGTGTCTTACAACAAGCAAGTTATTCCTGGATAGCTATCTCAATCTAAAGTGACAGAGGTAAGACTTGCCATTCTAGGAAAAAAAATAAAAATTGATTTAAAATTCTTTAGTTGGCTTATAGACATGATGCAAATGATGCGAATAAGGGGATGTGTCCATGTCACCCCTCCTCACTCATCTGTCCTTGTCCAAATTTAATCATACTCAGTTTCGTGTCTGTATTTCCAGAAAAATGTATGGGTATGCTATATACATTACTCTTTTATTTGCACAAACATTTCTGTTTAAAATTTTCTTTCTTATTAACCAATACACTGGTCCACTCTCCATTTACATAACTAAATATACACATTGGAAATCACAGTTGCAGAATAGCACAACACAGGGATATTATTAATGTTGTACCTATTGGTAACACTGTTGTTGTTTAAACCTTTGCACAGGTATCTTTGTAAAGCTATGAGAGTGAAACTTTTAGATAAATTCCTGCGAATGAGAATTGGGATTTTTGGTTCATAAGAAATCATGATATTTTCAAATTCTTTTAACACAATTTGAAATTAGCTATTTCTTCTAGTCATGTCTGGCTATTGTAAAAAAGTTTTGTGTTTCCAATATTATAAGAAAAATGTCTTATTGTTATTCAAATTTGCATATTTAGTTAGTGAATTTTAGCCTCTTAACATGGCTGGTTTCACTGTATCTGCAATTTTTTCTGAGAAATGTTTTGCAAGCAACTGTTCATTTTTCTCTTATGAGACCTCCTTGGGTAATAGGAAAATATAACATTTCTATAGCATATATTTTGTATTTTGTGTTTTTCATGGTTGTCATTTTGTTTTGACACTCTGGATTTTGTTTTTCAAGGAAAGTTGTAACTCTTCTCCTTTCTTTTTTGTTGGTACTGGAGTTTGAATTCTGGCTTTGTGGTTGCTAGACAGGTACTGTACTGTACTGCTGGAGCAATGCTTACAGCCCTTTTCTTTCTGGCTACTTTTTTGGGAGATAGGATCTCATTTTTTGCTCAGCCATCTTGAACCATGATCCTCTTATTTTAGGCTTTCTACAGTTGCTGGGATGACAGGTGCATTCCTCTATACTTAGCCTTTTCACATTGAGATGGAATTTCATTGGTCTATAGCTGTGATCCTCCAGATCTCATCCTCCTGCATAGTTTGGGATGATAGGTGCATTTATTCTACCCAACTATTGGCTGAGATGAGGTCTGGCTAACTTTTAGCTTTAGCTTGCTTTGAAACATGATCCTCCTGATCTTAGCCTCCCAAATAACTAGAATTACAGGCATGAGACATGGGTGCCTGGCTGAAAAATTGTAATTCTTTTGGTTTATTTTTTATGGTACTAAGGTTTGAACTCGGTGCTTCATGCTTTCCAGGCAGGTGTTTTAGTACTTGAATCACATTCTTCCTATCAATCAAAAACAAAATAAAACTTAAGAACTAAATAATTTCTCTTAGTGCTCTTAGAAATTTTTTATATTTAGCTACTTATATTTCTAATATTTATTTTAGAATAAAGCACCAAGTGAGGATATAGCTTTATATTTTTTCAAAAGAACTAGCCAAGTGGCCCAACAGAACTTTCAAATAGTGCATCAACTCCTCAATAATTTTAAATGCTTTCTCTACCAAATTCTTGATTATACTTATAAGTCTACTTTTGAGTTTCTTTTAGTTTCCTTGATCTATTTATGCACTAGTATCAAATTATTTTAGTGTACCATCATAAGTATTTTTAAGCCTATAAAATGGTTACCTATTAATTACTTTCTTATACCAAAATATTTCAAAATATTCTCACATGCTGATTTTTGTTGTTGTTGTATATGTTGATATTTTAATGGTGATGTAAATGAGCTGGCTGTTTAATTTCCTAAAGAATTTTGTTTCCCTATCCAAAACAGGGTATAGCATCCTACTCATTTAGGACTTATTCAATGTCCTTTAGTAGAATATTAAAATTCTCTTCACATAGTGTCTGAACATCTTTCATTGGGTTTATTCTTAGATATTTATGTCTGCTTCATGGATGATATTTTCTTTCCAAAGTGCTGATAAAAGAAAAAATAGAGAAGATATGATTTGCAAACTAAAGATACTCAAAATCTAATAAGGAACTTGCAAACCTATAAAACACAACATCATTGAAAAAATAAATTTATGCACAAAATGATGTGGGAGTTCAGAAAAGACAGTGCTAACTCTGCAAAATGAGTTTCCTCACAGAATGCAGCATCTGGTATTTAAGAATGAGTAGAGCTATTCCACTAGTGACGTGAGTGTCGATATCTGTGTCCTGGTCTTTGACCCACCTGACTCATCATTTTTTTGTGGTCAGTGGATCAGGGATGAGCTTGCAAGCACTTTCCCAAATGATAAAGGACACTGTAAGCTGCTGATGATACTGTAAGCTGCCCATGGCCTCCACCGTCCACTGCTGGACACTGCTGACCCTGCTCCTTTGACTGCACTTGTTTATACATAAGTTCAAATGCACAGATGTGCCTGTAGTAACACTGAGTTCAGTACGCATGCTAAAAAAATAATGAGTAGAGTCTCTTGGGCAATTAAAATAAAAGGCAAAGGCCCCACGAGCATAAAAAGACTATGTACAAAATTAGGGGTAGTGAAAGGAGAGGGCACTTTGAGCGAGATGCTCCTGTGGGAGTTTCAGATGGCTGGAGATGGGGTCTGCATGAAAGCAGGATAGGATGTAGCTGTTAGGAAACTAGTATGAGCCAGATACACATAATAAATAGCCTTACATGCCAAAGTATGGAATTCTGACTAGGTTAAATGTATTTTTTATTGCAAGTTGACTTAAGTAACTGTGAAAAGGTTTATCTAAAATGGGGAGAGGCATGTGGCAGGGAAAGTCAGCAGAGAAGAAAGGTCAAGTTCATCTGAGGTCTGGGAAAGTCAGCAGAGAAGAAAGGTCAAGTTCATCTGAGGTCTGGGAAAGTCAGCAGAGAAGAAAGGTCAAGTTCATCTGAGGCCTGGCAGCATAGTTCCTAACTTAAATATTGAATAAATTAGTGAAAAGACAAGGGTTTTTCGAAGTCAGGTATTTCTAGAAGTTCATAATTTATAGTAGCTTCATGGCAAGGTTTAAAATTACTCATTCTTCTCAACCACCATTTTTCCTAGAGGTGTTATATTTTGCCTAATGTGTGTGACAACATTAAGAAAAGAGAGTCTGAAACACAGCTCTGTTCTAAAGTTCCAAATATGTTGATTCATCAACATTTTTTAATACTATGACATGTTTGAAAATGGGTGATGCCCCTACAAAGGTCCATGTGCTAGTTTTGGTACCCAGAGTAGAACTGCTGGGAGAGGCTGTGGATGTTTAGTAGTGGGGTCCAGAGGGAGGTTCTGAGGTCTCTGGAGCATGCTGTCAAAGGGAATTGTGAGACCGTAACCCCATCCTAACTCACTCTTCTGCTTAATGACTCATGATATAAGCACTTTTGTTTGACCATGTACTCCTACCATAACAGGCCACCCTTGCTGGAGGCCCACAGTTTCCTAGACTGGAAACTCCAGAACCATGAGCCAAAATAACCTTTTTTTCTTTACAAGTTAATTGTCTCAGATATTTGGTTACAGTAACATGAACCTGACTCACGCAACATCTTACAGAAGAGAGATATTTACTGCAAGAGTGTACAAGAACAGAAGAAGAAAGAGACTGGTGTAATTTGACACGATGGGAAGCTCTGTGCAACTGGACCACTGTGCTACAGAAGGACAATGGCAGGGGACAGGGTTCAGTTCACTGAGTTTGTCTGGAACGCTTTTAAGACATTCAAAAATTCATGTTAAGAGGAGTGGAATGCCAATAAAGGGATCTAATAAGAGAGTTGCGGTTTCACACACCATTTTTAAAATGATCTTTCCAGTCCAGAGTGGAGAATAGATTTCAAAGAATCAAGAGAAAAAGTTGAGTAACTGTTACCACGGTGAAAATAAGAAATGAAATATGAACTAGAAAAATATGCATTGGAATTGTATCAGGCCCCTCAAATGCACCCTTTTCAACCACTCATCCCTACCTCTTACTCCACCAATGATACTACAACTAGAGTTGGTGCTCCCTACTCAAGTTTCAGCTAGATTTTCACAGACCTAATCTGACAATGCATTTCAGAGGCCTTAGCCAGGTATCTGTTGTTTGCTGCCTGAAGCTTGTATATGTGTACCCCAGAAGTATAAGGACACTAAAGACCTCCAACTAAGCCCCACCTCTTAAAGCTTTTATCACCTCCCAAAAATGCCTCTCTGAGGACCAAACCTTTTAACACAAGGGCATTTGGAAAACATTTAACATCCAAACTATAGCCCATGTATGAGAGGACCCTTGATCCATGGGAAATAGAAACTAATGAATACATACTTCTTTATCATTCTTTTCTGGGTAGACAGATCTGAAATGCATTTAGTAAAGCTTCTCTGAAGCTCTGGAAGACTCCAATACAAGTTGCCTACAGAAGTGGTCACACTGATAATGCATTTTCTGCTGGCTTTTCTTCCTTTTTTGTCTTACTTCTCCTGTGTCTCAAATAGTGGCAGGCAAGACTTTGTCTGATTCTAAATTTGGGGAACTCAAGATAAAATAGGAATTGTTAATGAATGAGTAGTAATTACAGTGACAAAGTGGATAAGATCACAGTGAGAAAGGAAGAAGGGAGAAGGAAGCCTTCAAAACTCCAATATTTACTGATTGGATAAAACCAATAAAGAAAAATTTAAAAATATGTCTAAAGTAGAAAAAGGGAAGGAGGAGTGGGGGGAGGAGAAGCCAAGAAAACAGAATACTGAAAGAGGGAGTAATCCATTTTGTCAAATGCTTTTGAGTTAAAAAAAATAAAAACTGAAGACCAAAACATGTATAGTGGATTTGGAATCATGGAGGTCACTGTCTTTCATAGCTGGGACCTGCTTGTCCTTTTAACAGAACACCTGTTGAAGGGGTAGGGGGGAGAGGGAGGGGGCGGAGTGGGTGGTAAGGGAGGGGGTGGGGGCAGGGGGGAGAAATGACCCAAGCCTTGTATGCACATATAAATAAATAAAAAAAAAGAACACCTGCTTTAAAGAACCATTGGAAATGAAATCAATGACATTCTTAAACTAGAACTCTAGGCATTGGCAAGTTAGTTAGGCAAAGGGCTTTAAGTCTTCCTGTAACTGCACCATGATGGGGGCTTTCTATTTGGGAGGCCACTTGTTTATAATAGCTTTTGAAAGATCATGTTTCAGGTCTTACATTATTTTTTTTTTTTGATGCTGGGATTTAAATTCAGGACCTCATGTGTACTAGGCAGGCACTCCACCACTGGAGTTACTCCACCAGATCTCATTAAAAATCTCAGATTTACTTTGTTTTTTGTCTTCTTTTAAAATTTATTTTTCTTATCATATTACTGTTGTACTGGGGGTACATCATAACATTTACAAAAGTGCTTACAATATATCTTAGTTAAATTCATTTCCTCCTTTATCTGCCCCCACTTTTTAAAATAGTTTCAACATGTCTCATTTTTCCATTTGCATACATGAGTGCAAAATGTTTCCTTTATGTCCTGCCTCCTCCCACTGGTACCAATGCCCAGGCAGGACCTATTTTACCTTTCTTGTCTTTTTTGAAAAAAAGACATTTTTGTTTGTTTAAGGTAGCTATATGGGGAGTTTCATTATGACTTTTCCATGTATACCTTGGTTGACTTTGAATTGCTATTTGTATGGGACGGAAGAAAAGGATCTAATTTCAGTATTCTCCATGCAGATATCCAGTTTTCCCAGCACCATTTATGAAAGAGGCTGTCTGTTCTCCAATGTATGTTTTAGGCTCCTTTATCAAAAATCAGATGATTGTAATGGGGTGGACTTATGTTTGAGTCTTCTGTTCCATTGCTCTTCATGTCTGTTTTTGTACCAATGCTATGATGCTTTATCACTATGACTCTGCAGTGGTGTTTTGAAGTCAGGTATGGTGATACCTCCAGTGTTGCTCTTTTTTCTCAGTACAGCCTTCACTATTCGAGGTCTTTTGTGCTTCCATTATGTACTGTAGGATTAACCAGTGTGTCATTGAAGAAATAAGGGAAAAAATCAAAAAGTTCCTGAAATCTAATGAAAATGAAAACACAACCTACCAGAACCTGTGGGATATATAGCAAAGGCAGTGCAAAGGGAAAGTTTAGAGCTATGAGTGCCTACATTAAAACTACAGAAAGTTCTCAAAGAAACTACTTAACACTGCATCTCAAGTTCCTAGAAAAACAAGAATAAGCTAACCCAAAATTGACAGGAGATAAATATGATAAAAATAGGGGCAAAAATAGATGAACTAGAGACCAGAAAAACTATGCAAAGAATTAATGAAACTAAAAGTTGGTTCTTCAAAAAGATAAGAAAGTAGCCAATCTCACAAAAAAAAGACCCAAATAAAAAACTAAATTAGTAAAACTTAATTAAATTAATAAAAAACGATAACATTAGAGATGAAAAGGAGAAATATGATAACAAATGCCAATGAAATCCAGAGGATCATTTGGGAATGCTTTGAAATTCTATACTCAAACTGGAAAATCTGGAAAAAATGGATAATTTCTAGATACATTTGACCTACCAAAGTTGAACCAAGAAAACATAAACCACTTATATAGATCTACAACAAATAATGAAATTGAGGAAGTAATAGTCTCCCAAAAAAGAAAAGTCCAGAACCTGATGGATTCATTGATGAGTTCTTCCAGATCTTTAAAGAAGAACTAATACTAATACTCCTCAAACTTTTGCATGAAATACAAAGGGAAGAAACACCACCATACTCATTCTATGAAGCCAGTTTGCTAGTATTATATTCATCCCAAAATCAAACAGGGACACAAAGAAAAAAAGAAAATTATAGATAATCCCTTTTATGAACATAGATGTAAAAATGCTCAATAAAATACTGGCAAACAAAATTCCACAACACATCAAGAAGATCATACACCATGATCAAGTCAGTATCATTCTAGGAATACAAGAATGGTTCAATATATGCAAATCAATAAATGTAATACAGCAGAAACAGAAACAAGGACAAAAATCACATGACCATCTCAATAGACACAGAAAAAGCCTTTGACAATATTCAACAACTTGTCATGATAAATGCTCTGAATAAACTAGGACTTGAAGGAATGTACTTCAACTTAATAAAGGCAAAAACCTAACCAATATCACACTAAATGGAGAAAAAAGTGAAATTATTTCCTCTAAATCAGGATTGAGACAAGGGATCCACTTTCCCCACTTTTATTCAATATAGTTTTGGAATTCTTAACCACAGCAAGAAAACAGGAGGAAGAACTAAAACAAATTCAAATAGGGAAGGAAGAAGTCAAATCAGTCCTATTTGCAGATAGTATGATTTTATGTTTAAATACCCTAATTATTGCTTATACTCTCTCTACAACAAAATTAGAGATAAGGGCAAAATAGTTTCTGCTGGGTATTGAGGGGGGGAGAGGGAGGGGGTGGAGTGGGTGGTAAGGGAGGGGGTGGGGGCAGGGAGGAGAAATGAACCAAGCCTTGTATGCACATATGAATAATAAAAGAAAAATGAATAAATAAATAAATAAATACCCTAAAAATCCATGAAAAAACTCTTAGACATTATAAACACTTTCAGCAAAATACCAGGATAAAAATCAATATAAAAAATTAATAGCTTTTCTATATATCAACAATGAACATACTGAGAAAGAATTCAGAAAAGCAACCTCATTTACAATGGCTTCAAAAAATAAAATAACTAGAAATAAATTCAGCAAAGTAGGTGGAAGACCTCTACAACAAAAAGTATAAATTGCTGGAAGAAGAAATTGAAGCAGATGGAATCAGAAGATGGAATGATCCCCATGTTCATGGATTGGTAGAATTAAAATTTGAAAATTAGCAATCTATGTGTTCAACGCAGTCGCCATCAAAATTTCAGTGACATTCCTCACAAAGATAGAAAATTTAATTTCTTTTTTATTTCATCCTTGATCCATTGGGTGTTCAAAAGTCAGTGGTTTAATTGCCCTGGATTTGTAGTTTCCAAAATTTTCCTCCTATTGATTTCTAATTCTATCAAATTCTGGTTAGAACAGATACTCAATATAATTTTACCTTTTAAAATTTTGTGAAAATCTAATATATGCATGTATAAAACTCACAATGAAACCTCTTTATACAATTAATGAACAGAAAAAGCACAAGAAAGGGAAAAAAAGTGACACTTGTTTTGTGATCTGTCAAATGCTCCATGTCCTGGTGAAAAGAATGTGTGCTTGCCAGCTGTTGGATGGAATGTTCTGCAGGTGTTGTTAGGTCCATTCGGTCTTAGGTGCAGTTTAAGTCTACTGATCCTTTGCTTTTCTGCCTGGATGATCTGCCCAATATTGAAACTGGGGTATTAATGCCCACAACTACCACTGTGTTACAGTCTATCTCTATCTTTATTTCTATTAATAGTTGGTTATCTGTGTTCATTTTCGGACAGTGCTTGGCTCTAGCTGTGGGTAACATAAGAAGCTGGACTAATGAGAATAATGATGATTTAGAGATTTCCCAGGATGCATTCCTAATAGCTATATCAAATTAACAATAATTTCCAACTTGGTTGTTATCATTGATCTCATAAACATATGACTGAATTTTTATTTTCAAGAGACTAATCTGAAGTTGCATCTGCAATGCTTTCTGAAAGGTAATGCTCACTTACCTTTTGTCCACATAAAAAGCATTTTGTGGGAATTTACCTGGTATTTATGCCAACCCCATTTTCATGTGGATTGTGGATAATAAATATTTTCAATCAGAGCAAAGAAATCAGATTTCCTGGAGTTCTTCCATCTGTGTTCTTCTATAGCCAAGGCCACTTAAAATTCAAGCCTGGCACCATTACAAAGATGCCAACATTTTTCCTCACAAAGTCCTTCCTGAATACCATCTCCAACTGTTGATAGTCATTTTTCTCTGACTCCTACTCACAGCTGGTAAAACACTGAATCAAAGACCTATAGAATTTTGAAATGTGAGGTCTCTTAATATCCAGACAGGAAGAGCTCATGCCCGCATTTTAAAGCCCTGATTACAACTTTGATAAAATATGGTGCTAATAAAGAGAACTAAAGGCTGGGAAAAAATAAATTACTTTTATATTTTTCATGAAAATGTCAATAATATTATTCAGTCCTTGAATTCAAATGATTCAGCCCCACTAAAGTCAAATCGAGATAGCTGAGCATACTGAATAGAAGTAACTAACACTTACCATGCACCAAGCGTGGTTATGTGTACTGAGTCTAAATAGTTAAGCAACTACATGAAGTAGGTATTAGTATGTGAAATAGTTCACAGGTAGAGAAACTGAAAAAGATTTAAGTGACTTCAGGTCGGATACAAATTTTGTCAACTTTGCCCCAAATCCATGTTCTCATACCCATATAGTAAAAGCACTCTAAAAATATAATTTAAGCAAACAGAGCATTAATTCTTCTTCACCTATGTGAACTTATCAGTACAGGCTTTTCACATTCTTCCTTTACCAAAGTTAAAAGTCAAAAGTAAGAGATGTTCAGGAACTAATCTAAAGTAGCTCATCTTTAAAAACACAGACCTAGGAACCTGATGTAACTACTGATTGATGCTTAATTACAGCCAATATCAAATCCACATGGCACCATCAATTAATAGGCTAGAAAAATCAAACTTTGTATCCTGAAATGCACTCTTTTCTCATGTCATTCTTCGTTGGATTCAAAAGGCTTCAGTGAAAGGGAGACTCTGCAGACAAGGAATCAAACAAAGGGGAGAAATTACCAGTCAGAAAGAGTTGTGTTTGTTTCTGCCATGTCAGCACGGCTGTGGAAACAGTCCTCCCATGAGGCTGACTCCTCAGAGCCACCCACGCTGTAGCCCAGGCTGTTTCTTGCATTTAAGAAGACTACATTTGTGGATTGCCACAAATTGAAAAGCAGTTTCTACAAGTTCAAATTTGACTCTGCTAAAGTTTTAAAAGGGAGGAAAAAATACACTCAAAGATGTACATATAATACAAAGAAGATTTAAGGGATCACAAAAGAAGTTGTAAGTCATTTCAGAGGAAAATGTTCATAGAGAATATTTTCACTTATTTTCTTGTTCTTGACAAGGCCAGAGATTTCTGAAGTAAACTGTAACATTCTTCTGTTTTCAAAATTGCTTTTTTGGTCATGATCTCTTTCAATGGTGCCATGCTCTCAAAAGTGACTAGCTATGATCTGAATATTTGTGTCCTCTCCAAAAGTCATACATTGAAACTTACACCCCAAAGTGGTACTAGGTGTGGGAGCTGCTAGAAGATGAGCAGGCCATGAGGATGGAGTCCACATAGATGAAATTAGTGCCTATAAAAGTGATCCCAGATAGCTGTCTTGCTCCTTCCACTCTGTGAGGATATGGCTAAGAGATGCCATCTATGAGAAAATGAACCCTGCACACATTCTGAATCTGTAGTGCCTCGATTTGGGACTTTTTGGCCTCCAGAGCTATAAGAAATGCATTGCAGTTATTAATGTTACCCAGTTATGGCATTTTATTTTCTATAGCAGCCCAAATAAACTAAGAAATGGCTTATAAAAAGAATACTAGTCTTGAAATAGAGACATGAACTCAAATCCCAACAAAAACATGCATTTCAATATCAATTTTAGATTATATTTTGAGCTTTTGTGTCCTCAATGCAAAATAAATATGAGCACTCACTAAGACATGACATATAAAAGTGTTTGCACAATGACTGACACATAATCGAGGACTGAAATAGTGACTACATCTGCAACTCAGTGCCTTACACACCAACTCACTGGCTTTGATAAACTATTTTCTCATTCAATAAAAGCTCATTCATGAGGCAACAAGGCTCCATGCAGGATTATCTGGTATAATTGAAATTGGTGGGAGATCTAAGCACTGCACTTCCACTGGGCAGCATTGAGAATGATCTGCCTAAATGTTCTCCTTGGTGTGAAATGCTGGTTTAATGGTCACTGAGGGATGTGAGAAGCTCACTGGCTGATAGTCAAGAATGTCCTTCCTATTTTGAAAGTTCCATACTTGGGGAACAGTGATTCTTGCCTCTTAATCTCTTGCCTGAGTGTTGGACTTACTCAGCAGATCTGATCCCTCAAAGGACCTGATATAAATGCACATAACTTTCTCAGGCCATTTGGGGTACCTCTCTTACGGCTTCTGACCCACATTGTTCAAGGCAGAGCTGAAACTACCTCAACATCTGAGCACACAGAATGCATTCCTTTTAGAACATGTGGCACATAAAATAAAGAGAATTCTGTATTCCTTGGAGTAAATGGAAAATAGTTCTGGGATTCCAGGCTATCCTCAATCTATTGTATTACTTCCAGTGTGATGAGCCTTTGCTATAGGGACAATAGAGATACATTTAGCTTACAGAAACAAAAACCATGTACAAATGAACAGTTCTTTATTTCTAGCTTATTTCTGGAGTAGAAATTGCATCTTATACTTCAGTCTCCCAAGTCCAAAGCAAACAGAAAGGCTTTCCAGGACACTTTCAGTGAGGCTGTGAGGTTTTTGCTATGAGGCTTTTGCTTTGAGGCTCAGTCATCCAGCTGGTGGGAGAGTGAATGTCAAGTTTTTAAAGTGTCATCCTAGAAAGGACATGATTTTGTCAAATACAGAGGGGACTACTTTCTCAGACCTAGTGTTTCTCTGGGAATGTCTGTTTAACATTCAGTGTGGGCATATGTGTACATCAAAACATAATTATCAACAGCTTGCTTGTGTCACCTTGATAGCCATGGAGTACAGTTAAGAATAGGACAAGATTAAAGCAAAGAAGAGAAATTCTACAATTTCTGTATCCAGCTATGTGAAATAGCTGACTCTATCCCTTAAGCATCCCAGAGGAAATGTATTTAGGTATAGAGACTCGCTTGAGTGTGTCTAATTACTTAACTAGCCAATGCCATTAAAAACCATGGCCAACCCATGCAACTTAGCATCTTGGACAAGATAAATTAAATTCAGTGGTTGAGATTATAGGTGTGTCACCACCATACACATGACAAAGCATCTTGGAATCTTAGTAACATCTTAGATCATGTAGGGTAAAATTGGATTACTTATGAAGTTTGAAAGTGTGGTATAAAGTGTATCTTTCACTGTGGGAGCTTGATTCATATTGGATGGGTATCCTAGAATAGTTTAGGTTTGGTGGACATACCAAAGTGGAGATTTTGAAGCAAGTTTTCAATGCTAGCCATTGAAAACTGAAGTTCATGCCTTATTATTGGCAGTAGGGAGGTTTTTTGAATTAAAAAAATAAAGTCTTCCTGAGAAAAGTTTCCTGGAATAAAATAATAATATTAAAAATAACATTAGATATGGTGGCTGAATAGCACAATTTTCCTAAACTGTGTGAAGAAAACTGTTCAGGTTCTAAATTCATAAAAATTTTAGCATTGCTGATTCAATTACAATTAGGGATTCCAAAACTGGGCTAGTGACTTAGGCTTAAAGAAATTAAATAATGTCTTTTAGCTCAATCACTTTAAGTCAGGATTTTCATCCCGTCTATGATGTTCTTTAAACTGAGTGTTGCCCCCTTTCTAGGCATTGTTGTAACATTTATGCCACCATTTTTTCTTTTATTATTCATATGTGCATACAAGGCTTGGGTCATTTCTCCCTCCTGCCCCGACCCCTCCCTTACCACACACTCCGCCCCCTCCCTCTCCCACCGACCCCTCAATACCCAGCAGAAACTATTTTGCCCTTATTTCTAATTTTGTTGTAGAGAGAGTATAAGCAATAATAGGAAGGAACAAGGGTTTTTGCTGGTTGAGATAAGGATAGCTATACAGGGCATTGACTCACATTGATTTCCTATGCGTGTATGTTACCTTCTAGGTTAATTCTTTTTGATCTAACCTTTTCTCTAGTTCCTGGTCCCCTTTTCCTATTGGCCTCAGTTGCTTTTAAGGTATCTGCTTTAGTTTCTCTGCGTTAAGGGCAACAAATGCTAGCTAATTTTTTAGGTGTCTTACCTATCCTCACCCCTCCCTTGTGTGCTCTCGCTTTTATTATGTGCTCAAAGTCCAATCCCATTGTTGTGTTTGCCCTTGATCTAATGTCCACATATGAAGGAGAACATAACGATTTTTGGTCTTTTGGGCCAGGCTAACCTCACTCAGAATGATGTTCTCCAATTCCATCCATTTACCAGTGAATGATAGCATTTCGTTCTTCTTCATGGCTGCATAAAATTCCATTGTGTATAGATACCACATTTTCTTGATCCATTCATCAGTAGTGGGGCATCTTGGCTGTTTCCATAACTTGGCTATTGTGAATAGTGCCGCAATAAACATGGGTGTGCAGGTGCCTCTGGAGTAACCTGTGTCACAGTTTTTTGGGTATATCCCCAAGAGTGGTATTGCTGGATCAAATGGTAGATCAATGTCTAGCTTTTTAAGTAGCCTCCAAATTTTTTTCCAGAGTGGTTGTACTAGTTTACATTCCTGCCAACAGTGTAAGAGGGTTCCTTTTTCCCGCATCCTCGCCAACACCTGTTGTTGGTGGTGTTGCTGATGATGGCTATTCTAACAGGGGTGAGGTGGAATCTTAGTGTGGTTTTAATTTGCATTTCCTTTATTGTTAGAGATGGTGAGCATTTTTTCATGTGTTTTTGCTCATTTGAATTTCTTCTTTTGAGAAAGTTCTGTTTAGTTCACTTGCCCATTTCTTTATTGGTTCATTAGTTTTGGGAGAATTTAGTTTTTTAAGTTCCCTATATATTCTGGTTATCAGTCCTTTGTCTGATGTGTAGCTGGCAAATATTTTCTCCCACTCTGTGGGTGTTCTCTTCAGTTTAGAGACCATTTCTTTTGATGAACAGAAGCTTTTTAGTTTTATGAGGTCCCATTTATCTATGCTATCTCTTAGTTGCTGTGCTGCTGGGGTTTCGTTGAGAAAGTTCTTACCTATACCTACTAAGTCCAGAGTAGTTCCTACTCTTTCCTGTATCAACTTCAGAGTTTGTGGTCTGATATTAAGAACCTTGATCCATTTTGAGTTAATCTTGGTATAGGGTGATATACATGGATCTAGTTTCAGTTTTTTGCAGACTGCTAACCAGTTTTCCCAGCAGTTTTTGTTGAAGAGGCTGCTATTTCTCCATCGTATATTTTTAGCTCCTTTGTCAAAGATAAGTTGGTTATAGTTATGTGGCTTCATATCTGGGTCCTCTATTCTGTTCCACTGGTCTTCATGTCTATTTTTGTGCCAGTACCATGCTGTTTTTATTGTTATTGCTTTGTAATATAGTTTGAAGTCAGGTATTGTGATACCTCCTGCATTGTTCTTTTGACTGAGTATTGCCTTGGCTATTTGTGGCCTCTTGTGTTTCCATATAAATTTCACGGTAGATTTTTCAATCTCTTTAATGAATGTCATTGGAATTTTGATGGGAATTGCATTAAACATGTAGATTATTTTTGGGAGTATCGACATTTTTACTATGTTGATTCACCAATCCATGAGCATGGGAGATCTCTCCACTTTCTATAGTCTTCCTCAATCTCTTTCTTCAGAAGTTTATAGTTTTCCTTGTAGAGGTCTTTCACATCTTTTGTTAGGTTTACACCTAGGTATTTGATTTTTTTTTGAGGCTATTGTAAATGGAATTATTTTCATGTATTCCTTTTCAGTTTGCTCATTGTTAGTGTATAGAAATGCTAATGATTTTTCTATGTTGATTTTATATCCTGCTACCTTGCTATAGCTATTGATGATGTCTAGAAGCTTCTGAGTAGAGTTTTTTGGGTCTTTAAGGTATAGGATCATGTCGTCTGCAAATAGGGATATTTTGACAGTTTCTTTACTTATTTGTATTCCTTTTATTTCTTCTCATCTAAATATTTTTAAACATTCTAGTAGACCTAATTTTTACTTAGATATAGACAAACATGTTTAACCTGATTATGACATATTTTTAAATAAATATCCCACCTACCTCCAGAAAGTAATTCATGATGCCTAAATTAATGCCAAAAAACACCTTGTAGAAAGAATAGTATATAAATTATTTCACTTCACAAAGTATAGTATTTTGGTGAATGAATTAGAATATGGTAAAATACTTTTAACATTATAAGTTCATTGAAGATAATTTCAATAGTATATTTTCTTAATAAATGAGTGATTATTAATAAAGCTATTCTGGATAATACAGTTTCAAACAGACTTCATCATTAGTCCTAACTACTATACATTTATACATCTGCAGAATCTTTTGGCTACAAATGCTTACTTTCAATTGATGGACTACACTGGTGATTTAGCACTCAGAAATACTTTGCTCTCACATTTACCTATGACTAGGATTGCTCCAACTTGTATTTGCAAAATCCTTTTTTTCTACTGCTGTTCATTTCTTTATTGTTCTTAAATGATCTATCACCTTAGAGCCTCAGAAAATTTCTTAATCATTATGTTTTTTTTTCATTTCTGTCCTGTATATCTTCTCTTTTCTTAAATTAATGAGTAAAATAGTATGTAAAATTCTGAATGGAAGCTTTTCAAGTACGCCTTCAATAGTTGTAGGAAATTTTTAGATAGAATAAAGTTAAAAAGAAACAAGAAAACTCTGTTTTGGAGGTTCATATCTATGGAGCTTACTTTTTAAAACACTTTCCTGCTTTCTCATTGTCATCTTCTGCAGCTCCTCTTTGAAATTCATATTATCCTCACAAATTCCCTTCATCTCAAAATTTTGCTAACACTGGCTCCTATTTCCATTAAAGTAAATATCCCTACCCTTAATTTCTACCTGCTAATACATCTTTTCCCTATTACTTTCTTACTATAATCACCTCCTATTGATATATTTCTCTTTCCTTTTGTCTGTTTTTTCAAATTTTGTTAATTTCCTACTTGAAAAAAGAAAAATAACAGATATCTTCTTATTAATCATATTTCTTCTTGGATCTGTTAAAATTTTCTAGGTAAGTAAAAAATTATTTTTTGATAAAAATCATTAGCTCCAGAAATGGCCCCTGGAAGTTAAGTTGAAGAAGAACAAATAGAGTTCTCTCTAGATTTGCTTCCTTCCAAAATACATCACCACTACCATCCTATGAGCCAACTCATTTTTATATTTTAAAAATTCATTCTACTTCTTCTTCAAAGATGTAACACACATACTTTTTCTTATTCCTCTTGCTAAGCAGAACCAAAGACCCTAGGTGACATCATATGTGGGTGTGTATCATCTATACTTATTTGTACATATACATATACCAAACCTTAGAATATATATATATATATATTCTAGAATATATATATATATACACATATATATATATATGTGTGTATATATATATGTATATATATATATGTGTATATATATATATATGTATATATATATATGTGTATATATATATATATGTATATATATATATGTGTATATATATATATGTGTATATATATATATATGTGTATATAGCATAAGAACACTCTAAAAGTTGAAGAAAAGAAAACTTGGGGTCTGAGGAAGGACATGGCAGTGAGTTACCATGGTTTTAATGTGCTATAATTAAGAAAATGGTTTAATATTGTTGAATGTTTGGGTTAAATACACTACTTTCAAGTTGTAATCATCCTTTTGATGTATATTTCTTTTCTGTATCTCTGATTTTTTTCCCTTTGAAGAAACTCCTAGAAGAAGTTGGTTTACAGAGTATGAGATCTTACATTTCTTATTTTTAAGTTGATTATCAAAATGATTATTGAAATATAAATTCTAAAGTAATATAAGAAAAGCATTCCCTAAAACATACTATCTGCATATTAAAAAACACAAACTGGCAAACTGGTTAGTTAAATTTGTATGCTAATATTTTAATTGTCATATCTCTTATTATTACCAGTGTTTATTAAAATTTGGTCAAGCTTAATTTTGAGAAGTCTTGTATATTTATGATCTTCTTTTTCCTTTAAGAGTATTCTTCTGTCTTATTGATTAATAGTTCCTTTTGTGTATTTAAGATGTCCCATTGGTTCTTGATTTGTTGCTTTTATTTTTTTTACTAATTTGTGATTTTCCTTATAATTTCCTTTATCGTTTCTGTATATTTTCATTACTTTGTCTGATAAAAAATATGAATTTTATACTAGGTTTAAACATTATGGAAGTTATAAAATAAAAAGTCTTCCTATAATTTTACCCATACCTCTCAATGTAACCACTGTTGACAACTTGATATGCATGATATGAGATTAGCTCTTCATATTATTTTCTAACTCATTCTTCCTTAGCATGATGATGCAAGCAGAAGGCAACAAAACTTATTTGAAAAGATACAGTAATGCTCTACAAGTTTTGGTATATAGTGTTTTCATTGATAATAATTTCAAAATATACTTCATTTCTTTACTTCCACTTTGAGTTATTTTAGAGAATGGCTTGTCATGAATTTGATATTTTCAAATGATTGTATTTGAAGGACTTTCCAATATTTCATGTAGGGTCGTTTTTACTTGTTTTGTCTAGTTGAGTTGTCGTATCTGCTTGTCTACATATTGTGAGTTTTGTATGTTTTCCATGAACAATAAAAAATAATCTATATTTCTTGGGTTTGAAATATAATACATCTATATGAAAATTCTTTTGCACTTTCTAAATTCTAAAGAGATGTAGATATTCATCAAGTAAGAATGTTTTGCTCAAGGACAGACTATGTCTAAAATGATTACTCCATCAGATTATAATGAAGCTGAGAAATTCCCATTCCTTGGTGAAATTGAAGCCATCACTCTGTGTGGTACAATGCCTCACTCCCATGGTTGATCTAATGCTGATGTAAACAAACCCACTGCACTTCTAGTCACAAAAAAAGTACAACATTTATAATTTACTATTAGAGTACATAATACTCAATAATAACAATAGATGACTATATTAACTGAATTATGTATTTACTATACTTATTATTTTTTTTGGTGTAGCCCTTCTACTTACATTAATTTAAAATAGTATGCTGTCTTATGTTTGCTGTGGCCTCATACATCTCAAGTTTACTGCATCTCTTGATTACATTTTCTCTTATGCTTGCTGTAATCACGTGTTATTTTGTTCATCACAGCCCTAAGCTCTATTGACTGTGCCATATGTATGTACCATATAGCCTAGGTGTGTAGTAGTCTATATCACATAGGTTTGTGTATGCATACTCTGACATTTCCATGATGAAATTGCCTAATGATGTATTTCTCAGAACAGATCCTTAACATGACATGTTAGTCACGTGATGCATGACTATATATTATGACTTTTATTATTGCTGTGGTTTGATTGAATTCTGCTTGAATTTCTAAGAAAATATAGATAGATGATAGATAGATAGATGATAGGCTGATAGATAAATAATCTCTCTCTCTCTCTCCATATATATATATATATATATATATATATATACACACATATATATATTTCAAAGATTATGCCTTGTGTTTCTTGAGAACATGCACCTTCCTTCATATAACCTAAATCATTACATTTGCATTTTCCAAGCCATACTGTGTTATTAAGCATCTGATTTGGCAGAGGACCTGGTTTCAAGTTCTGTCTTCTCTACTGTCATTGTTGACATATAAGTTTCAAACTGGCAAATTATATTTTTCTAAGGCTGCAATTGACTGGCCTAAAAATATAAACACTTCAGTTTGAACATTTGTTTCAGGATTTATTGTATGAAATATTTGCAGTATAGTTGGACAAAAACATCATTTTGATATAACTTTTCCTTAAAAACTCACCTAACTAACTAAGGTAGGTCTTTAGCTCTCTTTAAAGTTACATAATTAAACTTTTTTATTCACCAGAGTAGTAAGGAAGAAGAAATGAAATGTCATTCTTACCTTTAGGAATAAATTTTGATGTTTTTCACAGCTCAAGTATTAAACAAGAATCCTCTTTAAAGTTCATTTTATCCCCTAAATTAACTTTGGTGTGTTTGTTTTAGAACATTATGCTCTTATATGTGAGTCAAGGGGCATATGGTCCCTTCATTGAAAAATAAAGAACAGATGTGTGGTTTAGATAAGTACACATGTGAAGGTCAATGGCAGGTGACTCATTGCTTTCACAATGTGAAAGGGATATGAGGCAGAAGTTTAATCCTTGATACAGTGACATCAAAGAAGCCATTATTTTATTTATTCTTCTAGATAAGGATAAAAGGATCTAACAAAAATATGGGTTGCTTCTTTGACTTGTTAATTTTCTGGGAATGCAGAGATGGATTTCAGAAAATGTGCTGAAAATCAATCCAAGTACTTAACACACATGTCAACATAGACCACATTGACTAAGAACAGGAACTTCTTAAATGTGCTTTCCTGGCTAGGGCTGTAGCTCACTGGCAAAGTTAATTGCTTAGCATGTGCAAGGCCCTGGGTTTAATTCTGAGCACCTCAATAAAATGACTTTCCTTTCATTTAAATACTCAGTACATTGTCCAGGAGAAGATCGTGGGTCTCTTGTCATAGGAAGGTGTTATACTTATTTTGTCTCTAGAAAGCAAAACTTTATTGCAGTCCCCTCAAATAGAAGGAGAAAATATAGCTTTCAAAGGCAAAAAAGCCCAGCACATTGCTTCATACCTATAATTCCAGCTACTTAAGATTTAGAGATCAGAACAGTGATGAGAAGCCAGTCTGGGTAAAATATTAGCAAGACTCCATCTCAACAAATCATCCACGTGGGGTGGTATACATCTGTAATCCCAGTTACACAGGAGCCATATGTAGAAGGATCACTGTAGGATATCAGTTTTGGACAAAAAGTGAGATAGTATCTGAAAAATAACCCAAAGGAAAAGGGCTGGATGTGAGGGTCAAGTGTTAGAGCACTTGCTTAGCAAGCACATGACCCTGAGTTCAAACATCAGTACTGCCAAATAATAATCATTAATAATAACAATTAATAACTAAAAATAAAAGGCAAATTTTGAAAGCATATATTCTTGAAAATTATTGAAATATCTTTTTTTCCAATAAGCTTTCATTTTGATCAAATCAAATTTCTGGATAGCAGAGCAAGTTAAAATTGAAAGTCTGTATTCCTCTTGCCCTCAAAGTGTATCATTTTTATTCTTTCCAAACCAATGCAAAATCTTTTCTAACTCTAGCACATTTATTTCCACAGTTGTTAGAAAACTCATCGAAAGTCATTTTGGTCCTTGGACGCAGAATGCAGAAACATCTGCCCTATTAGTTCTGCTATTACCAACTTCTAACTACAGTAAACCATGATATAAAAGTAACAACATTCTTAGATTTACCTATTTATCCACCTTTCAGAATCATATGGATTTACTAATTAATTTAACAGTCCAGAATTTAACTCCTAAACACATGTGAAGAGTTTTGCTAGTTATCTGGGGAAATAGAGGCAATGTTGTTTGAAGGACCTATGTGGATATCAGTTCACAGTGGAGAAGACAGATACACACCAACTATTATAAACAGTTGTAATAAGAAATGAAATGTATGCATTTCCAGAAATGAAAAAAACTACCATAAGGAAAATTCAGCCTTGTATCTGCTTTGGTCACCATTGTATTTCAACACATAGAAGACCATCTAAGACGTATGGCATTTAGTGACCAGGTGATTAATGCATGAAAGGAAGAAGGAAAGTTGAACAAATGGAGGAAAGGGATGGATGGATGGATGGACAGTTGGATCAAGAATGGCTTTGCTGAAAAATCCCATTTGTAAGTTAAAAACTATAGGGGTATACATGAGAGATATTTCCAACTGAGTTAGCATAGTACAGAAAAATTAATAGCATTTGGATTTTGGGGGCATAGGCATGTAGGTTTGTATGATGAAGAATATTTATGAAATTTGGGAGGTTAAAAGAAACTAATGTGAATGACTTCCATGCATCACTAAGAAATGTGGTTTGGGTAGGTAACTTAAAGACACTGAAAGGTTTTAAGCAAGCATTGGGGACAATCTGATCTGTCAATTGAGAGAAGGGCAAGGCTACTGGAAAACAAAGAATTTTGAAGTAGTAGCAAAAACCTGGTGAAATTATAGACTCTGGACTACAGATTGAAAAGAAGTATACTTTCCTCAATTCCTTAGGGCTTCTACTAACTTTGAGAGAAATATGTGTAATGGCTAGGACCAGTCATACTGGATCTAGACTGCCTAAACTTGAATCCTGGCTCTGTCACCAGCTGGATGGATGACCTTCGACAAGTTACTTGGCCTCTCTAGGTCTCAGTTTATCCATCTGAAAATAGGAATGCCAACAATAGTGTTTGTAACATACGGTTGTTTGCTTTTCAAATTAAGTAAGTTTATAAAGTATTTGGAAAAGTGACAATCATTTCTGTTAAATTTGTTCAACTAAAGCCTTATACCGATTCACAGCTTCTTTGCCTAAAATTATACACATATGTTCTAATTCATATAAAACTATACATATACGGTTTTATTATCTGAGAAGTTGAAGTTTTTATCTAATTTTTTCTCTAAGATGGCAGATATCTGATTCTAAAATGGGTTGTGAGATAATTCAACCAATAGCACTTGTGAAAATTTATATGCTGAAGGTCATATTAAACCCTTCCTTCACATTGAGAATATAAAAGATCTCAAAAGAATGTGGAAGACAGACCTTGTAGACTGAGTTGTTAGTGTACAGTGAGTCACTCCTCACCCCTGGGAGGAGGAGCTTGGTGAGCTGCTGTAGGTCTCCTTGATTTTTACAGGATCATGTGAGCACTTCAAACAGACCCCATACAAAGGTATCTGTGATTTAAATAATCTGAGTCTGAATCTTTTTTTTTTTTTCATTTTTCTTTTATTATTCATATGTGCATACAAGGCTTAGTTTATTTCTCCCCCCTGCCCCCACCCCCTCCCTTACCACCCACTCCACCCCCTCCCGCTCCCCCCCTCAATACCCAGCAGAAACTATTTTGCCCTTATCTCTAATTTTGTTGTAGAGAGAGTATAAGCAATAATAGGAAGGAACAAGGGGTTTTGCTGGTTGAGATAAGGATAGCTATACAGGGCATTGACTCACATTGATTTCCTGTGCATGGGTGTTACCTTCTAGGTTAATTCTTTTTAATCTAACCTTTTCTCTAGTTCCTGGTCCCCTTTTCCTATTGGCCTCAGTTGCTTTAAGGTATCTGCTTTAGTTTCTCTGCATTAAGGGCAACAAATGCTAGCTAGTTTTTTAGGTGTCTTACCTATCCTCACCCCTCCCTTGTGTGCTCTCGCTTTTATCATGTGCTCATAGTCCAATCCCCTTGTTGTGTTTGCCCTTGATCTAATGTCCACATATGAGGGAGAACATACGATTTTTGGTCTTTTGAGCCAGGCTAACCTCACTCAGAATGATGTTCTCCAATTCCATCCATTTACCAGCGAATGATAACATTTCGTTCTTCTTCATGGCTGCATAAAATTCCATTGTGTATAGATACCACATTTTCTTAATCCATTCGTCAGTGGTGGGGCATCTTGGCTGTTTCCATAACTTGGCTATTGTGAATAGTGCCGCAATAAACATGGATGTGCAGGTGCCTCTGGAGTAACAGTCTTTTGGGTATATCCCCAAGAGTGGTATTGCTGGATCAAATGGTAGATCGATGTCCAGCTTTTTAAGTAGCCTCCAAATTTTTTTCCAGAGTGGTTGTACTAGTCTACATTCCCACCAACAGTGTAAGAGGGTTCCTTTTTCCCCACATCCTCGCCAACACCTGTTGTTGGTGGTGTTGCTGATGATGGCTATTCTAACAGGGGTGAGGTGGAATCTTAGTGTGGTTTTAATTTGCATTTCCTTTATTGCTAGAGATGGTGAGCATTTTTTCATGTGTTTTCTGGCCATTTGAATTTCTTCTTTTGAGAAAGTTCTGTTTAGTTCACATGCCCATTTCTTTATTGGTTCATTAGTTTTGGGAGAATTTAGTTTTTTAAGTTCCCTGTATATTCTGGTTATCAGTCCTTTGTCTGATGTATAATTGGCAAATATTTTCTCTCACTCTGTGGGTGTTCTCTTCAGTTTAGAGACCATTTCTTTTGATGAACAGAAGCTTTTTAGTTTTATGAGGTCCCATTTATCTATGCTATCTCTTAGTTGCTGTGCTGCTGGGGTTTCATTGAGAAAGTTCTTACCTATACCTACTAACTCCAGAGTATTTCCTACTCTTTCTTGTATCAACTTAAGAGTTTGGGGTCTGATATTAAGATCCTTGATCCATTTTGAGTTAATCTTGGTATAGGGTGATATACATGGATCTAGTTTCAGTTTTTTGCAGACTGCTAACCAGTTTTCCCAGCAGTTTTTGTTGAAGAGGCTGCTATTTCTCCATCGTATATTTTTAGCTCCTTTGTCAAAGATAAGTTGCTTATAGTTGTGTGGCTTCATATCTGGATCCTCTATTCTGTTCCACTGGTCTTCATGTCTGTTGTTGTGCCAGTACCATGCTGTTTTTATTATTATTGCTTTGTAATATAGTTTGAAGTCAGGTATTGTGATACCTCCTGCATTGTTCTTTTGACTGAGTATTGCCTTGGCTATTCGTGGCCTCTTGTGTTTCCATATAAATTTAACAGTAGATTTTTCAATCTCTTTGATGAATGTCATTGGAATTTTGATGGGAATTGCATTAAACATGTAGATTACTTTTGGGAGTATGGACATTTTTACTATGTTGATTCTACCAATCCATGAGCATGGGAGATCTCTCCACTTTCTATAGTCTTCCTCAATCTCTATCTTCAGAAGTGTATAGTTTTCCTTGTAGAGGTCTTTCACATCTTTTGTTAGGTTTACACCTAGGTATTTGATTTTTTTTGAGGCTATTGTAAATGGAATTGTTTTCATACATTCTTTTTCCATTTGCTCATTGGTAGTGTATAGAAATGCTAATGATTTTTCTATGTTGATTTTATATCCTGCTACCTTGCTATAGCTATTGATGATGTCTAGAAGCTTCTGAGTAGAGTTTTTTGGGTCTTTAAGGTATAGGATCATGTCGTCTGCAAATAGGGATATTTTGACAGTTTCTTTACCTATTTGTATTCCTTTTATTCCTTCTTCTTGCCTAATTGCTCTGGCTAGGAATTCCAGTACTATGTTGAATAGGAGTGGAGATAGTGGGCATCCTTGTCTGGTTCCTGATTTTAGAGGGAATGGTTTTAATTTTTCTCCGTTAAGTATAATGCTGGCTGTAGGTTTGTCATATATAGCTTTTATAATGTTGAGGAACTTTCCTTCTATTCCTAGTTTTCTTAGAGCTTTTATCATGAAATGATGTTGGATCTTATCAAAGGCTTTTTCTGCATCTATTGAGATGATCAAGTGGTTTTTGTCTTTGCTTCTGTTAATGTGGTTTATTACGTTTATTGATTTTCGTATGTTGAACCACCCCTGCATCCCTGGGATGAAGCCTACCTGGTCGTGGTGAATAATCTTTTTGATGTGTTGCTGAATTCGATTTGCCATTATTTTGTTGAGGATTTTTGCATCAATGTTCATTAAGGAGATTGGCCTATAGTTCTCCTTTTTGGAGGTGTCTTTGCCTGGTTTTGGGATAAGTGTAATAGTGGCTTCATAAAATGTGTTTGGCAGTTTTCCTTCCCTTTCTATTTCATGGAACAGTTTAAGGAGGGTTGGTATCAGTTCTTCTTTAAAGGTCTGATAGAATTCAGCAGAGAATCCATCAGGTCCTGGACTTTTCTTTTTGGGGAGACTCTTGATTGCTGCTTCAATTTCATTTTGTGTTATAGGTCTATTCAGGTGATTAATTTCCTCTTGGTTCAGTTTTGGATGATCATAT
The DNA here is from genome assembly GCF_047511655.1 of Castor canadensis. NCBI lineage: Eukaryota > Metazoa > Chordata > Mammalia > Rodentia > Castoridae > Castor > Castor canadensis. The sequence goes on along the minus strand of NC_133395.1, from coordinate 32,773,048 downwards.
GTATCTAGAAATCTGTCCATTTCTTTTAGATTTTCAAATTTATTTGAATATAGGTTCTCAAAGTAGTCTCTGATGATTTCCTGGACTTCCATGGTGTTTGTTGTTATCTCCCCTTTTGCATTCCTGATTCTACTAATTTGGGTTTTTTCTCTCCTCATTTTAGTCAGGTTTGCCAGGGGTCTATCGATCTTGTTTATTTTTTCAAAGAACCAACTTTTTGTTTCATTAGTTCTTTGTATGGTTTTTTTGGTTTCTATTTCGTTGATTTCAGCTCTTATTTTTATTATTTCTCTCCTTCTATTTGTTTTGGGATTTGCTTGTTCTTGTTTTTCTAGGAGTTTGAGATGTATCATTAGGTCATTGATTTGGGATCTTTCAATCTTTTTAATATATGCACTCATGGCTATAAACTTTCCTCTCAAGACTGCCTTAGCTGTGTCCCATAGGTTCCGGTAGGTTGTGTTTTCATTTTCATTGACTTCTAGGAACTTTTTAATTTCCTCTTTTATTGCATCGATGATCCATTCTTCATTAAGTAATGAGTTATTTAGTTTCCAGCTGTTTGCATGTTTTTTGTCTTTACTTTTGTTGTTGAGTTCTACTTTTACTGCATTGTGGTCAGATAGTATGCATGGTATTATTTCTACTGAGTCTGAATCTTACCTGAGAATCATGAAAGACAGAAGGCAGGACACTAGTTCTACTAGCAGCAGAAGTAAGAAAAGGGGCTGCTGCTCTGAACACAAAGAATGCATGACAGCAAAGGAAAGATGCCTGATTTCTGTGGTCACTAGAGGGGCCACAGGTTAGAAAGAAGCACACCATAGTGGAGGCAGGGTGAGGTACCGACCTCAAAAGAGGGAGCTGAAGGATCCTAGGGACTGCAGAAGCTGAGACAATGAGGTGCTAGAGCAGTGCTCCTCATGTATACCAAGAAAACTGCCAGTAAAACACCAGTAATGAAGAGACAGGGATCCCACCCATAAGTGAAAAGGTAATTTGACTGCTAACTGAGACCTATAATGAAGGCAGTTCATGAGAGCAAGTACTTTCCTATAGCTCTACTTCTCCTTACTCCCCACATTCAGCTTCAGAGTCATCAGACATCATAGTTACTGATCTGGGAAGAGAATCAAAGCAGGAAGGAACCTATGTCCCCCTTTCCTACTCCAGCAAAAGTTGGAAGCCTTAATGTCTATATATGAGACTGGAAACTAATTACTGAAACGAGACAAGTTTGGGACTTCAGGGGATCTTTAGCCTTCAGGTTACATTGTGCAAAGTCCTGTAACTGTCCTTTCTCGTGCATGGACAGGTGAAAATCTAGCTCACTGAGCAACCTAAAGTACCACTGAGAGGAGGAAATAAATTTGCTTGGTGAATTGCATACTACAAACTGCACTGGTTCAGGGTACTGGTTACAGTATTCTTTTAAGTTTTCTCTTCTTTGCAAATTTAACTCCAAACAAACCAACCCACTCCATACAACCAATTACAGATTTTATTTCCAGGTCTTTTTTCATGCCTTCTCTCCCAACTAACATGAAAAGCATTTGTCACATTCAGGACTTCAAACAAACACTCCATTATTCTAATGATGCCAACAAACCCTTTGATTGGTTGTTCTTAACCTGCCATCTTGGACAGATTTCAGAGTTTTTGAATGCCTGAAATTGTCCCCTACTTTTGAGTGAATATGCACATGTACTTTTTCTCTGGTTGCTGGATTTATAGCTTTGCTGGATTCTGAAGTGAGGAATAGAAGAAAAACAAAAGGCAAAGAAAATCAGTCTTCACTCTTAAAATCTTCCTCCCTTACAGCTGAGATAAATTATATATTACAGGTCCAGGTCTTCACAAAATTTTAAAGGAAATGAAATTTCCTCCCCTGAACTTACTATTTATTGCTAAGAGCTCTTTGTTCTGTTCTTTCCTCCCACCTTTGGACCCTTCTAGTAATAGAAAATGTTAGTATCAGGTATATGCATTCCTTAGACTAATGAGATACTTCTACCAACAAGTTCCCATTTTAAACATTAGGGTTATACTTTCATAGATCAATTTTCTAGATGTAGTAAACGGGGAAGGGGAACCTTCTTCAGTGTTAATGGAGATTTCTTAACCCTTGAAATTGTATTTTGTAGACTGCCTAAGGAAAACTAGAGAATGTATTTATGGTTTCAAGCGCTATTAAAGATATGCATCTGTATTGTTTTTAAATGTATATATGCTCTTGCTCATTTTCTCAAGTCATGTAGAGTTGCTGAGTAAATGCTTGATTACCGAGATGCAGATTGGTTTGTAGAAATTGAGCCTGATGAATGCCAGTAGTTATCTGATTTCTTCTGATGGAGAGTACCTCCAGATGCTCTCCTCTTTCTTGTCTCTTTGCCTTGTTATTGTGAAACTTCTATTCACTTTTCCTTTTATCCTTTTCTATGATTTAAATGTTATTCAGAATTGAAGCAGCTATCCTTGGTGGCCTTGGATTGTGATGCAAAATATTAGTTCTCAAGGTGCTTCAGTTTGTAATTTCTGATTATCTTTCCCTGAAGGAAAATAAAGGCTAGAATTTTTCCTCACTTAATCGAGAGTAGCTAAATCTAGTAGCTCCAATTCATACCATTATGCAAAAATACCAATAAATAGCTATTAATAAGGAGAAAAATTTCTTGGAGGAAAAAGCAAAAACTTAAGTGACTATTTATGGATGCCCAGATGTGTTTCTGCCTATATATTCATGGAGTATATGCAATTACAGTGATGAGATGGTCCACTTCCCAGAAATGCAGATATGCTGCTCATGTGGAAAAATGTCCCTTCTGCCACAGAAAAGATTCCTTTCAAATCCATGATCAGACATCTCATACTGACAATGTTAGAAGGAAAATGGAGAAAGAAGAAAACTTAAGGTAAGAGTGGGGGAGAGGAGTCCATTTTGAAGCATAATCAAGTTGTAAGCCCCTAACTTATGTTGATTTTAAGAACAGTCTTTGAATCTGCTAAAATTAATTAAAAAATAATTTGAGAAAGTGAAGTAAATCATTTTCCTACCACTGCCAGGTGATAGAATTGGTAGGATTGGTTGAGGGGGGAGTCACAAGACTAAATGAAGAAAAGTAGTAAAATTAAGCTTTTTATGCAGATTTGATGTTTGGTACACTTAGGCAGTACAACTACTGAGGCAACTGCCTATACAGACACTTACACAGGTACGTTGTGTTCCACAATTGTTCCAGAACCATCTGCTTTCTGAGTTGGTATACACATTTCACTTGACACAAATCCGGGCTTCCTCTTGCCTGGCCTCTAGGCAGATGTTCTTCACTTTTCTTTTGTAATAATATATATTTGAGGTATACAACACAATGTTTTGATATACATATGCAGATATATGTAGTAAAATGATCAGTATAGGAAAGCAAGGTAACATAGACAGCACTTTTTCTAGTTACCTGTCTTTTCTATAGCGACACCACCTAAAATCTACTTTCTTTGTTAAATTTTCAACTTCTAAGACAACATCATTAACTATAGTCCTTCTACTATCCATTAAACCTCTAAGCTTATTCATGCTACATAATGTAAATTCTCTGAGCTTCTTTTCTCCTGTCTATAATTGAGAAAATAATATCTATTTAATAAGGTGGTTTCTAGTACCAGCTTAGAAAAATGCATGGGACAATGTCTAATATGTCACCAACAATGTCCTTATTGTGCTGGATAGTGTACTATGTCCTTGGTATGCTATGTAACGTTCTTTAACAGCTTAGTCACCAATCAGTAATTCAAAGGCCTCTTCCCATGGTAATATATAGAAATTTGTCCTTTGTTGAAATTCTTATTCCATTCCATTCTATTCTATTTAAATGAATTTATTCCATACCCTATTGAACATCTGTATCTAGAATTTAGGTATAACAGTAAGATCAATACCACAATGTTTCAGTTAGTGTGCCTTTTGGTTATATTTTAAGACAAGTGATATTTATTCATCTATTTATTCATGTAACTAATAGTTATTGCACAGTTGCTTTTTTTGCCAAGATTGCCCTTGGGACTGAAAATGAATTGATGAGCAAAGACAAAAGCATTCCTTAAAAAGTTTCACAATTGCTTTTATTGATTTACTGAATAGAGAAAGAGAAGAATTGCATTGGAAATCATGAAAGAGGTGGCAGGACAATTGAAAAGCACAGATAAACAGAAAGGTAAAAGAGAAAAGCAGAAAACAGTTTCCAGCTCCATTCCTGGCTCCCTGTGGAAAGAGAAGCTAAAAACAAATAATGAGGTAATTCAGACAACCCTGGTGACACACTAGCAATTCTAGCTTCAGGATAAGCCCACACTTCCACAAGCCTTGAACTGGTGCTCTGGTGTGACAGGCTAGCTTCAATGAGTAAAGTCTTTTTGTTGCTCTGCTTATCTTGGAGAGCTACAGTAAAGCACCATCTTGGGAGAGGGTCTGTTGATATTTAGCTACTCTGGGGACTTGTAAATAGGGAACAATCAAGCTCAGGGAATTTGGAAACACTGCCCCAAGTCTAGGAAGGTGACAACAATGAGACAGAGTCATGGAGAGGGAAAAAGTCTGATGTGATTATGCTGAGAAGTCTGGGCATCAGGGAACTTGGGCAGTAAAGGGCATGGATGGTGAGTCCCATTATTACCTGAGGGGCACAGCAGAAACATAGCAGAACCTGTGGCTGCTATGGTACTTGGATTCTAGCATCTGCCTCCTGACTATGTATGTTGTTGACTGTCAGGTGAGTCTGAGACCCCAAAGCCCAGGACCCCCAAATCATGTGATTTCTACAGCCTTCTCCTCCCTAAGGGAAGTAAAATCTTTGGTGGAGTCTGAAAACCCTAAGACCATCAGGCAGAGTGGCTCCATCTCCCAGGTGTCCCCTGTCAATGCAGAACTAAGAGTTCTGCTTACATTCAGGGTACATCCCTAGGTTTGGATGCTTGTTGTCCCTGGGACACAAGCTGGGAGCTAGTGGAGCAAGTGGTAATCTATTTAACCTACAGGCCATAAAGTAACCTGCAGCCCGCAACAGCTCCCAGTACACAAAGAAGAGAAGCTTCTATAGTAAACATAGCCAGAAACAGAAAACTGATCTTTCTACATGTGAATCCAGCTAATTTTCCTCAATATGAGCAATACTACAGATCAGGTCCAGTGCCCACTAAGTCATAGTCCCAGTCCAGCAGTAAGCAATATACCTCAGTCCTGTCTGAATACTGATAATACATCAACAGAAAGAATAAAGACAATTAAAACATCTAACTAATGATTTGGAACAAGTTTCAATGCAAAAAGAAATATGAAAAAAGGCAACATGACTCCTCCAAATGTCAAATGTTCACAACTCCATACCAACGGACAATAATGACAGTGAAGTTGTTGAAGTTGCAAAGAACTCAGAAGAATTGTAAGAATAATCAATTAAATTAAAGAAGACACCAATAATCATGTGAAGAAATCCCAAAATAATAGAAATAAATAGTGAATGAAATAAGGAATGCAGTACAGGCTATGAAAGAGAATTTCAATAAAGATATAGAAATTCTGTGGAAAAAATCTAACTGAAATTCTGGAAATGATAAGCTCCACAAGTCAAACAAAACCTCAGGTGAAAGCCTCTTTAGTGGACTGGATCAAAATTGAAGACAGAGTATCAGGGCTCATAGACAAGTCATATGTATTAGGAAGTTCAGATAAAGGTAAAAAAAAGTATGAATGGAAGGTGTATGACCTCTGGGACACTATTAAAAGACCAAACCATGGGCCTGGACAAAGGAGATGAAGTGCAAGTTAAAGGCATATAAAACATATTCAATAAAGTAATAGTAAGAAACTTCCCAAATCTTGAGAAAGAGATACCTATCCAGGTTCAAGAGACTTGTAGAACTCCAAACACACAAGAAAAGAACCTCCCTGTGTTATATTATAGTTAAAATATCAGGCATACAGAACAAGGAAAGAATATTGAAAACTGTAAAACAGAAGTACCAAGTCACCCACAAAGATAAACCCATCAGAGTAACAGCAGATTTCTCAACGTAAACTTTAAAAGGAAGAAGGACATGGAATGATGTATTGGCAGCCCTGAAAGAAAACAACTGCTAGCTAAGATTATTGCACCCAGCAAAGCTGTCCTTCATGATTGAAGGAGAAATAAAAACCTCCCACGATGCACCTCAAGTTCTTAGAAAAACAGGAAGTCAAACCCAAAAGCAGTATATGGAAAGAAATGATAAAGATCAAGGCAGAAGTTAACAAAATGGAGGAAGAATGCAAAGAATCAATGAAACAAAAAGTTGGTCCTTTGAAAAGATAAGATTGAAAAGCCTTTGGCAAAAATAACCTTGTAAAAGAGAGAGAATACCCAAATTCAGTACAGTAGAGATGAGAAAGTAGGTATCACAAGAAATACCAATGAAATTCAGAGAGTAGTTAGGGAATATTTCAAAATCTATTGTAATAAACTGGAAAAATATTCAAGAAGTAGATACATTTCTAGCTGCATATGATCTTCCAAAACCAAAGTGAAAGGACATAAACCACCTATATAGATCCATAGCAAGCAAAGAAATTTAAGCTAAAAAAAAAAAGTCTCTCAACTACAACAAAAAGTTCAGGACCAGTTGGATTCACACCAATGCTTCTCAAACTATTCCGTAAAACAGAAAGGGAAAAAATGCTACCAAACTGATTCTATGAAGTCACTATTAATTACCTTGATATACCAAAACCAGATAAGGACACCTCAAATAAAGAAAATGACAGACCAATTTGCTTGATGAAATAGATGCAAACATTTTGAATAAAATACTCACAAACCAAATTGAACAACACACTAAAAAGATCATATACTGTGATCAGGTTGGTTTAATTCCATGGATTGAAGGATGATTCAAAATATTCAAATCAATAAACATAAATATCACAAAAAAGGACAAAAATCATAGGATTATCTCAATAGATGCACAAAAATCCTTTGACAAATTCTAACATCTCTTCATGATAAAAATCCCTGAAGAAACTAAAAATAGAAGGAATGTACCTCAACATAACAAGGTTGAAGTAGTATGTGATAAAGCTAGAGCCTATATCACATTAAGTGGGGAAAAACTTAAAATATAAAAATTATGCAAAAAAGGAGAAAAGGGAGTAATAATGAGGGTGAATTTGATCAAAGTGCATAATATTCATGTATGGATGTATCACAATGAAATCCCTTCGTGCAATTAATAAACACTAAAGAAAAAAAGATATGGAACAAACCCCAAAAGATTGTAAAAGTTATGACCAAAAGTACAATACAAATTAATTCAATGCAGTATTCTTAGTATATTAGACATCATAAAGCATAAAGTATAAACTATTTTTCCAAAATCTACTGTTTTAAATTATAAAAATATATTATCTCAGACCATTTTCTAACTACAGTATAATTGTACCTAGAAATTAACAGCAAATGTGTAATTTTAATACATATCTAAAGATTTAAAGATCCACAAACAAGTGGAAATTAAAATGATAATTATAAAATATTTAAGAAATGAGAATCTATGAAAACAAAGTATATAGGCAACCTCATAAAACAGTAAATTCTTATACTTAAAAAAATCATAATTTAAAGGAAGAAAGAAGGAAAATGAAATATGCCTTTTTTCTCAACTGTTTAATCTTCAAAATGTCTTCTGTATTCTTAGCCTCTTATGATGTGACCCACCTGTTCCCAGGCCCTATCATCCACAGCTTGTGATCCATGAGTTGCAGGTACTTTGGGTGGGCAGTGACCAATAGAAACTAACAGAAAAAGATGAACAGGAAGGATCATTATGCATTGCATTCAGTTATCACACGCTATTCCATAAATATGTACAATTATTATATGACAATTAAAAGTACTCTCTGAAATGAAAGAAAATAAAAGATAAACAGAACTGACCTAACTCTTTTATAGGACTTTAAGCATCCAGAGATGTAATACACCTCTGGCATTCTAGCTACTGGTTGGCGTGGTCTGCCAAAGGAGAAAAACTGATGTATGGGAGATGAGTGGAGGGAGGTTAGAAACACAAGTTCCCCCGTTGCTGACTTGCACTGAAAAACATGATCCTGTAGCAGTTAGGAGATGGCTGTTTGTTTAACATATCAGTGTTTATTCTAGTCACCATTTCTACTAATTAGCAGTAGATTATGAGGGCTCAAAGTTCTTTCTTACCTCAGCAGCACCCAACTCTGATTCAGAAAGTAAAGCAGGTATATTATTTAAGAATCTCAATGTATCGCTCCCAAAGATAGGCTATTATTCCAGGCTCTTCTAACCCTTTGAAGGAAAAGGCTGCCTACAGTCTTCCTTACCTGTAACTTCAAATGCTATCACTAGTTTCTGCCTTTGAGCCTTTGACAATATTTAGTGAAAATTTTAAAGAAAGCAAACTAAGCTATTTACTGCAATTACTTACTCATTTATTATTCCATTTATTATTGCACATTTATTTACCAAAATGTGCATAATACAAAAGAATTAAAATCAATAGTTGATGAGAAAATAAATGAATGCCTTCAAAATGAATAAAACTGGATGTGAGATGGACAGTAGAGAATGCATGCTGAAACAGTTCTATACAGTTGCTAAAGGCAAACTGAAAATTCATCTGTTTATTCCACTAGCCAAACAAAGAAGGAAATAAAATCAGCTTTAAAATGTGTAGTTTTTCAACACATTTTATTCAGGAGAAGCCAAGTTTTTCCCCTAGCTTGACATACATTTCCTCTTCTTGATTTGTGAGGAGACACCTTCTAGGTAGCCTACCCCTAGCTACAGGAGGAAGCCCTGCATGGTTAGAATTGTGATCACAAGCATTTTATTTTTATAACTTCATTTAGTTTGCTGGGTTGTGCTAATGGCACATGTGAAAGAGCAATTCAATAGAAACAATTCTAAAAGGGGCAAAAACCAACACATTTTAACATCTCAGAAAGGTCACCCATGTTTACATGATTTCAATTTCTCAAGTTGAAATTGGGAACAGTATTGTGTCAACTTGCTTTAGTTACAGTGAGACGTTGAGCCCATAAAGGGTAACTAAATGGTACATATGGGGTACTCTCTCTTGGGACCCCCCCAATTCTGGGGGCCCTACTTCCTGCTTTACACTTTTCTATCAATAAACTCTCCAGCTTTACATTTAGAAAATTTAAAAAATAAAAAGTAAATAAATAAATGGCACGTGTAACCAAACCATAGGTGATGCCTCTCTTTTTCCATAGTTTATCTCTGCTCTCTCTGCATGCAGAGTTCACTCTCTGGAAGAACTTAGGCCATACTTTCAGAGCATGACCATCAGCAGCTCTACACTTATTTCATATTCTGTCCACCGTTGGATATTAAAAATAAAACTCAAAGAAATGTGAGTCACACAATTAACTATTAATTTCCAACACAGAGAGTCAGAGTCATGAACAGCACTGGGTGATTTTAAACACTTGTCAAGGAGTTAGAACAAGCCAGAAGTTCTCCAATAGGAGGAAAGGTACTAACAGAGACATGACCACTGGAAGAATCAGTAGAGCTCCATAGCAAATTGGACTGGTGCCCAATAATGACACACATCTATGTTATGGGAGTGAAATATGGGAATATGCCATGCAAAATAGTAATGTGATATACAAACGGCCAACTAATATTCTTTCCAATATGATAGTCCTGAAAATTAAAATAAAAAAGGGCTCAGAAAAACAATTCAGAGCAGAGAACACTCATTTTTCCAGGAAGAAACAAAAGTGCTCTTCTACAACTTCTTATGACTTGAGAGCAAATCACGGAGCTGTTGAAAGTCTGAAAATGAAGAATCCCCACTTGTGTAGTCTGCACCATCAACAGTGCAGATCAACAGACCGCTGTCAAAGTCTACATGTGGCCTGAAAATAATACCAATGACAGCCCATGGTTATATTCTTTCTAATGAAATTTTTGTGTGGGAACAAGTTGATATTTTCTGTTAATTAAATCCCTCTTTGAAAATTGTTCCCTAAGAATTGTAGACAGAGGATGGGCCATTATCCTCCCATTTCCATGTGGCTGCATTTCCAAAGTGCTGCGAGAGAGGAAATGCACGGTACACGGGATTTTCTAAACAATGTCCTGAGGTCATCAAGGCAAGAGCATAAGTAACCCCTGTGTGCCTGCCGTGCCTTACAAAGTAAAGCAGCAATCTTGACCTACATTTCAAAGATGCTTTAATAGGAAAAGAGTGATAGCCTTAGTGCAGAAAAACATTGAAATGTCTTTTTGTCCTCTTTGCCATTATGAATGAGGCGATCCTGCCCAATGAAACAACTGAATTTGAAAACAGACTGTTTTTACCTTGAGGTTTCATCTAGTTTAGCTGATGGTGAAAAGTGAGAAGCACAGATAACCACAATTTGTTTGCAGAGGGAAAAGCTTCATGTAAATGGTAGGTTTATGTTACCCCTAGAAAATATGCTTTGAAGTATTCTATTGTTTACCTCCATCCTTGTTAGCTTTTCTCTTTTAAAGCAGATTAGTTTCAAAGCACCAGAGCCCAATTTAAGCAAATGTGATTGCTGTTCATACAGTTTACATAACGCAGGAGAAACTCCACCCCTCAGTGACTTGAAGGCTAAGGAAGCTACCAAGATTAGGAGAAAGGTCCCTAAGTCATTTAGACTTTAAATATGAGCCATTACTTTTGAATGATTAATAGAATTTTTATCGCAAAGAAAACAAATGCAGTAATATTATTGCACTGGGTCACACACTAAGGGAAGAACACGCACCAGAGGAATAAGGAAAGGGAAGGAAACCAAAAACTTGAATGTGGTTAATGAGCTGACTGTAGTGGAGCGAATAAAGTAATCTTAAACTGGCGGGGGCCACTATGGGAAGGGGACCAGGAAGTAGTGAAGGGGTCTGGCAAAGATGAACTCATGAGGGTTGCAATACACACGTGCATGGAAGCAACACTAGGAATCTCTCTGTATAGCTATCTTTATCTCAAAACAGCAAAAATGCTGTGTCTTTCTTATTATCTCTTATGTTTTCTTTTTAACAAAATTGGGGGAGGTGACCCAAACAATGTATACACATGTAAGTAAATGTAAAAATGATAAAAGAAAGGAAAAAGAAAAGAAAAGGAAGGGATTCTAGTTGAGGAAATTTCATATGTAACGGTACAGAAACTTAAGTGCATGTTGAAACCAGGAATCTGGATGAGGATGATAATTCACAAGAGTTCCTTATTATTAAAGCAATGCCCAGGAATGACCCTATATGATTCTGGGCTCTCCATAGCTCCCTCCAAGAAGCATTATGGAAACAATGGTTGTAAATTTGTATCCAAATTGAGCCTTTAATAGTCCCTATTGCAAATAGTGCCTGCTGAAGAACTAACATAATTGGGCCAGCCTGGCCTGCTATGAGGACCAGCAAAATCCAGATGGCACCTTAGACTTAAACTGGACAATTGCATCTTGTCTATTGATAAATGTTCAGTGACCCACGTACTCAAAAAATCACAAACATTAGGACCTAGGAAGTTCTAAATGTCTAACCTAAGGTGTCTCCATTTGCATTTAAAATAACACTTCAAATATTACTAGGACTTTCCCCCTCTTTTTGAGATACCATCATGAAAGAGAAACTAAGTTAAAGGTTCTGTGTGTACTTCCTTCCGTTAGTCACTCTCACACCTTCTTATCAGATGTCAGCTTCTGCTCTTCCTAGTCCTCTTTCAGCTGCTCCAGGATTTCAGCCAACAACCTAGAACACACTTTGGTTCTTGGCAACCCCTAAGGCTCAGATGCTGAATTTTTAATAGTTTACTGATTTCCAATGTTATTCTAATACCTTTTGAAGAAGTTTATAAAAGCAAAATCTATTCACAGTTTGATTGTTCATTAAATTCAAACAGTTGTAGCAGAAGTAACTATGAAAAATTTTTATCACCCTAACTCTTGTAAGATTCTGACTCAGTTCTTTTATTGCAAACAAGTGATTATTTCTCAAGGACACATGCTATAAGGACTCATTATTACATTCTTGGTTTCTTTAAAGAAATAAAATGTTTTTTCTAAAGTTAAGACGTCTTCAGATCAACAACTAAAAAGCAATCATGTTTTTGAAGTTTACTTCCTCAATTGCTTATCATTCTAACTGGTTTATAATGCTACTCTAAATTTTTGAATTAAAATGTTTTATTCTTCCATAATATGTTCATTTAAAAGGCTATAAATTATGAACAAATCATGTTTGACAACCTACAGGGGCAGAGAAGTATAAAAAATGATTACTGCCTCTGAAAAGCAAACTGAGATAAAGAATTAGACTAGTGATATCCATTAAGTTAGAGGACTATTTATAATTATTGGAATTAAGACTTTCTACCTGTTTATCTAGAATGACAAATATCCTGATAGCTGTTGCTACCTCATTGCAGCTGCTTTGCCTTTGGTATCCAGATGCAGCTTCAGGGCTTTCTACAGCACAACTCCCTGGGCACCTGGGTAGCCCAGCAGGCTGCTGAAATCAGCAGAGCAACTGAAAGTTATCTACTGTCTCTCTTACAGGGTTCACCTGCTGAAAGGAGGATAATGCCAGTTGTTTCAGTCCTTCAGACACTTGGCTGTGATCAACCTCTAGATGATATATTTATTGATTAACCCTTACCTGTGATGTCTCTCGTCTATTGATTTGACAGATCTGTAAACAGTTGAATTGTTGCAACTACCAGATATGACATAAATGATTTACTCCAATGCTTCTGTGACCAAGATTAAAATAGGTTCAAAGACTCTTTTATTTCAATTTAAAACATTTCACCCCTTTGAAGTTTTGAACTGTAGCTCTGGGGAGACCCTTTCTGGTTCCTCCTTTTTTTTTTCTTTTGCCATGGTCAATGACCCTGAAATGATAAGAGCCATTAAGCAGGTTATTGGATGAATTCTATAAATGCAGGATCACAAATTTATTAAATTTGCTTATATGGTGTATCAGAATAGATAATGCCTTCTTCTTCCATTCTTATCCCAATTAAGTAAAATCAATCTTTTAATGGTGAGTCTGTGAATGAATAATTCACAGAATAATTCATAAAATTATTACTTAAAATTATGGACTGCAGTGTTATGATCCAAAGCCAGCCTGGATTTAAGTTAGGACCCTGCTACTTAACAGCTGTGTAACCTTGGAGAAATTATCTATCCCTATATGTTAAATGGAATGATATTAGTACCCACCTTGTGGATTACTGTGCAAAAGGCTTCAAAGGGCCTGTTATACAGTAAACACTGTATAAAAAACAGCTGCTCTGAATCTGAACTTGTATACTGCCTGTTTTATTCCAGCCATTTCACTAGGGAAATGTTTGATCATAAGGAACACTTGAACATAATAAGAATGTGAAAACTGATGAGAATAAATCCATCTCCACTTGCAATACAATAAAATAACCTATTTATATTGGTGGGTTGGTTCATTACATTATTTGGGAAAACTGTACATCTATATTCACATTTGACGAAGACAATTAAAATTATGGAATATTTATCTTCATATGAAATATTTTTATAAGTAACTAGAACTTTTAAAGCCAGTGGAAAAGTTAATGTTTTCTTTTTTGAAAATGCACTGTTCTTGCATGTATGGTATCCAAATTATTATATGTTTCTTCACATATGTTCCAGTGGATCATGGTTCTTTCATTATAATATATATTCATGAAATATTTCATCTAAGTTGTTTTTGGTTTAACCTTTCAATAAACTGAATGCTTTGTGATTGAAGTTTGAGTTTGAATTTCTCATTTAAGTAGCCCAGCTTCTTCTGAATGCAAATAATTATATGTAAAAGGAAATTCACAAAAAAGTAAAATCAATTTAAGAGATAAAGTCATGCTGTCCTTTTGAAATATATGTAATCCACAGTGAAAGAAGCACTAATGTTACTCTACCTGAATTAAAGCAATATATGCCATCCAGCCAGCATTTACAAAAACTAGTTCACTGCACAACTAGTTATAATTCTGTGGGGGAATTAACAACCCTTTTTGATTTTTGAAATAGCCCTTGACCTAAATTCATTCTTTAAACTGCACAATTTGAAAATGGAACATCATGAACAAAGAAGGCTAGTATTAAAACTATTTTCTGAAGGAAAAATGTGTACCAATTCTTCATAATTTAAGGTGTTTACTTAATACCATATGTAGTAGTTAAAATAAACTCTATTCATTTTGGATAATGTCATGTCATACTTAAGACATATACATTACGTATTCATTTCAGTGATGTAAGATAAAAATATTTTTAGTATTTGAAATTTAGGGTTTTTATTCATAATTATAATTATTTACCTTTTCTCATTAAAATATCTTCTGGCTTTATGTATCCAAGAGACTATTGGAGGAAAATGAAAAGTTTGGTGAGCAAAAGAAGTTTTGAGATTTAGTCCCAAGGATCACTTTAAGGAATGGAAAATGAATACCCATCCACACTACTTTATTAAATCAGTTATTGATGTGGCTATTTCATAATTTTTCTCAATTAAAAACCTTTAAAAGTTATACTATCTAGTATACCATAAGTAAAGAATTAATTACAAGGTGGATTTTTACAAATATGTGCATTTTAGAGCAAAACACTAAATCACCTAGAAAATTTTGACAAACCAGAAAAATCAAGTCTTTAAATAAAATGGTGATATGATTTTCACATGTGAAATTAGCTTTCAATGATTTCTATTTACCCCAATTTAGGTACAATGATGATTCTTTCACTATAGTCTTAAAGTAAAATAACTGGGAATTCCTTGGTTGTAGCCAAGTGGAATTATCCTTCTTTCTAAGAAGCCAAAGTTCACTGAATGCCCTTCTCCTAAAGCAGAAAATTTACATTTCAACTTCTTCCAATTTGACTTCATCTTTTTAAAGGCATATCAAAGCACAGTTAGCAAAATGCAATTATTTGTGTTTTATCATTATTGACAAACTGGTCTTCCCTAACAACTTCCCTCATCTTTGATTACAAATCATACCATTAAACATTCAAATTATTAAGACACCGGTCCAAACTAGCTCAGCACTATTACTAAAAATTCCTTTTCCAACCTAGCTTAGATTCCTTGGGCTTTTAACATAAATAATACCTGCTACTGTATTCCAAAAACTAGAAAACTTCTCCAAGGTCATCTCATTTATTTAGACGATCCCATGGCTGAGTTGATTTTTCTTGTTTCTATATTATTGCCTCTCATTTGATTCTCTCTCACTCTCTCATACATTCTTTAGTCCTCATTTTTCCCCATTCCATAAATAATTTGCATTACCAGTTTCTGAGTTTGGAAAAGACTGAATGATGTAAACAAGTTGTTTCTTGATCTTTCTCATAGTAAACTTTGGAGCCAGCTTTCTTGGTACTACTGATTTAATTAATGCTTTCCAGCTTCACATATTTTGTTGTCTTTTTTCTTCCCTTATTGCACATTGTATTGGTTTCCTAGGGTTTCTACAACAAAATATAACAAATTGAATAGATGAAAACACCAGAAATTAATACTCTTATGACTCTAGAAGCTAGAAATCCAGGATCAAGTTATTGGCAGAGCTCTGCCTCCTCAGAAGCTACAAGGGGGATCCTTCCTTGCTTCTTCCTCCTTTTGGTTGTTTGAGGCATCCCTGGTTTGCAGATGCAACACTTCAAACTCTGTCTCCATCTTCACATGGTGCTCTCCCTTCACACAGCCACCTTCCTTCCATGATTCCATCTTCTAACAAGAAGACCACTCAAATTGGATTAAGGGACTGTCCTATTTCAATATGACCTCGTCTTAAATATTTACATCTATAATGACTCTCTTTCTGAATAAGGTCACTTTCTGTCATACTTAGCTTAGGACTTCAACATATCTTTTTGCATTCATCTTCATATGTTTATGCTTTTTAAAAGATTTCTTGCTCTAGATTTAGCACAACTTTATGAGACAAAATGTCTTATTTGACCCAGAAGTCTTACATTCATTCTTATTTGCTATTATTTAGATAATAGCAATGTCTTCTTGAATACTGACCATATGTACTAAAAATTTCAGCTTTTCTTTTTTATTGAACTCCAGTCTCCAAAATTTTGCTTCTCCCTATCCCCTAAGATATTACTAATTATAATTGATTGTTATGGGCAATTGAATTCCATTTAATTGATGTCAGTATGTACTCATACAGCACTGAAATACTAATTAACATTACATAGAACAATAATAAGAGTATTTCTCACATTTGTTTTATCACTACTCTTTTAAAAAAGAATATTGGAAATAGTTGTAATACAGCAAAGAGTCCTGGTATTCAATGGAAAGATCTTATTTAGTAATATAATACAATTTTGATTCTGAAAATATCATTCTACCTTCATGGTCCTATCTTAGTGTACTTATGAGAACTTTGAGTAAATGATACATAATAGGGCCATGGGAAAGATAATTGCACTAAAATGTTCACATATGAAGATTTAATATCAGAGAGAGAAGAGATATTTAAGCATGTCGTAAGTATAAATGCTACTTATTATGGTCAATCTCCTCCATGACTTCAGTGAAAAGTGTATCACCATGTTAATCAGCCACATGCTATTACCTGACTGACAAAGAGACTAGTATTTCAAAATAAGATCTTACCCTACGTTAATGAACTTCCTATTTAGAGTGGCACTTTCATAAATTAACTTAGGAAGGTATGACTGTAGTTAAACATCACATTTACAGATGACTCATCCCTTGCTAATTAGGTGACATTTGGGAAGTTACTTTACTTGCTGTGAAGATTAGATATCTATACAGGATAATGTATATAAAAGTGGCCACTACACTGCCCACACAAAGTAGATGCTCATTACAATCTGCTACTTTTACGCAGCATTCAAGTGCCAGGCACAGTTCTAAGCCTTATTCTAAATATTGTATGTACTTACTTCTTCAATTGCCTTCTGCATCACATATGTTGACATTCAAAACACTTACCAAATGGAATCTACCTCCATGCATACCATTTTGAGAAATTTATAAACAAGCATATTAGACACATGTTAATGAAGTAATTTAAAAATTATTATTTAATCTAATTACTTCATGGAAGTGTTTTTACCACAGCATTCCATTTATGCATCATCCTTAGTTTTAAGGGATTTCAGGAAAAGTGATACTTCTTTAGCAATACTATATGGGTAAATGGTTTTCAATCTTTATATGCATCAGAATTATCTGGAAAGCTTTCTAAAACAGAAGCTTAGCCCCTAGAGTTTCTTTTAAAATATATTTTTAATTCTTTTTTGAAATTTTTTAAAATTTTATTAGGTTATATTCATTATATAAGGGGGAATTCATAGTGACAATTCCAATTAGACTTACACTGTATATTAATTACATTTCTCCCTTCATCTCTCCCCTTCAGTCCCCTCCCTGCTCCACTTAAAGCAGGAAGAGGTTTCTTAGTTTTATTTCATACAGATATAAGATGTCCATCAACCATTCACTGTCACCTTATATCCATTCACCTTCCCCTTTCCCAGTAGTATCCCACTCCTGCCACACACACTCACTGTACCTATTTTACAATCCTGTCTTTCATTATTAATATTAGCTCAAATGGGTTTCTCAGTGTAGCCACACTGTGGATATACTTTGCTTTGGTCCATTCAAGCCCTTCCATTAATCACCTTTATCCCTTTATTTCTTGCCCCCCATTTTTCAGCTGTTTTCAATATACATCCTTACATCCTCTACAGATGTTATGTTTTATGATATTATTGATGTTCTGTCATCCTCTTTTCCTTTCCTCTTTCCCCATTCCATAGAGTAGTTCCACTATTACAAACATGTTCTACATATGAGTTTGTATATGATTGTGCTTGTTCTTGTGTATATGTGGATCTATCATCCATGTATGAGAGAAAACATGCGACCTTTGTCTTTCTGAGCCTGGCTTACTTCACTTAACATGATGTCCTCTAATTATTGCATCCATTTACCTTCAAATCCCATGTCATTATTCCTTATGGCTGAGTAAAACTCCATTGTGTATGTATACCACAATTTCTTGATCCATTCATCAGTTGTAGGGCACCTGGACTGTTTCCAGAGTTCGGCTGTTGTGAATAGTGCTGTGATGAACTTCCTTTGGATAGATGACCAGGAGCTTTCCTACTGGATCTTAGGGCAGTTCTATCTTTAGCTTTTTTGGGAATCTCCATACTGTTTTCCATAGTGGCTGTACTAATTTGCATTCCCACCAGCAGTGTATAAGGGTTCCTCTTTAACCACATCCCCCCACCATTTGTTGTTGTTATTACCCCTTTTTTTTTATTTTATTATTCATATGTGCATACAAGGCTTGGTTCATTTCTCCCACCTGCCCCCACCGCCTCCCGTACCACCCACTCTGCCCCCTCCCCCCACCCCCTCAATACCCAGCAGAAACTATTTTGCCCTTATTTCTAATTTTGTTATACAGAGAGTATAAGCAATAATAGGAAGGAACAAGGGTTTTTGCTGGTTGAGATAAGGATAGCTATACAGGGCATTGACTCACATTGATTTCCTGTGCGTGGGTGTTACCTCCTAGGTTAATTCTTTTTGATCTCACCTTTTCTCTAGTTCCTGGTCCCCTTTTCCTATTGGCCTCAGTTGCTTTTAAGGTATCTGCTTTAGTTTCTCTGCGTTAAGGGCAACAAATGCTAGCTAATTTTTTAGGTGTCTTACCTATCCTCACCCCTCCCTTGTGTGCTCGCGCTTTTATCATGTGCTCAAAGTCCAATTCCATTGTTGTGTTTGCCCTTGATCTAATGTCCGCCTATGAGGGAGAACATAACGATTTTTGGTCTTTTGGGCCAGGCTAATCTCACTCAGAATGATGTTCTCCAATTCCATCCATTTACCAGCGAATGATAACATTTCATTCTTCTTCATGGCTGCATAAAATTCCATTGTGTATAGATACCACATTTTCTTAATCCATTCGTCAGTGGTGGGGCATCTTGGCTGTTTCCATAACTTGGCTATTGTGAATAGTGCCACAATAAACATGGGTGTGCAGGTGCCTCTGGAGTAACCTGTGTCACAGTCTTTTGGGTATATCCCCAAGAGTAGTATTGCTGGATCAAATGGTAGATCAATGTTTAGCTTTTTAAGTAGCCTCCAAATTTTTTTCCAGAGTGGTTGTACTAGTTTACATTCCCACCAACAGTGTAAGAGGGTTCCTTTTTCCCCGCATCCTCGCCAACACCTGTTGTTGGTGGTGTTGCTAATGATGGCTATTCTAACAGGGGTGAGGTGGAATCTTAGTGTGGTTTTAATTTGCATTTCCTTTATTGATAGGGATGGTGAGCATTTTTTCATGTGCTTTTTGTCCATTTGAATTTCTTCTTTTGAGAAAGTTCTGTTTAGTTCACTTGCCCATTTCTTTATTGGTTCATTAGTTTTGGGAGAATTTAGTTTTTTAAGTTCCCTATATATTCTGGTTATCAGTCCTTTGTCTGATGTGCAGCTGGCAAACATTTTCTCCCACTCTGTGGGTGTTCTCTTCAGTTTAGAGACCATTTCTTTTGATGAACAGAAGCTTTTTAGTTTTATGAGGTCCCATTTATCTATGCTATCTCTTAGTTACTGTGCTGCTGGGGTTTCATTGAGAAAGTTCTTACCTATACCTACTAACTCCAGAGTAGTTCCTATTCTTTCCTGTATCAACTTTAGAGTTTGGGGTCTGATATTAATGTCCTTGATCCATTTTGAGTTAATATTGGTATAGGGTGATATACATGGATCTAGTTTCAGCTTTTTGCAGACTGCTAACCAGTTTTCCCAGCAGTTTTTGTTGAAGAGGCTGCTATTTCTCCATCGTATATTTTTAGCTCCTTTGTCAAAGACAAGTTGGTTAGAGTTATGTGGCTTCATATCTGGGTCCTCTATTCTGTTCCACTGGTCTTCATGTCTGTTGTTGTGCCAGTACCATGCTGTTTTTATTGTTATTGCTTTGTAATATAGTTTGAAGTCAGATTCCTGCATTATTCTTTTGACTGAGTATTGCCTTGGCTATTCATGGCCTCTTGTGTTCCCATATAAATTTATGGTAGATTTGTCAATCTCCTTAATTAATGTCATTGGAATTTTGATGGGAATTGCATTAAAATTTGATGGGAATTTTGATGGGAATTGCATTAGATTACTTTCGGGAGTATTGACATTTTTACTATGTTGATTCTACCAATCCATGAGCATGGGAGATCTCTCCACTTTCTATAGTCTTCCTCAATCTCTTTCTTCAGAAGTTTATAGTTTTCCTTGTAGAGGTCATTCACATCTTTTGTCAGGTTTACACCTAGGTATTTGATTTTTTTTGAGGCTATTGTAAATGGAGCTGTTTTCATACATTCTTTTTCAGTTTGCTCATTGTTAGTGTATAGAAATGCTAATGATTTTTCTATGTTGATTTTATATCCTGCTACCTTGCTATAGCTATTGATGATGTCTAGAAGCTTCTGAGTAGAGTTTTTTGGGTCTTTAAGGTATAGGATCATGTCATCTGCAAATAGGGATATTTTGACAATTTCTTTACCTATTTGTATTCCTTTTATTCCTTCTTCTTGCCTAATTGCTCTGGCTAGGAATTCCAGTATTATGTTGAATAGGAGTGGAGATAGTGGGCATCCTTGTCTGGTTCCTGATTTTAGAGGGAATGGTTTCAGTTTTTCTCCATTAAGTATAATGCTGGCTGTAGGTTTATCATATATAGCTTTTATAATGTTGAGGTACTTTCCTTCTATTCCTAATTTGCTTAGAGCTTTTATCATGAAATGGTGTTGGATCTTATCAAAGGCTTTTTCTGCATCTATTGAGATGATCAAGTGGTTTTTGTCTTTGCTTCTGTTAATGTGGTTTATTACGTTTATTGATTTTCATATGTTGAACCACCCCTGCATTCCTGGGATGGAGCCTACTTGGTCGTGGTGAATAATCTTTTTGATGTGCTGTTTTTTTTTTTTTTTTTTCATTTTTCTTTTATTATTCATATGTGCATACAAGGCTTGGTTCATTTCTCCCCCCTGCCCCCCACCCCCTCCCTTACCACCCACTCCACCCCCTCCCGCTCCCCCCCTCAATACCCCGCAGAAACTATTTTGCCCTTATCTCTAATTTTGTTGTAGAGAGAGTATAAGCAATAATAGGAAGGAACAAGGGGTTTTGCTGGTTGAGATAAGGATAGCTATACAGGGCATTGACTCACATTGATTTCCTGTGCTGTTGAATTCAGTTTGCCATTATTTTGTTGAGGATTTTTGCATCAATGCTCATTAAGGAGATTGGCCTGTAGTTCTCCTTTTTGGAGGTGTCTTTGCCTGGTTTTGGGATAAGTGTAATACTGGCTTCATAAAATGTGTTAGGCAGTTTTCCTTCCTTTTCTATTCCGTGGAACAGTTTAAGGAGGGTTGATATTAGTTCTTCTTTAAAGGTCTGATAGAATTCAGCAGAGAATCCATCAGGTCCTGGACTTTTCTTTTTGGGGAGACTCTTGATTGCTACTTCAATTTCATTTTGTGTTATAGATCTATTCAGGTGATTAATTTCCTCTTGGTTCAGTTTTGGATGATCATATGTATCTAGAAATCTGTCCATTTCATTAAGATTTTCAAATTTACTTGAATATAGGTTCTCGAAGTAGTCTCTGATGATTTCCTGGACTTCCATGGTGTTTGTTGTTTTCTCCCCTTGTGCATTCCTGATTCTACTAATTTGGGTTTTTTCTCTCCTCATTTTAGTCAGGTTTGCCAGGGGTCTATCGATCTTGTTTATTTTTTCAAAGAACCAACTTTGTATGGTTTTTTTGCTTTCTATTTCATTGATTTCAGCTCTTACTTTTATTATTTCTCTCCCTCTCTTTGTTTTGGGATTTGTTTGTTCTTGTTTTTCTAGGAGTTTGAGATGTATCATTAGGTCATTGATTTGGGATTTTTCAGTCTTTTTAATATATGCACTCATGGCTATAAACTTTCCTCTCAGGACTGCCTTAGCTGTGTTCCATAGGTTCCGGTAGGTCGTGTTTTCATTTTCATTGACTTCCAGGAACTTTTTAATTTCCTCTTTTATTTCATTGATGATCCATTATTCATTAAGTACTGAGTTATTTACTTTCCAGCTGTTTGCATATTTTTTGTCTTTACTTTTGTTGTTGAGTTCTACTTTTACTGTATTGTGATCAGATAGTATGCACAGTATAATTTCTATTTTCTTATATTTGCTGAGACTTGCTTTGTGCCCTAGGATATGATCTATTTTGGAGAAGTTTCCATGGGCAGCTGAGAAGAATGTATATTGTGTAGAAGTTGGATGAAATGTTCTGCAGACATCAACTAGGTCCATTTGATCTATTGTATATTTTAGATCTAGGTTTTCTTTATTGATTTTTTGTTTGGATGACCTATCTATTGATGATAATGGGGTGTTAAAGTCTCCCACAATCACTGTGTTGGTGTTAATATATGCTTTTAGGTCTTTTAGGGTATGTTTGATGAAATTGGGTGTGTTGACATTGGGTGCATACAGGTTGATGATTATTATTTCCTTTTGTTCTATTTCCCCTTTTATTAATATGGAACGTCCTTCTTTATCTCATTTGATCAATGTAGGTTTGAAATCTAGTTTGTCAGAGATAAGTATTGCTACTCCTGCCTGTTTTCAGGGGCCATTGGCTTGGTAAATCTTCTTCCAGCCTTTCATCCCAAGCCTATGCTTATTTCTGTCGGTGAGATGGGTCTCCTGTAAGCAACAAATTGTTGGATCTTCCTTTTTAATCCATTTCGTCAAGCGGTGCCTTTTGATGGGTGAACTAAGTCCATTAACATTAAGTGTTAGTACTGATAGGTATGTGGTGATTCCTGTCATTTAGTTGTCTTAGTTGGTTGAAGGTTTGATTGTGTGTACCTAAGTTGAGGTTACTCTCTACTGTCTTGCTTTTTCTTTTCCTGTGGTTTGGTGCTGCCTGTCTTTTCATGGTTAAGTTGGGTTTCACTTTCTGTGTGCAGAATCCCTTGGAGAATCTTTTGTAATGGTGGCTTTGTGGTCACATATTGTTTTAGTTTCTGCTTATCATGGAAGACTTTTATTGCTCCATCTATTTTGAATGATAGTTTTGCTGGGTAGAGTATCCTGGGGTTGAAGTTATTTTCATTCAGTGCCTGGAAGATCTCACCCCACACTCTTCTTGCTTTTAATGTTTCTGTTGAGAAGTCTGCTGTGATATTGATGGGTTTACCTTGTATGTTACTTGTTTTTTTCTCTCTTACAGCCTTCAACATTCTTCCCTTAGTTTCTGAACTTGTTGTTTTAAGGATGATATGTCGTGGGGTAGTTCTATTTTGATCTGGTCTGTTTGGTGTCCTGGAGGCCTCTTGCATCTGTATGGGAATATCTTTCTCTAGATTTGGGAAATTTTCCGTTATTATTTTGTTGAATAGATTACACATTCCCTTTGCTTGCACCTCTTCTCCTTCTTCGATGCCCATGATTCTCAAGTTTGGTCTTTTAATGAAGTCGGTGAGTTCTTGCATTTTCTTTTCACAGGTCTTGAGTTGTTTAATTAATAGTTCTTCAGTTTTTCCTTTAATTACCATTTCATCTTCAAGTTCTGAGATTCTGTCTTCTGTTTGTTCTATTCTGCTGGATTGGCCTTCCGTTTTGCTTTGCAGTTCTGTTTCATTCTGTTTTCTGAGGTTTTCCATATCCTGGGTGTTTTCCTGTTTAATGTTGTCTATTTTTGTCCTGAATTCATTTGTCTGTTTATTCATTGTGTTCTCTGTTTCACTTTGGTGTTTACACAGTGCTTCTATGGTTTCCTTTATTTCTTCATTTGCTTTTTCAAATTCTCTATTTTTGTTGTCTTGGAATTTCTTGAGTGTCTCCTGTACATTTTGGTTGACCCTATCCAGTATCATCTCTATAAAATTCTCATTGAGTACCTGTAGTATGTCTTCTTTTAAATTATTCTTGTGGTCTTCATTGGGTGCTTTGGCATAGTTCATCTTATTTGGAGTCTGGATCTGAGTATTTGTTTTCTTCATTCCCCTCTGGTTCCTGTACTAATTTTTTGCTGTGGGTAAACTGGTTTCCCTGTTTTTTCTGTCTTCCCGTCATTGCCCTTGGTGTTGTTATTGTCCCTGTACTGTGTGTAATTAAGTATTTTCTAGCTTGTGATAATAACAATGGTAATGTTTAGAATGGAAGGGTGAGCGGAGATGAAAAGGAAGAAGTTAAAGAAAAGGGAAAAACAAATAAACAGACAAGAAGGAGAAAACAGAACTAGGAATCAGGCAAGAAAGTTTCAAATGTATAAACAGGGAGCATTAGTGTAGTAATTAACAGTAAGCTGAACAGGCATTACAGAGACAGAGAGAGGATTGAAAGTAAAAAATAAAAAAATAAAGATAAGAATAAAAATAAAAAATAAGTAAATAAAAGAAATATCTTTATATAAAAATAAAATAAAATAAAATGAAAAATAGAAAATTTAAAAAAAACCAAAAAACCTCCAAGTTCAAATGCAATGAAGTTTCTGTCTTAATAATTTGGGTGTCCGTCTCAATCTCCAGTCCTGGAGTTGGTGCCTCAGATGTTGTTCTGTAGTTGTCTCATCAAAGGGGACGCATAAAGTAGAACAAAACTACACACACACACACACACACACACACACACAAAACCCCACCAAGTGTCCCAAGTTCAAATGCAATACAGTTTCAGTAAGTTTTTCAGCATGCAGGTGTAATTCAATTGTTCTCTCATCAACGGTAGGGTGAAAAGGAGAAAAAAAAAAAAGAGTCTGGACACAGTTCTGAGAATGGTATCAGCGGCTGTGGCTTGTCTGCCCACTGCTGTCAGCCTGCTGTTGCTGGAATCATTACTTATGCAGATCTCAGGGGTGAGCTTAGCACTCACCTGGTCCCACAGGTTTTGTTTACTCAGAGTTCTCCTGTGGGGTAGCCTCTGCTACAAGCTTTCCCCTTTCCAAGCACACTGGGGAAGGTGACACTGCACCACTTTCTCAGGCCTGCGTGTTTATTTACAGTTCATGTGGGAAGTGGGTCTTTCCCCCCTCCTGTGCAGATTTCCTCCCACCACCACTTTCACAAGCTTTCCTGCTCCTGATTACTGGGTGGTGCTGCTGCTCCTGCCAGCCACCATGTTTGTTTACAGCTCACATGGGAAGTGGGTCTTCCCTTCTCTCCTGTGGAGTTTTCCTCCCTCTGCCACTCTCACAAGCTTTCCCACTCCTGGTTGCTGGGTGTGCGACCCGGCTCCTGCAGGAGCCTCTTCTGCCTGCCCGGCTTGTTTATTTACAGCTCTGGGAAGGATTCCCTTTCCCCAATCTTTGGCGCTCAGTGTGCCCCACCCTCTTTTCCACGTGTCTTTATTGTTCTTATTGCTTATTAGTCAGTTTCTCTTTTTTCCCCAGGTGGAGGTCAGTCTGTCCAGGGGCTATGCTGCTCTGGCCCAGGGTTGTCTGTGGGAGTACTGTGGTACCGTGAAGCTCACCTTGTCCATGTCTTCCCACGCCATCTGGGTGCGGGTGACTGGTAGCCCGGGGGCCCTCCTTGTTTCTCTGTTTAATGTGAAGTGGAGATTCTCTGCGCCGGCTGGAGGTGTGGAGGGATCAAAGTTTTGCCTCTTCTCGGTGGTTTTGCCTGCAAAGTGTGTCCCCAGTGCCTCTCCAAGATTTCACTATAGGAGACTTGCTTTCTGCTTCCTCCCTCTAGCTGCCATCTTGGAATACATTTTGTTGTTATTACCCTTGATTATGGCCATTGTAACTGGGGTGAGATGAAATCTAAGTGTTGTTTTGAATTGCATCTCTTTTATAACTAGGAAAGCTGAACACTTCTTCATGTATTTACTGGCCATTTGTACCTGTTCTTTTGAGAATTCCCTGTTTAATTCATGTGCCCATTTCTTCCTTGAGATGTTGAGTCTTTGGAGGTTAAGTTTTCTGAGCACCCTGTAGATTCTGAAAAGGTAGCAGAACTTTAGAAAGTGGGGCCTACCTGGAGGAAGTTAGGTTACTGGAGGCATGCCTTTGAAGGGGATGTAAACCCTGACCTCTTCCTCTCTCTCTTTTTAGTGCTTGACCACCTTGAGGTCAGCAGCTTTGTTCTACCATGGGCTCCCCACCATGATTTTCTGCCTCACCACAGGTCATAAAAGAAGTATTAACCAACCATGGACTGAAACTTCTCAATCTGTGAGCCAAAATAAATCTTTGTTCATTTTAAGTTGTTTATTTCAGGTACTTTGTCACAGGGACAGAAAACTGACTAACACACCACCTTTGAGCTCTGACTTCCCCTTAAGCTCCCAATTCATGGAATGAACTGCCTACTTGACATTGTTACTTGGATGATTCAAAGTCACCCGAAACTCAATTTATTAGGATGCTCTATTTGCCAAATCTACTCTTTTCTCCCAGTGGCCCCTGTTTCAGCAGCTTCAGAAATACAAGAGTTGAACTTTAACACTTTCGTTTCTCTCATTCCCAATATCTGACCTACCATCTAGGGAGGCTTTTCTTTCTATTGAGTGTTTCTTGAATTTGTCCCTTTTCCTTTTCCCTTGTTCAAGCTATCTGTTCTCTCAACTGGTTTATTATAATAACTTTCTAATGGACCCACCCTTATTCCCAGTTGTTCTTTTCCAGTCTTTTCTATACTCTACAAATAGAGTAAGTTTTTAAACCACTCCTTCCATAGAATACTTAAATAAAATAAACTCCATATATTTAATATGGGCAAATATGATGTACAAGATTGTCCTCGCTTTTCTGCATGTTCTACTTTAATCTTATGTAATTTGCTCACCCTATGTCTCTGATATAGGTGGTGCTTGATAGTAAACCACCACTTATGCAGGGAAACTTTCTCTGGCCATCCCAGCTTCACCTCCATGCTAAAAACTCTCTAATAAATACATATACTTTGTTCTGTATATTTGGAACACATTTGACTATAGGTTACAATGTATTAAATACAATGTTCATACTAATCTTATGAAATCAAGACTTTTAAAATTTCCATATTAAATATCAACAAACTGAGTACAGGAAGGCTAAGTAACTTGCTCAGAATCACACAGCTAGTTGGGATCAACCTCACACATCTAACTCCAGAGTCCACATATGTTAACCATCTCACTTTATGCTGCTCCTCTTCCTTAGTGACATTTATCATAGTCACAATTTACATTTGTGTAATTTTTTGTGAATTTTCCTATCTCGGGAAAAATGATTTTACTCAGGACTAAGGCACAGATTATGACTAGTAATGAAAACAACTGAATCAACTAACTATCAAAATATTTATCAGCATGAGCCTGCATTTTTGATGTTAACTTTCTTATGTGTGCTCTACCTTAAAGTTTTGTAAGGCTAGGTTAAATTATTTCAAAATATATTTCAAATGAGCATGAGGGATATGAAATAGGTGCTGAGAGTCTAGAGTAGTAAGATCAGCATTTCAGAAATGCTATAGAAAATATTCATTCTTCATTAAGGTTGAAAGTTTCATGAGCCAGAGGTTGCCTTCTCTTTTTCTGATTAATTATGAATTTAATGCCTTGTCAAGCTAAAGACAAGAGAGAGTAAAGAAAAGTAACATTTTCCTGACTATAAAATAAAACATCTTCATTACCTGGAAGTTTAGAAATGTCAGAGATTATTAAGAATATTTCACTGTTAAATCTACCAAGTAAAGCAAAACTGAAATGAATGATTCATTGTAGAAAATATTATTACTCTTATTTATCTACATATCTAAACAAATATTTATATATACATATATGCCAAATGCAGAGACATACTGTACATCTGTGTATATGCAGACCCGTTCAAGATTCGCATATTACTTTATGTGAATGCTGCTTCCAATGTGACCTTATATTAGAAGCATATTTCATTTTTATTAAATTTTTTTCAAAAAGATGATATTAAGTTACTGAATAATATCTTATGAATGCACCATAATGTATTTTGCCATTTTCTCTTCTTAAATCTAGTATCTTTTTTGAAATATTAACTTAGTATCCTTGTATACACAAATCACTGTCCAAATCTCATTTTAGAGTCCTTGAGTGAAAATAGGGGGTCAGAAAGATGAACTTGTTAAGTCTCCTGGTTCATATTGCCTGATTGCTTCCCAGAAAGGTTGTAAGCAACCTAACCCTCCTATCAGAAATACACCAGGGTGTCTAGTCAATTATGCCTTTACCAGAATTAAATATTGCTCCTGGAAATAAAATCTCTGACGATCAGAAGCTTTGATAATCCTGTGTTAATGACTGTTTGTGAAATAGGCATTCTCCTGTTTTGTTAATGTGCATAAAAGTTACTACAAACTCATGTAGTGAAGTTTGGAAACTTCTGCTGTAATTTAAAACTGTTTCATTTGATTAGATATTTTGATGCTTATTCTCAGAGTCGTATGTACTAAAATACTCCTGACCATCTTGTTTGTAATGGCAAAAAGTTGTAATCAACTCAACCATCCATCTATAGGAGGCTGGATATATAAATATGCTGTAGCCATACCCAAGCAAATTAGAGTTCTTTACGCTGAAAATAATAAATCTAACTCATAGTGGTTTATGCTATAAGAAAATACATTCATAACTTGAGAAGTCCAGAAGTGGAGTGGACACGAAGGTAGCCTTAATTCCTGGGGTATTATTGTCTCCCAAATTCCTAGGATCTTTGCTTGTCTTTCCAAGTGTCTGCAACAACACAGATCTGGCTCTATCTGTGGTTGCAGTGTGCTCTGTGCTTTTCTACTTAATGGTAGAGGGAACAACTCCCCGATTCATTGGAACAGTTCAGCTTCTTCACTTTAGTTGAACTAACATGGCTCCTTGGCTCACCCTGAAACAATCACTGCTGATCAGGAATGAAATCCATGCTGGGAGACACAGGTCTCTCTCAAACTTCAGCGTGATGACATGAGGAGGTAGGAAAGTGGAGAGAGATTGGGAGACAACTACAACTTACACTGCTGTTTCTGTGCAGCAAGTAAAGCATGAGTAAATTTTATATGTGCTGATATAGAATAAAGTCCAAAATATAATGGAGGGCTAAATAAGAAGGTGCTAATTATGAATCCATACATATACACACATATTTGCTTGTATGTGCAAAAATTCTTTCTGGAAATGTACACAGGAGCTGGTATCATATCTTGCTTCTTAAGGAGAAAATTTGGTATGAGTGGGACAGACAGAAAGAGACTTTCTACTGTACAAGGACTTTTATTATTAAATTTTTTGAGCTGGGTGTGGTGGATCATGCCTGTAATCCCAGAACTCAGGAGGCCAAGGCAGCAGGATAGTGAGTACAAAGCTAGCCTAGGCTACATAGTGAGATGTTATCTCAAACAATACATAAAAGATTTTTTTTTACTTTGTATTATTTCTTTCAAATGAATGTATAGAAACAAATCTGGTGTCTTCCTGTACATTTCATCTTCTGAAATATGGCAAGATTGATTTTTTTAGGTATTCATTGACTGTGTACATTCCTATGAGAATTCTTCACTAAAGTCTTTGAACATCTTTTTCTATCAGTGTTTGTGTGTGTGGTTGCCATGCTCCAAGAGGGCCCCAAGAATCCACTGCTCTAATATTCATACTTTGTCTAGTTACCTTTTTTGTTAAATTCGGATTGGCTTATTTTCCCAATACAGTGTGGCAGAAGTAAGAATGGGACTTTCAAGACTCATAAAAAGTAATATATGACTTGGTTGCTTAGATCCCATGTTTTGGAGGCAAGCAGACATCATATCACAAAGATGCACAAGCCGTGCTGTGAAGAAACTCACATGGTGAGGAAACGAGGGCTTACACCAAGAGCATGCATGAGAACAAGACTTGAAGCAGGTGCTTTAGCCAACATCCCCCTTTTAGGTGATGACAGACTTTGAGGGGAACCTAATGAGAGACTTCCAAGCTGAAAACTGCCTAGACAAGCCCCTCCCAATTTTATGACCTACACAAATTATGACAGATAAAAATTATTATTCTAAACCATTATTTTTTGAGATAATTTGTTGTGTAGTAATATACAATAATAAGTACTAACCATGACCATTCTTCTTATTGATTTTGTTAGAGCTATTGGCATTTGCAATGTTTATAGTTTGCCTCTTAACTTGTATGTTTTGCTACAGGATTTTTTGGGTAGTCAAATACGTGATTCTTTTAATTAATGGCTCTTTTACCATCTAAATGCTTCACAAATTTTTAAAGAACTCACTCAAGTTAATTTTCTTCTGCCTTAGCTTTATAGATTTGGAACCAAAGATATTTTATTTTTGTCTCATGTCTTATTCCATTCGAACATGAAATAATAATGGTGATTATGAATTTTCTCATCTCCTTCTTAGATTTTGGTTGAAATCACTGTAGTGATTCATCATCCAGAATTGTGTTGGCTATTAACTTATGCTTTCTTCATCACATGAAAAAGATGCTTCTGTTCTTAGTCTTCTTTTAAAAAATTGATTATTGCCAAATATTTTTCTGGTATTTGTTGAAATGATTATAAAGAAAGCTAGTATGGTTTATGTACTTTCTATACAAGCATGAATATGGAATATTTAAACCTGTTGAAATCACTTTAAGAAGGGGACTAAGATAGAAAGGAGAAAAATGGAAGGGATTAACCAGTTCAGTGTATGATACATATATACATGGAAATGCCACAATGAAATTCCCCATATAGATATCTTAAACAAGCAATTTTTTTTTCAAAAATGGAAGACAGGAAGGTAAAACAGGTCCTGTCTGAGGTTTAGTACCAGTGGGAAGGGGAGGATATAAAGAAAGGGTGTAGGAGGTGAATATGGTGGAAATATTACGTACTCATCTATGAAAATGGAAACATGAGATCTGTTGAAACTATTATAAGAATGGGAGAGAGGAGATAAAAGAGAATGATGGAGGGGTGAATTTAACTAAGATATATTTAAGCACTTTTGCAAATGTCACAATGTAACCCCAGTACAATAAATAATATGATAAGAAAAATAAAATTAAACAAAGATATACACTCTTGATGTAATATAATATATATTAGCAATACTTCTCAAATGGATATTTAATCAGCAATGCATTTCTGAGGAAAATAATTCTTACTTGGGAAGGTAAATAATTTAATATACTCTTAGGTTCTCATGCAATTTTTAAGAAAAGTACACAAACTTATTGCACAAACAGGAAATTAGTACATTCATTACATAGTACTCAGCTATTCTATCAATACAAAAATTTCATTCTCTGCTTTCACTTCAAAGACAGGAACAACTCTTAACAGAACATAGAAATTTAAAAACTTCAGGGCCACCAAAGTGGCTCAAATAGTAGAGTATCTGCAAGACCCTGGGTTCAAAACCCAGTACTGCAAAAAAATGAAAGAAAGAGAGAAAGGGAGAAAGAAAAAAGAAGGAAAGGAGGGAGGAAGACAGGAAGGGATGGAGGGAGGGAGAGAAGAAGGGAAGAAGGAAGGAAAGAAGGAAGGAAGGAAGGAAGGAGAAAATAAATTTCTAGATTAGGAGTACAACTCAGTGATAGGATACATGCTTAGTAAGCACAAGGTCCTGGTCCAAGTCACAGCACCAACAAAATAAAAATAAAAACTTTGAATGACAAAACATGGAAGAGGAGTGATGACAAAACTTCAGGAGCATGTCAGGTTCATCAAAGGGCAGAGCTACATGAGCCTTTGGGGGGAATATTTCATACCTAAACCATAATACCTAGTGATTCTAGAAAATTATTTCTTTATTAATTTTAGTGTTCTCCTTTTAAATATGTATATCTCCTATATTTTCCCTAATGGTTTTACTTGTATTTTATCCCATTTTAAAAATTAGATATACCAGAAGTCTGTCCATTTAATTGTTTTCAGTTTTTGCCAAAATATATCCACAGTTCTAACCCTATTCTGAATTTTTTAATTTTTCTAGTATTTTTCATGATGTATAAGACATAGTTCATAAACTTTTATTCTTAATTTTAACATGTTTAAATGTTGAGCAAAGTTTAACATGAAAACATTTTAAAGTTATATTTAAAGACAAAAGATTTTGACCTAAAAATTTAAAACAAGTCAAGTTAATGTACTTGTGCTATAGCAATAAAAATATCTTCTTGGAGATACAAAAGCCCAAAATAACATCTACTTGCTTTTGTTTGAAAAACTAACTTGGAAACATATTTTAGCCAGACAAAATATTTATCAGAATTAAAAATTCTATTGTAGAGAAGTGGCAGTTATAAAATCAAGATTAACTCAGATGTTGACATACTACCTAAATTGAGATTTAGTCAATAAAATTGATTCAAATATGTATACTTATTGATTAAATGCTTTACTTTCTGATGGTATTTTATTATTTATATTAATAATAATTAAATTATTAAAAAAGGTTTAAACCACAAATTTCCCCCTTTTGAATTTCTTTAGACCATGTATGTTAGTATCCTATTGCTACTGAAACAAATTATTACAAATCTATTGGCTTAAAACAACACACATTTATTACCCTACAGTTCTGGAGGACAGAAGTTTGAAATCAATTTTCTTGGGCTAACATAGGTATTTTCAGGGCTGGTTCCTTCTCAAACCAGGATCTGTCACCTTGCTTTTCAAGTTTATAAAGTCCCCCTACCTTCCTTAGTGTGTGTCTCCTTCCTCCCATCTCAAAGCCAGCACCGTATCTCCTGTCCCCTCTCATCTCTGCCTCCATCTCTTCATTTCTCTCTGCTCCAATCTTCCTGCCTCTTTCTTATACAGACCTTTATTATTACATTGGTCCCATCTGGATACTCTAGGATGGCTTCCTTATATTAAAATCCTCAATTTATCACATATCCAGAGTCCATTTTACTTTGTAAGAGAACATACAGGCCCTGGGGATCTATGATATGGTTGTCTTTGGGGAGAGCCACACTTTTCAGCCTCTCATGTTTCCATTTATTCTGGTTCTACATATTCCAGAGAAAGAACTGAAGTCATCTTTATTTTCATTTCATTAAAAATATTTTTAATGACATTAAAAACATTTTAAAATCTTCTCATATTTATTTTTCAAAAATTTGAAAGAATATGATAGTGGTGAATTTCCCTGATAAATTTAATTATTGTCCCAATTCTTACTCCTTTTGTCATGAAAGTTTGCAGTCCTTACCACAGCAGCGAGTGTACTTCTTACCCCTTGTCTTTGGTCTTGATCAACTGATTTGTCACAACTCCTTCCTTCCTCTGGTCCAGTTACATGTACCAGTCTTAAGTCACATGCACGTTTCACATTCTCTTAGTATTGAAGTTTCATTCTCCCTCTGAGGTATATTTTCTTCATCCTCCAGGATGAAAAGAACTGTACAAAAGTTTACTGTTTACTTGCCTTTCACTGTTGCTCAGTCTCATTAAGTAAATTGCTGAGACTAGACTCCTGTGTTCAACTGTTTTTGGGAAATATTTATTTTTTGTGCACCTACTAAGTAATATGCTTAGGATACTCTCCATCCATGAAAAATATCATATCTCCAAAAATAGCCTGTTAACTGTGGTGGTAGGGCTTGCTCAGGCTAACTGGCAAATATAGTCCCTATCTGATTTGCTCTTGTAGTTATGTACTTGGACATGCTTGAACGTATTACGACAGTTCATTCTTTGTCTGATAGTGTAGCTCATAGGAGTGACTCCAAACTTTAATTTGATTGTCTTCTTCCATTCTCTGCTTTTTAATTTTAATATATGTGTCTTTGACATTGCATTATGTGTATGTTTGTGTGTGTGATTGTGTGTGTGTGTATTTGGTCAAGGTTACTTTACTCTTTAGTGTTTGTATACTCAGGAGTGCTGAGGATATGCCTGGGTAGAAGGCCTTGACAGGAGACAGGGCTTATTAGCAACATGGACAACTCAGATGATTGGAAGGCACCTGACACAAATAAGACAAGATACTTTCTCCACAATTTGTACAGAGTTTTGCCTTCAGAAAATCCATTTGGTGCTGAAAAGCCCTCTGGGACTGACTCATAATCCTGAGAGCTAGTACTCATTGGAGAAAGCTGAATATGCTGTCCTGCACCTCATTTTCCAGCCTGCCAGGCGGAATGCAATGGCCTGGATGACAGCTGACACCATGAGACCATGAGGGTTCATTCACTTGTAAAACGAGGCAATAGAATCACATGGTTTGACTGTGAAAGGCAGCGTGTCTAACTATCCTGTGGAAAAGAAAAACCCTTTCAAGCTGTTACAGATTCCTTTTTCAAACTTCTTGGTTCTAATTATGTGCTCTCCTGTGGCCTTGAGCTCAGCCTTGTCAGTTTCCTTGTCGCTTAGGACACTGCATGCCCATCTGTGTCCCCTCCCTCATTTTGGTGGATAGGAGAGTGGAGGCAACTTCTTTCTTCTTGGCTCCCTGGAGAAACACTCTTAGCACCACGGACATCCTCTCAGTTTCCAGTCCCCTTCCTTTGTGTTCTTGCTCACTGAAGCATATCTCTTCCTTGAACATAAAAATGTCATGAGAATCATTGTGTTTCTATGGCTGTTTGATGAATGATCTTCTTGTGAATCTATGTCTTCTCATGACAATGTACCAGTAACCCTTTATCTAGCATATACCCTGGTTCCATTGACCACAAGCCATAGTGAGCTTGTGATTTTTGGTGCAACTTGCGACTCTTGTGGCCAGAGATGTGCTGTAGTAATATCATTCTGTATCAGAAGTAGCCAATCTTAGCCTGAAGGTCCATCAGGATAGACACTGTCTATTTTGCTCATCGTTGCCTCCTTAGCTAACCATATATTCCTTTGATCATGTCTGCTTTGATAGTGAATGAGTGGATGGTCTCTTTGCCCCCTCTTCAAAGACTTCTCAATTCTTACTGCTGCTCCCTGCCTCCCTTTTAAGTGTCGTATCAATGAAGTGAAAGTGGAAAGCATGGGTCATCTCTGTGTGCTGAGCAGGTCCTTCTAAGCCCTGAAAGTGCTCTGGCAATACTTAATTTCACATTGGAACTTCTTCCCTTTACTCTTATACCATTCATTAGGTCTATACTTTACACAAATTTAGATTTTGGATGTAACAATTATAATTTAAGCCAAAGTATAAAGATTTGTTGACTTATCACCAGTGGACACAGTTGGACCCAGGGACACCTGGAACTGGGATCAAATGCTGCTGAGATCCTCTTTATGTGTCTATGGTCTCTTCTTCAGTCTGGAGACTTTACCTGCTCTGTTTTGAGAGCAACTTTCTCTCTGGTGTGTAGCTGACAACAGCTCTCATCTGCTCTTCTTGGAATCCAGTATGCAAAGCTCAGTATGAATAATCATGAGAAGAAACTTGGATCACACATCCACTATAGTGCTATCTAAGGCCAAAGAAATGAAGTATTAGGATCAGAAATTCATTTCAGTGAGGGAAGGAACCTGTATCCTATACAAGTCAACATAATTTCCAGAAGATGGAGTTTTTTGCAGTTTCTAAAAGAGCAAGCAGATAGTAATTATTTTTACTTTTTAAAATATTTTACTCATTTATTTATTTTTAAAATTGATGCAAAAAAGTTATATATATTTTTGGGATCCCATGTAATATTTTGATAAATATATACTTTGTGTAATGTTCAAATCAATGTAGCCTATTTACCTCCTCAATCTCTGTGATGAAAACTTTCAAAATAATTTCTTCTAACTTTTCTTCAATTTTTGAGGCAGGGTCTCACTATATAGCCCATGTGGGCCTGGAATTCACTATGTAGCCCAGGCTGACCTTGAACTCAAGATCCTCCTGTCTTTTCAAGCTTTTTTTACAGATACTCATTTTTATCATCTGTAGCTTTTCTACTATGCGATAGAACATCAGAACTTATTTATAAACATATCTATGCAAGCTAAAATTATGTTAAGCTGTATGTTTTTTATATCACTGAACACAAATTGTAATAACTATGCATTAAATCTTTATCTATTCATTCTAACATTTAGTTAAACTTGGAGTCAGTCTCTGTTGATTATGTTTTTTTGTTGAGAATGTTTTTTCTTGAGAATGAGTCACATTTACCTATATTTCTACATGTCTTATAGTTTTGGACTACATCTTGGACATAGTTAAATTTGTGTTACAGTTGCTAAATTCCGTTGTATTCTTCTAAAGAGCATTGATTTTGTTGTTTTAGCAGGCAATTAAATGGATGCACTAAATCTGCAAACTTTATATCTTAGACAGAAAAATCACACTTGTTTGGTTCTTTTGTTTTTTATCTTCCTGTCTTATGTACACATGTTTCTGAGCTTAGCCAGACATTTGGGCAATTTATTAGTAGAATTTAGGATTCTCCATTTCTTGCTCTTTTTTTCCCAGGATTCCTCCACTTACTTTCTAATGGATATGATTATCTTAACTTTTGTCTGTGGAAGCTGGAGGAATGGCTTAAGTGGTAGAACACCACTTAAGTCCTGGATTCAAACTCCAGTACTGCCAAAAAAAAAAACTTTTGTCCTTGGGATGTTTAGGCTAGAAATACTAGTATTTCTATCACAATTATAAATTTCCTTCATCTCAATTGGGACCCATGTCAGTTTATATATAAATCAAATTCCCAATTAGATTAATTGATCATGAAGTGCTTTGAATGTGCTTCCTAAGCATTTGTAAAAAGAAGCACCTTTTTCCAGAAAGTAATGGAAAATAGGGAAATAGGAGCTTGGAACTGTAGCCAACAACTGCATGATCTTGGGCACGAAATCTAGTCTGTCTAAAATATGGTTCCAAATAGGGTATCTGCCTCCAAGATCTTTAATGTCCCAGTTCAATAGTTCAGAAATTTTCATAGTGGGATGACTTTTAACAAAAATGAAGAACCCCTTCTCCACTTAAACAAAAATGAAGAACACCTTTAAACTACAATTTGTATCCAGGTATAACTGACACAAACTAACTGCATAGACTTCAGTGTACAATTTGGTGAGTTTTGATGTGTGAATACTCCTGTGAAACCATCACCACAGCCAAGACAGTGAACATCATCCCCAAAATTGACTGTGTCCCTATGCAATCCCTTCCTCCATCTCCTTCTCTCATCACCTCTTTCTCAGCCAGGCAATCATTGATCTGCTATTAGTCACTATAAATTAGAATGTAGTATAATGTTACAGAGTATCTTTTCATGAGCTTATTTGCTATTCATATATCTTCTTTGAAGAGGTATCTTGTGTTTCGCCCACTTGTTATTGGATTATTGTTTTCTTATTATCAGACTTTGAGAGTTTTTTAATATTTTGAATTTAAGTCCATTATCAGATATTTGCTTCCCAACTATTTTCTCCTAGCTTATATCTTTATCCTTTTTCTTAACAGTCCCTCTCAAAAAGGTAGAAGTGGAATCAGAATTTCTGACCTACAAAAAGGTGAATTACTACAAAAGAGTCACTAAGTTTTACTGTAGTTTATTACACAGCAGTAGATTATCAGAACATTTACTATGCAGTCTTAAACCAAGTAAGGTTGAAAAGGAAGAGAAGCAGTAAGTAGATTCAGGAAGCAGACAAAATGATTAAGCCTTCCATTTGCCCCACCAAGTAGGTCTGTTTTCACTCCTTTGAGAATTTTGGTTGATCCTGAGATCAACCTTCAAGTTCTGAAGGAAGAGAAAGAAACTTCACTTCTCTGAATAAATAAGTTTCTCTCTCTTATCAGTTAGAAGCTTGATAACCAAGAGGGAAGAGTCTGAGTCTCCTCTGAAATTCATAGGCCTGCAGGACAGGACATTAGGAAGACATTATCCAGCCTAAAATTCAGTGTGGGCTTGGATTTTTCTCCAGTGCTCCTGGAAGTCCAGTCTTTTCTTCCCAGGAGAAAAGAAAAGATTGTGGAATCTCTGTCCTTTCATCTGTTAAAACTTAGTCTTACAAAAACATAAGCAGTCACTTATCTATTAAGAAGGGCTTACTTTTTTGTTGTTTTTACTAGTTTTTATCCTGTATCAAGTTTTAAGGAGCTGTACCTTGTATGAAGAAACCCATAGAATACCAGTCTTCCATTTATCCATTTATGTTTTTATTCACTTAATAATACTACAAGTATTATGAAACACTTCTGTATGCCTGGGGTTGAGGATACAGTGGCCAAAAAAGTTGTAGTACTTGTGCTTGGGGAGCTTGCAGAGTAATTTCATAGCTTCTCAGGCCAGCTGTGTGTACTACGGTGGACTCCAGAGTTCTTCCTGGGATATCCTTGATCTATCTGCCTTGGTCCTCCTACAGAATACTTTCAATGACCATATGCTCCTTCCACTAACAACATGGGGGTCTGAAGGTTGCAGAGGATCTTCCAGGTTAGAGGAAGAAGTGTAGAAGACTTTCACAGAAAATGACACCTTGTTCTTTCACCAAGAAGTGAGGGAGGGAATAGATATTCTCAGATTGCTGTTGTTAGTTGCTTTTCTCATAGAACTGTCTCTGGAAATTCAAGATAATAGGTTTGGTGATAGACATGGATCTAGTTTTAGTTTCTTGCAGATGGATAACTACTTTTCCCAGCAACATTTGTTAAAGAGGCTGTCTTTTCTCCATCGTATATTTTTGGCCTCTTTGTCAAAAATAAGGTGGGTATAGTTGTATGGATTCATATCTAGGTCCTCTATTCTGTCCCATTGGTCTTCATGTCTGTTTTTGTGCCAGTACCATGCTGTTTCTATTGCTATTGCTTTGTAATATAGTTTGAAGTTGGGTATTGTGATACTGCCAGCTTTGCTCTTTTGGTTGAGTATGAATATGGCTATTCATGGTATCAACTCAAAATGGAACAAGGACCTTAATATCAGACCTGAAACTCTAAAGTTAGTACAGGAAGGAGCAAGAAACACTCTGGAACTAATAGGTATAGGCAAGGACTTCCTCAATAGAACCACAGCAGCCCAGCAACTAACAGAAAGGGTAGACAAATGGGACTTCATAAAATTAAAAAGCT
Source organism: Castor canadensis (assembly GCF_047511655.1). Taxonomy (NCBI): domain Eukaryota; kingdom Metazoa; phylum Chordata; class Mammalia; order Rodentia; family Castoridae; genus Castor; species Castor canadensis. The sequence goes on along the minus strand of NC_133395.1, from coordinate 32,733,957 downwards.
TCTGCACAAACAAAAGAAATGGTCTTTAAACTGAAGAGATGACCCACACAGTGGGAGAAAATATTTGCTAGCTATACATCAGACAAAGGACTGATAACCAGAATATACAGGGAACTCAAAAAACTAAACTCTCCCCAAATCAATGAACCAATTAAGAAATGGGCAACTGAACTACATAGAACTTTCTCAAAAGAAGAAATTCAAACTGCCAAAAAACACATGAAAAAATGCTCACCATCTCTAGCCATAAAGGAAATGCAAATCAAAACCACACTAAGGGACTGGAGGTGTGACTCAAATGGTAAGGTACCTGCTTTACAAGCCTGAAGCCTTGAGTTCAAACCCCAGTCCCCCATCCAAAAACAAAAAACAAAAAACAAAAACCACACTAAGACTCCACCTCACCCCTGTTAGAATAGCTATCATCAAAAATACCACCAACAACATGTGTTGGTGAGGATGTGGGAAAAAAGGAACCCTTGTACACTGCTGTTGGGAATGCAAACTGGTGCAATCACTCTGGAAAAAAATTTGGAGGCTTCTTAAAAATCTGAACATAGATCTGCCATATGATCCAGCAATGCACTCCTAGGGATATACCCGAAGGAATGCGACACAGGTTACTCCAGAGGCACCTGCACACCCATGTTTATTGCAGCACTATTCACAATATCCAAGTTACGGAAACAGCCAAGATGCCCCACTACTGATGAATGTATCAAGAAAATGTGGTATTTACACACAATGGAATTTTACTCAGCCATGAAGAAGAATGAAATCTTATCATCTGCAAGTAAATGGATGGAACTGGAGAACATCATTCTGAGTGAGGTTAGCCAGGCTCCCTCATATGCAGTCTTTAGATCTAGGGCAAATACAGCAATGTTGTTGGACTTGGGTCACATGACAAAGGGAGAGCACATACAGAGGTATGGGGATAGGTACAAAACCCAAAACATGAAAGCGTTTGATGCCCCCACTCCAGAGGAACTAATACAGAAACCTTAAAGCAACAAAGGTCAACCTGAGAAGGGGATCAGAAACCAGTGTAAAGATCAGTTAGAGATGAATCAACCTGGGTTGTAATACATTTGTACATGGAAGCAATGTTAGGAATCTCTATGTATAGCTGTCCTTATCTCAGCTAGCAAAAACGCTATGTCTTTTTTATTATTGTTTATTTCTACTCTTCAACAGAACTGGAGAAAAGTGCAGAACAGGGGGAGGAGGGGGAGAGAGTGGGGGTGGGGAGCGGGGGAAGAAATGACCCAAACAATGTACACACGTGAATAAATGAATAATAAAAAAATACATTACACACACACACACACAAAAGATAATAGATTTGGGAATCCTGAAATATCTCCCTCTTTTTCTGACTGTGAAACTTGAAAGTGAATATTTTGGTGTGAATTCCACTGTTAAATGCTACCTGAACATTTGCAGACAATGCAATTAGAGTGTTGGTTGTAAAGAACTAGCACATTTCAATGCAAAATAAAATCATACAAAACAAAGTTATTAGCAAAGTTCCTTTTGCTTCCAAATACATAACGAAACATCAATTTTAAAAAATAGAGGTTTCTCAAAGCAGAACAAAAATCCAAGGGGCTTCTTTTAGCTCTGAAATCAATGATAACAAGAACAGTTACCAAAATCCAAACAGACTCTGAAAGTAGAAGGTCACATTCTTCCTCTCTTAAACTGAAAAAAAAATGGTGGTAATACTTGGGGTGTTTTGTTTACAATTGTTTTGTTTTTTATCTTAAATTATTATTATTATTTTTGGTGGTACTTGCGTTTAAACTCAGGGCCTCGCACTAGGGTAGCACTCGACTACTTGAGTCGTGCCTCCAGCCCTGAAATTATTTAAGAAAATAATTGTGGGCCCAATAAAGGAAATGCAATAGCAACAGCAGCTGAATTATTTGAAGAGTCTGAAATGTCTTAGATTGTTTAAGCATGCAGTTAAAAATTATTTGGAGCATTTTTATTATAAATGTTGAAAACACAGATAAACAAAGATTATATCATTGAAATCTCAGTTATTAATATTTTGTTATATAGCTTTTTAGTTCTTTTCTTCTATTTGCCTTTATGCTTTTGTCTTAATTAAAGGATGCGAAATATATGCAAGTCATAGAAAATAACAGAAGTATACAGTACAGGAAGAGAAAGTACTTCTTTGCTTAAATATTAGCAAGAATTTGTAATCAAACATCATTCTTTTTTTTTGGTATATTTATTTACCAAAAGAATTGGATTATACTATACAGTATGCATTGAGACCTAATATTTTTCTAATATATTAATTTTGTGAAAAATGTTAATATAATTATTTCCTACTTTTTAACAGAATAGGCTTAAAGATTTTATTATCCAATGCCTTAGTTCCAGTGTTGTGATCAACCTGATAGATAAGTATTTGAATACATCCATAATAGTTCCTTTGAAAAGTTTCCAGAGGGGATGTAGGAACAAGTTTTTTAAGTACTCTAAGGGTTTCTCTTGAGATTAGAAAACAATATTCCAACAGGAGAGTTTACAAATTTAGGTTTTTAAAAAAATTATGAAAAAGTTTCCTTCACTTATAGCTTTCAATGCTGGGTTGTTACATTTTTAGTCTTCTCTAATGTGACTGTAAAAATGGTATGTTCTGATTGTAATTTATATTTGTTTGATTCCTAGTAGGATATGAGTATGCAACATTGCAATAGTAATTTAAGAAACAATGAAAGGTGTTTTTTGTTTGTTTGCTTTTTTAAGTAAGGTACTGAGGGCTTGTCTGGAGTTTATCTAGTGGCCCAGAGTGGGAAAGTTATTGTTTAATGCTTTGTAAGAGGAAGTCCAGTGAGTGGGAATAACTAATTCAGAGTTCCCTTTCCAACAGTCCTGGTCCATGCTCATTTCCCCTAAGAAGTTTGCAGAGTTAATCAATGAAACCCCTGTGGGGGCATATTTTATTGGCATCTGGGAGAATTTCTTTGCCTGAGTTCTTTCTGTTTTTACCTTTGACTTTCCATCTGGATAGAAAGTAAAACAATTTTTTGAACACATTTCTTTTTTTTATAGAAAAATGGTGTCTTTGAATTTGGACTTCATTTGTAAAACCACCCTCTCTACTTTGCTTAAGTCAGTAGCACTCAATCCGAGAATGAACCATAGGCCATCTGTGGAACTTTTAAGCCAATTCATGATGTTCAACCTCCCTTTCCCTCAAGCCGGTTGCATGAGAACCTCTAGATAATGGCAGGTGGGCATGGGGATAGTCCATAGGACTCTAGAGTGCATTCAGGCTGGAGAACTGCTGAGTAAATTCATTTTCACTCTTGAATTATTACAGGAATCACCTCCCTTCACACCTTCCCACTTCCTGTGTAAAATGTCTTTTCTCCAGCTAGTTCTGAGTTGGATGTTATAGAAAAGAAACAAAATAATAACATGGGTGAACAATGTATGTTTATTACACAGGCACATGTAAACCTATGTGATTATCACAAAGATGCTGTCTTATTTAATTAGCAACCTCTCCTGTAAGGGAAAGTTCAGCTTATTCTATGCATATAATCAATTTTATGAATATGTTAGCCCCAGCAAATAAATCATTTCCTTAGTTGCAAGAATGTGTGTCTGGAGCCGAAAGACCAGGAATGGATATTGGTATTCAGAAACATCCTAAGAGGAGAATTGTCCTGTGAGGAAACCCATTCTGACCTCTGGCAGTCAGTCCACAATCTCAACTCTAACTCCTTTTCTTTTCTTGCTGACACACAGGTTATAAAAATCAAAATCACACTGGCAAGCTTGACCCATGCCTCCCATTGTGCTCTTTCTTTCATCCATCTCTCTCCAGGTTGTCTCTGATGTAGGATTCTCTAGCGTCCCTCTAATCTGTCAGTACTGGTCAAAAATGTTGATGTTTTTCCCCATGGTTCTGAGCAGGAAAGAGGATCTCCAAGCCAAAAACGAAGGCTTCTCCCCTAGCAACAATAGTCTCCTTTTTCTCTGGTCTCCAATTCCCCCTTTGGAACATTTCCCCATTCTCTAGCACAGTGGTCAAAAGACAAAAGAGTATACTTGATATGCAAAGCTTATGTTTAGCATTCAATTTGTGCCAACCCAGCAGAAAAGTTCTTCTCAGCACTTTTAAATCCATAAACTCTTTTTTATGTCAATACTTGTGACCCAGCTCCCACATGCTGCTGCATGAAATGTGAAGGCAATACAAAGAAAAGAAATAGTGGCCAAAGACTCACGACACTCAGGAGATTTAAGCAAGTCACATCCCTCTGGACTTTAACATCCTCATTTATACAGTTTGTAATAATAGCTACCCTTCCAATTCCCCCTCTTTATTGATGTTTCATATATAGACAATAAAATGCAAAGATCTCAAGTTCAGTACATCCTGAGATGTAACCAATACCCAAGCAAGATACAAAAGCTATCACCACAGAAAGTTTTGTCTTGCTCTTTTCAATGAATTCACATCATACTTCCAGTGTCACACCGACAACCATTATCTTGATTTCTATAACTATTGATTCATTTTTTCCTGTCCTTAAATTTGAGATAAATGAGATTACATAGTATGTATTCTTTGCATTTGGTTCCTTTTCCTCATGTAATAGCAGTGAGATGCATCTACATTTTGGGTATCATTCCTTTTGATTGATGAGAAGTATTTTATAGTATAAATGTATGGCATTTGTTTTTTTTCATATTTTTGTTAATGGATATTTGGATTATTTCCAGTTTTAGTTATTGTGAATAATAAAGCTGCTATGAACAGTCTCTCTCTCTCTCTCTCTCTCTCTCTCTCTCTCTCTCTCTCTCTGTCCCTCTCTCTCTCCTTTTTGCTTGACTATACACTTTTATATCTCTTGAGCATATCCTCCATGTGGGAATGCTGGGTCAGAATGTAAGTATAAGAAACTGCTAAACTGCTTTGCATAGTAGCTGAATGAGATTCCCAGTTGCTCTACAGCCCTGCCAATCTTTTCAGCTTCTTCAAGTTCAGGTAATCTGGTGGTTTTCTGTGTGATTTAAATTTGCATTTCCCTAATGACTAATGATGTTAGTAATCTTTTCATATGTTTATTGGATATTTGTAAATATCATCTGCTAAAGTTTCAAGTCTTTTGCATATTTTAAAAATTAGGTTTTACTGATTTGTAGGAAATTTTTAATTATTTTAAATATAATTCTTTCATCAAATATATGCATTGTGAATATTTGTCTCAGACTGTGGGTTACCCTTTAATTTCTTAACATTGTCCTGTGGGTTGGAATCATTTTAAATTTTAAGCAAGTCTGATTCATTTTTATCTTTATGGTTTGTGATTTTTTGTGTTTTAGACAAGAAATCTTTGTTTTACTCAAAATTACAAAAACAGTTGACCCAGGTTGTCTATCTTATTGCTCCTCAAGTTTGATCTCTGATCTGCTTCAGAGTGGGTTTCCCCATCTTTCCTCTTCTTGAGGTTCACTAAGACTCTTGTATCAGGAGGTTATGTGTTTCACCAAATGTGACATCTTCTCAACTATCATTTCTTCAGATACTTTTTCATCTTCTCCCCTTTCCTGGGACAATTACACATGCCCTTATTTGTAAAGTCTATTTTGAGTAGGTAAATTATTCTAGATTGAGTCTTTATTTTTTACTTTAAAGATCCATTCCATTTCTTCTTGCATCTACAATGCAAATTAGATGCCTTTTTCTTCTGCTCTTCTAGAAAATGTGCACCCTACTTGCTGTTTAGATTCTTTTTCTCTTTTACTATCAAACATTTGACTGTGTCGTGAAATAAATGTGATTTTCCATAACTTTATCCTGCTTGAATTTTGTAGATCTTGCATTTATGAATTGAACTGTACTGTACAGATACTTACTTTTTATCTTCTATTTAAAGAAAGAATTTACATAGATTTTTAATTAACATATAATATTTGTACACATTTATGGGATACAATATAAGAATTCCAAACATGTATATAATATGTAATGATAAATCAGAAGTAGGACTAGTGCAGAGGTTGGGAAAGGAATGGAAAGAGGGATAGAAAGAAGTTGGATACAGGTACCAAAACTCAGTTAGGAGGAATTCATTCTTCTGTTCTACAGCAGGGTAGATATTACAGCAGGATAATATTATAGTCTACAATAACTTATCATATATTTCAAAATAACTAGAAGGAAGTGTTTAAAGTTTCCTAACACATCAAAATGATAAATCAAAGATATGGAAATACTAAATATACTGATTTAAAATTGTATATTGTATTTATGTTTTGTCATATTGTATCTCATAAATATGTACAAATATTAGGCTAATTAAAAAACATTAAATCTATTTAAACTCTTTTCTTAAATATAAGAAGAAAAAAAGTAGGAATTTGTACAGTACAGCCATGGTGTTATATAAACCTTATTCTCCTAAACTATTTAGCTTTGATTTGCTTTTTCATGAGACTTCTCGTTCTCTGTTCTTACTTTTGCATTCACCGGGGGCTTTTTCTTAGTATTCACATTCTTAAAACCACCAATTTTGATATTCACAGGAACAATCTATCACGTTTCATTTTATTTTATTTCCTCTGTCCATTACAAGGACAATTTAAGCAGATAAATTGAACTCCAATTGTGTTGTTAGCCATGTCTCTACTTTTTAAACAATACTCTGGGAAAAGATGAAACTAACGTTCTGGTGGAGATTGTAGAACCACTAAAACCAATAAAAATTAAAAACTAGTTCTTAGTAAATTCATTTGTTAAAGCATAGAAAGTGAGATTATCATTTTGGTTTTCATGGTCATTGGTGTTCTTGTTCTCTGACCTCCTTCATTCATTCAACGAACGCTGAGCCTTCTTCTGAGGCTCTGCTCCTTCTAGAAGTGGAGAGACAATGGAGGGCAAGGCATCTTCTGTCAATATGTCCACCATCTATTAGGATATAATCATAAAAAGTCAAATAATTATCATACGGAAAGCTAAATGCAACAATATGCTTTTTAAAGGTTCATAAGTAATATCGCCAGTAGATGGAACCTGTCTAAGGTACATAGAGACTTCATGTTAAAGAGGAAGTAATTAAGTACCAATGAATCACATTCTCCCTGCATTTTAAAACACTGAGTCAGAGTTGTCTCACCCCGTGATCTAGCTTTCTCCTATCAGACTTTGAAGCCTATTTGTATAGCATGGTGGGGGGGGGCTCATATTATCAGTTTCTGACCAGGGCCCATTTCTGTTTCTGTTTACATGACCCCTGGGCTCGGAAACTAACCAAGTCTTTTCATCTAGATTTTTGCAAAACTTCACCAAAATATCAGGGTTTGGGTCAAAGAAAATCATGATGTTCTAGAAACCACAAAAATAGAATATCTTCTTGCTTCAGTTTTCTGGACAGGTGAAACTTTTTTGTTTTCATTCTTAGTGTTAAAATCCGTCTAGTTACATTAGAGTGTTTCCTGAGAAAACATAATGAAGAACAAGTTTAAGAAAAGAATTAGAAGTCTAATATTGAGGATTTTTTCAAACTTTTATGTTAATATAAGTCATCTGGCTATTCTGTTGTGTGCACATTAAGATTCAGTAAGTTTGGAGTATGGCTGGAGATTCCAAATTCATGACAAGGTACTACAAGATGATGACATTTTTGATACCACCTTTAAAATGCAAAGCAATAAATGTTGCTTTGATGATAAAACCCTGGCAGTATTGGAAAGTGACTTTCTATGGGGACATCTAAATTTATCATAGATCGCTGTTCTTATGGAGTCATAGCCTTAGAATGCCAAAAGTGAAAGAAGCCTTGAAAAATAAGATTAAAAGTTGTCGGTTCTGGTATAACAATGTCACTAATGGACCCAGTTCTTCAGCCATATGTATTCAAACACTTTCCATGGAACATTATTGTGGCCTTCTACTCTTACTCTCCATCGGCACCTGACTTGCTTTCTTTAATGAGCTATCAGCACAGGCTTGCAAAGTGCTGTTTGTGAAGGTTTTCCCTGGACAGTTCATTGTGTTTATCAGTTCAGCTTCCTGAATAATGAGAAAGACACAAGGCTTTATGGCCGCCTGTCAGTTGATCACCAACTGAAACCAGTCAACACCAGAAAGCTGTTCAGCTCAATCCTACATCACCAAGTGGCTGATGTGCAAATTCATAAGCTAAATGAATATTGTTTTAAACCTGTTGTTTTTTTTTGTAGAGGTTTGTTAAACAGAATGATTGGGACAACAGATAGCAGGTGCACTTCCTTTATTGGAGAATACTTGCCTAAAGAGAGCCATAAGGGGACCAAAGAAAATCCTCTTGCAATCTGTTTTTATACCTCTGTAAAACTCTGGAGTCTTTACTCTCCTTTCCTGCCTAAACTTTGTTGCTAAAACTTCATTTAAAGTCAGGGAAAATGGGTTTAAATCCTCATTATAGGGCTTAATCACTCTGTGTCACTGAACCTTTACCTTAAAATGTTCTTAATAGTGCTAGCTATTGAGTGGTGTTATTATGAAAACAGAACTAGAAACAGTACCGTGGTTTGGATGGTGCCTTCATCCATAACAAATACACAATAAGTGGTAGGCACTGAGGAAAAATTGACCATAAAATTAGAATTCTGTCAAAAAATGGTTAAGTGCTGTGTTATTTTGACTTTTGTTCTCTATGACAAAATAGCTGAGAAAATGACTTAAGACAAGGAGAATTCTTTCTGGGCTCATGCTCTCAGAATTTCAGTCCATGATTAGTTAGCTTCTTGCACTTGGGCAGAGCATCAAGATTGCAGGAGTATATGACAGAGGGCATTATTTACCTTATGGTGGCCAGAAAAGAAGCAGGTAGAGGGGGGTGGTGGGCTAGAACAAGATATACATATACCACCAATGATACACCCCATTGACCTATTTTCTTTAGCTAGGTCCCACATAGGCCATTACAATGTATTACTCAATATAAAAAAAATTTAATAACAACCACAAATTTAGGACCAATTTCATGTCGATTTTGACATGTTTAATCTGACCTGTTTTCTGGCATTTAATTGTCCTGTATACTATTTCAGTTTGTGTTGAACTTTGTTTATGGAAGAAATTATAATTATTTTCATTTTTACTTGGATTTTACATCATGATCATTTTGTTAAAAAAAACAGATTGATAACAAGCATCACTATTCATGGTAATGGTTTAAAACTTTGTTTTTACTGAGTTTTATTCCAGGGAAAATATGCTATTCCAATAATTGTGAAACTTTTTTTGAGGGGCCAAAATATTTTACTTTTATTGGCAATAGTTTAACTTATAATATGGATTTCCTAAACTCACTGAGTCTGGGATGATAAATCTGTCTTTTAAAGATTTAAAATCTTTTCCTAAAAGTTCATTTTACATGTGAAAACCTAGTTTTGGCAGATATATCAGCTCTACCATGACTTATCTTCTTAAATTAAGCCATATTTTATTTCAGTTGAAAAAATGTGGCAGCAACTCCTTATTCAAATGCTATTCAGAAGACTGTTTAACTTGGTAAGTAAAATAGACTTTTAGTGATTTTAGAAAGTAGCTAAGCAAAGGAGAATGATTAAAATGACACCCACTCTGTTATTAGAATTAATTTTCTAGTGTACTTCTACAATGCGACCTTTATTTCTGTTCTTTTACTTTTCACACTTTTGGATAATATACATTTCATGATTCATAAGAGACAGTTACTTTTCTGTGATCCCCTTAATAATAAATAAATAAATAAAAGAACTTGTTACTTTTAGAAACAGTAAAAGTGAGAAATAGTTCTTCGTGGTTCAAATTATGAAGGAGAGCTCTGTGTCTTGAATCTGATTCTGTTGATATAGAAGGAGTGTCTGGAATAATAAAGATTAGTATGAGCCAAGACAGCCAGAAAGCAGTTTGTCTGATGTTACATTTATTATTTTCTCTCTGGGGCAACTTATTTGGACACCAGGATACTGGAGAGATCAGAAACAGGAGAGATTTATGTTTGAATCAGCAGGAGTGACATGCACCTTGACATGTGTCAAGCTCAGAACCAGGGTACTTAGTCTGCTGCTAACACAAAGTGGTTGTCATTTTAATTTAATGCTGGTCATGCAAATATTATCTGCAGTCTGGAAAATGAGTTTTAGGTTTGGGTAGACAAAGGGAAAAAGATAATGAGTTTGGAGTATATATTGCTCATATAAGTATATAAACACCAATGTTCAGGGCGGGCAAGCAGCAATAATAAATAATGGATTGTAAAATGCAAATATGGAGAAAAGAGTTTTCTTCTAAGCTTTAATCTTGAAGGGTTGTTAAAGCTTTAAAAGTATGTAGCTTTCTGTAGTCTTGAGCAAGAATGACAAATAGCCTAATTGTCAATATATTGTGTACAGAGGAAAGAAAGATAGGGCATGGGAGATAAACAGATTCAATTTAACAAGAAACAAGATGGAAGCAAAACAAAATAAAACCTAAAGGAGAAATAGAAGCTGAAACACAGAGAACACTATTTTCTAGGCTTGAGCCAAACTTAAATCAAACAGCTATTAATAATCGATTTTTATAAAATAGATATAGACCTTCCATTAGATTCACATTAAACTAAGATGCTCTTTATTAGAGCAATAGATACAGCACTGGCAATTGTTAGAGTTCATGAAATGAGTTTCAAAAGGCATTATGCAGCAAAGTTTTTTCTTTTTTTTTATTCCCAAAGAGTTTCCTCTTTTATTTTTTATTATCATATTATTGTTGTACTGGGGGTACACTGTGACATTTACAAAAGTTCTTACAATATGTCATCCTTGATTTTACTCCTTCATCGTTATCCTTTATCTCCCCCTCCCTCATTCCTGGAATCATGTCAACAGATTTCATTTTTTCCATTGTCATACACAAGTATATAACAATTCCACTACATTCACCCTCCTGAACCCTATCCTTATATCTCCCACACACACTAACTTCCAGACAGCACCTGTTTTATCTTCCTGTTCTGTTTTTAAAAAGGCATTTTTGTTTGTCTAAGATAGCTAAGATAGCTATACAAGAAGTTGCATTGTGACATTTCCATATATATATGTATTATAACCAGAATTAGTTCATCCCCTCTATTTTTCTCCATTCTATCTTAGTCCCCTTCTTAAGGTGATTTCAACAGGTTTAAAAATTCTATGTTCATTCTTGTATGGAAAGTACATCAACCATATTCACCTCCTTAACTTCCTTCTTTTACCCTCCCTCTCCCATAAGTGACCTCCCCTTGGCATTACCTGTTTTTCATAATATTGCTTGTATTGGTATTGTGTCTATTTCCTAAATATGAGAGAAAACCTTCAGCCTTTGTGAGCCTGGCTTACTTCATTTAACATGATGTCCTCAAATTACAACTATTTACCTTCAAACCACATGGTGTCATTCTTCCTTATGGCTGAATAAAACTCCATTTCATATATATATTTATATACATATATATATATATATATATATATATATATATATATGTGCAACTGTATTGAATCCTGACTTACATTCCTTTGGGTATATCTCTAGGAGTGGTTTTACTTTATCATATGGTAATCCTTTTTTTATTATTCATTTATTCACATGTGTATACATTGTTGGGTCATTTCTCCCTCAGCCCCTCGCTCCTACTCTCTTCCACCCCTCCCCCCCCCCTTCCGGGCAGAAACTGTTCTGCCCTTATCTCTAATTTTGTTGAAGAGAAGACGTAAGTATAATAAGAAAGACATAGCATTTTTGTAAGTTGAGTTAAGGATAGCTATACAGAGAAATTCCTAGTATTGCTTCCATGTATAGATGCATTACAACCCAAGTGGCAGTTCTAATTTTAGTTTTTTGAGAAGCCTCCATACTGTTTTCCATAGTGATTGCACTAATTTACATTCCCACTTTCTATATTACGTACACATAACATTTTGACTTCAGAAATAACTAATATTACATAATCATTTATAAGACATTTAGTTTTATAATACCACAAAAAGAATTAAAGTAATTGTCCTGTTTATCACACTTTACAAGTTTGTAAATAATTTAATATTCTTTCATTTTATTCTATCTCATGGAGTAGATACAGAATTGTACAGATAAGAAACTTTAAAAATGCTAGAAGAAAGGATTTTGCATGTTTTTAACACACAGAAAAGATACGTGTTTGAAGAAATAGGCTTACCCTGATTTGAACATTGCATTACATAAGCATATTTTACACTTTCTGTTGTTTAATTGAAAAGCAAATATATACTTTAATAAAAATGCAAATGGATATTACATAATGATAAATACCAGTTCAAAATTCACAGTTGTTAGCTTCCAATCTGAAAATGGTGAAAGTGGGGTATTCATTTTATGGTAAGAGGAATGAGAAGCCCTTAATAAAGTGAAGGATGCTGTGTAAACAGAGGGTTCTGTAACTGTGAGGTGAATAGGCTTAAATAAACTGTGCTTTTCTACCAATAAAAATGAAAGCATTGACACATTTGAACTCCATTCTTCCCAAAGACTCACTAAGTATAATCTAAAACAAATTTCTGAGGTGATCTTGAATATGAACAAAAGGTTTTTCTGAATTAGGAATAAAAGGTAGCCATTTCCATTTTGTTTTGACATATTAGAATATTTTTTGTTTGGTAAATGTTATAGAGTGGCAAAAATAAAGATAAATGTTGTTTTTGTCCAAAACCGCAGTAAATATCCCAAATTGTCCATATGCCTGTGTCAAATAACTATTGTAGAAAAAAGGAATCATTGACTAGATTGTGAAATTAGAAAAACTGATGGGAAAAAAGAAACAGTATATATCCAATCTATTCTTGGATTTTTTTTTCACTCATTCTGTTTACTTTTCTTTTGAGACCCTAAATTTTAACCCAGTACCAATTCCTTCTTTCTAGTCCAGACTTTCCATTTGCTTGTTGTCCAAGCATATTATATACTTTGTATTATTTAATTAGAAAACAATAAAAGAGTACTATACTCTTTGAAGTACATGCAAATGCATATTCTCCAATAGGAAATGCCTGTTTGTGTGCCCAGAGACTCATTGTGCTGTACAGAAAAATGTACACGTTTCTATTGCCTTAACTAAGCATAATATGTCATTTTTATGGCTCTACACTGCAAGTTGGCATAACCACTTGCTTTATGGATGAAAAAGAGGGAGAAGTTCTAGATTATTTGTGTGAAGACAATAATCTTTTTAGCTAGACTTCCCTTGTCAGAATTACAGCATTATCACAGTGTGTATCAGATTTCCCATTAGAACTGGACTGGAAGGATACATAGATGTGTCAGAGAGCAACTTGACACATCTGTCCTCTTGAAGTGCCAAGTTAGGAAATTGCAAAAAATAATGTTGGTTTCCCCAACAAAACAATCAAACCAAGGGCAAAAGGGATAAATAAGGTGTAAAATATGTCCAATCAAAATACTCTTTCCTCAAACCAATGAGGGTATATTAAAACAAATAAAACAAGCAGAGGATTGAGGAGCAGGCCAGATCCAACAGTTCTATCCTAGGCTGAGCTGAGGATGGTGAGAATGCATGAAGAAGGGTAAAACAGCATCCACAGATAATTACAGGTTTTCTCTCCTCTACAATACAAAATTAGGATTTACTTATCTATAACCTCACTGAAATTTGTGATTTGAATATGTCAAAATTATGGCATGACTATTTTTCCCCTGTACCCATAAGCTTTTTAATTTTTCTGAGAGATTTCTTAATGGCTCATCCAGAGGTCAACGACCTAAGGACAGCTGCACATGATAGAACAACATCTGGCAGAGAAAGTCTAACATTGAAAGAGGTGGAGAAAACTCTCAGATAGGAGTGATAATGGTGAACACAGCTGTTATTATATCCCAATATGTAGATATGTGTGTGTGTGTGTACATGTTTGTTTGGAGCTTCATCTTAGTGAGGTGCTCAGTTTCTTATACCTTTGTCTCTGCCTCCAAAAACACATGTGGAACACATGTGTGTTGGAGCTGGTCACCCAAGGAGATTGCTATACTTTGAGACAGTGAGTGGAATATTAAAGTTGGGGTTCCTTTTTTCCAGGTTCTTCCACCCTAAGTATCCTTTGTTTCCTCAAGCAATGCTGGATGGCAGTAGTGTCTCACCAGTACAGAAACTGTTACACCAGAAATGCACCAGCAAATAAACTCTTTGAGGTAAGGGACTCTCTTCTGCTTTATATCCTTAGGCTCTCATATATAGTAGGTATACAGAAAGTATTTTATGAAAGAAAAAAGATAGCTTTGTGTTGCCAGATTGTGTGTCTGACTTTGAAGACAACATAAAATGAATTTCTTTCCCATTTGCCAGTGTGGGTGTGCTGTGTTGTTCCGTGACATTTCTCATGTTGGGTGAACTAAGTAGAGGTGTCGGGAAAATTTTCACATCTCATGGGATTCAAAATGCTGTCTCAGTCATTGCACTTACTCCCTAAGAGAAAGACAGAGATGTTATTGATTGTCCAGGATACATGAAATAACTATCAAATCAATTTAAATATTTTCAGACTTCCATTGTGTGCATGACCCTACAAGAATTGGAGGAGGAGGGACAAAGAAATTTAATATGTGTCCCTGTCCTCAAGTGACATAAATTCTAGCTGAGAAGCAGAGATATGTAGGCATATGCATGACTGGCTGCTTCATTTCAAACAGGTCTACCTCAGATGTCGCTGTGTTGGAGATGCCTTCCTCCTTTAACACACTTCCTAGAGTACCACACTATCCCTTTACCTCATCTCATTTTTCACAGTACTCACTACAATCTGTGATAATGTTTGTTTACTTGCTTGCTTGTTTGCTCTTTATGTACCTCCTCCCATGAGAATAAAAGCTTATGAATGAAAAATAGCTGGTTATTTTTTTCATTGCTCTTTGTCTGGTGCCTTGGGCACTAGCCTCTTAATAAATACTGTTGAATGAACAGACAATATCAGGTAACCTATAATTTCCTCATCTGCTAGAGACTAGATAATTTCTGAGTCCTTCAATGCTAAAATTTTGTGGCTTCCTGTGGTCAAGGACAAATGTGGAGTCAGTATGTACAATAGGAATTTAAAATAGTAAGCTGTTGTTATCCTATTCAGAAAATAAATGTGGGATCCAGTGAGTTTTACCACTTCCAATCATTTGTTGAGAATTCTTTTTTTCAGCAGGGTTTCTTTTCCTTTTAGGTCTGTTTTTTCTACTGGGGGAATTCTTGTTACTACTTTTCTTGCTGAAGTGGCAATAGTACAGATAGAGATGGACCTCAAGAAAGAATATCTAATAGCATTTTTCAGTAGACAGATTCTTTACTCACAGAAATAATCGTTTTTATGGATGTTATAATCTTTTGGGAAATGAAGGCCTTAGGAACTAAACTGATTACTTCAGGGGAAAAAAGAATCAATACTTAACTGCTTAATGTCTCCAAGAGTCTGAATTACAGGAAAATTTTTGTTGAAACACAATGAAGTTATACTGTACAATTCAATCACAAACTAAGTAATTCAGGGTTGTTTTTGCCCTAAAATTCATCAATAATAGTAATAATGTTTAGTTGCAAATGCAATTTTGAAGACTGATGTGAACTGTCTACCTAAGTACACATAACAACAACCAATTAAATTTTCTCATGATAATTTCTTTTTTTCTTCAGACATGGTATCTTAGATAACACCTGATGATGATAGCTGAAGAAAAGTAATTCTGTGGTCTTCCCTTGAATTTTTCAAGCCTTAGGGAATGAATAAGCATGTAAATTAGACAGGAATCATTAGAGTCACTTGTCAGTCCAAAAATATGTGAGCAAGTTAAGCTAAAAATGTCTGGTTCATGGATTGGAGAATATATTGAAATATATTACTTTCTTTAACTGTATTGCTCTTTCACTGAATTAGAATAACTTTGTGTGATTGGCACATATACCAAAATAAGGGATTGATGAGAAGAAGGTAATTGACGGAGGGTAAGGCCAACTTTGAAAAATCAGGAATTTACTTAAAATTGGGTTATATGAACTTTCGGTCAGAAACTATGATTTCAAGAAATTATAGCCCATCACTATGTGCCTCAACCCAGCAATGTCTTGCAGAGTTCCAGCAAGGAGTAGAAACACCTGTGATAGAGCAGAAGAGATAATGAGCAGATTCCTCACCTGGATTCTCAAATATCCCAACAGATATTTTCCAAGCTACTTGGAGCTAAAGAGTCAGCAGATAAGCTTGTTAAAAGTGCCACATCTCAGGCTCCTCTCTGTCTCTGAGTTCTGCTGAGTCTGATGGAGTGTGCAGCTCTTCCCGTAAATCTGCTAGAAATGATATTAATTTAGCTTTATCTTTTGCATTAACTAAATAAAATGGCTTGCCATATACATAGCCTTTTAAAATTATCTACATGTTTTCCTGACTAGAAAATTATGAATTTAGACTTCATGCTACCAGTGGACAGAAGTATGATCATAGCCAAATTTGATTTATGTTTTTGTTGTGTATATGTTAAAAAATATACATATTCAAGTATTTTTAAAATTACATATGTCTTATATACTATATAAAGTTGCACATGAAATATTTATTATATGTAAATTTGAAATTTTTTGAAAACATTATAACTCCTTCCCATTTGTATTGTAATATGAATTATTTCAACAAAGTTTTAAAATGGTATGGTTGTCAGTGAGATGATTTAGACTACATTCTTAATACCCTATTTATCATGGAGGAAGTGATCTGAAAAAAATGGGTCCACTGACATGAGCAATGTTGTTAAATTTTTTCACAAACAGCTCTATGGCCTTTTGTGTGTGAGCTAGATCTCCTTTAATTATAGACTCAAACAAATGGCTCAGAATTATTTTGGCACATTTGTATAGGATTACTTTGGTTAATAACATGTTTATTTTTGATAACTTTGGAAATTAACTCTGTACAAAAGGGAAAAAAAGAATTCAGGTAGTTAGTATGATAAAATCATTAATTAAAATACTTAACTCCCTGCTGGTATTTTATAATGGACTTGCTGCCAGAAAATACAGAATGAGTATTTTTCCCTACAAGAAGATTTTGCATTCATAATTCAGCACAGTCTTTGAAGGGACAAATGAAAGTCTTCGTATTCATGCAGGTAAACACCTGACCATAAATTGTCCTTTGGGTTTTTAGTTGATGAGATTCAAGTCATATATTGAGCTAATGAGAGATGAACCTTCTTCTGAGACATTTTATGTTAAAATGACATTAAAACATTTTTAAATCATAGGGAAAATTATTATTGGGGATTATAATCTGCCATATAGTCCTCTGAATTTGTTCCCTGTGTGAACTCGTTGGATCTTTGTAACCTCAGAGCAAGGACATTTTTTCCAGGGAGAACCTGGAGCACAGAGGACTGCACAAGTGTTTTTATCTTAAAGTGAGATGGAGATCTATAGGGGTTGCTTCACATCGAAGTCAAGGCATGAGTGTCCTAGGCACATTTCTCTGTGCTTCGACTTCCACACTGGGAAAACTGTAGTGCTTCCTCTGAGTTTACAAGATTTAATGAGTTCACACATGTAAAGTTCTCAAAAGACCCTAGCGGAAAGCAATGACCAGGAGTAAGAGCAGCTATCGACATGTGTCCTACAGCAGAAAGGAGTCTCAAGGAATATCAAGTCCATTTCTCTTTCTCTCTCTCTCTCTCTCCTCTCTGCCTCCCTCCTTCCTCTCTCCCTTTCTTGTTTCCTCCTTCTCTTTTTTTGTTTCCTGGTGCTGGGGATCAAATTCAGGTCCTTGCTCACTCCAGGCAAGTGCATCAGTATTGTTATTTTATTTCTAAAGATAAGATGGAGTGCCTTGACAAGGAAAAGGTCTGAAATCTACCTCATAAGCCATCTTTTCTTACATACATTCAGTGAAATGCTGCCCTATCTCTTCCCTTTGTAGAAAATTATTTTACAATACTTTTGTCATATAATAGGTGTTTAACAAAGGTTAAATAGAGGAATGCTTTAAGAGCTATTGTTTAACAATTTATGGGGATATAATTCATAAATGTATAAATGATATATATTTAAGGTATAAAATTGACATCTTGATATGTGTGTACATTGTGAAATGATCACCACAATCAATCTAATTATCATATCAATCACTCCAGTAGTTGCTATCTCTTCCTCTTCCTCCTTCTTTTTCTGTAGGAAGAACACTTTAGAACTACCCTCTTACCAAATCTCATATAAATAATACTGTGTTGCTAACTACAGTCACCATACAGTAATTTTGGATGCAAGAATTTATTCATCTTATGTAACTGAAACTTTGTATCCTTTGGCTAACATCATAACCCTGTTTTCCCTACCCTCAACCCCTGGCAACCACTGTTCTACTCTCTGCTTTTATGAGTTTGACTCATACACATAAGTGAGACCATATACTACACATATGTGTCTGGCTTATCTCATTTAATGTAATATCCTTTAGATTTATCCCTATGGTCACAGGTGACAAAATTTCCTTCTTTTTAAAGGCAGAATAATGTTTAAGTTTACATGCATATGAAATTCTTGGAGAGTGCGCACACGTTAGAGTCTTGTATTCTGCACTCTAGGACCTATGGTCCTCAACTCTTTTTTCCACCAACCTGGGAAAATTCCTTCTTTCATTTCAAGACATTCCATTTCCTTCAACTTTGAATATCATCATGGGCATAAACTTTTGGGATGAAAGTCATCAAGTTAAATGGTCTACTTTCTTTAGTGCTTCATAACTCCCCTCAATTAATGAATATAGAACCTACTACTTCCTACAAATGATGGAGTAGGAAAACAAGAGAAGACATGGAAACAATCCCATGAATTATTATTGCAGATTTCTACCCATACATGCTGATTTATTTCCTAAGCATTTCTGCTTTTTGTTTATTTATTACTCATCAACAAGTAATTACTGTATATGTTTATGATACACACATGATGTTTTGAAATATGTGTACATTGTGGTGTGTCTAAATCAAACTATTTAACATATGAATTACCTCACATACATTTTTGTGTGCTAAGAACTCCTAAAAGCCTTCTCTTACTGATTTTCAAGTATGCAATATATTGATATTGACTATAGCCACCATGGTATACATGGATCTCTTGAACTTATTTCCCCTGTGTAACTGAATTTTGTATTATTTGTACAACAGCTTCTTGGTCCCCTACCTGTCAGCCTCTGGTAACTACCAGTCTACATTCTATCTCTATGTGTTCGCTCTTTCATGTTTCACATCTATGTAATCTTGGGCAATATTTTCTGGCTTACTTCAATTATAATGTCCTCCAGGTTCATCCATGTTATTGCAAATGACAGAATTTCCTTCTAATTTTCTGTTACAGTTTTAACCATCCCTCCCAAGTTTCCACACTACGTTTCATGTGAGAAAGAATTGCTGTTATTGTTACCATTGTGTATTTAAAAACTAATACAGTGCCTAATACAGAATAGATATTCATAAGGGATATGTTGAACACATAACTATCATAATAGGCATGAAATAAATATTTATTGTATTCCCAGTGCTAGGCACATAGTCACATATTGTAGATGTTTAATAAGTAGTGAATGAATAAAGATTAGAAAAGGCTGAATATGAAATATAGCATCAAAACATTGGGAGCATTTTACACAGCTTTAGCTGAGTTAGTTAGATCACCTAGGTGTGCATCTTTTGTTTCCTAGTGTTGGAAATTGAACTCAGGGCCTCATGTGTGCTAGGCACGTGGTCCCCCACTGAGCTACATGTCCAGCCAGCGTGGGTATGTTGAATGTGCCAAGCTAACCGCTTTATCTAATCATAGCTCTGATAACAAATGAAAATCTACCAAAAAAATCTTCTATTCTCCAGTTTCTTTCCCTGTTTTGTCTAATTAAATCTGACTCTGCTAAGTCTCTATCAAGATATTTGCCTTATTTTTGAAGCAGTGGTCGTGGGCTTATATAAAATTTCACTTTGAAGCTGGGTATGTGGCTGATGCCTATATCCCAGCAGCTTGGGAAGCTTACATAGAAGGATTGTGGTCCAAGGCCAGCCCAGGCAAAAGTGTAAGATCCCATCTGAAAAATAACCCAAAGTATAGGGTAAGATAAGGAAGTTAAGAAGGTGAACATAGTTGATGTACTCTTTATACAGGAATGAACATAGAATTCTTAAACTCACCAAAAGAAGGGGACTATGATAGAAAGAAAATAAATAAAAGAGATGAACCAATTTGTGTTATAATATATATATATATATATTATACAAGGAATTTCCCTGTGTAGCTATTGTATACAAACAAAAATGTCAATTTTTTTTCATTTATAAAATCAGAGAACAGGAAGGTGGAACAGGTCCTTCCTGGGGAAGATGGTACCAATGGGAAGGGGGAGGAGGAAGGAAAAGGGTGTGAGAGAGTGGATATAGTGCAAATACTGTGTACACCTGTATGTAAATGGAAAAATGAGTCCTGTTGAAACTATTCCAGGAACGGGGGAAAGGTGAGATAAAGAAGAATTATGAAGAGGGTGAATTCAAGCATGATATATTTGATATATTACAAGAACTTTTGTAAATGCCACAATGTACTCCTACCCAGCACAATAATAAAAAATTAAAATTTATATATAAAGTAAAAAAAATCCCAAAACATAAAAAGCTGGAGGCAGGTTCAAGTGGAAGACTGCTTACCTAACAATCATAAGGCCTGGTAAAAACCCCAGGATTACTAAAGATGGGGAGAAGAATCACTTTGAGGTGGTCACTGAAGAATAAAGTATGGTGTAAGGGTTTCTAAGAGTGAAGTGAACTGACCCAGTTAGCTAAATTCTGCAAATGATGGTCCATACTCAAACTACATGCAGCATCTCATCCTTTTTATAAAGAAGAGACAGAAAGGACTGTCCTAGTGATAAGAGTTCTTCTGGAATAAGCACACAAGATCAGAGAGAACATGCTTTGTTATTAAACAAATTCATGACCTAGAAAATTCATTCTTTTATTCATACTGATTTTAGTAACTGAAAATAAAAATTATTATCTCATGGTTATTCAGAAAAGGAACAAGTATAAAAACAGTCCCTCCTCCTACATAGCCTTCTGCTATGTGCTCTGCTCATACCTCCATTACAGAAATTTCATATTATTAAGTAACTTTATTTATATGTATGTGAGATGGAGTTTAGTGTTAACAGTCTCTCTACAAGGCCAAGCATAATACTCAAAACTTCGATGAAACTGCAGTTTTCTTGGGAGCTCAAATGGCTTAATGAACATGCACATTTATCAAATAATTTTAACTTTCCTATTTACCTTTCTTAGTTATCTTCAGTTATTCATGTGAATACATGTGTGCTATAGCTTGAATCTGGAATATTCCCCAAAGTCCCATAGGATTAAGGGCTATGCGTACAACCCATGACGATATTGGATCATAGTGGAACCTTTAAAAGGTGGAGCCTAGTGAGAGGTCTTCAGGTCATGGGCATGCCCACTTGAGGGGAGTAATGGGACCCTCCTGCTCTTCTTCCTCTCTTTTTTCACTTCCTGACCATGCACTCCACATGGTGTGTTGCCTCATCAAAGGCACAAAAGCAATGGGGTTAATGATTATGAACTGTAGCCTCCAAATTGTGAGCCAAAAACCTTTTCCATTTATCAGTTATTATCTCAGGTATTTGGCATAGCAATAGAAAGTTTAAATGTGGCGTGATTTTCTTCCTTAAATACAGCTTTGCTCTCACTCTCTTTTTCGTATTATTCCTTTTAAATACATCACATTTTCATATGTTGTAGATCTAATAGCATAGACATTTTAATAGTTTTTTTAATCAGGGAAAAGAAGAAAGGAGAAGAGCTACATAATTATACTGTGTTTTATAATTATGTTTACCAGCACCCTTTTTTGTGTGTGTTTAATGACTCTAGGCTCATTCAGTCCAGAGAGCTGCCGTTAGGAACTGCATGTAAGGGAGGTCTGAGGGCAACAAATTCTATCAGGTTTTGTTCATATTAAAGTGCTCTTATGTCACCTCATTTTTGAAAAAAAATTGCTGTATAAAAATGAAAAAAGTAGAAATATACAAAAATCTTGCAATCATGTCAAAATTAAAAGTATTTCTAAACTTTGAGATTTCACCTACTGAATCAGAGTCACACACTGAAAATCTCTGCTGGTGGCTGGAAAAGACTGTGCTGGTGGTAGTGGAGTTAAGCCGAGTTGCAAGTGCTAAAGATGGTAGGTTTTTAGATGAGGTTTTATCTATTCCCAGAGCCACACTTGACTCTCAAGTATCAGATGAACCAGGAAATTACTGAATGACTGCTATTCTGCTGCCAAATGACCAGCGTTGAGGTGACTCATGTACTTTTGTTCTTTCCCCAACATCAGCAACAGCCCTTCCTGTAACCATTCAGCAAATGTCTCTAAAACAAGACAAATGTCAGAAGTGACCAAAAATTATAGAAGAAAAGGTATAACCCCAGAACCAGATTGGACAGTCCCATATTCCCACCTTCATGTTGGGGTCAGCAAAGAAGCAAAGGAGGAAAGGAGCAAAGGAAGACAACAAAACCTAAGGCTTGCTGCAGAAAGGGAAGGAAATAAGATCTGAGCATGCAGTAGAGAAATTTTACCCAGCATTCACTGCAAAGTTTTGGATAGTCTCTGAGATTCCATATACAGGTAGAAGAAAGAACTTCATCAAATCATAATAATAAAACATAAATAAAAAGGCTTGGGGTTAGCATCTTTTTTTTTTCTTTCAGCACTTTGAATATATTATCCCATAGTATTCTGGCCTCAATGCTTCTAATGAGAAGTTGTCTGTAACTTTTATTGGACTTCACTTATACATCATGAGTTGTTTTTCTCTTGTTATTTTGAGTATTTTCTTTGACTTACAACATATTTTCCATTATTACTGTGTTGTTTCTGGGTGTGGTTTACTTTGCATTTTTCCTATATGGAATATGTCGAGCCTCTTAGATGTTTCATCAAAATTAGGAAATACTTAACCATTACTTCTTCTAATTTTTGTTCTTTTTCTCTATTTTTCTCTCCCCCTCCTTGTGCTCCCTTTTAATATATGTTGGTGCTCTTAATGATGTACTACATTTCTCTGAGGTGTTATTTATTTCTTCTTGTTTTTTCTCTCTTCAGGTTGAATCAATATATCTTACAATTTATTGATTTTTTTTCTGCCAGTTCAGACATATTTTATCCCCTCTAGTGAATTTTTCATTTTGTTTCTTGTACTTTTAACTTCTGAATTTCTACCTGTTTCCTTTCTATAATTTCTGTTTATTACTACTCTTTATTTGATGGCATTGTCCATATGATGACATTGCCATATCTTTCTTTCGTTCCTGAAGCATTATTTTCTTCATTTTTAGGTATAATTGATTTGAAATCTTTCCTAAATCTAACAACTAAGCCTCTCACGAGGACTTTCTGTTGTTTGCTCTTTTTCCTTATGAATGAGTCACATTTTCCACTTTTAATGCCTTACAGTTTTTTGAGGTTGTTAAATGCTAAACATGTTGGAAAATATATTGTATCAAACTCTGTGTTCACAATCTCACCACACACCTACTCCCAGACTTTTTTGTTGTTTGTTTACTTATATGTTTAGTGACTTATTTGGACTATTTGAATGAAGTCTATTCCTCTAGCAGAGTAGGACCTTTTCATGTCATTCTCTACTGGGCACAGACATGACCATATTAGCAGT
The DNA here is from genome assembly GCF_047511655.1 of Castor canadensis. Lineage (NCBI taxonomy): Eukaryota > Metazoa > Chordata > Mammalia > Rodentia > Castoridae > Castor > Castor canadensis. The sequence continues at coordinate 32,710,194 of NC_133395.1, read as the reverse complement.
CACCCAGATGGCAGTGATTTTAAAGGGACTCTATTTTTCTTTTTTCCTGGTCTCTATAAATTATCTATCTCTGTTATCACACCCATCTATTATTTGTAGTTGCTTTATTATTTTTGACAATGCCTTAGGGCACACATTGTTCCACTATTTTATCTCATTATATTTGGACCTCTTTGCAGTGATCACCTCTGAGATTAGTGTTTAAAGGTTGCTATTATCCCAAGAAGACTCTTGGCTGTTTCTGTCCCTGACTCTCTCCATTAAATTGCAAAGCGTTCTATAGTTTAGCTTGTTGCTTTTTCATACAGCTGCCTCCTCATTGCTTGCCAACAAAATCTCCATTGCTTCTACTAGTATTCTTTGACTTAAACTTCCCTATTCTCTGTTACAAATAAAATCAGTGCCCTTGCAGAGAGCTCTCTGTTCCTATAGCCAGCATTTCTCATTGGAAAATTTCTGGGAGCTGGTGAATAACCAACGTGAACATGGGTAAAATCAGCCGTTGAAAAGGCCCAAAGAGTTCTTCATATGCATTATGGAAGTTGCTCCTCAATATTTTACATTTAAAACTGTTTACTTTTAATTGGTGAGTAATTACATATATGGGGTATAATGGACATTTTAATAAATGTATATAAGGCAGAGTTGTTAAATAAGGCCAATTAATAAACTCTCTTTCCGTACTTATTATTCTTTGATGAGGAAACATTTAAAATCTTTTCTTTTAGCAATTTGCAAATATAAAATAAATTATTATTTATTATTATTATGTGTTATTGATTACAAAGTTTATTCCTCCTATCTAACTGAAACCTTACACCCTTTGGTCAACTCTTTCCTTTCCCTAACTACTGTCCTCCCCCAGACACTGGTAATCATAAATCTATTTTCTAATTTTAAAAATTCAACTTTTGAGATTCCATGAACAAGTGAGATCTTGCAGAATTTGTCTTCATTTGCCAGGCTTATTCTATGTAGCATAATATCTTTCATGTTTACCCATTTTTGTCACAAACAACAATATTTCCCTAATTTTAAGATTGAATAGTATGCCATTGTGCATATATACTACATTTTCTTCATCTATTCATCCAATGATGAACAACTAGGTTGCTTCTATAGGTTAGTTATTGTGAATAAACTGCAATGAACATGGAAGTGCAGACAGCTCTTAAGCGAACTGATTTCAAGTCCCTTGGAAATATGCTCAGAAATGGAATTACTGGATCATGTAATAATTCTGAGGAAGCTCCATATTGCTTTCTATAAAGGCTGCTCTGACTTATGTTCCCATCAACAGTACATAGGGTTCTTTTTCTCCATTCCCTCACTAGCACTTGTTATTTTTGTCTTTTTGGTGAAAACCATTGTAAAAGATAGGAGGTGATATTTCATTGTGTTTAATTTTGTATTTCCATGATAAGGGGTGATGAGTATGTTTTCTGTGCATTATAATGAGCTTCCAAACCTATCAACAAGCCACTATTCACTGAATTAAATGTTCCTTGGGTACTCATTTTAAAAAGCCACACTGTCCTGACTTTCAGAGTTCTGTCACCTGCCAGAAAATTGTCATAATAACTATACCATCTATGAAGAGAATAGATATAAAAGCTACATGTTCCTTATAACACCTAATAATCTGTACCTAGGGTCCCTTTGAGGACTTCAGAGGATGATATTTTATTAGCAGAAAACCAAAGTGTGGTAGTAATGGTGTATGTCTGTAGTCACTGAACTCACATACTGAGTAGACATCTACTCTGTCTATAACAGGCAATCTTAATTATTATGCATATTCATTGTATTGGGGGACCCGATTTTACCAAATGTTTGTCCATGCTTATTGTTCTTAAGGAACCTTGTTCTCCTTACACTTTCAGTGGATCTCACAGTACACTCATTGCTGATTTTTGTAGGTAAGTAGAAAAAGCATCTCATGCAAAATGTATTTACATAAAGCAGGATGAGTAAATAGAAGTACATTGCTATCATGTTTAATCTCCAGTCAGACATAGTTTCTATATTCTATTTCTGAATGAAGGATCAGAATTCTGATCTATTCTGGTTTTTTGTATATAAACTTGCAGAAAGTTTAGTAGTATCCACTGAGAAAGGAAACACATGCCTCATCTACCCAAAAGAACATAAGACAGGATACAGTAGACACACTTGTACACCGATGCTCATTGCAGCACTATTCACAATAGTCAAGCTCTGGAAACAACCCAGATGCCCTACAACTGATCAACAGATCGAGAAATTGTGGTATATATCCACAATGAAGTATTACTCAGCCAGAAGGAATAATGACATGGGGTCAGAAAGAATAAAGACATGGGGTCTGAAGGTAAATGGATGCAATTGGAGGACATCATGTTAAGTGAAGTTAGCCAGGATCAGAAACACAAAAGAGGCATATTTTCTCTCATATGTGGAAGATAGATCCAAAGATAAACATATACATAAAAACAAGCATGATCATATACAAACTCAGATGTAGAACATGTTTGTAACAGCGGAACTACTCTATGGAACTCAGGGAAAGAAGGAAAGGAAAAAGAGATTGAATGATAGAGCATCAGTAATATTGCATACCATAAGATGTGAAGGTAGAGGATATAAGGATGTGTATTGAAAACTCTTTGAAAATGGAGGATGAGAGGTAAAGGGGTAAGGGAGAGTATTTGAAGGAATTGAACAGACCAAAGTAAAGCGCACCCACAGTGGGCCTACACTGAGACACCCATTTGACATCGACTTAAATGTTAATAGCAAAAACCAGGACTGTAAAATAGGCCAGTGGGGGGTGGGGGTGGGGAAGAAGATACCAGTGGGAGGGAGAGGATGAAGGGAAGAAATTAAGGTGACAGTACATGGTAGATAGACTTCAAATATTTATATAAAACAGAACTAAAAAGCCTCTTGGAATTGCTTTAAGTGGGATGGGGAGGGAGCTAAGGGGGAGAAACAATGGGGGCAACATAAATAATGTACAATAAAAGTCTAATTGGAATTGTCACTATGAATCCCCCATATAATGAATATATCCTAATAAAATTTATAATAAAGAAACACATGCCTCTTGAGTATAAGACAAGAATAAAATGTTCGTGACCTTATTTTTGCAGGTTTTTAAACACTTTCTTATTTACTTTTCTCAATAACCATGATACCACTCTCACCTGAAAATGAGTGGTAAGTTGTATCTGAATATTATGACAGGAGAAGATACAAGAAGATAAAATCCTGATTTGCTGCATTGCATGTAGTCTAAATCTCCACCTTGCTAGCCCTGTGCCTTCACTCTCACCTTTAATTCTACTTTTGATCACGCCTCATTTCCTTCTTGTCCTCCTTCATCATTATCCAGAACCATTAACTCCGAGTCCTGCTGCTCTTTGGCCATTGTCAGGTCACTGCTTTCTTCTTCTGAGAGAAATTAGCAGTCTAAGTGACTGATATTGCTGACAGCTGCTGGAGAGCGAGGAAGGAGTTGAGTGTGTGCCGTTAATTTTCCTCATGGACAACTTGTGTGAGTCTGGAGCACCACCTGGGAAGGGGCAGATTAGTAAGAAGGCGGAATCATGAATCTAATATCAATAGGAAGATAAGTCTTTAGGTAAGTTTGACATTATACATCATCTTAAAATGACTGAGAGACAATGTGTAATGGAAAAAATTATTGGTTACTTTTATTTGTCCCTAAGCCAGTTCTGAAATTTAAAATTTGTTTATAGTATATCCCTTTTCTTTAGGTATATAGCATATACACACAAAAGTATACATTTAAATACATACATACATATTTTATATATATATTCCAAATTGGTTTGGAACTGATGAACCAATCTCAGTCTCCTGAGTTCTGAGATTACAGATGTGAACCACCATGCCTGGGCCTTGCACTTTGCTTGTTGACAAACATAATACAATTGTGCATTCACCATGATGATCATGATATAAGGCATTTCAATCACCCCTCGAAGTCTTTACTGCCTTCTGATGGTCAATATTTACTTCCTCTTCCGCCTCTGGCAACCACTGAGCTTACTTCTTTATTGACAGTTTTGCTTTTTCCAGAACATAGTCATTGTATTTGGCTGCTTGCATTTAGCTTAAGGCTTCTGAAATTAATTTATGTTTTTGCAGATACAAACAAAACAGTATTAACAGTGTTGTTAAACAGTATTTAAGTGTAATATATACCACATATCTATTCTAATTTTTGGAAATTATGAGTAAAGTTGATATCAGCTTCCATGCAGAGGAATTTGTAGAAATATATTTTAATTTTATTTCAAGTAAATACTTGTGGAATTACTGGGTTGCATGGTGAGAATATATTTAGTGTTATAAGAAATTACCACACTGTTTTCCAAGTTGTTGTGTCATTTTGATGTACACTAGGTTTATGTATATGAGAGCTCTGACTGTAGAATGTCCTTGTTAGCTCTTGCTGAGGCCAGTTTTTTCCTTTTAATTTTATAATTCTATAATGAGTATAGTGATGCCTCATTGTGGATTTAATTTGCATTTCCTTCTTTCTTTCCTTCATTCCTTCTTTCTCTCTTTCTTGATCTCTTTCTCTCCCTTCCTCGCTCCCCTCTCCCCCCATTCTCTCTCTTTTGGCAGAAATTGGGGTTTGAACTCAGGGCCTCATGATTGTGGCTCTACCACACCCCAGACCTTTCTGCTTTTGGTTGCTTTTAGATAGGGTCACTTTTGCCTGGGTGGCCTTGAAACTTGATCCTCCTACCTCTGCCCACTGTGGACCCAGGATTATAGGTGTATGCCTCCACATCCAGCTTGTTTGTTGAAATAAGGGGTCACAAACATTTTCCCCAGGTTGACTACAATCCTCCTATCTCTGCCTCCCCAATAGCTAGGATTAAAAGTATGTGCCACCATGTTTGGTTCTTATTTCGCATTTCTTTAATGGCAAATTTATTGACTGTCTTTTCTATGCTTATTTGCCATTTTTATCTCAACTTTGTTGAAATGTCTGTTCAAATTTCCTAGCTCATTTTTCTAAACTTTTAAAAACTCATAATTAACAATTATGAGTTGATAACCAAATTATATTATGATAAAATTTAAATATAATTAATATATAAATATTTATCATAAACCAAATTGAGCTGAATAAAATAAAATATTGAGTTGTAAGAATGTTTAAAATATATTTATGTTTGACAAAAGTTATTAATTTTTTTTGTATTTCCTCCCAGTTTGTGGCTTGTCTTTTCATTTTCTTAACAGTAATCTAATAAGAATCTTAATATTGATTCATCATTTTATTATTAAATTAATCATTTCTTGAATGACATGCTTTTTAGGGTCTAAGATGTTTTTCTTAACCCATTGTCATAAGGATTTTTCTCTATGTTTTCTTATAAAATATGCCTAATTTCATGTTTTACATTCTTGTCTGTAATCCATTTAGAGTTGTCTTATGCTTTTGGTGTGAGGTATGGGCTAAGAAGTTTTTTTTTTTGTATTGTGATTCTTTTATACAAAAGCACCATTTGTTGAAAAGACTTTTACTCCATTGATTTGCTGTGAAAATAAGTTGACCATATGTATATGTAAACATATACGTGTTTCTGGACTCTACTTTTTATATTTTACATGAATACTGTATTATCGCAGGTCTATAGTTTAAAATCACGTAGTTCAAGTCCTCCACTTTTTTCTTTTCAAAATTGTTTTACCATATAAGTTTAAAGTAACCTCATCAATTTCTGCAAAAACAAATATCTTGAGATTTTTATTGAAATTGTGCTGAAACAATATATGAATTTATGGAGAATGCATATTTAACAATATTCACTTTAATCTGTGGACATATCAAACTTCCACTTATTCAAATTTTATTAATTTCACCCATTGACTTTCATGCTTTTATCATATAGAATTAAAATTATTTTTGTTAGATTACACCTATGAATTTTATGCTTTATTGTCTTATTATAAGTGACACTTTTAAAATTTCTAATTGTACACTGATAGTACATAGAAAGCATTTGATTTTTGCATATTTACCTTCATAATACCTTATTAAACTCACTCATTCTGGTATTTTTGTGGATTATTTGAGATTTCTATTTAGATAATCATGTTGTCTGTAATTAAAATCTGTTTTAATTTTCCTTTCCAACTTTTATGCTTTTTTCCTTGCCTTATCACAATGGATATTCAGTAAAAGTGCTAGGTGGAAATGGTAAGAGAAAAAATACTTGCCTTATTTTCTTTATAAAGTATATGTATTCAATTAAAAGTATAAAGATGATGGAGAAAGTCAAACTGCTATCAGAAACTTAAGTTCTATTCCAGATATAATATGAACTAATTGTGCATTTTTTGCAATTGCAACAAAAATCCCAAAGCATGAAGAGTGTTTAACATGAAATAAGAATACCATATTTATGGACTGGTGGAGTGACTCAAGTGGTAGAGTGCCTGCCTAGTAAGCATGAGTCACTGAGTTCAAACCCCAGTACTGCCAAAAAGAAGAATACCATATTTATATAGTATAAAATAAATAAGGTATCTCATTTCTCCATAGTGACTTGCTTTATATGAATGAGATATGAACAGTCTGAGATCTGGTTAGACTTCATGATCCATACACAATAACATTTAAGGACATCCCTACATTATTAGCTATTAATCAACAGCTCAACATTACTTGAATTTTATTCCTTGTCACATACTGTGTACACAGTATAAACATTCAAGTAATATTAAATTGGAAGTTATAAATGACAGTTTTCTCTGTAAATTCACTTAAAAGTGCTGTTGACTTACACAGTTTCAGTCTTTTTAGGCCCTGACTCTTAAGATTTCAGTTGCTGAGGGACAAATATAAATTATATAATCAGATTTATTATTTCAAAATTAGATTTTTATGGTTTTAAATTATAGAAATTAATTCATTATGTCTGATGTTTTTAGGTGAACTAAGAAATTTAAACTTTTGACTCTGAAGGACTAAAAAGGTGTTTAGAGAATGGTAATCCTCCCTAATGCGTCAAAATTTTTGAGTGAAAATTTCCTAAAATATTATAAGTTCAATAGAGAAATATATATAAATAAACATACGTATCTATACATTTTATATCATACTTTCTCAAACTTGGCCTTTTAAAAAATTTTTCAACCAGATGTATCCATTTATTTCAAGGGGATATAGATCATAATAATTAGAAGGGCAAAAAGAGTCAGTTCAACTGTTGATTACCAAAACAAGATTTTGTAGCCACAGTCAGGCCATAGTACAGAAAACTTTGCTGTGTTAAAAGAAAAACTTCCCTAAAATTTAAACACCATATGTGTGTGTGTGTATGACAGATATAATATAAAGCATATATATACTAGAACTTGGTCTTCTGAACTGAGATTTTCAGCAATAACAAGTAAAAAGTTAACATATGCTCAGCTTAAAAATAAACAGTCCTTGTAACCTTGGAGACTGGACAAGTGTGGAGAAGGCAGGGGTCAGAAGAAGACTAGGATGATTTTCTTCCTGGTCTCTAAGGAAAGCAGCAGCCATCCCGGCCCCATTTCCCCTCTCAAGCCCTTATTCTCCTGGCATTGCCATGGGCATGAGCAGTGAGAAGAAAAGAACTCAGATGAAGACTTATGGCACTCAAGCAGTAGATTACCAGTCAGGGAGTCCCTACTCCAACAATGATATAGAGCAGCTGCAAATGAAGAGAATTGTATCTTGGGAGGTTTAGGCAGAAAGAGGGCCTGAGAAAATCTCAGGTTCTATGTGGATCCCACAAATTCCTTTGTAGGCGGTGGTGGTTACAGAAGATCAGAGAAGATAAAATTAGCTGATGACTACAGGATGATCAACAGAGCAAAGTTGTAATCACAATTTGTAAGGAAATTTTCATTGTCAAGGAGAGGAAGGAGAAAATGGGTCTGATGTCCTTGAAAGCAATTCTCATTCTTTGCCCAGGCTGGGAAGCAGGTCACAACTGTATCAGCCGTGGACACTTCAGCAGCGGAGGATGGAAGATGATTCCCAGAGGCAAATGGGACACGACATTCTTCAGTGGACAGCATTTAAAGCTCCATGAAGACATCAGCTATTCCATGTACCCAGAATGATCTAGGAGGAGGCAGGGTTAAGACACACCTAAGAAGAATGAGACAGATTGGAAGGAAGATTAACTTTTACCTGGCTCCATGCTTATCCAAGAGAGAATGTGTTCCCTATCCTTAGAAAGCTTAAATCATCCTTCAGATACTGTCATCCAAGGTAAAGGCACTCAGGAACAAAATGAAGTTATGAACAATTTTTTTAAAAGATTTTTGTAATGTATACTTTGGGTTTTCATGTGAGATTTTGGCCTATTTTAACCTTCTTGATGAAAGTTTCATTTTTCCAAAGCAGGCAATTTTTTTCCCTTTATTCATTTATGCATACAATGTTTGGGTCATTTCTCACCCCTTCCCCCCACCCCATCCTTTATCCCCCCGCCCCCTCCCTTTCCCCCCTACCCCCTCGCTTACAGGTAGAAACTATTTTGCCCTTATCTCTAATTTTGTTGAAGACAGAGTATAAGCAATAATAGGAAGGAACAAGGGTTTTTGCTAGTTGAGATAAGGATAGCTATACAGGGAGTTGACTTGCATTGAAAAGCAGGCAATTTGTTTTGTGCCTATGATTGTGTGGCTTCTGGATCTCAGTGATGTCACTAAGATGAATGCATGACTTATTGGGAAATAAAAATCCTGTGCTCCACTACTTACCTCAGCCTTGTCAAATTGGAAGCCATGGACCCTTTGAAATATGACTCCAGTAAAAATATATTTGTGTCTACCATGAAGAATCAATTATGACCCAATTATGACCTACATTTTTAAATACTAAAACATGTTCTTCATTAATCCATATACTATTGAAGGCAAATTCTTAAAGTACTTTCATAATGAGATTTGTATGGGTTTAAGTTATATGATTAATCCAAGATGATCTAATTTTCCAGCCCTGTGTGAGTTAAAAATAAAATACTCTCATGTTTTGGATAATGTTCTTGAATGGGTGCATTGTCATGCCAGAACAAAGCAGAGCTGTGTCCTCTTGAATGTGGAGGGCTTCTGATTTCCTCAGATGTTAAAAATCCATGTCATGTATCTACTTATAAGTGGATCTGTATCAAGAACTTCTGTACTTTGGAGTGAGAGTTGTTATCAAAGTTTCAGGCTTTCCTCAATACCCATCCTAATTTTCATTGCAAAACTTCAAAAGAAATTAGCAAACAGTCAAAAATTACTCAAATATATTATTTCTCCTTATGCAAAAGTTTAGAACATAAATGAGATAGATTTGGGCTTAGAAGTAAGGACAAGGGTTGTTTTTGTGCCTCTTGCCAATTTCTGACTTACAACAATTTGCTTTGTGCATTCTCAAACTACTGTTTCTAGACCATCTTCATTTGAGAATGTGAGGAGAAGTGGACATTTCTACTCTAAATCTACTGAATCAGAAACTCTGAGCAGAGTGTGGTGCTATGTTCCCATCATCACAGCACTCTGCAGATGAAGGCAGGGGGACTGTGAATTTGAGGCAGGCTGGCCACATAGCAAAACCCTGTCTCAGAAATAAATAATATTTTAAAAGAAACTCTTGGAGACATAACATTTGGGTCATGGTTTGACAGATGAATTAGATGACTAACGGGATAATTAATTACAGAACAACTGGATAGAAAAGTATTTATATTTGTATTTCATTTACTTATGTTTTTATTTATTTTTATTTATAAAAATTGACATGTGCTGTGAAATGTTTAATTGGAACACAATGATCAGGTAACAAGTTATTAACAAAGTAATAAAGACCAGTTGGAAACAAACCACAGAACTTTAATTCTAGGTTACAAGCACCCTAGAAAGTATTGAGAAGGTACTGAGAGAGTGACCAGAGCTTCATTTCAGATTAAGATTACACCAGTTTGTCAATGTAGGATGAATTGGACAAGAGTAGACAAGAGAAGGCCTACTCAAGAGTAGGCTATATCCATAGCCTACAAGATGCTATGGATCTTTTCCAAAGGCAAGATGCTGCGGATATTTTCCAGTTAAGAATTGAAAATGAGGTAGAAAATTATATATGAGCATTTGTAAAATGAGAAATTGGGGGCTGACCAAATTTAGTGGTGGAAATACAAGATGATAAAGATGCCTCCTAAGGACTGCATGGTTTCAATAACATTAAACATTGAATAAAATCATTATGGGGTCTCTGAAAACTAGGGGAGAATGAGGTTTGAGGCTATTGCATTAGCTGATTACCTACTTACTCAATGAATCGTTATGGAGTGCCAATTCTGCTCTAGTCAGGATATATGGGAAATATAGAAAGAAACAGAAGTCTGTGTCTTCAAAGGGTTTATATTATTGTTTGGGGAGATATATAATTAGTACATCAACATAAAAGATCTATTTTTAAGTAAAATTATCCACTAAAATTGAAAGATTGTGCCTTAAGAGATTATTTCTTCCAAAAGAACACTAGACATTAAATTATAAGTATTTATGGAATCAGCAGGTAATTTCAAAAGCTTGGTGATCATAGATCATGACTCAAAAAGAAAGACATAGACAGTATCAGTTTAAAGGGAAGATACAAGCATGTTGATTAGCAAAAAGAATGAAAAAAAATTGGAGAGTGCTTTAAGTTGTGAAATAAAGGTAAAAATTAATGGAGCAAGTCCTGGAAAAGGAATAGGTTTGTAAGCATAGGAAAAAACATTAGCCTTGAAAAGGAAAATGGACTTCCTTTCTTTATTATAAGAATTGAGAACTTATAAGAGTAAGAATAAGATGATAGGCAGCAAGACCAAAAAAAAAAATGCAAGGTGGAGAATACCAGAAGGAGTGTGATTTGGGGAAATCTTTCGAAATTTTTTTCAGGTGGTGAAATTCTTCATCCTCATTCTGGTGAAGATGAAAGAAAGGGGTTGTACAACAAGGGGATTGGACTTTGAGCAAATGATAAAAGCTTTAGCACACAAGGGAGGTGTGAGGATAGGTAAGACACCTAAAAAATTTGTTAGCATTTGTTGCCCTTAACACAGAGAAACTAAAGCAGATACCTTAAAAGCAACTGAGGCCAACAGGAAAAGGGGACCAGGAACTAGAGAAAAGGTTAGATCAAAAAGAATTAACCTAGAAGGTAACACACACGCACAGGAAATCAATGTGAGTCAATGCCCTGTATAGCTATCCTTATCTCAAGTAGCAAAAACCCTTGTTCCTTCCTATTATTGCTTATACTCTCTCTACAACAAAATTAGAAATAAGGGCAAAATAGTTTCTGCTGGGTATTGAGGGGGTGGGGGAGAGGGAGGGGGCGGAGTGGGTGGTAAGGGAGGGGGTGGGGGTAGGGGGGAGAAATGACCCAAGCCTTGTATGCACATATGAATAATAAAAAAAAAAAAAAGAAAGGAGTTGTGAATCAGTCTCAAGAAAGGAAAAATAAAACTTTGGCGTGACAGCTATGAGAATCATAACTATAAGTATAGCACTTGACTTACAGAATTTGCTGGTGGTCCATCAGAGGCTATAATCCATGAATTTTTGGAGCCCGTAATCAATGTGACTTTCTTCAGTAACACCAGAAGAGAGGGGCTGGCTGGTGGAGTGGTTCAAGTGGTAGAGTGCTTGCCTAGCAAGCGTCAGGCCCCGAGTTCAAACCCCCATACAGGAAAAAAAAAAAAAACACAGATCAGAGAACATCTAAAATATTTAGGTTATTGATGACCAAAATTAATTAATTATTGACAAGAAAAAGAGTGTGGAAAGGCAAGGGAACCAGGAATTTTAAATGGTTAGTGAAATTGATACTGATGTAGACAAAGACAGATAGGAGAAAAAAGAAATATTTAAAATCTGGGAGGAAAAGTCATGGGTAGTCATGACAACATGACAAACTAATGTAGAAGGCAGCTGGAAGGTGGCAGTGAGAAGATTGCAGACAGAAAGAAAGAGCAGAAGCTTGGATATAGGGTTATAGAAGTTCTTACAAATAATATAGTCAGGATGAGGTGTTAGGCCTTAATTAAAAGTATTGTACACAGTAAAGATTTCAAAAAATACTTTTCAAATTTCAATCTACCATTTGTTTACAGATCTCTACATGAAATCCTAAGGTGTTAATTAAAGCCCTTATAAACATTTGCAAAGTAATTTCACCATACTTTGAAGAAATATGAAGAAGCACTTCATCTTTTGAATGTTATTTTTGCAAGTGACTGTTATCAACGTAAAATTATAAAAAGGAAATTTCAGATGTCTTCTCTGTGCTGTTGGCAACAGTCCTTTTTTTTTTGGCCAGGAAAGGAAGATGTGATTGAATTGTAGACTAGAAAATCCCCAAATGTGCCTCATGCTATATTTATGATGATTGAATTAAATTCCTTTACCCCTAGGGTTTGGTGATCAAGTTGCAGAACAAACAAAAACTAAAGAAGTAGAAAAGAACATTTTCTCTTAATGTGCTGCTTCTTAGTAGTGAAAATGAATTTTTAAGAGCTACATTATTTTGACTGGAAGAAACAAAACTCTGCAAGGCAGCAGGTGGTTATCATTTTGAAACAGAAAAATAAACACATATTCTGGTACCTTAAGTTCAAAGTGTTTTTTTGAATAAAGTCCAATTGAGTATCAATGTCTCTTGAGTATTAATGTCTGTGGATGTGTTCTGAAATGCTAACACAGTGACTGACTTCATCACTCTAGGTCTCAAATCTAGAGCTCTTATTCTCAGAATAAGAAACAAAATATCTTCCCCTCATTTACCCTAGAAAAGATACACTTCTAAATGCAACACCCACTGGGGGAAAACTCATGGAAAATATGTAAATGATAACTGAGGCAAAACATTCAGTAATGTCCATTCCTTCAGAGCCGTGCAAACAGTACTCTGTGGTTTCCCCATAACGAGTTCCACATTTTATATGAGTTATAAAATATCAAACTGACTGCACTGTTTAGTCCAATTTTATCACATCTCTATAGATGTTTATTTATTTCCTTCTATGATGGACGAAGTTTTTCCCTCTTATTTCTGGAAAAAAGAGGAAACTTTTTAATGTGACTTGGAAGTATTGCACACTTGGTGGTGTGCTTTGATAGTTATAAAATGGAAGCAGGTGGATCAAGCCCTGAAAATTACACATCACGTACAGACAGCATTCTTGCAGTGCATACTGCTGCATCCTGTCAGGTGTCCTTCACAGTATATTCTGTTTTATACAACACGGTGGCCTTGTGGAGAACAGGTGACAAATGAATTTGCCAAGTAAATGGGCATGATCAAACATTTTCTGGGAGGAACAGATTTCATTATGTAAATGATAGCAAAAGCGAGCACATAGGGTGAACTTTCACCAAACACTCTTATTTTTCTATGGGAAAAATAACACCATTATTTCATTTTTCACTTTGCACATGAGAAAACTGAGGTAAAGAGTGATTATATACCTTGCTCATGATCATAAAATGAGTAAGTGGCAAAGCCAAAATGTGAAACCACATAGTCTGCTCCCAAAATCTGGAATTATCTGCTTATTACATAAAGACCCCTGTCTTTTTTCTCCACCCAAACAAGAGGAAAAGAACAAAAATGACCATGTTCATGAGTTATATGATAAGAGAAACATTTTGGTATAGTATTGGATTTATTACCCAGGTTTAGCTTTTCAAAAGAAAACACTCGACATACTTTCTAGTAACTTTTAAAAAATAAGACAAAATAAATTGACCTTGATATTTGAGAGAGAAAATTTAATTATTTAGCAGTTACTCCTTGCCTCTTAACAGGATGTCAAACCTGTACAAAATAAATAAACAACAAAGAGAGTTTCTTAAGAAGTTATTACCACAACCTACTTTTCATTTAATTTCTGTTTCTTTCCTAAATGAAGCTTAATGAAAGAAAATTACAGACTTCATTGTGTCATAAGATTTTTTTAGCTTCCACACAAGGATGACATTGCAGTAAATAAGTAACCAAAGAGAAATAGATGAAAATATACTTTTATGAAGAATAAACAAAATACACTAAATGACATTTTTCTGTTAATTTATTTATGTGCTTCCAGATGTTTCTATACCTGTTTTTTCTTAAATGATAATGTAAACTAAAATTTCCACAAATATAACTTCCCACAGTTTATTATATGACATGCAAGATAGGTTTGCAGTCACTATGACAAAATACCAGAGATAATCAACTGAAGGAAGGAAAGATTTTTTTTGGTCCATGGTTTCAGAAGTTTTGGTGCATGGTTGCTGAGCGCATTACTTTTAGGCTTGTGGCAAGGCAGAAACAGAATGGTAGAAGAGCACGGCAGAGGAAAGTTGCTCCCCTTGTGGCAGCCAGGAAGCAGAGACAGAAAGGGACAGGGGTTGGAGACAAGATATACCATTTGAAAGCATGTCCCTATTGACCTATTCCTCCAACCAGGTTCCACCACCTAATTTCTATCACCTCCCAAGAATGATAACAAATTACGAATCCCTTGATGGATGAGTCCATTAATAAAGTCAATGACCCACTCACTTCCCCCAAAGCTTAGTAACCAAGCCCTTCAGGGGACATTTCGGATTCAAATCATAACATAAGGAATTTTTAATAACATAAATGAGCTTTTTTTTTTAATTTATTGAGACAAGTCTAGCTTTGTTGCCCAGGCTGTCTTGAATTCACCATATAGTACAGGCTGACCTCCAACCCAATCCTGCCTCAGCCTCTCAAGTGCTGCTATTACAGGTATGCACCACCTGGTCCAGCCATCATTGACTTCATCAAACACAAAACTACTTTCCTCAAGTTCATATAAATCATCACTGATTAAAATGTGCTAGGCAACTACGTAGTATAGTTTTTTTTTTTCCTTCAGGATGTATCTTCCTTCTTGAAAATGTCCATACATCATTCTAAGATCATGACAGATAACATGATTGTAAACATTTTACAACTGAGCTAGTAAGGTACGTCAAGGTTCACATAAAACAAAGTCTGGCAATAATTAGTAAAATGCTTCCCAAGGAAATGGAACACCCTCACACCTCAAATAGCTATTGTTAAATATTGAGAGAAAAAGGTATTTGGATAAAAATTGCTTGGCAAAGTCAAAAGTAGCATGCTCACTTTAAGATTCGGTTTAGCCTTGATAATTTAAAATGAAAGTCACAAACAAGAATAAAGACATTATCTACAGAAAACAAGGACAAAAATCTTTATCCTGAAGGCTTTTAAGATAAGAGCATTTTTCTATCTGCAGCTAGGTCTAAAAGTATCAAAAAGTAAAATTATTTCTAAATACATTTTTAAAAATTTTTCTGAAGGTTGCGGCACAAGAAACTTTAATTGAAGAGACTCCTAAAGCCACCTTCTTAGAAAGCTGAAAAGGCATATGATTGTTTTTATTGATTGGGAAGAAAAACTGAGGCTGCCTGCAATTTATTTTGCTGTCTCTATAGAATATTGTACAAGTGTTGAAAATATTAACATTAATATTTAACTTAGTAACTAAAATATGCAGATTCTTTAGGAGACAGTGACAACAGTCTCCACTGATGGGTAAGAGTATGCCCTGAGGTTGCAGCTGGGTGCTCTACCCTTGAAGAACATGTGTAGAATACACACAAGACACAGCTGCTCATATAAAAGTGGTGGTATATATAATAGGGCATATTAGGAAATGTACAATATCTGGGCTTTCCATCACCGTTTATTTATTGATCTCACAAACAATTCATATTGTACAAAGTGTGCATTGAAAGGGAGATTTTATTTTAGGGAAAGTGAATTTGAAGACAGAGAGAAAGAGATTATTTTTCTATTGGTCTAGCTAAGCTGGAGAGAATGAAGGAAGCATGGCTGAATAAAGGGATGTAATATCAATAAGAGCTTTTTTATCCTTTGTTCTAGCCCTGTTTGAAGGTCAGTAGTATTGCAGTTTTACCACGAAATGCTGCCTATGAGAATCCACAGCACATAGCAAAGATTAGCTGCAAGGCACAAAGAAAATTAGCAACAAGGCACAAACAAGATGCAGCTTCTGCATCTTGCTTGCTCCTTCTCCTCTTCCTACCATCCTACTTGAATTTACCCCCCTGAGTCTGTGGACCTAGAACAGGTTGTTAGGGTGTTGTTCTTTTATTTATAAGTGACAGGAGGCCACTTGGGCTATACATATCATCGTCTGGGGAATAAAGGTTGAAAATAAGGATGCATAGTGGAAGAACTGAAACTCCTAGGCATGTAACCAAGGTAAGATGAAATCATTAGGGTGGATATTAATTCATTAATTCATTATGACTTCATAATGAATTAATGGAATTAATTCTTCATAACTGTGAGAAGAAACAGGCAGAGACTGGGTTTAGGCTTCCACAAGTAAAAGAAGGTGTGGGGCTACCAGAAGCTGGGAGAGGACCTTCCCTTAATAGCTTCCTGCTAACACATTAATGTTGGAATTATAGCTTCCATAACTGTCAAGGAATATATTCCTGATGTTTTAACCTATGCAGTTGGTAATACTTTCTTATAGGAGCCCAAAAAAACTAATAAAATCACTTTAGCTTATTGTCCAATCCTGACCAAATATTTGTAGGTTGCCATACATCTAAAATATAGCCCTTTGCCCTTCACCTGAACTTGTGGGAGGACTTTTTCTTTCAGAAATTGTAGATGGAGCTGATGCTCTTGTTGAGAACATTCCTAGTAACTACTGCTAATAAAAATCTTCTCAAAAAGCAAAAACAAAAAGGTCTGGGGTTGTGGCTCTGTGGTAGAATGTTTAGACCAATGTGTGCAAGGCCCTAGATTTGATCCTCAGATTTACAAAAGAAAAAACAAAAATGGTGTGTTCCATTTTATTAGAGGTGCACAATTTATCCCTCATATTTTAAAAAAGAGAAAAGTTCCAAAAGGAAGAAAATCAGGGGTAGGAAAAGTAAAGGAGAATGATAGAGGGGGTGAATTCAACTATGATATATTGTAAGAACTTTTATAAATGTCACAACGTACCCCCAGTACAACAATAATAAAAAAGGGAGAAAATCCACTCTTTCTTCTAAAAGTAAAGCTAATGAAGTTCTTTTAAATATCATTTTTTTCTCTCCACACAGTTGTCACACTCCTTATAAGGGAACTGAAATACAGGAAGGATTTCATCCTTTACACTGATCATTACTCATCATTCTTTGAAGTCTTCACCTCTCATTAGCATCATAGACAGTGTGAAAACCTGAGCTGAAGTCAAGAAAGAGTCAGGCGCAATGTACTATCTAACTCGGTTACCTTTAAACATGATTTATTTTTCTTTTGCAGTACTGGGTTTGAACTTAGGACCTCATGCTTACAAGGCAGGCACTCTACCACATGAGCCATTCCTCAAGCTCAGTTGCCTTTAAACAAACCAGTACAGCCATGCAAAGCAATGATGAACCCCTGAGAAGACACCACAGGTTTTGTACTCTAAAATAGGGGTTGGCAAACGGTCAAAGTCATCCCTATTTTAATAAAGTTTCATTGTAACCCAGTTTGTCTCTTCATTTATATATTGTAGAAAGCTGATTTTGTGTCACAACTTTTGATGAAGACAGTATCATCTACAAAACCCAAATCTCCATCTGGCCCATTACAGAATGATTCCAGGGCCCTTTCTATTTCTCTACTCCACTGCCCCACATCCTCACTTCCTGTCTTAGGCTTTCATCACTGTGACAAATACCTAAAATAATTTACAAGGAGGAAAAATTTATTTTGGCTCATAGTTTCAGAGGTTTCAGACCATGTCGCTTGGCTCCATTGTTTCTGGGCCTTGGTGAGGTAGTATATCATAGCAGGACAGTGTGGTAGAACCGAGCTACTCACCTTATGGTAGCCAGGAAACAGAAAGAGACAGACAAAAAGGGGCCAGGGAAAAGATGTCCTTCAAAGGTACACCCCAGTGACTTACTTCTTTCAATCAGGACCCACCTCCTAAATCACCACCTCCCAATAGTGCTGTCAAATTATGACTCTGTCAATGGATTAATCCACTGCTAAAGTCAGACCCCTTATGATCTAATCATATTGGCTCCCTATTGGCTCAGTTTCTCTACCTTAAATTCACAACCTTAGGATAACAGCTGGTTTGGACTAGATATTTTGGATTTGATCTTCAATGCTCTTCCAAAAAAATAGCCCCTATTATCTAAGACCACAGTTCTCATGACCTCTTCCTTCCCATGTTCCTCCCTTCAAGACATAGCGGCATCACCCCAAGGAACCTGGTATCCCTTGAAGACAAGTTAAGACCTACTTCTGCCACCTGGAGAAACTGTCAGGATATCAGTGTGTGTTGGAAGTCACCTTTCACTATTTTTGACAAACTACCATACAAGTGTCTTTTCAAGATATAAAAGTAGCATAATAAGGAAGGGTGAATCCTTTCTGCAAGTGTATCTGAATATAGAAACTATACATGTCTATAGCCCCCACAATTATAACTGATAATCTTATACTATGACTGAAAAACTGCTCAGCAACAGTAAGATAAATACACAGTTTCTGGGATCCGTGGAGGCAAAATAAAAAGCTGGCACTCTATTATACAGACAAAGGCACAATATACCTTGTCACTGGCCCCAAAGACACACACTTCCTGATGACCCACAAAAAAAAAAAATCACAATGGCTTTGTTCTCACCAATATATGCTAATTTTATTACTATTTGTAGCAATTCACATGTGAGGTCAAAGACAGAGCAGAGATGCTGCCATATAGTATTCTGAGTCCAAACATCTCAAAGATCCCATAGACCTACCCTTTCCACAAACCATTTCCACTTATAGTGGAGAATTATGGCATGAACAAAACTAAATGCACATTTTGGCTTCTACCCTGCCAATAGTGTACTAGATCTAACATGTACTAGCCTGCCAGAGCCAAATGTTAAATCTTAGAAATTTTGTGAGCCATTTGATATCACACTGGTAGCTTAAAATGAACTATCTTGGGAGTACTTACTATAAAAATATCAGCAAATGCTACAAAGCAAGGTCTTTCTTTGTTAAGAGAGCCAGCTGGTAACATTTATCAGAATACCTCTGACTCTATTCTATCCACATTTCACCAGCCAAAACTGTCCTGTTATTTCAAGAAATATTCTACCTTTGATAATCATCTAGCACTTGATTACTAACTTCTAGCTACTTCCGGCTACCTAGGATTTCTGAATATAACTGTTTATCATCCTCTCCCTGCTCCAGAACACCAAAGAAACAAAGTCAGCTGTTACATCTCCCAGCAACACATCTGGTCTACAAGTCAGAGAATCTACTCTTATTACTCATGGTTATTATCATAATTATTTTGCATCCTCACCCCTCTTTCTGTAGATACTTCAAAGAAGTGATAAAATGTTTTTAAAAACAGAGTAAGTTTAAAAGTGGATTTTGAAAATACTTAGTGGTTAATATTTTAATTCCAGACTAATTCAAAAAGAGCACATTCCCCCTAAGAACTGTAGAGTAAAACTGATTCCTCAGACAGACTGCTTCTGCAAAGTCAAGAAGAAACAGCAGCTGTGAATTTTGGCCTCAATCCAGTTTGACAAATCGGGGATGGTCTGCTGCTGTCATGGAAATTTTAGTGTTCACGACTCCACTCTTTGAGATAGGTAGTTTATCCCTCATGGTTTTCAATTGGTTTGTCTCTCACAAAAAGGGAAATGAACTTTATTTTACATGTAAGCCCTTCTTGACTGCAATAATAATATAAGGTGATGAACTCTACTTTTCACTATTTTGGTAACTGTGCTCCTTTTGCCCCCTCCCCTATGTTTTTGTGCCCAATGAGACAAAAAGGAATCCAGTAATACCCACTTCTTATCCACAGATTCATTTTCCATGGTTTCAATTACCCATGATCAACCATGAAAAATCAAGTGAAAAATCAAATTAAGTGAAAAATCAAGAAATAAATAATTCATAATTTTAAATAACTTTTAATATAGTACATTATTACAATTGCTCTATTTTATTACTAGTGAATGTTCCTAATCTCTTACTGCATCTAATTTCAAACTAAACTTTATTATAATTATGTGGGAATAGGAAAAACATGGTAAATATAGATGTAGTGTCGTCCATAGTTCCAGATATCCACTTGGGGTCTTTGGATGTATCCCTCCAGATAAGGAAGGCAACTATGTTCATAGAAGGGTTGATTTTTCCATACATTGTTCCCAAGAGCTACACATGAAATGCTACTGTGACTAAAGAGTTTGCATGGATCAGCCATAATATATAACATGGATTGGAAAGAGCTTTTTCTTTTTCCCTCCTTTGTTAGAGCAAGCTTTTTCTCTCACTCCTGGCTATTACTGAACCTAACTAGGGCTAACTGGAGGTGACTGGAGATTCAGAAAAGACACAGGATAGACAGACAGAAAGTGGGATCAGGTATGTTGTGCACTTGGTTGGAGATGCACAACTCTCATTGCTTCTTTTCTCTATCTTTATTCTTTAAGGCCTTACTCCTTTTCAGTTCTTTAAAATCTTGCTTCTAAAGTCTTCTTTAAAACCTTGCTTAAAACCTCTTTCCTTAGACTCGCTCTGTCCCATGTTTTCTCTTGGCTGTTAATCTCTCTTAAAGTCTTCACCCCAAGGCTTTCACTGTGCCATCTCTCTTTAGCTTTCTTGGTGCTTAGACTTGCAAACAACAGCCACTCCTAAAAACTGCATATGCATAACTCTTACAGTCTCAGTCCTCTGTCTTGAACTGTCCCACGTTCTCTTTGATTTTTCTTTAGCTTAGCTTTTCTAAGGCCTATGTATAAAGCTCTTCCTTTATCTTAGCTTTTCTAAAGTCTATGTTTAAAGTTCTTTCTTTAGCTTAGCTTTTCTAAGGCCTATATTAAAGTTCTTGGTGAAGACTTTCTATAAACCCCTCTTTAGCAATTCTTTTCCCTTCCAAAAGTTTCCCACACCAAAAAGCCCCAAGCAAAAAGCAAAAGCTTCACATCCCAAGGCAAAAGCACCTCTTCCTCCTTCAGGGGGTATTTTATACCCAGTAGTAAACAGGGTGGAGCATGGTTCACAGGGAGGGGCATGACATTATAACAGGAGAAACCTGCATTCCTGTTTCTCTGAATGTAAACAATTCAGGAGACATAGTTGTTCTGTTTTTCCCTGTTTGTTGGCTGGAGCTGTGCCTATCTCAGCCTCCAGATAAAAGCAATTAAGCCGCATCTTGCCTTGCTTGTGTCCAGTTCTCATAGGCTTCGCATAATCTGCTCTCCACAATGGATCAGCCATAATATATAAATGGCTACCATTAAAGATTCATTCCTTTGGTTTAAAAATGTCTATGTAAAATCATTGACATTTTTATATGAGTCAATTGTACACACTTTATACTACAGTCTTTGCACAGTTCTCAAAGTTCATGAGGCCCTGCACTGCATTAAAGGAATCCATACATGGAATTTGGAATTGGCCACAAGAGATTTTCATGAGGGATACATGGCTCCTTCTAAAGTATCTCTGAGAATAGAACCAGAGCAGGTTTATGTCCATGCCTCAGGGAAACTGGTTACATAATATGCCCAAAACCACACAACTAGCAATGGTAGAGCTAAGAGCTAAGTCATGATATAATTCTAAACCTCCAGAGTCTTTTCCCTGGATGGTGTTCTTCGGTAAATAGAATTGAGGGATTAATCTCTGCTGATATGCAATGATCCCCAAGAATTATGGCATATCCTTTTCCTGAATGACACCTATTCTACAATATTAAAATGTTGTCTTCTGTTCAGGAGAAATCCTTGGTCAGAACAAACATGACCTAAGAATTCACCTTCTGTTTCCTGAAACCCATGTATTAGCAATGGGAAGGAAGCTGACAATGATAGCTTTCATTTAGTAGTATATGAATTCATTTCCCATGGCTGCTATAACAGATTACCCCGAACTAGGTAACTTCAAACAATAGAAATGTATTCCCTCATAGTTTTGGATGCATAAGTACAAAATCAAGATGTCAGTAGGGTTCCACTCCCTAAGGAGGGTCTAGGGGAAATCTATTCCATGAATCTTCTAGCTCTGGGCAGTGTCAGCATACCTTAGCTTGAAACTGCATCTCTCACTGCCTTCTTCTCTATGTGTCTGTATAACCTCCCTTTGCCTCTCTTTATGGATTTTAGTGATGTCATTTAGTTTCATCCAGATAATTCACTATAATCATCTTGTCTCAAAATCCTCAAATTAATTGCATTGCAAAGACTCCTTTCCTAAATAAAGCTTAATTTACATATTTCAAGGATTGGAATTTGATATCTTTGAGTGGCCATTATCCAATCTACAGCAGTATTATGTTTGCTAGAGTCTATTTTTCACTTAAGTACAGGGAATAAGGAGTGGCAGTTTGACCCTCGATCTCTCTTTGCTTTCTTGAAAAACAATAATGAGCTACTACTCGTAATTCCTTTTCCTCCCCATATCCACTCCCTACTGTTCCCCATACCACCTTCCTAAGTTGGGCATACTGCTGCATTTCCATGGTTCCCTAGACCCATTACACTGTATTTAGAGTATGGGTTAGTCATAGGCCTAAGTAACATTATCCTTAGACCCAGGCTACAAGTGTGCCCACCATGGATCCTGTATTTTGGAGGTCCCCTCTTTGGTCTTACTACTTCTGTGTCCATGCTCACAAGGCTGCCTCCATAGGATAAGAACTAGCAACCTGGAACTTGTGTAATCTGTCTCCCACTCTAGACTACATTCTGAGAACTTGAAATCTTGAAATTCCCTGTCCAGAAGGCCTCCAAATTTTTTCTTCCAAAAGTGGGCTGCACTGCCAGTGTGGACTCCCTCGGCTCTGGGAGATGCCTGAGATGAGGCCACTTGAGGAGTGGTTTCACTCTGATGGAAATACTAGAGTATCTGTGTATATGCATGCTATAGGCCAGAGGTAGGTGTGGGGAGTGATGCTGGAAGCTTATGGAATGGGAGCATTCATTCATTCTTGGCCATGAGGACAAGGATTGAGGCAAGGCTTGGCATGACATGTGCTGCCCTTGGCTTTTCCATGACACGGTAGGAGACAAGAGGGTACCAGATAATTGGGAGTAGCTGAGCAACTACTCTCATGAACTATAGTTAATTTCTAATAAACACTAAAAGTTTATGAAACATGCTTTAATATATATTAATGGCTGTAATGTTCATAATTTTTGACCTGAAAATTTTATTTCCTGGAATTTATCCTTAAAAGCATTTCAAAGTGCAGAAATATAATACACAGATTTTCATTCCTAATTTTTTTCCTTTTAAGAAAACAAAGAGAAACATCCCAAAAGCCCAATAACAGACAAATGGCTAAATAAACAGCAGTATATTGAAATCAATATAGTACAGCTTATAAACGTAATGTTTACAAATTGTTTTAATAATATGGAAAATCCTTATAAAGTTGAATAAAAAACAAAAGCAATAAGATACAAAATTATAAGTACAACATGGCCTCAACTACATAAAAATTAATTCCAGAAAAAAAAAGATTTCAAAAACATAACCAAAATGTTAATTGCACTCTGAGAATGAACATCTGGGTTATTTTTATTATGATTTATAATTTAATTAACAAATTATCTACAATAGCATATATTACTTTTACAACCAGATTTTTTAAAAGTCACATTAAAGAATCAAACACTGAGACCAATTACTGATGGCAGATTGAACATATATGTTTTTTCATTCCTTTCCAAAATCCCACTGGATAATAATAAATGGATTTTTAAAAAAATATAAAAAATGGGTGCTGGTGACTCATGCCCATAATCCTAGCTACTTGGAAGGCTGAGATCAAGAAGATCATGGTTTGAGGCCAGCCTGGGAAAAAGTTTCATGATACCCCCCCCATCTCAAACAATAGCTGGGTACACTGGAGTGTACCTATTCATCCCTGGTTATGCATGAAGCTGAGAATGGAAGAATCTCAGTTTCATGCTAGCCTGGGCCAAAAAGTTCCTAAGACCCCAGTGGAAAAAAGCTGGGTGTGGTGGTAGGTGCCTGTCATCCCACCAATGGGGGAAAGCATAAAATAAGATTGTGGTCTAGGCCAGGACCCTATCTCCAAACTAACCAGACTTTATCTCCAAAATATCCATATATGAAGTCCTGAGTTCAAACCCCAGTAGTGAATAAAATAAAAGCATAAACTTGAAAAGAGAACAGAAAAATAAGACAACATAAAAACAGTTTTGGAAACTAGAAAGCTGGTGGGTAAGAGTGGACAGACAGGTAAAGTGATCCTGAGAAAGGAAACTTTCTTACCAGTAGTGGAGGGAGCCAGGTTGGCCCATAGCACAGCTCAGGAACTAGGGGCACCCTATTCTGTGGGAGTGAGAAAACAAGGAGACAATGAGCACCAAGAGATCAAATGGTAATCTGTACAAAATGGATTTAGAACCTCTCCCTCAAAAAAAAAAACAGCTTTACCCTCCAAAAAGATTAAATCAGTAATATTCTGCACTCAGAATAATAGGCAAAGCTGAGGACCGGTGTGTTGGATTGAAAATACCATCATTAAGTAAATAGTGAAATTCCTGCTCATTTCCTCCAAAATGTTGGTATGAAAGCTCACACCTCAGAGAGGAAACCAAGCAAATTAAGAGAAAAGACTGACGTATTCTGGCCAGTGGGGAGTCTGCCACGGGTGATTCATTGGTAAGACTTTCCTACTTATGCACGGTCATTGACCAACCTTTCATTGCCTCATTCTTAAACAGGTGTGGAAGCCAAGAATCACAAGTCATTTGAGGAAAGTCCTCGTATGAAAGGGGGAGGCTAAGGAACCCAAAAAAGTAAAAGTTAACTCAGGGGGACAGAAACATTGCAGTAGTAGGCAAATAAAACTTTGTATAAGTAATCATTGAAGCCCTCTGAGAGATAGGTTAGTACACTTAATTCATAAAATAAGAACAGACGGTTATAAATATAAGAATTTGGGAGGAAAAAAGGAGAACTTTGAAGTTTAAAAATAATCAGAGAACAAAATGAAATTCTCCAAAAGTAATTTGGAAGCAAAATAACTTTTCAGAGGGTGACAGTGCTGATCATCAATCCCAACTTTGAGTTCAAGATCAGAATTCATCTCCTTGCCTGGTCCTGTCTGTATTCATGGATGTTGACTGTGGTTCGAAGAATTCATCTATGGCATTCTATCACTCTCTCTTAGAACTGTTACATCAAAGCACTCTGACTTCATGAACAATGAAACTTTATCGCCAGACTCTTCCATTTATCTGGAAATAGAAGAACAGGCTTCCCCTGCCTTCTCTTTCTTCCATCATTCTCAAATGCAGTCTATGTGATAATGTTGTAATACCAATTTCCCACTGACTGTTTTCCTTTCTTTTTTCCAGCAGATATACATGAAATTGGCTCCCTTTTATAGTCTTTGGAAACAGCAATTCAAATTAGGAAGAAATATTGACACGTTCTCCAAGGCAATACACAGCTCCATAGTAACTTTCACTAACAGCAGCCAACTCCATCCACACACAGCCCCACCATGAACCACTCTGTTCTTGGCGCTCTAATCCACCTGAGATCTTAATTAGCCACTTCTTCAGCACTCTGTGCAGCAGTTGTAGGTACTGACAACACAAGCTTGTCTCCTTTTATGTGATTGTTTGAAACATTCACAGCAGCCAAAGCTCAGATTTCGTCCTTTGATTCTAACTCATTTTCTATACCAAATTGTAGCAGTGTTTAAGTACAGTATGGCAGATCTGGGACTATGATAGCATTGCTGAACAGTGTCATTCTCACAGCCAGGGGTCCAGCTTTGTGGAAAATTAAAGACTTGCTTTAAAAAGCTTTTAGACTTTTAATGTGGTTGTGCTGAAAGCACTAACTTGTTTTTGTTGTTATTTTCTGACATGCACTGGGTTCTAGAAAGGCCAAATACTGGTGCCTAGTTGCATTGAAGCAGAATTATTATGTAAAACATCAGTTCTTTAAAATAGATGTGCTATGAAAAAAATAGCAAGAGTATCTTGCTACAAGTCCAACACCTGAACCTATCAAGTAAATGTGCTAGAGGAAGTCATCCACACCACTATGATGTCTAGTCAGTTAGAATTTATTTCAAAAATGAGTCCTTGAGTCAACCTAAACCCAAACCACATACTTTGCAATTTCTGAACTACAGACTTTGAAACGCATAAGTTTACTCTTATGAGATCTAAAATATTCATCTGATAGAGTTCACAAAATAATTTTGCATATATTTTCTTACTTAATCCTATTTGCAGCTCTGTGAAGTATGCAGAACAGCTCTTACCTCCAGTTTATAGATGATGAAATGGTTTCATATAATGAGATAAAACAAGCTTCCTTTAAATAAATGTCCATTCTGTTCATATATCAATGTTTCTAGACAAGGAGTGCTTTATTGAGCACCTGAAAGTAGCTTAACTGTCATCTCTGGAAAAATAAAAAACCTGAAGCAATTTCCACTTTCAAAAATATATTTTACTTAAGAGGTTTCAAACAACAATGTTTGCAGGAAAACACATATTGTAGGATACTAACATGGCAAAGATGCTGCTCTCCTTGGCTTTTTGTTTTTTTATTCATATGTGCATACATTGCTTGGGCCATTTCTCCCCACTTCCTCTGCCTGCTCCCTCTCTCTCCCCACCCCCCTCACTTCCAGGCAGAACCTGTTCTGTCCTTTTCTCCAACTGTGTTGAAGAGAAGACATAAGCAATAATAAGAAAGACCTAGCATTGTTGCTAGTTGAGATAAGGATAGCTATATAGAGAGAGTCCTAGCATTGCTTCCATGCACAGATGTATTACAACCCAAATTGATTCATCTCTACCAGACCTCTTCACTACTTCCTGGTCACCTTCTCATATTGACCACTGTCATTTTAAGATTACTATTTTATCTCTTCTGCAATGGGCACATCAAACACTTTCAGGTTTTTGTTTCCCACCTTTCCCTATTCCTCTGTATATGTCCTCCCCTTAGTATGTGACACATGTCTAGTAATATTATGGCACTTGTTTTAGACCTAAAGTCCACATATGAGGGAGAACATACAATTTTTGGCTTTCTGAGCCTGGCTAACTTCGCTGAAGATAGAGACAAATTATCTCTTGACTCTTTTGCAGGATCTAAGTCATCCCATGGAGGGAATTCCAGCTTAGCTTGCTTATTTTTTTTAATAATATCTCTATCCCAGAAACCAACAAGTAAATAAGCTAAATCCTAAAAGTCTGAGTATACTAGGCAGATCTACTGTATAAAGTATTATAATTTGAAGTATTAAAAACTATAAAAAAAAAAGTTCTACTATTTTGAATTACACATAGCAACACAAAGGATGGCAAAATAATGACCTTAGTGGGGAACTAAGAAAAACTTATTACTAGCAAATAAAGTGCTTCCTATAGTGGTTGGCTGTGTGTACACAGCTTTTTGTGACAATGATGGCCATGTTGTTTGGTAATCATCTGTTTCTAAGTGTAACTATTTCCACCTCCTGCCCCCAGCGTAGGGTCTGGATCCTATTCATCTTTGTACTGCCAGAGCCTGTGTGGTACATGTATTGTGGGGACTTGATAAATGTTTGATGAATAAGTTAATTAATGAATAAATAAACTGCAGCTAAATGATTGCTGAATGTCTCTTGGCAAAGAAAAAAAGCACAAACTGTAGAGTCAAAAATACTTGGGGTTACTTTCCAACTCAGCAAGGCAGTGGCTCTGTGACCTTCAATTCCCCAATCTCTCTGAGACTGGCATATCAACTGTAAAGGAAATTGTCACTCATGACTAGTTTATGGGGTTGCTCTGACAAGCAATAAGAATACATGTAAATAACTCACACATTCACTTAATTGAAGTAAACAACAAAACTGTTTTTCTCTGACACCTTGTAAACACTATAAATATACTCTAGCCACAAAAACATCTTATGAAAAAGCTAAAACTTCAAATCTCAAGAAAACGCAGCCCTGAGTTATCAAATACTGAAATAAGAGAGTTCAATGAAATTCATTGTGCTCTTTTAATCCAAGAGAAAAGTAGTTAATTAGAAGTATATACTAGCAACCATTAATTGGAAATAATAAAAGGAATAGTGTATATAAATTATAATCTACTAATATATCTCCATGAATATTGCTTTCTTGTCAGCTTGATTATTAATTCATGGAGATTGAATATTCCTTTAACTGCTTTAAAACTATTAAATTTGTCCCCGTCATTGTCAAAATTTGGATTCTGGGGCAATTCAATGACAGAAAATTCTAAACAGAAAATATAGTTCATGTAATAGCTTAGAAGCCATGTATAAAGCCAAACATGATTGAAAGAAATGAAAGCAAAATATGTGCAAAACCTCAGTAGGAATTCTGTATTCCCATCATTGCAGAGGATGAAAATCTGGCTTAGTGTGATTTCTAATTCTCTACAACTCCTTCCACAAAGCAAATGTCATGATTGAAAAATTTGGCAATTGCTTTAGGGGAACACAAGTTGTCCGGATCACTGGAAAATGTTTTGGCATTTCAGTGACCCTTCCATTCTGTTTTGCAAAAGAAGTTCCAATTAAACTCTGAGCTTTCATCTTATTTACTATACTGGCCTGGAAATGAAGGCTGAGAAGTTGAATGCTGTTCTTGCTTTGGGAGTAGGGCTGAACACCCTGCAAAAAGAACTCTAAGCCACCTCCCACAATGAGAACTTATAAAAAAAATGCTGTTTTTCATGAAGCTTACCACTTTCCCCAGCACTTTTTTTTTTTCCATTTGGCTGAAGCCCAACACAGATGTTCACTTTGGCTGACAGTACACAGGGAAGAGCCTAATGTTGGAAGGTTCTGGTCTTGGTTTTGCTGCTAATTTATCATGTAGCCTTGAATAAACTTAATCATCTCTAAGGACCAGCTTTCTTATTTAAATGAAGGGGCTGCGCAGATGATTTTCAAGGCCCCTTCCTCCACTAATATTTTGTGGTCTGTGCATTTACTGTCCAGGGGGAAGGAAGGAGAAGGCACAGGAGAGAACCTGTGCAATGATGTGATTCCCCAGTGCAGTTAACTATCTTCTTCCTCCAGTGAAAACCCAAGTGTCAGAGTGTAACAACCGAAATGTCTGGGCTAGAGTGGCAGACACCACAGATGCTCACCCCAGAGTTCAGAACAAGGCAAAGACCACAAGGCACAGGGTGTTTTAGTGATGTAGACAGTGGTTTCAACTCCACACCTGTTGAAAAATAATACTGGATACTTCTACTTCTTCTGTTGAGCTAATTGGAATCTTTCCTTGCAGGTAGTTGAAATCATACCAAGATAGCTTAAGGAAAAGGGAGGAATAGGTACACAAATACATACATAATCTTATATAAGGATAGAACTGCAACTATGAAACTGAACCCTTAAGGAGCCTAAGCAATATTGTCTCTACTTCTTTCTGCATATCTGATTTCTCCCACATCTCCTACTATCCTTTTCCTCCCTTCTATCATTCCCCTCTTCCTGCTTCTTTGTCTCTGTCTCCTTTCTTCCCCCTCCATCTCTCTTTCCCCATTTCCCTTTTCTCCCCTTCCTGCTGTCTCTCATAGGCTTTCTTTACACTCCATCCACATAGAGAAATATGGACCAACTGCTACCATTCTTGTCTTTGCATGTTATAGTTCTACTAATTTTTAGAGAACAACTGGCCACACCTAAAGCAAACTTCAAATTCTAATTTCTATGAACAGAACAACTGAATGTACCAGGTGTCTTTGCCTTGTGCAAACAACTGTGGAAAAAAACCAAAAACCCCTTCAGGGGCATGTGAAGAGTCAACAGTTCTAAAACATCAAGTGCAAGGCCTAATCTTGCTAAGCTCTCTCCAGACACAAAGAACACTTCAATTGCAGGGTTTGAAATTAGTTATATGAACATTCAAGCTCACTAATCTTTGTAATATAGTTGGCAAAAACATATTTTTTAAAAACTGTCAAGGTAGATACTATTCAAGTAACGGTACATATTAAGCATAGTTTCATCTAAAGTGATAGGTATTTAAATGCCCATCAAGATCTTATCTGAATTAGTTGCAGCCATTTGGCTTCTATAATCAAGCATATTGTACTCTGGAGACAATTTTTTCTGGAATTCTTCTTGAAATAATTCATTTCCTAATTAATATAAAATACTGTGCTCTAGTTTCCTTATAGGTCATGTTTACAGATTGTATTCTATAAAGAATCTTTACCTATGTCATGACACTGAGGACAGCTTGAGAAAACATTTGCAGGAGAAAAGAAACAGCCAGAGATATTTGAACACTCTTTTATTCAACATCAAACTAATATCATTCGATTCTATGAGAGATTGATAGAGCCCTTGCTTTTTTAACAACCAAGGCATATCAATTTATGAATATTTTACTCCTTTATTCACCCAACAAGTAATTAGTTGCTATAGATTCTACAAAAATAATAATTTTCTGGATTTTTCCATAAGCAATCAGGTTGGTCATTTGTCACCAAAAGAAGAATATTCACTATGCGCAGCTACAAGTCACTTATATGTCACTAAGCATCTACTGTAAATATATTTTCACCATTTTATATACTTTTGAAATCCTGAATTGAAAATAATACATTGTAAAACAATTTGAGTACTAGAAAAATGAATGCAGCAGAACATAAAAGTCTCTAGTAACCCCACACTTTCCTCCATTAAGTTTGATTATAAATCCTACCAGATTTTTTGTATGCATGTTCTAAGACAAAATATATGTGCACGTAATTCCAAACAAAAGACTCATACACATATTTTTATAATGGAATCAAAATATACATATTATCCACCAATTTACTTTAGTTGGTTATCAATGTATTGAAAACATTGTTGTTATCTACCTCAGTCTTTTAAACAGCATTACAGTAGTCTGATATATGAATGTAGCAAATGGAACTCAAACAATCTTTTATCAATATTGTTTATTTTCATTTTTCCTCTACAATGTTACTGTGAACACTCTTAAATGTATACTTTTATACTAGAATCAGCTTTTCTGAAGAATGAAACTCTAAGCATGAAATTGATAAATCAAAAGGTAAACACAGTCACAATTTAAGTAATAACTGTCAAGCTGCTTTCCAGAAATCTTTTACTAAACTGTATTCCTCCTAAACTTCGTGGCAGTGTTTGGACCCCATATCCTGGCCAGCACTAGGAGTCTAGTAAATCATTGCTACCTGACCAGATGAAAAAATGTTATTTCAATGTTTTAATTTGCATTTCTTGGCAAAACATATTTATCTGAGTTTATTTGGATTTCTGACACCAAGTTTATTATTTTTTGCTTGTTTTCTAATGGATTCATTTTAATATTGATTTTAATGTCCTTTATACAACATTATTTTTAACCCTTTGTTGTCTGCCATATATTGCCCTTCATATAACGTTTTGTGACCTTTATTTATCTTTTAGCAGGATGATTTGGAAAGCATGCAAGGAAGTAAAATTTTTATACAATGAAGTGTACCAACTTTTTCCTTCATGTTTTCTGGATTCCATGTCATATCTTCATGCATTTGTCTTTTATGCTGCTGTAACAAATTACTACAAATCTAGTGACTTGAAGCAACACAAATTTATAATCTTTTTGCTAGAGCGGTCAGAAATCTTAGAGGCAATGGCAAGGCTGCGTGCTTTCTGAGGCTTTCAGGTAGAATCCATTTTCTTGCCTTTGCCAGGTTCAAGAGGTCACCTATATCCTCTCTCTCTCTCTGTCTCTCTCTCTTCTGTCTTTCCCTCTCTCTCTTTCTCCAACTTCTGCTTCCATTGTTACATCTCTCTCCCTCCCTCCCTCTGATCCTTCTGCTCACATTTTATAAAATCCTTGTGGTTACACTATACTTACCTGGATAAGCCAGAACTATCTTTGCATCTCAACATGCTCTATTTAATCATATTTACCACATTCCTTGGCTGTGTAAGGTAACATATCATAGGCTTCGGCCATTGTTCTGTTATATGTCTCAACCAAAACATTATTGATATCAAAACCCACATTCTAGTAACTTGTGATTTTAACTGTTATAATTTAAAACATCTCAAGTTTATTTCAATATAGTATACCATTTAGTAAGCCTCATAAAAGATAAATAAACTTACCTCACTTATTTCTTACATTTCCAGTATCCTTCTTTGTTTGTTTAGATAATAAGCTTATGAAAATGTCATATGACAGAGATAGATAGACAGACAGATAGACAAATGAAAAGCTCTCATGACCATGCAACTCTCTCTAGATATTGTCCACCTACAAGCTTAGTTTCACAATGAAGTTCTCAGGAGGATCACCTGCACTTGTGGTGACACACCTTCACCTTTCACTCTTCAGCCCATTGACAACAAGTTTCCACCATCTCAGACCACCTCTCAATTTCCCAAGTTGTCCTACGGCCTCTAGTCTCATTCTCCATCCTAATGCAATAGTCAGAATGTCTTCCTCCAAATTCAAACCAATCACGTCACTTTCTACCTTAAAACCGAGAAAAACTTCCCTGTTACCTGCAGGATGAAACACAAATTCCATTGTGAAGAGTGCCTGATCCTGCAGGTCTGGCCCAGTGAGAACTTTGATTTCCCTCCACATACCCTCTGTATTCTATCCACACTGAGCAACTCTCAGGTCTGTCTGGGCCCAATGTCTTCTCTCACCTTCATATGCTCCTTTATCTGGAATACCCTTCTCTTCCTCATATGTGCCAGGCAAAGGGTAATCATCTTCCAAGACTCAGCTTCCTGCATGGAATCTTCCATAAGCAACATGTGAGCCTCCAAAGTCACATCAACATAGACTAGCAACCCCCTTTCTCAGTACCTTTTACATTTTCCATAGACTATAGAGACTATATACTCTTTCCAATTTGATTAACTTCTCCCTTTCAACCAATCAAAACTAACATACAGTTGCAGAAACACAAACTGCTTGCCATGCAAATGATTTCTGAAGATAATTTCCTTACTACCTCCCCTTTCCAACTAATTGCTCTACTTAAACCCTTTTACATCTGTCAGGCATATGAGCAAGGGAAAGTTACTAGTCCACATATATAAATAAAGAAGGGACTGATTATAAGAATTAAGTGCTTGTTGGAAGGTCTAGATGAAGAGTCAGTCAGGGGTATGCCTTGGCAAACACTGGGTTCAAGAACACTCTTCCACCGAGATCACAAGGACTCTGTCATTGACCTAACAGCTGTAGCCCACCACAACAGCATTGGGACTTTCAAATGCAGGCAAAAGGTTGATTTCAGCTGCTATGACTATCTTTTCACATTCACAGCTCTGGTCCTTGTTTGCCAGCCAGATCCACAAGAAAATACCTCTGCCTCCCTTCTGCTCTCTAAGTCCCATGCTTAATGTATAGATTTGGTGGAACTAGGTTTTACTGAACCCATTAACTACAAAGGAGTCTGAAAACTAGATGTTTTCCTTTCTAGCTTTTAGCAACATAAGTCAAAACATAAAAAGAGACATATGACAGGATGTACAAAGGGGTAGAAATGAATGTTTGGCAATTGGTCCATAAAATTTTTTCTCCATCCTACATCTCCCCAGGAAAGAAAAAGTGTTTACTGGACTTTTGTTGTTGTTGTTGCATTGTCTTGAATTGAATCTGTTTAATTGTGCTCTCTCTCACTATTATTTCTTATACTTTCATCCCATATACATTTTCCTCTCTTTCCTACCTTGTTTCTTATCTCTTTTTCCTTTCCCCATCCTCCTTCTTTTTCTTACTAATCACTAATAATTTTAGTTTTAATAAATTTTAAATGCCTAGTTTATTCTATAAGTATCCTAGTTCATTTCTTTTCTAACCTTATTGATATTATAATTAATGTTTCCATTTTTTACTACATTTAAATATCTGGTTTGATTTTGAATTGTTTTATTACTTCTGTCTGTTTTCTCACCTCTTAGTGTGAATCATGACCCCAAGAGAAGGTTACACATAGATAAGGAAGAAAGACATAATCATGAGAACTTGAGAAAGAATTCATAAAAGGAATAGATGAACAAATTAGAAAAGAATCAAACATGTTCAAGTCAATAAACCAGAAAACCCCTAATATGAATAAGGGAGAAAAACAAAAAGAACAGACCTTAAATCTGACATAAAATTATCACAGAAATCATCAGAAATCTCTCAATAACCCTAAATGTAAATGGTCTTAACTCAAACCAAAAGATGTAGGCAGGCTGACTGGATTAAAAACATGATACAACTATTTGTTGTCTGCAAGAAACACACCTTACAGGCAAAGATATACACAGACTGAAAGTGAAAGAATGAGAAATGATATACCAACCAAATGTAATCCAAAAACAAACAGGAGTCACTATATTAATATTTTACAAAGTAGACTTCAACCCTAAATTGGTAAGGAGAGATAAAGAAAGCAATTACATCTAAGAAAGGGAACAATCCATCAAGAAGATATAACTATCATAACTATACAAGCACTGAATGTCAGGTCACCCAATTTCATAACATAAACACTAATAGGTCCAATACAATAATAGTGGGACATTTTACTAAACCACTCTTATTAATAGATAGATTATTAAGACAAAAATTAACAAAGAAATTTCACAGTTAAACTCTATAATAGATCTAATAGACTTAACATATATCTACAGAATATTCCATTTAGCAGCTACAGAATATACATTCTTCTTAGATGCCTATGGATCTTTCTGCAAAATAGGTCATATTTTATGCCACAAAGTAAGTCTTAATAAATACAAAAATAATTGAAAACATTTCTTGCCTCTTATCAGATCATAACAGAATAAAAGTATAAATCATCAGCCTGAGAAACTATAGAAAATACACAATTATATGGATATTGAATAATAAACTTGTGAGTGGTCATTGGTCCATTAAAGAAATCAAGGGGAAATTAAAAATTTTAAAGAGTCAAAAGAAAAGCAAAGGGAATTATAAAAAGGAAGGTTAAAGCTATGAATGTCTACATTAAAAACTCAAAGAGACCTCCAATAAACAACCTAATGATGCACTTTTAGATATAAAAGCAAGAACAAACCAAGCCTCAAGTTAGGAGAAGAAAAGGAATAATAAAGATTATAGCTGAAATTAATGAAATCAAAACCAAAAGAACAATACAAAAGATCAATGAAACAGAGTCAGTTCTTTAAACAGATAATATAGACAAATCTTTGGCCAAACTAACCAAAAGAAAGAGAGAGAAGATCCAAATTAACAAAATTAAGAGATAAAAAGGGAGATATTACAACAGATACAACTGAAATCCAGAGTATCATTAGAGAACATTTTGAAAAATTCTACTCCAATAAATTAGAAAATCTAGAAGAAATGGAAAAAATTCTGAACACATATGACTTATCAAAATAAAACTAACAGGCTAGAAAAAACTTAAACATATAATGAACCTATAATGAACAATGAGACTAAAGAAGTAATAAAGAATCTCCAAAGAAAAGCTCAGGACCAGATAGATTCACTACTGAAATCATCACATCAACCTTTAATAAATTAACACCAATGTTCCTCAAACTAGTTCATAAAATAAAAAGAGGAGGAATACCTCCAAATGCCCTAATAACAAAATCAGATAAGGACACAACAAACAAAGAAGACTATAGACCAAGTTCCTCTCCAACACTTGCCAACAATCCAAATTTAGGAGGACCTTTGAGATTATTGGCTTTTATTTAGTTCATTAGTGTGTATTAATTGTACAACATAAGGGGTTTCATTATGACATATCTGTACATGCATATATGTATTTTGATTGTATTCAGCCCTCTATTACCCTTTCTTTACACTTCCCTTCCCCCTTTCTCCTGCCACATCCCCAATAGTAATCCTTTTACTTTCATGTCCCCCCTAGATTCCACATATGAGAGAAAACATGTGGTACTTAGTGTCTTTGTGTGCCTGACTTATTTCAAAGGCATTATCTGCATGTATTGAAATGACTGTGATGTTTGTATCTAATTCTACTTTTATGCTGTATTCCATTTATTGATTTGTATATATTGGATCAGTCTTCCATTTCTGTTATAAAGCTCTGGTGTATGATCTTTTTAATGTGCTGTTTAACTCAGTTTCCAAAGATTTTGATGATGTTTGCATCTATGGTCATCAAGGAACTTCATGACAAAAGCCTTAAAGAAACTAGGAATAGAAGTATCATATCTGAGCATAATAAAGGCAATATGCTATAAATTGATAGCCAATGTTATTCTGGATGGTGAAAAAGTGGAAGCATTTCTTCCAAAATCAGGAATGAGACAAGAATGTCCACTTTCACTGCTCTTATTCAATATAGCGATTGAATTCTTATTCAGTAGTGGTAGAATAAGTCAAGACAAAGAAATAAAAAGGATATAAATAGGGAAAAAAAGAACTCAAATTGTCTCAGTTTTCAGATGATATAACCCTATAATTAAAAGGCTTGAAAGACCTCAGCGCAGACTCTTAGATCTGGTAAGCACTTTCAGCAATGTAGCAAGATACGAAATCAACAAATAAAAATATGTAACTTTTCTGTACACCAACAACAAACTCACTCAAAAGTCAGGAAAGTAATCCACTCATAATTGCCTCCAAAAAAACAAACAAAGCATAAACTTAACCAAAGCTGGTAAATATCTCTCTAATGAAAAGTATGAACCACTGAAGAAAGAAATTGTGGCAGATATTAGGAGATGGAAAAACCTCCCATGTTCATAGATCAGCAGAAATAATGCTCTCAAAATGGCCATATTACCCAAAACAATCGCAGATTCAATGCCATCACCATAAAAATTCCAATGACATCCAGCACAGAAATAGAAAAAAATCCTAAAATTCATATGGAAGGAAGATGACCCTGAATAGCAAAGAAATCTGGACCAAAAGATCAAGGCCAGAGGTAGCTCAATACCAGAATTCACACTATACTACAAGGCCACAGTGACAAAATCCACCTGGTACAGACACAAAAACAGAAATGTAAACTAATTAAGTGCTGGGAAAACTGAATATCCACATGTGCAAGATTTAAATTATATCCTATCTCTCATCCTGTTCAAAAATTGATTTGAAATGGATCAAAGACCTTCATGTAAGACCTGAAACGTTAAAACACCAGGAGAAAAACATAGGGCAAACACTTCAAGATACAGGTGCAGATATAACGTTCTGAATAGGACTCCAATAGCTCAGGAAATAATAGCAAGAATTGACAAATGGGTTGCTTTAAGTTAAAAATGTTTCTGTGTAGCAAAATAAAACAATCAGCACAGTGAAGAGACAGCCTGCACAATGGAAGAATATCTTTGTCAGCTATCTAACAGGAGATTAACATCCAGTATATGTAAGGAACTCAAAAACTTAAACACAAGAAAAACAAGTGCCCCAATGAATAAATGGGTAAAAGAACAGTTTCTTTCAAAAGAAGAAGTACAAATGGTCAAAAAGACATGAAAAAAATCTTTCGTCACCAGTGAAAGGAAAATCAAAACTACCTTGATATTCTCTCTCACCCCAGTCCAAATGGTTATCATCAAGAAAACAAAAATGGCAAGAATGTGAGTAAAAAGGAACTCTTACTCACTGTTGGTGGGATTGTAAATTAGTCTACCCACTATTGAAATCAGTATGGAGGTGCCTCCATATTTAAAAGTGAAACTTCCAGCTATAGCACTTCTGGATATTTACCCAAAAGAATCAGTCTTAGTCCACAGAGACATCTGCACACCCATAGTTGGTTATCACAGCACTTTCACACTGCCCACTTTAGGCACCCTTCAACAGAGGAATAAATAGAGAAACTGTGATAAATGTACACAATGGAGTTTTTCAACAATAAAGAATGAAATCATGCCATCTCTGGCAAAATGGATGGAACTGGAGATTGCCATATTTGTGAAATAAGTCAGGCACACAAAGACACTAAGTACCACATGTTTTCTCTCATATGTGGAATCTAGGGGGGACATGAAAGTAAAAGGATTACTATTGGGGATGTGGCAGGAGAAAGGGGGAAGGGAAGAGTAAAGAAAGGGTAATAGAGGGCTGAATACAATCAAAATACATCATATGCATGTACAGATATGTCATAATGAAACCCCTTATGTTGTACAATTAATACACACTAATAAACTAAATAAAAGCCAATAATCTCAAAGGTCCTCCTAAATTTGGATTGTTGGCAAGTGTTGGCAAGTGGTCTGCCCAAAAGTACATATTTAATGGCAGAGAGAATAGTAATTGGGGAGACAGGAGTCAACTAACAAACTTTCCTTTTTTCCTGAACCAAAAGACCAACTCTGTGAGCCCTCAGGACGGGGACAGGCAGAGCGCAAGATGTCCAAGGAGGGGAGGGCAGAGAGGGAGCTGTGGAACCGAAAGCCTTGCTTCCTGTGGGGGCAAGTCAGACACCCCCTCCTCAAGCATGGCTCCAGTGCTGGTGCCCAGTCCTTCATGAGTTAACACTTTTTTCTTGGAGGTCCTGAAGCCTATGGACTTCCTGAAACCTGTGTCAGAAGCACTGGGTGGAGGGAGAAAGTTGTCACCATGGCCATTGGTGCTCCTGAGTTCTTCCTGGGGTTGTCTGTCCTGGACAGGAAGAGGGCACAGCAGAAGCAAAAGACCTGAAGGTGGGAGGAGAGCCATCTTGCCTGCCAGAGCTGTGCCCCATGCTCTCAGCTTTGAAGCCAGGGATCTGGATTAGGCTCAGAGCTCATTGGGGGAGCTGCTTGGCAGCAAGGAAGCCTTTTGGATGCTCACTTCCTCCTCAGGGCTGGGGTCTTCCTCAACTTCCCATCCCCCACCCCCACCCCTAGTTCCTTCCCCTGCCCGATGCTTCTGCTCCTACTACCCAAGGCTTAGCCCACTACTCTACTTCTTGTATTTCTTCCTTCCCAAGGAGGCTTGTCCCACTTCTTGCTGGGCCACTAGTGCCCTTGCCCCTCAGCATCTGGTTGGCACAGAAATCAGTCAGGTCCTCCTCCTGGTTGTTCCTGTATCTGTCCTCCATAACCCCAAACTCTTCTGCCAACACGTCTCACTGCTTCTTGTCTGGTACACTTAGGAACCCCTCTCGCATTTTACTATTTTTCTGAAATTTGTGAAGCTTTGATCTGCCATTAGTCAGGTTTGAGATTCAGTTGAGTAAGTCTAAATGTCTGGTTTTTTATACCCTATATCTAAACTGATTGAACTGCATAATCTGTATAACAGTTCAATGGTTCTGTGAGTTTTTATGGACAGTTATAGAACTGTGAACTCTGAAGGATCAACTGTACTTTTCAACATTAGCACATGAGGAGCAAAAATACAGTA
Source organism: Castor canadensis (assembly GCF_047511655.1). NCBI lineage: Eukaryota > Metazoa > Chordata > Mammalia > Rodentia > Castoridae > Castor > Castor canadensis. The sequence goes on along the minus strand of NC_133395.1, from coordinate 32,670,763 downwards.
TTTTTATGTTCCTTTCTAAGTGAAAGTAGCAGCAGGCAGAAACAGCAGGAAATCACTACCTGTTCTTGCCAGAAGGCAAAGAAGCGAAAGGGTTGGGGGTTGAGAGTGGCAGGCAGAGGGCAAACAGGGCTCAAGAGGAAGCTGAAAAGGCACCATAGGCAAGATGGGGAGGTGTTTAGAGCAGGCTGTATACTCTTAGCCTGGCAGGTACCAAATACACACACCTGAGTGGTTGATGGCTCTGTTTACCATGCTGTTCTTTGTCTTAATAAAATGTTAAATAATTGAGTGGTATTTTTATGCAAAAGTTTTGTGTATAATGACTTGGCTCTTTCCATGGGTACAGCTAAACTGTTTAGGCGTGCAACCAAACAAAAGAAAAATATAAAAAGAATGAGGGAATAATAGCACTGAGAAGGCACCTTTGAAATGGCGGAAGACTTATATGAGATGAAGAGAAACCAGAGTATAGAAAAGACAACTTTGGGAATGACTAATCCAACTCTTATTGGCCCTTTAACCTTCTCTGTTTATGCATAATAAAAATCAAGATAAGGGGAGAGATTAATGGTGTTCTCAAGGTCATTCAGCTTATTCAGTATCTGAATTAACTTACTGAAGCCTACTGAAGTTTGGATCATAGTTGTAAATACCTTTGTGAATCATACTTGGTTATTTCTGAACTCAATCAACATTAAAAAACTTGTACCATTCCAAAGCACAACTGAGCCTAACTCAGTCATTATTCATTTGGTCTGAACTTGGTCCAGCAGGTCCAGGCTAGAAGCTCCAGGACTTCTTTGTATAAAATCTGCTTTAATCCCACTATCTTCTTTGGGCTTTTGGCCAACATCCTTCTGTAAGTGTTGCTTGCATTTCTAGCTCTTTCTCTGCAATTCTGACCCTGTGGAACACTTTAGCTGGAGACATTCTACTCTCTTTCAAATTTTTATCATAATAACTTTTTAAAAACTGAAAATCTCAGAGCTTACTCAACAACAAGCATTTATTTCTCACTTTTAGGACAGCCAATCAGTGGAGGTTCTGCCTGGTTCTGTCCAATGTATCTTTCTTTTTAGGACACAGGCTAAACGGATAGTCCTTATCTCAATATTCTGTTCACATGGCAAATAGAAAAAGCAAAAGGTTAAACCAAATCACAAATTACATTTAAGTTGCTGTTTGGAAGGGCATATACCACATTTACCCTCATTCTAGTTGTCAAAGAAAGTCACATTGCCCATGCTGACTAGGAGACAGAAAAGTATCATCTGCTTGAAGCCATTGGCTGTATATTATTCTTTTTTTTATTATTGTTTTATTATTCATATGTGCATACAAGGCTTGGGTCATTTCTCCCCCCTGCCCCCACCCCCTCCCTTACCACCCAATCTGCCCCCTCCCTCTCCCCCCAACCCCCTCAATACCCAGCATAAACTATTTTGCCCTTATCTCTAATTTTGTTGAAGAGAGAGTATAAGCAATAATAGGAAGGAACAAGTGTTCCTGGTTGAGATAAGGATAGCTATACACGGAGTTGACTCACATTAATTTCCTGTACGTGTGTGTTGCCTTCTAGGTTAATTCTTTTTGATCTAACCTTTTCTCTAGTTCCTGGTCCCCTTTTCCTATTGGCCTCAGTTGCTTTTAAGGTATCTGCTTTAGTTTCTCTGCGTTAAGGGCAACAAATGCTAGCTAGTTTTTTAGGTGTCTTACCTATCCTCACCCCTCCCTTGTGTGCTCTCGCTTTTATCATGTGCTCATAGTCCAATCCCCTTGTTGTGTTTGCCCTTGATCTAATGTCCACATATGAGGGAGAACATACGATTTTTGGTCTTTTGGGCCAGGCTAACCTCACTCAGAATGATGTTCTCCAATTCCATCCATTTATCAGCGAATGATAACATTTCATTCTTCTTCATGGCTGCATAAAATTCCATTGTGTATAGATACCACATTTTCTTAATCCATTCATCAGTGGTGGGGCATCTTTAGCAACACCACGAACAACAGGTGTTGGCGAGGATGCGGGGAAAAAGGAACCCTCTTACACTGTTGGTGGGAATGTAAACTAGTACAACCACTCTGGAAAAAAATTTGGAGGCTACTTAAAACACTAAACATTGATCTACCATTTGATCCAGCAATACCACTCTTGGGGATATACCCAAAAGACTGTGACACAGGTTACTCCAGAGGCACCTGCACACCCATGTTTATTGTGTACTATTCTTAAAGAGGAAGGAGCAGATACTTGTAAATAATAATGCAACACAACTTTTAGTCAACTTGCCTGGGTTAAGGACTGCCCAGATAGCTGATAAAACATTATTTGTTTTATCAAATAATAAATGTTTAGGTGTTTCAGGAAAACATAAACATCTGAGTCAGTAGATAGAGCAAAGAAGATCTACCCTTACTAATGTGGGAAGGTATCAGCCAATCTTTTGAGGACATGGATAGAAAAAACAAAAATCACAAAAAATGGCTATTTCTCCCTCTCTCCCCCCTACCTTGGACATTGGAGGTCTTGAGTCTTTGAACTATAGGACTTACTTTAGCACTGCTCACTTTCAGGTCTCAGCCCTTTGTTTGGGACTGAATTACAAACTAGTTTTCCTGAACTTTCAGCTTGCAAAAAAATATATCACAAGACCTTGCAGGCTCCATGAACACATGAGCCAGTTCTTACATAATATGTAAAGGAAACCAGCTGTGCCTGCAGAAACCAATTAAACAGGCTGAAGGAGATAAAAGCTTTCTTTAAAGGTCTTGAAAGTGAATAGGAGTTTTCTAGTCATAAAAAAATGAAAATCATTCTAATTACAAGAAACACTCCAAGCATTAGCATAAAAATATTGAACAGCATATTATGTTCAAAGATGAATGAATAATCTTGAAAGAATTATTTATTTGTTGCACAAATGTTTTCCTTTTGCTTTACTGAGATATTAGGATTCTTTGGAGTACAAAACTCACATAAACACACATGCTTTAAGGGGCAACACAGGAAAAGGTAGAGTCTAGGAAATGTAATTGTAGACTCCCAAAACCATTCTCAAGTCTCAGAGACACAATAGCTAAAGGTTCAAAACACCATTGAGTACCTTGGATTGTGATAGGTCAGGAAGACTTATGTCTAAAAGTTTTAAAAAGCAATGAAAGTGCCAGGCACCAGTTGCTTACACTTACAACCCTGTAACCCTAGCTACTTGGGAGGCTGAGATCAGGAAGATAATAGTTAGAGGCCAGACTTTGTCTTACTTTGTAAGACCCATCTCCAAAATAACTACAGCAAAAAATGGACTGGAGGCATGGCTCAAGTGGCAGAGTGCCTGTTTTGTAAGTGCAAAGCCCTGAATGAAAGAGACACTGTTAGTTATATAAGTCATAATGTTTCTAATACAAAACCAAACCATAGGATGGTTCTGTTTTCAGGTAAAAGGAAGTAAGCACTTACTATCCTATCTCTCCCACTGAATGCAGCTATAAAAACTGGACAGAACACACACACACAAAAAAAAAACCCAGCTATTTAAAGCCTCCAAAAGTAGCAGGTATATTGAGAAGAATAAAATATGAAGTATCATTGAGTTGGTGGTGAGTTTATCATTATTAAATATAATGGCTTCAGCCAGGATTTAGAGGAAACACAGGATGAGGCTTCAATGAGAACAAGAAAACCCAAGAAGAATCTCTCTAGCTTAAGCTCAAGGGGTGGGAAAGAATCCACTGACAACAGCAGTAGCACCTGAAACTCTGTGGAAAGGGAAGCTCTCTCCCTGACTGGAGGAACTGTGGCCTCAAGAAAATGGTGGATGGGGAGGGAGGATAAAGGAGAATGACTCAAAGGGTGAATTGAAGTATGATATATTTGATATATTGTTAAGAACTTTCGTAAATGCCACAATTTATCTCCAGCACAATTTTTTTAAAAAAGAAAATGGGGGAAATCCTGTACTGTTTTTATTTTTTCTTTTCTAAATATGTCTTCTCACCCCTTTGGTCTCAGACATGGGCACCATTCTGGGAGTGCAAGGCAGAATAAGACAGATAAAATCATGTTTCTGGCCAAAAGATTGAAAACAGTATTCCCAAAGAACTGGAAAATATCATGTAGATTACTTATGGGTGATCTCAGGAAACTGATTCTATAGTTTTTTATGACTTCTGGGACTCACCCCAAGTTGTACATGTGTGGCTCTAATCCTTGAAAGTATAGCAAAGACTGGGAACTCAACCAAGACATAGACTACTATCCAGGTTTCAGAACTAGCCATGTGGTAATGAACATATGAAACTGGCCTAAATAGCACTGAAAAGGCTGTGAAAATGGAAAGACATTGAAATAACTTTCCACAGACTGTTAGTGAAAATGGGCAGCTTGAACCCATCTGAGTTGATTGCCTTTGGAAAACAAAGCTATCAACATTCTCCATTGGATTCAAGCAGTATGTAGAAGTCCATAACATTTAAATATCCAGAACACAATGGAAATTTTCTCATTTATTTTCCCTCCTCCATTATATTCCCATTCACCCACTCCTTCTTCCCTGTTCTTTCAGTGTTTGGTGAATTTCATTATGTTGTCTTCATGTGTATATATGCGGTGTACTTCCATCCTCTTCACCCTCATTATACTTTTTTATTCATTTATGAAGAATTTGGAAAATCTCAACTACAAGGAGCAAAGAAAAATAAACAAATGTCATTGTCAAGGTGATACAAATATTGAAATTACCTAGTATATTAAAGCAACTGTTACAAAAATGCAGCAAAAGAAATTGAACGGACTTGGAACAAATGAAGAGCTACAATCTTTTGCCAAAAAACAGAAAATTAAAAGAACCAAGTAGAAAATTTGGTGATAATACCAAAATAAAAATCTTACTATATAGGCTTTATAGAAAAATGGAGATGATGAAGGAAAGATAAATTGAACTTCAAAATAGAACAATAGCAATAACTTACTCTAAATAACACAGAAGAAGTGGGTTTTAGGAAATAAACACACCACAACTGAGGCTGGGCATGTGGCTCAGCTGTAGAGCCTTTGCCAAGCATGTGCAAAGCCCTAGGTTCAATCCCAACAAGAAGGAAAGGAAGAAGGGAAGCAAGGCGGGAGGGAAAGGAGGGAATAAATGAAATCAAAGCTGACTCTGAAAAGATCAATAAAATTAATGAACTAACATGAATGAGAAAAGAAGACACAAATTAACAGTATCAAGAATGAAAAGAGTCATTATAAAAAGGCATTAAAAAATAGCATGGAGGTTGATTGTAAAAATTACAGGCATGAGTTGTGCAATTTAGATGTACCTTGTTTTCCAAAACAACAAACCACCAAAACTTACCTATCATGTACTACATGACTAAATAGTCCTTGTCTTAGTACTCTTGAGCTGCTATTGCAAAAAAAAAAAAAAGGCATAAACTAGGTAACAGTGAACAGAAGAAATGCATTCCTTACAGTTGTGGAGACTAGGGAGTCTTAGATTGAGATACCAGTAGATTTTATTTCCATGGTGAATTCTTCCAAACATCTTTAAAAGAAGTAGAATCAATTCTATGTATCTTTTGCAGATAATAGAAGAGAAAGAGTCACATTTAAGTCATTTTGTAAAGCCAGCACTATTAAAACTGAACAACAAAGACAACTAACAGATCAAACTATAGGTGCAAAAACCCTCAACACAATATCAGCAAATAGGTGATAACAGTACACAAAGTGGATGACATGTCACAATGACCATAAAGCTGATCCAAGCTTTGAAAATCCATCCATGTATCATCTACCACATTAAAACACCAGAATAGCCACATAATCATATTGATTGATGAAGAAAATACCTGTGACAATATTCAGCATCCACACATGATAAGAATGCTAAGCAACCTAGGTATAGACAATGGCTTCCTTGGGCTGACAAAGAAACCCATAACTAACCTCACACTTAAAGATTAAAAGCCAAATACTTCCTACTAAAGATAAAGAATAATGCAAAATGTCCACCTTTCTTCTCCTTTTCAAAATTACACTGGGATTCTTAGCCACAACAATAAGGCAAGAATAAGAAACAAAAGCATACACATTGGAAAGAATGAAATAAAACTCTCTTTTCATAAATGGCATAACTGTTTGTACAGAAAATCTCAACAAATCTACAATACATCTCCTAAAATGGGTCAGCAAAAATTTAGTATACAAAGCCAGCACATTAAAATCAATCATACTTTTATTGGAAATGAACAATTAAAAATGGAATCATCAAAATACCCCTTATACTTGCTCTAAAAATGAAATTTTTAGTTAATTTTAATGACATTTGATTGTAATTGTTATTATTATAAATATTAGTTATATTCAATTGCAATATGACCAAGCATATTCAGACTTTGTGTACTGAAGATTGCAAAATTTTTATGAAAGATAGTGAAGAAGTCCTTGATAAATGGAGACACACACCATAGTGTTTGCAGATTTGAAGTCACAATAATTTTTCTTTTTATTAGCATATATTAATTGTACAGAGGGATTTCATGTGAAATTTCCACATAAGCATATAATGTACTATGATCATAATCACCCTCTATTACTCTCCTACCTCCTCCTGTTAACACTTCCCTTTTAAAATAAGTTCTTAATTTTATTTTATCATTTTTACATTTACTTAAATGTGTATATGTGATGTAGGCCACCTCTCTCTCCCCCACCCCAATTTTTAAGTGAGTTTCATTATGCTATTTTCATACATGTGATTAATGTAATCTTGAGCCACGCTCTCCTGCCCTTTTTTTGCTTTAGTTATTTCAGGTAGAGTCTCACATTTTGCCCTTGCTGGCTTCAGACCTTGATCCTCCTACTTGCAGCTTCTCATGTAGCTGGTCTCAGAGGTGCATGACAACTACACACAGCTTATTGATAGAGATGAGTTCTCCCTAACTTTTTGCATGTGCTGACCTCAAACCATCCTCCCAATCTCTACCTCCAGAGTAGCTAGAATTATAGAAGTGAGCCACCACAACTGACTCTCCACAATACTTGTGGGATTTTTGGTAGATACAGGCAAGTTATGTTGAAAATTTATTCAAAAAGACAAAGAAACTAGAATAGTCAATACAATTTTGAAAATAAGGTTGGCGTATTCACACCACCCAACTTTAAATCTTAATATAAAGTTAGATTATCAAGACAGTAATATTGGGAAAAGTATAGGCACATAGATCAATGAAATAGAATAGGGAGTAATAGAAATAGACTCAGCAAATATGCTCATTCATTTTTTATAGCTATATGAGCTGTTCAGTGGAGGAATGACCATCTTTACCACAAGTTTGTACTAGGGCAATTGGCCACCCATATATCCATGTGTGTGTGTGTGAGTAAACCTTGACCTAACCTCTAACCTTTATGGAATGCAAAACTATATGACTTTCAGGCAAAAGAAGGAGAAAATAAATCAAACACTTATTATGGCAAACAAGAAAACAAAGTTTCTTAGCTATAATAGAATATTGATAAATTGGACTAAATCAAAATTCAAAATGCTTGATCTATGAAAGAAACTATTAAGAGAAGGAAAGATAAGCTATAGAGTTGGAGAAAATATTTGCAAATCATATACCCAACAAAGAACTTTTAAATCCATAATATGTAGAGTTCTCAAAAGTCAACAGTAAGAAAATAATCGACCTAATTTTTTAAATGAGGAAAAAAAATTCATCATGAAGTATATAGAAAAGGTAATTAAGCACTACCTAAAAAACCCTCAACATTGTTAGCTGTTAGGGAAATGCAAGCAAAGCCAGGATGAGATACTGTAACACACCTGTGGGGGATCCAAGATGGCGACTAGAGGGAGGAAGCAGACAGTGTGAACTCCATAAATAAAAAACCTTGCTGAGATGCTGGAGCCACACTTGGCAGAAAAAGAAGAAGCAAAACTCCGAAACCCCAAACCCCCAGCCTGTACAAAGTGTCTGCACACGATGTTACACTGAGAAAACATGAGTTCTCTTCTGTGTCACCAGATGCCAGCTCCAAACGTGCTTGGGAGATATCCAGCAGACCAATAGGTGAGCAAATAAGTGGCATGAGGTATTACCACAACCACCCCTGGGATAAACCAGCAAAGCCCCCTGGACAGTCTGATCCCCGCCCCACAAAAAACAAAAACTGGATAATAAACAAGGAACTGAAAAGCAACACGCAGCACAAAGAGCAGGGTGCACACAGCACACCAGAGAAGAGGGGAAGGGCAAGGAGCTGAACTCTGTGGGAACTTTCAGTAAACAAAGACTGGAAAGGCAGATGGGCCAACAGTGATAAGCTGCTGCCTGAAATAAGGCAGATAGCAGCCAATAAAACTCATCTACTGAGCCAGTGAGCAACATCCAAAGTCAGACGACATTGCAAAATTGAGAAACAGTCAGCAAACCAGCATAACACGCTGACAGCAGAGAGTTGGCTGATGGATCTCTGACCTTGCCCCAGAAAAAGGGAGCAAGGCAAAGAAACAAGCCCCCAATAAACCAACACAGTGAAAACCCAACTCCAAAGAGGGACAGCTGATGGGCCACAGAGCTGATCTCCAGAACCTGAGGACAAGCCACACATCACTGAGGGAGGAGCTGACTACGCAGCTGCCACTGAAAGACAGGAAAATAAACTGGAGAGTCTCTCCAACCACCTGGCAAGACTATGACAGAGCTTCTGCTTAAATCCTAACACAAGGACTGGATGCTGAAGGAGTAACACCAGATCTACTAAATTCTGTTGTTCCTGAACCTGGAATTTTTTTTTTATGTGTTTATTTCTCCACCACCTCTCCCTGTTGATTTCTTTGGTTCTCTCTCTCTCTCTCTCTCTCTCTCTCTCTCTCTCTCTCTCTCTCTCTCTCTCTCTCTTTTCTTTTTTCTTTTTTTTTCTCTTTGTTTTGTTAGTTTTACTATTGTAAGTTAGCTAATACTAAATTACACACAGACAAGGGACAGAAACAGCATGAAGTAGTGATGGGAAGATGAAAAAGAGATGGAAACCATTCTCTCCCCAAAAATAAATTAATACAGGATTCAAAGGGAAATGAAGAAAATGGATAACCACTTACAGACTCCAACAAAGCAAAGATAAATGATGCCAAGGAATCCAATGAAGCCCACAAGAACACCCTGAAGAAGAAATCCTACAAGTAATCAATGAAAATTTCATGGAGATGTTACTAGACATGGTCAACCAAAATGTACAGGAGGCACTCAAGAAATTCCAAGACAACAAAAATAAGGAATATAAAAAGACACAAAAACAAATAAATGAACTCATGGGAGCCCTAAATAAATACCAAAGTGAAACAGAGAACACCATAAATAGAAAGATAAATGAATTAGGGATGAAAATTGATAATATTAAAGAGGAAGTAACCCATAATATGGAAAACCTCACAAAAAAGAATGAAACAGAAATACAAAAAACAATGGAAGGCCACTTCAGCAGACTAGAACAAGCAGAAGACAGAATCTTAGAACTTGAAGATGAAATGAAAATTAAAGGAAAAACTGAAGAGCAATTAGTCAAGCAACTCAAGACCTGTGAAAGGAATATGCAAGAACTCACCAACTCCAGCAAAAGACCAAACCTGAGAATCATGGGCATTGAAGAAGGAGAAGAGGTGCAAGCAAAAGGAATGCGTAATATAGTCAACAAAATAATAACAGAAAGTTTCCCAAATCTAGAGAAAACTATGCCCATTCAGGTATAGGAAGCCTGAGGACACCAAACAGACTTGAGCAAAATAGAACTACCCCACAACATGTTATTATTAAAACAAGCACAGAGAATAGAGAAAGAATATTGAAGGCTGTATGAGAGAAAAAACAAATAACATACAAAGGTAAGCCCATCAGAATCACAGAAGATTTTTCAACAGTAGCCTTAAAAGCAAGAATGGCATGAAGTAAGGTCTTCTGGGCACTGAATGAAAATAACATCAAACCTAGGATACTCTACCCAGCAAAAATATCATTCAAAATAGATGAAGCAATAAAAGTCTTCCATGATAAGCAGAAACTAAAACAATATATGACCACCAAGTCACCAATACAAAAGATTCTTCAAGGAATTCTGCACACAGAAAATGAAAGCAAACAAAACCATGAAAGGACAGGCAGTACAAAACCAATGGAGAAGAAAAGCAAGATAGTAGAGAGTAACATTGATTCAGCTGCACACAATTAAACCCTTAAACAACAAAAACAACTAAATGATAGGATTCACCACATACCTATCAATACTAACACTGAATATTAACAGACTTAATTCTCCCATCAAAAGACACCATTTGGCAAACTGGATTAAAAAGGAAGATCCAACAATCTGCTGCTTACAGGAACCCATCTCATCAACAGAAACAAGCACTGGCTTAGGGTGAAAAAAATGGAAGAAGATTTACCAAGCCAATGGCCCCCCAAAACAGGCAAGAGTAGCAAAACTTATCTCAGAAAAAGTAGATTTCAAACTTACATTAATCAAACAAGATAAAGAAGGACACTCCATACTAATAAAAGGGAAAATAGACCAAAAGGAAATAACAATTATCAACCTATATGCATCCAACATCAATGCATCCAATTTCATCAAACATACTCTGAAGGACCTAAAAACATATACTGACACCAACACAGTGGTAGTGGGAGACCTTAATACCCTCTATCACCAATAGATAGGTCATTCAAACAAAAAATCAATAAAGAAATTCTAGAACTAAATCACACCTTAGATAAAATGGACCCAGCTGATGTCTATAGCATATTTCATCCAACTTCTGTACAATATACATTCTTCTCAACAGCCCATAGAACTTTCTCCAAAATCGATCATATCTTAGGGCACAAAGCAAGTGCCCTAAGAAAATAGAAATAATCCCATGTATTCTACCTGATCACAATGCATTAAAACTAGAAATCAACAACAAAAACAACAGTAAAAAACATGCAAACAATTGGAAGCCGAACAACACATTGCTCAATGATCAATGGGTCATTGATGAAATAAAAGAGGAAATTAAAAGGTTCCTGAAAGTTAATGAAAATGAAAACACAACCTACCAGAACCTATGGATCACAGCAAAGGCAGTCCTAAGAAGAAAGTTTATAGCCATGAGTGCATATATTAAAAGGACAGAAAGATCTCAAATCAATGACCTAATTCTACATCTCAAACTCATAGAAAAACAAGAACAAGCAAATCCCAAAACAAGCAGAAGGGGAGAAATAATAAAAATAAGGGCTGAAATCAATGAAATAGAAACAACAACAAAAAAAAATACAAAGAATTAATGAAACAAAAAGCTGGTTCTTTGGAAAAATAAATAAGATTGACAGACCCCTGGCAAGCCTTACTAAAATGAAGAAAGAAAAAACCTAAATCAGTAAAATCAGAAATTCAAAAGGGGAAATAGCAACAAACATGGAAATCTTCAAAGACTGCTTTGAGAATCTATATTCTAATATATTTGAAAATCTTGAAGAAATTGACAGATTTCTAGATAATTATGACCATCTAAAATTGAGCCAAGAGAATACTAATCACCTGAATAGACCTACAACACAAAATGAAATTGAAGCAGCAATAGTCTCCCAAAAAAGAAAAGTCTAGGACCTAACAGATTCTCTGCTGAATTCTATCAGACCTTTATACAAGAACTAACACCAACCCTCCTTAAACTGTTCCATGAAATAGAAAGGGAAGGAACACTACCTAATGCATTTTATAAAGCCAATATTACATTCATCCCCAAACCAAACTAAGACACCTCCAAAAAGGAGAACTATAGGCCAATCACCTTAATGAACATCGATGCAAAAATCTTCTAAAATAATGGCAAACCAAATCCATCAACACATCAGAAAGATCATTCAACATAACCAAGTTGGCTTGATCCCAGGGATGCAGGGTTGGTTCAACATACACAAATCTATAAATGTAATGCAGTACATTAATAGAAGCAAAGACAAAAGCCACTTGACCATCTCAATAGATACAGAAAAAGCCTTCGACAAGATCAAACACCACTTCATGATAAAAGCTCTAAGAAAACTAGGAATAGAAGGAAAGTACCTCAACATTGTAAAAGCTGTATGTGACAAACCTACAGCCAACCTCACACTTAATGGAGCAAAACTGAAACCATTTCCCCTAAAATCAGGAACAAAACAAGGGTGCCCACTATCCCCACTCCTATTCATCATAGTACTGGAATTCCTACCCAGAGCCATTAGGCAAGAAGAAGAAATAAAAGGAATACAAATAGGTAAAGAAACTGTCAAAATATCCCTATTTGCAGATGATATGATCCTATACCTTAAAGACACAAAAAACTCTATCCCAAAACACCTATACAACATAAACAGCTATAGCAAGGTGGTAAGATACAAAATCAACTTACAAAAATTATTAGCTGTTCTATACACCAATAACAAACAAACTGAGAGAGAATATATGGAAACAACTCCACTTACAATAGCCTCAAAAAAAACAAATACCTAGGAGTAACTTAACAAATCATGTTAACGACCTTTACAAGGAGAACTACAATCCCTGAAGAAAGAGATCGAGGAAGACTACAGAAGGTGGAGAGATCTCCTGTGCTCATGGATTGGTAGAATCAACATAGTAAAAATGGCTACACTACCAAAAGCAATCTACATGTTTAAGGCAATTCCCATCAAAATCCCAATGACATTCATCACAGAAATTGAAAAATCTACCCTAACATTTATTTGGAAACACAAGAGACCACAAATAGCCAAGGCAATACTCAGTAAAAAGAGCAATGCTGGAGGTATCACAATACCTGACTCAAACTATATTACAAAGCAATAGCAATAAAAACAGCATGGTACTGCCACAAAAACAGACATGAAGACCAGCGGAACCAAATAGAGGACCCGGATATGAATCTATGCAGCTATGACCAACTTATTTTTGACAAAGGCACCAAAAACATAGGATGGAGAAAAGACAGCCTCTTCAACTAATGGTGCTGGGAAAAGTGGCTAACTACTTGCAGAAAACTGAAACTAGACCCATGTTTATCACGCTGTACTAGTATCAACTCAAAATGAATCAAAGACATTAATATCAAGCCTAAAACTCTGAAGTTAGTACAGGAAAGAGCAGGGAATATTCTGGAAGTAACAGGTATAAGCAAGGACTTCCTCAATAGAACCCCAGAATCTCGGCAACTAAGAGAAAAGATGGACAAATGGGACCACATGAAATTAAAAAGCTTCTGCACAACAAGGGAAATGGTCTTTAAACTAAAGAGATTACCCACAGAGTGGGAGAAAACATTTGCTAGCTATACATCAGACAAATAACTGATAACCAGAATATACAGGGAACTCAAAAAACTAAACTCTCCCAAAATCAATGAACCAATAAAGAAATGGGCAACTGAACTGAACAGAATTTTCTCAAAAGAAGAAATTCAAATGGCCAAAAAACACATGAAAAAATACTATCTCTGGCCATACAGAAAATGCAAATCAAAACCACACTAAGATTCCACCTCTCCCCTGCTAGAATAGCCATCATCAAAAACACCACCAACAACAGGTGTTGGTGAGGAGGTGGGAAATAAGGAACCCTCATACACTGCTGGTGGGAATGTAAGCTAGTGCAACCACTCTGGAAAAAAATATTGATGCTTCTTAAAAATCTAAACATAGATCTGCCATGTGTTCCAGCAATACCACTCTTGGGGATATACCCAAGGGAAGGCAACACAAGTTACTCCAGAGGCACCTACACACCCATGTTTATTGCAGCACTACTCACAATAGCCAAGTTATGGAAACAGCCAAGATGCCCCACTACTGATGAATGGATCAAGAAAATGTGGTATTTATACACAATGGAACTTTACTCAGCCATCAAAAAGAATGAAATCTTATTTTTCTCAAGTAAATGGATGGAACTGGAGACCATCATTCTGAGTGAGGTTAGCCAGGCTCAGAAGACCAAAAGTCGTATGTTGTCCCTATATGTGGACTTTAGATCTAGGGCAAATACAGCAATGTTGTTGGACTTGGGTTACATACTAAGGGGAGAGCACATACAGGAGGTATGGGGATGGGTGGGGGACAGTGGGGAGAAATGATCCAAACAATGTATGCACATGTGAATAAATGAATAAAAAATTAAATAAAGAAAGAAAGAAAATAAGAACCAATAATACTCTTTGACTATAAATATATAAAATTTATCAAATTTTCCTTAATGTTTGTTTCTTCAAATAACCTTTTTAAATCTAAATACAAATATAATAGATGATAATTATAATGGATAAATTAATAATAAGTACCAAAAAATTTAAATAAATAAATAGTTTTATTAGAATATAAAAGAAAACCACACACACACCTGCTGGAATGTCCAAAATTAAAATTACTGATAATAGCTAGGGTTAGCAAGAAACTTGAACTCTCAGGTATTGCTGGTGGAGATGTAAAACACTAAAGCCACTCTGAAAAGCAGGACAGAAGTTTCTTACAAAGTTAAACATATACTTACCATATGATCCCACATTTAGTAAAGTACTCCTAGTACAATCTACATTTGTGGGTGTATATTTACATCAGGAAACAAAGCTTAGAAACAAAGCATGTAAAAAAACAGTACATGAAAATAGCAGCTTTGTTCATAATAGCTGAAAACTGGAACCAACATAGATGTTCTTCAGTGGGAGAGGTAATAAACACTGGCTATATCCATATAATGGAACAAGACTCAGCAATGAAAAGGAATAGAGTACTGGTATACACAACTTGAATAATCTTTAAGGCATTATGCTGAATGAATAAAGCCAGTCTCAAAGGTTACATTTGGTATGATTCTACCATATGACATTGTCAAAAAGACCAAGGTATAGTGACAGACCAGTCATTAGGGATTAGGAAGGGGGGATGATATGATTACAAAGTGAAAGCACCAGGAAGTTCATTGGGTTGTAGAACTCCTGGTTATGACAGTTGATATCTGAATGTAAACACTTGTTAAAATTCTATGGTGCATCTACCAACTGTACATTTTACTAAATGTATACCAACAAAAGTAAATTTTAATATATGTTAATTTTGAAAAATAAAATTTAAAATATATTTGTGCAATGCCTCTAATCTTAGGGCCAACTTCTGTGAGAAGTTTCTCCCATCAACCAAGTGAATCTTACAAGCAGTCATGAATTCCCAAAGGACACGAACAACATCCTAAAGGTGAATTTATTGAATCATTGATTCATCTGTGTATTTATTCACTTATTCATTCACTCAGCAAATACTTAC
Organism: Castor canadensis; assembly: GCF_047511655.1. Taxonomy (NCBI): domain Eukaryota; kingdom Metazoa; phylum Chordata; class Mammalia; order Rodentia; family Castoridae; genus Castor; species Castor canadensis. The sequence goes on along the minus strand of NC_133395.1, from coordinate 32,655,424 downwards.
TATTTTTCTAGATACTCTATCAATTACTTGATTTAGAATAAGTATTGGAAGACCTTGATTTGAAACATCTTCAGTGCAGGTTAAGGCCTTGCACAATTAAAAAACACAACTTGTGAAACCAATCCTACATGGACTGACATAGTATAATCCATGTAGTCAGCTGTCCTCTATTCTGCATTGAATCTTGGATGGATTTTAGAAAATGTAGAGGGATAAGTGGACTGCCTATACAAAAGAATTTACTTTGAGTTTTGAATATGCTATAGGTGGTAGAGACTGAGATAACACTCCCTGATAAGGAGCTAGAGTGCAGTGTTCTATAGTTCTAGTTTAATCCAGAGCCATTTGCTTTCTGAGTCAGAGTAGCTGGAGATGAAATTGCTGTTTTCTTAAAAAAGCTGAGAAGTCTCATAAGTGTTCCTGCCCCCAATAGAAACCTACTTTGTCTCACCCATAAGAGATGGAGGAGTTATAGATGGGAAAGTTCATAAAAATCTCTATAAAGGACTCAGACAATGCAACTTTTGGCAATATAAAAATTTTATATATCCTACAGAACTTGCTATAAGTTTAACTATAAGCCTCTCAATATTGAGAAGTACCCACCAAAATGATTGAGTTTTGAAATAATATGTAGCGCTTTCCATGAATTAAAAGATAAGGTCATTCATGGGTCATGATAATAATATAAACATAATAATCATGAAAATATATTGAGTATGTAAGACATATTTCACTCATTACTCCCAACATCTGTACAAATTAAGTGCTATCATCATTCCCATTTCACAAATAAACATCTTTTCCAAAGATGTTCCTAATGTTCCAAGTAGGAACAATAGGTTTTGAATTTAGACTCTGGATTTTAAAACACGATTGAAGATATAACTCTAGTTTACCCATTGAACACTGATGGAAATCCATCCAAAATCTTTATTATTGACCCTTCATTAAAGTGTAAGTTCTAAGAGAGTGTCAATAATTTTGGTGGGTGATCTCTATGGAGATCCTACAGTTAAGTCATATACCATTTCTAAAAGCAAAATTTTTTTCTCAGATGGTAAAATATAACTAAAAAGTGTTAATATTAGGATAAACTGTTAATAATTAAAAGATGGTAATATTGGGATAATCTTTCCTTCTCTTGTTAAGTAACTACACTTTTCGATGTATTCCAGCCCAAATCATCCAGGAACACATCTGTAGTTAAACAAACTAGATTTGTTGCTCATTGCAACAGAGTGATCACATGCCATGGGTCATATCAGTAAAAGGATATTACAAAGAACTTACTGTAGTTAGCAGACTTGAGTGGTGACTTAAGAGAAATTTCAGAATTTCCCTTAATTGTTTCTCATAGGAAGCAAGCCTGAGGAATGGACTGGATGCTGTCAGGAAGCAGGAGTGATTCTATAATTCTGGAATCTGATCTTATATTGGAGAAGGGATGTATGGAATAAGGCTACAGCTTAATTAGTAGAGAACTAGTATTCATCATAAAAACCAGGAAAGAGAAACATTTAGTATACTTTTAGGGTACACAGTGACCTCGTTTTGTTAATGTGTAGACAAGATCATGGTGGTTATGTTTTGTATTTTATTTCATGGTCACAGAGCAGCCTTGCCTGATGTTGATCTCTGTGGGTTATTCTTGGTTGACAAGTGTATACCAAGGCCTTGGTGTGAAGTTCAGACCAGCTCCTCAAACACCAAGTCATAGCTGGTAGTGCCAGACAGCTCCTAGTTGTCAGGGGCTGTCTTTCTCTTTCTCAGGGTAAATCCTTCCTTCTCTCATGAAATATAAGCCTGAGAAAATGAAGTCTGCAATATATCAATTAGGTCTGCAATATATCAGACGGGTAATTTAACTGGCATCAAGTTACCTTTCAGATGGAGTGTCTAAGAAACTAATTAGCCTATAATTTTAAGAGAGTAATGCTGTCCTTTAGCAAAAATGAGACAGATCTTTACCTGAGTCAGCAGGCTATAGATTATGTACTAGCAGGGAGTCCTTTTAAATTAAAAAAATTCCTTTTAACATTCTTCCTTGGCATTGAAATTGCAATATCATTTTTTCAATTCATTTAAATGTATATTTTCTTAGTGTATATACATTCTTTCCAAAGCAAAAAGGGCAATATTAGATTTTAGAAGATGGATTTTCCAATGATAAAAACAAAAACTATTATCTCAATCCTGGAGTGCAAGTGGGTTTTGGATTTAGATTACCTTTGTCAAAGCAGCAGCTCTCTTACACCTTCAATTGTTAATTTATACATTCTATAAAATAGGCAGAACAATTATATTTGCCATCACAGGCTACAGATAATTGAGTTAAAATTTTTAAAGAAACACTCATAATCTCTGAATACACTTAAACACTATTCATCATCGTTACATATATAAAATATTGTTCTAGTAACTAAGTATATTAATAGTGTCTTAGAAATAAATATAACAACGCAAGAAATAAATCAATCATATTAGGCCATCTCTTTAGATTAGGCTTAGAATGATTTTGACTTCTAAAGATAACCAAAAATTCAAAGCAAATTCATATAAGATGTTTAACTCAAGAAAGTTATAAAGATTCTATGAGAGTCATTTAAGATGTCTAGTTGGTTCAAAGCCACTAATGTAAAATAAATGAGCCATGATACCCTATTGATTTACTATTTCATATTATAAAAAAATTCCAGTTCCCAATGCTCTGAAGATGTGTAATTTTCAAAGAAGAATAGTAAGACTAATTTGAAATTAAAGGCACAGAAAATTAATAGATTTTATGAAAAAGTAGCTCAGTCAATACACATGTATAAACAGGAAGCTATAGTCTCTCCTTGGCTGTTAAAATGAGGAGCTCTTAAGGAAAGAAAAAAAATTCAAGAAGTAAACAACTCATTTGGAGGAACATGTGATGAGCAAGATTCTAAGTGAAATTCTTTGGGTTATGTTGAGGAGGCAAAGATAACACATGGAGATTGGTGGCACTCAGGATAAGAGGTCTCATTGTGAAGAAACTGCAAATGGGGGCCAATATTGGATGCCGAGATGGCCTAATCTATTCAGTAATCTATTGCTAATACCTAGGTGCACCAGAGGTGCAGAATTTGAGCTCATGAACCACCAGAGTCCTTTCACTTGAGTAATACCTGCATCAAAGTGCAATACATCTAGTGTGCAGTGACAACTTACCTTTGCCAGTTGCTAGTATTGATCAGTGACTATTGACAGTCAGCATGATTGATACCCACTGGAGCCCCAAGGTTCTGCTTGGTGTCTATCAACCTCAATTCTTATTCCAATAAGCTCCAGAAGTGTATGAACATGGGAAGGTAGATACCTGTTGAAGTGGTAGGGGGTGCAAAGGAAAGTGCTGACACCAAAAAAGGTCCAGGTAAATGTGTATGTAAAATGAGAGAAAATATAGAATTCCCATTCTCCTCCAAATACCCCTGAAGTTCCAAGATAGCAATTAGACTAAAGACATTTGCACACCATCTTAGTCATTATTTATAATGCTTATTGAGATTTGGAGAAAGAGCTCAAGAATGTTGTATTTGAAAAGATAGAATACACTGGAATCCCCCTTTCGGTCAACTTTTGTGGATAACTAATTTTTTATGAGAAAATACACATTTGATTGCCCAGTGTTGATTTTACTGCTCCTCATTGTATATCATCAAACAAGACTGACTCCATTCCAGAATAGTTATGAAGTAATCTGTGACAAACACAGAAATGTTTTTATGCACAAAGACATCAAAAACCCAGGTGTAGGCCAACAGCTCTGTTCAGATAAAGGCATATGACTCAAATCAGGTCAATGAGACATCAGGGGACAATTTCCAGAGGTTTCTCAGCTCTAAGAGAAAGTCATGGAAAGTAATGCTTCTCTCTTATGCCAAAATGGTTGAGAAATCAGGAATCTTCATTTGCTACTGGCAGCACCGTTACGATTGTCAGGGCTGGCGCATGAAATCTGTACTGAATGGTAGACAGAGGAGTAGAAAGAACATAGTGGTTTAATGACATACTTGCATTGCTGGCTTATTTAATCCTGAAAGCTTTCTTAATCCTGCTATAAGACCCTACAAATTTCCTCAATGTTTTAGCCAGTTAAATCAGGTTCCTGTTGCTTGTGACCAAAAGTAACCTAATTGACACAAGTAACTACAATGCTATATTTAGGCAATGTTACATAGTGAGAACAAAGCAACTTCCAGCACCTACAGCCAATTTTTACCTGAAAATGATCCTGCTCTAGCATTCTTCTGGAGTAAAGGTTTAAGAGTTAAAGCACTCTTTCTTGACAAGTGACAAGTGAATAAAGCATTTTCTGTACATAAGAAGTGAGGTGCAATTGGGAAACTGGTAAATGAGGAATCTGTCTATAAGTTGCTTTAGGACTAAAGGCCAAGTTAGAGAAGGACAATCTGAATACTGTGCATGCAAGTTGAATTCTTCTGCCTATAACTTCTTTATTTTATACCCTTATTTAGCCCAAATACTAAAAATCTTACATTTTTTTCCAGGGATATTGGAGATTGAATTCAGAGCCTCACATTTGCTGCTCTCTATCAGTTGAGCCACACCTCTGGTCCTTTTGCTTTATATTCTTTTTCAGATATGGTCTCATACTTTTGTCCAGCCTGGCCTCAGATCACAATCCTCCTACCTCCACTTCCTGTACCTGGGATAACAGGCATGCATCCCAACTCAGGGCTTATTTTTGAGACAATATTTGCTAATGTTTACTTTCCTGGAATAGGCTTCAAACCACAGTCTTCTGTTATCTCCACCTGCTGAGTAGCTGGAACCATAAGGGAAATTTTTACTTTTTTTGCAAGCTCTAGTATATCTTCTATCCTATGAGAAAATGAAGCCCCTTTTTAAGGAATTGAGTGTATCTGTAATGATAATAGGAATTAAAGTGGGAGGACTCTAATATATAAAAAAAATTTAGGACTCTTGATACTGATTCCTCCCTTTATGATGAGTCTTCTAGGGGTTAACCCAAAGTCTCATTAGTTTATTTTGCTGAAGAGCATTGTATTCTTCATATGTGGTGTCTTTGGGGCATTATTAGATTAAAAATAAACAAAACTCACCATCTAAATGGCCTGAGTTGTCACGCTGGTGATGGTTGCATAGCTTCTGGGTGGTGTTCCCTTCCCTCATGGATACCCAGGTTAGTAGAGTCACTAGCAATCACAAAAGTCTTGGTACCATCAGTACCCAGTCCGTAGGGTCTCACTTCCTCCATGTGACATTTGCAACCTGAAAACTGAATCAGTACCAGGCACTACTCTAAAGACGTTAAGACCCTATCTATTTTGGAGCACCTTGCAGATTCTCATTTCACCAGAAAATCAATATATGGAAAGTAATTTGTGTGTCAGCACAATCAGCAAAGCACAAAAGCAGAGACTAGTAAAGTAAGCATTTTTGTTTTACTATTTGGAGTAAAATAATAAGTTATGGCAATTTTTTTTCACACAATCTCTCAGCAAAAGAAAATGCAGTTTAAGTGTGTCAACCTTTACTGGCTGATTTTTTATCTATTTGACTTTAGTTATCTCTTATAGAGCAATTTTAATTTGTTGTCAGTTAACTTAGAAAAAAATCCATGTCATTGAGAACACAATCAAGCTCCCCTCCAAAAAAAAAAAAAAAAACCACAAAGAGGCAAAATGCCATGCAAATTATTAATAATATAATTAATGTTTTTTAATTTGGTTGGGTGTTTCTGCATGGCCCAAAGCAATTGTACACACTATCAGTTGCTTCTTCATGCAATTCTAACTCAGAGCAACAAAACTAATTCTAGATAGACAAAAGTGGTAGCTTATTGTCTTGCTTTTGCAATTTATTTGAATTCCAAATATGCACTTCATTTTTAAAAATTATGTCAGGGTATAAATTTTTGTTCTTTGTTGTCAAGTTTTAGTCCATGGAGATTTTCTTTAATTGTTGTTTTGAAGTCAAGAGAGGCACAGTGGCACTCTCCTTGAAATAGCTCAGCTATGTACCTTATTGAAACATTGTCAATATCATATTATGTTCTCGACATAAAATAGAAATTCAAAAATATCGGAAGATCATTTCTTAGGTTGCATGACCTGCCACCCTTTTGCTTAAAAATGGAAAGCTAATCTTCAGAGCAGGAATTTATAGTTATTTTGGACTGTACTTCTGGTTATTGTTATCTTGCATTATTCCTTGGTAATTTAATTCACAGGGTAGTAAAATATAGGACGCCATGAGACCCATTTTCAGCACAGCAAGTGGTGATAGGGTTTCACCATACAACTTGCAACAATGTTGCTACACAATGAGAAGTATATTCCCACCCACTATGCTGGAATTGATACCATAAGACTGCACTTAGAACACTGTAAAATTAAAATAGAAATACTACACCATCTATGACTGGGCAGATAAAACACAAAGAGAGTTGAGGATCTGACAAAAATCAGTGAATTTGGTGCCATGTATTTTTACTGCACTGTGAGGCAATTTACTGAAGAATAATAAAAATAACAGAAACCACTTAAGTGAAACCATTTCAGTGCTAAGGTGGATAAAATAACTACTGTTCTTATTGGTCAAATTAACTATGTAATTATTGGGTATTGTCTGCAATTATAGGCAGTTCTGTTTGTATAAGGTGCAAATGAATGTGATCTGGGGGTCTTTTCTGCTGTATGAACATTGTTAAGATGGTCCATAAATAAGGGATTGTAGTGCCTTACTTCCTAAATACTTCTGAGGCCATAATTAATAACCATCAAATTCACTAACAGTCCTTGGTCATGACTCATTATTTGAGGAAGTTATACAGTTGAGGCCTACAGTCAGACTTCCATTTATTCCTCCCACAGCATGTGCTGGGACCCTACCACGTACAAGGCACTATGCCAGGAACTGAGAGGGATCACAGGAAGAGACACGCAGAGTCTGCTGCCCTGTGGCTGAGCCTAGGATAAGAATTGCCAGAAGCGATCCATTCTACTTCTACTGTACACAGTGATTATAGCACTGCCTTCAGAGGAAGACAAACTTGGATCACAGACCAGGCTCAAATTTCAAAGACTAGCCACTCAAGTCCTTTTGGCAAGTTGCTCAATCTCTCTAAGCCTTGGTTCTCATACATGTGAAAGGAGAACAGGAATATCTCTCTTAAAGAGATTTTTCAGTTTGAAATAATCTAAATTAAATGCCAAGAAAGTTGCTCAAATAACAGAAGTTTTTAAATGCAGATTATGATGATGACAAGCTTGAAATAGATAAGGAAGCTAATTATTAGACTGTTAAGTAAAGTTAATATAACCTTCTATCTATTTCTTATAGGACATCAGAAATATCCTGCACTAACCACTAGTGGCCACCTATCTTGGCCCATTTCCTCTTTGAATTAAGACTGTATTCCCTGTTACAAATACAAATAAATTGTGGAGAAAAGAACAGGCATAAATGTTTTTAGTGTTAACATCTTAAGATGAATTTATGCATTGTATCCTAAGTGGAAGGCCCACTTAACAAGCGTTACATTTGTGAACAAAAGAGACTGTAGGCCCAGAGGATAAAGCATTGATATCAAGCCCAGGAGACCTGTACAGTCAGGCAACTGAAGACCCAGCTCATGTGTTAAGGAGGGGAAAGAAGGAAGAAGGCGTGGCAAAAGGTGGAAAGAGGGGCAATTTAAAAATAATGACTAACATATAGTATGGCTATTCTAAAAACCTTGTACGTGTGTCTCCTGGGATATTTTCAGTAACCTTATTAGGTAAGTACTCATCATGCTCTCCCTTTATACCCGAGGAATTTGAAACAAAGAGATGTTAACTAACTTTCCCAAGATGCATGGGAAATGTGACAGCAACATCCAGATCCACACCCAAGGCAGCCTAACCTCAGAGCCCTTTCTTAGACACTGTTATGTATAGTCTCATGCAGCTCTGAGTCATATCACTGGTTTGGTTGGGACTTCGTATGATGGTGGTTATCAAGGATTATAGAAGCTCTATGTATTCATAAGTCCATGCTCTAAATCAATAAGAAGGCCCCTGTATACATCAGGATATTTGTGAGAGTGCACAACAGAGACTGGAAAAGTAGAACTAAGAAGGATTCTGAGTCCTAACACTTTCATGAAGGACCTCTGAAGAGAGTGCAATATGTGCTAACACAGGTGAAGCATTTTGGAAGCTCTTTATAAGGAAGGGACAATCACTTAGCTTGGAGCACAGCTGTTGGAGTGCACTAAAGAGTGCTTTTCTCAGACAATGCCAAACATAGCTACTTAACAAAACAGGCTCCCAAATCCATTTTCTAGGTAATAGATGGAGCAGGAATATTACAAGCTACCAATTTAGATTCTGGCAAGTGCTGCTTGTGCATATATTACAGGTTGTGATCTCAAATCTCTACAGAAATTTCTATGATGCTGAAACTGGGGGACATGGGCAGGGAATTGGAGAGGAAGGGGACTTGTGAAATTTCTTGGCTAAACACAGGGGTGACTGGGAAACATCATATGGTGAGAATATTGAATATTTTTCTGCCATTATTTTAATCCTCAGGAACCTACTCGAGTTAGAAGTACAATGAGTTCTTCACCGTAGAGACTCATATGCCCTTTATGTTTCTGGCTTCAGCCTTGGCGTAATTTATAAGTCTTATTATTAATGTTCTTCCATGCCTTTTAATAACTTGAACTGATGATAGAGTTAAGATGTTAACTCCTCTATTGAGGAGGACTGAGGAATGGAGGACAAGGATCATGGAGCAAGAGGCCTTTTTCCTCCTGCCAGACCAACATTGTCTTTTAATTTGTATCCAATGTTCTTACTGTGGGGGAGGGTATGAAATCAGAAAAATAAATGAGGAAACTTGTACTTCTATAATGGCTTACAGACCCATGAAAACATCAAAGCCAAAATGTCCCCAGAATGAATTTCAGGTGCCAATTTAAAAGAAGCCATACCAAAGAATGTTTTTCTTCACAAGCACAAAACTGAAGCCTCCTGTTTCCACAGTGTTCCATGTTTTTATGTGTTAAACAACTTGTGATGGCTGCAAATAAAGAGTAAAAATATGAGTATGTAGCATCCATATATAGAGATAAAATGTAAAACACAACTGTTAATCATTCAATATCATTCTAGTCTTTTCCAATATGAACAAGGTAAAAGTTGAAGGTGTCATGCAAAGTTAAAATAAAGAATGAATCCTTTCACAAGGCTATTCTTTATGGAAATACTTTTTATTGTCACAAAAAATGTTCCCAACCACTGGAACACAAAAGTACACTAGCATAAAACCATGACACAATCTGAGAACCTATAGTTAAGAAATCTGCTTATACAAAAACACCACCGCTTTCTGTTTTTATCCAAAGACTTCACTTTTTTAAACATTTTTGATTAGCATATATTAGTTGTACATGGGGGTTTTATTGTGACATTTACATATAGGCTTATAATATGTCTTAACTAGATCCACGCCCCCATCATTCTCCCTCATCCCCCACCCCTTCTTCTTAGAACAATTTCACCAGGTTTCATTGTTTTATCTTCACACACTATACAAAGTACATCTACAACATTCACCCTCCTTCACCTTCTCCACTTACCCTCCCCTCCTCCCACTGGTGTCCACCCCCAGGTAGGGCCTGTTTTACCTTCCAGTCCTTCATTTTTATAAGTGTATGTTAATTGTTAAAGGGCACTTCACCATGGTCTTTTACTCATGAATATATTGTATTTTAATCACATTAACCCCTCTACTACTTACTCTTTATTCACTATCATTCTTTTCCTCTCCCACTTCCCCCTAACCTAATCCCTTCAGACAATTCTCTCTTTTACTCTCTCTCTCTCTCTCTCTCTATTTGTGTGTTTATATCTATGTGTGTGTATATATACACAAGATCTTGTATTTATTATACATTAATCATTTAGGTCTAGCTTCCACATATGAGGGAAAACACGCAACCTTTGTTCTTCTGAGCCTGCATTACTTTGGTAAGCATGATGATCTCCAGTTTTACTTACCTGCAAATGACATAATTTAATTATTCTTTGTGGCAGAATAATACTCCACTGTGTATACATACCACATTTTCTTTATACATTCATTAGTTTTAGGACATCTGGGCTATTTCCAAAGCTTGGATGTTGGTTATTGGTGCTACAATAACCATGAGTGTGCATGTGTCTCTATTGTATCCTGGTTTGTATTCCTTTGGGTATATGCCCCTTAGTGGTATCACTGGATCATTGAGTAAGTCTATTTTTAGGTTTTTGAGGACCCTCCATACTGCTTTCCATAATGGCTGCACTAATTTGCATTCCCACCAACAGAGAATAAGAATTCCTCCCCCCAAACACCACCACCACATCCTCACCAACGTTTGTTTTTGTTTGTGCCATTCTGACTAGGGTGAGGTAAAATTCCAATGTCACTTCAATTCACATTTCCTTTATGCCAAGGATGTCAGACACATAGTCATATATTTATTAGACATTTGTAATTCTTCTTTTCAGAACTGTATGTCCAGTTCATTTGCCCATTTATTCTGTGGGCTGTTGAATCTTTGAGAGATTAGTTTTTTGAGCTCCTTGTGTATTCTGATTATTAGTCCCTTATCAGATGTACAGCTGACAAAGATTTTCTCCCATTCTGTAAGGAATCTCTTCAGTCTCTTCAGTCGAGTGACTGATTCCTTTGCTGTACATAAGCTTTGTAGTTTTATGCAGTTTCATTTGTCAATCCTTTCTCTTAATTGCTGAGCTATTGGAGTTCTATTAAGGAAGCTATTACCTGTGCCTATATATTCCAATGTTTTCTCTCTTCTTTTCTGTCATAATTTCACAGTTTCAGATCTTATTTTAAGATACTTGATATACTTTGAATTGATATTAGTTCATAGTAAGAGAATGGATCTAGTTCAGTCTTCTACAGGTGGGTATCTAGTTTTCCCAGCACCATTTGTTGAAGAGGTTATCTTTTCTCCAACACATGTTTTGGGCTACTTTGTCAAAATCAAATGGTTGTAGCTGCATGGTTTATACCTGGATCTACTATTCCCTGCCACTGGTCTTCTTGTCTATTTTGGGGCCAGTACTATGCTGTTTTTATTACTGTGGAACTATAATATAGTTTGAAGTCGGGTATTGTGATACAACAACATTTGACATTTTGCTCAGAATTGCTTTGGCTAGTTAAGGTTTTTTGTGTTTCCATATGAACTTTAGGATTGATTTTTCTATATCTGAAGAATATCATTGGAATTTTGGTAGGGATTGCACTGAACATGTAGATTGCTTTTGGTAGTTTTGCCATTGTCACATATTGATCCTGCCAATCTATGAGAATGGGATGTTCTTCCATTTCTAATGTCTTCTTTTATTTCTTTCTTCTGTGATTTATAGTTATTGTTATTTAGGTCTTTCACTTCTTCATTAAAGGTTATTCCTAGGTATTTTAATTTTTTGATACTGTTGTGAAAATTTCAGTTCTTTAGAGCAGTTTAGAATCTTTAGATTCACAAAAAAATTGAGATTTCCCATATTCTCCTCACCCACAAACGTGAATAACCTCCACCTCTATCAACATTCACACCAGAGTGAAACATTTATTCTATCGATAAACCCACATTGACACATCATCATTATCCAAAGTCCACAGTATAATCTAGGATTCACTCTTGGTAGTGTTTATTGTGTGGGTTTGAACACATTTGTAATGTTCTGTACTTACTGTGTTATAATATGAGACAGAGTCGTTCACTGCCCTAAAACTCCTCTGTGCTCTGCCCATGCACCTTTTTTCAAACACATAGCTCTTCATGTAGTGCTTTCAAGTTGAAAGATTCAGAGGTACAGTAAGAATCAAGCCTGACTTTAATCAACCTTTTAATGCACAGTAAGGTTAATGTGAAAAAGTTTTGAGTCCCTTGTGACCTTATGGATGCTCTCATGATGTGTTTGCATTAGAGAACCCAGTCTTCCCAAACATTCTGAACTTGGATAGAGATTTTTTTACTTGAGGACTGGAGATACTGTCACAGGAAATGGGGGGGAGGAGGAGGGTACAAATATCCTTTCTCTGGTAATGTCCCCTAGAGAGCAAGAATTGACAATTTTAATCCTCTGCAGAGATCCAGTGATGGCAATGCACATGCTCCAGTTGGTTCCTTATCCTAAGGCCTGTATGGGATTAGAAACTGTACATGCTAGTTGTCAGGAATACTACTATGAAAGATATGTGGTGTTATTGTCCCCAGATAAACACATACTGGTCAGACCACATGTGCTGATTTTTCACTCAGGAAATATGGTCACCATATGTTCAGATTTTAATGTTTTACTAGTTCTATTTTCTCCCTTCTCCCTTTCTTTAGCAGTTTATGGTTTATTTTCACTGACAAATTGCCAAGTCTTAATTTATTAAACAGACTAAGTGTAAAGTAACCATAGAGAAGAAACCAAAACAAAAAGAAAAAAAAAAGCAAATAGAAAAGATATATCAAAATATTTTTTATCACAGAGGTATGATTTACTTCTAACCATGACATAAGCCCCCAAACACTCAAAGGGAGAGAGAACCACTCAGAGGTGACTGAGCCATAATGTTCTCTGTTTTATATCTATTTAGTAAGGGGGTGGAATGGGAGGCTAGATTGCAATTTTCCAACAAGTCAGCCTCCTAAAAATATTGCAAAGGAACTTTTTGGCTATTGAGCATATGAAAAAACACATTTTCTAACTCTGGTTTTGTCAAAATGACACTAACTATATTAAAGTAGAGAGCCCCAGGAAGCTTTCAACTCTGCACTGGTATCTACATGTCTTAACATAGGCAGCCCTTGGGTCACTACTCTCTCCTGTGTCTCAGCCAAGTATCAGGAAAATAAAATCTCTCCCTTCCTGGCTGACTGACACATTTTGTTCTTCTATTTAATGAACAAAAAGAAAACAGAAATCAGAGCATTAACTTGAGGTTTGTCACCCTCATCCAACTCATAGCTCTCTTCACCTGCCCTTTGTTAAGTTTTACCAAGCAAATCTGCCCATTGCCCTCACTGGAGGCCCCTGCCAGGGCTAGAACACTGTCTTAATTCACAAATATAGGTTCTCTTTTCAAGGTAAAGTCATTCCTAATCCAACTCAATAGCATTTCACTTAATTGTCTAAATCTTACCCCCCTAAACTGAGGAATGACTTTATCTTATAATAAAAGGGATGGAGTATTTCCCATATCCTAGGGAATTGCCTTGTTGCATCTAGTTTATCAGTGATTATAACCTCCCTAAGAATGTGTAAGTAGATGGGAAAATGAAGATGTAGAACAAAAGCCACAAACATAGTCTTCGGCAGGTATGTTTGGCATGATGCAGAAGCAAGTGCTGTTCCCTAGATTTTGAGGAGGTGATAATTCATAAGCTCTGGGGTTGGGAGGTAGGAAGAACCCCCTTCTTACATACTTTTTAGTGACTTCATATCCTTACTATCTCTCCAAGCTCACACTGTACTTTGATGGCTAAATTGGCTTCCCAAGTGGGTAGGTACTTGGAGTAATGTCTAAATACACAGTGTAAACACTGGAAAAGAAGGTCTCCCGCCCTCAGGCTTAATTTTTACTCTACTTCCCATTACTGAATGATCCATCATTGGGAGTTTCTTGATCTACAAAAGTATTGGTAATGCTGAAGCCCTGATGCTGTAGGAATAAAGATTGAAGATCATATTCATATTGAGATGGGATGGCCAGGGAGGCAGGCAGAAAGGGAACAATAAAGCAAATGAAGAGAACAGGTGCAGCACTGTACATTTTGCCAAATGTCCTGCTTCACCATTGTCAGTTGACCACACTTGAGACTACTTCTTGGTATAGTGGCCAATGGTCCACAGAGCAAGAACTTTCCACACTTTAAAGATTAGAGTGCAGAAGGACCCATCTACATTTAGACAAATTTGTAGTTTTACACATGCACTTCTCAAATCACCATCTTGACTCTAAGGACCTCTTATTAAGCAAACCATTCCCTGCCCTCCAGCTCTTGGAAATGACTTACATTTGTCAGAAATCTCCACAATAATGTACATATCCTTTCATAATCATTAAATCCTATTCATAAAAGTGCCAAAGACCTGGGATTTCAGGGCATCTGACTGGTCAAGCTGTCTACTTCAGTCTCTCATAAGGATGTATTTTCACTCTTGCTTCACTAAATAGTACTCTGTTAAAACAGACTCCTCTGTGTGTCTGCTGGTCAGCTCTTTCTTTGGTGAGACCAAGAGCCTGCCATTTTCCCTGGTGACAATATCAACATATTTATCAAGGTCAGAGTGCCTTAATGACAAGAAGTCTATTGGTAAAGAACCGAGGAAACAATGACACATTTTTTGCCTCAAAGAACATTTTCCTTCAAGGGTCAAACTCCAACACTCAACCTCTTCAAATGCCTTCTTTCCTTGCTCTTTCCTTGACCCTCCAGGCTATTCATTTTTCCCTAGCATACCAGGAACACTGACAGGTTCGTCCTTTTCACAAACTCTTCTTTCTGTCTAGAATTCCTTCTGACTGACTACATCTAAGAAGTAAGAGAGACAAACTTTTAAGGGCAGCTCTAAAAGGGCCTAGTCCATGTAGAAGGAAGGATGATTGCCTTTAAGTAAACTAAGATGTAGGCAGAGTAAGGGGAAGATTTTGGAGAGGAAGGTAATGAAGTAATCAATATAGGACCCCTGAAACATTTTGGAAGAGAGCGACATAGTAAATAAGCCAGCCAGAGGCTGGGAATGGTGATAGATCTATGAGAGCCATTAAATAAAGCAGTGATAAAGAAATTTCCAAAGGAATGATAGTAGAGAAGGAAAATAAATAAGAAGAATGTGGATTAGTAAATATCTGAAAATCAGGCACCAGAAAATGCAAACATTATTATTCACAAACGTATTTGTGTATAATAAAATTCACAAAATAAAAGGACAAGCAGGAGGACCCAGAGTCATTGCAGTCATTGGCAGAAGCCAAGATAAGAACATCAAGATACTAAGCAATGGAGCTGGAAAACCATGAAATGTGAAAATTAAGAGATCAAGGAAACCCCGAGTGAGAGGCAGCCTGTTTAACCACGGAAGTAGACTCCTTAGGTTTGCATCCTGGCTCATCTTTGCTGTCTATGTCACTTTGAGCAGTCTAT
This sequence comes from Castor canadensis, assembly GCF_047511655.1. NCBI lineage: Eukaryota > Metazoa > Chordata > Mammalia > Rodentia > Castoridae > Castor > Castor canadensis. Next base: position 32,640,210 of record NC_133395.1, on the reverse strand, counting down.
TTACTCTCTCTGCCTCAGTGCCCATCTGTAAGGTGGGACTAGTGATCATGCCTACTTTAGAGAGTTGACATAGGATCATGTGAATTAACATAAATAAAGTGCAAGTTCTATAGGAATGTGTGATGCTCTTACTCAGTACTATCTCAAAGAACATTTCAAGAGACCAGAAAACAACCAGTATATGGTTTAATATGTAAGCTTTTGGCAATTGCTATAAATTGAAGGGAGAATGAAGTCACTATCTTTAGTAGGAAAGTAAGTGCAGGCACTTTTCTTTAGATTCCCCCCTATACTAATAATAAGGATAGAAGAATAAAATCACATATCAAATTTATGGATAGTTACAACTTAGATACTATTAGCATAGAAACCACAGTTCCTGTCAAATGCTAAAAAGAAACATCACCAAAGTTCTATGGATTCTTCTATTGTGATAGTTAATTTTGGTTGTCCCCTTGTCTGGATTGGGAGATACCTAGAAAATTGGTAATGTACACTTCAGTTTGCATGTCTGAGAGGGCGTTTTCAGAAGCAGTTGACATTTGAGTTAGCAAATTGAGGGAAGAAATTGTGCACTGAATATGGGTAGTAGTACCATTCAAGAGACTGGAAGCCCAGACAGAACAAAAAAAGCATCAGAATGGGGAGTTCTCCACACCTGCACGAGCTTGATTCTTCTTGCGTTGAAGCATGTTTTACTGCTGCAATGACTGGCAGATATCAGACTCCAGATTCTTAAGCCTTCAAAGGTAACTTCACACCAATGATTCTCAAGAAAGCTTCCGGGCTTTCAACCTCAGACTGGATCTACACCGTTGGTCCCTCATGCTCTGGTGATTTCAGTTTCCTGAACTGACCAGCTACTGGTTTTCCCAGATCCCCAGTCTGTAGATGGCCCTTGTAGGACTACCAGAAGTCTGAGTATGTAAGCCAACCTATTTAACCCCTCTTAAAATTACATATGCATTCTACTTGTTCCGATCCTCTAGAGAAACCTAATACACCTACTCTGTTTTAAAACATAGTCAACACCTATTGGCTGATGCACTGAAGATTTTTTTTTATTTCTTTCAACTCTGTGGTATGGAACTTGGTGACTCCAATATCAGTTAAGCTTAATGCTTAGTCTCATTGTCTAATATGGTTTTAAGAAGTAATGTGTTAAATTTATAAAGTAATTCACTCTTTCCAAGGGAACACTACAGAATAACCTAAACAATACATCCTATTACTTTAAGTAAGAACAAATTATGCTTTCCCAAATAATTTTTGCCTTAACTCTGGCCATAAATCATCTCATAGTAAAGAAAATGTTTTTTCTCTTTAATTATGTAAATCCCCACATTTATGAATAAAAGTGGAAAATAAAGATTTATTATAAGAAATGTAGGTACTTTTTAACTTAAAAAAAGACTACAATTTTTAGTTTTCCCAGCATTTTGTATCATTCTGCTGATATAGCATTCCATTGTATTCTTACTTCATAGCCTTAACAAAGCTTCTATTCACATCAAAAGTACAGTCAAGACCTAACCTTGACCATGAAAGTTCTCTTTGTCTTTATGGTTACAGCTGGTAGAACTTAGCTGAACACCTGTTATCAATTATTTTATTTAGCATCATAGAACAGGCTGGATTGTTCCATAAAGCCTTTCAAGTAGATTTATCTGTACTTTTCCTTTTTCTTTCTTTTTTCATATTAAAACCAGAGAAACAAAAGTTATAGCAAAAGACTTTTATTTTGCCAGCCAATTAATGAGTTACCATTGGAAAATGAAACAATAAGTGTTTTTACAAGCAACTCACCAAAACAACCATCTCATTCTAATATATGCCCCACACGTGTGCCAGGTGCTGTTAAGGTTTGTTTCCCAATTTATCTATAATGTACTCCACCACCTATCCTGGCAAAGAGTCTTAGTGCTTCCATGGGCTCCCTTTCTAAAGGGCATTTTTGGATGTCTAAAAGTTAGTGTCAAGCAAATGAGTCTGATGTTTGAGAACCAGTGATGTAAGGAAAATAAAACTTAAGACTCAATTCCACATTTTAAGGACATGAGTTTAACTTGGGAAGCAAAACTAATAAATATGGAATTATTAGGTATCAGCAAAGTACTAAGCAATGGGGAACTATCCATAAATGCAATCAGAGCGGAAAAATAAAGGAGGTCAGCCATGAGGAGAAGTGAATACTCACCTCACTGGAAAGGAATTAAGGATGCGAGGATGGCTTCCCAGGGTAGGAAAACAACATGAAGGAAAAATTCCAGCAATCATTGCTGCCAACGGAGAGCAAAAACAGGAACCTGGGAGGAGCCCCAGGAACCAGCTGGGGATCTATCCTTTAGATAGATCACTTGCAGTCAATCCATAGATTTCTCTTTCCCTCTAGAGCAGTAGAACTTAATTTATAGCTTGACATTTTATGTAATTTTATAGCTTTGCTAAAATTATAAGTTAGATGAAAAATTTCTCACATGGGCAACCTAATGAATAGACTTAAAAAAAGGGAACATTATAACATTTGTTCTCCTCAGAAATTCATGTTCTTTTATGGTTCATTATATACAGTTATCAACAATTTTCCAAAAAAATTTTTGCTTCGGGTTTATTTAACTGTTGTTATACTATGCATAATACCAAGTCCAGCATGGTCCCAAAGAAATGCTGACCCACAGCCTCCCTGGCAAAGGGCAACTGCAGGTTTTACCTTCTTAACCTTGTTAGGAGAGCAAACCTGACCTGACTATATATGCTCCTGCAGACCAGAAAGGTAGATTACAGACTCACTGCAGATTGTACAGTTATATAGATGAGTTGACTTTAAATGACATAGCTGATAAGAGAGGGGGCTTTGTCAGGTTGTAGGATCTCTGTCTACATCTTCTGTCCCAGCTTGAAGAACTGTGAAGAAGGAAGAAAGAAAGGTACCTGGGACTGAGTAACTGAGGATAAGCATATTTCAACAGTTTCTCTTCCACAAATATATCATTATTTTTAACAAGGATCCTTATCTAAGTTATTGTGATTTTATTTCTGAGTAGGAAATATATTCACTTGATTAAAAATGAAACTATATAAAGTGTATAGATAAATGCCTTACCCCACCCTGTCCACATATATTTTATTCCCCAGTCTCCTGTAACTACATTATTCATTTCCTATGTGTTCTCCAGGAGCTTTCAAATCAAATGTGAACATGTTACCTTATTTTCTTCTGGCCTTTCTTACATATAAATTAGCCCACCATTTTAAAAACTGTCATTGTTGATTAAGCCATACCAGGAAAAATTAAAATTGCACTTGTCTAGATTAGATTCACCAGCAGGACCAAGAAAACTACCGGCACCACTGCTAGACCAATAATTGGTGAGGTTATGTTTTGTGGGGAAGGAGTATTGTCCTTTCTTATGACCTCTCACCAACTGAATTATTGAGATGTATGTTAATAGACTCTCCACTATGCTCCACAAGCCTGTGACTTCTAACTCTGCAGTTAGACACACCGAAGTCCTTGACTGACCCATAAATTATATTCTACTGTCCATCAAATATCAAGCCTGGTCCATGCTGTTATTTTTGGTTACTGCTTGTTGCAAGTTTCCTTCCAGTCTTTTATTCTGTGACCAAACTGATGAGTCAGTAGAAATCTCACAAATAAAAGTTTTAACATCTGAATGTATGTTGCCAAACTATGTAAAATGTTGAACAATGTTTTAATATGTTTCCTATAGTAAGCCAAAGCCTAGCAGCAGTCATTTTTTGAAGTTCAGAGGCAAAGGGGTACTGTTGATTAAAATTCTGTTCTTTTGTGTAGCAGACTAATAATTTATCAGAAAATCATTTAATTCATGCACAGGTAACTCAAATTCCTTTAAATAACTATGCATATCAATCATATTGCCTTTTTATCTTAAACAATGGTAATCAGGAAATAACCTTTCTAATTAATGAACACCAGCAATCTGAAGTATGACAAATCTAGATTTCTGACTAATTTATGAATAGGTGTCATTATCAGATTATAGCAAAGAACATCATGCTTGACTATACTGACATATTAGAAAACATTTTATATGTACATTATTGTATACATATGTACATTTATTCATCAGTAAATTGAAGGTCAAAAGGTCTAGTATATCTAGTCAATATGTAAACATTAGAAATCCTACCCCATTATTTAATCTCTAGTGTTTATATTAAGTAGTCTTTCTAGTTCAAGCATGCCTCTGTTCTCAAAAAATGAGGGTGACAAAATTAATATTTTAGATGACCTTGTATATTTAAAGAAACACATTTTGGCTAGTGATGTTCCTCTGTCAAGCTAATTATCTACATAAATTTTTACTGCAGTATTGGTTCCCATTTTGTTTACAGAGAGAGACTAAAATTTGAGCAATAAATATTTAAATTGGTAAAGGTAGCAATAGCTCATTTAACTGATGGCACTCCTCACTGCATAAAGAAAGGTAGCTGTAACTATTATGATCTCAAATGTTACAATGACTGTCCATGAGTTTTCTCATCCATGATATCATATGTACCCTTAATGGAAACACAAATAGGTCTTTGACCCTTGGGAAATTAACTCTTCAGTAAGAATACAAAATAATTATGCCATCACGGGACACTGAGAATAGCAGAAAATCATGAGTTTAGTATGATAGAATTCTAGTCTTGGTTCCTCCTGGATATAATTTTAGCCTAATATTTAATCTCTTTAGGGTCATTTCACATTTTGAAAGTGCAAAGATTTGGTTAAATGCTTGCCTAGATCTCTTATAACATTAAAATGTCAATGAGTATAGATAAAAATACTAGTATCTAGGTAAGAGAACTTATGCCGATTGTTGAATACTTCAAATAAACATACTAAGGAAATTCAGAGTAAGGATTAGTCCTCATAACCTGGCCAAGAGAAGACTCCGAGGAAGTCCACAGAGCAGCCTAGGTTTGAATGACTACACCTGGATGGAGCTGAATTGGGGTTTAAACTTGCCTCCTGCAGTTGGGTTAGGAGCAGATTCTGGGGGCTCAGGACAGGAACTGCTAAGTAGCTGAGCAAACTTGATGTGGAGCTGCAGCCCTTAAAGGTACGTTTGCCATGGTCAAACTGACCAGGTACTATGGATCAGATTCACTATGCCGAGAGGACCAGTGATCCCACCCAAAGGGAAAAAATTATACAGGCTGAGCTCAAAGCATTCTTAACAGGTTATTTCCATTATGTCATGTTTACTATATGAATTATTAAAATATAATTTTAAACTGAGTATAAATGAAAAGTCAAATTCTATTTCACAAGAGAGTATATAATCTTTACCTTCTATTTAAGCAATTATGCCAAGTTCTTCTAACTAGGTAACTGACAAAAATACACCAAATTCAGGGGAAATGGTGGTTTAGAAACTAGATGAAGAATCTAGGGAAAGCGGCACACATACAGTCCTTTCCCAAATACTCCCCTGAAACGCTGAGAATACAGATATCAGATTCAACTAAAAGACCTTACACTGATGCAGGATTTCTGGATCTCTAATCATATTAAGTCAGTAAACACCCCCTGCCCAAGGAGAGTCTTAAAGATTTCCAAGCTCTTCGGGTCCTACAAGTGGTAAACCAGCCCTGCCAAGTATAGAAACCTTAGCATATCCCTAGTCTGGCTGCTCTATGAATGTTGCTCAGTTTATCCCAAGTGAGCCCATGAGCATCTCTTTGCTCCCAAACTGCTGACTTATGTTTGAGCTCTACTGTGTGTGCCTAGTTCTTGTTATAGTTGCACTCAAGTTCCACAGTAAATCCTGAATTTTGCTCTGCACTCCAGCTTGGTTGTCAGGAGCTATACTTACCAGTCTTCTGTTTCTAGGAGTGCTAATATAAAGGCTAGAAGTTTCTCATTTAAAAGGTCTCTTCCTTCCATATTTATTGCATCCAGTGACAGCTCCTGTCCATATGTTTATTTTGGTACTATTAGGAAGCAGCCCTGAGCAAGGCTCAAGGGTGGTTTCAGGTGCCCATTAACAGCACAGAAAATTCTTGAATTGTCCCTTATCACTCAGCACCTGCCAGAATCTGTTTCCATTGTTAATCATAGTCTGTCCTCAAACTCTGATGGCATCAGCAGCTCTTGTGGGGTAAAAGGTCATAATGTCATTTATAACTAGTTCTGAATCCACAGATTCAACTCTAGAGTGGGCCTTATAGCACTCTATACCTTTCTGAATTCATTTACTATTTCTATATTTTAAAATTGCCACAAACTTAGTGACTTTATATAACACTCATTTATTACATCATAGTCACAAGTCTGGGGACTCAGCTGTGCTCTCTGCATTGACTAAAATCAAGATGTTGCCAGGGCTGGACTGTTGTCTGAATTCTCAGAGAAAGAATTCACTTTCAAAATCAGTTGGGTTGTTGGCAAACCTCACTTCCTAACAGCTGTAGGTCTGAAGTTCGTTTCCTTGCTGGCTGCCAACCAGAATTCACTGGTGAGGCCTACATGCTTCCCACATTCCTGACTTATGACCCAATCCATCTTCAAGTCAGGAAGGATGCATTAGATCCCACACGTGCTGTGAATTCTGACTTTCTCTTTTGCCACCAGCCAGAGAAGGTTCTCTGCCTTTAAAAGATCATGATTATATTCAGTCTACCTGGACAATCTCCCTTATTAAACATCAACTATGTTGATCTTTATGTTATGGGTTGATTTCACTCCCCACCCCAAATTCCAGTTATGCTCAAGTCCTAACTCCTAGTACTTCAACATGTTACCTTATTTGAAAATAGGCTCTTCAAAAAATAATATGTTAAAAATGAGGACACAAGAGTGGATTTTAATGTAGTATGATGGGTATCTTTATAGAAAGGGGAAATGTAGACACAAAGAATGACATTGAGGAGGGAAAATGATGTGAAGACACCAAGGAGGAATACCAGGGAATGGCAGAGGCAAAGATTGGGTTGATGCATCAAGAAGCCAAGGAACCCTATGGATTGCTTACTGCCATCAGAAGCCAAGAAAAGACAAGGGAGGATTCTACTCAGATACTCAGGGTATGACCCTGCTCAAACCTTGATTTTAGACATTTAGTCTCCAGAAAAGTGAAGCAATAGTCTTACGTTGTTTTATGCCATCCAGCTTTTGGTACTTCATTACAGCAGCCCTAGCAAACTGGTACACTGTGTTAGTCAGACATTTTTGTCACTGTGACAAAATGCCTGATGAACAACTTAAAAGGAGAAATGATTGATTTTGTCTCAGAGTTTTAAGGTTTCAGTCCATGGATGCTTGATCCCATGCTCTCGGGCAAAACGTCATGGTGACATGAGCATGTGGCAGAGAAAGTTCCTTACCTCATGGCAGCTGAGAAGCAGAGAGAGAGAGAGAGAGAAGGATAGTCCTCAAAGACACACCACCAATAACCTCCTTCCTACAACTAGGCCCTACCTCTTAAAGTTTCCAAAACTTCCCAAAATAGCATTACTACCTTCAATAATGAGCCTGTGGAGGACATTTCATATTCAAACCATAGCATATACCATGTAATATAACACCATAAAAGCAGCAATATGATATTGACAGCTTCCAGAGAGGATAACTCTTGAAAGAGTCCTACAAGTTTGGCCTACTCTGCTTACTCTATAGCATTATAGCATTTTCAAAGAATTTGTTCAATCTGTTCTGAATTTCCCCAATATTGTATCCTTAGACCCCATTCTTTTTCTCCTGGGGCAGGACACAAATCCACTGATTCTTCCTTAGAGTGATTTCCATTTGGTTAGCTGTAACTATTATTATTATTATTATTACTATTATTATTTTCTTACCAGCAAATCCATGTAAAGACATAGAAAAGTTCCCAAATTCTTCTTCAGAAGTGCCATTACCACATGTTAGAAAAGCATCTGTGTAACTCAAGTACAAAGAGGATTTTGTGCATGAAACCTTAAGGACAACTCTAGATTACACAAAAGTAACATGCACAGCTAGTACACAAAGGAATTACTTCTCTTTATATGACCTACTAGGTACATAGCTTCTGAATTGCTAAGTACAATGTTTTAATCAAAGCAATTGGTTCTTTTTTCCACTCATTTTTATTAGTGCATATTAATTGTAAAATATCATAGGTTGCATTGTAACATTCTCATACATGTACATAATGTATTTTGATCATATTTATCCCTATTATCCTTTTTTTCCCTCTCTTTCCCTCTCATGGTCTCTTCCTCTTCCCTCCCTTCTACTTTCATATCATTTTTTAAAAACCTAGTTTCCACATATTTGCTTGAAATGATGATCTCTAGTTTCATCCATTTTCCTGCAAATTGAGAGGTAATTTTATTCTTTGTGGCTGAATAAAACCCCATTGTATTTATTTGTGAGATTTTCTTTATCCATTCATGTTGATGAGCATCTAGGTTGATTCGATAACATGGCTATTGAAAGGTATTCATTCTTTCCACTGTTATTCAATATAGTGCTTGAATACTTAGCCAGAGCTATAAGATAAGAGAATCAAATAAAGGGAGGCAAATAGGAAAGAAAGAAGCCAAAGTATTCCTATTTGCAGATGACATAATACTATAGTGAATGTAGTCCTATCTAGTGGGTCTAAAGATTCCACTAGCATACTCTTAGATCTGATAAACATTTTTAGCAAAGCAGCAGGTTACAAAATCAATATACAAAAACAGTAGCTTTTCTATACACCAATAATGAACATGCTAAGAAAGAACTCAGGAAAGCAATCCCATTCACAATAACCTTTTAGAAATACCTATGAAAAATCCCACCCAAGGAGGTCTGAGCATTGTCTCTCTAGGCTATCTCTGTGTTATCGCCAGAGCATTCTTTTTCTGAGAAAACTGGCTTCAGAGGGACATCTTGATCTCCAGACAGACTATCTTACAATTCTCTGTGTAAATCCAGATTGTGATTATCTCTACACCTCTCCTAGCATTTACCAACACTGACCTCTCCTCCTCTAAGTATTTTCCCTGAATTAGATGATGCATCATACTCTCTGAGAGTCACAGTATTCATTCATGATCATTAACTGTTGTAGATCAGAGGTGATCCAAAATCCTTCCTCAGTAGTTTAGATGGGAAAAAATCCAATAGTCTTTGTGGTTCATCAGACAGGAGAAGTTTGCCACACTTCTAGTCCATACTGGTGCATGACCATTGAATCTGAACCAGACTTCCCAAGAACTCAGAATGTGGAACAAATTGCAGGCAACAGCAAAAACTGAGGGAATCATCCAGGGAATAAATGGCAATCATGAGATAGAAATCATGGTGAATGGAAGCCACAGATTGAGGAAAATACATAAATAAGGGTATTGAGAGAAGATGGGAAAGCTGATACAAAGAGAAAAGTGACAACAGACTAGTGATGTAATCAGAAGGGGAAGGTTATATTCTGCTTCTGGGGGTAAAACTGGAGATGCTCTTTTAGCTTCTAAAACTATGAGTACCAAGATTATAAGAAATGAAGTTCCACAGAGGGAGCAAAGAGACAGTGTCTTTATAATCATTCCCCATTTCCTAGGTTATGGAGTAATTCACTTAATTTTTCTTACATTACAGTATTCCATGATTTGAAGTGGAATTCCAGCTCTACTATAGTTTCAACCCAAATTACTAAATTTCAGACAAAAATTGCTACCAATTCTTGCCATCTTAATAGAAGCATGATGATTTTACAAAGTATATTTTGATATCACTTGTACATTATTTGACCCAAAATATGGCAGCCACTTCTTTCAAATATTTTTCATCATGAATATAATGCATTAGCAGAAAATTTGTGCCCCAAAAATATCACAAAGAAAATACTCCATAACCACTATTGATGTCAAATAATAGAAATATTTCTTATGGTCTGCCCAAATAGCTACTTTCTTTATCTTCCCTAAAGGTAAATGCTATATAGAATATTTCAATACTATTTCAGAGTTTTCCTTTAGTGATTTTTCTTCTTATTGTTGTTGATGCTGCTCAGTATTATTATGAACTCAATATTTTGTGTGCTCATTTTCATACTGCATACCATTACTTTGTATTTATTTTAATTATTGTGAAAGGCTTTTGGGTTCATTAACTTTAGGGAGTTACAAATAACATAGGAAGCCTTGGTTTCAGCTTTAATATGCAAAGACCTTCAAGTTGTTACTCTCATTTGTTCACACACACACACACACACACACACACACACAAATGGAAACACCAGAAATTAACAACTTTTCTTAGACCCTTCAGAAAACTAAAATAGCAGAGCAAGATACCACACCAAAATTTGGAGGCACAAGAAGGTCCAAAAAAGCATGGCTGAGATCTTCTTACCTGGAATATAATCTACTAGAACTTTTACCCACACCCAGATTTAATTTTGACAAATTGGAGACTGAGTATTTTAGCCTGGGAGCAAAAATGTCTTAAAGCTTTCAAAGTTTCCTCCAGGAATCTCACTAAATTCACATGGTAAATATCTCAGAAAGGGCCCTTGGTGACTAGGGCAGGGAAGGGAGACAGAGTAATCAGTATAAAATATACCCAAAGTGTTCCCTGGAGGTAAACTCTCCAGGAATGTGGCAGAGCATTGTCAGAGCCTTCTTCCACCCAGATGGAAGGAAGGAATTCCTCCACATTCTATGCTCCTATAGCCTTCCTATTTCACCAGACTAGGGTGAAGGTAGAGAATTAACAGGGATTAAGAATGCTGCATCCAGGCAAGGGAGTAGGAGGCTGATGGGGAAATGCTGTACCACTACAGAAAGACTTGTGAAGTTCACAGTTCCAAGACACAGACCACTAAAAATCTGAGATTTAATTGGAAGATTGAAAATGTCTCCCTTTCCCCACATATTACCACCATATCCATAAGAACTGGATTTCTGTTGAAAAAGTCAGAAGACAGATTCTTTTTGAGAAAGAGTAGATAGGAAAGTCCAATGTCAAAAGAGGAGAAAAACACAAGGACATTGCAGAAATTTAAAACTTCTAGAATCAATAGCCACAACAAACACTAAACACAGTTCAGCTTCTAGCCAGATTAACACAAATCCTCACAGTAAAGACCTTTTTACCTTTATTCCTATAACCTGATATGATGTGTCCAACTTTCAACAAAAAATTACAAGGCAAGGCAAGAAAAACACAATATGAAGAGACAAAGCTATACAGTGGTATGGAAACTGTAAAAACACATCAAAAGAAAGTACTAAGAGTAAAAAACACAACAAAAATGAAGGGTGGCTTTCATGGGTTCATCATCCCCTGCACATGGCTGAGAAGGGGTCAGTGAACTTCAAAATATATCAGTAGAATTTAAAAGTGACAAGAACAACAGCATATCCAGGAGCTATGAAAAGGTAAGACTCGTAGGTATAAGTATATATGCATTCCAGTTAAGTAACTGGAATCCTAGAAGAAGAAGGGTATGAAAAATATTTGAAGTAATAATTAATAGTATACATTTTGTGCCTCTCTTGGTACACAGACACATGCATTTTGTTGTTGAATAACTTCAACACTGAAAGATAATGGCCAGGCACTGGTGGCTCACACCTAATCCTAGCTACTTGGGAGGCAGAGATCAGGAGAATGGTGTTTCAAAGCCAGCCCCAGGCAAATAGTTCATGAGACCCTATTTTGAAAAAATCCATCACAAAAAAGGGCTGGTGGAGTGGCTCAGGTAAGAACACATGCCTTCAGCCCCAGTGAGCCTCTGCCTTGAGAAAAACCACTGGTCATTTCTCCGCACTGGCCTGAACCCAACTCTACTGGTGTCAATCTGCAATCCCAACAAGTGAACACCACATACCACACACCCTCCCAGGAACATAATCCAGTGCATCTCATGGGAAGATTGCATTACCACCACCACCACCACCCCCAACAAAACTGAACGCCATAGACAGGGAACATAATTCAATACTGTCTGTGGGGACAGGATAGAGTACTGAATTGACCTCAGAGAGCTGGGGTGGGGCAAGGAGCTGAACTCTGAGAAGCGGGCAGAGAGAGGAGCCAAGCCCTAAGAGCAAGGATGGGGCAGGAAGCCAACCTCCCAGAGCAGGGATATGACAGATAACTGAGCTTATTTCATGGTATTGTGGGAGGGACACAACACTGAGTTGCCCCACCTTGTTGGAGGAGGAGCTGACCAGCCAGAGTTGCAGCTGTGGAGCAACTCAGTTGTTGCCTAGAGAGAAAAGAAAAATATCTGATCACAATTGACAATCTGGTAGTGAGCAACCACAGACCTCAATTGCAACCTGCCTTGTAGGCAGAAGGGACCAATGACTGCTTACAAACCAGCCCTCTAGTAAGAGCACTTCAGAGATCCTGCCTTCACCAGAAGGCCCATCAGACCAAGGAAACACAGGACTCAAAAACCCCAGAGCCAACTTCCCCCCAAGCTGTCTGACAAAGAGGGGCAGCACCCATCACCACACACCCCAGCATACCAACACTGAGAAGAGACAGAGACACTGAGAAAACCCCAGTCATAAGCATCAGTACCTGGATTTGATGTCGAAGGAATAAATCTAGAGCTTTCACTGAACTGATTTTTTTTTTACTTTATTCTATTTTTTATTTTTATTTTTTCCCTTTTTTATTTAATATTTTTAATTTTTTGCTACTATTTTCTTATCTTTATTCTTACTCCTTTAACTTTCCTTTTCTTATGCTACAATCCATTGTTCTCCTCCCCAACAATTTTTTCCACCCTTTTCATCCAATCTCTCCTACTGACTCCCCCTCCCCCTCCTGACTTCCCCCTACCTCTCACCCCTCTGCCCCTCCCTCCTCCACACTTACCACTTGATGATTAGTCTCCTGTACCAACCCTACATACCCCTATCCCTCTGAAATTCCTGACACAAGCACCCTCCACTACAACTGAACTGCACCCTAATATACACAAGGGCTCCAGAACCCTATAGCCCCCACACCTCTTCCTCCCTCATCCCGTCTCCCCATTTCTGCCCCTGTGTCATCTTTCTAATTACCCAAGTATCTATCTCTATCCAAACAAAATTACCCTCTCCCAATTCCCACTGCTTATAAATAATATCACTAAGGGGTTCTCTATATATTATGTAAACAACTGGCCTGGCATTGAATATGTGAATTTGTTATTGCTAATTGACACATCCAGATCAGTTACAGAAATAGCTCATCAACCTAGCTAATGACTAAGCCAGTCACAACATAGCAATTAAGTCAAGGGAAAGCTAAACATTGATTAAACCCCCCAACTAGCTACTCAGTAACATAGGAGCATGGCACAAATAAAACAGCACAGGGGAGAAGGAGAAGGCAGGAGAATTCCCCCTCAAAAGACCAATAATTCAATAGAGGATTTAGTGGGAAATGAAGAAAATGAATACCCAGTTCCTTACCCCAACAGAATCATGACAAGTATATCCAATGAGCTCAGTGATGTTCATAGAGATATGCTGAAAGAGGAACTCAAGAATAAGCTCATTGAGATACTCACAGAGAAGCTTCAAAAGAAGGTAAAAGAGCACATACAGCATTCAACTCAAAGAATATCAATACAGCACAAGTAAAAAACTTGAGAAGACAAAAAAAAAATGAACTCAGAGTACTTCAACAGACTTCAAAATGAAATAAATAAGACTTTAAAAAAGAAATATATGAAATAAAGAAGACAGCACAAGATATGAAAGAGGAGTTTAACAACCAACTCAAGAGATGCAAAAGGAATATGCAAGAACTCAGCAATCCCATCAAAAGACTAAATCTGCAAATCATAGGTATTGAAGGAGTGCAAGCCAAAGGTATACATGATATATTCAACAAAATAATAGCAGAAAATTTCCCAAATCTTGAGAAAGATATACCTATTAAGGTACAGGAAGCCTCCAGGACACCAAACAGACATAACCAAAATAGAACTTCTCCATAGCATATTATTAAAACATCTAACAGAACAGAGAAAGGATAGTGAAGGCCATAAGAGAGAAAAAACAAATAACATATAAAGGTAAGCCCATCAAAATAACAGATTTCTCAAAAAAATCCTTATAAGCAAGAACGGCATGGAGTTAGGTATTTTGAGCACTGAAAGAAAACAATTTCAGTCCTAGGATACTCTACCCAGCAAAACTATCATACAAAATTGATGGAGGAATAAGTCTTCCATGATAAACAGAAACTAAAACAATATATGACCACCAAATCACTGCTACAGAAGATTCTGAAAAGAATCCTACACACAAAGGATGAAAACAAACATAACCACATATTGACAGGAAGTATCAAACCTCATGAGTAGAACAGACAAGTCCTCAGAGAGTAGCATTGAATTGGCTTCACATGCTCAAATATTAAAACAAACAAACAAAAAAACATAAATGGCAGGAATTACCACATACCTCTCAATATTAACACTAAATGTTAAAAGACTCAACTCACCCAACAAAAGACACCATTTGGCAAACTGGATTAAAAAGGAAGCCCTGACAATCTGTTGTTTTCAAGAAATCCAGCTTACTGACAGAAACAAACATTGCCTTAGAGTGAAAGGGTAGAAGAAGATTTACAAAGCTAATGGCCCACAATAAAAGGCAGAAGTAGTAATACTTGTAACAGATAAAGTAGACTTCAAACTTAAATTGTCAGAAGAGACAAAGAAGGTCACTTCACACTAATCAAAGGAGCAGTACATCAAGAGGAAATAACAATTATCAACCTATATGCACCCAATGTTGGTGCCCCCAACTTCATTAAACATATACTAATGGACTTAAAAGCACAGGTAGACCCCAACACAGTGACAGTGGGAGACTTTAATACTCCTCTATCACCAATAGCTGGGTCATCCAAACAAAAAAATCAATAAAGAAATTCCAGAACTGAATGACACCATAGATATAATGGAATTGACAGATGTCCTGAACAATATACATTCTTCTCTGAATGGAACTTTCTCTATGGAACTTTCTCCAAAATAGACCATATCTCAGGGCACAAAGCAAGTCTCAACAAATATTTTAAAAATTGAAATAACCCCCTACATACTGTCTGACCACAATGCAATAAAACTAGAACTCAAGAAGAAAAGAAGCGGCAGAAAATATGAAACAACTGGAAGCTGAACAATATATTGCTCAACAATCAGTGGGTCGTGGAAGAAATAAGAGAAGAAATTTAAAAGTTCCTGGAATTTAATGAAAATTAAAACACAACCTCTCAGAACCTATGGGACACAGCAAAGGCAACCTTAAAAGGAAAATTTATAGCTGTGAGTGCATATATTAAAAACACAGAAAGATCTCAAATAAACAACCTAATGTTACATCTCAAACTCCTAGAAAAACAGGAACAAGCTAAACCCAAAACAAATAGAAGAAGAGAAATAATAAAAATAAGGGTCAAAATCAATGAAATAGAGACCAAACACACACACCCAAAAAAATAAAAAATCAACAAAATAAAAATCTGGCTCTATGAAAAAATAAACAAGACTGACAAAGCCCTGGAAAATCTGACTAAACTGAGGAGGGAAAAGATCCAAATTAATAAAATCAGAAATGAAAAAAGGGAGATAATAACAAACAACAAGGAAATCCAGGGAATCATCAGGGACTACTTAGAAAACCTATATTCAAATAAATTGGAAAATCTAGAAGAAATGGACAAATTTCTAGATACTTAGGACCATCCAAAACTGAACCAAGAAGATATTAATCACCTAAATAGATCTATAACATGCAATGAATTTGAAGCAGTAATAATCTCCCCCAAAAAAGAAAAGTCCAGGACCTGATGGATTCTTCATTGACTTCTACTAGACCTTTAAAGAAGAACTAATACTTAAACTTTTCCACAAAATTGAAAGGAAAGAAACAATGCCTAACTCATTTTATGGAGTCAGTATTACACTCATCCCAAAGCAACAAAAAGACACATCCAAAAAAGAGAATTACAGGCCAATCTCCTTAATGAATATTGATGCAAAAATCCTCAATAAATAATGGCAAACTGAATCAACAACATATTGGAAAGATCATACACTATGACCAAGTTGGCTTCATCCCAGGGATACAGAGATGGTTCCTGCAGAATGCAGGTACACAAATCATTAAATTTAATATAGCACATTAACAGAAGCAAAGACAAAAACCACTTCATCTTCTCAACAGATCTTTGATAAGATTCAACACTATTTCAGGATAAAGACTCTGATGAAACTAGGAATAGAAGGAATGTACCTGAACATAATAAAGACTATATATGACAAACCTATAGCCAACATCACACTTAATGGGGAAAAGACTGAAACCATTTTCCCTGAAGTCAGGAATGAGACAAGGGTGCCCATTCTCCCCACTCCTATTGAACATAGTCTTGGAATTCCTAGCCAGAGCAATAAGGAAAGAAGAAAAAATAAAAGGAATACAAACAGGTAAGAAGAAGTCAAACTATCTATTCACAGATGACATGATCTTATACCTAAAAGAACCAAAAAAACTCCACCAAAAACTCTCAAACACCATAAACAGCTTCAACACAGTAGCAGGATGCAAAATCAATTTACAAAAATCAGTAGCCTTCCAATATACCAACAATGAACAGATTGAGAAAAAATATAGGAAAACAATTCCACTTACAATAGCCTCAAAAAGTCAAACACCTAGGAATAAACAGGAAAGGATGTGAATGACCTCTATAAGGAGAACTACAAACCACTGAAGAAAGAAATCAAAGAAGACTGCAGAAGATGTAAAGATCTCTTATCCTCATGGATTGGTAGAATCAACATAATAAAAATGGCTATACTACCAAAATCAACCTACACATTCAATGCAATTCTCATCAAATTCCAATGACATTCATCACAGTGATTGGAAAATCAACCCAAAAGGTCATGTGGAAGCACAAAAGACCCTGAATAGCCAAGGCAATACTGAGCAAAAAGTGCAGCACTGGAGATATCACAATACCTGACTTCAAACTACACTAAGAGCCATAGCAATAAAAATAGCATGGTACTGGCACAAAAACAGATATGAAGACCAGTTAAGCAGAATAGAAGACCTGGATATGAATCTACACAGTTATGCTAATTGTTGACAAAGGCACCAAAAACATATGATGGAGAAAAGACAGCTTCTTCAACAAATGTTTCTGGGAAAACTGGGTATCTGCCTACAGAAAACTGAAATTAGATCCATGTTTATCAACCTGTACAAGCATCAACTCAAACTGCTTTAAAGACCTTAATATAAGACCTGAAACCTTGAAGCTAGCACAGGAAAGAACAGGGAATACACTGGAAGCAATAGGCACAGGCAATAACTTCATCAGTAGAAATCAAGAGACTCAACGACTAAGAAAAAGGATGGACAAATGGACTACATGAAACTAAAAAGCTTCTACACAATGAAAGAAATGGTCTTTAAATTGAAGAGGCCATCCATAGAATGGGAGAAAATCTTTGCTAGCTATACCTCAGACAAGAACTGATAACCAGAATATACCCAGAGTTCAAAAAACAAAATTCCCCAATACATCAATGACCCCATGAAGAAATGGGCAAATAATTGGACAGAGCCTTTTCAAAGGAATAAGTCCAAATGACTAAAAAAAAAAAAAATGAAAAAATGCTCACCATCCCTGACCATAAAGGAAATGCAAATCAAAACCATATTAAAATTCCATCTTAATCCTGTTAGAATAGCTACCCATCAAGAACACAAATGACAACAAATGTTGGAGAGGATGAGGAGAAAAAGGAACCCTCATACATTGCTGCTGGGAATGTAAGCTAGTACGACCACTGTGGAAAACAAATGGAGGCTTCTTAAAAACTAAAAATAGACCTGCCATATGATTGAGCAATACCACTCCTAGGGATATACTTGAAGGACTGTGAGTCAGTTTACAACAAAGGCACCTGTACACTCATGTTTGTTGTAGCACTATTCACAAGAGCTAACCTATGGAAATAGCCAAGATGCCCTACTACTGAAGAATGGATTGTGTGGTATTTATACACAATGGAATTTTACTTAGTCACAAAGAAGAATGAAGTTCTGTCATTCACAGATAAATGGATGGAACTGAAGAACATCATCTTAAGTGAAGTTAGCCAGACTCCGAAGGCCAAAAGCCGCGTTTTCTCTCTCATATGTGGAATACAGACCTAACACAAATGCAGCAATATTATAAAACACTGGTCACACTAAGGGGAGGTCACACATAGGAGGGTTAGGGAAACTGAGAATTTGAATATGATTGATATACTCTCCATACAAAAATGAATATAGAAATCTTAAGCCAACTGAAACTAAACCATAAGAAAGGACTAAAATAGACTGAAGAAAATTAGAGGAGATAAACCAGTTGGGGTTATAATACATATATGCATGGAAATACACAAAGAAACTCCCTGTGTAGCTATCTTTATCTCAGACAAGCTGAAATGTCATGTTTTCTTTTTTATCTTTCCCTTTTTTCTTCTACAAAATCAGAGAACAGGATGGTGGAATATGTCCTGTCCAGGGAGGGCTGGCACCAGTGGGAGGGGAGAGGTGGGGAAAGGAGTAGGAGGTGAATACAGTACAAATACTGTGTACACATGAACATAAATGACATAAATGTAAAAATGATACCTGTTGGAACTACTCCAGGAACTGGAGGAGGGGAGATAAAGGAGACCGGCAGTATTATATTACATGGTGAATTTATGTATGGTATATTCAATACATTGTAAGAACCTACCAAAAAAAAAAAGATAATGCCAAATCAAACCATGTCCCAAAGTTTGCTGAGTCTATCTACAGTTCCACCAACCATACCAAAGCTCTGTTCCCCCTACATCCTCACCAGCAACTGACGTTCTTGGTCTTCTTGATTATACCTTTTTAGTGGCTATGTAACATTTGGGAATCCCCTTTTGTGAAGTGACTGTTAAAGTCTTTTGCCTTTGATTTTATTCTGTCATTATCTATTAATTTGTAGGAGCTCTTTATATCTTGTAGATATAAACACTTGCTCAGTCTATTTGTGGTTCTCCCTTGCCTTTGATTATAGTTCTGTCCCTTTAGCCCCATGGAGCTAAGAAAAGTGCTGCCCTGATCTCAGCCTCTCTGGTACTTCTTTCATGATCAACAGATAATTTTTAGAATGAAAACTGACCCAAGTGCTGAACTTACCCCTCTGGACTTCTTCCATATCTTGACCCCACAATTCCTTGTCACCCTGTTAGTTTACCAATGCTTTCTAGCAGATTTTTTAATTTTTCCACTATTTTTCTAGCTATTTTCAAAGTTATCTTATCAGCCATTGCCAGAAGTAGGAGCCCCACTCAGATGAAACCAGCAGTCATACTTTTTAACCTTTTTCCACTCAGCTATAACAAGTTTGAGAGTAGACTTATGGCACAACATGCAGATATTGATTAGTGATCTTGACCTATTTCATCTTCTTTTAAACTAAGGACAATACTCCTGTACACATAGTTCTTAGTACTTCAAGAACATTTCAAATTTCATTTTACATTCTGAAAACACTAAGTGATCATTTCCTATTTAACTGTATTATATATCAGTGCATAGGGCTAACCATAATAATGGAGCCTCGTTTTTATCTTTTGGTATTTCAAGCAACAGAAAACCCCTTCCGACTGAGTAAATATGGCAATATTCTACCACTTGGTGCTTTATGTTCTTTATCTTTAAAGTTAAAATTTACTCTCATATAATCTCAAAAGTGTCTCTTTATTTTATGATTCTATAACTCTGACTGAGGATCAGAAGCTAAATTTTTAACAAAAGAATCCATAGGTGGAATTAAAAATAAGCTCACGTAAAGACTATAAGCTGCACATCAATGCCACTAATAAGAGTGGATGTGGCCATATTTATAAGAGATGAGTCTAGTAGAAGGTAATAAAAGCATAATGTGAACAATTCTAACAATACATAATATGATTGGGAAAAATTCAAATAATTAAGTAAGGGGAAGCTTTGATTAATGAAACCATGGTGTCATTACCTAGCATATGATCTATCTGATATGATACTTTAAGCATCTTAGATAACTCTCATCTTCAGTCTGAACACAGTTAGTCACTGTGTCCTGTCACACACCATACCCAAAGCCTAGTGAAACAGCAAAAGCTGTGTAGGCACAGGGCCGAGACCACACTTTAGCAATAACTTTATTGTGTAACCTCAGACTAGCTACTTCATTTGATGCTCTTACCATCTTTGTCTCTCAAAAGCCAATATTCTTATCATTGTTTTAAGGGTTTAATGATGTTGGATGCTGTTGAGTAGAGTAGGGATAAATAAATGACAACTATTAACAGAAAGTGAACCATAACTGCTAAAGTGTTCTGTATTTTATTAATTTATAATATAGAAAACAGTTATATAGAAAGAGTCAAGGGATCATAAGAGCAGGTTGAAGACAGGTGATAACTTTATCAAAAAAAAAGTGAAGTGGAGTTTGAACTATTCTTGGCTGTGACTTTCCATAAAAGGAATTCACATTTCTAGGAGGTACCTGGAAACCTCTCATTAAAAGCTTCTAATCAAAAAGTAAGAAACTGGGAAACTATAAACACTTTATTCCCCATCATAGACAATCTGCTTGCTAAAGTGGTAGTATGGCAATGACTATTTAACTTGGCCTAGATAAAATTTACTCCAAAAGATTTGTAAAATACAATATTAAGATTTCTAGTGGATGTGAGAATTAGTGGCCCCAAAGGAATGATTTTTTTTGAACTAGAAGAAAACTATTGAAAAATATAAGAAATCAAAACACAAAATTCTTCTTCAATAGTTGCAGAGAACACATTCCAAAGCATTCTCACCTGGGAAAATAGTAATGTGTCAAAGCAGTTTTGTTTTACTCTGAGTAGGCAGTAAATACAGTGGCAGTGATTTAATACAATAGCATGAATTTATTTCTTCTTTACTGACATGACGTGTACCATTTGTCACCTATAAAGCTGGATGTTATAAATATATTGACCTTGTACTCTCTAAAATAATGTATTTGACATCATTTGTATGAACACCAATTCAGAACAAATTTTCTGCAGAAACCAAAGAACTACACATAATTTTCTATTACAGAAGTCCATCTAGAGACTGGAATTTCCAATGAAAGATGTAAATCAATTGTTAATTCTTAGATATTAAGGCTATGAAGGATCATCTAAGCCAACTTCATTATCTAACAAATGAGGAAACTTTACTTTCAAAAACAATAAGTGTTGTATTTAAGGTCACACAACCCTTCAGAAGCAGAACAAGGACAAGACCCAGACCTCCTGATTCCACAGATGGCACTCATAACAGTAGGATGGCAATCAATTTAAAGCAGACAGACCATTCTAACCAACAGCAGATTCACAGAAGAACATCTTCATATAAATTATAAGGCAACTCAGTAAGTAAATAATCATAATCTTAATGAAATCAGGATGAGCTTAATGAAAATTAAGAAACCAGTCTAATGATGATAAGTAGAAATTAGTAAACAAGTAGTTAATAAATGATAATTATTTTTCCCATTTACTCATTTTGGCTCTAGGAAGTTGACATGGTATTAGAGCTATATATAGTTGCCGCATCTTTTTCAGGCAAGGTCTTTGCAATTCTAGAAAGAATTCACAAATGCCACAAAACAGAAGCACAAAAGTAAATACAAATGAGCAACCAAATTAAATTTAAGCAAGAGCCCATACATCAATAGTGATTTTGATAACTAGGTGTTCTATAAACAGAAAAAAATGAGGACCTCAAAATTCAATTTCAGCAATTTATTTTGTATAAGCCAAAAGGAATTGTGTGCAAGACAGATTGCAATAAGATTTTCTGTCATTGCTATGAACAGTCCTATTTTTATAAGGGATATAAGCAAAATGCCTAGTATAACCATCTTTCTAGAAGGTGTTGTTGAAGAATATAGCTGTGAATCAATGTATTCACAGCAATAAAAACTCCAATGAATTTAAATATTGAGAAACAACTTAAGATATGAATTCTAGATCCCAAATTCAAAAATCCAATACAGTAGTGGCTGTAATAAAATGATTGAGGCCAGGACAATCTATATTCAAGCACTAAATTCCACCAGCAGAACAAGCCCACCCAACTAAAAGTTCTGATTTCAAGACTTACTATATAAAGCTATAATCACAAGGACATTGTGGAAGTCAAATAAAAAGACACATATCAATAAATGGAAAACAATAGAGAATCAAAATATAGACCCACCTATATGTCTGAGATTGAGGACTTTATTTGTTTTATTGGTATGTTTACCAAAGAACCAAGGAAAAAATCATTCTTTCAAGAACTGGTGGTGAACAACTGGATATCTATATGGGAAAGTTATTAATTTTGATCTTTACTTCACATCATTATACAAAAGCCACTTCCCAGTGGAACATCAATCTGAATTTAAACTTGTAGCAAGAAACATAACAGAAAACCTTTATAACCATGAGGTGGGCAAAGATAGAACACCCAAAAAAGAAAAAAAAAGCATTTACTTGGATTTCACAAAAAATTTAAACCTTTGTCTACTAAAAAACACCACTAATAAAGTGAAAAGGCCAGACCAAGGACTGGGAAAAAATTTTGGAATACATGTACATGGCAAACAACTTAGATCTAGCATATATAAAGTACCCTTAAAACTCAGTAAGAATATAAAAAGGCCAATTGAAAAACATTGTGGGAAAAAAGATTGAAACAGGCACTTCACAAAAAGACGTTTATGGCTTATGAATTATGGAAAGTTGTTCAGCATTATTAGTCATTAGGAAATGCTAATCAAAACCAAAATGAGATACTACTTCAAGTCCACTATAATTGTTAACACTTAAAAGATTTTCAGTACGAATCATTTGTATGACTGTGAGGCAACTGGAACTCCCATGCATGACTTATGGTGAAGTAAAATAGTACAACCACACTGAAGAATGTTTTGATCCAGAAATTGCACTCTTAGGTAATTACCAATGGGAAATGAAAACATGTATTTATATAAAGACTTGATATAAATATTCCTATAAGCTTTATTCATGATAGTCAAAAGATCCAGATATCTATATAAAAACAAAAGAATAAACAGTGGTATATCCATACAATGACTATTACTGTCTAATAAAAAATGAACCACTGAGACATACAGCAAGATAGCCATATCTACAAATCATATGCTAAGCAAAGTAAATCAGGACAAAAAAGTACATATTGAATGATTTTATTTATATAAAACTGTAAAATATGCAAAACAAATCCATAATGACAGAAATAAAATTACCAGTAACCTAAGGACAACAATGAGAAGAGTAACTGCAAAAGAGCCTAGAAAACTTTTGAAGATGATGGAAGCATTCTATATCTTTTTTCATATTGGCAATATGAGTTTACACATTTTTTAAAACTTAAATCTATAATAGAACTCCTACACTGACAATCACCTAAAAAGCAAAGAAGCTAACACTAGAAATGACGGGAAAATCATGCATCTTTCACATATACCATGTGATATTTTTTAAAGAATATTCTGACTTCTATTTTAAGAAGAAACTGGAGAGGTAAAAGCAAATTTCCTTCTGCATGTTCCCTCCAGAAAGAAGTCATTCCTGGCTCCCTTATCTAAAGTAGTCACACACATCCCATTTACAATGATGTGATTGCATACATAGAAAAGTATGCAGACTCATAAATTATTTGAATTAATGTAATAGCAGACTTCTTGGCACAGAATAAAAATTTAAAATAAGTTTTGTTTTTAAATAATATATAAGTGATTGCAAAATATATTTTAAAAATAATATTTACAATAACATCCTAATATCCAATGTCTAGGAAGAAATTGGTTGTAAAACTCATTAAGAGAAATTAAATAATATCTAAATAATTGAAGTTCATTTAATCTTTTTAGTGAATTTGAACTCAATGTCATAAAGGTGTCCATTCTTCAACAATTTGTCTATATAGTCAAAAATCTCTCTCCTTCTCTCTCTCTCTCTCCCTCTCCCTCACCCACTTCCTCTCTGTCTCTCTCTCCCTCACACTCTTCTTCTCTTTCTCTTTCTCTCCCCATAAATCTTCCTCCCTCCCTGGTATAAACTAGAACATAAACACCATATTAAACTGCAAAGACCAAGAATAACCAAAATGAAGAACAAAGTGGAGGTACTTATTTGATTACACATACAACTGCAGTAACTAAAATGGAACAGACAAAGGGAACAATATAACCAAATAAAGAGTGCAGGAAGAGCTCAGACATACAGTCATTTTATTTATTATAAAGATGACACTACAGAACACTGGAGAAAAGGAAAATCTTTTAATTTGTGGTTCTAGGTCAACTGAATGTCCACATGGGAAAAAAGAAACTAGACACCTACATCATTTAATATCTTAAAAATTTTAGGTGGATTTAAAGATTTAAATGTGAAATGTCAAACTTTCTAGATGAAAACACTTGCATATATCTTTAGGTACTTGAAGAAGTTTCAACTGAATATAAAAAAATACTAATGACAAAGAGATTGATAAATTAAATTACAATAAAATTAAGAACTTCTATTGAAAGTCCTCATTTTTTAAAAAAGTAAATAAAGACATTATGGAATTGGAAAAAAATATATGCAACATTTATACCCAGCAAAAAATGTGTACATAGACTGAAGAACCACCACAAATCAATATTTCAGAGACAATACAATAGACTTGAACAGTCATTTCAGAATAAAAGATAACCGAATGACCAATAAACTTATGAAAAATGTTCAATCTCAAAAGGAAGTCAAGGAAGTACAAGCTAAGATCTCAAACTGGTATCACTATAAAACCACCAGAATGACAGAAATAAAAAACACTGTAAATACTATTATGATTATTCACTAACCCATGTATTTATGGTTTGAATGCATAGTATCCTTCATAATGTTAGAAATAAGACCACTGGGGTCACAATTGAAGACATGGAAACAGAGAATTGTCTCAGCAAGGCAAAATTTACTTCTGCAGAAGAGTGCACAGGCACACTGGCACAGCATTCATGAGGAGCAGACCATAGGTCCACATTTTTATTCCTGACACATTGGGGCCCTGCCCCCTTTACTCAGATCATTTGAGTTTCCGTGCAAAATCTGCTCACAATTGGCTAATGCTATACCTGGAATTTGGGGATGGGGTACGTAGTAAATTCAGCATGAAAACAGAGCTCAGTGAACAAGAACCTAGAACTGCAAGCAGCTAAGATGGTGGCACACTTATAGAAAAGACTTTCCTCACAATTCCCCCCTCTTATTTTTCATTCTTTTCTTCAAACTCACTTAATGTTATTTGTCTATTTTAGTTGTACTCAACAATAATTGGTATGATATGGGAGTTTGTTTAGTTAGGGTGGTTTCTAAGAGTCTAAGAATTAGTCCTCATATACAGGGTATAACTCAACACCCAACTAAAGCCATTGCCCCAAAAACAACAATGAGGGATGTTAAGATAGAGGTCATCACTCCCTTCCATTTTTTTGAAACTATTGTTCTAACCAGTTAGTAAGGGGGTCATTTATCCCTGAGTTCTTAGCTAATTGTTTGTCAGGACTGTCAG
This sequence comes from Castor canadensis, assembly GCF_047511655.1. Classification (NCBI taxonomy): domain Eukaryota; kingdom Metazoa; phylum Chordata; class Mammalia; order Rodentia; family Castoridae; genus Castor; species Castor canadensis. Next base: position 32,614,563 of record NC_133395.1, on the reverse strand, counting down.
GGCTGTTCTTGGTCCATCTGAAGCTGTGTTGTTGGGGATGAATGTGCAACATTCACCCCAGTCAGAACATATACTCCTCCCCCCTTTCTGCCAGAATCATGTCTAGAGCCATCCGGTTTTCCCATGCCATCTTACTGGTGGGGCCTAGTTGCCCTGCAATTCCCTTCACAAGTTCCCTGGTATAACTGACAAATCTCTGTTGGTTATAATAGATATAATTAATCTAATTTCTATTTTTATTAATAACGGACCACCAGAATACTGCTGATTCAAATCCTGCTGCTAGTAGATTTTATTTTATTTTTTTTGCTTTGAATTTATCAGGGACCTCCCCTGGGATCCCAATGGCAGCTATGTAGACATGGTGAGGGAAGGTTTAGGTTATCAGAATGCCAGGGTGAAAGGGATAGGCAATTGGACTAAAGTGCAAGTCCCACTCCATTTGACCAGAAGAGTCTCAAGTAAAGGTCCATCACAATACCACCAGATGTCTGCCTTGGAAAGAGTTAGAGCAGACTTATTCCTCATCTTTTCAAAGGATCAGCCTTCACTACACCCAGAGGTGTTTCCCAGAAACTCTAGCTCTTCCCCAGCACTTAGAGAGGCAAGAGGCAAAGTTAGAGCTTCAAGATGGGGGATTAGCCTCTCATGGTCATTAATCACGGGAAACAGTAGTGACAAAGTCCTGCAGGACCCATGCCCCAGGCTCCTTCCTTGGAAGAGGCCAATCACTCATGCCATACCAGCAGGGTCAGTGGTCCATCTCATAGAGAAAGAGACAACATGGGGTTCCTGTCTTTCTGTTGCACATGTGTAGCAATCACTTTATTTAATCAATTTCAGCCAGGCATTCATTTCCCCATAACCAGTTTTAATAGTTATAGTCTGTCTTAGATCTTTGACTTCCACTACAGAGCCTGGTCTAAATATGACAGAGCCAGCGGATACTGTTGGGGACAGGGGATTATAGTGTGCTGTGGTAGCAGTTTCTTTGAGCAATTCTAAGAGAACTGAACCTATAGATCAATGTTTCCCAATAAGATTAGCTTCTAATCCATAATACCTTAAGACAGATGGCTCTGTGGTCATAGAATGGGGATCATTTATGATCAGCCTAAAGGGGTTGCATTGGAGGGGCTGACAATTGGGAGGGGAAATAACTTTTTTTTAAACTGGATTTTGTCCCTTAATTTTTTTTCTCTATTTATCCTTTCCCCATTCTGTGGGGTAGTAGTAGGTTGATGAGCTATATTCCCCAGGTGTAATTATCCACCCTGTCATGTCCCATCCAGAACATGGGTGGCAACCATCCTCATAACTGCCCTTTTCATAACCAGGGGCTGAGTCTACACATATATATATATTCTCAGCCCTGGTATGGATATAACTCTGATTCTAAAGGTCCCCACAGGGTATTACAATGCATGCATCAAATTTAATAGATATAGGGGAAGAGGTCTGAGTGATACCGATAGTAGTCAGTGTCCCAAATGGAAAAGGAGTAACAGCCTTATTACAGTTTCTTTAAGATTTTTTTTTGTGTTGCCAGGACTTGAAGACATGGTCCATCATTCCTCCTTGGGAGCTCGTTTTATTCAAGTGTAGGGGGGTCCATCACTTCTCGGCAATACGTACTGCTGTCTCAATAGTGAGTAACACCTGATAAGGTCCTTCCCAGGATGGCTCAAGTTTCTCTCCACTCCAAGTCAAGCTCAGGATATAATCTCCCAGTGCAGATGCACTGGAAATTCAAGCAGTGGTGTCTGCGCCAGCAGTTCCTGTTGCCTATGGGATGATAGAGCTGCAGAGAGACTGAGCACATAATTTCAGAGAAAATGATCCATAAGCAAAGGTCATATCACAAAAAGTTACAGTACTAACCTCATGATCAAATATAAAGAAACTTCCACCTTTATCATAAGCAAATGCTGTTTCTTAAACTATGGCTCTTTTAAATCCAATCACAGCTGTAAGATGGGATAAATTTATAGGCTTTTAGGGGGAAGAGGAAGGACTCCACAGCTTTGAGTGCCACTTACCTTAAGGTAAGTTACATTTGTTTCTGCATCAGAAGCAATAGGCTGCATTGCTGTTTTACTTTTTAAATATAATGTCTTGCCCTTTAGTTTTAAAGTAGTGTCCAAATTTAAGATTACTAGGGCTGTTAATTTAAATTTTTACCTTTAGAATAAGATTTCTCTTAGAAGCTTAGGGTGACAGTGTTAGTGACCCCAGATAGAATTTATTTTAATTGACCAAGTGTTGGTCACTTTAAACATTTGACCCCATAAACTTTTGTATAGCATTTAAGTGAAATCTAGACATTCACCCCACACATTTCTAACATAATAAATGTATTAAAATCCTGAAAAGATATTTAGTTAGAACTCAGTTTCTTAAAGAGTTAAAACCCTGATGAGTTTTACAAGCAATATTTTGACTTTAGGAAATCCCTTAGATAACTCTTAAATTACAGTCAAGTTAATTACACATATAAAACTTTATGAAAGTTTATTTCATAAACTCCATCTATCATACACTTTTAAGACTTACTCAGGACCTTTATAGGACATTCTGAACCTTTTGATTGTTTGTCCTTATCCTTGTTTATTTGTAATAATCTTTAGGACAAACCTTATTTTACAAAATTTTTCCTCATCCAAAAGCACTCTTTCTCCTGTTAACTTTTTCCCAAACACATACTCAATACCTTTTTATATAATTTTACTTGTTGACTTTGTAACTTGTATTTTAAAATAACTTTTATAAGAATTTTAAATTTAAATAAAATTGTCTTTTCAATTAGCCTTATTTTTACTATATAGAACCATGAAGAAAGGCAATTTTAAACTGTTTGTCTAAACAAGTAACATAAAACACATCCAATTATGAAAGACTTGAATATAAGATAGGATGAAACTGATCAAGATTACTGTCCATAAAATAATACCTGTATTTTAGTTAAACCTGGTTGAAAGAAAATCTTGAAAACCTGTTTTTTTCTAAAAAGTTCGTAGCAGAAGAGGTAAGGGAGAGAAGAGAACAGAATCAGTAAAATGATTCTACTATAAGAATCATTTTTAAATTGTTTAAACACACTCATCTACAAAAAAAGTTTTAAATTAGGCATGCCATAAATGTCAGTTTAAGGATGCATAGATGACTGGGAATTCCAGATCAATCATAAATGCAAGACTAATAGACATACACACAAAGACACATAAGAACAACTGTAATGTACTCACAGGAAAAGCTTTTAAACCACGTGTCAGTTAGAATTTTCCTTAGGGTAGCAGCAAGATAAGTTCAGAGCCCTTAATTTTTATACAAATCACAATAGTTCTCCTTAAATCTCCTGTTTTAACATGTGCCATCCCTTTCCTGCTAAAGACCAAAATAGAATCCAAATTTCCCTGTTAGACAAACTGCAGAAACTCAAAATCAGTTTTAAAGTAACACAAATGACTCAAAACCCTAAAGTGGCAATTGGACTCTTTTATGGCCCAATTCTGAGGCATCTCAATTTTAGGATTGACCATATATTATTATTATAATCCTTCCTTTTTAAAATTTTGCACATTTAGTAGTACCCTTAGTACAGTAAGCAGCACTCATAAAATCCTAAGGGAGAATTGCCAGGACTGCATTTTTTCCCATGCTGTCTCAATTTCTGCCTGGAGAAGAAAGGCAGAAGGAAGCAAAGACAGAAAGGAGCCATGCATATCTGCATCTGTTTCCTTTATTCAGAACAATTAATCTATACCCTTAAGAACAGACATCTCCTTACACCTTAACAAGCATTAATTAAACCTGTAATGATTTTTATGACAATATCCCTTTCTAATCATTGTACCTCCCCAGTCCTTTTTGTTGGTCCCTGGACTTCCCATCCTCTAGGGAGCCCCCTTACTAGGTGCATTGAGACACATAAGTAGGATCAAAGAGCAAGATCTTAACTTAAAATGGTCTCTTTTAAAACTTTATATTTACACAGAGGGTGCTTTTTAAATAACCTCCAGTAATAGCTTACCTTGTGCTACAGCAACATTGCTATTGGTCAGATCTTCTAAAGAAAATTTGGGGAACCTAGTTTTGGGTGGAAAGCTGCTATTCTACATCTTCCTCCAGAAAAAGGATACAGGATGCACAAGTCCACCCTGTTAATTTACATAAAAAATTAGTTTTTCAAATCAGAATTTGTATGTCAGGCATGGTAAAGGGATTATGTGGCTCTCTTAGTAAGCATGGAAAAGGTAGAATGAATTAGCCCATCAAGAGTTAATTTCAGGGAAGGAAATTTTTCATAAAAAAAAAAAAACCCAAATGCCTTATTGAATCCATAACAGAATCCAAGAAAGGGGCTGTCTTGTTGCCTTTTAACAGTGTAATAACCTGGAATACTAAGGTCTCAATTTTAAATGCATGGGCATTTGTAGGAAGTAGAAAAAGCTTAGACAGAAAATTGAATTTCCCTTTCTGCTCCCTTCAGCCTGTGTGCACAAAAGGCTGAGGGCATGGATCTAAAACTCCAACAGTAACTACATGGTGTCTTGGCCAGGACAGTGAACAGGCCAGCCCATGGTTGCCACCTGCAGTGACCTGGACATGACCTATTCTCTCTCCTGGTCTTGACATGTCTGTAATAGGAAAAGTGTCCTATCCTGAAAGCAAGACTTAAAGAGGTTAACTATTAGTAGAGAGTTTAGACAGATTTGGAGACTTAGAATTAGGTGGGAAACAATCCAGGAAAGAAGCAGCTCCAAACCTCAGCCACATGCCATTTAGATTCACCTTCCTCTGAGCTCTTTTTACTCACAGTGTTCCCCATCTACCTGGTTGGTGAGAATCCCTGGTAGATATTCAACCTCCCAAATTTCCAGGAAGTGTCTTGCACACTCCCCCACATGCTTTGTCTCCAACTGATTCCCTTGTGGGATGATATCCAGTTGGTGGCATTACTTGGCAATAAGCAGGTCAGTATAAGCCCCCAACTAGGACCACATGGACTGCCGTTAAGCTGTATGTAGTCACCTAGACACCTACAGAACTGCAGGTTGGAACTCCACACTCACCCTGTGTCTCAGACATGTTTCATTCACTCTCACACAACCTCTGAGCTCTTCCCCAACCAGTGGCAAAGAAATGCTTTGCCAATCAATGTTGTTTCTTACCTTCCTTGGTCTGTGCACAGAAATGTTTGGTGGCTGCAGTGCTTATTAAGGCCCTTTCTTCCTGCTATGCTGAAATAATGCAGGCCTGGAATGAACTTCTAGTCCAAGAGTGCCAGTTGCCTATACTCTGGGGCCACCTCAACAAAGTGGAGGGACACTTCTCCCTTGGGGAAAGGGGATTCTGAGCACCTCTCCCAATGGAATTATCCCAGATGAGCCCCCAAATTGTTAGAAATAAGACCCCCAAAGACCACTGGGGTCACAAATGAAGACACAAAAACAGAATTGTCTCATCAAGGCAAAATTTATTTCTGCAGAGGGGTACACAGGTACACAGGCACACAGGCATAGTACAAAGGAGGAGCAGACCATAGGTCCCCATTTTTTTTTCCTGATAATGGGGCCCTGTCCCCTTTACTCATATTGGTCAAGTTCAGGTGCATAATCTGCTCATTATTAGCTAATGCCACACTTGGAATTTGGGGGTGGAGTAGGTAGCAATTTCAGCAAGAAAATGGAGTCAGTAAACAAGAACATGGAACTGCAAGCAGCTAAGATGGCGACATAGTTTGATAGAAAAGTCTGTTTTCCTCACAATAATGAAAATTGAACCTAAATTTAAAAACAAATTGGGGTTACCAATGTTAGAAGGTTATTTAAGAAAGCAAACAAAAATATTCTAATAAAGGCATAAATGTCTAAAATATGCTTATAAAATATGGAAACTTTTGTCAAAAAGTCAATTAACCAATAATAATTTATTAATCTAATACAAACTTAATTTTGGTGATAGTATTGTTCTTGAGGAGATTTATCAATAAGTATCCATGACAGAAAGAAAATTATGAACAAAAAGTAGGAAGGGGACCATATACCTTACCAAATATTTAAATTTACCATAATGCTACTGAATCAAAATGCTCTGGCACTGACACAAAATTGGATAACCAAGTTTGTGGAAAAAGATAAAGTCCAGAAATAAACCCACAGAAGCAGCACTTTAGTCCAGTGGGAAATAGTTGGTTTATTAATAAATGATCCTAGCATTCATGGCTGTCTGGAAAAAAACAAGCTAAATTATCTATCTCTCACCATATGCCAAAATGATTTCCAGATGGATAAAACTTTAATGCAAAAATATTTTTGAAGTTTTTAAAAACTAAGAAATTGAGATATTTTCAAAGCTATAAAACAAAGAAAAGCTTCCTATACAAAACATAATTGTCTGAAGCCACAAATTTTAAAAAGAGACATATTTTAACTTCATAAAATTAGAACATGTATGAAAAATCCTCTGAAAACAAGTAACAATAAGTATGATTAACTAGGAAAACATTTGCATATGGCATAAGGCTACTATATTTAATAAGTGGAAAAAATGCCTTTATTTTGAAAAAAAAGAAAAAAATGGACAAAAGCTGTAAATAGGCAATTTACAAAAGATAAAATCGAATTAACCAACAAAAATGAAGAAATACTCAGCGTCACTGTTACTCAGAAAAATGGGAACTAAAATTGCATTTTACTCATATCAGCAAAAATTAAAATATTTATGACATTTGGAACTGATGAAGATGTGAGAAAATGAGCCCTCTTGCATTTCATGTTTTTTCTGGGACTATGAGTAATAGATACTCACAGTAAACCAACATTAAGAGGTCTGGAAATTGCAATTAACATTCAAAATCTATGTAGCTTTTGGACAACCTACCCTACAAAAACAAAAACAATAGGACATTATAAGTACAGGAATGCTTGTTGCAATTATTTTTGTGAAGACAAGAAAAGAAACAAAAAGAAAAGGAAGAAGAAAATCCTGAAATGAATGTCTTTGATACAGACATTGTCGAAGAGATTATGGAATACCATTCTACAAATGTAGCTCTTGAAAAAAGGAAAAGAAAGGGAAAAGACTTTGCCAGGTGCCAAAGAAAGGGCCAGCATTCCAGACATTGCAAGCAGTGGTTGTATGCTGCCATTCACTCATTCTTTTTTTTGCCAGGAACATTAAGTTTCTTAATAAATTGCATAAATTGTATAGAACTGCCTATTAGACTAAAATAGTGCTTAAAATAAATTTCTTCTTCTGGAAAACATAGAGAAGAAGTAAAGATCTCACCTAGCTCATAAAAAGAGTTAATAAAAAGAATTAATTTTGAATTCTAATTCAGCCAGAAAGCAAGAGCCTCCTGAAATGCTAACTTATTCTCCTCTAAAGTTTTATTATTTATATTTTTACTTATTCTACAAAAAAAATGCAATCCTTAGTCTCACAGACTCATGTGGACATGAAGAATGTTAAAGAGTACAGCCCACTGTGATAGTGCATAAACTTCCTTCTTAGAGACATTGAAAAATAACTGCTACTTGCAACTTCACTGTTGGGACAAAAAACCTGGAAGAATTCTGTTCTTGCTCTGCTCATTTATCCTCTTTACATCACACCACCAAGTGTGGTTGCCTCAAAGACAAGAACCAAAGGAAGGATAAGATGTGTTAGGACCAGGTAACCGAACTGCTTTTCCTGTTTGGCAAAGTCATCTTCTGGTACATAGAAATATCTTTGCACAATACAGGGAGAAGTTCATTACTTAGGAAGGTTTTGTCTTGCATGTAGCAGAATTATAGACCAATATAGTGAATAAATGGAAAGCACCTTAGAAATATCTAGCTCAGCTTCCTCTTTTATAGATTAGAACAGGGCAGAATGATTGAAATGCTCAAGATCTCACAGCTACTAAATTGTCTTTCCTCTTCATAATTCTGCATTCCTAATATAAGTACTTTGAATACACAGCAAGAAAACATTTGCTGAATTTATGTAAGCATGAATTAAATCTTTCTAAAAGTTGTACAGTAGAAATTCTACTTTAAATATACAAAGTGATTTGCTATTAATAAGAACTCTGAAATGAGTTCTTTTTAATGCACATACTCTTCTGTCAATATTAGGTTAGGATTTTTAAATCCTTTTGTATTTTCCTGAGAAAAGGAAATAACTGAATTACAATCTTAAACTGTGACAATGAATAAGTCATGCTTTTATCATGATAGCTAGAAAAACTGTTGCAATGATCCTATCAACTCTATCATTAAATAATTACTGAGAACTGTATACCACTTCCATTCTACTATATAACATGAACAAATATTTTTACTAGTAAGGAAATTTTGAGATAATCCCACTAGAACAGAATCAGCACATTTGGCCCAATTCTACTCCTCCTGGAAGTCCCTTTAATTCTGATTTGCCTTTTTCTTCTTTGCCACTTGTAGATATTTTTCCCCTGGGTTTTTAATTTATTGACTACACTTTTGTGTCAGCTGCAGGCAGCACCTGTTTCTAAATGCTTGGCATTTGTGTCTGATAAATTACCATATAAATACTTTGTGGCCTTCTTTATACCTTTGTCAGCCTTTCCCAAATACATTTCCATTTTTGGTGCTTTTATTTCTAATCATACCTTATTTGAACAAAAGCATATTTGGCTATGGTCTGAAAGAAGTCTTGAAGTTTATAGAGGAAGATAAATGAAATCATGTTACATTTTGGAGAAGGGATATGAGATATCACAGCATATTCCCTTCCTCCCTATCTTTATCTAAGATCTTTGTTTTCCTTTCAGCAATATAGCTCAATTTCAACAACACCCTCATCTCAATGCAACACTGTACTTCAGCAACTGTTTCAGTGGTCAGTATGCTGCAGGCACTAGAACATCGCAGACAGGTGGGACATGGCTCTGTCCCCTGGAAGCACACCACATAGGAGAGAAACTGTCTAGTTACTGCGTGGTAAGGCGCTTAGTGCTGCGTGTATAAGAGGAGCATTATCACATGATGGAAACTTTTCAGTTGCTCTTAAAATGAATATATGAAGCAAAATAAATGAGTCATGTATTCATGAGAAGTTCGAATCCAAGAAGGAAGATTCACAGCAAAGTTCTGCTGAGAAAGACTCATTGCCTATGATTGTCTTTGGCATGAAGACCAGTCTGTTATTGAAGTACATCTTCCATCCTTGACAGCCCAAGGGGCTGGATTCTCTTTCAAATTTTAATTTATTTCTACCCCTCCCAAAGGCCAAGCAATCCATCTCACATAGTAGCACTTTAAAGCAAATATACCTAATCTAGTCTACCTTGTTTCCCTCTCCCAGCACCTCTTATCCCCTGCTGTCCCCACCACAGAGTTTCTCCAGTAGTTGAAGATGATAATTCTTTGCTGTCATCTCTAAACATCCATCTGGTTACCAGAATTTATGTTAGAATTTGGAACCAGAACGCATCATTACATTGAGGAGCCCCAAACCATCTCCTGCCCATCCCCAAACAATAACTAATGTAAGCACAAATAAGATGTCAGCATAGGAAATCACAAACTTGGATAGATAAAAGAAATGGAAAGAAAAGAGGAGGTCTAAGTAGACAGACTTTCCTGGGGTTTTTCAAGGTTAGCAGGCCACTCGTTTCCTTTTCTCCTTTAGGGGTTTTTTGGGGCTCTGTTATGTTTCAGTTGTGTTGAATGCCTCCAACAGTATCTTCCCATGTCTTGATCACCAAAAGGAAAACTATAGTTTTCTCATCATCTAGAAGCCACATTTAGCCACTTCAATCTACACTTAGAACACCAAGAATTCTGTCTGGGAGAACTGAGTGGGGAAGAAAAAGGCAAGGCCCCTAGTTTCACATGAGTTCAATCAGTTGCAACATTCCAATAAGCACTTTAGAGAAAGAGAATTTTTTGGTTGTTTATTTTCTGGTTTGGGTTTTCTTTCTTTTTCTGGTTGGTTTTAAGCAACACAAAAAGGATCAGAGACTTACATAGGGAAGGTATTAGATTTGGCTTGGGGAAGAATTTTTTTGTTTTGTTTTGATTTTTGAGATGAGGCCACACAGGCCTGGAACTCTTGATCCTCCTGTCTCTGCATCCCGAGTGTTGGGATTACAGACCTATACCACCACGCCTCACTAAAGAGATTTTTAAGCCTCAAAAATGCTTTGAATTTTTGCAGCTTCAAAGGAGTGTCAAGGGGAATCTACCCTGAGCACATTTTTGCCTCTTTCTGTGTATCTAGAACTCTGGGGTGGAATCTGTGATTTACAGACTTCCTCTTCTAGCCTGGCCCATGGAACATAACTTGAGTTCTTACTGTAGACAGATCTAGATCTTCCTTCCTTGTTTTAGACTCTCATCTAGTTTTCCTCATGCATTTTTGAAGCTGTAAACAGATTTGGGATTAGATTTTCTATGTGTTTTGTAAGCAAGGATTTAAGATTAAGTATTATTTAAGGCAAGCTCTTTAAAGTTTGCTTCTCACACAGATTTTCAAGCAACATCCAGTCTTCAGCCTTCCCAGCTGAAACCTTACTTAATAACTATTCAATATGATAATATTACTTGTGTAAACTTGTGCCATAAACAAATCACCTCATGAGTATTATATAATGAACCAGGAAATTTAAAATTAGTCAGACTTTTCCCAGAGAACTTTATCCTCTTGAATAAATTCAACATATATGACCTGAAAATGCTTACATGAGTGCTAGACAGTTAAAAAAAAAAAACATGAATTAGCGTTCGTCCAAAGTTATTGAAAATTATTTGGGATTTAGCAGTCCTCATAGATAATAATCTAAATTAAATTAGGGGCACCAATTTTCATTAACACATTTGATTCTTAAGGCATTTAATTTGACACTGACTGTACTGTTTCCAGTTGAGTAAACCTCCACGCATAAGCACATGTCCGAGGACACTTCTCAACTACTTCAACATAGCCCCTCATGACACGCACCCCTGTCCCACCTCCAGGATAGAGAGACAAGAACACTGTCATTTATTTAAAAATTACTATGTAACAAAATTAAGCAACAGATTAAGTCCTACTTAATTTCCTATCAACAAGACATTTGAAAATCTAGTCATCTGAAAGCCCAATTGGGCCTATGATTATAAAAATGTATATTAATGTTGAACTCTTTCTAAATGAAGACTGAGACTTTTCCTTTACATTCCATTGTAAAGATAAAGAAGACAGTATATCTACTCTCAAAGGAAATTATAGAAAAATACGCAATGAATATACCTAAGCAGGTATATTCATTGCGATGCTGCTTTTCTGTTTTATTTCCATAAACAATGTGGCTCTACAATTCTGACCAAGAGATTCGAAGTCACAGCCAGCTGTGCAAAACAGTTTTACTAAGTATTAATCCTAGAACTGGAGTACCTTATGAATCCTAAACTCCACATTTGTCATAGGGCTTCATGGGAAAATTTATGGAAACCACTATTTGCCATGTTTTGTATGAAATAAGAACTTCAAAACCTACTGGCTCTCTTCCCTTCCCTCCCTGATATTTTACATCATGTATGGAATCTTAAAACACTTTTTAAAATGAGGAAATCTCAGATTTTTGAACCATAGAGGAAATCATCCAAAGCTGGGAACATAATTGCTACTATGGTAGACAGCCTACACAGTAATTGTATCTTCCTAGTATCTTATTTCTTCCATTGTAAACAGTTTTCCACACACAAAGAGCTGTGGGAATGTGGGTTATCCCACAGGATGGACCTTTCATAATCACTTAATACTGACCACAACTTGCCTCAGAGTTGAATCTTATACATAACTGCAAATTCTGTGTTGCTGACAAGGGCTTACTTCCGTGCTAATCCAATACCATTATTTAGAAATAACCTTCTATTATTGTTCCTTTATTATTATTATGTTGTTGTTGTTTACTAGTCCTCTCTTCGTTTAAACTGACCTAGAAAAATGTGGTTAACAGGAACTTTCAGCAAATTTTTATCAGTCCATTTAGAAGTTTCAGTTGAAGGCAGGGAACCATTGAAGATGCCAGGGGCTTGTTCAGAGCTTGCTTATTAAACCTCAGACCTAGTTAACAACAAGTTCTTCCCTTTTAGGTGAATTGGAATGATCTCTAAGGTGCCCTCCGGCTCTAAATTTCTATGATTTAAAGTGAACTGGGGTTTCCCTAAGAGCACAAGCTTTTTAATGATATGAGAAGTGGATCTGAACCCTTAAGGTCTTTTCCAGAAATCCATTTCAAGGGACTGATTTATACTTTCAGTATTCATCAAAGCCCCAGCCTGTTCTGACTCTGTAGAGGCGAGCTTCTTTTAAGGTACGTGCCTTTATGTGATGTGCACTGCCAACACAGCATGCATTTTTAAACTAGGTTCACAATATTGGGGTAGATCCATAGGAAATGTTTAAAGCTGATCAAATGCTCCCTAACCTCTTCATCCCATCCTGGGGCAAGGAATGAAATTCAATGTCCTATGAATCTTAGTTGTCATTTTAATTAAAATTCTTATTTGTCCTCAATCTAAATTCTTAATCTAGACTCATCTTAAATTCTTTCCAACACAGAGCCTTGAGCTGCTTCTGACAATCCAATACACGCACAAAATTATCATTCAAGTTTGGACATTCTTCCCCGAGCAGCCCAGTTATAAGGCTGAAACTGAACTCTGAGAGAATTACAATAGCTAAAAGGCAGGCATTGATTTAATGGCCTTACATAAACTTGTTTCATCTCCCTAATTACCCTACGAGGTAGGGATGATTAATATTTCCATGTTACAGCTGGAGAAAACAGAGACAGAGTAAGTTTCCCAAGCTTACATAGATATTAAGATAGATATAATAAATACAGGGTATAAACATTGCCTTACAAGGGGTCCAAGGGAGACAAATTTTCCCTGGACAGACTTCTACACATTGTGATTTATGTGTAGTAGGAGGGGACAGAGGTCTGCTGGAGTTGGCTCAGGCTGGCTCATAAATGCCAACTGTAAGATTTTCAGGAATTTCATCAGCCAGTAAACTTTACAACTTCATTCTGGCAGTTTGAAATTGTCCATGATACACTGCTCATGAGTTATCAGCAGTTATTATGCACAAAATAAGGCCCCTCCACTCCTATCCCCAGAGAGCTAGTTGTTAAACAGCCGCACATTACTTAGTGAAGTATTTTTTAAATTTCCCTATTAATGTAGGAAAGGTTACTCCTGTCAGGTTGTTAACTCTAGTCAGACATAAGAGGAGAGAGAAGATGGACCATTCACTTTTTAGCATATAATGTATTTGATACAAAGATATAGAAGGGAGTGTGTGTCCCCATTATGTTAATACAATGATTAAAATAATACACCAAATTTGAACAAACAACATTTTCAAGGTAGCCTCTGTCTTTTACTTATAGATACGGAAATCCATAAGTACTGATGTTGTTCCTTGATTTGAGAATGGAGTAAACAGAGTAGGTAATGAAGAAAATTCTAGAACACAGCCTGTAGGAAAGGTCAAGAGCTGTGAAGACTCAGTGGTGTGAATATCCAAGAGTGGATTCTCAGAGCACATTTCCAGGAAGACTTTGGGTGTCTCGAGTACCTGTAGGGAGAGAAGGTGGAGGAAATTAGGCAGAGAAGTCTGATACCAAGTCTAGAACTAACATCCAGTCTTAAATGCCTGTACTACAAAAACAAAAAAGAGTCCAGACTTAAGAAGACCGGCAGGAATCAGGGGAAACTTTGATTGTAGAGAAACTGGGATCCTGTAGAGAATTCCCGATGTAAAAACAGTAAGGAGAAGTAAGACTGAGGCCCACTTCCTGAACTAGATGATGAAAGCCCAATTGACAAGCAGAGGTTATAGGTTTGTTACACTCAGGAATGATTTGTTACAGACATTTACCAGTCTCTTGAGTATGAAAATTACTTTGCACCACATATGGGAATATAGGGACTCATTGTCATATTAATCTAATAGTATATTTGCCTAAAATCCATTTTTTTCAAAATTTATTTTATTAATACTAGATCAGTTTAACTCCTGATGAGATTTTTTTTATATTCCTTTATTTTATTTTTATATTTTGACAAACCAAATACTTCAAAAATATCTGTGGCCAACTTGGAGACATATGTTTTATTTTCCTATTTTTATAAAACAAATTCCACAAGTTAACATTTTAAATACATGCTGACAAATTTTCAGCCTCTTTTGACATTCCGGCCATTTTCCAAAGGTATCCTTTTCTCTTTCTCTCACGTTTCAGATATTGTGTGTGGTGGGGGGAGTAATTTATGTAAGACAATTTTATTTTGTTTTGAATGCTTGCTGAGGATTTACTTCTATGACTGCCAAGATGCTTAACCTTGGAGATGGAGCTATACAACCAAAGAGAGGTGAATCACCCTTTTCTTTGCCTCCTAATCTCTAATTAGTTAGCAAGTAAATGCCACTTGAAATAGGTGCTCTGACAAGGAGGTCAGGATGTGAGACAGCCAATCAAAGAATCAGAAGAAAAAGCACCTATGGCATTCCCTCCAGCGCCCCCATTCACTTGGGTTTCCAACACAGAGATGGCCCCACTCAGAGACAGTCTTCAATTCTATAGGAAACCTAAGCTAACTCAGGTCACTTTTCAGGATGTTAGCATGGTCTACAGCGAAACCCATCTCCTCTCCCTTTCCAGCATCTAGAGCTACATTTTTTCCTTACGAACTGGATCTATCTTCCATCTTTAAAACTGTCAGCATAGAATCTTGCTTCAGTGCTCATGTGGCCTTCTTTGTATCAAATGTCCCTCATAAGAATGTAATTATGTTAACGCATTTTCATTATTTTATTTTTAGTTTCTTGTTTTATTTTTATTAAGGTTTTTGTTGCTTCTTCTTTTTCTTTCTTTGTAGTAAAGGAGTTTGAAGTCAGGGCCTTATGCTTGCTAGGCAGAGGCTCTACCACCTGAGCCATACCCCAACCCTTTTTTTCCCTAAACTGTAATAAAAATTATAGTGGACTTGTGGCCAGAGACTATATAAGCAAGAAGAGAATAGAGTGAAATATATAAATCTATGTAAAAAGTTGACAAACTTAGAATTCTAAATTCTGCAAAATTATCCTTAAAAAGTGAAGAGAGGCTGGAGGCATTGCTCAAGTAGTACAGTATTTGTCCAGCAAGTACGAAACCCTGAGTTCCAACCTCAGTATAAATAAATAAATAAATAAAATTAAGTGAGGAGAAGTCAGATTTTCTCAAATAAACCAAAACGGACAACATCACCAGCAGAATTGCCTTGCCAAGAAAGTTTTCACAAGCTCTTCAGGCAGAATATAGAGGTGACAAATGGACCTATGTTAAGAAAGGAGGAGCATGTGAGAAGGAATCAATGCTGCTTGTGGTGTATATCACCTTGGCTACTGCTTTCAGTTATTCAACCAAGCACCAATCTAGGTGTTTCTCTATAGATATTCTATAGATAAGATTAAAGTTTCCAGTCAGTGGGCCTTAAGGAAGGGAACTGATCCTTGATCCTTTAAATGGGTTGATCTGACCAGTGGCAGGTTTAGAAAAATAGAGCTGAGGTTTCTCTCAAAAGAAATTACACTTGTGAGAGTCAGCTTCAGCTTTAGCTTCAGCAACTTCAGCGACCAAAGCATCAGTCTGCTATTTCTGCCATCTACAACTTGCCCTGTGGATTCTGGACTTGCTTAGCCAGCCCCCAAAGGCACGTATGTTAATCCCTTGAAATGAAACTCCATATATAATCCCTAATACCTTGTTTTCTCTCAGTGAATTCTGATAGATAAATGCTTTTACTTTTTCTTCTTGTTAACTAGTCTAAAAAGTTAATATTTCATCACCATAGTAACAGTGCATTGGGTGGTCACATAGATCAGTAAAATGAATGACAACAATATCCCAAGAGACAACAGACAGAATTTGGGAATACTCTGTCATACCTGCACAAGTAATGTGCTGCAGACTTATTTAAAGATACATTTAAATTAATTAAAATGTATATTCATGTAAACTCTATGACCACCACAAAAATTTTAAGAAAATATAATTGGTACTCAAAGAAAGGAAATCAAATGGAATCCTATAAACTGCTGAACTAAAAAGGGAAGAAGAGACAAAGAAAAATGAAGGATAGGAAAGTTACAAATATGGCAATTATTAATCCAGCCAGGAAGAGGGTGTGGTGCACTTGAAGTGCATGATAACTTTAGAGCAGTGAATCTATTCTTTGTGATACCATAGTGGTGGCTATATGATGTTGCACATTGCTCAAAACCATAAATTTTATAGCACAGAATAAATGTTAATCTATGTAAATTTAAAAATGTTAAATGTTAATCTATGTAAATTTAAAAATTATGAGGTCTGGGGATCCCAGGAAAGAATATATTATGTGACAAAAGAATCTAAGTGTATTACAAACACATGAAGTAATTTCACTGAGGGGATTGGGAGAAAACGTTTGGATATAAGTAACACTAAAAGTGAGTGGAGCCTACAAGACTCCAATAAGAATTGAAGATAAGCACTACACTGTAGTTGATTTAAAAAATTACTTCTTATGGAAATACTGTCTAATAAAACCACCATACATGGAAAATGAAAGTAACAATCAAATAAATAGTAGGTGGATGGATGGAGTCAGATTTCTTGCTGTTGGAGAGGGTATTTACAGACAAGAGTAAGAGCTAGAATGATCCCTGTGGCAATGGATTGTACTGAGAGAAATCATCATGGTTAGCATAGTATAGATCCAGATAGATATTTATAGAAATATTTACAGATATATGAATATGTACAGATCAGTGTTGACACATGTATTTCTTCATGGAGAGGGCCAAAATGCAACAGCACTCTAAAAGCAACAAGTATACCAAGTACCCAGATCCGGTTTTTAATAACATTTGCCAACAAAATGTAACTAAGATCTCATGGAGACTTGGGCAATTATAGGACTAGAACAGAAAGCTAATAAGATGAGCCTGGACCATTTTGTCATACCAGACATGTCAAAAACAACATAAAAAACAAAACCACAATAATCCTGGCATCTCAACAGGACCCAAATAGCCACGTAAGCCAGGCATGGTGGCACAGGCATGTAATCCCTGCACTCAGGAGGCTGAAACGGGAGGGTCATAAGTTCTATGCCAGCCTGGAATGCATAGTGAGACTCTGACTCAAATTAAAAAATACTGAATGACCTCAGAATAACTCAAACTGGAACAATTTGGGCGCAAAAATTAAGTGGCACTGGATTATAACCAAGAGTTTAAAGTAAGTATGACACTACACTGGCATAAGTAAATGATATATAGATAGACAGATGGTCAAGAAAAGACAAATTTCTGTAAATAAGAATTCTAAATTTATATCGATTTACTGTTCTCAAGGATGTGAAGAATAACTCTCCTTGAGTGTCAGCTGCACATAGTGACTTCTTTACAAAAAGGACAGAGTGGAATGAAACAAAGAGAACTTTGCAGTAGAGAAACCTAGCAAATACTGTGATATCAAACAATATCATATTATTCTATCAAGACCAATATCATGTTGATATCTTTCATAAGATGTGATTCAAACCTCAGTCTCATCATAAGAAAAACATCAGACACATCCCAGTTGAGGAATATTCTACAAAGTATCTGAACATTACTCCTCAAAACTTCCAAGGTCATCAAAAACAAGGAAGGTTAAGAAGCCATCATAGTCAAAAGAATACATAACAACTAAATGCAACATGGTATCCTGGAAGGAATCTTGGAAACTAGGAATGTCATTAGGTAAAAGATAAGAAAATATGAATCAAATATGAACTTTTTAGTATAAAATATATGTATTTATATGTATGATTTTAATTTGAATCTTTATGAATAAAAGTAAGCATCTTTTCATGTTTAACTTTTTTTTTGTAAAGATAGGGTTTCTTTACAAATTGTTTCTTTGTGGAATGAAAAAAGGGAGTCAGGGACAGCATGCGCAAATAAGAAGCTGACTTCCCATTTTAGTATTTTTAATTCACATTATATTTTTACCAATTTTGACTTTAAATTATATATGGCATAGTTTTCAGAATGTTTATTTTTCTATAACTTTATTCTTCAATTTTACAGTTTTAATTTACATTAATATTTTAATTGTTAATTTTCAATCACTTCATTTTTTAAAAATTTGTCACTTTTAACCTTTTTATGCTTCCCTTGGATTTCCATCTCAATTTTATTTTCTTTTATACACATTTAATGTATTGATTTGTGTTTATGAAGAAGCATTTTCTTCATTTATTTGTTTTTTTGGTGCTACTTGAATTGGAACTTAGGGTCTCACATTTGCTAAGCAGTCACTCTACCACTTAAGCCATTCCCCCAACTCTTTTTTGCTTTTGTTGTTTTTTGGGTACTGTCTCACCTTTTGCCTGGAGCCAGCCTCAGACTTCAAACCTCCTACATATACTTCTCATTATGGCTGGAAATTATAGTCACATACCATTATACCCAATTTATTTGTGGAGGTGGGGAGTCTCACTAACTTTTTGCCTGGGTTGTCCTCAAACCATAGTCTTACAGATCTTCACCTCCCAAGTAGATTGGATTACAGGTATGAACCACTGTGTCTGGCCCAGAAGAATCATGTTTTGCCTGCAATAAGAAAGCTAGCAGCTGTCAAGCATAGGAGCACATGCCTGTAATTCCAGCAGCTGGGTGGCTGTAGCAGAAGGATCATGAATCTTGAGACCAGCCTACACAACATAAGTAAGTTCCAGGTCAGCCTGGGCTATCTAGTGAGACCCTGTCTCAAAACAAAACAAAACAAGGAAGTTAGCATCACAAACATGAAGGTTAGGGAACTTACTTTGCTATCTTTATTGTTATCTATTGCTGCATAAATATTATCCCCAAATTTAGTGTTAAAAACAATAATAGTCATTTATTGTCTGTCATGATTTCAGTGAGTCAAGAATTCATACAGGTCTGGCTCCTGTGGTTCACACCTGTAATCCTAGCTACTTGGCAGGCTGAGATTATGAGAATAATGGTCCATCACCCTGGGCAAAAAGTTTGTGAAATCCCATCTCCAAAATAACCAAATCAAAATAGACTGAAGGCATGGTTCAACAGTAGAGCAACTGCTTTGCAAGGGCAAAGCCCTGAGTTCAAACCCCAGTCCCATCAAAAAAAAAATTCATACAGGGTACCACAGAGCAGTTTTTCTCTTCTTCATTGTGTGTGGGACCTTACCTGGAAGACTTAAAGACTGGCACCTGGAGGCATCTAGAGACTTATTCACTTACAAGCCTTGCTGTCAGCTGTGAGACCTGAGCTAAGGTTAGTGGCAGGAACACACACACATGGCTGGGATATCATTCTGCCTGGTCAGTGTATTCTAAAAGTGAACTGAGAGAGACAGAAAGAGAATGAGGTGGAATGGATATGACCCAATTACTACCTAGACCTGAAATCCACACTATCACTTCTGCCACATTCTATAAGTCACAGCAATTGCAGTCAACATCTACTTCTAATTAGGACATAACATTAATGTTATTTTCTATGAAGAGTATATAGGATGGGTGCATATTAGTGAAGATGTATTTAGAAAATATAATTCTCCAGAGTGCCAGATGTATCTGAAATAAATCTTTAAGTGGCATCTAAGTGATTTTACATCTTCTAAGTTCAGTAATTGATAGGTAAGTAGATAGATAGCTATAAGATAAATAGATAGATAGCTTCCTGTGGCTGCGAGAAAATACCAAAGATAATCAATTTATAATAAAGAATATTTCATTTTGGCTCATGGTTTCAAAGGTCTCAGTCCATGGTCACTTGGCACTGTTGCTTTGGGCATGTGGTGGCACAGTCCATGATGATAAGAGAAGTACAGAAAGCCTGCTCACCTCATGTCAGCTAGGAAGTGAAGAAACAGACAGGAAGGGACTAAGGGTCCCACTATTCACTTCAAAGAGCACAATGACCTGACTTCCTGACTTCCTCCTACTATGCCCTGCCTCCTAAAGCTTTTACCACCTCCTAACAGCACTATGGGATGAGTACCAAGACTTTAACATTTGGATCTTTTGGGGACATTCTAGACCCAAACTATAGCACATAGATAGATAGATACTTTAGAGAACCTACTAAGATCCAGTCAACTGTGCTACAGTCTAGAGAGATAATGCTGACAGAATCCCTGCCCACGGTTGGGTGGGCAACACAGGAAGGAAACAGGACATGATAATTCATGTGTTTTGTATGACAACCAGGGTAAAGACAAAGCACTACTGGAGGATTCAGGATAGACACATTACTTAGATCTAAGAATTGGGAACAACTTGCCGAAGGAAGTGGCATCTAATTTAGAAAGGATGAATAAGTAAGAGTTACCCAGGAAATACCTAGTCATGGTGGAGGAAGAAGAGGGAATAAAGTGTTCAGATAGGAAGAAGAGCAAGTTCATGATTCCAGAAGCAAGAGAGTATGGCAATCAGAGTCAAGTGACTAGGTCATTGTGGCTAGAATATTCATTTGAAAACAAGTATGGAAAGATTTGGTTGCAGTGTTACATGAGATATAAATTGAGGCCTTATAATCCCAAAGTGTTCTGCCCAATGCTTCAAATGTCCAATACAGAGCAGCTGGGCTATGCTTTCCAAAGCAGAGACCCCATCCAGTCTGCTAAATTCTCCAGGAGACAGTTATTTTTGTCAGATTTTGTCCGCTTACATGTCCTGAGTGCCTAATGTAGCTAGCACAGAAGGATGCAATAACTATTGACTGAATAAACTTTTTTTACCTTTCCTTTGTTCTATGGCCTTGTACTAGGATACCCCCCTCTCTGAATATTGATGTTGGGTAAAAATATCACCAGACAGTCTTGCCTGGATGTTATCTTCTGGTTTGGACTTAGTTCCATAAACACTGGCCTAAAGATAAGACCCTAGCCTTTCAAAGCAATACTCCAACTCAGACAAGCAACCAGAGGTACTGCTCCTCTGAAAATTCTATCACACATTTAGAAGAGTGCATTTGAAAATTCATGGTCTCCAACATTTTCAATCAAGATTTGACAGAAGTCATGGCAGCAGACCCTTGTGTTAGTTATACCCAAGTGATGATATAACTCACATAAATATTGTTGACTTACCTTGATATGGAACCAAATGAGGCTGGACTTCTTAATATATATGCATATAAGACGTCATGATGGGAGGCTATAGACATGAAGCTAGGCTTATTGCATCATCCTCAACCTAAAATATCAATCAATGGTTTGGTTCATCTATTCAGCTGTCTTCTCAATAGTATTATAGAAGATGGGCTAGATACACCAATCACCAATCACTACTATCTTTTCCTGGGTCACTCATCAGCCTGGGTGGAATTAGAGCTTTCCATGATGCAAGGGAATCTCAAATTTAAGTTTTGCATGGTCATTTATGCTAGTGATTCAATGAGGTCATAGAAACAAGGCTCTCTGATATAATTGCTATACTGGTGGTACTTAATATCAAACTTAGATTTTGGAACATCTGACTTCTAAGAAATTGAGGATTTAGATCATTTTCTCCTTAGCCAAATGGGAAAAATAAATGGAAGAAGGTAAATTGGGTTGGGATCCCTATCTCTTTCAACCTCAAAAGGGTTGTTGTGTATCATCCATCCACTTAAGGAAGGACTTTCTCTCAACCCTTCCATTCTTCCTGCCAAAAGTATCTGGCTAGATTTTGATGAACTGAGTCTAGCTATCAACCAAAGCAAAGAATACTTTTTAAAAATTTTTATTGTTTTATTATTCATATGTGCATACAAGGCTTGGGTCATTTCTCCCCCCTGCCAGCACCCCCTCCCTTGCCACCCACTCCGCCCCCTCCCTCTCCCCCCCACCCCTCAAAACCCAGCAGAAACTATTTTGCCCTTATTTTTAATTTTGTTGAAGAGAGAGTATAAGCAATAATAGGAAGGAACAAGGGTTTTTGCTAGTTGAGATAAGGATAGCTATACAGGGAGTTGACTCACATAGATTTCCTGTGCGTGTGTGTTACCTTCTAGGTTAATTCTTCTTGATCTAACCTTTTCTCTAGCTCCTGGTCCCCTTCTCCTATTGGCCTCAGTTGCTTTTAAGGTATCTGCTTTAGTTTCTCTGCATTGAGGGCAACAAATGCTAGCTAATTTTTTAGGTGTCTTACCTATCCTCACCCCTACCTTGTGTACTTATTTATGTGAGGAATAAGTCAAATCACTCCATGGAAGCTACGATCATGCTTATCTGAATAAATTCCTTTTGGCAGCAATATACTGCCCCAAAGTATAGTCTTTGTCCCTGTACACCTGGTTCTCATCAGTGTATCCGTGGCTTTAACGGATATACTTAAGCTGGAGAGAGCATATACTGAGCATTCCCTGTCTTCAGAATTGCTTAAGGTAATTCTGAGTGACAGGCATGTAGTTATTCTTCACATGACTTACCCTCATTAATTCTGGGGTGTGATGCTCTCTGAGGCAGACTTTATTTTTGCCTTATTTAGAGATGCACAGAAGTTCAACTTCAGCCACAGAATTTTCCTAAATCTGCTCATCAGCTTCAGCCTTAACCTTGGCCTTTTGAAGGACAAATGGTGAATGCATTCCTTCTGAAATCCATAAACTTGCAGCATATCAACTTTCATAGGAATGCTTGGTCATTATCACAACTGTATGACAATAACATCTAAAACTCCTTACTTACATCCATTATAGTCTTCATTATATCTACATCAGAGATGATTTTCATAGATGTTATATACAATTTTGAAGATTTTCACTATTTGCAATTTTGAGGTAGCAGAGTTGATGCTCTGCTTAATTAAAATTCTTCATAAATATGAAGAATTTCTCAACAGGATTTTTTTCTTGAAAGACTTAAGCCCTAAATGAAAATACATAAAAGTTCAATTAAATTATTGAAAAGATTTTTGTTTACATTTATGAATGTCAATAGCCTAATCAATTCCACAAAATTTAGAATTGTATCCTCTACTCTCTATTGTTGTCATGCAATATTTAAGTATCTATACACCTATGCCTAAATGTATATACTATCCTTTCTAAAGATATCAATTTGAAACAATTAAAATTTTAATACCTGTCATTCCATTTCCCTATTTAGCTATTCAAAAGTTCTTCTCAGTGTTTTTACATAACACTAAGAAGTTTCCTAATCATCTTTAATTATGGTATATTTGACTGGAAGCATCTGATAGAATTTCATCATTATTAAGCATATAAAGATATTCTTTTGCTCCAGGTTGTATCAATTATGTATAATTATATTTTAAAATAAAGTCATATTTCAAAAATGACTTCTAAAACATGCCTTGCTCATATCAATTACTTGTTATTTTGATAGACTATGGTAGAAACCTACCTAATTATTAAAAGCATGAGTGCCTCCTGGCATGCCAAAAGTAGAGTAAACCTTCAGCTATTTGGTCTTCCTGATAAAAAATTTAGGCCAAGAGTGTATTTGAGCCAAACACAGTGGCCCAACATACCCTTTGGTGCATTCAGGCATTCTGAAGGAAATCCTTCAATTTCTTATCACCCAGTTCACAGCTGAGTGAAACAACACCTATGTGTAAATGTACAGCTTCCCAAGGAGTTGCATCCTCCCCACTTGTTGACATGCTGATTCTCCTTTCATGGTTTTTTTCCATAAAATGTTTATGCTGAAGCTGTAGATACAGGAAAATCCTTTGTCAATACTCTCAGGTTTCTAACTGTAAGTGTCTTGTATGTACACAGTCCCAAAATTTGCCTTCACCATTGTTTACAAAATTTAGGGCCTCAACTGGGTCACAGAAAAAAAATCAGCTCAGAGAAGTCTTTTGTTAACATCCAGCCACACCCACTATCCACTTCTTCCCTACTCCAGAGGAAGGACCTTCCGAACACCTAGGCTCAGCCCTTTTGCCAAACCTCTTCCAAACTCTTATCAGAAACCTCTTCTTTTTCCTTGTGATAGGAACCTTTAACGTCTCCCCTCTTCACACAAACTTCAGTGCTTAATGCAATATTTCTTACTATAAGCACAATGCTGTCTAGCAAATCTCTATAACTTCGTCATCGTATATAACTGACACTTTATACCTAGTGAACTGCAACTTTGCACTTCCCTCAGCCCCAACCTTTGGCAACAACTTTAACCTCTCTATTTCTATGTGTTTGGCTATATTAGATACCTCATGACTTCAGAGTTATATAGTATTTGTCCTTCGGTAGCTGGCTTATTTCACTTAAGCAAATGTCTTCACAGCTTGTCTATGTTGTCAAATATGGAAGGCTTTCCTTATGTTTTAAGGCTGGATAATATTCCACTGCATGCATAACTCTTGTCTCCTTGTTCCTTTGCCCAAATTGCCATCCTGCCAATCAGGTAACAAGGGGAAGAGGAGAAAGAGAATACATTTTCTGAATATGCTTAGACTTCTCTCATGAACTATCTGTATTTTGTTGAGTCCTTCTATATAAAGCCTTACCCAAAGAAGATGTAATCACAATAGCAAATTTGAGTATCTTCAGGGCACATTACTGAAAGGAAGGGTTGATGATAGTGGGACATATTTTTTTAACAAAAGACTCTGTACCTCATGTTATATCAGAGGTCTGAAGGTTAACTTCTCAAATGTAGAGGGTAGATATGATTTCTTCAACATTTCCCAGTCTTTCCTATGCTCTTTTAGCAGCCTATATTTGTCCCAAGGCTAAACATTGCATATTTCTGTATCTATGTTGGTTTTCCCCAGGTTCAAGTAACTTGGCCGAGAGTAGCAACCAGTAGATGATAAAGATGATATTTGAACCTTGACCTTTCTGAAATCAGAGTCTACATTTTTTTATTTTTATGTTGTGACTTTTTAAGCTGAAGATATGTATTAAAAAGTATGTCAAACTAACTATCTAATCATTACTACTGGAATAACAAATCCTATTACTTTTTATGTTACTGTCCTTCTTTTAGGTGAATTAGTATTGTCATTTGTTTGATTTACTTAGGTTCAAAATTCCTTAAATAAAATGTGTTTAATCAATAACTATCAATGTACTTTTCACAGTGTATGTTTGCTAAGGTGTGCAAAGTCATAAAGATTAACAAGAAACACATTCTATATTAAAAACAACTCCATGTCATACACAGCCTTGGCATGCAATAGGTGCTCCGTGAATAGGGAAAGGTTCCTAGATCAGAGACAGGAGCTTGTACCAAAAGAGCTCTAGACTCTGCTGTTAACTTAGATCTGCTGCTTTTCTTATATGAATGTCACTCCTCCACTATAACATGAGGGTACTGATCCTATTATTTGAAACTAGTGTAGAATTATTCACTGCTGGCCCTGCACTTGCATAATTTTTCCTGAGAAAGAAACATATTGCTTTGGAACAGCCCAATAGCAGATCTATAAGAACAGAGGAATATTCTGCTTACTCAACATACCAGTTTATATAAAAATAGAAGATGCTCAGAGAACACTAAAACCTGATAAAGTATTTTAAATGTTCCAGTGAAAAACAATAGGAGTATGTAAAAACTCTAAAAGCAAAGAATAAAATTCCTTTGATAACTGGCTGCCCTAGAAAGAGGTGGTAGATTATTCATTCACATGTTTGGAATTCCATTTTTATTCCAGTCAGTCCTTAAGATTTAGGACACCATGAAAGAGAAGAAAAAGGAGAAAAGAGATAATGAAGTAAATCATTGGATTCAATGAAAAAAAAATAAAGGAAGATGAAAGACATCTCAGAATGCAATGAAAACATACAGCTTCCAAGGAAAAGGAATGTATTATGCAAGCAAAGAAAAGCTTAATAGGAAAGGAGATAAATTTATAGAGTTGTCACATTGATGGAACATCCAGCTAAACAAATACCAGAGCCACATTCTGCACATTTAGTATATAATTACTTATGAGTCTTACTAAATAAACTCAAATATATAATTGCCTAACTCTCTATTGTAAGCAAAGTTTTGCAAACTCTCAAATATGTTCAAAAATTATTACACTCAGCTGTGGCTAGGAAAACAATCAAAAGATATACAATAGAATTTCTTAAGTGATAAGAAAATATTCACTAATTTAGACCAGTGTCCAATTAAATTGAAATCTTGTGCAGTTCTTCATTTGAGTATTAAAACCTATTTTATTAAAAACTCCACAAAGGCATTCAGTTGAGTCTTCTTAGGTATTCCCAGCTGGATACACTATCTGTACTGAATTTATCACTCAATGGAACAGTTCCAGGTAGTCCCATAGGCTTAATGAACAGGAGGGATTCTAAGTACAGGGGGAAATGCATTGGAAATATCTTTATTGTAGATACCTATCTTTCTAATTTTTTCCCAGAGATGACTGCTTATAAATAGAAAGACTCTACTCAGATGTTTCCAGGTGGGCTGTTATATTCTCAAGTAACGTTTTTAAGATAATTTACAAAGGCGAACAGATACAGGAAGAAAGAGAAAGGAATTCTTTTGAAGCTGATGTTTGGGATAAAAGAGATAATACCATTAAATATGACATGTTTAATAAATTGCTGTCTTGCCAAATTGATTGGTCACCCTAGGAAGTAATCCTTCCTGAATTAGACTAGAAAAACATTTGACTAGCAGTTGTCACCTAGCTAAATTTTTATTTGAAAATAAACAGAGAGAAATGTTGGTAGCTCAATGACCTTCCATTCTCCTCTATGTTCTCAATTCCTGTGTATATTCTCTCTCCTGCCAGATAAGGCCCCCAACTTCTATCAAAGGAAATATTCTTTTTTTTTTCAAGAACTTCTACAATTTTAGGTATGCAAATATAGAGGAGGAGAAACATTTGAGACCTGCTTTGAAAATAACTTTTAATTCTGTGGTTGATAATGGTAGTGTATAAAGAAATAAAAAAAATCAAGAACTCTGACTTTAAAATTAATAGAAATCATGGGTCCAGCCTTGGATCCTGAAAACCATGAATTTGGTAAAGATCTTACAAAATAATATTTAGATATTATGAGCATGAGAGTCTTTATTATATATCTACATTGCATATACAAATAAGCTGTAGAGTATATGGGAGTCTGAATATAGAGGTAGAAAGTGCTTATCTTGAATAAGGTAAGTTGGAGTTAATTACTAAGAAAGGTCATTGAGTCTCTGGTTTTAAAGAAATTAGGGAAGCCATTCAGCCAATTCTCCAGAAGGCAGTCTGGACATCTTCAAACTATCACAAGCAGGTGACATTCTTTCATACACTGCCTCTTACAAGAAGACCCCATGCCTCCTCCAGCAATGTCCCTTAGCTGTCAGTTTTGGACACTATTTACTGAGGATCTATATCCTTGTGGATTCACCTAGTGCCTAAGCTAGGACTACTATCTAAGGTCAGTAATACTTGTTATACTTAATGAATTAATCCATTTTCCTAAGAAATGTTTTAATAATTTAACTATAAAATTAATAAATAATTAATAGTGTTAATAGTATTGATGAAACTGTAGCTAATATGTTTCCAATACAGAAATAGCTGTTCTACCTGGACTTTCAAATATCTATTCTCTTTGCCTAACTTATGAATTCAAATTTAATTCCTAATAGAGTGAAATCTATTATGTGGAAATATGCTGGCCAAAAAGTAACTTGTCAGAGTCATTTGCAGTTAATTGGGACAGAGTCCCTGCCAATTAAAATAGCTATTCTATGCCTTACTAAACCCAAACAGCTACAAGGCTAACAAGCAATTCAATGCATCATTAAAAATTAGTGACTCTTAGGATTAGAAGTGGCCTTTAAAAATGAGGAGACAAGGCCAAGGTGAGTGCCTAAAATGTACTTCAAATGATACAATTGTAGTTAGCAATCACATTTAGTTCATTCTTTTTTCATCTTTATATTTTCTCTGGTGAAGTGACTGAAATGAAGGCAGGTTTTTAAAAGGACAGAAAATAAAGGAACTAGATAATTCATGAACTGAATGCATATTTGTTGAATAATGCAACATTTGCAATAATAGAAATAGCTAATTTGGTTTACTTCTTTTTTTTTCTTGTGCTTTGTATTTTCTTTTTTTTATTTCCTTTATCCATATGTGCATACAATGATTGGGTCATTACTCCCCCCTTCCCCCCGGCCCCCTCTCTTTACTCCCACCCCCTCCCTCTTGGTTTACTTTCTAAATCACAATCAGAGACAGAAGTTCCACTTCAGACACAGTATACTCTTCTTAGCTCCCAAACTTTCTTTTTCATTTCCAAAAATTAGTCTTTAACTACAAATAGCATTCATAAAACATGCATTTTACCAAGTGTAAATGATGACTTATTTGAATTATAAAGTCTTATTATTTTTATTTTTTCACACAGTATATTCTGACTGAACACTAATATGCATTTTATGTTAATGGTTTTCCTCCTATGGATGTGTGTAGACTATACACCACAAAGTAAAACTCTTAATGTCCATAAAAGCACCTGCAACAACTGCCTGTTCACATGACCCTCTTAGCTTTGATTGGCACCAAAGCACTGATAAAATATCAAAGCAATTTTGGAATGGAAGAGAGTTCATAGAGGCAAAAATAGAAAAAAATAATTGTCCTCGTTTACAAATAACTTGTGTTGGTACAATGCCACCTCTTTATCTGTCTAGGTTTAGATTCCAGCCTTGGCACATCATCCTGGGCCATTCAAGGAGGAATTCTTACAGCTAAACTCAAGGATGGAAAAATAGCTCATACAGGTATTTCCTCTAGAACCAATGGAGTTTCCAGTCAAAACTGGAGCCTATAGCTTCACATTACTACAGTGAAATACCTGAGACAGGCTACCTATGAAGAAAAGAAGATTTATTTAGCTCAAAGTTTTGGTGGCTTATATTTATGATCAGGCAGCCTCATGGCTGTGGGCCTCTGATAAGGATGGTGAATGGCTGGCAATGATGGAGAGGTCACATTGTGAGCTAGTAAACAGAGATAGAGGATGAGACTGCAGTCTCACAATTCCTTTAGAGGACTCACCCTCAATGACTGAAGGACTCCCCGACAAGGTCTCAGGTCTTACAGGTCCACAAAATCTACCAGTACCATTGTACTAGGGATCATGTCTTTACAGATGGACCCTTTGGGAACACTCATCTTATAGCAGAAGCCATAAGAAAATTTAACACTGTTCAATTTTAATTTATTAAGAAAGATATTCTTAGGTTAAAATAGCATAATTTAATATAAGTAAATTGTCAGAAAGCATTTGATTTTTATCACATCCTAAACTATCTCATTATGGTGGTGTTACCTTATCCCAAACTGCATACATTAATTTGATCCATTTCTAATTAACTTTGCTCTTATATTCTAGAAAAATCTTATTTGGAAGCTGATATGTAATTGTTTCCTTCTGTGGTGTGGTTTCTGTTCTTCTTTTTAGCTTGTTTTTGTTGGGTTTGATTTTGGCTTTGTATGTATCTACCTTGAACTTACTTTTAAATCCTCAGATTTTTCTGGTTTGTTAGGAGCTTTTTAACTATATTTAAAAGACAGTTTAACTTGTGAGAAATTCTGTGAAATATCCAGAAAAGGGAAATCAGGAACCACACTGCCTTTTTACTTATTTATTTATTGGATAGAGAAGGTTTACTTGCATGTAAAAAAATGCCTTCTTAGACCAATCCAGTCAGATTAATTGCTTCATCCATAACTCTATCACTGTTAGGAAAGATTCAAACTCAAGATTTTTTGTCTTGATTTAGTTTGGCAGATAATTTATAACCAACAAACATTCCTGAATCCCCAAATCCTAGACAGTGAACTATACAGAAGATTCATCCCTTATCTTACAGAGCATATGCACTAGTTGAAGAGACAGAACATCAAGGAAAACAACAGGTATACACTCATGCTATCATGAAAAGGCCTGGAATTACTGTCAGAAGAATAACACAAATATAATCACTTTGTCTTTCTATCCTTGATTATATCTGTGAAGTAAAGCATTTATATTTTACCTTCCTTCCCACATGACTATATTGACTCAAATTAAAAGAATATCAAATTCACAGGCAACTTAATCATCTATTTAGTTTAATGATTGATAATAATGGATAGTAATTATTATGAATCAATGTTTTTATTAGCTATACTATTTTAAATGTGAAAAATATTTTTATGTATGAGTTAAAAAAAATAAACTAGGATGTAACTTAGTGGTAGACTGCTTGCTTACCATGTCCAAGGTCATGGGTTCCATCCCCAGCACCACAACTAAATTAAATGAAATAATAAAATAACAAATGTGGCAAATTTCCAAAAATTCCATTTCTAGAACTTTATTTATAGAACTTTATTCTATAAAAACTAGGATTTAAAAAATCATTCCAACAAGTTAGCAAGGAAGATCCTCTTTTTGGTGCTTTTTCCTCAGTGATGTCTATATGTCACATCTCTCAAAGGTCAAGACTACTCTTAATTATTCTTAACATCACACCCTGAAGAAGTTCATATGCCTTTGAAGTTGTTTATATGATCTTAGAACATCCTCTCATCCTCTCAGAAAAAGGTAACCCCCATTTTTAGATCCAGAGCTATACCTGGTAAGTCTGGGAGGAATATCATTTTCCTTGTCAGTGATTGGTTCAGTAATGGGCCAATCAACTCAACTCAGACCAAAGAAAAGTATGAAGATGACTTATTGGGTGTTTCTGTGGAAAGGATCCCTACTAAGAGAAAGCGTAAGATGGAAAGATGAAATAGTGTCTTAGTCAGTTGGGGCTGCCATAATAAAAATGCCATGAACTAGGATGGCTTATGAGCTCTAAAAATTTTTTTCTCACAGTTCTGCAAACTGGAAGCCCAAGATGACAGAGCCAATATGAATATATTCTGATGTGGGCCTCTTCTGTTCCTCCAGTGTCTATAGTTTTTAAAACAAAACATTTCCTTCTAGTATATGTAAATATACTACTAAAAGCATACAAAAGAATATTTTTAAAAATGCACTTATGACTTAAACATAAAATAGATATTATACTGTTTTCTAATTTTCCATGCATTTCATGAGGATGACTATCCTAAAATTTGTTTAGAAAGCCTACTTCTCTCACGCTCTCTTGAGCATCCCCAAAAGATAAAATGAGAGAACTAATTTTGCAGAGAAGTCAGTGAACTTATTAATGAATAAGCTGTAATTAAAATTAGTGCACAATTTTTAAATAGAAGCATAAACACCGCTATAATAGCACTGAACATCTGGAGCCACCAACCAGAAAAGCAGGAGTACCTACATTGTTGTAAAGCACATAGAAAAAAGAAAATCAAGCAATGTATGAGATTTTCCCTGCAGAGTTTGCTATTCTTACTCAACGGGGTTACGAATCAATTACTTGACTTGGCTCAGGTTTGGAACCACAGTAGTGGCTGTAAACACCCCAAGCCAGAATTCACAGCCAGACCAAAATTCACTGGGAAAAAATGAAGTTCAGAAGTCCCAGAGACAGAAGTTATGAGTCAAATCAAGGATGCAAGGCAGAAATCAACACAAAGACCAAAAAGTCAAGTGATCTTGAAGTCAAAATCCTAGCTGGTTAGAACCAGTCCAGCAGGATATGGGTTTCCAGACATAACTGTCTCAAATACTTCTGATTATTCTTGATGCCCTGTAGAACCCAACTGGTAATGATGGTTGAGAAGATGACAAAGACAAGCAGGCAGACCACCAATGATCTCAAAATAAAAGCCAAGACTTACACACTTAAAGTGCATGACTATAACTGCATGATGTCAAGCATTTACTGTGGTGGTGAAAATCTGAAAGAAGAGTCTTACTCCAGGTGGAGCAAAGGATCTCTAGCAAGAAATATCATGAGAAAGCATAGGTGTTATGGAAATTATAAAACCAACAAGTATGAAGTGTATTCAAGGATTTTAGTTCTAATAATGTCCAACTGTTGAGAAGGTAGGGCTCCAGTGCCTTAAATCCTTCCACCAAAAGACCTCAACATCAGCTGAAATTCAAATCTAGACTATAGTACAGCCATCTGGAAAATAACACAACAAATCTACTACACACACATAAGCCAGTCTGCAAAGATGAACTGTAGCCTGTGGAAGAGTGTGTTATATATTGCAGGCCACCCACACCAATCTGTGTATATGATTTTCAATATCTAAATCTGAACTAATTTCAATGACAGGAATAAACATTAAATATTTACCAGCTGGTACACCACTGGATCGATGGGCTCATCTCCCTCCCCAGAGAACACACAATAATAAATTAATACACTTGGTCTTCCAGGAGCAAGAAAAGGTTGCCTGAAGATTGGAAATCAATGATACCACTGTGGGTACATCAATAAGCTAAGCGATAAATAGAAGCTACTGTCATAGTTTGTTTTTTTTTTAAGTACTGTAATAACAAGAGGGGGAAAAGCTAAAGGGAAATTTTCTTATGTTTGCTTTATTTACTTTCAAATTTACAAAATGAATCCTGACAGAAATCCTGGGCCAAGAGTACTTTTAAAAGAACATCTTGTCCCAAACTCACAATATCTCCTAATAGTAAATCCAGTTCCTGTTAATCTGTCCCTAAGAATATTTTAGATTCAGATTTTCAGCTCTGGTCTAGTGCTGAGAAGGATAATGACCAAATTTCTCAAGGCAGAATGAAAGATGAAGTTACAATAAACAGTGTCACAAGAACCTGTAAAAGAAAAAACTTTTTTTTTCCTTTTAATTTCTGTTTTATTCTATTAAATTTCAATGGCTTCTAAAGTATGCTGAACCTAGAAAAATCTCAAGTCACAATTTAGTATGGAAAATTTTAGTGTTAATATTGTCTCTTAGAAATAAAGATATGAACTCTCAGAATAGATTTAATCTCATAAGCTTATTTAAAGGAATTCTTGTTACTAAGAGCACCATTAAAAAATACTGATGGGATTTACACAGCCCTTCACAGACCCAATAAGGTACTTTTTGCCATCCAAAAGCATGATAATGACACTTTCGTGGCTTTCATTCTTTCAATCCCAATCAAGGGACTACATGACAAATTCTAATCTTAGCAATACCTAATGCACTCCCACAGCACATCACCTGGAAGCTGTGTCCCTGACTAACTCATTCTTATGAACTCAAACCAAAGAGTTGGTCCCAGTGAACTATAAGGATGGGACAACAGTGATAATGATAACAAAGGAATGCTTTGGTAGAATCCTAAAATCTGTTTCAGAAAATAATTGGTAGTAAGAGGAAATATAAGTCACAGTTTGGTACACCCAAAGAGTTCAAGAAAACAGAGGCCACTTCAAGTGTCTACAAATACTTTTCTTCTTTTGAAAACTATAATTCCCTGCATGGCAATATTCAGTTGGATTCAGAATATTTGAGAGAAACAAACAAACAAAACTTGTTGGGCTGGTAGACTAGATCAAGTGGTAGAGTTCCTGCCTAGCAAGCATGAGGCCCTGAGTTCAAACCCCATTGTAACCAAAAAAAAAAATTGTTAGCTCACTTCTTTATCATAAAATCTATCTTTACCATTTTACATATTCCTATTCTATATTTTCCTATGCAGAATTTTTTTTAAAGTTCTCTGTAAAGTTAGATTTTTTTCTGGAGAATCTATCTTTTTGTGAAAATGTAAAACCCTGTAAAGCATTACTTATAAAATGTTATGAAGACACACATATGTCAATAGTACAAATTAGTTGAAGATATCTCCATTATAAACCACTTTAATTGTAAATAGATACATTGGTTTGATTTGTTCCTCTCTCTGTTCTTCCAATCTATGCACATTCTCTAGGGAAAAGATCCAGTCAGTGGGTGTGTATTCTGCAGCTTCTTGTATCAAGTGATATTTAAAATGTGGATACCAGAGTGCCCCTTTTACAGAAATGGTAATTCCATCCCATAAACATCCACCATTCATTTATTGAGCCTCTACTATTTGCTACTACTATAAGTAAGGAGGTGAAGAGACACAGCGATAGCACGACAGAAAATCATACAGTCCCACAGGTTTGTAATAAAGTGCAGTTCAAGTGTAAAAGCACATGCAAGAAGAGGTGAAGAATATTTTAATTTCCAAAATTACTCTTGATGCAAAAATTGCACAGTTTTGGAAGACAAAATAGTTTAAAGAGTTGTGTTAGTGGAATATGAAATACTCCAAGGATTTGAGAACAAACTGAAGTTAAAAAGATTTTCATACAAGTGTTTTCTTAAGAGCAAGCTAGGGGTATAAGTCATGACAGAACTGTACAACACTGCATAACAGGTGACAGAAGAGTGAGAATATAACTCTGGGAAAATTCAGCAAAAGAGGCTCTAAAAAAGGAGGAGCAAGGAAGAAAAAAAGGAGGAAGATTGGAGAAAGAAGGAAGCTGAGGAAAGAGTTCGTCATTTTTGTGGAAATGAGCCTAAAAAAGAAATTTACTATAAATCACTACTATATACCATATTTCTTTAATGTTCTACATTTCCTAATGTAAGTCGCCCACTCCAACACAATTTTCATCCGATCTTCCATATATATTCAGGAAACCCTACAACACACACACACACACACACACACACACACACAAACCCTTGCTGTTTATTAGGATCCTTAACAAAATTATTGAATGTACAGTGTTCCAAATGTGGGTTGACGCAGGCTGAACAATCAGGGTATGGCTGAGGAACAGCTGACATTGAGCTAGTTATTCATACAAAAATCAATAAGCAGGGCAAATACAGGTTTTGTAGGACTTAAAAGTGGTACAATTTGATAGGTTGTGTTTAAGGAAAAAATTCCACAAAAATATAAATCTGGATAAAAGAGTTAAGAAGAGACTACACAAAGGGTACTGAAATTAAAACTTCATTCATTTCAATGTAAATTCACTTCTTCCTGTCAGTCAAATTATGGAAACCTTTCTTAAAAAATATACAAATAATTACGTGCAAGACTATTCATCACATAAGAATCTCAGAACTCTGGATCAAGTAGGGAGTGGACGAGAATATTAAAAATAAATTGTTTATGAAGTCAATGTTTATCATTAATTATCCAAATCATTTCCTATGTGCCTATCATTAGCAAATTCTTTTAATTAAGTACATGTCTGATATAGAAATCATCTCATTATGTTACTATAATTGGATAAAAGCAATTTATGCCATTACATTTAAATATGTAATAATATCCAATGCAAGATAAATATATATAGAATGTTGATTGCACTAGTTTTCAGTTACTCTTATTAAAACCTGTCAAGAAACTAAATTATAGACCATATTATTATTACAGAAAATATGCGGAAAGTAATTTTTTAATTCTGACAATGAGAGATACATGTCTGAGAAAGAAGAGTCAGATACCTTTGTTGTGACTATGCTTTGACTAATGATGGAACTTTCCTTAATCCATGCTTTTCTGTCAGCTCAATGCCTTTTCTTCCAGAATTTTCCACTGAGAATATATACAACAACATCAGAAGAACATAAAAATAAACATGTCAATGAAGCCTACTCTTACTCTGAGTATTGTCTTTCTCCTGCATTCATTTTGACTTTGTGTTTGGTGACAAGATTCAAGGAACAGCAGGAAATACAACTTTATTTGATGGTTCTGCTTTGCCACAGAAAAGTGGGTGCTGACCCAGTCTTCCCCTTTTCCTGATAAGAGTCTGTGCTCTTCCTTTGGAAAGACATATCTCTGCTGGTTTCTCTTGTCATGTAAGCCTGTCTCAGGGCTCGGAGGAGGGCAAGTGACCCAGACCAGACCAATTGGGTTTTCTTTCTTGAGAGACTGCATCTGTGTCCACCAGGATGAAAACCATATGGAAGCCACTGGCGCTGGTTGTTTCCAAGGGCACTGCCAAGAGAAGACACTGTCCTTCCAGAAGCATGGGAATGCAGCAATTCCTTGGAATCTGTTAACTATCCAGAACCCCTCCTACAATGTCCTCATATGCTTCATTCAAGTCCTCAGATGCTTAAGTTAGAAAAGAACTAGACTTGATTGACAGCAATGTGGCCCAACATGGGAACAGACAATATTCAATCACTGAGTTGATAGGGTCTTACTTCTAATTTTCCAGTTCCATTCACTTCTATCTCTAACCATGAAGCTGCATTTAAGGAAAATCAGAATGCAATCTTCTTTTTTTAATGGTGTGACTGGGGTTTGAACTCAGGGTTTTGCGCTTGTACAGTAAATGATCTGTGACTTGGGCCACAACTCCAGTCCCTTTTGCTCTGGTTTATTTTGGAGTTGATGGTCTTACACACTCTTTGCCTGGGCTGGCCTCAAACTGTGATTCTCCTGATCTCAGCCTCCCAAATTCTAGGATTATAGGTGCAAGCCATCAGTACCCACCTCAGAGCACAATCTTAAAAATAAAAATCTCTTCCCTATATCTCCCCCTCAAAAAAAAAAAAAAAAACCTTACATGCAAAATTTAAAAACTACCATATCAAGTCTAAAAATCAAACAAGATGAAATATCAGGGTAGTGGTGTTTCAAATGGAAATTCCCAAAATGAAAATGAAATTCTCTTTTTCTTCTAAATGTTTATAAGACCACATGGCTTAAGAGATAATCTCTTGTGGTTTGAGACTTCCCTGAAGTCTCTCTCTCTCTCTCCTCTCTCTCTCTCTCTCTCTCTCTCTCTCTGTCTCTCTCTCTCCCTCTCTTTCTTTCTTTCCTTAAGACCTTGCTTTGTGGAGACTTTTAGTTAAAAATATTAGTTAAAAATCGTTAACTTTTAAATTAGTTTAAATATTTTAGCAGTTTTTATTTGTCTGTGTTCTTATAATTTAAAAAATTAATTTTGAAAAATTGAAATTGGCAAGCCAGTTACCTCCAATAGCAGAAACTGTTTTATGTACTTAAACAGCAAAAACGAGAAAACAGAGAAAATTTCTGGTATTTTTCCAAGCTCACCATTTCCCTGATGTTTTCACCATCAGTCTAGAAGGTTACCACAGGACATTCAACTATGAACAGGGAAGGGTGTCCTCTGTGGAGTCATTCCATAAACATCCCCATTGCCTTTGTGTACTGGATCAGGCTGGAGAGCCTGCACCTCCTCACGTCCCTGCCCACGATAGAACTTATTTCAGCAACTGCTGAGCTATTTGCTCTGTCTTCAGTATGAATTCTCTAGAGTTGGGCCAAATGTATTTCCAGATGAAAGCACTTTTCTTTTGGTGGTACTGGAGTTTGAACTCAGGGCCTCACATGTGCTAGACACTCATTCTACCACTTCAGACATTCCATCAGCCCAGATCAAATCACTTTTAAAAGTGATTCTATGTCCAATAATTATACAATGAAGTTTGACTTTTTTTCTATCTATAATTCTGAATCATTCAAATTAGAAAACACTCAAGAAGCAATCTATCAAACCCAGGTATAGTTGAGTACACCTGTAATCCCAGACATTTAGGAGGTAGAGGAAGGAGTATGCCAGTCTGAGGCCAGGCTGGGCAAAAACACAAGACACTATGTGAAAACTAAAATCAACTTTACCACATGTAGCTCATGTAATAAAGCCCTTCCAAGCATGAGGCCTTCAGTTCAATCCACCAAAAAAAAAAAACCGCCTAGCAGTTGATCTAATCTTTCAGACTTGGCAACCATACTTAAAGCTGGGTGTGGAAGGGGGAAATGTATACTTTTAGCAATACGTACATTTATTTTTAATCTTTTTCTTATTTTAAACTGATACACAAAAACATAAAAGTTGTACATATAATGGGGTACTTGTAATGTTTGTTACATGTATATGTTGCATAGTGTTTAAATCAGATTGAACAGATTCATCTCATCAAACATCATTTCTTTTTTTTTAAACACATAAATATCTTTTTTATTTATTATACTGAACAATTTTAATTGCAACAAAGTCATCCATCGAGAACACCAACTTGGATTTTATTGGCCAACTGTTTTGATTGCATCTATGTGTAAACCTCACAACCATTCAGGGTAGGCTCTTCATTCTCATTCTACAGTGGAGGGAACTAAGAAACAGACAGGTAAAGCAAGTAGATGGAAGAGTTGAAATTTTAACATGGAAACCATCAGTCTAGAGCACATCCTGCTAACAATTTTTCTGAGACCTTAAGATCATAAGAAAATAAACATTTGAACTAATGGCGGACTGCCAGCTCATCTTTAACGGCTTGGCCTTATACCTATCAATGAGGTGCATTGACTGACCACCAAAAAGACTCACTTTGACTTCCATTTTCCTTCAGACTAACAACACCCACTTTGGACTATCTTTCATGGCCTCTCCTGATTTATAATACACTTAACCATCCAGTTGTCCAACCATCCATTTAGCTAATCATTCATCCATCTACTTGTGAAACTGGATGGTGATGCCTGAAGGTTTCTCTGTGCATATAGTAAACTGCAACTTACCTTGATGTATAAACAGACTCACCTATTCTTTTAACAAGTCGCTGAGTCTCAGCCAGACATAGCCAACTGTTCAAGCAACATTCAACACTGACATGGGCTGCAATCAGTCAAACTCTCTTTAGACCTCACTTCTGTATTCTGTGCACCTCTCCTTTTCTCTGGCTATAAATATCACCAACCCATGTGGTGGGTCTTGGCATTCTGAACTATTTTTGGTTATGACTGCTTCTTGATTCTGGAATCACAAAGCCTACTGCAATCTATAAAGTGAGTTTTTTTTCATTTATTCATATGTGCATACATTGTTTGGGCCATTTCTCCCCACCCCACCCCCCTCAAACATCATTTCTTTGTGATGAAAACTTTCAAAATTCCTTTTTCTAGATTTGAGGAATGGACAATATGTAATTGTTATCTATAGGCACCGTACTCTGCAGTAGGACCCCAGAGCTTCTTGCTCCTATCTAAATGTAACTTAGCACACATTGGTCAACCTTCCCTGTTCTCAACCTTCCTCCTACCATTGTCCCAGTCTCTGATAACCACCATTCTACTCTCAATTTCTATGAGATCAACATTTTTAAAGATTTTTTTTAGATTAGTGAGATCATGCAGTACTCATCTTTCTGTGACTGGTTTATTTAACTTAACATAATGGTCTCCAGTTCCATCCTTGCTGTGAGAAATGGCAGAGTTTCATATTTTATGGCTGAATAGCATTCCATTGTATATATGTACCACATTTTGTTTCGGTTGTTTTCATTTCTTAGCTATTGTGAACAGTGCTATCAACACCTATAAACCACTGTGTCACATTTACTAATGCTGAGGTTATATCAAAGAGTGTAAAGAACTAAAGTCTTGGTGGTGTCCATATTTTAAGGCCTCTTTAGAAATCAAAGGTGAAGCAAAGTATAAACTGGGCTTCATTAAAACGACAGTGTGATTTACGGAACCCGGCAGTGACTTCAGAAGATGTCTCTTTGTTGCTTATGTAATGGAGATGGTCCACACACTCATGTTTCCACATCCC
Source organism: Castor canadensis (assembly GCF_047511655.1). Classification (NCBI taxonomy): domain Eukaryota; kingdom Metazoa; phylum Chordata; class Mammalia; order Rodentia; family Castoridae; genus Castor; species Castor canadensis. The sequence continues at coordinate 32,575,097 of NC_133395.1, read as the reverse complement.
CAGCTCGGGTTGTTTCTCTTCATTGACACCAAGCAGAGATGTGAGGATTTGCTCTCCCATGCTCCACATCCTGACAAGAGTCTACATTTCTGCTTTTGTTTGTATTCCACAGATGGGATTGGGAGTGACATTGGTATTGTAAGTACCCGGGTCCTTACAAGTGTGTGATCCGTGCTGGGAGTTCAGGCAGGGCCGAGCAGGCCATCCCCTTTGCCCAACACATCAGCTAGTGATGATGGTTCCAACCCTCTAAAAGTACAGCTGCTGTGGCTCCTCTCACAAGTTGCTGGCTGTGGTCACATGGTGGGGATGGGTACACGTTGACTAGGCGTCCATGCCCCCAACAGTGTTCACCTGACAGAAGCCAGGCAAATTCTCAAAGCTCTGCTGCTCTTCTTCATGTGGTTCTCCAAGCCTGTTTCTCTTATCTTATGGCCACCAACCTCTTCACGTGTCACATGCATGCTCCTCCAGCACCACTCTGCAACTCTGAGCATCCTAACCCAGTCTGCTAAGGCTCTTTGTCACTAAGTGGTGGGCAGGTGCTTCACATCTCCTCCAGTGTCCAATAAATGACATTTGTTGACATCTTAGTGGGCCCCATAAAACTGCTCTTCCCAGAAGGTGTGAACAAAGTTAATATCTGGTGTTTATTTCTTCAGAGTTCTAGGCTACTTATGGGTATTTAGGTTGGACTGACATCACGGTGAAGTGCTCATATTTTCCAGTAGAGAATCTTTGCTTGTTTCTTCAGGATGCTTTCTTTTTTCCCAACATCACTGATGTCACCTCAACCTAGATTGCTCAGCCCCAGAGGACAGCATGGCTTCTCTTGACACTGGACAAGATTCTGGTAATCCCTGCACAATAAGGGTATGCATATACTTTCGCCCACAGTCAGAGAAGCACCAACCCATTTTCCTGCCATTGTCTCCTCTCCAGCATCACTGAGCCTCTGCATAGTGGTCCCCTAATTTGAGGGGTAGTTTTTTGGCTCCACTTTCTCTGTCTCCACAAGGATCTCTCAAGCCTGCTTTAAAAGTCCAAATTCCAGCCAGGTGCCAGTGACTTATTCCTATAATCCTAGGTACTTTGGAGGTTGAGATCTGGAGGATCACAGTTCCACACAATCCTGGGAAAAAATGTTTGCAAAATCCCATTTCAACAGAAGAAAAGTTAGGTATGGTGGTACACACCTGTAACCCCAACAATGGCCAAAAGCCTAAAATATGAGGATCATGGTCCAGCCTGGCCTAGGAAAAAAACAAAGCCTTATCTCCAAAACTAACCAAAGCAAAAAAAGACTGGAGACATGGCTCAAGTGATACAAGTCCTCCTGCCTTGCAAGTGTGAAGCCCAGAATTTGAACCTGAGTATAGTAAAAAAACACATCCCCCAAATCCTGGCTTTGGAATTTTTTCCTTGTCTAGTTAGGGGTACAATCCCTGCCTCCAAAGCAAAGACTGTCCTACTATGTCCAGGCCTTCATATTTCTTCTCTAAGCTTGTATAGCATCCTTTCAGAAAGAGATTCAATGCTCTTGAGGTTGAAGTTTTACATGTTCTCCCCTTTCTATAACACACTTTCATCATAGTCTTATGATAGTCTCTGGTACCAAATCAGCTGGGATCTCTGAGAATCTGCTTTCTTGCTGAACACCATTTTTCTCATAAGGTTGCAAGTCTAATCTCAGGCTGATTTTTTCCAGTTCTAATCTGTACAGATGTGTCTTATACAAGTGCTCTTCAAAATGCCAGAAAACTGTGCATGTGTAAGAGGTATGAATGTCATTATCATAAGAGGTGGGCGTGCATAGGTAGGGCTTTCTTTATATCTTCATAACTCAACACATCTCACACACCCCTTTTTACTATTCATGGTGCAAACATAATCATTCCAAGTATGAGTTCAAAGACTGTTTAAATAGAATGTTTCTATCTGAATTGTGACTGAAATCTCAAAATAATAAATGCAAACGCCAACCATTCCCACATTTCAGTTCCTACACTGGAAGTATTTTCTAAAAATTCACATGACCATTGGTCCCTAACTCCCTGTTGGATATAAAAGATAGGGTGTGGAATCTCTTTTCATCTCCAGTCAGTTGAGAACTTCAATAAGACCAGTTACAAAGCATCCATACACAGATGGGATTTAAGAGGATTTGGCTACTTTGTTTTTCTCCCACAAATTTCTTGGTTCAGACTGAGGAGAAAAGGTTTGTCTGTTCTTGCTACTTTAAGCCCCACTGTTTATCTTACTTTTCTCAGGTAACATCCTCCAGTTCTGTTAGAGCCTAAGACAGGCTTGTTTTGGAGATTCACATGTACTTCAATGTAATAACCAAAAATGCTCATTTCAGTCAGAGTCAAAGTTTCTACCTGGCCTAGCTCAAACCACAGTGGGTGGGCGATCAGTGGTAGAAAAGGAGGAAAAATGTGGGTTATTCCTTTATTCTGTCAGTGTCTCCAAGAAAACACCCCACTCACTAGCTATAGCTTCTAACCACTCTGACTTTGGAAAATGGAAAGGCAGAGGACTTACAGGCAGAAAAATACTTTGCTCATTTGCTGCTAACCTGGAAATTGTTTCTACAGATTGGCAGGTGACTACCCATGAGTCTTTCTCTTATGGGTGTCCCTTCATAAGTTCCATGACAGCATGCTCTCCATGTGTGTACTTCTGTTTGCTCCCAGATGCATCACTGTCTCCTTGCCACCCTGTATTTCAACACAGCAGGGTTCTTCTGGGTTTGGCCAATTGGTGGTCCTGGGTGAAATGGAAGGTGAGAGGGAAGAGAAAAGCCAAGCACTTTACTCCAGCTCTCTTTGGCTCTGTTGCCCTCTCCAGGAGCAGGTGCGTTCCTTCAGAAACTCAGTTCCTATGGAAAAGCCCCAGCATCTTTCCAGTGGCCCCAGCCCACAAGCTTCAGTAACACCAAATTTAAGGATGTAGTTCTTGCCCATCTCTGATTTACCTGTCATCTCTCTGTCATTGTGTAAACAATTCCCTGCACCAAACTTCTTCCATTGTAAATACTTGAAGTTGTTTTTTCTCTCATGAGGCATTACTGATATAACACTAATATACTTGGTGTCTCCCTCATCACTGGTAGGGACCTTCCCTTCAATTCTCTAACATGGAAAAGTACTTTGGCTTTCCACTGCCAGCTTTGCCCTACATCCCTGGTCACTGGGAGCACTTAAGTGTCTTTGGCTTGAGATTTCCTTTCCCTTTGGACAGCCATATTGGATGGAATCTAAAATGAACCAATGTCACATGACTTAGATCTGGTCCACTGGACAAATGTAACTTAGAAACTGTTAGTAAAAGCCCAATTACTTCCTGTCTTATCCTGAGGATCCCCAAAAGCAGACTCTGAGACAAAGGCTTCTGCATGAGCACTTAATTTGGGGATGTAATTCCAAGGAATTTGGGAGTGAGGGACGAGGGAACAAAATGTGAATGCCTTGCTAGTTTCCTGTGACTGCTTTACCTTATTACCACAAATGCTGGCAAACTTAAACAGTGCAGATTTATTATCTGTATGAAGATCAGAAGTCCAAAACAGGTCTTATAGGCTAAAATAGATGTTAGCAGGCCAGGTTTCTTCAAGAATCTCTAAAAGTAGAATCCTTCCCCTTGCATTTTCCAGATTCAGGAAGCCAATATTCCATCTTTTACTTTCACATTTTCACTTTCATTCTACTTCCTTCTTCATATGAGGACTCTTGTAAGTATTGACACCACAGGGCTAACCCACAATAATCTACCAATCACAGAAAGTTTAATGACAATTGAAAAGTCATTTTTGTCACATAGGATAACATACTTACAGATTCCAGGAATTAGGACATGGCCATCCTTGTAATGTCATTATTCAGCCCATCACAGATGCATTGGCTACTGCTATGGGAAATTCATTCCTTCAGAACCTGAGAAATTATCTTATAAATCCATCTCAGAACTATCCACCTAAAGGAAGGGAGGAAGACAAAGTTATTTGGCAGTAGCATCCTTTATGGGTCAAAGTTATCCCCAATGGGTTAACTCCTCCATAAGTTCAGGAATCCTGTGCAATAATGATTCCATGTTGGTCATGTTGGTTCTAACACATCCCATGCCATAGTTCCAGAGATGACTCAAGAAGCAAACAGTTCAAGCTAAGGTGCAATCAATTTTTTTCTCCCAAAATTTGTTGCTTCCTGCATGGTTGCTGTAGTAATGACTGGAATAAGAGACAAAGCCCAGAGAATTTGAAGAAATTCATAATAGCTGCTTAACTCATTTCCCCACTCTAATCTAAAGCAACAGATAACTTTACCTAATTTATATCTTTAGGGACTACTATAAGGAACACATACACACAGGCTACCAAAGATTGGACAAATGCCCCAAGAAAGGCAGCTGAAGAGATTATTCTCCCTATAGTTACAAACAATTACTACTCTCAAATGAAATCCTTCTCAAAGAGCCCTGTGAAAAGAGATACCTGGAGAGAGTCTTTGAGCCCTGACCTGGCATATTTGTATGGTGCTACAGAAAGTGACAGAACCAGGAGATGGGAAAGATAAATAAGCTAGCCAGGACAGTCATGCTATCAGGGACAACTGCCTTTTAATGAACATGCTTCTGGACTTGTTGAAAACTTTAAGGCTCAGCAAGTCATTCCTCAACCATTTATCAGAAAAGGGAGGAAAGTATCTGTGCGTGGTAACTAGAAGTAAAGCAAGGAGAAATACTGCTGCACTGATAATCAACAGAATGCAAGCTAAGACACACTCTGCTATGTATCAGATAGGCAAAGACTAAAATGAGAAAATATATACAGTCTTAGAGACAGAATGAAAACATGGGCATTCTGACACTTAACTGGTAAAAAGCATGGATTGATGGAAGCCTTTAAGAAGGCAATTTGGCCTTATCTATCAAAATGCGAACAGTGCAGACTCCTTGACTTGGAATTCTATTTCCAAGAAGAAAAATTTTATGGAAATTTGCAAATGTATGAACAAAAGAGCATATCAAAGCATGTTTTTTGTTCTGTTCTTTTTCATTCTTCTTGTTGTTCTGGGTGGGAGTACATTGGAGTATTTACAAAGGTTCTTACAGTGTATCAAATATATCATACTTGATGAGAAAAAATTTTTATTTAAAAAAGAATGAGTTGCCTGTTTATGTATTGACATGAAAATTGGCTCATAATTATATAAAAGAAAAGTGCAAGTTGCAAAAGAGTGTGCTAGGTTCTAGTTTATATCTTTACAAACAGTATGTGTGTGTGAGAGTTTATGTGTGATGTGGCTATCACTTCCTATCCTTGATATCACAGCCAGGGTCAATTCTCAGAAATGAAACTGCAGCCCACAGCTGCTTCCTTTGTGTGACTTCCTGCTTTGCTTATCATACTAAAGGGGAAATGGGTGATCAAAATGATATAAATTGTGAGCTCTCAACGTATTGGCAGTGATGCAGAAATCCAGGACAGGGTGTGATGGTGTACATCAGTAACCCCAGAAACTCAAGAGACAGATGTTGGGAGGATCATGGTCCAAGGACAGCCTGGGGCAAAAAAGCTTGAGATCCTATCTGAAAAATTACTAAATCCAAAAAGGACCGGAGGCACTCAAGTGGTAGAACATCTGCCTGGTGAGAATGAGGCCCTGAGTTCAAAGAAAGAAAAGAAAAAGAAAATATACTCCCTTAAACAAACATTGTATATAATCCAATGATAGATGTGGCCCAGTGGTATTTAGACTTTATTGCTATTCTTAAACCTGTAAGAGCTCCTGAAATTACTATAGGAAGAAGTGATTTGCTTTAAAGGCTGAAATTCTGTAACTGAAACTCCATTTCTATTAAAATAATTTAATATGTGATTTTTTTTGTTTTGTTTTGTTTTGAGACTTTTTCCCTTTGTTGTTGTGCTGGGTGGGAGTACATTGTGGCATTTACAAAGGTTCTTACAATGCATCAAATATATCATACTTGAATTCACCCCCTCTGCTGCTGTCCTTCATTCCCACCTCCCTCAATTCCTGGAATAGTTTCAGCAGGTATCACTTTTGCACTTACATGCACGTGAACACATTCTTTACATTGTATTCACCCTCGTACTCCCTTTCCCCACCACCTTCCCCCTCCCACTGGTGTCAAACCTCTCCCCTGGGCAGGATTTTCTCTACTCTCCTGTTCTCCGATTTTGTAGAAGAAAAATGAGAAAAGGTAAAAGTAAAACACAACACTTTTGCTTGTTTGAGATAAAGATAGCTACATAAGGAATTTCCCTGTGATATTTCCATGTATATGATATATTTTAACCCCCAAGCTCTAATTTTCCTCATTCTACTTTAGTCCATTTCTTATGGTGATTTCAGCCAGTTTAAGGTTTCTATATTCATTCTTGTATAGAGAGTATATCAACCATATTTAAGTTCTTAGTTTCCTTCTTTTACCTACCCCTCCTGTGTGTGAACTCCCCTTAGTGTGACCATTGTTTCATAATACTGCTGAATTTGTATTAGGTCTATATTCCACATATGAGAGAGAACATGTGACTTTTGGCCTTCTGAGTCTGACTATGGCAATAGCCAAGATGCCCCACTACTGATGAGTGGATTGGAAAAATGTGGTATTTATATACAATGGAATTTTACTTAGCACAAAGAAGAACGAAACTTTGTCATCCACAGCTAAATGGATGGAACTAGAGAACATGATCTTAATATGTGATTTTTAAAGCAAGACAGTACTCCTAATTAATACAATTCTTGAGATACAGCAGGATATATTTATATATGATCATATACCCAAAAAAGTCTGGTGAGTTTAACAAGTTTGTAACAAGTGAAATATAGATATTCCATGGATGTTGTTTTCTTGAAAAAGAGTTGTCAACACAATTTTGGAAGATGGAAAGAAAGGTAAAGAACTAAGAAATTGGACACCAAGTATGGGGACAAGTTGACAAATATAAAACAAGCCACTTCTTTCCACCAAGCCCAGAATGACTCAGGAACTAGAAGCACCAGCTCCCTCAACAAGTTGGGCAGGACCTGTAAATAGGTCCTGTTGTAAAGTCTGGACTAGGAAGTTAGAATACTAGAGCCCTTTCCCATCTGGCACATCTATGTAACTACACTTCCTCTGCCCTAGCAGGACACTAGAGATTTATTCTATGAAGAAACACAGTCAAAAGAACATCAGATCAGCCCTTCTCAATTGATGTCCAGGAAAAAATTTAGCCCTGATGCTGTAAGGCACTCATTGCATGTAATACATCAACCTCTCTCGTAGACTTCTAAAACAGTCCCAGTTATATGTTGTTTTGGGAAGAACAGAGAAAATGAGTACTCAAATCATTTTTGTAGACCTTAATACTCTCATAAATTTCTGGTTAAAACAGGTTGCTTTGGACACTGTGACCCCAGGCTCATAGTAGGACCACTTAGATGGAGAAGGGATGAGAAATGGAAGGAAGGTAAGGACAAGGGAGAGAAAGGGAAACAGATAACACTGAGAGTCTCCAGTAGTTCATTGTTCTACTTGTGCCTTTGCCTCCAGAATGTTGTCACCTGGGTGACAATCTCTCCTCCCTAATCTTTAGTTGCTGAAAGGCACACATTCATCCTAAAGACTGAGTTGCAGCATCACTGAGGATCTAACATTTGAAAGAGCCACATCACAGACCTGCAAAGTTGCCAGTATTTTCAAACAGTGTCGGACTAACACTTTATGTTGACTCCATATTTCTGGCTATTGTTTAAAAATACTGGAGCACTGTGTATGGCTGTTCTTTCCAGTCATGTGCTAAGACCAAGTCATGATTTTGATAAAGTGATCAAATAAACTGGCAGATGGGGTCTTAGTAACTTACTTGTCTAAGTTTTGGTTCTGTTATGTGCTGATCCCATCAAATCCTTCACTTAAAAGTGAGAAGATTGACAAGGCACTGAAGCCTCAAGCCTGTAATCCTAGCCACTTGGGAGACGAGATCAGGAGGATCTTGGTTTGGGCAGCCTGGACAAAAAAACTCACAAAACCCCATCTCAAACAATAGCTGGGAGAGGTGGTGTGCACCTGTCATTCCAGCTACAGTGGAAAGTGTAAAATAGGAAGATCTCAATATAGGCTAGGTTGGGTAAAAAGGCAAGACCCTATCTCAAAAATAACCAGAGCAAAAGGGGCCAGAGGTATTTTACTTAAGTGGTAAAATACCTTCCTAGGAAGCAAAAAGTTCAAACTCCACTACTGCCCAAAAAAGAAGATTGATATACATATAAGATAATGGAGAGGAAAAGACAACTATAGGTTTCAACATCTGAAGTCTGACCCACAGTAAAAATCTGATTCATTTATAATTCAGTTGACTTCTTACTTTAAATTCCAATGTGTTTCTGGAGTGTGCATTTGAGGCAGGGGGCCTTATCAGGTCTACATTAAACACCATCTTCCTTACCTCTGTGTTACCAAAGCAGAACTAGCCATTACGCACACAGTGAGCAGCAACACTGGATGACAGTCATCTTTTCAACTGGTGCTGGTCAAAGCTCAGAAACACACTGCAGCACACCACCACCCCTTCCATCCACAAGATAATGAATTGTCCCTCACAAGGAAATTAGAAGTAAGCTGTGTTCTCAAGAGAGAATGATCAACACTTGTGACTGCTGCCTACATCTTTGCAAGTTTGGGAAAACTATCACTATCACAGTAAGAAGCAGTAGGAATCCAATACAGTGGAAAGGGCAGAGGATAAACTTGGGCCTCCTAAGAAAGAAAACCAGAGCCTTTTCCAGATTAAACAGAACTTAGTTCCAGGACCAAGAAGGCAAACTTGTTTAGTGAGCATTACATTGGTTACATAATTGCCCCCTTGCAACTTATTTTGCCCCCAAAGCAGAATCCAACAGTTTTGAGAACAAAATGACATTGGCTACCCTGGAAAAGGGAAAAAATGATTTTATCTATAAGATGACTGAAGACATCAAATTTAAATTCCAGAATTGCACCCACCATAGTCAGCAGAAAACCCTGCCAATACAGGCAGCTTATTTGGAAAATACCCACAGCCCAAAGACCTAGAGCAAACAAGAATAGATTTCTTGTCCTAGGAATTAGAGACAAAGACACCTGGGGCATATTGTGGTGACCCACCACTGTAGTCAATACATGACAAACCAGTCTTGCCAAAGGTTAGAAAAGCATCCTGTGTTATGGAAGAAATAATTTTACATATGTAGATTTTCTATTCAAATTCGCTGTGATAAAAAGAGGTATCTCCTATAAGAACTACTCACTAAAGCTGTATAAGTCTAAGACCAGTTCCAGCATAACCCACAATGTGAAAAACTTAGCAAATTTAACTGAATTTGCTGGTGATAGTGCACCCTAAGTCACTAGATAGCCAGGACCAGAATCTATTCTGAGCCAGGCATATCAGTTATCTAGTCCCACAATACTACCACATAAATACAACCACAAAACCTCAGTGGTTTATAATAATAAACATTTATTTTTCCCACAAATCAACAGTCCACCTTGGCAGTCCTACTGCTTGGGACTCACTTGTAGATCTGTATCAATTGGAAGATCAACAGGAGTCTGGCTGGTCTAGTTTGGTCTTTGTGCTTAGTTGGGATAGTTCCTGTCTGACTCATGTAACCCTTCAATCAAGCACGCTATCAGAGCCTTCTCCTTATAAAGAGGCTGGAATTTAAGAGAATGAATCTGACCTCTTGAAATCAAGCTCAGACTAGATATATCTTCTCACCTGCTGCCAAAGAAAATCAAAGGTCAGCCCAAATTTCAAGGTGACAAAGTAGACTCTATCTCTTCACAGGAAGTGTTTGAATTTCACATTGCATGGAACAAGTTCACAAGAAAGATGATAAATCTAGCCCATTGGGGCAATCAATCTACCACAGCCACAATCTGCCATAGCCTCTTGGCACCACAGAATTAGTTCTGTGAACAAATCAAAAGTATTTGATTAAAGGCAACGTGGTATCCTAAAAGAAAAAAATTAATTATGAGAAATCTGCTGAGAGATGAATAAAGTCTTTATTTTAGTTAATAGTAGTATTGATTTACTTAGTTTTGATAATTTACCATGGTTGTGTAAGATGTTAACACAAGGAGAAGCTGTGTCAAGGGTATATGGGGTGTCTGTACTGTCTTTGTAACTTTTCTATAAAGTTGCAGTTAATTCAAAGTAAGAAGTTTATTTTTAGAAGATACGATTAAAAAGAACTTGGGGTATAGCCATTTTGGTGGCAGCACCCTTGACTGGGTACATCACCACATCACGGAGAATCATCCATTCTTAATTCAGAAACTCCAGGGTGCCAGGAACATTTGATTATGTGTGGGGCACTGAAAAACTGACAGAGGCTTTGGCCAGGGCCACATTACTGCAGACCCCCAAGGCCACCACACACTGAGCCTCAAGCTTTAGCAGAGGAGGGGCCAGGATGAGTAGGGCAAGGGCTGTGCCAACATCCCTTCTCAATGTGATGGGAAGCTGTTGACCCAGCTGGCTGTGGTGCTTACAGCAAATGCCACATGGCCACCAGGCTACAACACTTGGGGATTCTCTTTTCTTCCCTTTTAAGGGAGTGAAATCCAGATTTAGCCATCTCCTTCTGACTCTTTCCAATGTGCTTAAGAAAGGGATCTTTCCTTCATCTCTACCCTCATGTGCCCCAGAGATGGACACATGACATATAGTGCAGAAATGGCAGCTCATCCATCCCTCTAGCCACTGCAATTGATCAGGGATATTGATTGTCCCCAAACTTAGCCAATCAAATATTTCCCATCCTACTTGATATAAGATCACTGGAAGCAGAAGGGTCTTTCTTTTCCTAGTTCCAGTAACAGCTATAAAAATAGAGCCAGGCACAGTTCACTTCTGTGTGTAGGGAATTCTGGTGACAAAGTTCAAATGAGTTGGTCATGTTTTTAAGCCCTTTATTACCAACCAGGACCTTTGCCCATGTTGCCCTTCTAACAGCAGAAAGAGAAGGGCCTACATAGGCTCATCAAAGAGATAACTTATTTCTCTAGAAATCCTTAGGAAGATACACAGTGTGAATTTTCTGTTTTGAAATGACAAAATATAAGAATGCAGGAAAATTGGGGGATATCTAATTTCGTAGGTCCTTACCAAAACTTTCTGGCTAGCTATTCCCCACCTTAAAAGACATTCATTTCCTTATTTTAAAGGGGCATCCAAGCTGAGTGCTGGTGACTCATGCCTGTAATTCTAGCTGGAGGTATGTTCCAAATGGTAGAGTTCTTGCCAGCATGTGTGAAGCCCTGAGTTCAAACCCTAATAACACCAAAAATAAAAACAAAGTACATCTATGAGAATGCAATGCCACCCCCTTATTCCAACCACTGTTCCTAAGGCAGAGACAAAGAAGCGAGAAAGCAAAGCCTTGTTATTGAAAGAAAGAAACTCCAAAAACAGGCTGGATTTCAGGAACACCCATGGTGTGATCCCTGCTTTAAGTGACTTATATGTCAATTCATAATTGATTCAGAATCAGGAAAGGAAGGTGGGTGAGTAATTGAGCCCTACCTCAAACTCCAGCACTAAGAGGTTGGTGCTTTATCTTGTATGCTTTTGGGAAACATAGGGGCTCTTTGCCAGTTTCAGGCAGGTTTAAGATAGATAATTCTTGTGGTGTGTTCTGTAAAGGTACCATGACAACACAATGGATCAGCAGGAAAAGGATAAGACTGAGAATTAATCCAACAACTAGTAAGCAACAGCAATAGGAAAATCAATGAAGACTAAAGTTAACAGAGTTGCAATTAGTGTGGAGAAGCACTGAGGAACACAAAGGATTATGCAGAAGATGGAAGAGTTCACAAAATCAGAAATACAGCAGAAGGAACACATCCTGTAAGACAGCACACAGATCAAACTTTATAGACTGTAAATGGATACATTCCCTTGTTTTCTTTCTGGAGAGAAGAAGCAGACAGCTGGAATCCTGTCTAAAACAGAAGGAAAGATTTTAAAACCCTTATTTATTTTTCCCTTGGAAAGGATTTGTCCTGCAAATTGTCAAGATGTATAGATGCTCTTAAGGGATTTGGCCAAGATATACACAAAAGAATGCCTTGGTTAGATACCGAAAGGCAGTTCCCTGGAACCTTAAACCATAGCAAGCTCTTGGGAGCCTCTAGGTCCACCTCACAAAGTTAGAAAATGAGGCTAATTACTTTCTGTGTTTCCTTTAACCTAGATAAGAGCATAGGGCTAAGTGATTCCTAAAGATTTAGCAGATTATTGAACCATGTAGACCAGAAAAACTTTAATCAAAACACATTTTTACTTATAAAGGCTAGAGAAGATGCTCAAGGGAGTTTGACATCAGTCTTATTCCTCCAACATCCCTTCCCTCACTGGGATTCTATTAAGTACTGAATTCCTCTAAGTGCTGTAAGCCTCCTCCTTTGTCACAGTTTTGCATTAGTCTCTAAATAGTGCAAATAAGTGTCCTTTGGTCTCTCATGAAAATGTAGATTTAGTTTGGCATTGTAGTCCAGCTAACAAATAGGACCAATGAGAGGAATGAACGAAATTTTTTAGTTCCTGACATAATAAACACACACACACACACACACACACACACAGTATCTATCCTCAATTACATATTGCTTTAGCTAAAAGGAGTTTGCAAAATAGATACCTTTCTTATAAGAATCTGATAATCCACCTCTATTTCCGTGGCAGTCTGTACTTCTTCCTTCTTTGATAGTTGCCCCAGAATTAAATTTATCAAAAGAACAGAGGAACAAAGAAGCTTGAATTTGAAAACAAAAAACTTAATAGTAATCAAAGAACCACCCAAGCATTCCTTAGCTAGATCCAAGATTATTATTCATTAGCACACTTATGCTTCTACCCTATTACAAAGAGCAAAACTTATTTCTCAAAGTTAGTTGGAAGCCTTGAAGTTCTTTCCCAGAACTGGATTGAAGTTGTTTTGTTTTTGGTTTTTTTTTTTTTTTTTCCTCCAACTTGGCCAGCTGCACTTGAATTCAAGGTTTCTGCCCTAGAAAGAATGTGATTGTGTCCAAGTGGAATGAGTCACTTGAATTCTAAGCAGGAAAGTTTTCATCTCTTTAAGAGGAGCTGGAAAGAGTTCCATTTTTATGGTGAAATAGTGCTTGAATCAGGCCAGGATGAGAGAGCTATCCTATCTCATTTCCTCTTTTCCATTCCTTGCAACATAGGGAGGGGAGGAAGAATTGACAAGAGGGAGAGACAATTTGAACTCTGGCAACAGGCCACTTGGCTGTGTAGATTTACCAAGTAATCTTGGCCAAGAAAAAAAGTTCCTGAGTAAGGGTATGGAACATTAAACTCCTCTGGGATACTTGTTAAATGCTTGTTGGCCGTCTGTAGAGAGCCCTAAACCTCATTGAGTCATGCTGTCCTATTTGTTACTGATAGCTCTACAGACTACCTCCCACCTCCATCTTCTTTGAAATTGTCTATAAAGTTATGCCACTGTTTTTGAGAGTTACAATTGTTTATCATCTCTCAAACAGGATTAGTTTTTGGAGTAGTTTGTTGACAAATGACATTTTCAGATATTTCCATATTAAAATGTGTTCATTAGGAACATGTAAATCACCCAGGCCTTTTTTTAAAAAATAAAATATCATTGCTGAGGATGAGGCAGTTTCATGTAGTCGATGTTTTTCTGCATATTGTTTTATTTAATCATTATATCTACCTTAAGAAAGGGAAAGTACGTAATATTAGTTCAATTTGATAGACTCTTGTAGGCATTTAGTGAACATTTACATATGCAAGCTACTATACTATATGCTTTAAAAAATACAAAGCTGTGTTCCTGCTCTCTCCTAGCTTTTAATCAAAGAGGAAAGACAAAAGCACATATAACAACAATTCAAAGTGAACTATGAAAAGATTCTGGTTGTTAGCCATAAACAAATGGAAAAGAATTGAAGGGTTAGATGCAAGAAAGTGATATGATTATACCTACATTAGAAAGATCACCATCCTGGCAGGGAGAAGACAGACTGAGAAGGAGAAAATGAGGCAAAAAAAAAAAATACATTAAACGATAATTATCTAGGCTTCTCCATGAAACAGAACCAAGGACTAGTAGAAGACAATTAGATAGATAGATGATAGATAGATGATAGATAGATAGATAGATAACATGAGATTAATTATAATGAACTAGCTCGTGAATATGGAGGCTGATGAGTCCTATCATCTGCTATCTACAAGCTAAAGAAATTATAATTCAAGATCAATATCTCAGCTGAAGTCAAAGACAGAGAATTTATTCTTTTGCCTTTTTCTTCTATTCAGGTCTCAGATGGATAAATGATGGCCATCTCTCATGGAATGGACCATCTGCTTTACTTAGTCTACCAAATCAGATGCTAAATTCTTCTGGAAACACCATCACAGACATACCCAGAGGTGACATTTAAACTAATATCTGTGCATCTTTTGCACTAGTCAAGTTGACATTTAAAATTAACCATATCAGGAGGCAACTTCAATAATCTAGGCAAAATATATTTTCTAACCTAAGGAGGAAAATACAGGGGAAGTTCAAAAAAAAGATTTTAGTGAGGTGACAAAATAAGATGGTTTAGCAAATGATTGATTGATGAGAGAATGCAAAAGAAGAAACAAGACCCCTGCCTCTTGCAGGTGGGTGGAAAATAGGCCATTTGTAGGAAAGCATGGCAAAGATGGAGAAGGGCATTTGAACCAGACCAAAATAGAAGAGCATGGGAGGCCCTCAAGGAACAAGGACATTGATGTGATAGTGAGAGATACATGCAGCAGCACCATGTCAGACAAGGTTGGGAAGGCAGGTTGATCACCTGTGATGATCAATTTCATGTGTCATCTTGACTAAATTAAGGGATACCTGGAGAGCTGGTAAAGCATTACTTGTGGGTATGCCTCAATGAGAATGGCACCATCCAAATGGCTTGGAGCCCAGAGGGAATTAAACAGTGTAGGAGAGGTAAATTTTTACTCTCTCTCCATTTCAGGGCCTAGACACTCTTCTTCTCATGCCTTTAGACAGTATTCCACAGTCTCCAGATTTTGGAACCCAGGACTTGTCCAAGTGGCCCTTAAACCTCTTTTGCCTTTGTCCATGGACTAAAAATGATACCATCTGCTTCTCTAGTTCTGAAGCTTTCAGATTTGGACTGAGTCATACAACCCAAACAACCAAAGCTTTCAGGATAACCTAATTTGAGTCTCTCGCTCTCTCTTTCCTCTCTGTGTCATATACATATACATATATGTATTTGTACGTTATTGGTTCTATCTCTCTGGAGCACCATGACTGCCAGGAACAGTTTAGACATTAATTTCAGTACATAATGGAGAAGCTTTTAAGCAATAGAATGACATGATTAAAGAAGTTCTCTTGGAAAATTAAGCTAATCAATGAAGAGACCTAGATTCCAAAAGGTTAACTGGTAAGACAGCTAATTAGTGTCATGGATGGGACTATAATGCAAGACTCCAGACTTCTAGTCCATTTCCTCTAATGAGGAGGAACCTTGCCTTGCCTCTTAAAATTCTAAGTATGTCCTCCTCTTTCTAAGAAGCCTTTCTACATTACCAATTTCTACAGGCTTCATATTTAGTTTCAGCAGACATTTAGCCCATTAAAATAGGGGGGAGATGGATGCTTCCAATATTCCTAATCTTACATTGTTCCCATCATAATACTCAAAAAAAATCTGTGATTGCCAAATGCAGATAATGGCAATGACCTCATAAGGCTCCTTCAGAGTGGAAATGTACTGGAAATAAAAGAAAAACTAAAGATCAAATACTTTAAAATAATACAAATTATTATTATTAAGACAACAATAAGAATAACATTTTACTAAAGATTTATTCTTCAACAGGGATTATTTCATGCGTTACTTCATTTTGTCTCACAAATAACCATTGGATAAATGAATAAACAGACTTGGAAAGATTAAGTAATCTATTTGATGCATCATAGTAAATAGTGGCTTCAGAATTTAAGCCCACCTCTAAGTAGAATCCCAGCCCTTAACAGTCTGCTATTCGATTCTTCAGAATAGTTTTCTAGAGAAAGTTCAAAAGCAGCAAAAAGAGAACACCAGAGTTTATCTTTTTATAAGAGCAATAAACAGTGGTTTTCTTGTGGCTGTACAAGCCATTATAGCAAACAGTTGTCTTTTACTCTGCACCACAAAGAAAACCTACCAACTCAAATTGCAACTGTACTCATTGGGAAGAACAACAAGTTCCTATTACACTGGAAATAAAGATTGGGGAAGAAGACATAATGAGAGGGGAGTGACTGCCATTAAACTTTCTTATTTTAAATAAGCACTTCAATGAACAAAAACAATCAGGAAGTTAAAATAAGCTAAATGCTAATCAGTGTGTGTGCTTTATGCTTTGTGTGCATGTTGCACTCACACAGAATGGGAGGGGAAGCCCTGGAAAACCAAAGGAGTGAATTCAACCTAAAGCAGTCTTCTTTCCTGTTAACTTCTGAGTTACTATTTCCAAGACATAAAATGCACTGTATTGGCTCTTGTTTTTATCAAAGACCTTGGGTAGTTTTTTTTTTTTTATTCTCCAAAGTGAATTTAATAGAGAAAAATGCCATAGGATTTTGAACAAATATCCTTAATGTAACTACATTAACATCTGTCTTCCATGTTTATTCATAGCCAAACAATGAATTATGACTCTACTTTTCTAATAATCCAGCTTGAGAAGGATGAAGGTTGAGCTTGATTAGAAAAACTCACAGGAGAAAAATTAAGGGAAAAAGGAACCATGGAAGGAAAAAAGAAGTACCATGATCAAAGCAACAATGTGGAGAAAGGAAAGAAAAAGAGGCAGAGTGACAAAGAAATTAAAAATATGACTGGAGCAGGGAAAAATTAATTTTTCCAAGTACTAATTCTTTAATTTTTGCCATCATTGTTGACCTATATGCTCAGTCTCATGGTAGTCTCTGGATTATGTAAGTGTTGCCCTGTTGCAATATCAAATGAAGTAGCTAGGGGATCCACCCAATTGGTTGTAAAGCAATTAGCAATATATGACTATTCCAGAAGGAACTAGAGTTAATTCAGATGAAGAGAATAGATGGAAGTAACAAATGAAAGAAGAGAAAAAGAACTAGGAACAGGGAGAAAGAACCACTCATAAACACAAGAAATGGTTCTGATGGAACAAGGTGCCCATTTAAATTTTATATTCTAGTTGGAAAAAGCAGATAAAACAACTGAAGTAGTATAAGAAAGGAGAAATGAGTCACAAATCTCAAAGATGTTGTTACTGTAGATACCTAAAACTTAAAACCGTAAGTTAAACAGATAAAATACACTTGAAACTAAATGCATCTTTAAAAAGAAAGACAATGGAGTATAACAAATAAACTGATGTAGGTCTAGATAAAGACACTACGGTGGTTTATTCCAAGTACCCAGACCTAAAAGAAAAATTATTTATCGACAGGACATATTTATCTGAGATCATATACACAATCATTCATTCTATGTTTTGTAAGTGAGATAAAATTCCTTGACAGAAAATGAAAAGAACTTTTATATTCAGTATGTCAAACTAGTTGTTAAAGAAAAAAGGACTTGATATAGAATCACTAAAGATGTTAGAAAAAATTATTTATAGTAAATTTTTCCTTCCCAGATTTTCTATAAATAGCAATTTTACATTAGAAAGCTTGGAGGGAGTGACTTCAAGCAATTGTCTAAAAATCCACATTCTATTCCTCTCAACAGTACTGATTTCAAACCAAGTAAAATTTCTTCTTATTTAACTATTGCTCAGAATTTAACAAGGCTTGGGAAAGGAAATGCTGCAATCAGTCTTGAAAACATCTGTCAGTCAATTCTAACAATTATTTTTAACTCCAAAATGGGATAAATGAAACCAAAATTACCAACTTTCAGAAAAGATATTTTTCCTGAATATTCTTATCATTTGAAATTATATTGATTTGGTGCATCCTTTTTCTGATTAAAAATATGTTATGTTACTGTTTTGCTGAAACAAAAAATTATATTAAAAAAGAAGCCAGTTGGTCCACAGAAGAGACTGGTAAAGACTCAAGACAAAGCATCACTCTGATTCAGCTGTAAGCAAAGCATAACATGACTAACTTGCTTGGTGAATCACCACAGCTACTCTCTACCTAGAAATGGCACTGCAAGGTAATGTAAGGGTAACTACTATGCATTGTCTATAGTCAGTTCTTTATCCCTAAATGGAAAAAGTGCTGCACAGCCCAGCATCTTTGTAAGAGAGACAATGAAAAGCCAAGAGAAGTATTCTTCTCTTCTTAATACATCTAAAGATTTCAGCTTGGAGGCTGAAGAAAAGGAAAGGGTTGATACCTTGGAAGTCACCCCTTTAGAATCCTCCACATTTCTTTTTCCACTCTGCTTCCTTTAAAGTTCTACTCCACACCTTCACACCCATGGTTAATAATGAGTACTGTTCATCTTCAAGGTGCCTGAGAATGTGCTGCCATTGACTACAGCTTAAAAGCATTTGCTCATCTTGCCACCCTAAAAGCCCACACACAAAAATAAATTTAAAAGGTCAGAAAATCCCCCACTTCAATGAAATGTGCAATCGGTCACAAACAAGTCCCACACTGTGAGACCAATCTGGCAGGTACTGTGCAATCTAGACTGAGTCAGGTAGCCTGCTTCAGAGCACAAGGTGAAGACATCCCCTGCCATAAGTCAGAGATAGTCAATAATCTTTAAACTGAAACCTTGAGTTCTCAACATGGGGGTCAGACCATGGGAGAGGTAGAGAATATTCTTGAATGGTAACAGGTTACAACATCACAACACTGGAAAATACAGAGGAAGCTATAGCAGAAAACATGACCTGTTACCTTTTTTTGTGGATAATCCAGCCACTTATCTGAGGGAAATAGCCAGGGGTGGAGTAGAGGAAAGGAAAGTGTGATGAGCAGGGATCAGAGAGCCTGTGAGCTATATAGTTTTGTTGTTAGGTTAGCTATCCCCTGAATTCTGAAAAAACAAGAGAATTGTGCCCTCCCAAAAGTAGAGTAACTTTGGGGACAGAGAAAGCTTTCAAGACAAGAAATCCTAATGGTACAATGGATATCCATGGCTCAATCCACCACTCTGACCACCCCCAGCACTCCTTTTCTTCATACATGTACACACACACACGTACATACATGTGTGTCCAAATTTCTCCTTCTCTGAGGACCTCAGTTATATTAGATTAGAACCCACCCTTAATGACCTCATTTTAACTTAATTACTCCTTTAAATTCCCAATCTCCAATTATATTCTGAGGTGCTGGTAGTTAGGACTTTAACATATGAATTTGTAGGGTCACAATTCAACCTATAATACCTGACTGTGTCACATGCTTTTTGCCAAAGTTTCTTTAGCCAAATGTTGGTCTTGGACTAACTTCAGCAGTCAAGAGGTGTGGTCAACCCAATTAACTCTCACAGATTAGGGCTGGGAGGAGTCCCTAAAAAGATGATGGAGAGGCAAATGAAAGCCTTGACTGGTATCATAAACCTGTATCTTACTATAATGAAAGAAATACTTCTGCAAGTTGACTGCCATAGGACAAATAAAAACACTTTTTAGATTCTTCAAGTTTAGAGAGGACAACAATTGAATTTAAAAGTTGAGGTTGCTTCTAGAAATTTAGGTACTAGCAACTACTTTTTACTGAGCAGTTACTATGTGCAATGCAGAGTGCCATGAATTGTATTTCTAACATCTCAGTTAATCTTCACTGAAATCTAATGAGATAGGCATTGTTTTCTCTAAGTTAAAAAAATTTAAGAAGTTATGTAATTTGACAAAGTTTGCACAATTTGCAGCCTTGAATTTTCAATTAAGTTCACATAAATTCTTAATCACTATAAAACATGGGTACTAAGGATTCAGGGTGGAATTTGAGGCCTATATCCTGTCCCTTTTGGATAGCAGGAACCCTCCAATGAGCTAAACAGTGGCATAAATACTTAAATAATAAACATTTTTATGGAGATTGGCCCTACCCTGTTAGTGTTTGGAAGGAGAGCCAGTCAGGAGTCTCCAGGAAACCTTGGGGGAACTAAAATTAAATCTGAAGATTCATGGGGCTTCCTCTCCCTCTGTGAACCATGACTTTGAGGTTCTACCATAGAGACTCAGGACCTTAACCAGCTTCTGTGTGGAGGATCATGGACCAGCTTCACACAGTGAGGGGCTGGTGGGATGACAAGAGGAAGAGAAAAATGGCTGTTTGTTTTGAGATGTCTATTATAGAACCAGCCCCAGGTCTGTGCTTAACTCACAGCAAAGGTGAAGTAAGGAAATCTCTGGCCCTCTTACTGATGTGTGTAGGAGGCAGGGAAAAGGACCTATGCAATAAAATACAGGTCCTTATCACATAGACCAGCCTACTCAAGCAATAAAATTTTCCACTGATCATATTAGCTACTTCCCCTCATTTGGGGCAGCTTAGAAAGATATCTGGAAGCAAGAAGTTCTCTTCCCAATCTTTCCCCAAGAGAGAACAAATTGTTGAAAGTTAGGACTGGAGGAACATACCTGTTTCTTGCTCTGTGGGCCAACTCAGGGTCATCAGCAGGGCAAGAGAAGGCTTATCTAATACAGTGAAAGAAAGTGACAAGTCTCAGCCCCTGAATTGGGGGCTAGGAAGACCCTGTTGGTGCCCCACTATCTTCTTTCTGTAACTACAAAACTATTCATGTTTAAGTGCCTTTCTGTATCTCTCTAACTGTGCAGTTAATCTATAACAGTGAGACAATAATCTCCCCAGTTGGAACTCCCAAGTAATGAAGGGCAGAAGCTGGCAGATAGACAACCGTAAGAGGTTTCTGAGAAGAATCCCGCAGCCTTTCAGAAGGTCCATAGCAGGATTGGACTCTCAATTCCACATTTTTGTATTTGTCTATCTCCCTTCCTTGTCTCACTTTTCTACTGTCTCTGGTGCTTCCTGGAATCACATCCCAAAGAAACCACTTGCACTCAAAACTCTTGACTCAGGTTCATCTTTGAGGGGAAACTACCCTAACATAGAACCTTACGGGAGAGAGACATTAGTTCCATGCTGTTACCTAAGAGTTTCCCATTACAAGTATGAGGAGTGTTTGAGTTAATAGAACGTCAAGTGAAATGTCCCACTGTCTGGCTACAGGTGTCTCTATCAGAAGCCACAGGTGAAATTTCAGGGAGCCATATTTGATGGATACTCAATTCCTCATACAAGGTTAGCATTTAATAAAGTGACTTCTCTTTCCCCTTCTCCAAATGTGAGTATGCTCCCTCATCCCCAGGAAACAGGCATATTGGTGTCTAGCTCAGCCTGAATATACCATTCACAAGTATTTTATCATCAGCACTATGGGTTTTTAACAGCCACCTCTAAGTTCTTCAGTTTCAAATCAAATTTTGCTCAAATGAAACAAACAAAAAAAATTCCTGTCCTTTTTCATGGATTATTAAAGCTTTCTGATTTCTAGCAACATAAACTTTAAGGTAAAAAACTATTTAAATCACTTTTTAAATCAAGTCACTTTGGATATATATCTTAGTGATTTATCTACCTGGTTCCTTGGTTGAAATAAGGAATTTCAGTAGTGTCTTTCTAGAGCTTGGAGGTCAAAGTTAGGCCAGATAATGTGTCTTTCAGAGAAGAGAGTCCCATCCTGCAGGGAAGATGAGGCACAGCAAGAAGAGATACCAACTCCTGTTTTCAGATTCCTGTTTTTGAATTAGAAGTGTTTCTGCTGCTTTTCCTCTTATTTAGTTAATGTGAACTTGCATTTCTGTAAGTCAATCTCATTTTCCAATTCTAGTTCTTTGCTCTGTTAGCATACAAAGAATATCTACTTTTTCTTTTCTACATCCATTATTTCAGATTTTCATCCTACAATGATTTCTGACTTCCCAATACATCTGTTTCTCATAACTGGTCTCTCTCCCTCCCTCCTTCTTTCTCTCTCCCTCAAACCCACCCTTCCCCGTTCTTTCCTCCTGTTATCTATCTCTATAACGTTTTACTGAAAATGCAGTGAAAACTGTTCATTCCACACTTGAGACACTAAGTCCCAACTGCTGTGTAGTGTTCAGTTCACATTGTGCTCAGAACCTCACAAGGAGGGTCTCTAGTTTTATAAATATGCTATTTAATGACTTCCGTAATGTTTTACCTTTCGCAAGCCAAACTTCTCTAAAATCAAGAAGAGGAAAAGCCTTGTGATCCTAGTGGAAGAATAATGTAGTCTTGGCATTAGACTAAAAAGCATGGGAAGAAAGGCAGGAGGCGGTTCAAAATCAGCACAGGCTTTTTCGGGAAAGAGATGTCACCCTTAACACTTGGTAGCAATAAACGAAATCCCTTATCAGTTGACCAGACAAAATATTCAGGCCCACATTACTGATCTCAGACCTGGTGCTACTCCCAGGCTCCCTGCAGTCCCACTCTTCTGTGCAAACTTCCTAAACAACCACATGGACCACAGCCTCCCAATGCATAGCAAACAGGAAGCAAAGAGTACTGCCAGGTACACCGAAGTTAAAATCCCAAGCCACAGGAAAAGCTCAATGCCAGATTTCCATCATCACTCCCGTGATGTCCTGCACCTGGTTAACTGTGCAACTCAGAGTCCTCCTGTGCCCAATAGACAGAGCACAGATACCACAAGCTTCACACTTTCACCCAATAAAGGAATTATACTGGCAACATTCCCCAAGTTTAGTCATCTGACCTGTGTTAAACTACTCTAGAAGGCCTTGAGAAACAGTGTTTCTCCTCCTCTGCAGGCTAAACTTCTCTGGTTCCCTATTCATTCCAAGTTTAATAGGTCTTACAAGGTATTGTTTTCTCAGTTTCTCTACTGTTACCACACTTGAGTTTCAAAGCTAGTTTCAGAAGCAGTAACTCCTGCCACTATAATTGATACAATGCTATGCGCACATTGTGTTTCCCTGGTCTCCCTCATGGTCATAGCTTTAAGAGTCATTGTTTAATATTCTTCATAAACTAGGAGACACGTCTGTAACCCTACCTGTGGGGAAACAGAGGCAGAAGGATAGAGAATTCCTGGACAGCCTGGGCAACGTAACAAATTCAAGACTAGCATGAGCTACATAAAATGACACTGTCTCAAAAAAAAAAAAATGCTAGAGTGCACATTAACCACTATTGTAGCTTCCTCTTCCTGATTTTTTTCAAAAAGTTGGGCAGCAGAATAAGGAAAAAAAAAAAAGCACATCCATCTTCTTGCAAAATCAAAACAGAGTTTAAAAATGTCAAACTATTTTCCAGATATCTTTTCATTTCATGTGACACCATTTCCTCAAAAAAAAATTTGTCAGCAAGAACTAAAGAGTAATGAAAATTAATTCAAGCAGGACGGGAGGAAAATGCATGTTAAAATACATGGAACATCTAAATACCGCAATAAGACAAACATTAAGGAGGATCACACTGAGTGCATCTAGACATAGAGAGCAAACTTAAAAATTCTGATTATGTGTCCAAAGGGAAAATGCAGCTGTAGAAGTAGAAAACAGCAGCCCAGTGTACTGCTCCAGTATCCACTGACCAAACACTAGACGTTGTGGGGTCCATTATACTTTAGAATCACTGCCAAGCACGATGAAAAGAAGAAAGAGAAATAAAAGGAAGCAAGAAAAAAAGGAAGAAAAAGAGGAAAGATTAAAACAGTAACAGAACTAGTAACTAGCATTTCTGCCAAGAAAATGGGAAATACTGATTCTTTTCATTTTCAATGATTCATCTGTTAATATATTTTGTTGTATAAGTACTTATAATTGTCTATATTATCTGGCAAGCATTTGCAGAAAAGAACATAGAATAAATACCAAAAAATAAGAAAACTTAAACGACATAAAAACATACAAACAAACCTACCATCAGATATATAGAAATACAAAGAAAGAAGAATTGTTCCTTCCTGATTTCAGACTATACTTAGCTTGTTGTGGGCGGAGAGAGTTCTCTGTGGGCTTACGCTGTTTTGTTTTGCTATGCTTTGTTTTATTTTGTTTTGTTTTTGTTTTGTTTTCCAGATAACATCTGTTGGGAGACTTTTTAAAAGGAAAGAAATGCTCCTGCAGGTTTAGCAGACAACAAAAAGAGCTACATTTCCTGAATTACAAACAGCAGCAGATGAAAAGGAGAAATAACTAAAAGGTTATTTCACACCCAGAGCATTCTGGGTTTGGGGTTTTCCTTTTTCCTTTGGCCACCACTAAACCACATTCCATATGCATGTTGTTTTTTCTTATTGAGTAGAGAAAAACAGCAAATTAAACAAGGTTACTCACCAGAATTCTCCTTGCTTAGGTGTCCTGGGAGTTTGAGGCTATTTTGTAGAACATTTGGGATGGTCCATGAGGCTATCAACAAAATCTCTTCGGTTTATAAATTTATTTTTTCAGTTTGGTGTTTCTGCCGTTTTAACTCTTCCAGATGGATTTCAGTGCATTGGAAGGTCCCTGTTGTATATAAAATTATACCTGATGTTCAATCTCTGAGGCTGCATTAACACAGGAATAAAATGAGAAGAGACATTTAAAACAAGAAACGTGAGTACTGGATGTGATTTGAAATCAATTAAAAAAAAAACTTAGAAAATTTTTCTTGTTTTCTGGTCAAGTCAAAGGAAGGTTTTCAATCAATCATCAAAATGTATTCAATTTATAGCTACCAGGTGGCCAGAACTATAGCCAAACGCTACTCTGTAAGGGATATAGCATTTTTTAAAATGGCCCTTGTTCCTACATATTTTAAAATTTAACTGAAACAATTTGGAGAGCATTGAAAGGCTGGAAGGAGGAAGGGAGATCTCAGGAGGACCAGATAGACCAGCAAGTTCTTAAACATTAGGGTTCCTGGAGAGGTAGAGACAGTGGACTCCAGCCTGGGAACTGCAAGATTAAAAGTGTGAGAAAGGGAACACCAGAAGAATTTTCAGGAACAAGTAGACCTAAGAGGAAGCAAGCAGAGAAAGCCAATTAACAAGCTTGGAAGATTGTCAGTTATTCCATTTTTAAAGCAAGTCATTTTTCTTCTGTTCAGGACATCAAATGCTTTGAATAGATCTCTCTTTCTGTCTCTCTCTCTCTCTCTCCATCTCCCTCTCTCTCTTTCTCATTTATCTCAGGCTCTGTTTATTTTTTAATACTTTAATTTTTTAGAGTAAATTTTAGGTTCCCAGCAAGTACAGAGAAGCAAGTACACAGATTTCCCATATAACCCCTCACCTCCCTGCCCCCCCCACATATACATACACAGCCTCAATGACCCTCACTAGGGTGACATTTTTGTTACCACTGATGAACCTACAGTGATATAGTCCATGGTTTACACTAGGGTTCACTCTTGGTGGTGGAATCTATGTGTTTGAAGAAATGTATAATGGCACACATTCACCATTATTGTATCTATCATTCAGAGCATTTTCTCTGCCCTAAAAATACTCTATGTATTCTATTTTTTTAATGCAAAAATTTCTTTTCTTTCTTTTTTTTGTTGTTAATAAACTATGCACAGGACCTAAAGTAGTATTTTCTAATAACCAAAGTATGACCTCTGTACTATAGGAATGACATGATAGAAGTACATCTTTCTCCCACAGCCTTCCCTTCCCTTATTGCTTAGCATAATAATGAGTGGTTGGCAGCAGCTAAGAGCTCAGAAGGGAAAATTGTGGGCCAAAAATGGACTGGACTTCAATTTTTCTGGGCTTCAAATTTTGAGAGATTTGTAAGGATTTATTTTTTGACATTTTATACATAGATAATGTCCTAATAATTACTTACTTCAACTCCATTAGGAAATGGGAATAGTACCAAAAATCTATATTTAGAGAAATATATATTTCATTAAAATGAAAATGTATATTTCATTATGTTAAATATGTACATATTTACATATGTACATGTGTAGATTGAAGGAAAATATGTACTTTATTAGAGTTTGGTAACATTCATAAAAGGACCTTGCTCTTCTTCAAGGAAGGATAGCTCTGAGGAAACACTTTGTATTTGTGCTCAGATAGAACCTTGTAGGTTATTGTAAAACTTCTGACTCCAATGTTTACCAGTGGAATTCTCTGCCAGTCTCCCAATTGCATTGAGGCAAAGATCACAAAAAGTTGTGAAACCACTTGAAGACAAATCAAAGGAAGGTACTTAAAAATAAGAGTAGGAGCCATCTATAGATCCTCTCGCACATGTCAAGTCCACCAAGTGATTCACCTTTACTGTCTAATTCATCCTTGCCCTCTTCTACAAGGTGACATTATGATGCCCCTTTTGCCAATGGAGAAACAGAAGCTTAGGGAGGTCGAGCAGTTTTCCCAAAGTCACATTCTAGCAAGTGATTGAACTAGATTTATGGTCTGCCCTAAAACACCACACAAATATTAATGTGGAATATACAGAAAATGAAAGAAAAGGGAGTTACAAGGGGGTACAAATTAACACGTGTGGAGAAAGAGAAAAAGATGAGACTGGTGTCAAGATGACTGATCTAGCATTTTGAAGAAGCAGAGTGACTGAAAAAATAATAAGATTAAAGAGCTTACACTGACTAACGATAGCTGCAAAGAAAGCCAAGTGCTAGTCTGAGCTATGAATAATCTACTACTTTTATTAGGAATTACCTGTGTGGGCTCTTCTTTGCGTGACTATAAACCAGCAGGGGAAAATGGTCTGTTATATAAAAGCTTCCTTCTTCCTTGACGAATATTCATTTCTTACAACACCATGTCTAATATTTAGACTTTAGCCTTTTTACTTTTCTAAACTCCACTTTGTATCTCCTATCATAATTTTGGCTTGTTCCCAACTTAACCTAAGGAATGAAAAAATATAATTTTATTCGGTGTGTACAAAATTGAAATAAAACTTTGTCTCTAACTTAAACCATATAGCACATGAGCTAATTTAGGAAACCAAAAATCATCTTAAGAAAAAACTTGGTGAGACCCAGGTAGTTGGTTTCTTCAAGACATAATAGTTGTCTTTTTTCTCATAGTCCATAAATGTCATGGATACCACTTAGCCAAACTACTTGACGGGATGCCGTAAATTGAACCTAGCAGAGAACATAGCATTGAGAAAGATGCTTTCTCAGTCATGAAACCTATTACCCTTAAGCTTTTCTAGAGAGCGAGGGGTGATTGCATTCTTTTGCAATAGCCAACATTTCCTCAAAACGAATGGTTGCTTCTCTCAGTGGGATTTTCGCTGCTGAGGAACAATCCTACTTGGGAACATCTCTTGTTGTTATGAAAATGTAAGAACTTTGCAGAAGAACACACTTCGAACATCTACGAAGAGGAAATTCTAACTCCCCTCAGCCACACATGGGTCTTTGCCATAATGCTGATATTCCATGGATGCAGCCTTCCCAGATGAGCCCACCCTGGGAAGGTAGGAAAAATGAAATGGACATAATGCATAAATGGTGAGAATTGTTTACATTCTCCTCTGCTATTACCAATCAGCTGTCTGATCAGGATGGAAACCACAAATAGGCAAGCAGAGGCTTCCTCAGTTTTGGCTGTTCTGGGCCCTTTAATGCCAAAGGCCTATGAGCTGAACTAACAGATCCAGAACCTTGTGGCTCAGACTCCTGAGAACTACAAGCTATGGGTACAAGCTCTAGCGACCCACGACTTAGGTCTAGGTGCTCAGGTCAGAGGCTTACTGCTCTGGGCCTTTACTGTCGGTGGCCTTGTGCTCAGCAGCCGATGCCTCATGGCAGCAGCTAACATTGGTGGTAACAGGTAATGGCCAGCTCTCAAGCGTTAGTTGTCAGGGCTCTGAGCTTCTAACCATGGCTATGTCACAGGTCTCAGGCCTTAGGCATTGGGACTCTTGGTTTGTAGGGCTCGGCAGCTCCCTGAACTCTTCTAATGGCAAAGGCCTGTGGTCTCTTGTCTTTGGCTCTTCATAGCCTTTTGCCTTCTGAAACTTGGCTCTCCATCTTGTCTCACCTTCTCTACACTTTCACCACAGAGCCTCCTTCATTGTCTCCACACAACGCTCCGCCTGCCTCTGCCCACCTCCTTGCTCTCTAGAACTCTGGAGCAGACTTCTTGTTCCAACTGCTGGGGCTACTTTTGCTGCCCCACTGCCTCCACTCCACATTGCCAGCTGAGCCTGTTCTACCCATGATAAGGACTAGGCAAAAGACTACTTGGTAGAAAGTCTTTTATTGCAACTAAATATTGCAACACAAGGAAGGTCACACAGAAGATCTCCTGGATGACCCCAAAAGTGAGCCAACCAACCTGGTTATATAGCCAGAAGGGGGTTGGCATGCAAATGTGGAGATTTTAACTTGTACCAATCACAGCACGACTAACAGTTTTATCAAGAAATATCGCTGCCAAATATAGGTACAACTGGCACAAGTCAGTCATAGGCTTTTCACTGAATCACTAGAAGAGCATTCTTCCTCCTTCAGACCTGATTGAAGACAGTCTCCAAGGTCTGTAGCAGGCAGAGATGGGCTCTCTGGAGTAGCTACAGGAAGGTTATCCAATGTTCATGGAGGCTTGTCTTATCTGGAGTGAAGGTTTCTTGCACTGGAGGAGGCTGTGACTAGAACAAGGCCTCCTGAAGCAGGAGTCAGATCTTTAACACTCATGGTAACAATGTCCCTTGCTGCTGGAGTTCAGTTCTCTCTGCATAGTTCCCAGATCAAGGCTGTCAAGAATAAGGGAAGAGCCTGTCAAGTGACCTGCTCTTGACAGCTTCATTCATTCACAGAACATCAAAAAGTGCTCTCAGACAAAAAAAAATTGACGAAGGTTTAACTATCATTCTCAAAGACATTTAAAGAGTTCAACAGTACTTAACCTCTGTCCAATACCCCAGGAACAGTTAGGTCCCTCTGATCTGTCTCAATATTACTTTGGGAGATTTTCTTCAAATAATTTAAATTGATATAGTATTTATCACATGTTAGCTGTCCTAGAACAGGGTTAAAAGGTGCTCTTCCAACTGACCATTTTAAACAAATCAGGCCTCCCTGTACTGTTCAGAAGCAGCCCACACCCAAAAACCAGTTTCTCACTTGGAAAGCATAGATTGGG
This sequence comes from Castor canadensis, assembly GCF_047511655.1. Classification (NCBI taxonomy): domain Eukaryota; kingdom Metazoa; phylum Chordata; class Mammalia; order Rodentia; family Castoridae; genus Castor; species Castor canadensis. The sequence continues at coordinate 32,545,898 of NC_133395.1, read as the reverse complement.
GAATCTTTCCGTTCTTCTCTCCATTCTCTTGTGTCTTGTGTTAACAGTGTCTCCCTTTAGAGAGTAAGCCACTTTGAAGGCAGGAACTCTTACTTAAAACCACTGAAAGCCAGCATTTAGGAAGCACCTACTGTATGTCTAACATGGGATGTGCAAGTCATATGAATTATCTTATTTAATCATTTCATAACCCTATGAGTTAGGAACTATTATAATCCTCATTTTATAGACAGAAACACTGAGATTTAGAGATATTAAACATGACAACTTAAACTTCTGATACCAAGTTACATTACTTTTATATTTTTTTTCACATTTGAACACCTTTGAAACTGTTAGCATGTCTAAAACAACAGGTTTATCACATTAAAAGTGGCAGTGTTTTTCTTTCTTAATAGCACCTAAAGTAACACTGCATCCCACCACTTGTGGGATCTTCACTTCTATGACTACATAGCCATCTGGCTCAGTCATATTTAATTCTTGTAAAGGACCTGACCCCATCCTGGCACATAGCAGAAATTCAATATTTCTTTATATACATGCATGTATGTATGTGTGTGTTTAAATGCTCCAGGTAACACATGGCAGAAAGAATTGCTAACTGTCTTAATCACTGAGCAGTGATGTTTAGCTGAACCCAAGGCCACTGAGAATAAGGACAAAATTTCCCAGCCTCCCTTGCAGCTCAGTATTCTCTGGTACTTAAGTTCTGGCCAGTTACGGGTAGCAGAGGTGTTACGTATGATTCTTAGAAGCATCCTTAAAGGAAGGGAACATACTTCTTTACTCTTCCTTCATCCTGCTCCCTGGAACATAGCTGTGAGGGCTAAAGCAGCCATAGCTCTCTTGGACTGTGTTAATAAAAGCTGAATCTTAGGGCTTATGAATCTGAGACCATGAAGAATCCTACACCCCTGATGACTTTGGGATAGCCACATACCAACCATGAACTGCCTCCCTTTTAACATTTCACCTGAAAGAAAATATTCTATATGTCTAAGTAAATCTAGGTTCTTTGTCACATGCAACCAGATGTAAGACTGTCTGGTACTGAATTTAGTACCTGAAATTGGAGCGCTACATGACAATTTTAAATATTGCAAATAATTAACAGATGTGATCAAACAGTGAGCATTGAGATAATGGGCACTGAAGACTGAAATGCCGATGGCATTTATTTTGCAGTGGCAAAACATTTGGACAAAGTGAAACACTCTGATCTTAAAAGGCAGCTGACCTGCTGACAGAGGCTGCAGAGTAGGGAGAATGTAGTGTTTCATACCTCTTTCTTGCCACCTTTGCTAAAATTATTCAAGGTTAGAGCTAATGAGTCTGCAAACAGAGATGGAAGAAAATATCACCTAGCTAAGGGAAACCCTTTCAGCTTGTGGCCTTACTTACAAGTTGATAGAACTCATAATCTGAAACTTAACAGGGTTGAAAAGTCAACATGTGTGTCCCAAACTGAAGAGTGATTTAGCAGTGGCAGCAAAGCAGTAGCAGGAAATAAGAATACTGCTCAGTTCTATAAACTTCATGAGCCAAAATGAAAGTAAAGGTGTTATTTTCCCAAATAAAGCCACTGTTAAAGCCATCATTAAGTTGAGTAGAAAGAGAATATGATAGGCAGAGCAAAAGAGATTAAAAAGTTAAAGACCATAGACTTCAGGCTTAAATATGACCTTTTAGCTTAAGGACAAGGGAAGTGCCTAGAACAAGAAATTTAAGAAGGTCTCCATGTTAGTCTACTTTCCACTATAACAAAATACTTGAGGCTAGGAAACATATAAAGAAAAGAGACTTATTTAGTTCACGGTTCTGGAGGTCTAAGAGCATGGTGCTAGCATCTACCGGGCCCCCAGTTATATTGCAATATGGCGAATGGGATAGTGGAAGAGCATGTGAGAGAGCGAGATTATTCAATGAGATAAGAAGCCACAGAGAGGGAATTGGCTGGTCTTGCTCTCCTGCAATGACACCACTGTTGTGAGAACTAACTCACTCTGTGAAACTGACATTAATTCCTTCCAAGGGCAGTCCCCCCATCACCTTTGACTAGGCCCTACCTCCCAAAGCTTTCACCACCTGTCGCATCACGCCACTGGAGACCAAGCTTTCAGCACATGTTCTCTTGGGGTCAAACCTGATCCAAACCATTTTAACCTCATTCTCGGGGCTGGCAAGGGCAGATGGACATCTGAAAAGGAGCACCTCCTAAAAAGTTTGCACTTGGCAACTACCCTTGCCTTGCCTAGTCCAGGACCTGTCATGTCTACAGAAGATATTTTTCACACATGGAACTGACCAGAGGTAAAACTGACTGGATGCCTTTTCACAATGCTGAGGCAATCCCAAGCCTAACCTAAAAAGCCAGGGACAGATCAACCCTCAATGCAATGCCCCAGGGCTATACCAATGCTAGCAGGACCTACATCAGCCAGAGGGGCTGTCCAGTCCTCCGTGGGGCATTGTCTTCAATGCCTACCCCACCTTAACATCAGTGTGGAGACAAATGGACAAGGAAGAAAGAACCAGATGGCAAAGCCAGTGGCCATAGGCAGAATGAGCAAGAGATACCCTCTCATGGAGGGCTTCCAGAGAGGAAAACTAAGTTCTGCCAGCAGAACAAGACAATTACTGTGGAACAATCACTGCCATTTGTTTCCCATTCTTTTTCTAAATGGAGTTTTGAAAGCACTTATAATTTTCCTACTCTACTGGGTGAGACTAAGAAAAAGGACATTTTTAGGTGAGACTAAGAGAAAGGATATTTTTAGTTTGGTGTCTGTGTTGTTATAGAGCTACACAATGCTGCATCTAAACCAGATGAAAAGAATTTTCCAGATGTAGAGCTCAATGCAGTTATTAAATGAAGTCATGGGTTGACTTGTCTCCTCTCAAAATTCATACATTAAAATTCTAATATCCAGTATGTCAGAATTTGAGCCCAGTTGGAAATCAGGTCATTGGAATTGTGATTAGCTAAGATGAGAGTCATATTGGAGCATGTTGGACTGCTAATCCAATATGACTAGTGTCCTTACCAAATGAGGACATTTGGACACAGACAGAATACAGCATGAATGCTACATGAAGATAAAGGCAGAGATAGGGTGCTGTTTCTACTTGCCACAGAATGTCAAAGATGACCACAAGCTACCAAAAGCCAGGGGGAGGCATAGGACAGATTTTTCGTTACATCACTGAGAAAGAACCAACCCAGCCAACACCTTGGTCTTGCATTCCTGGCCTCTAGAACTGGGAAACAAGTCTGTATTTAAGCCATCCAGCTTGTGTACTTTGCTAACTACTGCAGATGGGATTCGTTGCTCCCTTCTTTGAGGACAAGGTAAATACATAAAAAAGAACAGTTGCGTGAACAAAAGTGTGGAGGAAGCCATTAGCATTCCTGGACATTCGTTCTCCTTTCTTTTTTAATGATATGTTCATTGACTTTTATTTTCCTTTACTGGGGATTGAACTAAGGGCCTCATGTTTGTGATTTACCACTTAAGCCATGCCTCTAGTCCTTTTGCTTTTAATTTGTTTTCCAGATAGAATATCAACTAATTTTCCCCCCTGCTGGCCTTAAACCAAGATCCTCCTACCTCCATCTCCTGAGTAGCTGGTATTATAGACATGTACCACCAGGCCTGACCCTACAATCATTGATTTTTGAGGCAGCTGCCAAAGTCCCTTTGGAGCTGAGTATGGCCAAGTGGCTTCATTCTGGTCAATAAGATACAACTTCTAGAGGTCTTTCTAAAGAAGACACATCCCTTTTCAGCCTTATTTTTTGTTTCGTTTTGTTTACTTCTGGCTGGAAGATAATGAATAGGTGGAACGTAAGTTTCTATCAGGTGCCGTGAGGTAAAGGCCACAGGCTAAGGATGGTAGGACATCATAGAAAGATCCCAGGTCCCTCACAAAACGAGAAATTCACTGCCATTCTGGAGTGCCTTTCTCTCAACTTCTTTAACAAAGGAGAAAAACTATTGTGCACTGTTTAATCCATGATTATTGGGGTTTTTCTGTCATGTGGAGACTGCTAATTACTGGCTAGTGCCCAGTCGCCACTTCTTATTTTTACGAATAGAAGGTCCAAAAGTTTAGCCCAAGTAAAGACTGATCCTTGCAGTTATGAGTCCATGCAACTATGAGCAAAAGTATGGGGGTGGGGATATAAGCAGAAATGATATGTGTACCCCTAAGACCTGCCTTTCAACCATTGGTGATATACTCCCACTCTTTCCCCTCTTCCCATGGTAGTGAACCAGCTTTCACCACCCAGACAGGGGTGTCATTCTAGCAGATGGTGGCACACAGGATAGGTGGAGCTTGGTCTATTGATGACCCTGACAAGACTTCTGTTACTTTGTAGAGAAATAAGCTTGAAGACACTGAGAATTGGGACCCCTTTGTTAAAGCAGCTTAGCCACCTTCCTATATGTATATGAATTTAAACTTAAGAGAACAGCCATTATTTAAAAACCCACTATAAACTTCACCACAAAATCATAATGGGGTTGGAAACTTTTATTTATTTTTTTTTATGAGAGTGGGGTTTGAACTCAGTGCTCGATGCTTGCAAAGCAGGCATTCTACTTCTTGAGCAACACCTCCAGTCTGTCTTTGCTCTGGTTGTTCTAGAGATGGGATCTCTCAAACTATTTGCCTAGGCTGGCCTTGAACTATGATCCTCCCAATCTCAGCTTCTCAAGTAGCTAGGATTAACAGGTGTGAACCACCAGCACCCAGTGGAATTGGAGACTTGGAGAAATGACCTAAAGAACAGAGGGTAAGACCTTCCATGAAATTCTCAATTGACTCCAGTTAACTTGGAAGAATGTAACTTCTGAAGATCTTTCTGAGTCCTGGGGCCAATCTTTATGGGAACAAATCTGATCTCTAGATCAGACATGCAGCTGGATTTAGGGCCACAAGGATGCTCTTCTACCTACCTGCCATTTGGTGGTGATACTAAGTTTCCATTTCCTTTGTCCAAGCTGTTCTGTGGTTTGAGAGTCAAAATTGGGATAGCCACAGTGTATTCTTAAACCAGCTTGGTAGCTGGCACAGGATGTCTAGTGTGTGGTCATATTTATAATTCAGAGTCCAGAAAATTTAATATACGTGGTACAGCTCAGATAACCTGGTCTAAATACCTGGATAACGTGTTGTCTGATAGAATAGACCTCGTGATCTGTAAGTGATTGGTGTGCATCTGCTCTATTCCTTAAGCAATGGTGAGTACATCAATTGTAGTCCTTTCCAACACTAGGTACCCAGCACCTGGGACCCCCCCCCCCATGTAGGCAAAGGTCCCACACCTTTCACAGCTCCTGAACATCATCTGTTCAAACAGGCTTGTGCAGATAAATTTTTGTATTCTAGTATCTTCTCTAGTCCTACAAAAAAAGACCCCAGTGCCCCATGGTCTGTTCGTTTATGTGTCATTGATGGTTGCTTTTGTACAATCCATGTAACTCTGGTCATGTAAAATTCAAGTATAAATATAATGAGAATGACCTGGAGTGCTTCTATTTACATACCATAAACACATCTGAGGGATAAACAAGAATTATTCTAATTAATCTTTAACATGATACTGCAAAGTTAGTTTGGAATAAGGTAGTAATTTCATTCAATTAAGAAAGACATAAATGCCCTGGGGTGCCACAATGTAAATGTGTCTTGTCTCTGGGCAGTTCACTTCCAAAGCACTAGTTATGAGGCTTTAAAAGCGTGTAATGCACACATGACCCAGCATTTTGAAATTATTGGGCTATTTACATTTAAGAAAACTGTAAGAGCTGAGCATTAGTGACTCACATCTCTAATCCTAACTACTCAGAACGCAGAAATCAGGAGCATCAAAGTTCAAGGCCAACCCAGGCAAATACCTCATAAGACCTTACCTCAAAAATGCCCAACTCAAAAAAGGGCTGGCAGAGTAGCTCAAGTGGAAGAGCACCTGCCTAGCAAGAGTGAGGCCCTGAGTTCAAAAAACTCAATACCATCAAAAGAAAGAAAGAAAGCTGTAGGGTTAGATGGAAGTGTGGCTCAAGTAGTAGAACACCTACCTCACAAGCGAGAAGCCCTGGGTTCAAACCTCACTATCACAAAAATAAAAAGAAAGAAGAAAGAAAATTGTGGCCAGTTAAAACTCCTCCCAAAACTCAAGCACAGACAAACAAGTTGACCAAATTGAAATCTGTAAAAGGTAGGGAGGAAGAAAGTCCCGAGAGGAAAATGAAAAGGATTCCATTTCATTGATAGAAACTTACATAACATGCTGTGACCCTGCAGCCCTGCCATGCACACCTCTGAGGCATGTAGCGGATTAAAAATGCTGTACACCATGGTGCTTGATATCACACTCCTGCCTCATTACCTGAAGCTCTCCTGGCCTCCTTCCTGACTTAGTTCTTGAGACCAGCAGTCTCATCTGTCTTCTTACAGGGAACCTCTTTATCATTAATTGGTAACTTCTTACAACTCACATTTCCAACAACAACCTGTCCCTTCCTGTCCCCCCAAAGGTATACTGTGCCTTTGAATCTTGACATGCTATTTTCCCTGGCACATCTTCCCTGCTACCCACCAGACAGACTCTCATTTCAACTGTATTGGGATAGTTGTGAATCCTTAACAAACAAGAAGGTGGCAATGCCAGGACACTGCCATAAGTTCAGAGAAGGTAGAGCTTACTTACAGGCTATAGCGTACACCAAAGGATTCTAAAATTTCCTAGTGTCTGAAAGCAAATACACAATCCACCTGTCACCTTGTAATACTTGAAGCTAAAGGTGCATGAGCTATCACAATGCACTGACACTATGTCAACACCACAGGGCAGCTTGAGTGAATTGAAGACTTAAGGCCCACCCTGAAAGTGACAAGCACTCTTGGAATCTACATGGTTCCTCGTGAAGTTTGCTCCAATGACTCCAAGAAAACTTTCTGAAGTCTCAAGACAGCGTCCAGAGGGCTCTGCATTAGTAAGAATTTTCAACAAAGACAGAAGCAATAGAGTGTTTCTACATAGAGAGGGATTGATTCTTAAGGAATTAACTCATGTAATTGTGATTTTGCCCAGCAGACAGGGTGGAAATTTTAGCAGGAGTTAACATCTGTGAAAGAAATGGGAAAGTTGTTACAATCAAAATGGAGTTTCTTGCATCAACTCTAACAAAAAAAAAAAAAACAAATAAAATCAGGAAGTTATGAAGAAAGGGTTCTTACACACAGTTGCCTGATTAGTATCTATCACAAAAGATGGCCAGAACCACAGGTTTCCAGAGGCTACCCCAACCTTACACAAAAAGAACATCTACAAGCACATCTGTGTTCAACTTCAGACTGAAGTCACTCATTAAATATCATGACCAAATATTACTGATTAAAATACTTGATGTAATCTTCTTCACTTTTATCTTATAAAACTTCCCCTTGCATTAACCTCTTTGAAAAAGCTCGTAGTTTGCTATTGCACATGTATTCCCCTGCAAGGCTCTGCTACTCCCAAATAAATATTATTCTCTAAAGAACTCTTCTCTGCTTTTTTTTTTTTTTCATATATTGACAAGTCTGAAGACACTCTGCAGGCATAATTCCTTTCTCTTTGGGGGATCTCAGTCTTTACTCTGAAATCTTTCAACAGATTGGTTGAGGCCAACCCATACCATGGAGGATAATCAATCTTCTTTACTCCACATCTACTGTCTTAAATGTTGCTACAGTTTGAACCTAGTATGTCCCCCCAAAGTCCCTATGTTAAAGACTTAGTACCTAGATGGGCACTATTAGAAGGATAGAACTACTAAGAGATGGGGCCTCAGGGGAAGCCTTAGGTCACTGGGGCCATGTCCACAACCACTTTCTATCTCTATTTCACATCCTAATCATGAGGTAAGTGCTTTGCTCTACCATGGGCTCCCGTGATGCAATGCCTTGCCACAGGATCCAAAAGGAATAAGGCCAATAAAACTCTTTAAGTTGGTTTGTCTCAGATATATATTACAGTAATCAGAAAGTTGGCAAACACAAATGTTAATCACATCTAAAAAATACCTTCACAATAACATCTGGATTCATGTTTAACTAAATAACTGGGTACCATAGCCTAGACAAGTTGACAAAATTAATCCATCACAGGTGCCAAGAAGCCCAAGTCTCCCCAACCCTCAGTATGTTCTAAATGCTATCGTCTGTTCTACAAGAAACAATACCTGGGAGCTGATCCATCCTCCACAAGTACAAAGTCACCTCCTTTTGCCTCAACCCAAACGTTAGTGAAGGATCCCAATGCCCAAGAGGCTTCTTAGTCACCCCAATCACAAGGGTAGGTCTTTCCTCTCCAGAAAACAATAACTGTGTGAACATAGAAAATGGGGTGCTAAGCCTCTGCACCCTTATTTGGATCATAATCAAATCCTCTCTCCTCACCCTGCCCTGAGCAAGAGTTAAACTGAATGATCCATACAATCTCAAGTTCCACCTTGTCACCTTTTTTAAAGCTGTGTCCCTTAAACACTCAAATAAGATACTCTGAAGTACTTAGAGGTCACTAAGAGCACCCTGGATTGTTACCATTTTACTTAAAAGTTGGGTATTTTATGTACTTTGACATTTATAGTCACCATTTAAATATTTTAATATTTATACTTAAAGGTGCTCATTTAATCTCTAAATTTACATTTAGCTTCTAAAATAAATCCTTTCCCTACTGTTTTGATAACAGAAATTACAGTGATGAGGATATCCAGGACCAGAAGATACATCCAGGGCTCAGGAGCCATGTGAAATGGCTCTCCAAAACCCAAGTCAAATCAGGAGACAGAGAACACCCAAAACAAAGCAAGAGGAAGAGCACAGCAAGCACTCACTTCTCCAGAGCTGGCACCACTTTCATCCACAGAGGCTTCACAAGAACTCTGGAGGCCAAGGGAGAGGAATGTCATTCAGCACAGTGAAAAAATATGAACAACATCACCTCAAGGGATTAAATTCACAAAGTAGTTATTCATTTTCTAGCAAGACAATTGCAAGCAACTATATCTTCCTAAAATAAGTTACTGCAGATCTTACTAGCACAGTAGAAATTAAATTACTTCCTCTATTCTTAGTACAATAGAATATTCAAATGATACTGGATGGCTGCAGACAATGCCCAAGGAGACTTGTATTAAACAGGGAAGTGGCCACTGGTTCTGCTTCATGCTGGTCAGCCCGTCCCTGAAGAGGAAGCTGAGCAGCACAAGCAAGCTGATCATATATGCCTTGTTATCTATCTTCATTGGTAATTAGCAGTAATGAGCATCAAGTGTACACTAAATGTCAGGCAGAGCCTAAAACTATCCAAGAGGGCTTTCAGCCTAATTTCAACACCAGGACTTCAACAAAGACCAACCACCAAAACTCCATAGCAAGAGAGTTCAGACTTGCCCCATCAGACTGAGAATTGACTGATTACACAACAGGAAAAAGAAGTGGCCAGGAAAGAACTTGAAAGAGGAAAGCAGCTCTTTGGAAATGTGTCATTTCTTTCCTTCACCGGTTGACCTCTCTTGTGGGATTTTTGCAAAGGAGAGGGTTATTATTCACTGAATTGGCTCAGTAAATTATTAAAAGTTTCCCATTCTATAGAGAAAGTTTTTAATCTTCCAATTGAAGATAAACTTTTTTGTCATTCCAATTGTAGATAAGAGGACTTAATAAAACCAAAACTGCAAAGAGCCCTGCTTAGAACACCTTGAATTTGAAATACAAAGGAAATTTCCCTATAACAAACAGGAAATCTGATTCCTTCTTTATAGTAGGTCATTTTAGCCTGAGTCAAATTCCTAGTATATTAGTCACCTGACCAACTTAATTTTTATGTCTCAGTCTCCTCACTTGTAAAATGGAGGCAACAGTGAAACAAATCTCAAAAACTTGTGCCCAGGAGAGTATTTGGCATCCAGTAGACATTCAATAAATGTTTTAATGTAATTATAATCTGACAGCACTTTTCCAGTTGTCAGGCAGACATAATCACAGGCTACTATATTGCCCTTTGTGACATGAATAGTTCCACCACCTGCTTACAATTGCTTCTGAGTAACACATTTCCTTTCTGTAAACAGACCCACATGACAAAATATGTCATGTCGTGGTAAGTGTCCTGCCTACACAGAGGAGACTGAAGTAGCAAGGAGATGCCCTCCAGAGCTGGGAAGAAGGGAAGGGAAGGGATGTAGATTTCCTCCTCCTTCCATATCAACTAAGCTAAAGAGACTCATCCATCCCCCTTAATGACATTTCATACAGTCATAATTTTCATCTTGCAATGCATATTAACCATTTAAAGATGTTTCGGAGTCAACTGACAGAAAGGCTAACTCTAGGCAGCATTCAATATCTGGAAGCTTACCACGGAACTGCAAGAATGATGTACTCCCCAACCTTCAGCCTCATTCACCCCTCATCTTCCCTTCCACCTTATCACCTATGCCCTCACCCACACCATCTGCCTGAAGTGCCTTTCTCCCCCACCAACCCTGGCCCTGGCCTACTCCTCACTCCTGTAAATCCCAAGTCCAACATCCCTAGATGAGCTTCTTTCTGAATCACTTCCAACCACTGTCTTCCTTGTAGACTGGCATTTTCCACACTTTGTACATTTCTGCTTCTGCAGTACTTACAGATCATCTGTTTTTGCATCCCTGTTTTGCACAGGGTCTGGCCCAATCCTAAACACTCAATAAATATCTGTACGGATGAGTTATAATTCAAGTAGAAACAACCAAACTATTCCATTGCACTGAAACTGTCCTTTGCACGTTAACAACTTGAAACCCTTTCAGATGAAACAAACAACTGTTCTATTTTCCACACCTCTTCTCAGAGATGTTCCTTCTCTCTCTTCTTCTTCCTTCCAACACCCACAATTTTAAAATAACCTCTCAAATCAAGCTGTTGAAAGATGTTTCAGGTCACAGGATTGTGTGAGTTGACTAAAGAGGCCGGCATAAATGTGGGGACATATCCCTCAATCATAGCCATAGAGAAGTGAGGGAAGAGAAGTCTCACTGCACACAAGAAGCTTACTTGCAGGTGAAGGAAGAGACACTTCAAAACCACATGTCCACACTCCCCATAATTCACTCAAGCAGGACCAGTTTCCTCTTGTACATTCCTTCTATGTTTTCACACTTCTTCCTTTCTCCTCCTGCTTCCTGCTCCACTTACCCATCCTCACCCTTAGCTGCTGACAACCTGCTTATTGCTTCAGAGGAAAGATCAAATCCATCCCAACAGATGTGGAAAGATAGAATCCACTCATGTGGAACTTCCACAACCTTGCACCTGCACACAGCCACACCTCACTACATCTGCATCCTTGAACTCTGCTTCTGTCCTGGGGAAGGTCAATGCTGCATCTGTGCACTGGGTCCCAGCCCTTCTTGCCTCCTTAAGGACACTGTAAAGTTATTCTTACCTCTGCTACAGCATCCAATCTTCCTTCTATATTGGGATCCTTTCTAGCAGACCAAATTGGGTTCTTTCCCTTTTATCTCAAAAAAACAAAAACATCTCCAGGTTTCTCAACATGTTCTCCTTCCCGTTATAATCAAGCAATATTCCCCACTAGCTTTCAAGTGCAGTGTTTTCAGTTTAACTCTTTCTGTTGTCTCTGGGATCCATACCAGCCACACTTTCACCTTTAAAAGGTCACAGAGATCCCTAGTGCTCGCCACACTGCAAAAGCCACAGTTGCATGTCTTCATCTTTTTGACATTTCAGCAACATTTGAGACAGAGCTTATCTATCTTTTCTTAACATCGTCCTCACTTGGTTTTTTTCTCCTATGTGCCTGGACACTCCATCTTGCTTTCTTTCTGGTTCCTTTTCATCACCCAAATCTCTAAATGTTGGAGTAAACCAAGCTTAGTCTTAAATTCTGTATTCTATCTGTACTCATTCTCTTGGTAATCTCATCTACGTAAACAGCTTGAAATACCATTTTCATGCAATGACTTCCAAAAATATCAAATGGGTTTCTTAAATTTATATCTAAAACTGAACTATGATATATACCTCCAACCAACGTCTTTAATGGCTAATTGCAACTCAATTCTTACACTTGTTCAGGCTAAAATTCTTGGAGTAATCTTTAGCTCCTCTCTCTTATACTCCACATCAGTGCTATCACCAAATTCAGTTGGTTCAACTTATTTTTTGCCTTCATCAGCATCTTCTGTTATTATTAAAGAATTATAAGCCTCACACAGCTACCAAAATTCAGAAGGAGCAGCAAATGCAATCAAGAATGCCAAAAGACATAAAAGACCCCAAGAATAAGACACACTGTGTCTGCTTCTCAGAACCTCCTCATTCCCTGCCTCTGGATGCTTCTGCCCCACCTCCTCATCAGCTAATAATACTTTTTAACTTTTCATTTCAGAAAAAGTACAAATGCCCAAGAATTTGCAAAGATAGTACAGAGAGGTACCATGTATCCTTCACCCAGATTCCTCCCATGGTTACAGCTGATGTGATTCTAGCACAATATCAAAACCAGGATGCAGACACTGTGTGGCAGTGTCTGTTAAATACTATGTCATCTAATTACATGTGTGGATTCATGTACCAACTCTGCAGCCCAGGTGCAAAGTTCTTCCCTCCTCTCCAAGGGCTTCCTCATACCACTCCCTCCTCCACATCCCTCAGCCTTGCCAATCCACCTTCCATCTCTATAGTCTATAATTTTATCATTTCAGTAGTGTCATATAAATGGAAACAGACAGTATGTGACTTTTTTGAGATTTGCTTCCCCACCCCCAGCTCAACATAATACCCTTGAGATCCATAGAAGCTATTGGAAGAGAATTTTAGTTATTTTCAGTTTAGGGTTATTACAAACAAAACCTCTATGAATAATTCTGAACCAGTTTTATGTGAGCATAAGTTTTCATTTCTCTTAGATAAGTGACTAGGAGCGATATTTGGGGATCGTGGGGTAAGCATATGTTTAGTGCAGTTCAATTTTGGTTAATTTTGTTTGCATGTTTTCTACAAGGTGCTGACTGACTACTCAATGTTTCCAAAATTCTACTACCTCTCCCTACCAGACTAGCAACCTGGCCCACGTCACTGTCCTTCCTCCTCTGGATAACTGCAATGCACCTTAGCAGGTGTCTCTCCTTCTACCCTCAATCTCTCCCTGCCCTCAGTCTTTCTTCAACTCAGTAGCCAAAGTGATCCTAAAAACAAAAATGAAATTGTATCATTCTTCCCCTTGAGGCTGTATATTAGCATTATGTCCCTCTGGAGTAAAGCAAATTTCCTAACCTTGACCTACAAGGACCTCTATGATTTGACTGTTCCTAGTCTGTGACTCAATTTCCAGTTATTCTCCCCATCACTCACCCCTCTCCAGCTATGGCAGTGGCCTCCTTGATCAGTCCTCCACACTAGGCATTCTCTTGCTTCTGAAATTTTGTAATCGCTGATCCCTCTATCTGGGGTGCTTTTCCCACATTGCTGGTTTCCACACTCCTCAGCTCTTTGTCAGACATCATCCTTTACTTCTCATGGAGGCCTTTCCAGCCACCTCCTTGCTTTATTTTTCCCCATCACCATCCAGCATGTCACATACATCGTCTATGTTTGCTATCATCTATCACCCTTCACTAGAAGGCAAACACCTTAAGAGCTGGGATTTGTGTCTGGTTTGTTCATGACTGACTAGAATAATTCTTGGCACATAAGAGATGCTCATTACTTATGTTTAGGGGGTGACTGGATGGATAGAAAATAAATAAAAACTACCTGGAAATATGATTGTCAGCATTTCATATTTGTTCACAACATCCTTGTGTGAAATGCATTTGGTACACATTGAAACAGAGACAAAGCACTCAGAAGATTTAAACAGGTTCCAGGAAAATAACAAAAATCTATGTATTTGAGCATGGGCATGTCAGTAGTACACTGGGACACCTGCCTAAAGTTCTCATGTTTTTTGCATTGCTACAACAAACTCTGGAGCAAACCCACTTCTAAAGCCTGACGTCAGGACACATGGGAAGCTAAATCAGAAGCCACCAGCCTATTCCCTGATAACCTGGAGGACAAGATTACATATGATTTATATCCCCCCTTTAGTTGTCAGTTCAAAAAGGAAGGCAGAATTCTTCACTCAACAAAAACAATTTCCCAAAGGCTGAAAGAATAAAGTCTCAACCTCATTCCTTACTGCAGTATATTTTTTAGTCGATTTTATACTTGGCAAGAGACTTTAACTAGAAACAATATGCAAACAGTTTGTAATGGACATAACAAAATTCAGAGCCAACAAGGAAGGCTGCTTTTGGGGCTGAGAGGATCTAGTGTATGGGATGGACATGCTAGAAAAACATCTAAGTGGGCTACTTCACATTTTATTCACTAATATCATTTGCTATATTTGAGTGCTTATTATGAAATCAGTAGCAATTACACCATACACCCTATGTACCAGGGACTGTTCTAAGCACTTTATGAATATGCTACAGTATACATGTATCACCCAAAGTTCATGTGTTGAAAATGTAATTCCCAATGCAACAGTGTTGAGAGGTGGAACCTTTAAGAGGAGATTAGATCTTGAGAGCAGAATAGATTAATGCCATTATAGCAGAAGTGGGTTACTTAGCATGGAAGTGGGCTCCTGACAAAAGGAATTCAGCCCTTCCCTTGTCTGTCTCTCACACATCTCCTGCCCTTCTGCCTTCCAATTATGCAGGAAGAAGACCCTTTCCACATGTGGGCCCCTCAACCTTGTATTTCCCAGCCTCCAGAACTGTAAGAAATAAATCTGTTATTTATAAATTATAAATCAGTCAGTCTTGGGAATTCTGTTACAGAAGTACAAAATGAACTTAGAAAGCATAGCAACTCATTCCACCTCCAGACCACACATGCAATGGTAACAAAATGAGGACAAAAAGTCCCCAACTACAGAGAGTTTTAGTAATGTGTCCAAAACACTCAGCTAGTGAGCAAGACCCCAAAACTTGTACCAGGCAGCTGGACTCTGAAGTTTGCACTCTCCTCTTTGCCTCTCTAGTATGGACTAATATTTGTGCTAAAACACGTCACTCCTATCCTTGCAGTTAATGTTTAAAACCACCCCAGGCGTAACAGAGAAGAAACGGAAGCTCAGAGTCTTGAAGAAACCAGCCTGTGAAGCAGTAGAATAGGACTTCCTGATTCTCAAATCCATTTCCCAAGCCTCTTTCTGTTCTCTCTTCCCTCTGCCATGGCCCTGGTAGGAAAATATGTTGTTGCCCACAGACTGACCACACTCACTCTCTTCTACCTAAGCTGGAAGAGTTAATACACAATAATTAGCTATCACCAGAGCTTCCCTTTGAATAGAATATGATAATTAACTAGAATGAAGTTTTTACTGGTCAGGTTTCAGACCCTAAGAGATCAGCAAGCATAATGGAAATATTTTTATTATGGAATCTTTTTGGACAGTACTGGAGTTCAAACTCAGAACTTTGCACTTGAGTCAGGCACTTTACTGCTTGAGTCACACCTCTAGCCCTTTTTGCTCTGGGTATTTTGGAGATAGGATCTTCCTTTTTTGCCCAGGCTGGCCTTGATCCTCCTATTTTTTAAGATTTATGCCATTGCTGGGCTGACAGGCATGAGCCACCACACCCAGCTTTTTTTTTCCATTGTGATGGAGTCTCACAAAATTTTTGCCAGGAAAAAGAATAAGTAATAGGTAGGATTAATCTGATTAAATTAGGATGTATACATGTGTGAATTATCAAGGCAAAACCCCCTTAAACAATCACTATACACTTGAAAAAATGAAGGAAAAGTAAAACATGTTCTGTCTGCAAGTGGGTATCAGTGGGAGTGCGAGGGTAAATGGAGAGGGTGAAGGAAGCTGAGTATGGTTAATGTACTTTGAATTTTGTATATATGTATGAAAGTAGAACAATGAAATTTGTTGAAATTATTCTAAGGTAGGAGGGGAGGAGGGAGAATGAAGGAGGGGTGAATCTAATTAAGATACATTGTAAGCACATATGTAAATGTCCTAATGAAACCACTCTGTACAACTAATATATGTTGTGCGATGACAGGTGTACACTACTACACCCAGCTATTGATTGAGAGGGGGGGTCTCACAGACTTTTTACCTGAACTGGCCTTGAAGCCCTGATTCTCCCGATCTCACAGCTCACAAGTAGCTAGGATAACAGATGTGAGCTACCAGCACTGGACTAGGGGAGCTCCTTCCGATAGACTGTAAGTCACACCCCTGAGCTCTTGTCTTTTTCTATAAACAAAACTGGTCAAACCCACAGTAAGCTGTGTACTATTTATGTGCTCTTTGGCAAGTCTGGCAATCTCTGTACCTGTTTCCCATTTGCAAAGAGCAGTAAAAAATATACCTACCTTGCAGAATGTCATAGCTCTCCATAGTGCTTAGAAAGTTCCTGGCACAAGGTAAGTACAATGTAAACATTATTACATCCCGTTGGCCACTGCCTGGCATGGAGTGAGACAACAGGCTTTCTCCCCTCCTCAATTCCCCATATCCTTTCAATCTAGACACACCTTCCTCCACCCAGTTTTCAGGAAAGCTTGTTTTCTTCCTCATGGAGTGGAGAATTGAGTCAACTTAATAATACTTGCTATTTATATACTGTTTTTCTTCCTTAAAAGACTCTGTGCAACCAACATTTCTTTCCATGAGACTAAACACAAGAAGTGTCTCTAAAGGGAAATGTTTGAAAAAATTGTCACGGGCCTCATTTTCAGAAATTGCCATGCTGGTTTTAAGTCTGCTTACCCTGAGAAATGTTACACAAACTACCACAAAAGGAGAACTTCCACAGCACAAGAAAAATGCACTCTGCTTAAGTGCAAAAAAAAAAATAAAATAAAATTTGTTTTGCACTTAGCAGCATGCGGGAGTAAATCTACATTATTCTGGGAGCTTTGCATGCTGAGAAGTTTAAAAGAAGGGAAAGAAAAGAGAGCCATACAATAAAAAAGCATCCTCTGCTGATGTTACACTGCCATCAAGATTTAGGGGAAACAGACTGCTAAGTAATGCTACCCAATCTCATTGTACAATCCGATGACAATTTTGTTCTCACTTGATGGAAATTTCTTCATGTTTTCCTAGTTTTTCAGTGGACTGCTAGTCTTTCTCATTCAGGATCTATTTCCCAAGCTATATGAATATTCAGTGATTTGCATTTAATTCTTTCCTCACTCTGTGCAATGTCTCACAATACTTCAACTTTGAATGAAAGGATTATTACTCAGGGAATTAAGGAAGAAATCAGATAAATGAGGAAGAACCTGAAGAGTCAGAGATGTGTGAAATTTTTCCTGTACTGGAAACCACGAGATACTCTGCTTCCTGCCAGCTGATGACAAGTGTCCTGGTCCTCTATGTCAAGATCTCTTATCTGGCCACCAGGGACTCTCCACAACATAGTAATCTCATTAATAGATGAATTTTTGTTTCTCCTTGCCTTGCCTTTCCAGTGTCTGGCCTGTGTTTGACATAAAAGACATTGGGCTACTTAATATTTGGGAGCCTGTGATTTTGTACCACAAGCAAGACATGCTTATTTGATAGCCCCATCTCAGTTGACAAGTCAGTGTGTCTGTCTGTAGCCACATCCTCTTGGCTGTCAATGGCTCTCATGCATGTCCTTGATTCTCCCTTTTGTCAGTTTTGAGTGGGCTGCCCTCCTTCAACTTACAGTGCACCAATTGTTTTGACATCTTGTTATCACACATTCTGTTCACAGTCACAGATAAGAAGAGCCAGTCCAAATAAGCAGTGTATTTCCTTCATTAGATTGGGTGGTAAGGTTATCTAATCATGAGCATCTTTAAGACCAAGCTAGATTCATACAACTGAGCAGGATTTGTGTTCCTGTTGAACCCAGAGAAAACGTGTGAATTTAAGTTTTCCATTTTATTCCTCTAATTCTCCTTGCTCTTCTTAAAGTCAGTGTTCTTTAGCTTAGTCGATGAGCACAGTATTTTCATAAGGCAGAGCTGTGGTTTAAATCCATTCATTTGTCAGTCCCACGACCACAAACTGGACTAATCCTAGTCAATTGGGTGGTAACAATTGCACTGAATATAATGGAGTTCCATGAAGAGTACCATTCATTCAGTATTTATGCAAACTTCAAACCAGTACTTGTCTAATACCTAATGTCTATTGCTAATATCTATAATGTCAAAGTTCAGAGTCCACTGTTTCTACAAGTGATGGCATCACAGCCACCAAAGAATTTGTGGATTTTACTCCATGGTTTTTAAGACATAAAATGTAATAAAGTTGGTTCTGCACCCAGAGTAACTGTGACAAAGTTTAGCATGCTATTAGAACTTACTATATTAACAAACTGGGCATAAGGCCAATTTAAAAATTATCTCTATCCATCATGAAAACATCAAAAAGCCAGAAGTCAATATTCCCCATATCAAAGCATTTAGAATAATGGATGTCCTGGTCCAAGGTCATGGCTTATCCTGTCCCAGGATGGATATAGACCTGTAACTAAGATGAATTAATTAAGTTCCCTTTGTCAAATGCCATGGATTATTCAAATCACACAACTAATTCTCCTGTTTCCAAGTAGAATCTCTGTGGCTTGTCCACAGGGATAAAATGCACTCATCTGCTGTTACTAACACTCATTTATTAACAGAATTCAACAGGCAGGATTCACTGCCTAATTCAGGGTCTGGAATATGGTATCCTCATGGAGTTTGAACTTTAGACAGACATTGATCAAAGAATTATATAAATCCCAGTTTTGTGATAAATTCTATGAATGAAAAATGTAGAGTCCTAAAAGAGCATAAAATCATCTGAATACTGTAGTATTGTCATTAAGCTGATCAAGTAGAAATAAACAAAATTTTTCACTTTCAGAGTTCTTGTGGAAACAAAATTTGATAAACATGCAAATGTATTTTTAAACTATACAGAGCTAAGAAAAAGTAAGGATCATTTTTCTTTAGTGAATAGTCTGGACTATCCACTGCAGTAATAAGTAATAAAGAAGATCTCAGTAACTCTATATATCAAAGGCTGTTTTCTCAACAGGGCGAAATTGTCCACATGTCTGGCAGCTCTCCAGGACAGCTCTCTTCAAGCAGTGAACCAAGAGTCCAGTCCATTTGTGTCTTGTGACTCCAGTGTCTCAGCTATAGCTTCCAGGTCACTGTGGCAATAAAAACCAATAAAGTGAGTAATCCGTCTCCCTGCACTGGCTCTTAAATGCTCCATCTCACCATAAGGGCATAGGTAAATGTGAAGCAGAATGTGGTTATTGAGGAAATATGTCAGCTATGAGTAAGAAGAGCAGGTCCTTGACTCAATCATCTAGATTTTCTGAGACTGTTTTCTCACTGATCAAATGGGAAAGGTTCTCCAAGCTACCTCATCAGGTCAAGAGGATTTTTGTGATGAACTTATTGACTACAAAGAGCCACAGAGAATGCTGTTGAAATTACTCTGGTGCAACTACAAACAGCACCAGCACGAGGAAAAGAGTAAACACTGAGCTAGAAGCATGTCAGGGCTGAACTAATTTCTGTCAATGGAACAAGCTGGGCACCTAACATGTGGCAGTGACCTGCTCCATGGGTGGAAACAGCACAGGAGCAAACTAATACAGACCTGGGTTCTACCCAAATCTCCTTTAAAGTCCAGGTTGACTTAGGGTCACTGCAACTTTACCCAGATTTCCTACCAGACTGATCTAAAATTGCCTAATTGGGTTAACAGACCCAGTTTTTACAAAATAAAGGCTAAATATACCTACTTACATAAGTATGTTCTTATTCTGGATATCATTATCCTGGTCAGAGAAGAGGTATGTTACTTGTTTAACTGACATTATTACTCCTTGTTTTCCCATTATGGAGCCAATGGCCTTGATCTAAACCACAGACCCTTCTTTACCTAACTAAAAACCAAGGAACCAATATGAAGCAATTCCTGGCTGTCATTATTACTCCCAATTGTCTTCGGTAAGACGAAAATTTGTGTGGTATTTATCTATTTAGGAAATATTTTACTTATTTATACTATTTTAAGCAGCCATCCTGAGCACCAATATATCTGCTTAATACTCTCCCTTTATTGCTTTGGTGATAGGTACAAGCGTTAGGTGCACAGCATGACAGGTGTATATTTGAGAAAATGATGTCAGGCTCTTTAGCGTGTATTTTAGTTCTTTGTCTGCCTGTGCAGTCTGTTCACAGCCTAAACAAAGAGGCAGTGTACAGTAATACCAAAGACAATATCAAAATAAAGACATTCTCCTATAAAACAAGTAGAGATGAAAGAGAATGACACGAGTAATTGATTATTAGGCAAAAATGTCATTGATTCCAAAGATCACAAATAAAAATGCAAAGATTTGCAAAGATTTCACTACAGAAAGATGATTCTAAGAGAAAACAACCTGCAAGATTAGTTTAAAAATAAATGGTTGTTCCAGAAAATAGAATAAAATTGAAAATGCTGAGAAGATAAAAGAATACACTAAATAAAACTCACTTATTTTAAGGTTAATAGCATGTCGCTGTTAAAATGTGTGATGGTGACACAAAGCAAAATTTTAAAAACAACTATTATTGTCAATTAAAAGAAGTAAAATCTTGGGAGGTTTTCAGACAAAAAAGAAAAGGTAGCAGTTTTACAATTCGTTTTTAAAAGCACAAATATAAAATCTAGAAAAATAACTAGGGTGGGAACTGGAATTAAGAGAAGTTTATTTACCTACAGATTTATTTGTTACTTTGGATCAGGAACTAGGTTTGGCTTATTAATAGTGACAGGAATGGTACAGAGCTGGAAAAGATCAGGAAGATGCTGTCAATTTTACTTTAAAATGAGAACCTGAAGCTTCTGTGTTTCCTCATATTCAATTAATATCTTAAGTGTTTTGGGGGAAAGTTGCTTTACTAAATGATTTTTTATGACTGTTGGTAGAGATTCTTTCTTAACTAAGTAGTGTAATATAGGACCATTTTTAACTTGACTTATTATTAGTTTATTGCCAATAAAAGAAGTTAATGGAAGTTATCTACACATGAAAAATATGTCTTACCATCAGGAAAACTGTACCAGAGCATTTCAAAAGATGCCATCCATTGTTGATAATACGTTTGCATGATATGAGCATGTGTGTAACTGCTTGTGAGTGTGGTGTCTTGTGGGTGTCTGTATGATGTCAGTATGTATGTGTGTGATTGTTCATGTAAGTGTAGTGTACCTGTGTGGTATGTGTCAGTTTATACGTAAGTGCATTGAGAATATGTGTGCGTATGAGAATCTATAAAAGTGCACTGAGCGTGGTGTGTCTGTGGGCACAGGTAAGCTTAAACAGCAGTTGATACTGACAGTAGAACACTTCTAACAAGCCAAGCAGGTAAGGCATTTGTTTGGCTCAGAAGGGGACAAAGAGTAGCCAGATCTATGTAATATTTAGCTAGCAACTTGCTTCTCATGAAGTCACTTAAACCATAGTCACATTCAGTGCTAATGACATTTTCCAGATGGTCTCCAGAAGCTGGAGCTGGCCTTCGCATCTGTTCCTCCTGTCCTGAGAGCCAAAGAAGACAAAAAGAGCCCCAAAAAATGTCCTTCTAGGTCTAGGCCGGCTACTATCTCTGCAAGAAATGGTACCAACCTTTACTTGTTCATTCAGGTCCATGACTTCTTCCACGCCCTGATTAAAACCTTCCCTATCCCACAATCCCCCACAGTGATATCTCCCTCAACTCAAGACCAACAGTTATTTATCAGGCATGATTGTACACACTTATAATCCCAGCTACTCAGGAGGTGAAAGTAGATTCTATTTGAAAAACAAATCAAAAAACTAAAGGACTGGGGGTGTGGCTTAAGTGGTAGAATGCTTGCCAACAATTACAAGAACTTGACCAACACATATCTTTTGGACTTACATATTCTGGCTGTGTGTTATCTGTATATCTACAAAGTCCCTTCTAGTACAGTTTTATGATTCAGTGGGGTTATATTCTCATTTAAGGTAAAAGTATAACAAAGGAAAAAAAGTGTCTCTTCCCTCTCTTTTATTTTTATTTTTTTATTTTTCACAAACTACTACAATGCCACACTCAGAATAGTTGCTTGAAAAGTCTTTGGTTAAGTGGAAGCTTTTGGTTTTTGCTTTTGCAGCTTTGGGATCCAACCCAGGGCCTTGCACAACTTAGGCAACTCCCCTTACCACTGAGCCCTTGGGTTTTTTGAGACAGGATCTCACCATGCAGCATAGGCTGTCCTTCAACTTGAGAAACTCCTGCTTCAGCCTCCCAAGTGCTGGGATCACAAGTCTGGCACCACCACACCCAGCTAAGTTTTATGGGTGTTTCTTACATTTAATCTTGCCATTTTTCAGTATGCTTAAAATTTTAATAAAAAGTTGGACAAAATAGTCTTTGATAAGGAAACTCCTGGAGATGCTGGGTATCTTTATTACTTTGATTGTGCTAATGGGGGTCACAATTGTTTTCATATATTCAAACTCAATTGTACATGCTACATATGTGTATTTCTTTGTATATCATTATTGTACCCCCCCAAAAAAACTGTTAAGAATCATCTTTGATAACACTTAAAGCAAGAGAATAGTATCTTCTCCCTCTGATATGGACCAGATACCTACTTAATCCTTCAAAAAAAGTAATGCACTTAGTTGCTTTGATCTCCATTGTACAGAGAAGAAATAGGAGCTTCAAAGTCACGTCCAAGATCACGCATGCGGAAGGTGGCATGTCCTCGATATGAGTCTACTCCTTTTGAGTTCAATAGCTTAATCCCTTTCCACAGAACATGTGGCATAAATGCTATTTCTCTCTGGGGTAAAGTTAGTGACTAATAAGTGAGCATTGACTTGAATCATATTAAAGTGAGTTAACTGTATGAACAGATAACATCACATTCCTGCCTACTGGGGTGATTATAATAACTACAGTAGTTAACTGGCATTGAGAAATTAACCATGTGCCTACCATTATGTCAACTAAGCCATTTTAAATACATCTCAATTAATGGTCACAACATTCCTTTGACCCAGCTATAATCATGATCTGCATTTTAAAGATGAGGAAGGTGAAATCCAAACAGTGTACAAAATAATTTCTCCAAGTCTTTTTTTTTCCCATCTGTTTTCTCTCTGTTGTACATGTTCAGAAAAATTCTACTGGTCTGTCCTCAAGTTCACTGATTCTGTCCTCTACCACTTCTACACGCCTACTGAGTCCATCCAGCAAAAGTTTTACTGTGGTCATTGACTTGCCAAAAATCCCTGGGTCCATTGCTTTGGGAAAAGAGGCTTTTCTCGAAGGTTTGAATGTGTGTCTCTATTGGTAGTTCTGATCTGAAAGCTTCTGCCATTCTTCACAAGATACACAGAAGGCAACAATGTCTTGCAGAAACTCACCAGGTATCATTCCCCAAGTCCTAGGTTTCTTGGAATTCTATTCCTCTACCTTTCAGAGACTTCCTGTGCTTGTTTCTTGTGCCAGGGATTAAGTCAGAGATGTTTAGTTATAAAGGGAAGGGTCTAGGAAGAATGAGGCTATTTTGTCTTCGTGGAACCAGAACTATCCAAGGTCTTATAAACTCAGATGGTGAGGCCGGAACTTGAACAAAAGAAGTCTAGTCACAGGAATTATTTTAATTGTTACAGTAACACTAGTAATAAAAATAATTATATGTACATTTGTTGCTGGCGCTGCCATCCATGAACAAGTTACTACAGACTAATGGCTTAAATAACGGACATTTATTTTACCACAGCTCTACATCCTAGAAGTAGAAAAATCAAGATGTCAACAGGGTTGGCTTTTCTGAGGCCTGTATTCTTGCCTTGAAAGTGGCTGGTTTCTCACTGTGTCTTCTCACAATCTCCCCTCTGTATGTATCTGAGTCCAAATTTTCCCTACTTATAGGACTAATCAGGCTGGATTAAGGCCCAGTATTTAAAATACCATCATTTTAAATTAATTATGTTTTTAAAGACCCTATATCCAAATACAATCACCTTCAAGGTAATGGGGGTTAGGACTTTAAGGTAATGGAGGACACAGTTCAGCAAATAGTAAGATGCTACACAGCAATAGAATATATATATATATTTAATAGCATGCTGCATAAAGGTAAGATACTGTAGGTGTATGGTATATATCAGATAAGAAAAATAGCCTGAATGTACAGAAGGGTCTTGGCCTTGGGGAAATTCACCAATTTGCACAACCATAATTAAAACCCATTTTCCTCATCAGTCTCTTTAATAATACTTAGGCACAGATTATAGCTGATTCCATAGATGGTAATGAAAGCAGTAATTGTTCTCTCTGAGCTACTCTGATTGAAGGACAGAAATTAATTGGAAATATTCCTCTATTCCTAAAAATCCTTGCTGTGGCTTTTCTTCTCTCCTAGGAAAGGAACCTGTTGGAGACAATCAGTGCTTCTCAGCTGCCTGTCACTGGACCTGTGAGTTCAGCCTAGGTTCTGGTGCCCCATTTCTAGCTACTCCAAAAACTAGGCACCTGATCTACAGCAACTCCCAAGAACATGGAAGATCTTAGCATAGTGTTATTTTTAGAAATTAAAAAATCAACTATATAGAAAAAACTGTATAGATGCAATAAACTACACCAACAGAAAAGCAAGAGAGTGGTGAGGGGATTCAGAGTGATGTTTACCTCTTGTGGAGAAACACCCAGTCACTGATGTAGAAATAGAGACATGCAACAGGTTTGATTTAGTCACCATCGGAATATCAGCTTTGGTTTGGGTGGTGAGTTCAAAGGTAATCATTGCATTATTTAAACTCAAAATAAAATATCTGGGCCAGGTGTGGTGGCATATGCCTATAATTCCAGATACTTGGGAGGCAGAGATGAGAGTTCTGTGAGTTGAGGCCATGATGGGCAAAATAATTTAGTGAGACCCTAAATCAAAAAAACAAACTGAACATGGCAGTTTTGTTCCTGCAATCCCAGCTAATCAGGAGACAGACGTAGGACAGCAGCCCCAGGCTAAAGCATGAGACTATCTGAAAAATAAACTGATGGAAAAAGGACTGGAAGTGTGGCTCAAAAGGTAGCATGCTTAAGCATGAGACCTTGAGCTCAAACCCCAGCAATACACAAAAATAAATAAATTAAATATCTAATTAAGTAAATGAAAGCAGGGCAAAGCGGTTCATTAATAGTGTCCTTAGTCTTCAATTAGCTGTTTTAGAGTTATTTATTACTTCTTTCTCCCTCTCCTATTCTTTCAATTAATGTACTTCTGAAAGTATATAGTTTTCCTATTTAAAAAAATTTAGTTTCGAATGTGAGATATGTCCTCAACACTTTTTAACCTGAGGAATTTTCCAGACACTCCAACCCTAACCTCAGAGGTTCTGATTCATGAGCTAGAAATTTCTATTTTATACTGAACTCCAAAGCAATCTCTTAAGAAGTCATCTTGCCTTCAATGACCTGGTAACTTAGTGCCTCTTACACATTAGAACTACACTCATCCTCTAAAAGTTCACTTTTGTGATACTGATCTTTCTTCAAAAATCTTCACTTTTTTCTCTTGCCTACCAAATCTAAATCCCTAAATCCCCTGCCCATCTTTCAAAGTCCTCCACAATCTGGCATCACTCTAATTATCCTAATTTACCTTGCACATCTCTTGTAGGCATATCTAAATATAATCAGACCATTTCCCCTGCTGTTAAGTGGGAAGCTCACCAGCCTCTCTGCCTATTTCTCAAGAAACACTTCTCTAAAGAACCTCCTCTCTCCCCTGTATCTCTCCAGATCCAGCAAAATCCCTTCAGGCCAAATTCATAGCTTTCCCTACTGCATAAGCCTTGTCTGGCTTCGCTGGCACACATGAAATTATTGCTAGAATTCTTTACTTCTCTCTTTAGAGACAATAAACCTTCATGTGCTGGAAATTATTTTTTCTTCCTACTCATACATTTATAATTTAGATTATGTTGAAATCTATGGGCATTAAAGGTATCGCTAGCTTGGTTCGTTTTTCTAGGAATCACCTTAGGCTTTACCCCAAAGCTAGTACCTGACCGCCCTATTGGCAATACATGCCTACCACTGATTCTATTCTACTGGGCAGGGGTGCCTCTTTAACCCAAGTGAGACCAATGAGGTTCTTCCCCAGGAATTTTTGACACAGTTCCCATATAGCTGAGGAAATTAAAAATAAAAAGTTGGAAAACAGAGAAACAGAAAAGACTGCTTTCAGCTGCACAGAAGCAAGTGGAATCAAGGACTGGAGAAAGTTCTAGTGGTGGCTGTATTCCTGAGTTCTGACTAAATTCTTATCCTTATGATTAGTGAGGTATTGGTGAATATATTTCCCCTGTTCAGTTTAGCAATTTTAATAGGGTTTTCATTACTTTCATCCAAAAGGATCAATCTTCTTCATGATCCACTGACCATAGGGCGGATGCCTGCCCAGTATTCTCCAACTTCTCCCTCCCCTAACCTGCCAGGCACAGAAGGTATACTCCAGCATCCAGGAGAACAACTAATATTTGACCACTATTGCGCTCCATAGACACCTTTGGGGAAAATGGATACTCAGCCGTTGCTCAAGCACACTCACTTTGACATCCCCGATTCTCCCTGTGCTTCTGGAATGGACACTCCCAATACCGCTCAACCATACTTCCTGGTCTTAGGATCCTCATTGATTAATTAAATGAAAGAAGTGCAAAGTTATATTTTAATGCATTCTATCATGCTTAGCAAAATGAAGGAAGCATTAAGCTCTATTCTTATCCGAGGGAATTCATATTTCTATGCTTCAGAGAATGAACTATCTCCTTAATATCTCATTCCAAAAACAAAGCATTCAAACACATATCAGGTCACTTGCTGCTTTGGCTATTTTTACTTCAAATCTGCACATTTATAGAGCATATTTCCTTATTCCTTAAGGGTGGATTTCATGAAGCAGTGAGAATTCTGAGCACATTTTACATATCTAAAATAAATTAGTTAATTATTTACTCTGTGACCAATGCAAGGCTTTTGCATTGCCTCCAACCTGGGTTTCATAGATAACATTGTGGCTGGTGTCCCAAGCTATACTGTGACCATAAAGAAATGTTTCCAGTTACTTTGCACTGAATCTACAAAGTGCACATATTTTTGTTCGTCAAGCATGCAAGCCTTTTAAAAACTCCCTCTTTGTCAGTGTTATGAATTCTATGGTACTAATGGTATTTTACCACACAAAATAAACAGTTAGTTGTGGTAAATGGCAAGCCAAGGGATACTGCAGGACCCATGGAAAAACTAGAACAATAGAAGGTCAAAAGCTGATCTCTTGGACACCCCTGGGGTCTCTCCCCATGGACCAATTAAACAGCACATTCAGATATTGGCAGTCCTTCTTACTTTCAGAACCTTAGGCCCAATTACAAGGCTCCAAACAGCTCCACTTTAAAGCTAAAATGACTTGCAACCAATGTTTTCATTGCACAGTACTTGTTCCTCTTTGTTAAACAAAAGTTCACAGAGAAGAACTGAAACTGAGGAGGATGAAAAGGAAAACACGCATGCAAAAATGCTCTAACTCACAAAGCCAATTGCAAATTAAAGAATAAGCAGCAGTCTTTGGACTTCAGCTCTTATTCTTTTGGATTCAATGCCAAATGTGTATTTAGAGACACCATGAAATATCACCAATTTAGAACTGGAAGAGCTATTCTGCAATAGGGTTTGTTGAATAATAAACCTAATTCAGTTACTAAAGACAAAAAAAAAAAAAAAAAAACCTTCCGGCCAATCTATTTTGCTTTATTAAGGAACAAGTCAC
This sequence comes from Castor canadensis, assembly GCF_047511655.1. Lineage (NCBI taxonomy): Eukaryota > Metazoa > Chordata > Mammalia > Rodentia > Castoridae > Castor > Castor canadensis. Next base: position 32,517,976 of record NC_133395.1, on the reverse strand, counting down.
ATCAACTAGCAGAGACCATTTTCATTGCTTAAAGCTCAACCATTAAAAATATTCAGAGTTGAAGATGACAAACATACCTCAAAATTTAATATAGATGCACATGAATCCTCAAGCTTTATCTCATCATTGTCTCAGGGAAGGCTGTGTTCAAGATTTGGTAAAGAAAAAAGATGTCCACCTTTATTGATATGATATGCATCTTCTAAATGATTTTCTATTCAGAGTTCTGACTTCAGTGATTTAAAAACTACATTGGATAAAAAAGGAAAAAGAACTCAAGACGCAGAGAGTGGTGCATACTAACTGTTGTAGAAACTTTACACTCAGCTGATTTTGATGGGGAAGAAGGGATTTTGCCCTCCAGAGATCATTTGGCAATATCTGCAGACATTGTTGGTTGTCACTATTAGGATGAAGAGTACCATTGTTGTCTAGTGGGTCAGGCCAGAGATTTGGTTAAATAGCCTCAGAACAAGGTTCCACAACCAAGAATTACCAGACCAAAATGTCAATAGACTGGAGTTTGAGCAACCCTGCTTTATACATTTGCATGAATTAAATATCAGATCCTTTTAAAAGTTCAGCTAACTAAAAGCAGGTTTCAGTAAGGTTTTATCTCATCTGAGCAAGGTGTCCAGGGTGAGAAGGAATTAAGAAAGGGGCAGGGGGTCCCTCGGGGGAAGAAAAGAAAACTGAAAAGGCAGTAACTGGAGTTGATCACCAGCCTTTGCTACATTTCAAGTGGGCTAAAAACCAATTACCTACCAGAGCATTATCAATTATCAGCCTTATTACTTTCTCTTTGTCCTAAAAGATGACTTGGCTCCAATCTCTTGTAATAGATGTTAAAAATCTCCATTAATTTTTTCTTTACATAAAGGAACAACATTCTTTTCTTTCTCATTCACCATCTTTGGGTTTCTTTCTGGACATATGCATCCTAAATTCAGCTTTTGATATTTAAGACATAAAACAGGCCTCACTATAAAAGCCTTTGTGTATGATATTTTGAGGTCAATTTCACATTATTCATCAAAAATTCTATATTTTTTTTGCCCATGAAACAGCACTGTGAGAGAGATATCAGCCAACTTTACAGAGAATTCACATGATATAGGTAGTCCCATCTCTCTTCAGTTCCTTTAAAGTATGGATATAAATCTCAGTCTTTCACACCAGCCTTTCCCATCTCATTTCCTTAGCAGTTTCTTACATGTTGTCCCCAAAAGTCATTTGGTCAAATAAGGTAATAAGTTGTACTAAAATGACCATATGCTGGCTATGACCTTGGTATAGTGCTAACTGCATTTAGTATTTACTTTCTACAATAACCCTATAAGGCAGGACTCATTATTTCCACTGTACACAGAGGATTCTTATTGTGTAGGAAAATTACTTGCTCTAGGATTGCAGCTAATAGTGAGCCAGGTATCTGAGTCCAGTCTGTCTTGTGTTCAAACATGGTGCTCTACTACTGGGTTCTACTACTACTGGGTTAAGAAGAGTTAATTAAAGATTCTTTGTTTTGGTGGTATTGGGGTTTGAACTCAGGACCTTGTACTTTCTACCCAGTCACTCAACCACTTGAGCCATACCACAAGCCCTTTTTGCTTCAGTTAGTTTTGGAATAGGGTGTCACTTTTTTCCAGACTGGCCTGGACCACAATCTACCTATTTATGCTTCCTTTGCAGTTGAGAAGATAGATGCCCACCGTCACACTCAGCCATTGGTTGAGATGGGGTCTTAATAAGTTTTAGCTTGGGCTGATCATGAGCCTCATTCCTCCAGATTTCCACCTCCTGAGTAGCTAGGATTATAGGCATGAGCCACTACTCCAAGCTATTAGGGGTTCTTTACTGCATCATTTCTTGGATTTTGTCTTAGTCTCTCCCTATTGCTATAACAAAATACCTTAGACTGACTAATTTATAAATATACATTAGACTGACTAATTTATAAATAAGAAAAATTTCTTTCTTACAACTCTGGAAGCTGAGAAGTCCCAGATCATGGTACCAGTGGACTCAGAATCTGGTGAGGTCTACTCCACAAATGGCATTTTTCTCAAGGCATCTTACACCTGGCAGAAAATGTGGAAGAATGTTGTGATAGCCCATGACAGAAGAGAAAGAAAAGTCCTTCCTACCTCTTTTTTTAAACTCATTAATCCTATTTGTGAGGCTCCACCCTCTTACCTTAATCACTTTCTAAAGGCCCCATAGTAATACTATTACATTAGTGACTAAGTTTCAATGTATGAATTTGGGATGCACATCCAGGCTACAGCACCCTTTAAGAGGCCGTCTCTAATTCTAAACTTCAAACTTGTTTTCCAAACTTATTCGTCCTGTGCACCCTTTCTACTATGAAGCATCCTTCGTGGTCCGTGGTCCACAAGACCTGTTCAGAACCATACCATGTTCACATGAAAGAACATAGAAGAACATCTGGAGAGTACCTAACACTTGCTAGTTGTTCACTAAGTAACCTGAACTGGAGCAAACAGGATCACCCCAGAAGAGCCTTGTGAAGCAGTACGAGGGCCACTAGGCTAATGAGAAGGCACGTGGCTGGAGAAAGAAGGTGAAAGAGTGTAAGGCCTTTTCTCCTGTCTCTTTTAGAATCTAAACCAAGTGCATTTTCTCTCTGTAAGCCTTGTGTTGAAGCTTTTACCAATGAACAGCTGGAGAGTATTAAAAGCTGTGTGAATACTTTCTTTCCTGCTAGAACAAAGGCATTAAAATAAATTGCCAAAGGAAGTTTGTGACTTACAAAGTGACCTGCATTATGAGCATTTTGGTCTGATGTAGGATTTGTTCCTAAAGACCAAAAATGAAATGTTTCTGGTAAATGAATTTCCACATTTCCATAATAACATCATTAGCCTGTTTTGCTTTTCAAAACTTTCCTGTGTGTTCCTTGGTTTTATGATCAATATTTAATTGGGAGCATAACTCTGGAAAAAATCAGAGTCTGGAAAATAAGACAATGCCAAGTTAAAAGCGTTGTATCCCACAGGTCTCATATACTTCAGGGAAGTCAAAAGGAGAAATAGCAAAATAAAACCAGATGTGAATTTGATATAATTATACCATCCCTTCCAATATGAAGAGCACATTCAAATTCACAGTTTTTCTTCTTAGAATCAGTTACATCACTGAATTCTTTCAAATAAATGAAACACTGAGCAGCACTTGCCTGAAAGAATTACATGAAGCTCACACATGAATTTTAAAAACGCATTTGCATTTGAATGATGCAAATTATAATTTAGTATAATAAAGTCCATACTAAGGGGAAGGAGAAATTATGTGAAAAATCCAACTTTCAATCAAATCTACTCCTAGTTCTAATCCTAACATGCTAACTTGGATCCACATGTTCCATCAGAAGTGCTTTTTGGTAAAATAAATTATATCATTCCTGATCCTGCTACACCTGCCTAGCTGTAGAGAATCAAATGTAAACCATTTGGTTATTTCCATTTAACACATTTTCAAAGGTTTCCATGAATGATGGATGCCTTTGTCTAAGTCTTCTTTGATACAGCAGGTATGGTATTATGGTGCCATAATAGTAAACATCACTAGTATATATTCAGGTTCTGATTATCAATTAGCACAAAAACAAGTCAGAATTATGAAAAATCAAATCTTTGCTGGAAAAAATAGTACTTACAATTTTACAATCTGACTACAAACAACTATAAACATGTATCTTTTTTCAAACACAAATAGGGTAACTGTGCAATCAAAGTTGAACATTGGATTCGTGTAATTTCTAGTCCTGAATATTACCACATAGGGAGAAGGGGACTAAACTATCTTAATTTGGGGAAAACCTAGATGGAAAATACATCTCTCCTCATTGCACATGTTCTCTATCACTATACCATAGTGCTTACTGTCCCCTTGAAGCTAAGCTTAAATTTTTCAAAACACTTTCACAAAATCACAGGCTCTTAGAAGTCAAAGAATCTCAGAAATCATCTAGTAGCCCCACCACCTAGCTTTCTCCAATCAGGAATTACTTTTCTATTACTTCTATCTTCTTTGTCCCTCAGTATCCCTTCCTTCCCCCACCCAGACAGTCCCATTATTATTATCATCATGGTAGTGTCATCATCATTTTAGGTCTAGGGTCCACAAATGAGTGAGAACATGTGATACTTGGCCTTTTGAGCTTGGTCTCTATTTCTCAGGATGGTGATCTCCAGTTGCATCAATTCTCTTGCAAATGGCAGACCAATGGGAAGTAAGCTCTCTTTAATGAGGATGCAGCTAGAGGCACATCAAGGTAGTTGCATCTTCTCTGTGTAATTCTACTCTTAGAAAGTGCCTCCATTGCGCAAACTAGAATCAGCTTCCACACAGCTCTTCAGCTTATTCAGAAACAGCACAAACTTTCTACTCCCTCTTACAAAAGACTGAAAAGTGAATTGTGACACTCCCAAAAGGATCTGCTTCCTGATAGCATCCTCTCTACCATTCTTTATGCAACAGGGCATGGAGAATCCAGCATCCTTCTTTCCTGTGACACTCCTTCACAACCTCTTCTTCCTCTACCAACCCTCTTATTGCTTGTGTTTTCTCATTTTTCTCCCTATCTTTTCTTCTCTTCTCTAGCCACACAGTCTCCACCATCCACAGATGCAAGCCTACCAACTCCTAATCTCTAATGAAGATTTCTCTCTGAGCTCCATAGCTAACCAAACCAACCATGAGCATGTATCAAAGGCATTTTTCCTCTGTACTCTCTATCTCAGGTAATGATAATTATCATCAAAGAAGAAGGATATTCTGTGTCATAATTCATTCTCTTTCCCCTTTAATACATTATTTTTTCAAAAAATCTACTTCCTGGAATATTCCTGAACTCTGTTCTCCCTTCCCCATATCCATACATTTGCCCCCACTCAGGCCATTCCTACTTCTTCCAGGGACTGTTGTAACTCTCAGTTTAGGCTCCCTCACTCCAGTCTCATCCCAACTCCCTCACTGCAGTCAGAGCCATCTTCCTAAAACATAAACATATTCCTGTCACATCCATTTTAATCACATTCAAAGAAACTGTTCCTTATTAATTGCCCTTTCCTATCATGTAAAATGCATTCATACTAGCCATGTTTTGCAGACAAACATATACAAATAAATTATATTCCTTTTCAAGAGAAGTTTGAGCTAAATAAAAGAAGTAGTAGGCAGAAAGGAAGAACTGTAGCTTCACAAAACATTTCAATACAGCACTCTGTTCTGGGTGGTTAAATGACAGTGTAAAATAAAGATATAAAAGGTCCCATAGCAATGCTTATCTTCTTAATCCAACCCTTCATACTTCAGTAAAATCAAAGGACATGTGCTGAGATGCCTTTCAGTTTTTCAGAAAGAAATTTATCTTCTATTTCCACCATCATTAATAACTCCATGATATTTTTGTGGCTGTCTACCCACTCAGATGATTAGGGTTTCTGCTAGTGTTTTTTGGTTAGAATAAATGTACATATGTTAATAAAAAGGAGAGAGAGAAAGAATAGATGCATTGGAGAAAGAAGGTTGAAAAGAATTGTGATTCAGTAACAGAAACAAACTCTTTATAATGTTTTTGTGAGACCAGGTAATTTCTGTATTATATGAATTGTCTCTATTATGAACAACACAGCACTGGAGAAGGAAATGGGTCCCATTCATCTTCAGTCACTTTTATAGAACAAATCAGAGTAATTCAATAATATACATATTTTTATTCTCCTAAAATAAACTCTTCCTTTATTGAATCTTGTAGTTTTCAATAAATACACAGTAAAAGTCACTTTTGAGTTTCTTAACAAGTTTCAAGCTAAATATTTCAGATTTATTAACTTGTCTAAATTTTACTTAGAAAAATATTTGAAATGATGTACATAGCAGCAGGATATCTTAAATTTTCAAATACTCTTGATTTGTTTTTGACAAAATCCACAATACATTCTGATTTGCAGTGGAGTAAAATTAAAGGGAAAGTTTCTTTAAAATTTTTATATTTAACTTACAAGAGTAAAAACTCTTAAAAAAAAAAAAAAAACCACTAACTCATGAGCAACAAATTGAAACCAGAATTTTGGACCCAAGGCTCAAACTCCTGAGATTCCATATGCCAGGTCCAGCCACTCACTCCTCAGTGCCAAAGAAAGAGGTATGGTGAAGGCAGAGAGAAAGGCTTATTACACAGCTTTGGACAGGCCATGGGAAGAGGCAGAGCAAGCACTCAGTTCATCTTCAACTGTCTTCCGAAGTACAAACATGAGCTGTAAGTTTAAGTAGACAAAAGAACAGGAAACAGGGGTCAAAGATATGCACGATTAAACAGTCCCAGTGACAGGTGTGTTCTGGTTGACCATTATCTCAATTAAATGATTTTGGAAGAGTACCAGAGCTGTTGTCTGGAGCCAGGTGGTCCTTCCAAAGGAAGATCTACTGTTGGGTGTCCTTTCTGTCCCTTAACTTGAAGATGTTATCTATCTTTCCTCGAATCCAAGGAGATTGCAAACTGACTGCAAAGAGAATGGCTTAGAGCAAAGACAGACACAAAATGAAGGCAGGAATGTCAAACTTCTCCTGTTTTTAGTTGTGTGCCCAAGTAAGGAGTCAGTCATTTTCAGCAAAAACAGTTTGAGCACCTCTTACAAAATGATTCCAATTAGGTTACAAACCTGAAGTCTGAATTCTGTCATATCACATACACTAGAAACACAAAATGCTGTTCTTGCATATTTATAGTGTGAATGTGTGAAACAGTTTCCTTCTCTTCCTCCAAAACTGGAACTGGTTGGCTCAGATTTGCCTTTTTCAATGTCCTTTCATTCTTGGAAACTTACCAAGATGCTGGTGCAATCTGCAAAGCTACAATTCAGTGTTGCCACAGTCCCTGCATAAATTTATCATTATAAAAGACATGGTTCTATTAACAAATATTATCTGACTTTAGTCTTTATACTTGTATAAAAAGTCCAGCAGAACACACATTTTTCTGGTCATATCATAAGTCCAGGGTATTCAGAAGAGGAATATGTTCATGGCCAGGTAATTGCCCTATTTTTTTCAGACCTACATAATTTTGATTTGGGTCAAAATTATACAGAAAAATATAGTTGGATTCTGTTTAAAAAAATAATAATTTTTCTAACTTTAATGCTAACTCTGCCAGAAAATGAGTTTTTTTCCTTGCAGGAATTTATAGACTATTTCAGATACAATAGAAAACTTGAAAAGAATGGAATGGGAAAGAAAGGGAAGAGCATTCCTAAACATGACATTTGAACATCAGTACCTACCTAAGCGCAAACAGATGAAGCAGTATCTGTTTATGGTGGATAAAGAAAAAAAAAAAAAAAGAATCGTGAGTGAAAAAATAAAAGCACTCTGGGAAGACAAAACAAACAAAAGATTAACTTCTGAAATGCTAATAAGATAGGGGAGGAAATTATAAGAAAATCAGACCATTTCTCCAGACTGAAAAGAAGAGATAACAATGAATTAAATCCAAGAATTTTTGTATATGTTGCCTTTATGAAACTCTATATACATTTCATCATATTTTAATGCATATGGGATACAAGTATTTTAAAGACCTCAAAACATTCACTAATTGTGGAAAATTCATTTAACTTTACCCTTTTAACAGGACCTGTAACTCACTGATTAAGAATTCATTTCTCTATTTTAAGGGTCTAATACTAGATATGTCAACCCAGGGCTATTGAGAGCATTAACTGAAAATGTCAAAAGTGTAATTCTTCATTACAGCAGAAAAAGAATTATAAAAATTAGACCCTTCAATTACAAATGACATTTACCACTCTAATCAAGGTTAGTCTTACATTTGGCTAAGGTCAGAGGTTGAATAAGAATGATACCTTCTACCAAAATAACTCTGGCTCAGGTCCAATATTGAGTTTTGTGTCTACTTATAAGAAATATTTAACTTTCTTGGTTCTGAGTTATGGTAGCCATAACAATAGCCTTACTTCATTGAGAGTTTTCTATACACCAGACACTGGGTTCAACTATTGGTAATTGACAAAAAGGAGCCCTTAAACATGGACACAAAAATTCATGGACTTGGCTCTTGGAAAAAGTACCTAACCTTGCTAAACCCCAGTTTTCTCAAGTGTAAAATGCATATAACAATACAACATCATTGGACCATGCTCCATGGCTCATTCCTTGTAGTGAACAGGCCCACAAAAGCAAAGCATGCACTCAATTGCTGCTCAAGTGTGTCACATTTGGCCAGCAACACACGAGAGGGAGGACCCAGAGACACAAGTTCAGTTCACACATTTGTTGAGGGAATTGTTACACATAAGTGCTCACCAAATAGGAGAAGGGGTCCTCAGCAGAAGTGTCACCAACTGAAATCAGGCTCTGGTGAAAGCGAGGAGGACAGCTCACTGGTGGTGGCCTCCCTGTAGCACTAGGTCCACAGTAAGGCTGTCAGGGGAAAGGCCACCATGGTAACTGGACTCGGGAGCCGGGCATCTGACCCACTACAAGCAGGTGGCCAGAGTTAGAAGGTACTGGTCATGGAGGATCAGAGTTACCACATGGGAGATCAAGAATGACCAAGGAAGATCGCCCGCCAGAGTGGCAAGGAATCTGGCAAGGAGAGGCACACAGGAACGGTCCCTTGATGCTAGAGGATGCTGCTTGAGTGCAGAGGATACGGAGAAGTATCTCTGGTGGTTGAGTCCAGCTGGTCAGTTTTTATAGTGTCAACCGAGCGTGTGCTTCTTGGGCAAAACATCTCCAAAGCAAGACCAGCATGGTGGCACACACCTGTCATCCCAGCTACATGGGAAGCCATAGTTAGAAACATTGTGGTCAGAGGCCAGCCAGCCCTGGGTGAAAAGTCAGACCCTATCTGAAAAATAATCTGAAGTAAAAAGGGCTGGAGATGTAGCTCAAATAGTAGAGCACAAGCACAAGGCCCTGAGCTCAAACCCCAGTACTGCCATCATCATCATCATCATAATAATAATATAATCAATAATCATAATCATCTGTTATCATAGGTTGTTGTAAAAAACAAAAAAAAGATGAGGAAGAAAAGATAAGCAGTTTTCCCAAGATCGCACACAGCTAGAGTATGGAAGAACAAGATTCAGTTCTTCAAATTCCAAACTCTGAAGCATAACCTCTGAGGATGACTAGGATGCAAGCAGATACACAATACCAAAAAGAAAAAAGGATAATGCAGACACAAGCAGTGCTCTGATTCCTGGGAGGACACCATGTTTGACTCTCAGAATGTAAGGAAATTATAATATGACAAGTTGTTCATCTGGACATCATAGCAGGTGATAAAACATTTCTAACCAACTGTGAAACTCAAAAAGAAAAGTTCAATGAAGCCATAAATTCCAAGAAATTCTATATAACACTACATTTCATGATAGAAGATAAAGGCACATTGCAGGAAAGTTGAAATGTGTTACCTTGTTCCATAGTTGTGAGCTCCAGAGGGAAAAAAGCCCATTCATTTTAGTGACTACTCTAATTAACCACCTGACACATGCTGAGTTAACACTCAGTGAGTATTTCTTTTTCTTTCTTTCTGTTTTTGGGCAGTACTGGGGGGTTGAACTCAGGGCCTCATGCTTGCTAGGCAGGTGCTGTACCAATTGAGCCACTCTACCTCGACAACTATATAGAGAGAGTAGAATAGAATAGAATAGAATAGAATAGAATAGAATAGAATAGAATAGAATAGAATAGAATAGGAGAATCGGTTTGCCACTGTGATCTTCATCCACAACTCAGAAATGTTTGACTCTTATCTGTTTCTCCTGAACTCTCAACATGCAGCAATGCTCAACATAATATGTATTTAGGTCTTGCCCATAGGAAACATCTGCAAAGTAAATATGCAAAGCTACATAGATTAGACATATAAACTCAAGAAAAATATAAACGTTCCATATTAAGAGGGTATGGATTATTTTAAATGACTCTGGTTAATATATAAGATAGTCCATGTTGGTTAAGGGATGTGATACTATATAATACTGACCCAGATTTAATAGACTTTCCACCTTCATTGTATCATCCAGAAACAATCTCATAGAAATTTTTCTTTGTAAGAAGTTTACTGGAGTCAGCACTATAATCAAACCATGTCCTCTAGGATTCTTTTTTCACTGCAAAGAACATCAATGACCTTTAAGAGCAATTTTAACTCTTCTCGAATTCTTAATTACACACTCACACAAAATCCTCCGGAAAGTCAATCTTCCCAGTGGAGAAGTCAAATGGCTAGAGCTCTGAATTCATAGCAAACATTTCCTTTGCAGGTATCTCTTCCCACTTTTCCCCTAATCATGCAGATGACAGGATGGTAGATGGTACTGAGAATATGTGACTTTAAAAGTGACTCCAGCCCAAAGAAGCCTAGAGTGGATGGGTTCAACTTACTCTTTTTGATGAAGAAATGCTTTCTTTCCATAATGTTCAGGGGATTTTCTTTTTCTCCAACTAACTCATTCAGTTGCCACTTTTACAGCTGCTTTTCCACCTCATCAGGACCTCAATCGCTTCAGTTTCTACTTCTCCTATTTCTTTCCCCACTCAACAGGGACTTCATGGTCCATTTCTTTGGGTATCTCTTGCCAGTTCTTTGCCCTGATACCTTTCTGTCACACCTTTTTGGAAAAATCCATTCCTACATCAGTTTGCCTTTTCCATGTGTAGAAATGGGTAACCACATACTGGTGTATTTAACCAGGTAAGTACTTAGATTTGTGTCTCTATAAATCATTTTATTATTTAAGCTCAACTGGCAACACTGTTCAGTCACCTCTTTTGTTTCTAACTAAACAGTGATATTTCAGACTTTCACTTTTCTCTGATCTGCTACTGAACTCTCAAAAGTAACCTAATGCAACAAAAATGAATATAGAATTTTAAACCTGTTGAAATCACCATAAGAAGGGTACTAAGGTAAAAAGGAGAAAAATAGAGGGACTGACCCAATTTCAGTTATAATATATATATATATATATATATACACGTACATATGTACAAATACATGTATATGGAAATGTCCCCTGTATAGCTATCTTAAACAAACAAAAATGTCATTTTTTTTCACAAAATCAGAGAACAGGAGGGCAGAACAGAGTGGTTGGGACCAATGGGAAGGGGAAGGATGTGAGGAAAGGGTGTAAGAGGGTGAATACGTGCAAATACTGTGTACACATGTATGTAAATGGAAAAGTAAGGCATGTTGAAACTATTCCAGGAATGAGTGGAGGGGAAAAAGGAAAATGATGGAGGAGGTGAATTCAAGTATGATATATTTGATGTATTGTAAGAACTTTTATAAATGCCACAATGTACCTCCAGCACAACAATGAAAAAAAAATTTAAGTAATCTAACTATAGAAGTTATCAGAGAGCTATTCCAGGTTCCTTCCACAAAACCAACTCATTTACTTTTTTCTTCCTATTATAAAAGCAAGTATATTGTAGTATTTTCTATATTTCAGGTATGATAATAAATGCCTTATTTAACAAATATTTGACACTTACTAGATTTCAGACATAGTCACATGGATTACTTTATCTCCAAAACACACCATACAACCTTAAGAGAGTCATATTATCACCTATATATTATAGATGAATAAACTAAAGCACAACAAGGTTAGGCAAATGATCCAAGATCATTATATAAGCCATTTCAAAAACTACATGCTCTTAACCATGCTACTATGTGGCTTTTCATCAGTTTACATAAATCATGCATTATATACAGTGTCTTAATTTGTGAGCAAAACAAAATAACACCATAAAGCAGGAATTCTCATTTTTACCAGTTTGCACATAAGGAACCCAAGACACAGAGGGTTCCATAGTTGGCCCAAGGTCTTGCATCTGGACAGAAGCAAAACTGGAATTTGAACCAAGGCAATCAGTTTGTAGAGCCTAAGCCTTGACCTCTGGGTTGCTGATACTTCACCTCAGGTTAATCCTCTGTGTTCTGCATTCCAACCCACCCTGCCTTCTCAAGAACCTCTTTTCTACAGCCTCAGCATATGTGTCTATTAATATTTAATAGGCACAAATTTTCCCACCTTAGAAACAGCTGTTTCTGCTGGTTTAATTTTCATAACCTCTTAGGGACAGGGCTCATGACTGGTTTCTTTACCATTTCTGGGGTGCTTATTGAAATTCTGTAGAGTAAAGAATTGAGGAGGGGGGATCTTTGGAGAACAGGAGAAATAAGAAAGCTAGCAACATGACCCAGCAAAGTTCACCCCAGTGACTGTAAAATATCTAACACATGAACCCCATAAAAAATTAAAAACTAACTTTGGGTTAGAGAAGGGCAGTATAAAATCAGAAATCCCCCTTTCCTTCTGGGAAATCAACAAAAAGTACCAGTAAAATAAGAAACAAAAGGAAATTTCATCTTCAGTAACAATAGTAAATAGCTAAGACCAAATGAAATGCAAATGAACATATTCCAAAAGCAGAGGAATAGTGACAAAAGACAACAAAATGGACTTCCTCAAGATGAAGGGAACAAAATGTTCATGAAGGGAATAAAATGTTCTTTTATTTCCAGTGGAATAGAGATGCACAAGATGACCAAAGTTTCTCTATACCTGTCATCATCTCAAAAAAGGCAAGAACTAAATTAATAGTTCAAGTAAGCCATGTTCATGCATCCTTTATTTCAAAAAAAGAATCATGAAATTATGAAGACAAACAAAAACTGAAACAGCTTACCTGTTTTGAACCAGAGTAAAAGCAAAATAAATTACACACACAAAAAAAAATTTAAATAATAAGGAAAATTCTAGCCAGTCTTCCTAAAACACTGGTCCTGGAAAATCCCATCTCCTTCAACACAAGAAATACTCTAAAGGGACTATAAACTTCTAAGAGATAGGCTCAGAGGTAATGTAATATGCTTTATGATCTACACACAAGAAGGCATACATTCAAAAAATGGCTTCAAAACAATAATAGGATAAAGCCTGGAAAACTGATAACAGAAAAAGAATAGTTACCAGTAAATGGAAGTCATGGATGATATAAAAATTAAGGACAAATGTTTTGTCACAAAACATAATGCTTTATCAAGTGAGAGCAGTAAGCAGAGATTCAAGAAGAAATGAGTGAAACAATTGTAGGTAATGGAGCATTGACCTCTGGATTATTATTGCATGTCAGGAAAAATAAAGGGAAAACACGAACACCATAATAAAAGTAAAGGTAAAACTCTAATTGCACAAGAACAAGCAGACATAGCAACAAAACAATAAGAGATATAATACATAGAAATCAAAATGAATCAAAACCAAATAAAAATAAAATGCTAAAAAGTTAGAGAGAAAACGAATGATATGGAAGACAGATGATAAGGGACATTGAAATGATCTGTTTTTGTTCTCTCAAAATCCACATGATAATGTTCTAACTCCCAAGGAAGTGATGTTAGGAGGACGGGCCTTTGGGAGATGATTAAGTCATGAGAGTGAAGCCCTCCTGAATTGGATTTCTCTATAAATGAGGGTCTAGACAATGAAAAGAAAAAACAGCCATCTGTAAACCAGAGTGCAGCCCTTACCAAACACTGTCTCTGGTCTTCAACCAGAGTTGCAACAAGTAAATCTGTGCTGTTTATAAGCTACCCCATTTTTGCTATTTTGTTATAGCAGTGGAGACAAAGAGATAAGGTCAGTTCAAAAAGAATTAACTTAGAATGTAACACACATGTACATGAAAGCAGTGCTGGGAATCTCCCTGTATAGCTATCCTTATCTCAACAAGCAAAAACCCTTTGTCCTTCTTATTGTTGTTTATACTCTCTCTTCAACAAAATTAGAGATAAGGGCAAAACAGTTTCTGCCTGGAAGCAAGGCGTGGGGGGGAATAGGAGAGGGGCAGGGAGCAGCGGGGAGAAATGACCCAAACATTGTATGCACATATGAATAAATGAAAAAAAAAGGTGTTATCGTCAGTAACAGTGACCAATTGTAAGCAATTAATAAAAATCAGGGATGTAAATTCAAAAAAAAAGGCAGAGATCCAACATACAAATAATTGGAGGCCCTGACAAAAATCTAAATGACAGAACAGGAGTTTAAGATACACCTTAAGAAGATTTTTTCTGAGATAAAAGATTTGAATATACACACTAAATACCAGGATTTCTGTTTCCATTATTGAGAGAAAAAATCAGGTAACAAAATACTAATTATATACTACCATTTGTTAAGGAAAGATGTGGTAAACACATACATATAAGTTTAAATTTAGATATAAATATAGACTCAGATGCCTTCTGTGTGCTTTTATAAAAGATCTCAAAGAAAGATACCCACAGAAACTGCTGACTTTGGTTGTCCCTATGGAACAGAGAAGGTAGACAATGTAATGACTAGGATAAGAAAGAGGCTTTATAGCACCTAACCATTTTGTGTTTCTTTAATTTGAAACTATATGAGTAGTATTACATATTCAAAATTAAGTAAGAAATAAATTAAATATAAATAAATAATATATATTCAATGGCTTTATTTCACGTGATTTTATAAAACTTTCTTTTAAAATTAAAATATGCCTATGAAGAATTTAGGTCTGGTGTTATTACCCCCTTTCAAAGACAGCAGAATTCAGTTCATGAATTTTCTTGTCTGTAATTTCATCTTTTTAAAAATGTTTATACTACCCACAATGATCTAAAGATTCAATGTGACATCTATCAAAATTCCTATGGCATTTTTCACAAAAATAGAAAAAAATCCTAAAATTCATAGGGAACTACAAAAGACTCTGTGTAGACAAAGTAATGTCAAGCAAAAAGAACAAAGCCTGAGGCAACAAAATTCCTGATTTCAAAATCTACTATAAAGCAATAGTAATCAAAATCCTTGATACTGGCATAAAAATAGACACAGAGACCAATGAAACAAAATAGAAAACCCAGAAATAAGTTCACACATTTCTGGTCAATTTGTTTTTGGCAAAGATGACAAAAACATACAGTGAGGAAAAGAATGTCTCTTCAAAATCATGTTGGCAAAATGAGATGTCTACATGTAAAAAATAAAATTGGATACTTGTCTTAAGCCATATTAAAAAAAATTAACTCAAAATAAATTAAAGACTTACATGCTAAGTCTCATATCATAAAACTCTTAGAAAAAAATAGGGTAAAAACTCCTCAACACTGGTTTTCTCAATGCTCTTTTGAACATGACCCCAAAAGCATGGACAACAAAAGAAAAATTAAGAAATTGGGACGATATCAAACTAAAAAACTTTTTCACAGCAGAGGAAACATTAAATAAAATGAAAATACCAATGGAATGGGAGAAAATATTTGCAAACTATCCACATGATAAAAGATTAATGTCCAAAATATATAAAAATTTGCACAACTCACTAGCAAAAAAACATAATAATTCAATTTGAAAATAAGAAAAGGATCTGAATGGACATGTTTCCAAAGATCACGAATGGCTGACAGGTATGTGAAAAGATGGCCAACATCACAAATCATTAAAGAATACAAATCAAAACCACAATCAGATACCTCATACCTGTAAGGATGGCTGTTATGGAAAGAAAGAGAGAGATAACAAGTATTGGCATGGATGGAGAGAAAAGGGATCTTTTGTACACTACTGGTGAGAATGTAAATTGGTATAGCCTTTATGGAAAATAAATGAGAATTCCTCAAAAACTTAAAAATAGAACTATCATATGGTCCCACACCCCACTTCTGGGTATATAAGCAAAGGAAATGGAACCAATATTCCAAAGAGGAATCTGTTCTTCACATTTATTGCAATATCATTTCACAGTAGTTCAGGTATGGAATCAACCTAAGTACCCATCAATGGATGAAAGGATAAAGAATATGAAGTATGGAATATGATTTAGCCATTTAAAAGACAGAAATCCTGTTATCTGCAAAAACCTAAATGAACCTGGAGGCTATTTTGCTAAGTGAATTAATCCAAATGCATAAAGGTAAATACTGTAAGATCTCATTTGCATGTGGAATCTAAAGAAATTGAATTCATAGAAGTAGAGAGCATAATGGTGATTTCCAGGTACTGGGTGTGGAGAAAAGGGGAAAGATTGGTCAGAGAGTTAATGTACATTACGGTGATGACTGGCACATTAATTAATTTGACTGTGGTCATCATTACACAATGTATACATATATCATCAAATTATCACATTGTACATGTTGACTACATTCAATCTTAATTTGTCAATTAATTTTTTGATAAAATAAATACAATAAAATGTCTTTCAAGAGTAACACTGTGATTCAGGATTGAGTTGAGGAGTTCTTATATGAACAAAAAGTCATGCAACTAGAGTAGCGGTGGGTAAATTGTTGGTGAAGCTCGTGTTCATTATAGGAGGAATGGCAGTTACACCACATTTTGCTCCAGAGCAACAAATCACAAGCTTTATGAAACTAATTAGATGATGCTGAGTTTGTTACATTTTGTTTTCGGAGGAATATGCAAAAGAACCATTTCCTATGTGCCAAGCAATGCAGCTAAAGGCAAAAGAATTGTTAAATTCCTAAACTAGATGAGAGAACTATCAAAGCATCACGATGCGGGTGTGACAGAAAGTACGTCACACATGGCTGTCATTAAGGCTTTGTGTCACAGTTTAATTGGAAACGTTTTTTCTTTTGTAGCAGTATGTAAAATAATAAAGTCCTAAAGTTAGTGGCATCATAAAATTACATTTAAAATAAAGGCTT
This sequence comes from Castor canadensis, assembly GCF_047511655.1. NCBI lineage: Eukaryota > Metazoa > Chordata > Mammalia > Rodentia > Castoridae > Castor > Castor canadensis. The sequence continues at coordinate 32,501,196 of NC_133395.1, read as the reverse complement.
CATGGAGACCTGGAGAAATCTTTAGTTCAAAATAAAAATATAAAAGCAGAATATAAAATAACAAATAGAATAATGTTAGGTAATTTTTTAATACTTTGGGGAAAGTGAAAGTAAACACATTAAATTTTTTAAAGTCTGTAAAATGAGGTAATAGTTAATCCTTATTCCCAATATTCTTCCTTTTTTGTGAGAGGTATATTCTTTAGGTTTGCAAGTTTTAAGTTCTATCTCTTACCTGCTCTTGGATTGGACCAGTACATGTCAACCCAATCTATGCTCTTCACTCTTTGAAAAACATTCATAAAAAATTCTCACTTTTTGCTATTTGAGCCACAAATTATTACTTTTTCCCCAATATTAAAACTCATACAACGAAAGGCTTTTCCAACTCATCTTTCTTTTTTCAACATTTAGCTGACACATTTAGATATTTATGAAGTACAGTATAAACTTTCAAGGTATGATGATCAAAATAGAGTAATTGGTATGTCCATCCCCTCAAATATTTACAATCTGTGTTTGAGACATTTAAAATCTTCTCTACTAGCTACTTTTAAGTATACAATAACTTGTCAGCCACAGTTAACCTGTTGTGCCATAGAACATTAGAAATTTTTCCTCTTGTCCAACCATTACCCTGTACCGTAGTCATCCTCTATCCATCTGCCTCTTCCTCCACTCCTCTTGTCCTCTGGTAACCACTGTCCTATGCTCTACTTCTATGAGATCAACTTTTTTAGCTTCCACATGTAAGTGAGCATATATGCTCTTTGTCTTTCTGTGACTGACTTTTTTCATGTAACATACTATCCTCCAGACTCATTTCACTTTTTATGACTGAATAGTATTTCATTGTACAATTCTACCACATTTTCTTTATTCATGTATCCATTGGTGGACACTGTGGTTGACATATCCTGGCTATTGTGAATCATGCTGCAGTAAACATAAGAGTTCAGGTATCTCTTCAACATACTGATTTTCTTTCCTTTGGATATATACCCAGTAATGAGATTTCTGGATCAAATAGTAGTTCTATTTCTAGTTTTTTGAGAAACCTCCATACTGTTTTCCATAAGGAGCTCATCTTTCTTGGTGCTTATACTTATTTTGAGTTTATCACCCTAGACTCTAGTTGATAGCAGGCCAAGAATATTCCCGAGTTTTTTTATCCAACTCTGGCATCCTTTGATTTTTTTTTTCCCCATATGACAGAATATAAAAAAAGGAAACATCTTTTTCTGGGTATATTAATGACCAAAGGGACTTTTAGTCAACATTTTTTACAACCATGAAGTTTTACATAATAATTTTTATATCAAACACTAGAATTTCTGAGATAACTACATAGGTAAATGAGGGATGCAGAAGATGAAGGTGGACAAGCAATAAGGAGGCACAAGCTTGGATTAAACCTCAGAACCAGGGATCTTTGAACAAGCTGAATTCAAGCTAAAGAATATGTCCTCAAGGACATCTTTCTCTCTGTCCCAGATCTTTCTAAGTTTTATTGCACTTACAAAATCCATCTCCCTTCCTCCCTTTTCTCTCTGTCTCTCTTTCTCTCTCTCTCATCTCTCTCTCTCTCAAAATAAACTGCTAAACTACCAGGCATCCTTGGGTTCCAAACAGGAAGCGAGGTGAACCCCAACTCTGCATGTGTAGGCTCCTTGTCACTCAATACTGACAGAAGACTTTCTCCAAACAGCAGCTGTATCTGTCCCTGCCCCTGCAGGTAGCAAGACTCCTTGCTCCTGCCTCATGCACTCTTCTGTCACTCACAGAATTTGTGGGTGGCTCTCTTGCAGATGTGTCCAGAGTATCAGAGTACCACCAATCAATTTCACAAACAATGGTAACTGTGCCCCAAATTAAATTCGCCCACTGGCATCATCAATCAGCCAAGTCCCTCAATTAAAATTTGATTTCCAAAAGCTCTGTTTTCACTTCCTTCCCTCCTACAAGTCAATTCACTTGATAGTGTAATTATAAAATCATTTAAGTACTTAACCTGCAGCCCATAACATGTTCAGCTTCCTACCTATATCCTATCCCACTTTCAACTGGTTAAAAGAATAAATAAAATCTGGTTTTCATGCTATGCATTTATAACTGATAATAAATGTCTGAAGTGGTCTGAGATTGGAGTTCAAGACTCATATTGCTTGAAGCAAGATTTTTCCCAGAGTCCTGAGTATAAAAGCATGATGAAATAAGATGGGATGCAATGGATGTCAGTGTTACAGCAACATGAAGTATATATCAAAGTAGTGACACCTCAGCTCAGCACAGGTAGGAAAACCATATCCAGTATAAATTTGGAGGAAGGGAAAGAAGGGTCTGCTAGCAGCATCTTGTCACTGTTACATTAAGACCTAGACTTTGTAACTTCATAACCTGCCAAAAATTGTAAAATAAGGCTAAATTTCATTGCTCTGCCTTGTGTGAGCTGTTCATTAGCATTTCATGCAGGCAGGCAGAAAATTACAGGAGAAAGGGAGAAATCACATTCCAAACTCACCCCCACCATGAGCTGCAAATTTGGCATTTCTGCATAGGAGGGAAATTATCCCCTTCTGGCAACAGACTCATCATCAACCCAACCCACAAGGAAAACACAGAGAAAGCAAAGCACCCCTGCATCTTTATTGCTGCCAGAACCTCATGAGAATTTATCACACATAGAACATTTCCTGGAGTCGTTATGTAAGCTCTCTTTTCACCTGAAGCACTGTTCTCCCAACCTGAAGTCTGTATAACTCATCAGAACAGAGGTTCTTTAAGGATCGAAGCACTAGAAATTTGTGGCGATGAAGAAAGGGAGAAGGAAAGACATGACTGTGCCTCAGCATGAGAGGAGCGCTGTGTGTCATTTATGTCTCAGCCTCATTCTCTCCGTTAGCACCTTTCAAAAGTGGACCCCTCTTGGATCATTTAGCTGCCTCACAATTCACATGATCTACAGGCCTTGATGCTGGACTCGACTTTTCATCTTCCAACTCTGCAAGTTCCCAGTTATCAATGGCAATGCAGAATACATGAAATTTTGTTTATTTCAAAGGGCTTCAAAACCTTTATCACATTCTTCAACATCCTTGTTAAGAAAATTGATTAACAGGGACCAAAGTGAGCAGTGTTCCATATCACCTCTGCCCATGTTAATCACCCTGCTTCTGGTGGAAGTGTAAAATGCAGTGACAGTTGTGTGGAAGGGGACATGGTGGGCTGGTTAACCAACACCTGGATTTTGAAGACTGTTATGCATCTGAGTCTTTTGCACTCGGGAGAACAGGACTTTATCCAGTAGCGGTCTAGAGTGTTTATGGCTTAATAGTGTTTTGCATTATAAATGAGAAAGAACAAAATACAGAACTGTTACATTATCTTAAGCATGTGACTTCGAATTGACCCTCTGTGGCCTGCTCTAGACCACCTCATACTGCTGCTTGCAATGGACTGACAGCTTTCAACTGCCATTGTCACTGTCCTTCCATGCTGACATCGCAGATCTGAGCATCAAACCATGCCACCGCTTTCTTTTACTTCTGTGTCAGAACTTATTCCACATTGTTCACATCCAATTGTTCACCATTTAAATGATAAAATCAAAAAAGAATAACCTGAGCCTATGATTTAACCACTGAAAAATCATATTTTTGCACAATATTCAAAGACATATGAAAATTATTTCCAAAAAGTGATTTTCATGTAACAGTAAATCAAAAAAGCAGGACAAAAATATATATGAAATATGATCTGGTTTGATTACATTAATGTCTACATGTACATGATTAAAAGAAAATAATTCCAAAATGTCAGATTTAATCATTTCCTGACTATGGAATTGGGAGTAATTTAATTTTTTCTCCTTTATACTTTCAGGGATTTTCTAAATTGAGCATGTATTATTTTTAAAAGCAGAAAAGTCATGTTGTGTTGGGTACTCCTCAGTTTAAACCTGCATTTTTTTGTCTATTTGTACCACATCCTACTCCACTAACTTCACTTCCTATCTTCCAGATTCCCCAGGTCCCACATCATAAAATTTTTTCCGGATTCCAGGATGTAAATTTAGGGAGCAGACTGACTTCTGGATGACTCCAGTACTTCTTGCCGCAGGAAGCAGAATGAGCCAGAAATGGTTCCTAGTCTCCACCCTATTCCAAATAGCAATTCAGGAACCTTAGAAATTCCTTTGAACTCCTGGGCCTCCTTCTCCCCATATATGAGCTGAAAGACTGGGCTGGATGACCCCAAAGACCTATTGAGCTTGGAATGTCTACTTCATGTGAGCTGCTATATCCGATTGTCATAGAAAGTTCTAATTGCCAGGGGTGTGAAGTTACTGCAAATTCCATTTACAAGGCAAATGATTCTCATTCAGCGGGAAGGGAAGAGGGCCAAAAGTCATAAACATCCAGAGATCCAACAAGCTGTTTTATATTAGAACAAATCTTTCAAGCAACATATTTATTCCAGGTGTAAATACAACCTAAATATCAATGGTGTTGAGAATAGACAGAGTGGGAGGTTCAAAAAAGGTGGTAAAGTGGTCTTTCACAAACATTAATTACATTACATAATACCCCAAACACGTATAAGGAGTTAGCTGTATATCCAACATTTAAGTTTAACAGAGTGTGAATTCACCTGAACAAGTAACTCATGCATAAACACCTAAAATTATTATAATAATCTGATCTTAGTCTTAGAAAGAATAACCTGGATGGTGTTGGTATTTTAAAGTTAATTTAAGATTACAAAAGTAGTACATGAATTCATTGCAAAGTCAATTTCAAACCGTAGTGATATACAAAAAGTAAAAAAAAATGGAGTTCCCTTTGCATCTCAATCTTTCTCACCCACTGCTCTCCCGACAGCAAAATGATGTTTTCGACCCCTTTTGTTCCAAATGCACATATCTCCACATTGTTCCAATCTATGTCTCACAATGCACTACAAGAATATCTATAAATATCAGGTGTCTTTGTTCCGTCAGATTTAATAAAAAAAAAACTTGACAAATTTCTCATTAAAACTGAATAGTTGATTTTCAAAGGAAAATCCATTATTTATGTCTCCTAGAATTGACTTTAACCAGTATTCTCTATCTCTGCTAATCTTATTATCTTTAACATAACAAGCAAATAAGCATGGATACTAAAGAGAGAGGCACCAATCACTAAACAAAGCCTGGGTGTGTGCAGTTTGGGGCCTCCCAGAGACAGGGGGATGGATCCCTCTGTTAGTTCAGACTCTTAACCATGTTCAACAAATGCCCCCAGGTCCATTACCATCTGAAAACACATCCACGCTGTGGACTAAACCTTAGGAACCAGTATCACAACTTTTCCCTTTTTCTCAACTCTGATGGATCTACAAAACTATTCCCAGAAGAACTCAAGGTTTTGCACTTGCTAGTCAGGGTTTCTACCACTTTAACCATGCCTCCACACCTTTTTGCTTTGGTTATTTTGGATATAGAGTCTCCCTTTTTGTCCAGACCAACCTGAACCAGGATCTTCCTATTTTATGCTTCCCACTATTACTGGGATAACAGACATGCACCACCAAATCCAGATTTTTCCCATTGAGAGCTTGTTTGGAGGTTCTAGCAGGGGAGCGCAGCTACTCGTATACCCTTGACCGAAGAACGGTCCTCCTCTATCGGGGATGGTCGTCCTCTTCGACCGAGCGCGCAGCTTCGGGAGGGACGCACATGGAGCGGTGAGGGAGGAAGGGGACACCCGCCTAGCCAGCCAGATCAGCCGAATCAACCTGGCGATCAATGGGGTGACAGATGTCGCAGCCAGATCGCCCTCACATCCAGATTTTTCCCATTGAGATGTGGTCTGGCAAACTTTTTTGCCAAAGTTGTACTGGAACCATGATCCTGACAATCTCAGCCTCCTAAATAGCAAGAATTACACATGTGAGCCACCGGGGCCCAGTTAAGAGTTAAGTTTTTTAAGTGCTAACATGACTAAATTACTGGCAAAACCCATTCTGTGGAAAGTCAAAAAAATCAATGAAGATTTTGCAGAGATCAGTTGTGTATATAGCCAATAGGGAAAAAATTAATTCAAGGAATTAAATACAATTAACCAGACATCTCAAGTCCAAAGTTATTATAATGGGCCTGGGAGAGGGGAAGCTTTTATCATTTATTGAGTGTTTACCATGCTAAGTATCTCATATAAGTTAACCAATTTAATTTCACAAATGCTTAGAAGTACTAGGTTATTCTCATTTTAAGAAAGAGTTAACTGAAGAACACAGAACTAGTCATCTTCATCTCGCAGGACCCAGGCTTTCACTCCTAGAAGCAAAATGACTACAGTAGTTTCAGCCTACATGTCTTCTCATTACATCAAGCAGAGAAAAAGAGAGACTCTTCAGGAACTCACATTCTCATTGGTCCCTTTGTGTTACATGGTCTCCCCGTGTGGACAGGAAGGCTGGGCTATGCTGATTAGAATAGACCAATCAGAGGGCTGGGGAAGTAGCTCAGTGTTACTGCAGCTTGCCTAGAATAGACCAATCTAGAGCCCACATCTGGAGGTATAAGTAAGGTCAACCCCAACTAAACTTCCAGGTTGAGAAGAGGTTAGAAGTGATTCTCCCAATGTGCTACAAGAAGGGAGGTGGATTCTGCCATGATCAGCTACAGATCACATTGCCCACCTCCCCCCCCACACATACACCAAAAAAAAAAAAAAAGCAGAAAGTTTCTCTACCAATATAATTGCAATCATATTCCAGTTTGAAACTGTTAATTCCTATTGGCATTACTTGTTCCAGAACAGCATATCCTCTGTGTGTGGCTTTTTGAAGAAAAGCCATGTTTTTATTCTATTCCCTCTTTCCTGGAATCCATTTCTTGCAGGAACTATTGTAGGTTCGCAGCACATGTTAGGCACTCTCAGAAGTGGATTTGTTATTTTTTGTCAGGAAATTTTATAGTATAGAAATAAGACTATTATACAATTTGTGATCCTAAGAAAACTGAGATTTCAAGCAAGAAAATTCTTTCTACCTAGTCATCTCTTATATATTTGCTACTTCACTCTTGTGTTATGCACTTGGCACTTTGCATACACACGAGGAAAGCATACAAGTGAAGTCAAGAATTTTATGTGTCCATGTAGAGTACTCAGAATTATTCCTCTGCTTTTATTCTAAACAGATAATCATCTATCCAATTTAAAAGATGTTCTTGAATAAAGATGCCACAGTGTTCCTTGAAAATACATTTTAAAGCTTAATGATCTTCACTGTCATCATGATGTTGATGTTGAAAATAATGTTGAATTCAGTTTCACCCTATGAATAATAGCTACTATGTAGCTATCTTGAAGCTCATGTATATGCATCTTCACAGAAAACATTCTCTGTGCAGAATTAGACTTCATAAACCAGAAGACCACAACTGGTTGTACCTCAGCCAGTTGATCAGCATGCAGGTGTATGTATGTGAGTAGCTTCACTTAGAAAAGTTACATGGAAAACAAGTATAAACACTACCCCCAACCTTATATGTTCTAATTTCATTTTCCTAGTCTTTTTATTGTTCCCAAAGCTTTCCTCTGAGCCTTCTGCTAGTTTTCCATGGTTCTGGCAAATTGATGTCTCAAAACTGAATTCCACAAATAGAAACAAGCAATAATGTTTTATTTTGGGAAGCAGATTCCCAACCACAACACTTTCATATTAAGTTGTGTTTGAATGGAAAAGAAAAGTAAACATATCAAATATCAACTAATAATCAGGGAGAAACTCTTCATAGCTTTGTTACTAGGGATGAGTAAGCCAATAAATCCCTTAACTAACACCAGCTGCCCATGGTCTAAATATATCAGCAGCCATTCCAGGCCTACATTGTGCAGAAATGCTGCTGAAAAGTGTTAATTCTGTCAAAGCCTAAGCTCCAAATTCATTCAGGTCTGTACCTGGACAGGTTGCAAGACCATTATAAAGCTCCCTGAGGTGATTTAAAGCTTCAGAAAAGGTCTATCAAGGGATGGTTTGGGTCCTCTCATTTAATGCAAGAATCCCTCTACCACCCTGTTCATCCACTGAACCAGCATGGGAAGCTGGGCAGAACATCTGCAAGCATGCTTGTTGAGTTGCAAATATTGGTAAGTCATTCCTTACACTAAGTCAAACTCCTCTCTGTCATTCCTACCTACTAAAAACATGTCTAATCCTTTTTCTAGTGACAAGCTTCAAATAAAGAAAAACAGCAATCATGTTCCCTATTTACCATCTACTGTCTTCACAGAACATCCTACCACCTGCATATATTTTGCATCTTTCTTTCTCCTTGATATTTTTATTAAGAAAATTAAGTGATACAAAATCCAGACTGAAAATTTTACCTGATTCCTCTTCTAACATCTATCTTTTTGTTCTAGGTATTTATTCCAATTGTTTTTCTCTTGGCATTGAACAAATAAGTGAACCAGTATATACCATAATAAGTACTGAGAGTGTTTTGCCAGTCTTGAGTCAACATTTATATTGCTTTGTGTCTGTTTAAACTATGTGCTGCTATTTTCCCCCACATTTGAATCTCCATCCAGTCACTCTTGCCCTATGGATTAAGGTCAGGTAGCAAATGCCTCTCTGTTCTGCATCATCTAATTGATCATGCTGGTGTGACATTTCAATCTCAGCTTCATCTGGAGAAGCAGGCTCATATGAGATGGTAATGCTATGGAGAGGAAAACAGAAACAGAAAAGGCTTATTAACCTTCAGAAAATGATAGCACATTTTGTGCTTCTTTTAACACCTGATCATTTTCAAGCAGTAAAACTTTCAATTTATTATTAAGCCCTGGGTGGGTATGTGATGCTTTTATAAACAGAAAGCATGAGATACCATTTTTTGAGTGGCTTTGTGGCAGTCACACAACCTGGAAGAGATTGAAGTAATGAACAATTATGAAACACCAGAAATGTCAGGACATTTCTACATTGCTATTTATGTAGATGGTTTCTTCCATGTCACTTCAAAAAAGTGCAATTCTTACCTTATTTGAAAGAATTGGATTATAATCACAAGTCAATATAGATCCAGCTGCTGCTGCCAGTAGAACCTTTGTCCACCTAGACTCAGTTGACCTTCAAGACATTCTTCAAGACCAGGAAGATGGGCTCCATTTTGCAAATTAAATCACTAAAACTTGGAAGCAGGAGACTTCTTGAAGCTTAAGAAGTGTCAAATGGAGTTAAAATAGGAAATAAACCAATAATTGATTCAGTATACTACATTCTTCTATTTTTATCATAGCCCCTCTTCTCTATATCTAATATTATAAAATTAACTTCTGCATTTTCATGTCCTGAGTTTCAACAAATGACAAAAGAAGCAGAGAGGAAAAAAGATTCTAAAATGGTTGCAGACATGTACCCTGAAGGACAAGTTTCCAGAGTCTCACCCAGCTGACTTCACCTTGGCCTCACTGTCCTGTGAAAGAAAGAGGCCCTTACAAGCTGCTGCTGAACACCAGGAGGCTTCATAGCATCTACTGATGACCACATCCCCTGCAACTTGTTGCAAACTGTGACTCCAGATAATGGTTTCAAGTAAGCATACAGGGCTTTCCAAAGTACAGGAACTCAGACAATATGCAATTGTACACTCTCTGGGTTGAAATTTGAAAATCTGTTTTTAAAAAGAAATGTTTGGCAGGGGTAGGGAAAATTATTTTTTTCCTTTTTCGTTTTCTGAATGCATTGGGAAGTTTCACACTGAAATGTTTTTAGAATGAAAGAAAAAATTCTTCAGGGAGGGGATTTTCTTTCTGAAATTTTCTAGCTGTTTCTCTACCTTCACAACACTTACTCTTGGATTAATCACATGAATATCATGAACCATTTTTAGGTAACTAAGCACAGAATAATTTCCCAATCTCTGCTTTGCCATTTTCTTAATAATTGTGGGCTTCTGGCATATGTTCTTTTGTCTGTAAAATGGTGATAATATTAGCCTACTCCAGAGAGATTTTTGTAAGAATAATGGAAGAAAAGCTTTCAAGCTTCAGTTATAGCAGCCACCCCCATAGATGAAGTCTTCCAAGGGCATTGGGAGGTGTAGGAGAGAGCACAGAGGGGGTGGGACGATAGAAGGAAACAAAAAGAAGTCCAGCCATCGCTGCCCAAGGCAAGGATCCTAGCTTGTCTTTCTCTAACACAGGCTCCCTCTTCTGATATAGTTCTCCCTTCGGTCCAGCAGTTTCCTCCAGGTCCTCAGGAGCCATTATTCGTACCTTAAGACCCTTGATTAAGATTTTGTTTGAGAACTCCACTTTGCTGATTATTCATTGCTGCTTTCAATTCTACACAAAAAATATATTAATGCTGTAGCTAAGGATACTTTCTTTAAGAAAATTACAGTAATGTGGAGTCTGTTAATTTTGCACCTTGGACACCATTCACTTCTTGTTTTAGTTTTAAAATTGCTGACAACATCATAAAGCCCTAAACCAGTAAAGCAGTAGCTGAGAATGGACCATCTTGAAAGAATACACACACAATTAGCCTTGGGGATACTAAGGTAATATTCCTCCTTGAACAGCCAAGGAAAACAAAAGAGCCTAACCTCAACTGAATACCACCAGGATAGAATCACGAAAAAACAAAGTCACAGCTTTATTAGATTGAAAAAGAAATGACACAGAGAAAAGCAAATTTCTTTTGGTCCACCTCATTAAATAACATTGAATTCACCTAGGAGCTATGAAATATCCATTCTCTTCTACTGAAAGCAAGCTTAGTTTGAAGAGAATGTATATCAGTAATTACAGATCAAGCTACTAACAAAAAAATCAGGATTCAAAATGTAACAGCTTAGAATATTTTTAAGACACAGATGTCAGTGTTTTCAAATTACTAGGGCGTATTTTACCAACAATCATTTTTTAAAAGAAGTGTTCAAGCTCACACCTGTAACCCCAGCACTTGAGAGGCCAAGGTAGGAGGATAGTGAGTTGGAGATCAGCCTGGGCTACATAGCAAGACATTCTCAAAAATAAATAAATAAAACCTTAAAATAAAAAATAAATAAATAAAGAAGTTTTGTATATAAGCTTTAAAAGATGCAATAACCCCACTTTTTAGCTAAATAAAATTTTAGTGTGTCTATTGAGTTTGATCATGATTTTTATCTACACTTGCAGCTAAATAACAAATTACTCCTTCCTCTATAAACAATAAAAGATGTGTTCATCACATATAAAAATCTCATAATTTTAGTTTAGGTTCATGAATCTTAAAAATGACCTAGACTAATTAATTCTAATTCAGTCCCCTTTTCCTTTCCAATTGCCTGCTTTATCTCATAAGCCAAATGATTCTATATTTCAGATCCCTTCCTGGAGTATGTCAAAAGACCAGTAATGCTACTGTAATTCCAGCCCCTCTTTCTGTATATTCATTTCCACTTGCCTTTCCAATCATTGTTGAATTAATGGTCTGTTCATCTTCAAGCTACTAGTGAGGCATTCTGTGACTCAACAGATGTGCTTAGCACACGACCTTTAGCATGACCTTCATTCCTTCACTGCTAGACCCTAAAGAAGAAATCATTCAGATTAGTGAAAATTATTACCAGGAGAGAATCTTCAAAGCAGCATTTTGTAGCCTTCAAAGTCTACATGAAATCTGTAAAACTTTGATTGTGAAGTATTAACTAAAGTAGTTAGCAGTAGACAGCAGTGGGTATATGTGTTTAATATTTTAGCAGTTCAACATCCACTTTTCCTTCCTATAAAACACAAATGTCTTTTGGAGAATTACCTCTGTTCTAATGTATTGTTTCCATGGAAAGCAAATCCAGGTACCTGTGTTCCACTAAGAATATCAAATAAACCAGCTTTCCTCATATTTTCTCCAAGGAGCCAGAAACTCACTAGTTGACTACCAGATTTGTGTTTTATGTGAATGACACCATGAGAGAAGAAGCTTTTGGAATCCATACTTTTCAGTTATGGTGCATTGGTGTGAGTGTTTCTGGTCTAAAAACATTTACAACCTTCCAGAGCAACCTCAGACAATGACCACAACCAAGCCTAGTTCTCAGCATTGCTGTTCACTGGAAAGGTCTTGATAAATTTCCAGGAGGTTCCCTTCTTCCTAAATTATTCAAAATCAGTTTCTGTGGCCTGTACCCCAAGGAGCCTGACCATTACAGTTTCATATGAACACACATTAAGTATACTATTCGCATTTTCATACATGAGTACATAAAATGTCCCCTATATTCACCCTCCTACAAAAATGAAATCTGTTGAAACTATTACAGGAATGTGGGTAAGGGGAAATAAAGGAGAATGGTGGAGGGGTGAGTTCAACTGTGATTAATATAAGAACTTTTGTAAATGCCACAATGTAGCCCCAGTACAACAATAAAAAAAATATGAGTTTTTAAAAATAAAAAAGTACACTATTTGCACTTGGAAGATGCATTCTGTCAATCAGTGAGTAAAGAGGAGCCAGGAATCAAGTAGAAAGGCTGCCAAGAGCTCTCCCTAAGGAAGGGCAAGAGTTGAGAAAATACCTTTTTTTGGACATATCATAGGTTTGGCGGAAGTGAAAAGGGGGTGTCACAAAGAAGGAAGTTTCACAAGTCTACATGAAAGATAATCAAGACCCAGACTACAGCAGAGGTCACTGGGATAGAAAGACAATTATAAATAAGGGGAAAGGGGGAGAGGGAGAGAGAGAGAAAGAGACCAAGACCCAGGGCTTCATTATGGGGAAAATGGCAGAAAATCTATTACATACTAAATATAAATCAATGACAAGACCATTCAGAAAGAACAAAAGTGAATGAGTAAGTTGCCTCTCTGTGTTGAGGAATTTTGTATTGGGGGCAGTAAGTTTAAAGAATATTTGTTCTTACTCTTCAATATTTGTGTAGTTTCTTTGCTTAAATTACAGAGACTATTATATTGTTCACTCTTCGTGATCTTTTTTAATGGCTCCTAACAATCCTGATTCCCCTGTATCATCTAGCAATAAGGGGATTTCTTTGCTTTGTTGATGCACAAGTATTAACTAATGTTACAGAATTTAAGGTCCCCTCTTTTATAGCCTTGTAATATACATATTCTCCCTATGCAGTAAGTCTGATTTAATTATCACCCAGAAATCAGTAAAGGTACTGTTTTTTTCTTTGCTTGCCCTTAATCCTTATTTGATTAAAGTACCACATGCTTAATTGGACTGGGTTTACCTCAACCTCCTCAATTCTAAATATCAAAGGCAGCTGTGAGACTGCTGGGGTGGTTTTAACAGTCTCCTTGGATTCAACAGACGGTTCTGGGATAATCACTAAATCGGTATAATCCACAGACTGTCAGTTCCTCTCCCCCTTGATGCTGTACCACCACACCCTACTTCCAAGCACAGGTACCCTTCTCCTTCATGGTCCTAGCCAGCAAAGGAAGAGAAGACACAGAAAGGAATGAAAAGAGAGTGTGAAGCCCATTATTCCCCTTCCTAAAACAGACTGGAATCTTTTTCAATCTTGTAAGTCTTTGAAATGACTTAAAGTGATATTTGATCGAAGCACTGCAGTATTGGCAAGAAAAGGCTCACTAAAAACTTCAGCATTTGAAAAGGAAAAAGATAAGCCCTGTCAATGCATCTTTTTAAGGAAAGTATAGGTATCATTGTGATGCTTTTACCAGCAAATGAGCTGTCGAGATGCCAGGAGAAAGACAAATAGAGAACAAGCAAAAGAGAGAGACAGACGGCAACTCTCTTGGCCCCGCATGGGAACAATATTTCACTGAAGTAATTTCCCCACCAGAAGACTTTTTCCAGGGTCTCCATGACATCCACAGGAGGAAAACTATAACACAAGCTAAGTTGATGGAGGAAAACCCTCTCTCTGTGTTAGTTTCCTAGGACTCTCATTAACACAGCACCACAAACTTGGTTGGCTTCTAGCAAGAGAAATTTTTTCTCTCACAACTCTGAAGTCTACAAGTCGAAAATCAAGGTATTTGCAGGGTTGGTTCCCTCTGGAGACCAGGGAAGAATCTGTATCATGCCTCTCTCCCAGCTTCTGTGGTTACCAGTATTCCTTAGTGTCTTAACTTATACAGCATCCCTCCAGTCTTGGCCTCCATCATTAAATAGCACTCTGTCTGTGTGTTTCCATGTTCCTGGATGCAAATTTGCCTCTTCTTATAAAGACAGTAGTCATTGAAATAGAGCCCACCATAATCCAAGATGACTTCACCTTAATCTGATTATATCTGCAAAAGCTCTACTTCCAAATAAGGTCACAGTCACAGGTACCTAGATTACAGCTTCAATATATCTGTCTGGGTGATAAAATTCAACCCATAAGATTTTCCATAATACAAAGTGGCCTGTGTTATTACCTAGCTATTTATTGTTCATCTTTGTATAGCAATCTTTCTAGAAATTCCTCATACTCTAATACCTTTATAAACACTTCTTCAAGTCATTCAAGAGTTATTCAGGTAAATCAGCAGAGGCAGAGAGATTCCCACACTGGCTCTCATTCATGGGCTCCTCCTCACAGTGTGCTGTGGGCCTTGTGAGGGCGTGTTGCCACACTTTATTTTAGATTTTGTAGAGCAGAGGACAATGTTCTGTGAATAAAAAGGAAGGAACATAATCCATCTGGACCCAAATAAAGACTTTCTGTTCACTAGAACACAAAAGAATTTTGCCTCATGAGTATATAAAAGAACAAGACTATGTCAATCCATGGGTCCATTCAAAATGGAGAACACAGGAGCAAACTAGTGAGCAGTGTGTGATGAAGAAGGTTTTATGCACATCACTATAGTGATGAGATAATGGACCCCACTAAAGGCTGAGATAAAATCACCCTGCTTCCCCTGGGTCAAGGACAGTCTCAGGGACATGACACTGCAGTTGTCTGCAGCTTCTGGAGAGCCCTTGTAAGCCCCACCCAGACTGTCACTCCCAGCAACGGCTGGGGAGCCACAAATCCTGTCCAGGGGGATTTGAACCCAAGATAGGTGAAAAGCTGCCTCATACAATGCTAAATCCCAGTCCAGCTCTTATACAACAGTTAAAATCATTTAAGATTCCCTTACTAGGTATTTTTCCAAACAAAGGAGCTAGAAATAAACCCAGAAAAGGCATCTAACTGAGAAGACATATAATGAAAGGAAAAGCAAAGGTGTCCAAATAATGCCATCTACTTTGCAGTTGTGCCCGAGGGCTAGCTCTTTGATCCTCCCCCCTACTGCAATGGAGCGTCCATCAACACGTCCATAAATGACATTTTGCTTAACTTGGATGATGGAGAAGAGAACCATGGGATAAGAGATCTGCCCAAATATTCTCTCAGAGAAAGAATTCTTATTCAGTGAAGGGAAATGAGGAAAGAATAGGAATCTGGGGGAAAGGGAAAATAATGTTTTCTTTTCATGCTCCAGCAATTACCTTTATCCCTCTGCCACCCTCTTCTTCTCTAACCTTCTGACTGGCGAGTCCTCTGCCTCTGACTCTGAACGCTGAGAATGTTAGGGCAGAAAATGAAAGCCCCATTCACTATGGCCTCCACCACTCTCTCAGATCCACAGTAAAGCTGATTAAGAAGGTACACCCCACACCACATTGGGAAGCTAGGTCATATGTAGAGACATCACCAACTAAAAGCCAATTGAGAACATTGTAAGTATATAGAGAGAAAGCTCTAGAAAATTGAATCATGCTGAACCTGTCTTTTCAGACCTAACTCTCTACAACTCTCTCTCTTTTAGAACCTCCTCCCTACTTCTCTTCAGAAAATAAGCCAGCCAAAATTTACAGGCCACTCCAATGATGTCATCACCATGACAGCACGTTCCCTCTTGCAGGATGCCCTGGTGCTATCAGGTTAATTGTACTTTTTAGTATGTAAGTATGTAAGTATACAAGACCACCAATGGCAGAGATTTGGAGCTGCTTGCCTCCTTCTCTCTATACATGCAACTAGACCTCTCTTTCTAGCGCCATCATTGTTAGATATGGCCATGAAACTGAACTCTAATCAGTGGATTATGACAGATGTGTATTGCTCATAGGTCTGACCCACAAAACCTCCATACACAATAATTCTTGCACTTGCCCCGCCTACCAGCCTGATACAGTAAACATCAGGAAGTCATGGGGCAATGATGACACAGCCACAAGACAAGAGGAGCCCAAGTCCCTGAGAGAGCTTGTTTGGAGGTTCTAGCAGGGGAGCGCAGCTACTCGTATACCCTTGACCGAAGAACGGTCCTCCTCTATCGGTGATAGTCGTCCTCTTCGACCGAGCGCGCAGCTTCGGGAGGGACGCACATGGAGCGGTGAGGGAGGAGGGGGACACCCGCCTAGCCAGCCAGATCAGCCGAATCAACCCTGGCGATCAATGGGGTGACAGATGTCGCAGCCAGATCGCCCTCACATCCGAGCCCAAGTCCCTGGATCATCACAAGGAGCCTCCAATCAAAAAGAACTCTTGAGGAGCTAAGGGTGTAGCTCAGTGGTAGTGTGTGCTCAGTGTGTTCAATCTCCAGCACAAAATGACAATCTCTCTTTAGTATATTAAATAAGAAACAAACTTATATGTTACTTGAGCTATTATACTTTCTTTACTAAAGCTTTTTTGTTAGACCAGGGCATCTATATTACTTGATAGTCATCTTTTTTCTGAGGTGCCTACCATGCCCACACTGCATATCACTGGGGAGTTGTGCTTCCAAAAGCACTGCAGATGACATAGAAAAGCCTGTCCCTTATTGGCAATAAAACAAAGTGGCAGGCTTCTATAGAATTATGCAGAAGAAACAGAGCAAGCTATAAAGAGTCAGACTGAGTTCCAATCCCTGTCTCTTGATGTTCTGCCTAAGCAGTGCACACCAACTCATTTTATCTTTCTGACCCTAAACCGTTCTCTGTAGTTGGAATGACTAATTTTCTAACTTAACTATTGGGATAACATTGCAAAGAGTAAGGTTGAAAGGGGTAGAATCACAGCACCTAGCACAATATGTAATACATGATAGATCTTCAAAAAATAAAAGCTAGAGTACAACTGCTAGGCATGTACCTGAAGGACTGCGAGTCACCTTACAGCAAAGGCACCTGCACACCCATGTTTTCTTGTTTTCACTTTTTTTTAAGTTTTATTTTATTCATATGTGCATACAATGTTTGGGCCATTTCTCCCCCCTTCCCCCAATCCTTTCCTTACCCCCCCGCCCCCGCCTTGGCCCCCTCATCCCCTCGCTACCCAGCAGAAACTATTTTGCCCTTATCTCTAATTTTGTTAAAGAGAGAGTATAAGCAATAATAGGAAGGAACAAGGGTTTTTGTTGGTTGAGATAAGGATAGCTATACAGGGAGTTAACTCACATTAATTTCCTGTGCATGTGTGTTACCTTCTAAGTTAATTCTTCTTGATCTAACCTTTTCTCTAGCTCCTGGTCCCCTTCTCCTATTGGCCTCAGTTGCTTTTAAGGTATCTGCTTTAGTTTCTCTGCATTTAGAGCAACAAATGCTAGCTAATTTTTTAGGTGTCTTACCTATCCTCACCCCTCCCTTGTGTGCTCTCACTTTATCATGTGCTCATAGTCCAATCCCCTTGTTGTGTTTGCCCTTGATCTAATGTCCACATATGAGGGAGAACATACGATTTTTGGTCTTTTGGCCAGGCTAACCTCACTCAGAATGATGTTCTCCAGTTCCATCCATTTGCTTGCAAATGATAAGATTTCATTCTTCTTCATGGCTGCATAAAATTCCATTGTGTATAAATACCACATTTTATTGATCCATTCATCAGTGGTGGGGCATCTTGGCTGTTTCCATAACTTGGCTATTGTGAATAGTGCCGCAATAAACATGGGTGTGCAGGTGCCTCTGGAGTAACCTGAGTCACATTCTTTTGGGTACATCCCCAAGAGTGGTATTGCTGGATCAAATGGTAGATCAATGTTTAGCTTTTTAAGTAGCCTCCAAATTTTTTTCCAGAGTGGTTGTACTAGTTTACATTCCCACCAGCAGTGTAAGAGGGTTTTTTTTTCCCCAAATCCTCGCCAACACCTGTTGTTAGTGGTGTTACTGATCATGGCTATTCTAACAGGGATGAGGTGGAAACTTAGTGTGGTTTTAATTTGCATTTCCTTTATTGCTAGAGATGGTGAGCATTTTTTCATGTTACACTCATGTTTATTGCAGCATTATTCACAATAGCTAAGCTATGGAAATAGCCAAGATGCCCCACTACTGATGAATGGATTAAGAAAATGAGGTATTTATATACAATAGAATTTTATTCAGCCACAAAGAAGAATGAAATTTTGTCATTTGCAGGTAAATGGATGGAACTGGGGAACATCATGTTAACCAAAGTTAGTCAGGTTCAGAAAACCAAAAGCCACATGTTCTCTTTCATGTGTGGATTACAGACCTAAAACAAATGCAGCCATACATGAGACTTGGGTCACACTAAAGGGAGGTCATGCACAGAAGGGTTAAGACAAGGGAAGGAAATTAAAAATTTGAATATGGTTGATGTGCTCTCTGTACAAGAATGAATACGGAATCTTAAATAGGCTGGGGCCACCATGAGAAGGGGGCTAGGGAGGAGTGAAGAGGACTAGAGGAGATGAGCCAGTTGATGATGTTATACATATATGCATGGAAACAATACAAAGAAACTCCCCATGTAGCTATCTTTATCTCAAGCTAGCAAAAATATCAATTTTTTTATCCTTCATCTTTTTTCTTCTACAATATCAGAACCTGTTCTGCCAGTGGGGGGGGGGTTGGCATCTGTGGGAGGGGGGAAGTGGCAGGGAAAGGGGGTAAGAGGATGAATCCAGGACAATCCAATACAAGTAATGTGTGCACATGTATGAAACTGCAAAACTGATACCTGTTGAAACTGTTCCTGGAGTTGGGGGAGGGAAGATGAAGGAGAGCAGTGGAGGGGGTGAATTCAAGTATGATATATTTGATACATTGCAAAAACCTTTGTAAATACTACAGTGTACCCCCACCCAGCACAACAATAAAGGGAAAAAATAGAAGCTAGTGTCGTCGTTTATTATTTGTAAGACCTACTTGATGGCACCCTTGAAGTACAGGAATGCTGTCCTTCCATGTATGCAGCACACTTCTCATCTTTTGTGCTCTCTAATCCTTATGCAACTTCGTGAGGTAGGCAGGAAGACTCAGTTGTCTACCCTTCATTACACAGCATCAAGCATGATGTAGAGTTCCTTGGTGACACGGGTTATGTCTAATTTGTTTGCATATACCCTCACCTAGAGCAGTAATTTTTATTCACTGAAGGGAAGTTGTCCTTAGCATCAATGTTATTCACTAACTGTGACTTTCAAAGTATCTATAAAGCTTTCTCCAGAATCTACCAGGATGGTCTGTCAGAATAGGCCCTCAATAATAGCCACTAATAACCTAATACTTCTCTGATAGTAGGCAGTATTATTCTGGTCATGGGGAATGGTAGGAAGCTATTGTTGCTATATAGCACATTAGTCTGAGAGAATCTAGATTCCATTTTTTTGGCAGTACTGGGGTTTGAACTCAGGGCCTCACTCTAGGCAGGTACTGTACCATTTCAGTCATACCTCTAGCCCAAGAGAACCTAGATCCATGAATTCCAAAGTTCCCCATAGTGTGCAAAGTGGCATGGGTTCCCACCACCATCAGAACATTTATTCAAATGATTCACAGCTAAGAATTCTCCAGCTCCCCCTGTGTGACTACAGATAAATAATGCAGATTTCCCAGCTTATTTCACAAAGTAGTCATGATGATCAAGTGCCAGAATAGGTGTGAAGGCATGTACATATGTGCAGAGATGTTATTAATGTTATGAAAGCTATCTTTGTCATCATTACTGTGGTGGTTTTACCCTTTTCTATCTAGGCATGGCCATAAATAAAATATTATTATTTAGATAAATATTTTATATTAATATGACATAAAGGCAAATATATTACAGAAACACAAATATATTTATTATTAAATTGCTGCTGGGAAACGCACTCAGAAATGACTCATTTTTTTAGAAAATACCATTATAAAACACATTTCATTCAAGATAAGACTGTACCACACATAAGTAAGGCTAGCAGGTAATAAGTCACATTTCACTTTCTCAACATTGTTTCAACAAGAGTAGACTCATAAGAGGCTTTAAAATGAAAAACAGAAATTAAGAGGGGAAGGCAGAGCTAAAACCTAGATAAGAAAACTAGGTTAACATTAAGCTTGACATAGCTAAAGGAAATGTAGTTCATTTACTCTGTATATAAATAATTGCCCTGATTACATCTAAAGAAGGTTGAAAGAAGGTATGATCAACTTAGAAGTGTCACCAGGCCAAATATAAGGCCAAACTTCATTTTCAAAGTGACATTTACTTTGAGACTTTTTTCCCCTGGCAAAAACCAAGGCCTCCACTTTGTAGACTGTGATATTTGATGTTGTCATCATCCACAAGCGAATTCATATCGTAAGAATTTACACCCATGGGAAAGTGAGGAATAACAAGAAAGCCAACCCTGAGCCATGTAAATATCCGGAGATCCTCATGCATGTCTCTTATGGTCAGCCAAATCTTTCTGCTTATGAATGCAACATGAAAAATACTACAAGTAGATCACTTTGTGAGGCTGGCATTGTTGCTTGTTGTAGGATTAAATTTACATGACTTCCAGCCCATCCATCTTCACAACAAGAACAGACCTGCCTTTAGGACATGGAAGATATGGCTTTCCACCTTCCCAGTAGAGAGCCTGAATATACAAGGCCAACTTTGGCCTCTTTGGCCTCATCTTACACTCCCCTGTCCTCTTTCCCACCCATGCCTGAATGTCCATTTTTTCTTGTTCTTTATAATAATGATAAGGTGAAACAGGTTTTGAGCTTCCTATTGGTTGCATGTATAATGTTTTATATTCAAGATGAATCTTGCCAATATCCAATCACAAGGACTATGTAATGCTTTATTCTAGTCACTCCTGCCTATAAAACTACTGTTCCCCAGAGAAGAGTATATTGGACCTGCTTTATTTTTTCCGGCATTCCTGGGGTTTGAACTCAGGTCCTCATGCTTGCTAGGCAAGAGTGATACCACTTAAGCTACTCCACTAGCCCTGGCCTGCTTTTGATGTAAATGTTATTTATTTGACAGCCCCACATTCAAATATTTAGGTATTCAACTTTTATCTGAGGGACAAATATTCTTATCACTTAGTTGACTTCATAAGCACAAACTCTGCCAAAGGAAAATTCTGGAATGGCAGGTTTCATAGCTAAAATAACAACTAGAACTTGAGGCACAATGACCTTGATGAAAGGACAGCAGACAGCTTCAGAACACATAGATTCTTGACCTTATATTCAGCCATGAAAGCTCTGGGAAACACTCTTTTGTTCACTTCTAGCCTCAGTTCATTATCTAAAATGAAGCAGAACTAGATGAGATCATTTCTAGGATTCCTTTTAGCTCTAAAATTTTATGATTCTAAGATGCTAGAGCTGACAGGCCATCATGCTGAAAAGACCTTGCTAAGAAAAAGAGAAGTAGAAGAGCTATAAGTGGCCGAGTCTGTACCAAGTTCTAGGCACTTTGTACATACAATCTCCTTCACTCCTTAAAACTACCCTATGGGCATGTTCTGTCATCATCTAGATATCATATATGAAGAAATTAAGGTCTAGAGAAGTTAAGTGAGTTGCCCAAAATTATACTTGAATGTTCATATTCCCCCCAAAAAAATTATGTTTAATCACCAACCCTCAGTGTGAGGTATGTGGAGATAAGGTCTTTGACAGGTAATTAATGAGCTTATAAGAGACCATGAATGGCTCCTTATGATAGCATTAGTGTCCTTGTAAGAAAAGACCCAAAGGAGGATCTCTCTCTCTCTCTCTCTCTCTCTCTCTCTCTCTCTCTCTCTCTCTCTCTCTCTCTTATTCTTGCTCTCTGTCTCCTACATGTGAGGTCAGATAGCAGCCATTTTCGTCAGGTGAGAGTCCTAATCAGGGAAAAATATCAGGCAGGCCTTCATCTTGGACTTCCCAGATGCTAGAACTATGAGAAATAAATGTTTGTTGCTGGAGTCACCTAGGTTATGGGATTCAGTGATAGCAGATTGAACTAAGACACCCAATGCCCTATAGTTAGAACCAGTTCTGAATCTTATTCTAAAAATAGAAGCCAAATAAAACTACATCAAAATGTCTGAAGAAACCGTCTCTAGTGCAGCCTGTTAAATGCCAACAGATCTAGTTCCAGGGCGCTGATACTCTGAAGGCAGGATTAGAAATTAATTGGTGTCAGTGCCAATCCTACCCACAAATGCGAAGTGAATGACTTAGACGGTCTGATTTGAAGGATAGCACTCTAGAGGCCACCTTGTTAAAAAGTATTTCATTGGCCTGGGAACTGGAAATGTTGAGCACCTGCTAAGCCACCCTTTAAAAAAAAAATCCTTCTGGAATAAGCACTGCTCTCTTGCTATGGCTTTCTTTCAATCTTCAATTTCTATTGGGAGGTTGAACTGGTTCTCAGATGCAACTTGTGAGGCAAGGGAGCACCAGATGCCCGTGGCAGGGAAGGGGACTGGAAAGAGACAAATGACCAGACGGAGAAGGGAGAAGGAGAGGAGGCAGATAAGGGTAACAACCTCATCTCCCTTTACTGGCACCAATTCTAGAGAGAAAGAATTCTGCTTTTGGCTTGAGCTGGGATGCTAAAGCCATTATTTATAGCTTGCAGCTTCCCAAATCACTGCCACTACTCACATGGGAAGTTACCAGAAGAAGCAGGGAGTGTGTGATAAGGGGGACATTACTACAGCAGATGGTGGCCATGGGAGCCAAGGTGGCAGCCAAGGGCTTGCTCAGAGTGGATTCCATTCTGCTTTAGGGCATCGTTTCCAAGATGAGGCTGAGCCTGCAGATCTGCTGACACTGATTCTCCTGCATCAGTCAGTGGCCAGCCCAGTATCTGAGCACTTCAGCACTTGGAGCAGGCTGCATGGAGCTCAGGCAGAAAATTGGAATTTCCCTTTCCTGCCTCATCAAAGGGATGATCTAAGTTCACTTTTCTAACAGGAGCAATTTGGGCTGGATTTAGTCTTAAGCAGTGAGGAGCAAAAGCATCAAATTCCATGATGCTTCCAGTGCATCAATAAGAAAGGCACTGGAGTAAGGAAGAAATCTCTGCCCATGTCCTTACTCCCAGGGGAATATGTTGCGACTCCATCTGCCACTTCACATGCTAAGTGCTAAGGATGGCAGTCATTTCTAAGAAATCATTTAAAAAATTTACCGAGCATACTTTGCATTTTTATCTCCATTGAGCCCCTCTACACCAAGCAGCAGATACTGCTGGTCACAAAATCTCATTGTCTTAGATGCATCTCTATTCCAGAAATCAATTTATTCATCTGGAATATCTAAATAATGAAGGTGCCACAATATAACAACTCTCTTAATCCATTATTACATATCCCATGTGTTGACCTGGCTTGCACTTCAACATTTGCAGCCCTGTCTTGGGTATGAGATTTCTGTTTCAAGGGTGGACTGCAAGAGTGAGAGAGGGAGATCAGAGATTTCACTAAATCCCACAGTCCCAAAACACAACGAGCCATTTTTGGCAACATGGTCTGCTTGACCTAAAGGCCAGCAGCTGTGGCACTGGGCCAAGCTCTGAGCTGAGTGTTCTGTGTTGAAATTTTCATGAAAAACTCCTATAGCGGAGTAGGGAAATTTTCAGAAAGTGGAACCCCCAACTCCTGCCTGAGAAATAGTGTTTGGTGAATGATCTCTGTCTCACAGCATACTGGTCTCCATTTCTATCAGGCAAACACAAAACGAATACAAACTTTTATGATGCCCCATCCTCCTTCACCACCCTCCCCAAATGACACAGGGCCTCAAGTTCTGTTGCAGACTGACTCCTCTCACTTCCTTCCTGAGCAGAGGCTCTCAGCACCCTCTGCTCCACACTGATGGTGGATAACAAACAGGAAGCCTCTGGGGCAGTCGGGGGAATGGAGAAACAGAACCCTGGGCAGGCACTCCCAAGCACTGGGCCACATGGAGTGCCACTGTCTTCCTGTGCAAGACCACATGGGCCGGTGGGTAAAGATTTATTGTACTCTTAGAATTTAAGATTCAGACAATTAAATGTAAAGGGACTTCTTTCCATTTTCTGTATTTATTGAAGACACTACCCTGGAGGGAGTATCAGGAATGAAGGGATGCAGAGAGCAGAGCCAAGGCTTGAATTCAGTTCTCCTGCTGACTCCATACTTTTTACTCTTCACTACTTTCTTCTTCAAGGGGTGAGGAGAGAAAGGAGGTACAGAGAATCTGGGGATGGGAAAATTTGAGAACCTCTAGTCTAAGGGTTCTCTGAATCAGAAACTGTGCAGTGTTAATCTCCTCTGCCCATTCTTCACAACCAATCTGGTTGCCTGTCTTGGGCTTATGACAAGGAAGCATATCATGGTGGGATCACATGGTAGAAAAAAACTACAAACTACTCACACCTTATCCCATGGTGGGAAAATGAAACAAAACAGAGAGAAGAGGGAGGGGACAGAGGGACAGAGAAGGAATGAGAAAGAGAGTAGGTTCTCACTATCCCCTTCAAGGATACCTCTCACTAGGTCCCTATCACATGTTACCAGCTGAATGCTGTAGGGCAATCATAAAACTCAACTCCCTCTCCAGGTGCAGAGGTAGAGCCTTCTAGATGATGGAGTCTGTTTCTTGCAGCCTGGGCAGCCTGTTGCTACAGTGGAACCGTGAGGAAACTTGTAAAAGGGAAACTGTGGTCCAGCATTAGCAGAGGTACAGTGTTGATACTCTAAGGTCACCCACATCTGCCAAGATGCCCATCCCATGACCCCATATCCGCTATTCAAAGAATGCTATGAAGTGAGGAGGATTTTCCTACCTATGGAGGAAATAATCCACTTTAGTTTATTTTAATACAAGGTTTTGAGAGCTTAAAAAAGAAAAACTTTCTTTAGATTGTGGATCTACTTGATCACAAAACCTAGATTTGAACCTGGGACCACAACATCTTTAGGAAATGCATATTCAAATAGAATTCCAAGCCTTCAAAATTGTCCACGTGGGTCTTCCAGATGTTGTTGCTTTCCTTCTCCCTTCTCGTGTACCAAGATAACAATGATTACTCTCTGGTACAAGCCAGGTGCCATAGTTTTGATGGCAAATGTCCCACAAAAGGCCCACATGGAAAATCCTGGTCCCCAGTATGGTTTTGTGGGGAGGTAGTAGAACCTGCAAAAGGTAGAGCCCAGTGGGAGGTCTGTAGGTCATGGGGAGGTACCCTTGAAGAAGATAGTAAGGGCTTACTCTCTTCCTCATTCTCTCTCTCTCTCTCTCTCTCTCTGTTTCCTCTGTCTCTTTCTCTGTTTTGTTTCCCAACCATGAGATAAGGTGAGCAGTTTGCAGTTTTTCTCTGCCATGTAATCCCACAATGATATGCTACCTTGCCACAGGCCCAAAGCAACAGGGCCAACCAGTCATGACTGGAACCTCCACAAAATATAAACTCTTTCTCACTGTTACCTGATTATCTCAGATAGTTTGTTATAAGGATGGAAAACTGACTAATACACCAGATCTCTCCAGTAATCAGGCAAATATGTTATTATTCCCATTTTACAGATGAACCAAAACAGGTTAAGAATTTCTGGCGGCACGATTTACCCTAGATTTTACAGTTGATAACAGGACTGTGATTCAATTCCAGGCCTGACTCTGGTACCTGGATTCTTTTCTGGTACAGCTGGTCAAAGCTCAATTAATTAAGTCCTTCTTCCTCCTCTTAAAGTTGGGCCCAATATCACCACCCACTCTACACTTTCCTTTATCCCAAAGACTCAGGAAAAGTGGACTCTACTGTTGCTGTACCCCTGAAATACTAACCAGAGATTGGTCAACTGCCTCCTTTTTGTGGAGATTCATAAAGGTTCTCCCCATGCTCCAATGTGGATCCATTTTTAAATGAACTACCCAGGCCGGCTAATAGCAGATTGATTTCCTGTTTTTGATATACCTGTAAATTTATGCTCATATGTGTGTCTGCATAGATTTTAATCCTGGACAGAAAGAGTTAGACTCTTTAATTTCTGATTCAGCATAAAACAGAAAATAACCCAGATGTATGTACTTACCACATATATGATCTCTATAATGAGAATGATGAGGATAAGGATGGTGGTGGTGGTGGTGGTGGTAGAGGTGGTGGTGGTGATGGTGGTGGTGATGGTGGAGGTGGTGGTGGTGGTGGTGGTGGTGGCATAAGGCCAGGGAGGCTCTGTTCTATAAAAGCACCCGAGCATGCTTCATTGAAATTGTCCATAGAGATTTGCCAAGAAGGTACAGGAGAGAACCCAGGAGACAAGGGTCCCTATGCGCTGGTTTCTTCTGATGGTAGCAGATAAAGGGTTAGTGCCTCCTCACTCCCAGAGCACTGAATGAGGTGGCAGAAGAGGTTCAGAGGCTGCAGGAGGCACTTGCTTCAGGGAGTAGTGCCTGTTGGCAAACAGGAGCATCACCTGCTTCCCACACAGGGAGCCAACCATCTCTGAGTCATAATTCACCAAGCTGGAGCCAAATTGACAGGCTGGACAAAGAAGCCAACAAACCTTCACAGCAGTAGCAACAGACTACTGGTCTCCCTGATGACATCCTGAGTGTAATGGCAAGGACAGAGGGATAAAGGCCTACTCTACAAGTGAGACTGCATGACTTGGCCATTCCCATATGCAGTGTGTGCTTCTTGTTCATGGTCAAGTTCATGGAGCAGCATTAGTGTGATGGACCAGGGCCTTCCTCACTAAACATTAATAGCCATACCTGGTCTGAGAATAAGACAAGGGCAGAAATAATAAAGATAAGAACCATGGAGACACTTTCACACCTACATATGACTTTCCCAGAAGGCACTTAGACCCGTAAATCTTTAAAATGTTCAGAAACTTCCCCCCGACACAATATTTTCGATATAAATCAAAAATTACCTTTAGTTTCTAGAGCAGTTAGACCTAAGTGATTGTGAGTAAAGACCACGAATAGCTGACGGTATGCATTGAGGGTTATTGCCCTCCCTGTGTCTTGCACTTAGGGCATTCATTTTTTATTGCAATCCTGGTTTTCTGAGTGCTTTTAGGGAGAATAAATATGGCTTTGAAGAAATAGCACAAAAAATTATAAATTGAAAGTCTTTTTATTTTTAAAATAGTTTTATACTTTTAAGCAATTGGATGTCAATGGCTTCTAATCTTTTTAGAAACTGTCCGTTTTTGTAAAGGAAATCTACCTTAATATAAACACTTTCTAGCCTGTTTTAAAAGAGAACACAGAAATCAATCTACAGACTTATATTTCAACTATCTCTTGTCATTTTTGATATTTTATTCCATAGCTCATAGAGATGAGAACTGGAAAGTATGACAATGTGCTTTCTGAATCATATATCCTTATTCTGTTTTAATTGCAAGTAAAAATGACACATTATTGTGAAGACATTTTGTTACAACTCAGACAGAAAAAGGTTGAGTGAATTATGAGCTGTATGGAATGGAGCATGGAATGATGCATGACAGTTAAATTAAAAAAAAATCATCCCACTCTGTATGTGGTATTTCAACAGATTAGCACTCATGTCATTCATTGCATGTGTTTAAATAAATGCCATGTGCTTCCTATAAATATATAATATTGTCTTTTATATTGGAGTACATATTAGTAATGATGCTATTAATTCTGTATTTGAGGTCAAGTGAAAAAGATTAGTATGCCAGCTTCTAAGGTGAACTCTGACAGTCCTTCTCTCTGATATCCATTTTCAAGTAAATACTAGGCCTGTCCCTTGGTCTTAGAGCTTAGGAGAGGGGAGAGGAGAAATCACTGGGTCTGGAGTCAACCTGAGCCCACATCCTAACTCTATCATTTCATAGCTCTAAAAGCTGTACAAGTTGCTTAGCCACTCACTCTGCACCTCATTCTGCTTCTCTGTAAATTGGTGATGGTAACAAGTCCTAATGAGAGAGTTCAATGAGTTCTGTAACAAGCACTTGGAACCGTGTCTAGCACATAGTAAATGCTACATAAACATTAGCTTTTTTGATGACAGTGACATTTTTCATATTGATGATTTCCTTAGTAATTTCATTTCCACTCCTCTCCAGCCCATCTCCTAGTCAGCTACAATAAATAAGATGCTGGTTGGGCTTGCTGCTTCCAGTATATCCCACCTCATTCACCTGCAGTTCAAAATTCTACAAAGCACCTATTACATTTTTTTACTTTATTCATTCCAATGTACACTGAGCTGTAAAACACTTATCTTAATAGCTGATATCAGATGTCCACTTAGGTAGGAGATTCTTTGGTTAGGAAAATTTTGGCAGGAAAGATAAGTTTCAAATACAAACTGTAAAGAGAAAGAAATAGCTAACTCCTCTGTACTATAGATACACATGTATTTGGGGGTTAGGTTAAACAATGAAAACTGAGATGGTGGAAAATAGTTGAGCAAAAAAACATTAATTTTGGCTTGCAGGGAAAGGTGCTCAGTGGGATATTCCTGTGCTTGAGCCTAAAGAACATTTAAAAAAGAAATGAGTCAAATTAAAAGTTAGTTTGAATTTCTAAGATCCAAACTATGACATCAAGGGAAAGGAGCTGGGTTCCATGTGGAGATGAAGTAGAGAAGAGAGAAACCTTGCAAACTGAGAGAGAACTGAATGTGGGAATCCAAGGGACTGACCACATGGAGCAGAAGAAATTTGCCAAAATCTTGATGATAATGTTGGCTTCCCAGTGGTTGTGCAATGAAAGACTCAAAGTTGTATTATTTAAGTCCCAAAGTCCAGGTATATTGGCTTGGGTCCTCCAAGAAGCAGACAGGGTTCACTTGAGAAACACCTATGAAGGAGTAAGAGATTAAGGACTAAACTGGAGAAAGCTAGAAGGGCCTTCAGAATACGAGGCAGGTCTGACTTCTACCCATGTAGTGGCCTCAATCCTTGGACACAGAGTCTAAAATTAGAGACCTATTATACAGGGCAGTGGGAAAAAGAAAAGCAGGTCAAGCAGAGTACAATAGAGAAAGACACCTTTACTAAAAAGTGACAGTACGCCTCTGAAGAGATGAGAGGCCAGCAGAGCAAAGAGGGTCCACTGCACTGAAGCTGCCTCAATGGGGTCTTTTGTTGAAGTAGGATTGAGTCACCTGGAGGGAGCTGAATCTGTTAGCTGGAACTTTTAGATTCACCCTTAACTCCCCAGAAACGGGTCAGAGCATGCGGATTGGCACCTCATTGTGAAAAGCCAGATGCCTGCTCAATGGCAAAAATGAGAGCAGGCAGATGTGTGGTGGTTCCTTTTTGCCCTTCTCTGTCTGGCACAGCTGGTGGAAGGTCATATAATGGTCACCTGTGACTTTTATGGTAGGTATGTGTATATTGAGCTCTGAAATGAAGATGTGGACCCTAGTAAAGCATGTTTATTACTCATGAATCCAGGATGTTTATTGCATTTGCAGTGCCCCAAGTGTGGGGGTGGGGTGTAGCCCATCCTCTTTCCTGCTCATGTCTGACTGTCTGCCTACTCTAACAGGTACATGCAGCTGGCCTGGAGGCTAAGCAGCCAGGAAGATGGCCCAGATGATTCAGTAGTTGCAGATTTCTAAGCCCAGACAAACAACACTGCTAGTGAGGGCACACTAGACTTCCCTAGACCCTCTGTCACAAAGGCCTCTAGAAACAGGAAGCTGTTGTCACTGTGCTAGCCAATGGATTGCACATCATTCACGCTTCTTGGAATCACTGTTTTCCAATTCAAAGTCTGGTTAGTGGGGCGAAGGTCACATGACCATGCCATGATCGCAAGGGCTGCTGAGTAAGTGCAAGTGACTGTCTCTTATTGAGGAATTTTCCAGTCATGAGCTCAAATATGCATAGATACTGGACAGTCAAAAGGAATGGAGGTGCTCCTTGGGAAACTGCTGTCCACCAGAATATTCTGATATTTTTACTGCCTTACAGCAATGCTTCAGATACAGCTGCCTAGAAAACTGGCTTCTGTCTTTGCTAAGGGGCTGAGAAAAGTCATTATGTCAGCACAATCCGACAGGAGAACCCTCAGTGGAACCAAAAGCATGCCATTTTCTTCGTGGTAAATAGCAAACTCCTTAAACCACCTTTGAAGGTTTAACACAGTAGGGTCCCATTTGTCTTTCTAGTATTTCTCTAATTACCTTGTAAAGCAAAGTAGCTGGCTAGTCGCCGCTCCCCCTCCAGAGATCCAGCACTAACTTCTCCTCGGGTGTTAGTGCCCCTCACATCCCAGCAGGGCCATTCCCCCAACCTCTGTTGCTATCAGAATCCTACATCCTGAAACACAGGGCTCTGAATAAGATGCCAGTGCTCATTAGCTTGGCCCTGCTTCCCATGCTGACATGGTGCATTTCTTAAGTAGAACATCGTTCTTAAGACAGCTAGCAGGGAAGAAGTCAGCAGTTAATTCTTCTTCCAGCAAGCTTGCTGGCAGAAACAGAGACCACATTTCAGCACTGCTCCTTCATCTGGGAGCATGTCTACCATATTTATCTGCATAGTGCAATAGTGCCGTGTTGGGCACATGCTGAAAGCTGAGAATCCTTACAATAACTCCATCAAATAGCCATTATTCCCATTTTACAGATGGAGCATGTGTAAGTCAACTGAGGCCACACAGGGAGAAGGAATCAACCCTGAGTTTGAACGTAAGCAACTGGCTCCAAAGACAGTGCGCTTTTTTTGGTGGTGGTGGTGGTAGTTCTGGGAGTTGCTAGTCAGGTGCTCTACCAATTGAGCCGCATCTCCAGCCCAGAAACAGTATTCTTACCACTGGGCGGAAACATCTGCCTCTCTGTGGCAAAGAAATTCACATAGAAGTATGTCATAGATTCAAAAGCGTCTATGAAGAAACCAACTTTTCCTCCTCTCTTCAATTTTGCAGAATGGTAACCATAGGATCATGTCTGACAGTAAACTCCAAAAGTCTCAAATTATCAAGAGACTAAGAAGGAATAGATGGGTGTCCACATCCTAGAGGCCAAATACAATCATCCCTGTGAGGGTTGCTTTCAGGACCCCCCCCCATGAATACCAAAATCCACAGTGGGCTCTAATCCTTTATATAAAATGGTATAGTATTTGCACAGAACCTGCACACTTCTTCCGTTAGACTTTGAATCCCCTCCAGACTTCCCAGCACAATGTAATGACAAGAAGAAAAATCTATACATGTTCAGTACAGACACCATTTTTCCCAAATATTTTGATCTAAAGTTGTTTGGATTCAAAGGTATAGAACCCACAGATATGGAGGACCAATGATATTCTTGTTCAAATATTTATAACAGGAAACTTCATCTAAATTTTTGTTCTAGAAAATGTCTTACTTTTCTTGATCGTGTTTGGGGATTTTGTTAGTGTTTCCGCCCCCACACCTTGGTTGCCAGAAAACTCAGTGCTGATTTGTAAGCCAACTATATTTGAATCTATATTAAATACACCTAAAATTTGAACTATTTAGAACTTGATGACTCAGTATTCCTTTTTTACCTCTCAGTTTCAAGGTCACCCTTTTTGTCTGCTCTGTGAAGATGGATGTGGGCCCTTTAAATGTTTTTCCTTTGTCCCCTGGCACTATGCAGTTAATCTGTCAGTAGAGCTGCTCCCTGGAGGAAAGGATTGTTTCCTCTTTCTGGCACTTGCCCCCCAAACTCTTGCAAGGCTCTCAGCTTCTCCCCGGTCCTCCCATAGCACAGAGAGGAGGCAGGACCTGCGGCAGGTAGTTTCCCCAGTGTCTGGCTCCCAGAGTGCACAATGGTCAACAGCTCCCAGTAGCCAGCACTTTCTTCCAACACATCCTAGAGAAGATTTGTCACTGAGCTCTCCTGGTGAAACTCCTTCCTGTGAGCAGACTTCAACACCCTAGGGCAGATTTCCAGCAAATTCCTGAGGGTTAATTTCAAAATAACTCTGCCAACACAGCATCACAGGGACTTTTCTGCCATCCAGGCAGCCCCAACTGTATCCTCTCCAGTGATGGGGTCTGGATCCCAGCCCTGTGATCTGCTTAGCATGTGTGCATTGTCTCTTGCCTTCCTACCTGACATCTATGTAAATACATAGTACCCTTTGGTTCTTCTATTTTTAAAGTTTAGATTTCACTACTTTAATGCATACATACTTTCTTTATTCTTCTTTAAATTATTTGTAGAATTTAAAGACAATTAAAGGAAAGCATATGCAAATGCGGGCACACTTAACTTGCTGTGCATAATTCCCAGAAAAGAACGAGGCATAACGTAGCAACAAGTTCTTTTTGATGAAGACAAATCTGCTCATCCCAGGTTAGACTCTCTTATGACTGAGCCAGGACTCTTCGAGCTTTAAGTGTTAGTGTAAAGAATGGCAAATGTGCTAGAGACACCCAACTTAAAATTTCATTTCCTAAACAATTCAGAAATTCTTGTGGCCTGCCTCAGGCTGGAAATTCAGGGGATACTGAACCCAGAGACGGATGGATATAGACGTGCAGAGCTGTAATGAGACAGAATGGAGATTTGCAAACAGAGGATGACAATGTTAGTGAACATATAAGAGGCTGGTGAGCAGTTTGATAACTAAGCAGTAAGGTCTCAGACCAGATTCCCTGGGTGGCTCCAAACTGAAAATTTCCCAGATTGACCATCAACTCTATTACTAACCCCCAGTGAATTGAGAGCTGTGTTGTGGCAGATGTTGGGAGAGAAGCTTGGGTTTTAGTTTGAATTCTGAGGTTTACTGTATGCTAACTACATGCCCTAAGCAACTCCTTAGGCTCAGTGTCCAACAATGCCACCTCCCAACGTTGTGGGGCGAAGTAGCACCTCATAGGAATGCCTCTATCACGGTGCCTGGCGCACAGAAGTTCCTAGCAAAAATCACCTTGTCTCTTCATATCAGCTTGCTAGGGCTGCTGAAACAAAGTACCACAAACTAGGATGACTTAGATCATTAGAAATCTATTGTCTTACAGTGCTAGAGACCAGAGTCCAAGATGGAGGTGTCAGAAAACATGGAGAAGAAGCATCTTTTCTGGTCTCACCCTAGACCTCCTTCAGCTTGTGGCAGCAATACTCCAATCTACACCCATCTTCATACGGCTCATCCCCGTTTCTTCACATAATGTCCCTCTGTGTGTGTCTGTCCCTGTGTCCAGACGTTTCCTTTTATGAGAACATCAGCCAGCCAGACACCAGGTGACTCGAGCCAGCAATCCTAGCTACTCGGGAGGCAGAGATTGGGATGATTGTGGGTCAAGGTTAGTAAGGGCAAAAAGCTCAGGAGACCTCATCTCAATGAAGAAAAGCTGGGCATGGTGGCATGTGTCTATCATCCCAGCAATGGCAGGAGCATAAAATAAGAGGTTCATTGTCCAGGCTAGCCTGGGCAAAAAGCAAGATCCTATCTGCAGAATAACTATAGCAAAACAGGGCTGGAGGCATGCCTCAAGTGCTAAAGTGCCTGCCTAGCAAGCACAAAGCCCTGAGTTCAAACCTCAGTACCACAAAAAAAAAATCAGTCAGATTAGCTAGAGCCCACCAAATATCCTCATTTTAATCTGCTTAACTCTCTGAAGAATAAGGCCACATTCTGGAGTGTTAGTGTCTAAGACTTCAACCTTCAACACGTCTTCTTTTGTGGGGACAGACTCAATTCAATCCACAGCATTCCTCCTTGGTTTTCTGTCCAGAGTAAGCTCCTCCATACTGAAATATCACTTAGATAGTTAGACTACAATTTCTACCTCTCCCATCCAAAATATGGGTTGTGATACACCCATCTAAAGTAATGAACAGGTAAGTGCACAACTCAGAAACCTCTTCAGCCTTCTTTGCCTCCCTCATTCCAGGCACTGGCCTCCTTCAGCCTCCTTCTCCAGCCCTTTCTGCCTCTCTCTTCCCTTACCCCCGTCTCTCATTACCAGTTCTGCACTCGATACATGCCCTCCTTTTTCCCTCCCTTCTTAATCTGATTCCTGAACCTGTGGACTCATAGCCATAGAGAAGCTGCATCAAAATCACTGGACTTTCTAACAAACGGGAGAAATCCATACAAGAGGGAAGAGTTAGGGAGAAGGGCATTTGGGTTCATCTCAAGGACAGCTTTCACATTCTTGTACTGAAGCCCAAGCCCTTATTTGAAACAGAAGAACTTTGTGGAAGGAAGTACTTTTTACCACTGACTACTTATGAATTGCAGGGGTGGGATAATTTTAATGTGCTGGGATCTCTGTGGAACAAAAAGGGAACAGGGAAGGAGTGCAGACACATTGGTGGAAAACTAGGAAATTGAGAGAGGTCTTAAAGTCTTGTTACAGGCTAAAGGTCTTAGCAAAAATAAATTCAAAAGCAGCACTATCATTTTCTCTCTCTCTCTCTCTTTCTCTCATATCTTACTCTTGTACTCTTGCTCTCACTCTCTTGCTCTTGCTCTTACTCTTGCTCTCTGGCTTTCACTTTCTGTCTTTCTCCACTATAAATATGCTTGTTTCTCCCACTTTAGAAATCTTAAATGAAAAAAAAAAAAAAAAAGGAAGAGCCGAATGACATGGAAGAGGCAGCCCTATGTTAGATAGTCATGTCCATGGTCTACTTTAAGGAGAAATAAAAGATTCCCCTAGTTCAAAATCATCTCCCCATCAGCCCCCTCAGGGCATAAAATTCTTATTATTAAGATCATTCTCATATTAACAACATCTACCTTCCTATGACAACTGATAAAAGCAAAACACTTCTTGGGGAGCAGCACACCACATCCCTAGTGCCCACTAATATTTTCATGAGCATTGGGATATTGCATTCACTGGCAGTCACCTTAAATTACTGTCCCAAGAGATTAAACCCAGCCACAGACATAGGGTTTTTTTCTGTTATATCCCAGAGCTGTGCACGTCCCTGAACATAAAATATGGTATGAGTCTGTCTTTATAAAATGGGAACAAAATAATACCTAGACCATGATGTTGGTAGGAAGAGTAAATGAGCTAATGCATCTAAAATGTGAACT
The DNA here is from genome assembly GCF_047511655.1 of Castor canadensis. NCBI lineage: Eukaryota > Metazoa > Chordata > Mammalia > Rodentia > Castoridae > Castor > Castor canadensis. The sequence goes on along the minus strand of NC_133395.1, from coordinate 32,466,022 downwards.
CACAGTAAATACTAGACTTATTATTATTATTGATGACTGAGAAAACACATAAGCAATGGGAGAGGAGAATGTCTAGAGAAGTGCAAGTAGAGGAGCTCAGTGGAGAGATGCCAAGGGGGAGGGGTCTGAGAGGAAGCAGGTGGTGGGCCAAAAGGGAACAGAGAGAAAAGCCAACTGCTACAGAAATGTCCCAGGCACATGGCACTTTCCAAAGCCTGCTGAGAGCCAAGCACTGAATTGCAATCATGCTTTCTTGAACTGAGGCACAAGCATTTTTTTTTAACTGCTTGGCTGTGTGCGGTGAGGCACAATAGAAGTCAGAAGATGCAGAGGGAAGAAGCACCTGTAATTTAGAAAGTGACTGTGTCCCCAAATCTGAAAATGAACCAGATAAATGGGGAGCATATGACACTGTAAAGTAGGTGTCCTGGATTCCCTGCATGGACCCATGAGATACCATATAGCTTCAAAGAGAGACAAAGTGCTATGACACAGAACTTCCTGAAATATGGTACAGGTGGTTTGTGAAAAAAAAATATTCAAGTGGGTTTCTGGGTTAAACAGAGTTGAATAGACTTCTTTAGGATAATTTTCTCTGAACTTTGACTATACATAAGTGTATTGTGAATCTCCAGAGGTGAATACTGTGTGCCCTGTTTCCCGAATGTACCTGACCTGAGAAACCTGTTCTTAACAGAGTATCCAGATTAGTGTCCTTCTAGAAATTCCTGGAGTTGTGGATGAATGCTATACATACAGTGTCTCCTAGAAAAAGCCAGCTAGTCTTTCTGAGCTGAGCCCTCTGTTTCTTCATCTAGAAAATGAAGGATTCAATCAGTTATTAGCTAACTTCAAGTCAAACCCACTATGACAATGAAGGCTCTGGATCCTCTGCCTCTAGATGGTCATGCACTGTACATCCATCGGACGTTTACTCACAGGATTCAGAGAGTCACAAGTCCCTGAAGTGTAAGATATTGTAAGATCCCTTCCACCTCTATGTGGTGAGAGTATTTGAATTAGAAGGACATATCCATTGCTTCTGCCTGCTCAGCATCACTTCCCTTTTCTTTTGGTTACAGCACTACATTTTCCCTTTGTGAAGCCACCTCTTTCCCATTCTCAGTGCATATGTTTCAGGAAAAGCTGACTAACTCTTCCCAACCCCAGAAGTACGCAAGTCACCCAAGTAGGCATGTGCCTTATTCACTGGCCACAATGAAGGGACTATGGAAGTGTACAATACGGGTGAGTCTTCTCTAAGACATATGCTGAAGTTATTGGAAGGCGGGAGGAAGGAAAGAAGAAAGGTGGGGGTGGAGGAAACAGAGGGGGAATAGAGGGAGGGAGGGCCAAAGAAGAAAGATCCAAAGATGAAAGGTTTTCCATTGTTGCTACTAAAGCAGAATGAAAGCCTTCTTTGTCTCTGAGAAAGTGATTCCTGAGGACTTTGCCTGACTCATCCCTGAAATCCATGTCTTCCTCTAATATACCCCTGCTATATGAGCAATAAATATTCTCTCCTGTTTAAACTAACTTGCAGCTGCAAGAATGCTGAATAATTCAGATATCAATCTCAGGATTCCCAGGGCTGCTATGAGGCTCAATTAAGAGCCTCACAATGTTAATGCTGAGTCGACATTCAACAGAAAACAACAGAGGGAAGATATTAATGGATGGCTGTGCATTGGTGAGAACTGTCAGGACCCGACTGTGACCCATGTGAGTTGTGAACCGGAAGGCACCAGAGACTTCAGATAATTTTTTCCACCTGCTACCTGCAGCCTGAAATGCCATGATGGAGCCATCTGGGATCTTGACAGGGGGTAGAGCAAAGATGTGGAGAGAGTTGCAGAGCCTTTTGAGAATAGAATGAAAGCTATCAATCCTCTTCTTTGAAAAAACAAGCAAAAATATTTGCATGCAATTTCAGAGGTTTATACACCCCTGGGGACTCCAAACTGACTTCTTCCAGGAGTCTCAAAACTCCAGTCGTCACCAAGTAGAGAGGAACTGTTGAACTTATAAACAAAGTTCTCATTCTCTCAAAGGGTGTCAGATGGAAAGGAAGTGAAAAAGGAAGTCACTCTTGACACCAGAATGGAAAGGAGGTGCATCATCACCCACAAAGACTCTGGGACTTAAACAATGAGCATGAATTGGTGACACACCTGAGCTTTTGGCAGTTTTTCAACTCATAAGAAAGGGAAGTCAACATAGCTAGAAGCCCCCTTAATCAGATTTTGGATTTAATTGATGCCCTAAGATTTGATTTCTGTTAAAAGTCTTCCCTAGAGAGAGAACTGCAAACTCCTATCAGTCATTCACACCTCATCCAAGGAACATATTTTAATAAGGAGCATCAGGAGCATTTTAATAAAAGTAACAAGAGAGTTGTGACAACAGATGTCCTCTGCAGTCTGGCTTTGTGTGGGCCCACATGGTGGAAGAACTAGTTTCTTTAAAAAGAAATTGATTCTAACCTTTGAATCATTTTGCTAAATAATAGTTCTTCCCAATTGTGGGAGGTTTTCTTGGGGGGAAAAAAAAAGGCCAAGGTCTTCCAACCAAGCTGGCCTTTAATAGCAAAGTTAAAAACTAATACCTTACTAAATCCTCACCCATCTTTCTTTCCAAACTTAATTTTTTAAACAAAGTGGCCTCTCCCACCACAACCTAACTATTCCATTCCCAGCCCCAGAAAGCCTGTGCTGGAGATCTTGCTTGTCCCCCACCCCAGTCCTCCTACACATTCTAGGAAGAAGGCAGGGAATGGGGAGAACAGTTGCATCTGAGCGCTTGGCCATTATCATCCCACTAAACCAAACGTTAAGGTATTTTTCTTTTTTTCCCTTAAAGATGTCAGAGCTAGGGCTCTGCATAAGGAAGACTCAGATGAATCTCTAAGAAAAGCACAGCACAAGTCAGGGCCTTTTGCCAAGAATAAGAATGGTCTCCTATGTGCCTATTTCAGTCTCCAACTGAGAGCATATAACAATTTGTTTGCCTAACTCTTCCACAGCCCAGAAAGTGCTTTTCTTTACCTTTCTGCTTGTTTGTTTGTTATTCTTCAGACTCTAGAGGAGAAGCAGCACATTAAATCTGCTCCACAGCAACTGTCTTCCTCTTGTTTCAATGGAACCTAAGTAATCATCATCACCACTGTACAGGTGCAGCCTGAAATTCTGGCTGGGCCTCCAGGTTCATTTCAAAGGTGTTAGCGCCAGGAAACTGGAATATTTTCAAGTGTTTGCCACCATAAATCCTTGACAATAAGAACAACTTATTTCTTGTAAGTTTAAGATTTCTTATGATAATAATATCTAGTATCTAAAAAGCAAAGATTTATACTAAGCTACTCTAAATCTAGTTCATTTTGTTATGCTGTGTTTCAAAAGACTTGTGTTAATATCAAAGTTACTCAGCTTAGTATTTTCCAATAGAAAGCTCATTAAAACCTAAGAAACATCTTTGGCAAAGGCCCTTTACCATCAGCTCACACTTGATGTAAGCAAATGGGAAGGACCTGGGTACCACAGTGTGTGTTTTTTGAATGACTGTATTCACTGGCAGGGTCTCGTGCATAGTGTGAACTTGACCACAGCATCACCAAAGTGGACTAGAAAGTATATGCAGTTTGTATTTGGTGTCTCTTTCTCTTGTCTTTGCACCTTCTAGCACTTTGTAGAAGAGCTTAAAAACTTCTCTTTATTCTCATTCACTGACCCCATCTTCATGTTGCCTTCTGGTTGTCAAAAGCTCTTGCTTCAGCAGCCACCAAAGCTGTCCACATCAAAGAGCTCTGGGCTCTGAACTAGCTTCCCAGAATGCTAGTTTTAAGACTCTGTGCTACAAGAATGAGCTCAGTCTGTTAAAAACAGTTCTGTGCCATAGAGATGTCAGGCACCATCTGGCAGGATGCTGGTGCCTCTCCCTAGCAACTGCTCCCACATCCTTGTCTCTGGTTACCTTGCCTGCTTCCCTAGTTACAGTACTACCAATCTCTGGTGCACCTCTGACACTGCCTCCATTGGTGAACTCCTAGAACCTATTGAAGGTGGATCCCAGTGATTCTGCCTCTTGGATCGCAGACACTTTCAGCACAAACCCTGGTTTCAATCCTGCCAAGCCAACAGGATCTTTTGATTTAAAAAAAATAACCAGTTGCAGTACTTCAACTTAGTGTTAAAAAATCTGATCAATCAACCCAGTGGATCTCCATCTTGGACACACATTTGTTACTCCTGGAAGCCTTTAAAAACTATTAACCCCAGATACCAGGTGCAGTCATCTGAATTTAAAAATGTCTGGAGTAAAGCATCATTTTTTTAACCCCCAAAAGAGAAGCCAGAGTTTTGAATCACTGATCTAACCCAAGTAATGCCCAGTTCCATATGCAAAAAGTAATTCTCACTCAGAAATGACTGAACATCCTCAGATGCTAAAGTTATATCTAGCTTAACTTAAACAAATAGATCTTTTGATTTTCCAGTCTTCAATAAAATATATGTATAATGATATTTTATGAAAACCCATCCAAAGTTTTTATCTACCAGGACAGCTCCACAGAACTGCATCATTACCCACTGAATGTAGACTTTGTCTATGTGACTCCTTGGTTGAATATAATACACCTTTGGAAACTATGATTCTTCCACACCTCCAAAGTGCTATGCAAAACCCCAAAATAGTCAGTTATATAATAAGACTGTCATTAACCATTTTTCCAATTAAATTTTCACAGTTTTCTGCCCAGTCCTTCATCTCTTGCAATTCAATGTGAGGCCCAGGCACTAGCAGCATATATAATGCAGGACTTCCTGCCTCACCCCAAAACAATACATCAGAATCTGTATTTGCATTTTAACTGAACCTGGCTTGAATGCCTGGCTACATTCAAGTTAAAGAAGAACTAACCAGGAAACTGCTTTTACCAATCTTAATGCTAGAATATCTTTCAAGGCTTTCCCTGTGTGGCCCTAGTTCTGTCCCTCATTGAATTTTCTTCCATGGAAACTGGGCCGCTCCAGCTTCCAGGCCCATGGCCTCCCCCAACCCTTGCTCACTATCTGCAAAACCCTTTCCCCAACTCTCTGCCTGAAGGCAGCATTCCCGAAGCCTTCATAGATCCCCCAGCTCAGTGGTCCTGTCTGCCTCTAATTTTGTACATATACCTACATATTCATCCAAGCTGGGGCTGTTTCTGTTTCGTTACTTAGCTCTAGTTTGCCTACACTCCTGCCTTGTCTCCTCCACTAGTTCATCATTTGCCTTTGTGCCTGCCATGTGGCTTTGCACATAATAGATTCAACAAACAGTTCATGTTTGGGCTTGACTTAGATCTCTGATGGCAAACTATATAACACATAAAACCTGTAAGGCTGAGTCTAGACACTAGTAAAAAAATTTACAACCTCTAAGCTTTACTGGTATTAAAATTTCCAATTTGTTGTGAACACATGAGTTGCAAAATAACATACTGCATAAACAGATAGTAGACTATAATAACTACAGAAAATAAATATCAAAAATGAAAGCAAGACAACATAATACAAGTATCAACCAACAATGTAAGTAGGCACATATAGGATCGTTACTAGGAATAACTAATCAAATAAAAATCCCTTAGTTACCAAAGGCTGCCACTGGCCAAAGTGCATTCGCAGCTAATCCTGGGCCTATGATGTGAAGGAAAAAAAAAAAAGGATGAGACTTCCTGAGTCAGATTGCTACCGTCAGGGAGCAGACAGCCCCAGAACTCATTCCCTTCCACTCCTGGACAGAATGACCCCATGAATTGCTGCAGGAATATTCAGGAATGACTTTTTAAACTTCTTTATTACTGCTTTCATAGAGTTCATAAATATTTACTGAGAATTAACTACATCTTTTAGTAGGCCTTAGAAATCTGAAGATGACCAAGACCGTGTTCCTGTCATGAATGTGTTCATAAGCTTAGTGGATGGAAACCTAAAATGCCATCCTAACACAGTATGGAAGATATGGTACTAGAGTACCATACTCTAATATCAGAGTACTAAAAAGATAGTACTAGAGTACTGCATAATACACATGGTATTGATGCAAGGGCTGCCTCCACCTGCAGCAATTGAGGAGGGCTCTTTGGAGATGGAGGTGGTGACTAAGCAAAGCCTTGGAATAAACAAGTTAGTCAAGTGAAATATGAAGAATTACTACTTCACTTAAAGAGAAGTATGTAAGGCAGAGAAGAAGTAACCACCATCATGGCATCTGAAAGAGGAGCCTTAGATAGTTCTGCATTGTGGGAGGTGAAAAGTCAAAAGGTTCCTCTACAGAAATAGGATTGCCTGCAAGTTGATAAGTTTGGGTACAAAGACCTTTGACTTCATCCTAAAGGCAAAAGGAACATGTCTAGGCTTGAAAAAAATTACTACAGCTTCCAAGACCTGATATGCAAAGCAAGACCTGTTTTGATTCTATGTGAACAATGACTACACTAAATGCAATAGAATCCCAGTCAACCTGGCCACTTACTGACTGATTCAAATATTTCATGGATCATTTCTACTGACAGGTGTTGGGGGAAATTTCTCTGACATAAATCCTTTCTGGCCAAGATTTTATTTTCTGATTCCAAATGCCCAGCAAAACTATAGACTTCTGACATGGAACTGCCCTTTTGAAGGCTCTAAACCATCCCACAGGACAAATACCACAGTGTTATGAAGGTAGAAAAGTAAAATGAAAAGGGCATTAAAACATCCATGGAATTAAAGCCAACCGAGGAAGAAGCCTGCTTCTTCTTTCTTCTAGATAGCTACATTTTCCAGCAAATTACACTTTTTCTCTAATGATAGCTCATCATGTCAGGCAAATTTATGTGCTGGTTTTTTTTTTCTATTCTTTGTACTTTAATTTAAAATGTTGAAGGTTTAATCATTTCTTTTTATTTGCAACCAGTTCATTTATACTGGCTCACCACACACAAAAAAAATTTTATTCAGTTTTGATGGGTAAGAAGCTGGTTGAGCACTGGTGTTTTGTAAAATTTTGCCTCAGTATAAAAAAAAATGTTTAGTCTGGATGTTCAAAACCATTAACACAGAATAAAAACACCTGCTTGGCTCAGGCAGGTGACAAAATAAATTACACCTAAAGTTATATATAAGCTAGAGTAATTTAACTGCCTGTTTTTGAAATTAGTCATATATTTCCAACCTGTTCTTGGCATACTGCCTTCTCTAATTTCTTCTATTCTGTGTTGGACTTTTCAAGGCAGACTAAGCTGACTAAGTAGCTCTCTGGCCAGCCTCACCATACTGGATGCAGCATCTCCTTCCATCTCACCTGTGTAGTTATCATTTTCTCATAGTGCTATTATTTTTTGGCAGTGGAGTAAATGGCCATATTTACATTGTTTTTGGTCTCTACAGAGCTATAGAATTAAATAATCATTAGGAAAAGCAGCAATGATAATAAAACTTAGAATTATGGCAAAGAGGTAACACTTTAAAAAGAAGCCTAGAAGGTAACACACATGCACAGGAAATTAATGTGAGTCAACTCCCTGTATAGCTATCCTTATCTCAACAAGCAAAAACCCTTGTTCCTTCCTATTATTGCTTATACTCTCTCTTCAACAAAATTAGAGATAAGGGCAAAATAGTTTCTGCTGGGTATTGAGGGGGTAGGGGGTAGAGGGAGGGGGCGGAGTGGGTGGTAAGGGAGGGGGTGGGGGGAGAAATGACCCAAGCCTTGTACGCACATATGAATAATAAAACAATTAAAAAAAATAAAACAAAGCAGTAGAACAGAGCAATATGAAAGACTGGGTGTGGCCATGAGTTCTCTGTTTGCTAAGGAGGTGACCTTGGGTAGATCATTTAATTATTCAAATGATTCAGTTATTCAAAACATAAAATGGGCCAGGCCTGTAATCCTAGCTACCTGGGAGGCTGAATTAATCCTTTATGGCCAGCCCAGGCAAATAGTTTGTGAGACCCCCCCCCCCATCTCCAAAATAACCAGAGCAAAATGGACTGGAGGTGTGCCTCAAGTGGTGAGTGCATGCTTTGCAAGCAAAAAGCCCTGGATTCAAAACCCCAGTCTCACCAAAAAAAAAGTAACAGAATGGGAGGAATAATAATAATTCCTATCTGATAACACTGTTGACAAGAATTTTTTAACAGTACTGAACTCAGGACTCTGAGCTTGTCAGCCAAGTTCTCTACCCCTTGAGCCACGCCTCCAGCACTCTTTGAAAATTTAGGTTTTCAGATTGGGTCACATGCTTTTTGTTTGGGGCTTACCTCCAACTATTCTGCTCGTACAGATGCCTCCCTTGTAGTGAGATTATAGGCATTTACCACCACGTTCCACTTATTTGTGGAGACAGGAGTCTCATTAACTTTTTGCCGAGGCTGTCCTCAAACTGCAGTCCACCCAATCTCTACCTCCGGAGTAGATAGGATTATAGGTGTGAGCCACTGCACTTAGCTCTTTGACAAGATGTTTTAAAGTAATTTATATATGACTATGGATATGCTCTTTCCTCAAAGATTCATGTGTTGCATATGTAAATATCACAGCATATCCCTCTGTACAACTATTATATGTTAATAATAATTTTTTAAAGATTCATGTGTCAGAAGATGGATCCCCAGTGTACTGATGTTAAGAGGAGATAGGCCTACTGAGAAGTCACTACTGGCACCTCCCCTCTCCCTGGTTAATCTCTCACCATGAGCTCTCTCCCTCTTACCCAAGCTCCCACCATTGTGATACCATCCCCCAAGATCCTCATCAGAGCTGAGCTGATGCCAGCACTGTGCCCTTCTATGTCCAGAACTGTGAGCTAAATAACCCTCTTTTCTTTATAAGCCTGAAGTATTTCATTATAGTATCAGAAAACAGACAAATACACATATATTATTTAAGTCAGAGCTGGACACATAAAAAACTGTATCTGCTAGCTATCATTAATATCATGATTGTCGTTATTACAAGGCAACTTTGTGAGGCCCTGATTTCAAATCCCAGTATCACAGAAAAAGAGAAGAAAAAGAAAACAAAACAAAGCAACCTAATCCATTCATTTCATTAATGCTCAGGAAACAGTTTCATGGAATATCACAGAGTATTTATATTTTCACACATATCCCTCCTTTTCTCATATTTCAAAATACAGGAAGTGGGGACTCTTCTCTAGAAGTTATATTACAATGATTAGTTACCAGAAAAGAGTGATGTAGCAGACATTGCTGCTTAAATGACTTCACCGGACTTCCAGATTCTTCCCTACTTCCTCTTCCAGCTTGGAATGGCCACACAACACAGTTTAGCTCAACAAGTTTCTTCTTTTGGCTGAAATGATAGCTGGGCTGTAGAAGCCTTCCTGTGACCATGAAGGAAACCTCCCAAAATCAAATACCTCAGTGTTAACATTGTTAAGCCCCTGAATATATGCCAGCAACCCACCTACAGATATTTCTTTCTGCATGAAAGGTAAACCTCTTTACAATTAAGATACCTTATTCAGGTTTTCTAACATGTACAGCAAAAGCATTCCTAACTGATTCAGTGTCTGCATTGCTCTCAAGAATCCTTTGAGACATCTTTGTGTAGCACACATGCTCACCCTTGGTTCCTAATGCCTTGTTTATTTTCCCTGGGTAAACCGAGGCCCTGGGTGTATTCGAGCTTCTGCGTTCAGCCTTCCACATTTCCCTGCATCAGCTGAGTGTGGAAATAACCCTGGGAGCTCTTCCTCCCAGGTCTTCCCCATTCCACCTCCTTGCTCTCCATTGCTGATCTCACCTCCAGCTGCTCATTCTACAGGTTCTTCATTTCCTGTGTTCCAGGAAGTCACATTCTCCATGATCAGTGGTATTACTCAATACCCCTGACACAAATGTCACTGGATTAGGGGCATTCATCTTCCACTGGCAGTTGACCTCTTGTCTGTCTCCACTTTACCAGTTCTACAATCTTGGCCACTTTTTCTGGTCTCTAAGAGTTCTCTCACAAAGTCGCCGGCCCAGTCACTCCTCTGCCCCTGCCTGCTTTTGAATGAGGTCTTATTCCAGTGGTACAGATCAGAAAACTAGTAAAGGATATGCCGTTTGTGATCTGTGTTTCCAACTGTCATTTTGTGTTACTGTTATTTAGATGATCAAAGTGTTCATTTAAGTAAATACATTATTAACATATTTTCATTGTTTATAAACTTATTTAAAATAGCACTTCTTAGATCTAAAATTATTTAACCATTTTACTGAAAAAGAAAAAACTGGAGCTTGTATTAGGTGATTGATGATTTTATTTTTCTTCATAAAATCAGTCCATATTCTGGAAACAGAAGTGTGTCTGCTTAGCATCAAATGGAAAGTCATTGTCATCTTGGCTAAAAGATTCTATCAATATAAGCCTAAGAACGTCTTAGATTCTGCTGCCAAGAGAGAGGTAAATTTTGTTGGCCTTTGAAAGTCAAGGGATTAACAAGTGTTTGGCGGAACTGTTTTGGGAGATACAGAACCTGTCACATTTTCTGCTTCAGGAACCAGTAACATAAACACTGGCAAGGCTGTTAGGGGGTGTTCCAGATGTCTGCTACCAGATGAGGATTTTGAGATTGTGAGTGAAGCGATGGCAAACACCATTATGTGTTTAACAATCCACACAGTCTCCCGTACTGAGATTACCCCTCACAGAGAGCTCAAAGTTAGGGAGAAAAAAAAACCAATTTTTTCAAACCACTGGGGCTCAGCATAAAATCCCAAAATTGTAAAGGAATCACATGGATTATGAAGAAAACAATTATGAAAGATGAGACCTTGCTTTAAAATTTATTATCTTCTACAAATGGGGATTAGGCTGACAACGTGAAAGTATCCAACTTACTATCTGGGCACAGGGGCAAAAAATAAGATTTTAATTTGTTCTTTGGTAAAACATATATGCATAAATCCAGGTGAATCAGAAAAACTTCACAGATAAGAAACATTTTAAATCATTATAATAATAAAGATAAAAGTCATTTTCAGACAACAGCTCAATAATATACGAAGAAGAGAGCAACCACACACATAATTCAAACATAGTGTAGTCCTCAAGACACACATTCCTGAAATAAAGAGTACAGCCTGGGCATGGGTTTTGACTCTTACTGTGTTGATCTGGCAAATAAGTTAACACCTCTGTGCCTCAGCATCCACATCTATAAAATGTAGAAAACAGCTACTTTATAGGGTTTTTTAAACAAGAGTGAAATTGTTTTAAATCCTTATAGTCCTTCACACAGTGCCAGGCATATAAGTGGCATATATTGTATAAATAACAAATAATAATAACTGCAAAACTTACATCATGGGTTAAATTTGGACTGTTCAGTCAGTAGAAGGAGGATCGGAAGCTCCACTCTAACTTCTTACTTCATACAAGAAGAGCCCCCAAAAAGTTCCTTGATATACTATAAGGGAAGAGGAACAACTCCCTGAAATTCCCGCCTTGAATTTTAAATCAGAAACAATACCAATAACTTATTTATTTGAGTCTGCTTCTGATGGCAACTCATCCCATATTTTAAATGATCACTATCTCTCTTTCTTGTTTGAGTCAAGTGTCCTCTACTCATCTTCTAGTCACTGTCCCAACACCAGCCTCTACAGCCATGAGTTTGCAGGCACCTGCATTAGAGTGGGACAAGAGGTACTCAGACATGGTCTGTGTGGAGCATCTGATACTCATCTTCTGGACCCTTGACTTCTATTAACTGAGGCTCAAATTGCATTCCCATATTTTGGCATCCATGTCACCCTATCACCTTCTGCTTAGATTGCAGTTAATAAAACCAGCCTCTTGATCTGCCAAGGCCAAAGCACTCAGCTCCATACTTTTACTGACATTCTGCTTAAGCTCAAAACATGTATATGTACCCCTATTAACCAGTCTCACTTGATTATTAATCAGGATAAATGTGTTGTAAAATCTGCTTTAGTACACCAAATCAGATTTTAAATGCCCTAAAGGAAATCGGATTGTTTTTACAGAAAATATATGATGAAAATTTTCCAAAGCAAATAACTATCTTCCAATTGATTTTTTTAATGTAACTGTCTTTTAACATATTAAATTTGCCTAAAGCAGGATACAAATACATTAAACTTTGGGTAATACCCTATTATGTTATTATAGCAGATCTTCCTTCCTGTATTTTGATTAGGTTAATACTAAAATTAGTTTATTTTCCTTGAATGTACTGAAACTCAAGGATTAGCATGCAGAACAGAGAAAGCCAGGAAGCCAGAAGATGACTCAAGAAACTATACTCAGATCTAAAACACTCATAAAGAGCAGTACAAATATGACAAACTGAGAATTAATCCTTTAGTTCAAAAGTGTCTTCCCCTTTATGTAAATGAAATAATATGAAAAATTATAACTGGTAGAGAAATATGATCATCTTATATGTATTCAGTTTTCATTTAAATGATCTGACAGTTGAGGGGCTCTCTCTAAGGGTTCTCCCTCAGATGAAGTCTCAGGCAAGGACATGAAGGGGCTGGAGTCAATTACCTCTCTTACATCATCTCTAATAGTTGTTATGCTAGAGGTGATGTTTTTACATCATCTCTGATGACACACTATGACTGTGACTCCTGGAGTTGCACTGACCCCACACACCTGTACTCTCAACCCTACTTATATTTCGAACTAATAATGACAAAGAAAGTAGTTGGTAAGGTCTCAAATAGGTCCTGTGTGCCTCCATACTGATTTCCATAGTGGCTGCATTAATTTACACAAACATCAACAGCACATAAGAGATCCTTTTTCCTCACATCTGCGTGAACATTTGTGGTTGTTTGTTTAATTGATGATAGCAAATCTGACTGGTGTGAGATGGACTCTCAGTGTACTTTTGATCTGCATTTTCTTTACAGCTAAGGATGTTGAACTTTTCTTTGGGAATTTATTGGCATTTTTTCTTCTTTTGAGAACCGCCTGCTCAATTTATTTGGCCATTTATTAACTGAATTTTTTTTATTCTTTGGTGTTTAACTTTTAGAGCTTTTCATATATTCTGGATATCAATTCCTATTCCAATGAATACACGGCAAAAACTTTCTTCCATCTGTAGGCTATCTCTTCATGCTGGAAATGGTTTCCTTTGATGTGCAGAACTTTTTTAATTTGGTGCAATCCCACTTGTCAATTCTTGCTCCTATCACCTGAGCTATCTGAGTCTATTCAGAAAGTCATTGCCTATCCCTGAATCATCAAGTGTTTTCCCTATGTGTTCCTCTAGAAGTTTCAAGATTTCAGGTCTGAGATTAAGGCATTTGATCTATTTTGAAATTTTGGAGCTCTTTATGTATTCTGGATATTAATTTTTTCTGATGAATAACTGATAAAGATTTTCTCCTATTCTGTAAGTTATCTCTTGATTCTGGTAATTGTTTCCTTTGCTGTGCAAAGGATGTTTAATTTAATGTAGTCCTATTTGTCAATTCTTGCTCTTATTTCCCAAGCAATTGTAGTCCTATTAAGAAAAGTGTAACCTATGCCTTTATCTTCAAAGGTTTTCCTTCAGTATTTTCAAAGTTTTGGGTCTTCCATTTAGATCTTTCATTGATTGTTAATTAATTTTTATACAGGGTGAGAGATAAGGATCTAGCTTCAGTCTTCTGCATGTGGATATCCAGTTTTCCCAACACCATTTGTTGAAGAGGCTGTTTTTTCTCCAATGTATGGTTTTGGCTTCTTTGTTGAAAATCAGATAGCTGTAGCTGTGTCAGCTTATTTCTGGGTCTTCTAGTCTATTTCATAGGTCTATGTGACTGTTTTGTGCCATACCAAGCTATTTTTGTTACTATGAATCTGTTATATAATTTGAAGTCAGGTATTGTGATACCTCCAGCATTGCTCTTTTTGCTCAGGATTGCTTTGGTTATTTGGGGTCTTTTGTGCTTCCATATGAATTTTAGGACTGATTTTCTGCTTTTGTGAAAAATTACATTGGAATTTTGATAGCGATTACATTGAATTTGTAGATTGCTTTCAGTAGTACAGCCATATCCACAATATTGATTCTGCAAATCCATGAATATAAAAGGTTTTTCCATTTTCTAGTGTATTCTTCAATTTCTTTCTCCAAAGTATTATAGTTTTCATCATAGAAGTGTTTTGCCTGCTTAGTTAGGTATATTCCTAGGTATTTTTTTTAAACTATCATGAATAGGATTGTTTTCCTGATTTATTTTTTGTTATTAGAGTACAGAAAAGCTACTTGTTTCTGTATGCCAATTTTGTATAATGCTATTTTGTTGAAAATGTTTATCAAATCTAAGAGTTTTCTGGTGGAGTCTTTAGGGTCTTTAAAGTATAGAATCATATCATCTGAAATAGGAATAATTTGACTTCATCCTTTCTTATTTGCATCCCTTCTACTTCTGTCTCTTGCCTTACTGACCTGCTAAGAATTCAAGCACTATATAGAACAGTAATGGAGAAAGCGGACGCACTTATCTCATTCATTGACTTCTCAGGAAACATTTTCAGTTTTTCTCCATTCAATACCATATTGCCTACATACTTACCATATTTAGACTTTATTGTGTTCAGGTGCTCCGAGTATCTTCAGGACTTTTATCATGAAGGGATGTTGAATTTTGTCAAAGGCTTTTCCTGCATCTTTTGAGATGGTCATGTGGTTTTTGTCCTTTATTCAGGTTAGGTGCTCTATTACACTTTGATTTATGAATGTCTAACCATCTTTGCATCCCTGGGATGAATCAAACTTGAACATGCCATGTGATCTTTTTAACATGTTGTTTTTTTTTTAATTGTTTTATTATTCATATGTGCATACAATGCTTGGGTCATTTCTCCCCCCTGCCCCCACTCCCTCCCTTACCACCCACCCCACCCTTCCTTCTCCCCCCCACCCCTTAGATACCCGGCAGAAACTATTTTGCCCTTATCTCTAATATTGTTGAAGAGAGAGTATAAGCAATAATAGAAAGGAAAAAGTGTTTTTGCTGGTTGAGATAAGGATAGCTATACAGGGAGTTGACTCACATTAATTTCCTGTGCATGTGTGTTACCTTCTAGGCGAATTCTTTTTGATCTAACCTTTTCTCTAGTTCCTGGTCCCCTTTTCCTATTGTCCTCAGTTGCTTTTAAGGTATCTGCTTTAGTTTCTCTGTGTTGAGGGCAACAAATGCTATCTAGTTTTTTAGGTGTCTTACCTATCCTCACCCCTCCCTTGTGTGCTCTCGCTTTTATCATGTGCCCAAAGTCCAATCCCCTTGTTGTGTTTGCCCTTGATCTAATGTCCGCATATGAGGGAGAACATACGATTTTTGGTCTTTTGGACCAGGCTAAGCTCACTCAAAATGATGTTCTCCAATTCCATCCATTTACCAGCGAATGATAACATTTCGTTCTTCTTCACGGCTGCATAAAATTCCATTGTGTATAGATACCACATTTTCTTAATCCATTCATCAGGTTGGGACATCTTGGCATTTCCATAACTTGGCTATTGTGAATAGTGCTGCAATAAACATGGGTGTGCAGGTGCCTCTGGAGTAACAGTCTTTTGGATATATCCCCAAGAGTGGTATTCCTGGATCAAATGGTAGATCAATGTTTAGCTTTTTAAGTAGCCTCCAAATTTTTTTCCAGAGTGGTTGTACTAGTTTACATTCCCACCAACAGTGTAAGAGGGTTCCTTTTTCCCCACATCCTCACCAACACCTGTTGGTGGTGGTGTTGCTGATGATGGCTATTCTAACAGGGGTGAGGTGGAATCTTAGTGTGGTTTTAATTTGCATTTCCTTTATTGCTAGAGATGGTGAGCATCTTTTCATGTGTTTTTTGGCCATTAGAATTTCTTCTTTTGAGAAAGTTCTGTTTAGTTCACGTGCCCATTTCTTTATTGGTTCATTAGTTTTGGGAGAATTTAGTTTTTTAAGTTCCCTATATATTCTGGTTATCAGTCCTTTGTCTGATGTGCAGCTGGCAAACATTTTCTCCCACTCTGTGGGTGTTCTCTTCAGTTTAGAGACCATTTCTTTTGATGAACACAAGCTTTTTAGTTTTATGAGGTCCCATTTATCTATGCTATCTCTTAGTTGCTGTGCTGCTGGGGTTTCATTGAGAAAGTTCTTACCTATACCTACTAACTCCAGAGTATTTCCAACTCTTTCCTATATCAACTTTAGAGTTCGTGGTCTGATATTAAGATCCTTGATCCATTTTGAGTTAATATTGGTATAGGGTGATATACTTGGATCTAGTTTCAGTTTTTTGCAGATTGCTAACCAGTTTTCCCAGCAGTTTTTGTTGAAGAGGCTGCTATTTCTCCATCATATATTTTTAGCTCCTTTGTCAAAGACAAGTTGGTTATAGTTTTCTGGCTTCATATCTGGGTCCTCTATTCTGTTCCACTGGTCTTCATGTCTGTTTTTGTGCCAGTACCATGCTGTTTTTATTGTTATTGCTTTGTAATATAGTTTGAAGTCAGGTATTGTGATACCTCCTGCATTGTTCTTTTGACTGAGTATTGCCTTGGCTATTCGTGGCCTCTTGTGTTTCCATATAAATTTAACAGTAGATTTTTCAATCTCTTTAATGAATGTCATTGGAATTTTGATGGTCATTGCATTAAACATGTAGATTACTTTTGAGAGTATCGACATTTTTACTATGTTGATTCTACCAATCCATGAGCATGGGAGATCTCTCCACTTTCTATAGTCTTCCTCAATCTCTTTCTTCAGAAGTTTATAGTTTTCCTTGTGGAGGTCATTCACATCTCTTGTTAGGTTTAGACCTAGGTATTTGATTTGTTTTGAGGCTATTGTAAATGGAATTGTTTTCATACATTCTTTTTCAGTTTGCTCATTGTTAGTGTATAGAAATGCTAATGATTTTTCTATGTTGATTTTATATCCTGCTACCTTGCTCTAGCTATTGATGATGTCTAGAAGCTTCTGAGTAGAGTTTTTTGGGTCTTTAAGGTATAGGATCATGTCATCTGCAAATAGGGATATTTTGACAGTTTTTTTACCTATTTGTATTCCTTTTATTCCTTCTTCTTGCCTAATTGCTCTGGCTAAGAATTCCAGTACTATGTTGAATAGGAGTGGAGATAGTGGGCATCCTTGTCTGGTTCCTGATTTTAGAGGGAATGGTTTCTGTTTTTCTCTGTTAAGTATAATGCTGGCTGTAGGTTTGTCATATATAGCTTTTATAATGTTGAGGTACTTTCCTTCTATTCCTAGTTTTCTTAAGAGTTTTTATCATGAAATGATGTTGGATCTTATCAAAGGCTTTTTCTGCATCTATTGAGATGATCAAGTGGTTTTTGTCTTTGCTTCTGTTAATGTGGTTTATTACCTTTATTGATTTTCGTATGTTGAACCACCCCTGCATCCCTGGGATGAAGCCTACTTGGTCATGGTGAATAATCTTTTTGATGTGTTGTTGAATTTGGTTTGCCATTATTTTGTTGAGGATTTTTGCATCAATGTTCATAAGGAGATTGGCCTATAGTTCTCCTTTTTGGAGGTGCCTTTGCCTGGTTTTGGGATAAGTGTAATACTGGCTTCATAAAATGTGTTAGGCAGTTTTCCTTCCCTTTCTATTTCATGGAACAGTTTAAGGAGGGTTGGTATCAGTTCTGCTTTAAAGGTCTGATAGAATTCAGCAGAGAATCCATCAGGTCCTGGACTTTTCTTTTTGGGGAGACTCTTGATTACTGCTTCAATTTCATTTTGTTTATATATCTATTCAGGTGATTACTTTCCTCTTGGTTCAGTTTTGGATGATCATATCCAGAAATCTGTCCATTTCTTTAAGATTTTCAAATTTATTTGAATATAGGTTCTCAATGTAGTCTCTGATGATTTCCTGGACTTCCATGGTGTTTGTCGTTATCTCCCCTTTTGCATTCCTGATTCTACTAATTTGGGTTTTTTCTCTCCTCATTTTAGTCAGGTTTGCCAGGGGTCTATTGATCTTGTTTATTTTTTCAAAGAACCAACTTTGTATGGTTTTTTTGGTTTCTATTTCCTTGATTTCAGCTCTTATTTTTATTATTTCTCTCCTTCTATTTGTTTTGGGATTTGCTTGCTCTTGTTTTTCTAGGAGTTTGAGATGTATCATTAGGTCATTGATTTGGGATCTTTCAGTCTTTTTAATATATGCACTCATGGCTATAAACTTTCCTCTCAGGACTGCCTTAGCTGTGTCCCATAGATTCCGGTAGGTTGTGTGTTCATTTTCATTGACTTCCAGGAACTTTTTAATTTCCTCTTTTATTTCATCGATGATCCATTCTTCATTAAGTAAGGAGTTATTTGGTTTCCAGCTGTTTGCATGTTTTTTGTCTTTACTTTTGTTGTTGAGTTCTACTTTTACTGCACTGTGATCAGATAGTATGCACAGTATAATTTCTATTTTCTTATATTTACTGAGGCTTGCTTTGTGCCCTAGGATATGATCTATTTTGGAGAAGGTTCCATAGGCTGCTGAGAAGAATGTATATTGTGTAGAAGTTGGATGAAATGTTCCGTAGACATCAAGTAGGTCCATTTGATCTATTAAATATTTTAGATCTTGGATTTCTTTATTGATTTTTTGTTTGGATGACCTATCTATTAATGATAATGAGGTGTTAAAGTCTCCCACAACCACTGTGTTGGCATTAATATATACTTTTAGGACTCTCAGGGTATGTTTGATGAAATTGGGTGCATTGACATTGGGTGCATACAGATTGATGATTATTATTTCCTTTTGGTCTATTTCCCCTTTTATTAGTATGGAATGTCCTTCTTTATCTTGTTTGATCAATGTAGGTTTGAATTCTACTTTGTCAGAGATAAGTATTTCTATTCCTGCCTGTTTTCAGGGGCCATTGCCTTGGTAAATCTTCTTCCAGCCTTTCATCCTAAATCTATGCTTATTTCTGTCCATGAGATGGGTCTCCTGTAAGCAACAAATTGTTGGATCTTCCTTTTTAATCCATTTCATCAAGCGGTGCCTTTTGATGAGTGAATTAAGTCCATTAACATTAAGCGTTAGTACTGATAGGTACTAGGTGTCCTAGTTGTTTGAAGGTTTGATTGTATGTACCTAAGTTGAGGTTACTCTCTACTGTCTTGCTTTTTCTTTTCCTGTGGTTTGGTGCTGCCTGTCCTTTCATGGTTAAGTTGGGTGTCACTTTCTGCGTGCAGAATCCCTTGAAGAATCTTTTGTAGTGGTGGCTTTGTGGTCACATATTGTTTTAGTTTCTGCTTATCATGGAAGACTTTTATTGCTCTATCTATTTTGAATGATAGTTTTGCTGGGTAGAGTATCCTGGAGTTGTAGTTATTTTCATTCAATGCCTGGAAGATCTCACCCCATGCTCTTCTTGTTTTTAATGCTTCTGTTGAGAAGTCTGCTGTGATTTTGATGGGTTTACCTTTGTATGTTACTTGTTTTTTCTCTCTTACAGCCTTCAATATTCTTTCCCTAGTTTCTGAACTTGTTGTTTTAATGATGATATGTCATGGGGTAGTTCTATTTTGATCTGGTCTGTTTGGTGTCCTGAAGGCCTCTTGCATCTGTATAGGAATATCTTTCTCTAGATTTGGGAAATTTTCCATTATTATTTTGTTGAATAGATTATGCATTCCCTTCGCTTGTACCTCTTCTCTTTCTTCGATGCCCATGATTCTCAAGTTTGGTCTTTTGATGGAGTCGGTGAGTTCTTGCATTTTCTTTTCACAGGTTTTGAGTTGTTTAATTAATAGTTCTTTGGTTTTTTCCTTTAATTACCATTTCATCTTCAAGTTCTGAGATTCTGTCTTCTGTTTGTTCTATTCTGCTTGATTGGCCTTCCGTTTTGTTTTGCAGTTCTGTTTCGTTCTTTTTTCTGAGGTTTTCCATATCCTGGGTGTTTTCCTCTTTAATGTTGTCTATTTTTGTCCTGAGTTCATTTATCTGTTTATTCATCGTGTTCTCTCTTTCACTTTGGTGTTTTTACAGTGCTTCTATGGTTTCCTTTATTTCTTCTTTTGCTTTTTCAAAATCTCTATTTTTGTTTTCTTGGAATTTCTTGAGTGTCTCCTGTACATTTTGGTTGACCCTATCCAGTATCATCTCTATAAAATTCTCATTGAGTACTTGTAGTATGTCTTCTTTTAAATTATTCTTGTGGGCTTCATTGGGTTCTTTGGCATAGTTTATCTTCACTTTATTGGAGTCTGGATCTGAGTATCTGTTTTCTTCATTTCCCTCTGGCTCCTGTACTAATTTTTTGCTGTGGAGAAACTAGTTTCCCTGTTTTTTCTATCTTCCTGTCATTGTCCTTGGTGTTGTTACTGTCCCTGTACTGTGTGCAATTAAGTATTTTCTAGCTTGTAATAATAACAATGGTCATGTTTAGAATGGAAGGGTGAGAGGAGATGGAAAGCAAGAAGTTAATGAAAAGGGAAAAACAAATAAGCAGACAAGTAGGAAAAAACAAAACAAAGCATCAAAGAAGAAAGTTTCAAAGGTATAAACAGGGAGTGTTAGTGTACTAATTGACAGTAAGCTGAACAGACATTAGAGAGACAGAGAGAGGATTGAAAATAAAAAATAAAAAGAATAAAGAATAAAAATAAAAAATAAGTAAATGAAAGAAATATATATGTATATAAAAATAAAATAAGACAAAATGAAAAATAGAAAATAAAAAAAATTTTAAAAACCCTCCAAGTTCAAATGCAATGAAATTTCAGTCTTAATAATTTTGGTGTCCATCTCAGTCTCCAATCCTGGAGATGGTTCCTCAGATGTTGTTCTGTTGTTGTCTCATCAAAGGGCACGCATAAAGTAGAACAAAAGTGCACAAAAAAAAAAACCCACAAAGTGTCCCAAGTTCAAATGCAATACAGTTTCAGTAAGTTTTTCAGCATGCAGGTGTAGTTAGGTTGTTTTCTCATCAAAGGCAGGGAGAGAGGAAAAAAAAAAAAAGAGTCTGGAGACAGTTCTGAGAGTGGTATCTGCGGCTATGGCTTGCCTGCCCACTGCTGTCAGCCTGCTGTTGCTGGAGGCGTTATTTATGCAGATCTCTGGGGTGAGATTAGCACTCACCTGGCCCTGCAGGCTTTGTTTACTTAGAGTTCTCCTGTGTGTGAGCCTCTGCTACAAGCTTTCCCCTTTCCAAGCACACTGGGGGAGGTGACACTGCACCCGAGTTGTCAGGTCTGCATGTTTGTTTAGTTCACATGGGAGGAGGGTCTTCACCCTGTCCTCTGTGGAGTTTTCCTCCCACTGCCACTTTTACAAGCTTTCCTGCTCCTGATTACTCCGCGGTGCTGCTGCTCCTGCCAGCTGCTGTGTTTGTTTACAGCTCATGTGGGAGGTGGGTCTTCCCCCCTCTCCTGTGGAGTTTTCCTCCCTGCCACTCTCACAAGCTTTTCCACTCCTGGTTGCTGGGTGCATGCCTGGCTCCCACTGGAGCCTCTCCGGCCTGCCCGGCTTCTTTATCTACAGTTCCAGGAAGGATTCCCTTCCCCCAATCTTCAGTGCTCAGTGCGCCCCACCCTCTTCCCCACGTCTTTATTGTTCTTATTGCTTATTACTCAGTTTCTCTTTTTTCCCGGGTGGAGGTTGGTCTGTCCAGGGGGCTATGCTGCTCTGGCCTGGGTTGTCTGTGGGAGTACCGCGGTACCGCCAAGCTCACCTTGTCCGCATATTCCCAAGCCGTCTAAGCGTGGGTGACTGGTGGCCTGGGGGCCCTCCTGGTTTCTCCATTTAACGTGAAGTGGAGAGGCTCTGCACCGGCTGGAGGTGTGGAGGAGTCAAAGTTTTGCATCTTCTCGGTAGTTTTGCCTGCAAGGTGTGTCTCCAGCATCTCTCCAAGATTTCACTATAGCGGGCACGCTTTCTGCTTCCGCCCTCTAGCTGCCATCTTGGAATCTCCTTTAATGTGTTGTTGAATTTGGTTTGCAAGTATTTTATTGAAAATTTTTGCATCTACATTCATCAAGGAAATTGGTCTCTAATTTTGCTTTTTGGTTGTGCTGTTATCAAATTTGGGGGTCAAGGTAATACTGGCCTTATAGAATGAGGTTAGTAGAATTTTGTCCTTTTCTATTTTATGGAATAGTTTGAGGAACATTGATGTTAGTTCTTCTTTAAAGGTCTGGAACAATTCAGCAGTAAATCTCTCTGATCCTGGGCTTTTCATTATTAGGAGACTTTTTATTACTACCTCAATTTCATTGCTTGTTATAGATCTGTCAAGGTGACTTATGTCCAAATTGGTCTAATTTGGTAGGTCATACACATCTAGAAATGTATTAATTTCTTTTATGTTTTCCAATTTGCTTGAATATAAGTTTTTTAAAATAAAACTCCTTAAGATCTTCTGTATTTCAGTGGTATCTGCTGGATTATCCTTTTTATCTATAATTTCATTGATTTCAGTCTTCCCTCTCTTTCTTTTGGTTAGTTTAGTTAAGGGTTTCTCAATCTCATTTAATGTTTCAAAGATCCAAGTCTTTGTTTCATTGATTCTTTTTATCATCCTTTTAGTCTCCATTTCATTAATTTCTGCCTTTATTATTACTATTATTATTATTAATCTCTATCTACTAATTTTTATTATTACTATTTCTTTATTATTTCTTTCTATCTTCTAATTTGGGGGTTGGATTATAATCTTACCTATGCAAAAAAGTATAGGTATGGGGATAGTGGTCCAAGCCTACCTATATAAAAAGTGCAAGATTCTTTCTGAAAAATAACTAAAGCATAAAGTGCTGGGGGTATAGATCAAGTGGAGAGTACTTGCTACAAAGCACAAGGCCATGAATTCAAACCACAGTACTACCAAAAAAAACAGAAAGAAACTGGGTGTGTCAACATGTCCATGTTTGCAATTTTTATATCCTCTTGATGGATTGTTTCCTTTATCAAAATGAAGTGACTTTCTTTGTCTCTTGTAATTTTGGTTTGAAGTCTGCTCTGTTAGTTATGAATATAGCTACTTCTACTTGCTTTTAGTGTCCATGTGCTTGGAATATCCTTTTCCATCCTTTCACTTTAAGCCTGTGCTTGTCTTTGCCAGAAGTCTGGTTTTATTGGCAACAAATGGTTGGACCTTGTTTTTAATCCAGTCCACCAGTCTGTCTTTTGATTGGAGACTTGAAAGCGTTATTAGTAAGAGTTATTAGGGGGGAGGGAGATAAAGGAGAATAGCACTGGGGGTGAATCAAGTACAATATATTTGATATATTATAAGAACTTTCATAAAGTACTCCCACCCAGAACAATAAAAATAAATAAATAAGAGTTATTATTGAAAGGTATATAAGAATTCCTGTCATCTTGTTATTTTTGTAATGTTTTATTCTTTCTTAATCCTCATTTGCTTTTATACCTGTAAGGTGAAGCTTATTCTTTCTTATATTTTCACAGTAATGTTTATGTTCCTCTTCTGTATGTATGATTCCTTTAAGTATCTTCTGCAGTGCTAGCTTAGTGACTACGAATTCCTTTAGTTGCAGTTTATCATAGGGGATCTTCATTTCTTCCTTCAATTAAGTAAGACAGCTTTGCTGACTATAGTAATCTAGATTGGCTATAATTTTCTCTCAGAACTTGAAATACATTATCCCATGCCTTCCTTGCTTTTAGAGTTTCTACTGAGAAATCTGAGGTTGTTCTGATGGATTTGCCTTTATATGTGACTTGGCACTTCTCTCTTGCAGCTTCAATATTCTTTTCTTACTCTGTATATTTAATATTTTGACTAGAATATGACTGGGTGAGGTTGGTTTCTATTTGATGTTCTAAAAGCCTCTTGTAGCTATACATATATAGGTATGTGTGTGTGTTTCTATGCCTTTAAATTGCACCTCCTCTTTATCTAAGTTTTGGCCTTTTAACAGTGTCCCAGAAGTCTTGTATGTTGTATTCATAGTTCCTTGGTTTTTTTTCCTTATCATTGTCTGAATACCCTAATTCATCTACCTTGTCTTCAAGTCCTGATATTCTATATTCAACTTGATCTAGTCTATTGCTAAAAGTTTACAACTTATTTTTATTTGACTTATTGAGCTTTTCATTTCCAGAATTTCAATTTCACTTTTTTCGGGGAATTTATGTATCTTTATTGAATTCTTCTTTCATATCCTGCATTGTCTTCTTAATTACATTAAGCTGTTTGTTTATATGCTCTTTGAATTCATTCATGTGCTTATTTGTTTCCCCTTTAAATTCACTAATCATTCTTATAATATTCTTTTGAATCTCAGAGATATCATCAACTACCTTATTATTACTGTATATTATTACAGAATTGTTGACTTTTGGAGGAGTCAGGTTGCCTTTCATATTCTTGTGTTTCTACATTAGGATTTACACACTTAAGCCAAGTCATTGATTGGAGGTTTTAATCATCTATAGTTTTTCAGTTGAAGTCTTTTCAGTGTTCTGGGTAGTGACAGACTTGTGCAGTCTCTCACCACTAGACTGGTGTGTATAGCTCAGTAGCCAAGCATTTGCCCAATGCTCAGGGAACCATTCTAATCCCCAGAATCACTCAGTGAGGAAAAAAAAAAACTAGCTGAAGTTTCTTACAGTTCATAGTGTACAGATTGGTGCTGTATGTAGGTTGAGAGTGGGGCTGGTAATGGGCCAGATGTCTACCTTTGGGCTTTCACTTTAGAAATCCCCCTTCTTTTTGTACTGGGAGCCACTGCTGGCTACAAGGAGCTTTGTTGCCTTTAGTCCAGACAGGTTTCCACTTGTTCCACAGGCCCCAGTTTGTGCTGACAAGTACAGCAACCATTCAAGCCTAAAGGGGTCCCCCAAAGCATCAGAGAGTGCAAAGAGCAAACAGAGCACTGAGTTCTGGACTAGGAGGGGAGAACTGAGGGAATCAGATACTCTGCCTATCAGTCTCAGCCTTTTCAGACCCCACCCAACAGTTTACTACCCTGTGGGATGGAGGAGGCTGAGGAAATCAAATGATATATGGACCTTGGCTAAGAGCTCTTAGTCCTACCCAGTAATAACCCCCACATATCTGGGAAGTGGAAGTTGAGCACTCTGTGAGCCATAGACTTGGAGTTCTATTTTCAGGGATCCAGCACTTATCACTGACCAAGCTCCCTGATACTTATACTTCTCAGCAGGTCCACATCATACCCTTCCTCTCTCCAGGATCCTCTTATGGCCATCTCTCACCCAGATATCCTGGCAAGGTATCTCCAAAATCCCTGAGCCATAATTTTTCATTGCTTTCACATTCCCAAAATAGTTTAATAGTTCCTTCTCAAGATGACACCTAGCTACAGCACTCTCAACAATGGGGAGTAACAAAATGTCTCTTCTCCAATGCTGGTCTGCCACACAGGTGTTGTTACCATCACACCAAATGTAGGTTTAAGGTTTGTGGGAAGTGTGGGTTTATCCTGAGGCTAGGTCTGTCAGTCTTACCAGGGTGTCCTGTCTTGCCTTGTGATTGTGGCTTCAGCTTCCCTCCACACATCCCCAGGGAGCCCTGAAGACTGTTTCCTACTTTTTTCTTTGCTTTTCTGCTTCTCCATGTTTTTTTGTCTGTCCTGTGATCCCAATGCACTTCCACTCCTTCAGAATGTGGCATCTCCTGAATCTTCTCATTCACAGAGTCAGATGGAAGAAGTTTCCAACCTCTACCTTGCCCCACCTGTCTCGACTTCTTTTTCTAAGGTATAAAAGGAGTCCCAAATAAGCGAGGATTCATGCCATTATCCTGGATGAGAATGTAAAAATTGTGATTCTTTCCATTCTTTTCAAGTTACTGGTAGTTTATAGATTTAATTTGAGCAAATAAATTTATAAAAATTGCCCAACATTTACATAGAGTAAAATGTGTGTAGAGCACTAAGAAAATTTACAAAAGAAGAATTTTAGGGGAATTTAGATAACTGGCTTTGAAAACATAGCATAAATTCATATCATTTATAGAAAACATTAAAAGCCTGGCTCAAGAGTACTAAGCATGTGAATAGAGAGAGAAGAGATCCTAAAAGAACTCAAATGTATGTGAGAAATTTCTGTCTGATTCATGAGGCATCAAAAATGAGTAAGAAGCGAGGAAAAGATCCAGGAATTTGAAACTAAAAAATTATTTGAACTTTTATTGCACAACCTTATGTAAATAAATCCTATGTGTGTTAAGTAAATGTTTTTTAAAAGAAATTACAAAGTAAAAGAAATCATATGAGGATATTTGTCTTATAAAGGGAGAGTTTTTAAAATTGATTAGCACATAATAGCTGTATAGGAGGATACATTGTGATATTTACATATGTGCTTATGATATATTTTAGTTAGATTCACCCCCTCCTTCATTCTCTGTCTCCCTTTCCCTTCTTAGAACAATTTCAACAGTTTTCATTCTTCTATTTCATACATGGATACAAAATACATCCACCATATTTACCCTTATTTGAGGGAAAAGTTTTAAAACTGAAAAAAAAATTATACTTCTATCTCAAAGGAAAAGGCCAATATATTTTGCATTAAAATAAGGAAAATCTGAAAATTACCAACTGGAAAAATGTTTATAATAAGTATGAGATAAATGGTTGTCATCCTTAATACATAAACAGAATTTGAAAAGCTGTGAAAATGCACAAAGACCATAATAGTTTGGTTTTTGAGACAAGGTAATAGCCTGGGCTGGCCTCAAACTCAAGATCCTCCCCTCATTCTCCCAAGTGCTGAGATGGCAGGTGTGAACTACCATGCTCAGAAGTTTTACAGATTATTGTTCAAAGAAGAAATACAAGTAAAAATAAATTATAATGCCTGAAACCTAACTCTTAAAGAAATGCATATGAAAATAACAATGAGATCATTCAAGAGGACAGATCAGAAGAACCTAAAATGAAATATCAGAATTTTAGAATGAGATATATAACTTTTAATACCAACTTTTACTATTTCTAGCTAGATGAGCTTTGGGAAATTATTTAATTCTTCTAAGCTTCAAATGTTAATCTGAATGGAGATAATATAAATGTATATGGCTGCTTTGAATATTAAGTGAGATAATCAAAGTCTTAAGCACAGTGCCCAATACATGCAAAACACTTACAAAGCACTAGCTACATAGCTTTCTTTAATACATATATAGCACTCATGCAAGAAATATCCATAGACTTAGTCAGTGACCAAAATCTTATTAGATGCTGAGAATAATATGGGAGAAGATCTTCATGGATCTTACAGTTGTAGCAGAGAATTAAGTCAACAGATAGAATTCAGCAGAATAAATGATATTTAAATGCAGTTGCTTCAGATCATAAGGGTGGGTAGAGGAGTCAAGGCCACAAAGTATAGTCTGCAACACATAACATTATAATGGAGCTGAAAAATTCTTATCACCTAGTGACATCGCAGAAGCTTAAGTAATATCACAAAGCTTAATCAGATATTTGTGGTGATACTGTGCTGTGTTGATAATGACAACAAACAACATTATTTGTTTTTGTATTTACTATAAAATAATTTTCATTATTTTAAAGTGTACGTCTACTTATAACCAGTTCATTGTAAAACAGTATGCTGTTATACCAGCAGCAACCTCATCTGTCTCTCATTTACTGCATCTTCTCTTGTGCTGAATTTATTTTTATGTTCTTTTGTTCATCATGGCATATATCATGTAGTTACTTCGCAGCCTAGGGATATGGTAGGTTAGTACCTAAGTATGTGTAAGTACACCCTGTGATGTTCTCACAATAAAATCATCTAATGATGTATTTCTCAGAACACCCCATTGTTACGCAACTCATGACTATTCTGAGAAGCCAATGAAAACTTTGTTGGCACCAGTCTACTTGGTAAAGAAATTTTCTAATAAGCAAAACTCATGTGTGGAAGACACATGAGTTGGATTAATCTAACTTTGAGATTTTGCCAAGCAGAAGTGAAAGAAGCTGCATGGAGAGAAGAAAAAAGTTTATACTGTCAAAGGAGAGAGTGAAGTGATAGAACATAAATTCCAAGCAGGCTGGGAAATTAAGATAGAAGGCAGGTGACAAAGAAAAGGTGGCGTAATCAAGGATCTGGAGAGCCAAGTAAGACAAATAAGGAGATGTATAGATGCTATGTCTAGTGAGCACACATCTGGATATAATTTTAGTGGTAAAGATGTGGGAGGGTGAAGTGCAGAGGATGGCTATGGAAGGAGCAGACCAGGAGTTTCAGTAGAAGGATGTAAATGAGTCAAAGCACTGAGAAGCCTGTCATTCATGCAGGGGTTAAAGACACCCACAATATGACACAGCTGGAGGGTCCACAGAAGAACTGAAGCCAGATAGAAAAATGGAGCCTGTGCTAGAATGGTGGGGGCCTTAGCTCTTAGGGTGAAGCAGGACAAGAAAAAGAAACCTGAGTTAATCTCGATTCTATTTTTCAGATTTAGAAAAAGATATGAGACATTCTTGGTTTAAGTTTTCTAGTTAATTAAACAAACACAAATTTAATTTCACCAGGAAAAGTTATAAAACATAATTCCCCACAATAGTCACAGTAGCAATCTGCCCATATGGCATCATGGCTTCAGTTTTCAGAGATACATATTTCAATACTAATGAAATAGAATCCATCCTAGAATTAATTGCCTTAAGTATGGTGAGAAAATGAGTTTAGGGCGTATCTATTAAAACTTATAATGGAAAAAATCCCATTGACATATTTATTTAATTAGTTTGGAAAAGTATTTCCGGATCATTAAAATTCTTTAATTTTATGACCAAAAAGAAAACCATGAAAAAAAAGAAATAAAGTTGATCATAGAATAATGAATAAAAACTGCAAAAAACTTATGGAATTTTTTTTTTAAAGTGAACATTGTAAGAAAATTCACTCATCAATTTCCTTAGAAAGGCATTACATTTCAGTATAGCAATTCAAAGAAAAATATGTACTTGAAGCACTGAAGATCAAACAAAAAAAATTCAGGCTATAAAAGCAAATGGTAAAGTTCTGTTGGTCCTCATGCCTTTGATTAAATAATAATGAAAGTGAAGGACTAATTTCATTTGAAAAGTTCCAACTTGTACAAATGAGAGTCCATTATCTAAAAATGTCATATTATATGACATAGCTTTGGAGGCTTCAGTACTCAGTCCAAGAAAATAGCCCTTCTTTATAGGTTTAGTTAAACTAAAAGCTTCTCAACATATAATTCACATGTATGTTTTATTCCCATAAGAGAACTTGGAAATAGACAATTAGGTTGGGTAAAAAGAGATTGAGGATTGAGAGCACTGTGGCTGGGCTGGGGGCATGGTTCAAGTGGTAGGTGCCTGCCAAGAAAACTATAACTGGCCTTAATTTCTTCTACTCATCTTGTTCATCATTTCTCAAAGCCTCTAGCATTCTAAAGTCCTATATTCTATGTAATATTTGACTGAGAATGCAAGAGATAACTGTGATTACCATTTTCTGTCTCCTCTGCCAAGTTCACATCAGTCACCACTGGTTAATTTGCTGTGGAGAATACAAATCTTCACTAACAAATCTGGCAGGACCAGGATTCTTGAGAAAAAAATCAATTTTTAAACTAAACATTTTTAAAATATGTCTTTTATGCAGGTCTCTCCTTTAAACTTGTTGAATACTATACACAATAGGATACTATTCGACCTTCAATAAAGAAAAAGAAAAAAATTCTGTCATTTATAGCAACATGTATGAAACCAGAGACCATTATTGTAAGCGAAATAAGCAAGGAATGCAAAGGCAAAGCCTGCATGTTTTCACTTATGAATGGAATCCAAATCAATCAATTCACAGAAGCAGAGAATAGAATACTGGTTACCAGAAGGTGAAGAGGAAGAATAGGGAGATGATAGTCAAAAGGTACAAATCAAGCTGGGAGCTTACACCTGTAATTGTAGCTGCTCATGAGGCAGAGATTGGGAGGATTCTGGTTCTAATCTAACCTAGGCAAAAAGTTTGCAAGATCCCCATTTCAACTGATGAAAGCTGGGCGTAGAGGTATCCACCTGTCATAGCAGCTATGTAAGTGTGAGGGTCACAATCCAGCCCGCCCTGGGCAAAAGTGCAGGACCCTACTTGAAAAATAAATAAAGCAAAAAAGACTGAGTGTGGGGCTCATGTGGTAGAGCACCTGTCTAACGAATGCAAAGCCCTGAATTCAAAGTTCAGTATTGCCAAAAAAAATGAACAAAGCTTCAGTTTAAAAAGTAGGAACATGTTTGGGAGCCCTTTTTTTAGATCTATTGCAGTGTGGTTTTATAATTACTAATAGTGTATTGTGCATTCCAAAATGACTGAGAATAAATTTCAACTGTTCTCATCACAAAAATGTGCTAATGACTTTGATATAGCTATTGCACATTGTGTTTATAAATCTTCACATCAACTATAATTGTTGATTTACAATAAAAATAAATAAGTGGGTGGGTTTATTCCTTCAAATTTTACTTATCCTGCTTTTATATGTTATACACAGAATTTGAGAACTCTCATTGCAAGTACAAAAAAAATCTAAAATACATGGCAATAATTTAATAACTAAGGACTTTAACAAAGTCCATGTTTGGTGTAAATGTTTAAGATGAGTTTCAATTTTAAAATTGTATGTGATAAATTATGAGAAATCATCATAAAAACCAACACACATGCACACACAAAATGCTTTTCATTTTATTCTTCCAGATCCCTGTGATACTGATACCATAAATCAGTTTATTTCTAAGTAGCATAAAATTATACCAATTATTTTTCTCATATTGAAATTTTTAGAAAGGAATGGCACTTTTTTCTATTGGGACAAATTCTAAGGCAAAAAAATAAGTACATGGGTATGTATGTTTTTAGCAGACAAAATACACTAAAGAAAGGGTATGCAACAGAAAAAAAATATAACACCACTTCATGTCTCACAAATTAATTAAATGTATTCCATAATTTTTCATAAAAGAATCTTCTCATTTTAAAATGAGAAAGCTGAACATAGGTAAAATTATATTTATTCTATGCTTCATTCTCTGAAATAAATAACAGGAAGCAATTATTCACCGTGACACCGAAACAATCAAAACATTGCAGATAGAGGTTCAGTAACTTCTCTGTTCTAACTTGACAACTAATCTCTGAGACTTAGTCTTGAGAACCTACTAACCAAAATATTTTATGGACTATTCCTGGAATTATTCAAAAGAAAATAGTAAGATCTATTACACTGAGTAATTTTTCTTTTTAGAACACCAGAGTAGAGCCTTGCAACAATTTGATTAAACAGCAGTCACTCTGAAGATAAATTTAGCAAGATGCTTTGTCCAGGAAAATATTTTTTCTGGAGAGATATGTAAGAACAGCTACAAAGCAATATAAATTCTTGTGTCCTTTTCCTGACTAAGGTGACCATCCTAGAAGGGTTTATCTACCTTTATTCTTGATTGCAGCATCAATTTAAGATAAACTGCTCCCCCTTCAGATAACCTGTTCATTGTAGTTCCTTTAGCCCTGTTGTCTCTGCAATTCCAAGATTTTTCTCCAAGAAGAAATTTTTCATGCTCAGAGAAAACTTGTCATAAAGTGATGCACATTTGGAAAGTGTGAATATGACTTTGCATTTTTTCCTTTAAAATATTCAGTCCAGAAGGAGATATATTATTAAAACATACCCTAAATATCAGAAGTTTTATTTTGGCAAAAGCAATTTGAGATTCATGAGTGAATCTAGAAAATTACTAGAGTTTAAATTTTAAAAAAAGAGGATTCTGCAAAATACTGGAAACCACAGAAAGATAATTGGATTAAACAGTAGGTAGGCAATTCACAAGCAGTTTTTACTTTTATGAAACCTCCAAATTCAATATCATACTAATTTTTATTGTTGATTAAAATGACAGCTTCTATGTCAGAGTAAAAATTAATCACATAGT
Organism: Castor canadensis; assembly: GCF_047511655.1. Classification (NCBI taxonomy): domain Eukaryota; kingdom Metazoa; phylum Chordata; class Mammalia; order Rodentia; family Castoridae; genus Castor; species Castor canadensis. Next base: position 32,434,079 of record NC_133395.1, on the reverse strand, counting down.
TTTGCCTTTAAATGTTTCATATATTGTCCAGAATATATAAATATAGCAATATATCCTTTCTGTCTTTGAAGGAGATTAGATTTTTGATCGAAAAAACCTAAAAGAATCACTAAAATCCAGAAGAAAGTTTTCATCTCAACCTTTGTCAGAGTCCCTACCCTATCTTTGTTCTTGCATTGATGAAGCATTTACTCTTGTCTGACTTCCTTCAACAAAACCACTAAAATGATTGTATCAATGAACAAGAATCATTCTTTAGAAAGATGAAACTTAGTGTCAGATCTTAGCCAGAATATGTGCTCTTGTGCACAACTGGAAATCTACCGCCAAGAGGTTGACATCTTTCTTCTGCAATAGCAGCTGCCTTTCTCCAAGTTCAGACTGAAAACCTTTTTGACCAAAGTCACTGAAAGATGGTCTCAGGATAAAGTACAAATGCAGGCTGTTTTTATAGAATACACCTATCTTTACTGAAGATAGAATTTGACTTCAGAATTGGATTAAAATTTAGAGTTATATTTGAATATAAGAATTAAGGAGGGTTTTTTTTTTCTTTTTTTAATGTACTTTTTACCCAAATTTTGTAGGAAATATTTCTGGAATTTGACCTCTGAGTTTAACATATTAAATTAGATAAAATCTGGAAGTATTTCTAATACAACTACTTTATTCCCCATGTGGTACTTCTCAGTTTTCACTACCCCCCTCTTTGTCAATTTTCAACTCCCTTCTCTTTTATTTTTTATCTCTGGTTAATTTGGAAAAGGTTCCACAATATAGTCTTTCAATTTCTTTCCTCTCCCCACTTTTATAACAGCTAAATAGCACTTTTTACATTATAAAATAATTATCACATGTGATCTCATGGCTGTCATGTGATGTAATCCCAAAAGATATTATTATCTTCTATTCTACACCTACCTGAAACCATATACTCATTAATTGACAATGCAAAACTCACAAGAATTTTCCAATTGTTTTCACCTCCTCTAAAGAAGACAAAGAAACAGGGACTTCATCTGTCTTTTTCATCAATGTGGCTCCAGCAATTAGCATTAGACCGTAGCATATAACTGCTCCATACATAAGAATCAAGTGAATAAATGCAATATCTCTTATACTTGTATGAGGCTGTACACTTTTTGGATTGCATATATATATATATATATATACACATATATATATACACTTACATATATGTATATGAATGCCACTCATTTCATGATGTAGAAAGATAGCTATTTTGGCCCTTCTTTTTACTGAAAAAGAAAATGTGGTTCAGAAAAGTAAAAGAAACTTATTAATAGATCATCAGTAGTTATGCCGTGCTTGGAACCTAAAAAATACTGACATGAGAAGAATTTTCAATCTAAGATGAACCTGTGAACTAGTCTTTACTACAAAGTTATAGTTAAGATAAATGAGTTATTGCTAATTATTTTTATGATTCCGCAAAGCCCCAATATAATATGTAGATGGATGAATGGATATGTAGACAGATTGGACAGATGATAGAGAGATGATAGATAGATAGATAGATAGATGATAGACTGATCTATTTATGTCGCAAGTGCTAGGTAGGATATGCGGGGAGAAAATTTACATATTTTTATTAAGTGATTGCCTCTAAGCAGCACATCAAATTAAACCCAATTATGCTGTTTTTTCTAAATTTTAGAATATATACTTCAATGATCAAAGAGTTCTAATAACTATTTAAGCTAAGATAATAGGTCTTGTTTTGTTTTGTATTAACACTCCTTTAAAAAAATTCCTGACCTAAAACACTTCTAACACTCTGCGTGCCTGTCCACACACGTGTGCATGTGCACACCGTTTCTTGCAATATTCATCACGATTCATAGCCTTGCCTTTTGGCCCTCCAGATGGCCCATTGATTCTGTTCAAACTGAACTCCAAGATTCCTCCTTCCTAATTGCTGGCTGCCAGCAGGAGCTGTTTGTGGCAGCTGTTCTCCCATGGTCAATTGCAGCATTCATTGCCTGGGCCTAAGTTTCAACACAGTCTCCAGTTCTTCCTCTACCTACCTAGCTCATAGTCATAGCCCGTCCTGATTATCTATGCAGAAAGGGAAAGGGACAACATTAATAATTGAAAATGCCATCATCAAAGGAAAATTATTTGAAAGAACAGGAATTATTCTACCAGGTAAGATCCATGATCTCAGTATTTTAGGCTCTGATGACAGCAACTAAAGTTGTGGGAGAATTTCATTATCAAGATAAATTGTGTATTTCTGATTTTTCATTCATTCATTCAGTGACTTTAATAAAGAAGATAGAATATAAAGATTTTAGCTAAGAGGCTGGGAGTATGGTGGAGATGGAAGGTACCAAGAAGGGAAGAAGGGAGGAACAGAGAGAGAGAGGAAGAAAGGGAGGAAGGAAAGGAGGGAGGGAAAAGAAATGCAAGTCACTGTTGTCCAAAACATCCAGCTAACTAAGAAGACCTGTTGTGTTCTCTTGGGCTCTGTGTTCCTGTACCTGCTGGCCTCTCCACCTTTGTAGCACTTAGTCCTGTACTCTTCCTTACACCATCCTGCACTCTCTCCTCCTGACTCATTAATGCTGATTCATCCTCAAATCTAACATCCAATATTGCCTACTGGAAACCTTCTCTAAACCCACCTGCCAACCACATAGTTATCCTTCTTCATTATACCTTCCTTTCCCATCTATTGTTATATTTTATTTTGATTATTTTATATTTCAATTGTTCTATATCTTATTTTAATTTTACTTAAGACATATTTAATATAACAGATTATATTTAAAGTATAATGTACGTATTACATATGTATTATATGTTGATCACACATCTATTTAGTAAATACATTGTTGTATATTTTAATTATTTACTCTCTGTCTCCCCAGAATGTAATACCATGTCTATCATTTTAGGAGGTCTCCAATGAATGTTCCTGAGTAAAACAATGAATTCGTTAATAGCTATAACACAAAATGATATAGTCTCTTATGGTTAAAAATGCAAGTTTTGACTCAAATTTCTGGGTGCAAATCCTTCCTTGCCAGTTACTAACTGAGTCAACTTGAGCAGAGAACAGAGAATAAAGTTCCTGTAAGCAAGAGGAGATTTTTGGTGAGTTTCCTGTGATGGTTCATTATATGTATGAACTTGGCAAGACTGTGGTGCCAATTGTTTGATCAAATGCCAGTCTGGATGTTGCTATGAAGACATTTTTTCGATATGATTAACATTTAAATCAGTAGAGTGATTAAAACAGATTACCCTCCTTAATATGGATGAGACTTACTCAGTTGAAAGTTCTAAAAGAAAAGGTTTCATGAGGAAAGATTCCTTCTCAAGAGAGCAACATAGAAACCTGACCTGGTCTCCCAAGTTTCCAGCCTGATGTCCTGTGGAAGTTAAACACAGAACTGTGATGTCAGCTTTCCTGAATTTCAAATTTTCAAGCCCTACAAATTGTAGACTTTCTACTCCCCACAAATTACATGAGTCCTAGATAGATTGACAGACAGCTATAGATAGATAGATGATAGGTAGATAGATAAAGATAGATAGATTAGATAGATAGATAGATAGATAGGTAGATGATAGATAGATAGATAGATAGATAGATAGATAGATAGATAGATAGATGTAGTATTACATAATAAATACTATTTATTTGGACATCGCTAACATAGATCAGGACTAGAGAGCCCAGGAAAAGCAAACAGCACTGCCTCACAGAACTCTCATGGTTTATTATCATGTTAACTCACAGATCTTTTTACTAAGAGACAGAATTGGGTTGGCACACCTCACACAGAAAAGGAAAGCTAGAATTGGACTCCTAGAGACCAACCCCACTCAGATGCCCATTGAGAAAATGAGGATCTCAGTAGCAAGTGCTGGTGGCTGCTCCTTCTAGGACTTTGCCATCAGTGTGGTTCTGCTAGTCACTTTATGCCATTCTCCAGCAACTAAAAATTGGTCCTCAAATGCTAATCTGTTTGTCCATTCTGCTTATTTTCATCTTCCTCATGACTTGAGCTTGTTGATACTCCCATAGCACAATACTACTCCATGACTTTTCTCTGAGCAATCTATCAGCCTCAGCTCCTATGGTTTGATACCATATTGACTCACAGATCTTATTATTGAGAGAGAGATTTGGGTTGGCACAGCTCATCTTTTGGGGCCATATGGTATAGGGCTACGGGCAACCTAGGAACTGGCTGCCTTTGGGATGATGAGCTGCAATTAGGGATGAGAAACACAGATGCCAAGCATGGCCATCTGAGGCTGTTTCTTCATGGAGAACTGTAAAAACACTTCCTTGGAAAGAGCTGAGAGGGTGCAATGACTGTCTACAAAAGAGAAAATGTAGTGGCAGAAAAGGGAGCAGTCACAGGATGATGACCAACATAGGAGCTCGCAACCAACCATCGTTCACAGAACAATTGGCACCTTCAATTGCAGTAGCTTAGACCTTTTCTGACCTCTTTTTGGTCACTCTCAGGGTGGCTTGGACATTCCATTGATTTCAATAAGGTTAGAGATTGCAAAAGGAATGCTGGCAGTATTCACAGTGCTAACATAAATGATAATCACATCATATTCACAGCATCCAGAGGATTACTTGAGCCCTATTATTTTATTTTTATGTTATTGGACTGGAGAGTCTGCAGCAATGCTTATGATTTGGAGGAAAAGATGGGGTTTGCAGGAGTGGTCCAAATTCTGGTGTTATCCAAATTCATCATGGACTTCCTGACCCCTCTTGAATTCAGCTCCTTGACATGGGAAATTGTGGTGAGACAACATATAATCTCAATAGGATCAATGTGATCACCCTGAGTCTGGGAAATATTGCTGAACTGAACTGTGGCAAAGGTCTTGTTGAACAGACAAATTTTAAAGTCACTGAATTGGCACTGAGCTGTACCATCCAGTATAGTATCCAATGACCACCTGTGGAAAATTATATATAAATGAACTTAAATTAAAATTTTAGTTCTCTCTTACATTGACCCCATTTCAACTGTTCAATAGTCAAATTTGGCAAACAGCTACTATATTTAACAGTGCAGATATGGACATTTCCATCCTCACAGAAAGGTCTACTGGACAGTGCCAGTATGGCATGCAAACTGTGATATTGAAGGTAAGGAGACTGGGAACCCAGTCTGACAAGACCTTTCCTTATAGAAAGATGACCTTAGGATTTCTAGGAAGATATTTGTGGAGAGAGCTGCCAGGAAAAGTGTTTGAGTCTCTTGCTTCAGGTACTGAATTTTTAAAGAAGATGATCTATTTCCTAGGAAATGGAATGAATACACTAGAAGATATGGCCAGAGCACCAGGGAGTGAAATCACATTGCAAGCTCAAGACATTGTATCATGAGAAAGGTATGCCCTGATACTGGAGCAGAGGTGGGGTACAAAATTCAACAATCTCTTCAAGCCATGAAACTTAGAAAATTGGTGATTTTTCTGAAGAAATCATATACAAGTTTCTGAGAAGGAGATTTTTGAGAGCTGCCTAAACATACAGGTAGGATAAGGAGTAGCAACTTTGAATAGGGAAAACCATGGATTCAGTGGCGAACTCATGGCTCCTTCCCTCAAAGGTAACCATGTTCTCAGGTAGTACTGAGGGTTCTTACCCAGGTGTTGGGACTGGGAGAAATTTAACCACAAGTAGCACAACAAAAAAAGCTAGAAACGTTACAGGAAACACAATAGGAAAAAGAAGCTGATAAATAATTGGAGGTGGGAGAGCTTCCAAGGCTATGATGTCCGTTGTTGACAATTACAACAAGAACTGTTATCACAGGACCCCACCAAGATCAGAAGACAACAGCAACAGGCTCCAAGATTGTGCTGTGAGGACTGCTTAAGCCCAAACTCTCACTTTTATCTTCTTGCTCAGTCAACAGTATTATGAATTCTTTTCCTTTTTAACCATCTCAAAATGGGAAAGTCTACACATAATAATTATAGCATAGGAATATTTATTGTACTGTCCTGATTGTATTATTTGATCAATTAAATTCTTGTAATCCATTGTATTGGAAATTGGGTGGCCCATACTATCTATCAGAGGCTATGACCAATGTGTGTATACATCCCACTTTGTCTCCAGTGGTTCCACTTTATGTTGCTATTCACAAACAATTAATAAAGTTCCCTTCGACTCACAAACCTTCCAGTTTAGAGAATAAATAACTTGGTCACCTCCCCATAATGCTTTTCTCTAAATGTGTTGCAAAACACCAAGGGCAAGGTGTTTTGTTTTTCAGAGGTTGGTGGTTTTAGTGTCCCTTTCCGTCCAGGCAATGTCACCTTGGATGGAAGATATTACTTCACCGGTTAGCACTGTTGGTTATTTTCAAAACTGTTTCATTCTGACGCCTTTTTTAAACCTCTCTGTACTGCTCAAATTCAATTTGAGTATCAATTTTGTTTATCAGAGTCTTCTTTCTGTGTTCCAACCTTCAAGATTTTTTCCCCCTTTGGCTCCCTATTTCCTTATCTCTCTTGTCTGTTTTTCTACTTTTACTATAACGTGTGCCTTCTATTTGTGGTTTCTTTTCTCCCTACATTGAATTTGTCTGTCATGTCTTAAATGACTTTTTTTTGTGTAAATGATAACATTTCACAGACATCTGCTGGTAGAATGAGCAATATTTGATACCTAACCTTTTATTCAGCCTCAAATATAGTACACTGAACTTTAATCTGATAGGTTAAAACTCGTAGAACCTTTAAAAAATGTCTGAAAATTAGGGTTTGCTGATAAGTGCTTAAGAACTGCTCTTGGGAAGCAGATGGGGGGGAAAGGGGATAAGACCTGATTTATAGTGTTTACTGATTTCCATGGCATAAATTCCCTCTTCATGGATAATTTAGGCTGTCAAAGTGACTCCAACCAGTTTTCAAAATTTGTAAAAATTTAAAATTGGCTGTGATGAGCCAATGTGAACCAATTTTAGAAGCCACTATAAACCTTTTATACTGATACAGAAAGTAAAATTCTAAATAATAAATCACATAAAAATTAATTTATTTAAATTTTGTTTATCTTAAAATAAAAATAAACTAATATCTGAAAGAATAAAAAATTAATAGAGGCTATTTCTTTTTTTTTAATTATTCTTTCTTTTATTATTATTTTTTTTCTTTCATTCATATGTGCATACAATGTTTGGGTCATTTCTCCTCCCTTACCTCTGCCCCCTCCCTATCCCCCACAACCCCTGGCTACCATAGAGGCTATTTCTTATGCGTAAATGTGCCAATGAGATGAACTAACATGGCTCAGAGATTAATCCCAAATTCCAAACACATTATTATGCATGAGTAGAACTCCAGGCTCTATGACTGTCACACTAATGCAAATCCATAGGCTAGAAAACTTTCCGGGAGCTGGAACCAAGCCTGAGGGCAGAGAGAGAAAAAAAATAAAGTCAAACACTCTCAGAGCTGTAGATCAATTTACTAGCTATAGAAAATCCTTTGGCAATTCAGTGAAAGTTGTAAGATTGCCTTTTCTCTGTTCTCAGAAATGGCAGTTGGACTCAGGGTTACATTTGGGATCAGATCTAAACATCATTTCTATTAAAAACCAATGAATAGCTTTGTTTAGTCTTAGCAGCTTAATATGAAGTAAAGATTTACACAGGTTAAAAAGGTGGGGAAAACCCTTCGAGGAATAAATAGTTTAAACACCACTCACATCACTTCAAATGTTTTCATCAAATGTGTGAGATGCTACACAGAATTCACCAGCTAGAGATACCCAGTGAAGGGCAAAATAAATGTTTTCTAGAGAATGTTCTGTGACCAACACAACACAACCTCCAAGCTTGAAATATTCCACTTGTCACAATAAAACTATATATTGTTGTTGTTGTTTTAAAAATCCATACTAAAATGTAGTATGTATATACTCTGGAATACTATTTGGTCTTTTAAAAAATGAAATCTCATTTACAACCTGAGTGAGCCTGGAGGACATTATGTTAAGTGAAATAAACCAGACAAAGAAGACAGATTCCACATAATCTCACTTCATATGCCGTCTAAAAAAGTTGAACTCAGCTGGGTGTGGTAGCATACACCTATAATGCCAGCACATGCGAGACTGAGGCAAAAGAATCATGGGTTTGAAGCTAGTCTGGACGACAAAATGAGATTGTACCTCAAAAAAGCAAAAAATAAATTTAAAAAGATAAACTCACAAAAGTAAAATAGTATGGCCCTTATGAGGAAATGGAGGGACAGAGTTGAGGAAAATGTTGGTCAAAGGTTACAAAAGGTTGTTAGATTGGAGGAATGAATTCAATAGATGTACTTTACAACACAGTGTTAATAACAATGAATTGTATATTAGAAACTAACTAGGTATGTAAAGCATTATATACATTAATTAGATCATTTTAGCTGTTCTGTAATATGTATTTCAAAACATCATGTTCTTCATGATAAATATAAACAATGATATTTAATTGGTTTAAAAACTAAATTCTAAAAAGTAAAAACTGTTTTGCTAAACCTTACAAGTACTGCTCAAGCAGTAAGAGCACCTGCCTAGCAAGCATAAGGCCCTGAGTTCAAATCCTAGCACTGAAAAACAAAATAGAATTGGTTCTAAGATAGCTTTTTTGTGATGAGGAGAGGAAAACCAGGAGACTCACCAAGAGCTAAGGTAGAGCCCTGACAGGGAGGAATGCCGAATTAACCCCGGAGCACCTACCCCCATACTTCCTTCTGTGAGATCACATGCTAGTGTTAAGGCACTCTTATTCAGAGGTCAAATTCCTTACAGCCAAAGGCATCTCAGTTGGTAGTGACTTGCGGTCAACTTTCTGGCTTTCCTTCAGGCCCTTTCCACCCTCTGCCTGTTAGTACCCGGGAGTTTCACCTTTGCCTTTCTTCTCTTCTGATTCTAGTCACTTCCTCTTTCTGCTTTCTCCCTTCTACTTGGATGATTTAAATCATATATATTTTAGGTACATAAATTCTCACTGAGAGCTCCTGATGTTCCATGTTCTGGGGATTTTACACAAATGATAGGACCATTGAGGTTCCTGGACAAAAGAAGGAAAAATATATGGTTTTACACATATATACACATATACGTTATTAAATAGATAGACATGTACATAGAGGGGCGAGGAGTTGAGAATCTTTTCATGTCTTTAGTTTTTCAGTTGTTCTTTTGTGAAGGTGGCCAATTTTTTTGCCTCTTTTTCAAAATTTTCTGTTTTGTATTGACTCATAGGAGTTCTTACTTTAGACATGACTGCTCTTTTTCTATTCTATGTATTTGAATAATATTGGATAATTTCTGGTGAAGTTATCTGGATCTTGAGTTTTCTCCAGTTTTAGGGAGTTATATTCTTCTAGAAATTCATCTCTGAATTTCTAGTATATTATCTTAAAGTATAATTATCTTAAATGTATTATCTTAAAGTTTTCTAAAGTATATAAATTTAAGACTAAAATTTCCCTCTGTGTTGTATCATCTGCCAAGTTTTTATATGTGATATCTTTCATTAGGTATCGAGCTAAACACCTTATAACTTCTGAGTTCTTCTTTGACTCATGGGTTACTTAGAACACTCTTAAATTTCACTTAATTTTATTTTTTTTCTTGGTACCATTTCTTAATAATTTCTAACTTAATTGCATTTCTGATCATAAAACATACCCTATATTATTTGCTAAAGTTCCATTTTGACCCTCAATATATCTGTTTTTGTAAACGACCCATTTGCTCTTAAAAACTCTACAGTTACTGGATAGTCTATATGCGATCATTAGATGAAATTGCAAACATATATGTTTCAACTTTTCTCTTTCTTTATTGATTTTGTTGTCATTTTTAAGAGAGGTGTATTAAAATCTTCCCCTATGAATACATATTTGTTTATTTCTGTCATTTTTGCTTTGTATATTTTGTATATTTAACATTGCCACATCACTCCTTGGAGTAGAACCTGTTTTCTTTATCTCCAGAAATGCTTTTTTGCCCCCCAAAGGCTATTTTTAACAAATTAATATCGCTGCATCCACTTTCTGTTGGTGAGAATTTGCCTTTTAATTCCAATCTTTATCATTTCCACTGCTTTTTCAATGATTTCACAATACTGTTACCACTGCAATACTCTAAGTACTGTTTTAGTTTCCAAAATAAGATTATTCACTTCACAAAAGAGGCAAGAAACAGAACTGGCACTTCTGAAATTACCGTTTGTGGTTTTGAATATGATTGGTTTACTGTGGAAAGCCCTTCTCTTTCTCTAGAGACCAGTTCTTGTTTTTCCTGAGCTCCCGGGCTCTGCTGGACAAACATACCTAGGTGAGTAGATGCCTGAGCAGGAAGAGGGAGGTGCGTCCAGTAGAGGAGGTGGTAGGTAAGCAATGCTAAGTCGAGGGCAGGTGTGTCAAACCCAAAGGCCTGTGAGAGCCAAACGGGTAATTTGAGCATTTAACAAAGCAGACGTGGAGGAGAAATTTCTTGACCTTCTAAAGGTAGTTACTTGTCATCAATCAATCGTTGCCCTGTCAGAATGTTGCTGGATCTTTTCCAAGAGAAACCTGGATTTAGATTTGGGTGGGAACCTCACTGAGTTTGAAATTTTTTTCAGCTAATTCATTTTTTTAAAATTCTATACAACTCAAATCAATCACATCTGTGACCTACATTTGGAAATCCCTTGCTCCACAGGCAAACCCTGGAAGGGGGTCCTAGGTAACACTGAGAGAAGGAAAACTATTGGAGAAGAACCCCGCGCCTCATGGATCCCGCCAAAAGTGACAACCCTCTCCTTTTTGCACAGAGGAAGTCCTCCTGAGAAACACTAGTGTAACGCACATCCCCACTCTCAGGAAAGGGTGTTTTAAGATTCTTGGCCTGGTCAACTGCCACAAAGACCATGATGAACTGGTAGGGAGTGTCAGGGAGGTTCATGATTGAAAGGATACCAAAAAGTTGCTGCCACATGAGATTCAGAATTTGTCTGCAGTCCGTGTTGACCGTGTTATGCCAACAACCTAATATGTACTAATCCCTCTAACCTCAGCCCAGGTTATTCCAGTTTGGAAACCAACTGAACTCTACCGCTCCTTGTTCAGCTTATGCCCTTCCCTTACTGAGAAAAAATATGGAAAAAGAAGGAAGGAAAAGAAAAGATGCCAAAAATACATATGCTATATGCATATCAAGCCCGTGTATATTCAAAGTCCTTAATTATTTCACAGATTTGTTATTATTTTTAATCTTTTTGTGTGTAATATCTCCAGGGAATCTTTAGAATATGTGCTGCCCCAGACAGAAGGTGATTCAGTGACTGACTGAACAGCAAGGTGTTCATTAGGGGAGAAAAAAAAAAAAAGATTGGACTTCTACTACTTACAAATCACTTTTAGGTACAGTTTTATATATGTTATTTTATGTAGTGCTCAAAACAGAACTATGAAGTGCTTTCATTTTATAGTAAGAAAACTGAAGCACAAAGAACATAAATAACTTGCCAAGGTTGCAGATTTAATAAGCATCGGTGTCAGGATTCAAAACTAAGTCTCCTGTGTCAAAATCCAGTACTTTCAACTTTATCACACCTTCTCTGGCTAACAATCATATGAGAATCAACTTCAGCTGGCTGATTGTTAGACAGCTGAGATTCTGACAATATGGAAGGGCTGGGAGGTGCAATGGCAGAGTTCAAAACTGTGTACACTCAGAAGGAAGCCACAGGGGTTGGAGCCCATGCGAGGACAGGACACTGGAGGGTTGCAAGAGACTTCCTTTCCTATGCACACAGACAGGTACCCACTGTACTAGGGAGAACACAAAAGTCATTTTACCCCAAATTCAAAGAAACTACTTTCTACTTCCCTCTTTTCATCCTCTTCTGCAACCCAATGAACTACTTACTTTAGTTTAGCAAATTTCAACTTTATAGGAACTAGTTAACCTACCACCTTGATATTTTTAATCTATTAAGTCAATATGTATTGTCTGGGTTAAAGAAAACCTAATCCTTACAAGGACAAGAACATTTGATGGAAGAGAGTCAATCTCCCTCCATCATAAATTCAATTATCAAAATTGTATTTACACATGTTGAAAAATATCATCACGTCAAACATGCTGTTTTTGCACATTCTTGACTGCTCACATGGTAATTGTATTGAGTTAGCTGTACAACAAAAACTAGGTGTTTTATTAAGAAAATAATAATGAGCAACAGAAAGCGAGTTATCACATGAATTCGCATTCTTCTCACTATGTGCAATATCAAATTTCTCTGGGAATTGTGAGAAAAGATTTTGCTGGAAAGGAAAATCTATAATTCATGTGCCATCTCTCTGGTCACTTCTCAGGTTGTTCTTCCGGGGAAGCTTGTAAATGTGCTTCAGTGTTTTCATTATCAAGCGTTCATTTTACAAATTGAAATTATACATGACAAGTTGATCATCTCTAATCCAAAAACCTAAAATCCAAAACTTTGGGGGCACCAGCAGGATATTTCAAATGGAAAGCGCCACACCTGACCTCACTGGATGGGTTGCAGGTAAGTTCCAGTCACACAGGGCCAGGCATGGTGGCTTAGGGCTATGGTCCCAGCTCCATGAGAGGCCTAAGTGGGAGGATCACAGTCCAGGCTGGCCCTAGGTGAAAACTTGATACCCTATCCAAAAAATAACTAAAGCAAAAAAGGGCTGGGGGCGTGGCACCTTCCTAGCAAATGCAAGGCCCTCAGTTCAAAATCTCAATACCACCAAAAAAATACAGTTGTAGAAAAAATATTGTAAAAAATCACCTTGAGTCTACATACATAAGACACACATGAAACATAAATGAATTTCGTGTTTAGACTTGAGTCTCATTCCCCAAAATATTTCATTATGTGTACATTTCAAAATCCAAAAAATAATTGAAATCTGAAACACTTCTGGTCCTAACTATTAAAGACAAAGGATACCCAGCAACAACACAGCCTATCTCCCAACGTGATGAAGTGTAACATTCTAGACTCTGCTACAGGTTTAGGGATCCCATATGGAGTGAACTCTTCGCCTTTCAATCTGATCTCAGCCCTATCTTTGCTACAACTGCTTTACTTCTCTAAAAATTCATGAGGGCTTTAATGAAATATTTAATAGGAAAAGCATTGTTTTATTTACTTCAAATCTACTGCAATGCTCCAGAATGAATTATGAAAGAGAGAAAGCATACAAAAACTGTAAACCCCCAGGTACTTGTCCACAAACAAAAGTAAGCTTTAAGTATAGCTATCCTCCACAAATGACTCAAACCTATCTTTTGTTTGTTTATTTATTACAGTCCTGGGGTTTGAACTCAGGGCCCTGAACTTGCTAGGCTGTCACTCTACCATATGACCATGCACCCAACCCTTTTGTCTTCAGTTATTTTTCAGATAAGGTCTCAAGTATTTGCCCAGAGCTAGTCTAGACTGTGAACCTCCTATCGATGCCCACCTAGTGGGACTATAGGAATGTCACATACTCAGCCTGTTGGTTGCAATGAGGTCTCTCTAACTTTTTGCCCAAGTGGACCTCCAATCACAGTTCTCTGGATCTCTGTCACCCAAGTAGCTAGAAGGTCTCAAACCTGTCTTTGATGAGTTCAGGCTTTTTATGAGGAAGGTAATTGGGAAAATAAGATTATCCACACTTAACTAGAATTTACTCAATAATTTTGTTATCAAATTATAAATTTTCAAAAAATACTTTCTCATTGTTGTCTTTTGGCAAACACAGTTATATAAAGTAAGAATTGAAATTTCTTACAAAAGAAAACCATATCAGTTTTTCCATCTTGGTTATAAAGTTCTGACTGTCCTGTAAAAGAAGCAATAATTGTCTTATGTGGGGTCAATGATAGTAAAAAGAATTGTTTCTCTGGTTTTTTAATAGAAAAATTTGTGAAGTGCTTTTATGAAAAACATTTTTTTAAATCTGCAGCAAGTTGTTTCTTTCATATATCCAGGACCTTTGGCTGGATAGCTTTTCCAAAATATTTAAGAGGACACCACAACTTGTGTAAAAATGGACTCCCCCAGGGGCTCCCGTTATCTTCTGTGATACCTATGGTACGTGTCACATAACTAATAAGTGTCCCTGATGAATCATGGCCTGATAACAGCAAAGGAAGTTGGGTGACATCTGACAGTTTTCTACTATGTGCTAAACAGGATCAGGATATCCTGCTGCATCTTCTCCATTTCAGCCTCGAATTACCACAGTATATAACTCATTCCAACATCTACTCTAAAGACTGCAATCCCAATTCTGAGGTATCTTGTAGAACACTATTCTATGTTCATAAAATACAGTGATTCTATCTTATGGAAATGGGAAAGAAGCAAAATGGTGAAATGAAAAACATTCACTATCTAGCAGAGAAGATTCTCTGTCCTTCCTGAAATATTGAATTTTCTAGGTTACTTACTCATGGAACGTGTTTTGTTCCATGTCTGGGGATTGCTTTAGCAGATCAAACAACCCTTTCCACGTGTCCAAATGGAAAGGAATCAGAATACATGGATCATAAATGAGACATCAAATGAAAAATATTAAACAAATTAACAATTTATTTCTAGAAGAAAAATCCTGACATTGACATACAAGAAACATGAATTTTATAAACTACCTGCCCAAGTACTTTGTGTAAAGTACTTGGCTGTAGTTTTCTTTGTCTGCTGTAACAAATTACCACAAACTCAGTGGCTTAAAATAATGAAAATATATTCTCTCACAATCCAGACATCAGATGGCTAAAACCATCTGATGTGTTGAGAGTAAGGTATTGGCAGGGCCACTCCTGGAGTTATTCCTCGTCCCTTTCAGCTTCTTGTGGCTGCCACATTTTTCCATTTGCAACCACATCACTCCAGCCTCTACCTCATGGTCACTGGCCTGCTCTTGTTCTGTCGAATAACCCCTGCCTCTCTCTGGAAGGACATTTGTGGTGGCACTTAGAGATCACCTCATCCCAAAATCCATAATTTATCACCAACTGCAAAGATACTTTTTCCATAATCCTCAATTCCAGGAATTAAGATGTAGATTTTCTTGGTGATGGGGATATTTTTCAGCCTACCACACAGACCTCAGTTCAAGAATTTGAATATAAACATAGGCAAAAAAAACCCGAAAAGAAATAGTGGAAAGAAACCTGAGTTATCACCCAAGGCCTTCATGCTGTGACTATGGAAAGTCCTGCTCCAGGGCTCAGCCACAGTCACAGTCACAGTGGGGTACACGGGTGAATGGATTATCTGCCATTCAACCAGTCCTTCCCCAGTGAAGAAGCTGATTCCCAGCCAGGTGTGGTGGAACATGCCTGAACTCTCAACTACTCCAGACGCAGAGGCAGGAAGATCACCAGTTGGAGGCCAGCCCAGACAAAGTTAAGGAGACCCTATCTCTAAATCCAAACAGAAAAGGACTAGGGTGTGGCTCAAAGTGCTAAGCCAGGGTTCAAATCTCCAAAGAAGCTGATTCCTCACTGTGTATTTAATAATAAAGATATTTACAGTGGGGAGTGGCAATATTTTTACCAGATGCTGAAGTAGGACAAACATGTTTTCTGATTAATCTACATGGCAAAGTGCATCAGCTCCCTGGAGACCAGCTTTTTTTTTTAAGTGTGCACAGCCTGTTTTCACTAACTTAGATCGTTACAAATTGAGAGGCAGAGTTTATTTCAGAAAGTCAAGCAAGGCTCTGGGAAAATATCTGGTAAGATTCTGGGCTCCTGGTGCTTAGCTCTCAGCTGCTAAGGTATGTAAATGATCTCATCCAGGGGCCCAGCTGCTGGATGTTGAAATGTGCCGATGAAACTAAATTGGGATTCTAAAGAACACAAATCAAATTGTAAGCAAAATTACTGAAGTACACCAGCCCTCCTTTGAAGCATTGTAGGCCAACCCAAGAAAAATGACTAATGGGTAATAATATGCAGTCCTGACAGGAGTCATAAGCAAGGAAGGAAGTTTCGTGTAAAATAATAATAAAGCATGTTAAATTGCCACAAGGCCCTGCCAGAGACAAATGAAATCAGAATAGATTCTCACCACCACTCACTCCCGCTGAAGGTGTCCCAGCAATCTTCAAACGAGGGGTGCTTTCAGTCCTATGCCCTTTCTCCTAGGAAGGAGTGTTTTCTTGGATCCAGAAGAGCAGATAAAGGACGCCCCCCCGGAAGGTACTGTGATTTCTCTATTGCACACTGCTGTTTTCATAAAGATTGGTCTTATGCTATAAACCCTCAAACACTAAATTAATTTATACACAGATCAGGACCTTTCTTAGCATTACAAATGCTAACTTAGTTTCTGACTAAACACTAATATTTACCCCAATGAACAATTGTTCGTTCCTTCTTCTGACTTGTGAAATGGGAGTTATGATGTTCTTACAAACCCCTTTGAAATTTCAAATTAGGTGGAATTTCATTTCCATTCAGTTTGAGTGCCAACTCTTAATTATTTGAGCTAATGGAGAGGGACGAAAGACCAAAACTAGAAAATTCAAATAATGCAAATTTAAGCACATACTAACACATACACATATTCTGAAATTTTCAGAAATTAGCAACTCTTGCCAAAAGTTAGTAGGCTAATTTATTGTGTGATTTATAACTCTCCCAAATGATGAATTGCTACCATGTTTGAGCACTATGGTACTGGCACAGCACACCCAGAGGAGTGACTTTCCATACACTCTCATTACCGGGAAGGTGATTTCAAAGTCAACACTTCTTGATGTATTATTCCTTTTATAATTTTCTACACTCTTTAGCATATTTTCATAAATCCATATTATCTTCCTTGTAAGAAAATATATGTAACACAAGATTTACCATTTTTACCAGTTGAAGTGTACAGTTCTATGGCAAAATGTAAATTCGTATTGCTGAGGAACCTTCACCCCCATCCATGTCCAGAAGTTTTTCATTTTCCCTAACATCAACATTTTTAACAAGCAACTCTTCCCTTCTACTAAACATTTTAAGTTGGTTTCCTGTAGCTCCTATTGAAATAAATGTAAAGTCTCCCAAACCGATTGTTTTTGAAGAATAGTGTTTACATGTTTATGAATACAACTCTTATATTTAACAAGCATTCTTGTTTGCCTCATCCATTCTCATACTCAATGCTTGACTAACCCAACTCTTGCCTATTTCCCTTTCAACAGCCATGGGGAACTTACGTGCAAAAACCCTGGTCATCTTGAACAGTATGTAGAGCACAAAACTAGTGTTGACAGAACTAATATGTTTCTATTATCTGGAAAATTGAAGTTACTTTATCAAATATACCTCTTTTGATTTAAAAAGATGTTATGTTCATTGATTGAAGACCATTAAGACAAAAGCAAGATCATTCTATTTTTTTCAAAAAGCTTTCTGCCTTTAGACTAAACTATTTTTGGTTTGTCAAATACAAAATACTACCTACTAAGGAAGACAGACTTTCATAAAGCTTCATTAATGTAAATTATTTTAGCTTTCCATAGTTCTAGCTTGATTGATAAAGTTTATTTTAGCTGTCCATAGCTACTAAGGACAATAAAAATCTGTGTGGGACATAATCTACATTATTGTTACCAAAACAATCCTCTGAACTGCAAGATGAATTAGCAAACATTGATCAAAACTCCAAATTTTAGAACTGGGGAAAACACTCCAACATTAATTTTATACAGAAACTTCAAAAATTCTTGTTTTCTGAGAGAAGACTGAAGTGAATGGTAGTAACAGTTACTAAACACGTCTCCAAAATCAATGTCCTTCACAAAACCCTTAACAATAACCCACAGAACTAAGCTCCAGCTTTAAAACTTCCCTATAAGGTAATGACATGTCACAACTAAAAGGGTGAGTTCCTCATTAAAATATGTGGCAATTTTAACTTCAGCCTTTTTTAAAGAAGTTGACTCCCTCTGTCTGCTCTTTCTTGAGTAATGACCATTTCCAGTTAATTTCCTGTAGTTAAATGAAAGCTAATTTATTCTTCTGCTTGGGGAGCATAACAAAATACCACAGGCTGTGGGGCTCACAAAACAGAAGTCACTTCTCACAGGCTGGGGGCTGGGAAGACAAGCAGCAGGTGTCAGCAAGGTAAATTTCATTCTGAGACCACCTCTTAGCTTATAGATGGCCAACATCTCTGTGTGCTCACGTGACTTGTTTGTGAGCTTGGAGATGGGAAGCGCTAGTGTCTTTTGCTCATAGGGTTGCTAATCCTATCTGATTAGGGCCCCACCAGTATGATCCCATTTAACTGTCATGACTCTTCTAAAGACCCTCAAATACAAGTGACGTTAGGAGTTAGGGCTTCAGTCTATGAATTTAGAAGATGGGGACACAAACATTCACTCTGTATCCTCTGATGTCATCCTTTTAACTGAGAAATCATCACTGGTAGATTTATCAACTATATCTAGTACATAAAGAAAAGTGGGATCAAAAACAAATATCAAATGATCAAGGCATAATGGTGCATGTCTATAAATCCAGCTAGTGCAGGAGGCACAAATAGGAGGAGTGAGGTCCAGTCCAGACCAGGCAAAAAACATGCAAGACCCTATCTGAAAAATAGCTAAAGCAAAAGGGGCTTGAGCACAGCTCAAATGGTAGAGCCTACATAGCAAGCATGAGACCCTGAGTTCAAACCCCAGTTACTGCCACCAAAAAAAAAAAAAAAGCCCCAAATAAGCTTTTTTCAACCATTAATTCCAGAAACTAAAATGAAAGTATTGGTTTGCCTTACTTATCCCTCAATTGACTCAAACCTAGAGTTAAGCTACATGATGATAATAATGATTATGATAACATGAAATTCTTTTGAGAATTATTCTGACGCACTGGGAGGAGACTATGCATTACAGCATTGCGACAATATAATGACATTCCACTGTTCTTTTTGTTTTGTTCTTCCAGAACTAGGGAGAAAACTTTAACAGTTCTGTTTCTGATATTAACTCATGGAAAGACCTTGTACTTTGAACACACGTAGTTCTAAGCAGAGAGGGGAAAAAGAAACACATTTCCACTATTGTAAGGTCAGAGCATTATTGCACAGATCATTTAGTTTGTAAAAGTCCTTGCAACTGTCATTTTAAAAACCCACAACTCTCCCCAGCAGAACATTTGGGACAGTATACTCCAGCATTTGAGGGAGGTCAAATTTCTTTTCCTACAACTTTTAGAGTCACCTCCTGAAACTTTCCAGTTAAAGTTTTCAAAACTCTGTACCAAATAACAGCCCCAGAGGAAAGCTTATAATATGGCTGTCAGTGAACTTGACTTCCATCACAAAATGGAAACATTGTCAAGCATTTTCTCCTTTAGCCAGAAATTCGTATGGGACTTTGGAGCAGCTGCCACAAAATAACTGTTCAAACAAACAAAAAACATACAAACCAGTTGGGTCCCATCCTAATCTCTGTTACTTTTAAATCAGATGGAATGATAGTCATTTTTATTTATGAAGCTAAAGTTATAATTTCTCAAATATAAACTCACATTTATGTAAATAAGTGTAAAGAAGGATTATTGATTTTGTGAATGTTATTTTTAAAGATTGGAAATTTTTAAGCTATTCTTCTATTCCCTGATACATAAAAAGGAATTAAAACAAAATTCATTAATTTATTAAACAAACTTTTACTGATGCCCTTTTATGATCTGTGTTGAGCCCTGGAACAAAAATAAAGAAATAAGCTCTTTTCCCTAGTCTATACATAGGTAATGATGTCAAAGATGAGTGAAGATTCAGACCACACCATAAAATAGAAGCAAGCAACCCAAATAACAAAACAGCCCAAAAATCTTAGGCTTATTTCACTAGAATACCTCTCATTCAAAATGCTGTGGTTTTAGTCAATGCTTTCCAAAGAAAAAAGATAAAGGCAGAGGAAGAAAAGATTTCCATTGCCCCCTTTTTTTTCTAGATATAAATAAATTAGAGCTTGCCCTAACCTTGGGTTCTACTCTCCCCTCATCCACTCAGAAGGAATAATGAAGCAAAATATTAATGAGGAATAAATGATAAACGACTCGGGAAATATTGTCAGTTACTATAACAAAAGAAAATTCTAATGAACTAATTTTAGAATATTCATCTTTTTCACTTTGAAAAACAGACAGGAAAAGGGTTTAATCTTAGTAAGGATTAAGAACATTTAAAAGAATTGGGATGGGGAGCAAGGTTGTGTTTCTACTTCAATGTATATAAAGTCCAAGAAAGCTAGGTTTTCTGTAATTTCTGATTGCTATAGAAGAAAAAGGCCTTTAATCGGCCAGTTGGCCATTTTCCTCTGTTAGTGAAGGTAGAAAACACACCTGAAAGGAGAAAATTGGGCCTCCAATACAGCAGCAGCTCAGTTACTAGTCGTTGAAGCTGAATGACTAGGTACTCCGGAACTCTTTATTTGTAATTACAGGTACTTAATAAATTGCCTACTAAGTAAATAATTGGTTAGGCTCTCCAAAGATTCTGTGTCTCTTTGATGAGAAAACCTAGGGATTAACAGAAGCAAACAGTTCTTCATTCAAGCATGGAATTTGCAAGCAAATCTCACTCATATAAAACTACATAACCTGAAATGTTCAAAAGGTGACAAAGGGTGAGCAAAATCTTAACCCACACTTCTGCCAGCAGGCTGTGTGTTTCCCCCTTGACTCCCATACACAGATCCCAAACTCCTGACTATGCCTTTCAAATCCAGCCCTCAAGTGGTCTTTGCAAAATGGAATTCTCTGATCACTTCACACCTGGCTTCAACTTCTGTAAATCCCAAGAAACAAAGTCCAGAATTTTTAATCTGGTGTATGAAGCTCACACTGATCGGGTTTATATTGTCTCCAACAATTTTTGTTTATTTATTTGTTGGGTTGGTTTTTCAGTTTTGTTTTGTTTGGGGATTGTTTTTGCTTTGTTTTTTCTTTCTTGTTTTGTTTGTTTCTGATGGGAATAGAGGGTAGATTTTGGGTTTTTTTTCAATCAAGTTTCAGCAACACAATGCCAGCTCTTTACTTTCCTACGCCAGCATGTACGTACTAGGCCCCTCTATTTCCTCTTGTCGCCTTCTTCTTTACTTTTAACCCTCTACCCTGGCATCTACTCTAGAAAGCCTAAGACATATTTTTCCCCTTAGATAGTCCTCCGTTCTGACTCTATAATTGTTCCAACTATCTTAGCACTGCATTTGCAAATTATTTTATCATTATCTGGTTCCTTTCTTAATCATTAACAATTTGGTGTCTTATTTCTTGTGCTCCATGGCCTTGTCTACAGTAAGTACTCAAGAAATTTTGAATGAATGATGCATGGCTACACATGGGGGAAAGTTGTAGCAGGCAAGTTAAGAGTGAGTGGCCTAATGTGACTTTAAAGATCATTTTTCTACTTATCCCCATCGACAACTATCAGGAGATCTGTAAGTGGAAAGAAAGGTGTATTTTGGCTCTATCTGGAAAAAAAAATAAAACTAAAAGCAAAAGTGGCTGAGGGCATGGCTCAAGAGGTAGAGTGAGAGTGCTTGCCTGAGAAGCGTGAAGCCTTGAGTTCAAACCAGAGTACTTCCAAAAAAGCAGTTCTTTTAAAATTCAAAATATGGTTTCTACTGAGTATGTACTGCTTTTATGCCATCATAAAGACAAAAAATTATATGATAATAAAGAAATTACAAGTTAACCATAAGTCAAAGACCTTCTGTGTTTCCATAGTCCCTAAAGAAGGAAAAACTACCTCTAGGTCATTTCCATCTTAACATTATTTTATGCAAAAAAGTTATATTCTGACATATTTGCATATATGTAGAAAACAGTTTTTTATACAGCATTTGTTAGAGTGGAAAAAATCTGAGAACTAAAATGTCTATTAATAAAAGACTGGTGAAACAAATAACACATCTAGCAATGGCATACCTTGCGGAATATCACAGCTAGCAAATAAAATGAGCTATGTCATTGTTACATGTTCATGCACTGCAAAAAGTCCTGGCCGTGCCATTAAAACAAGGCGCCAAGGCCTATGATGGGCATAATTGCTATGACGGAAAAGGGGGCTGGGAATGTGTATGTGTACAAGGTCTCTGTAAACATGCACCCCTGACAAAAACTAGGGTCTAATAGAAGAGAGAGATTTTCTTTTTTATTAGATACATGTTGTATTGCTTAAATTTTCACCATGCCTCTTATTTTCAAAAAATAAATGTGTGTTTATATATACAAAACAAAAGCTGTCCAGAGGAAGTACAGGCAAAATAAAAGAGGAAGGGCGAAGCCTCTAACCGCCCGACTTCTAGCTTCCTGTGCCAGCGCCCAGCAGACCCTGGTCTCTGACTTCCCAATCTGAGTGTCGCTGCGCTCTTTGGAGAGGAGGAACTTAAAAGGCTGGAGATGATTCAGTAAGGAGCTCCTACATGGAAAATGCTAGTCTCTGTCACATTCCTTGGGACCTTATCTTCATGAATTGTACTTTAATTGGGGTGTGTTTTGCAGCTTCTATTTCCTTGTCCCTACACACTTTAAAAGGAAATTTCTACCTATATTCCCCATATTCACAATAGTGGGTGCAAAGACTGGGGTTAAAGAAAAAGCTTGTGAAGGACTTTTCTTCCACAGTGAGTACCAAATTGCCTGAGTGTTCTTGACAATGAATGCTGGAGAAAGAACCTATTCATACCTGGCCCAGTTGGCCAATACTCAGCAAGGACCTCTTCTGGTGGCCCAGTGTTCACCATTGGCCACAAAACAATTTGGAAAGCATTCTCAGCATTTAGAGAAGTTCCTAAATGAAATTAGACCAACATTTCGGCCAATCCATACCAAGGAGCCAAGAGGAATTATTAAAGGAGTGAATGTTTTATTCTTTAGTGTTTAATAGTCACATAATCAATGATTCATTACTTCACACACAGGGAGGAAAACAGTATCAAGTATTTCTGTTATACAACTGGTTGTGAACAAGAACAAAAATCTCTAGAGCATTTAGAGGGCTACAGAAATTCTCAAAGCTTGGGCACCTCTGAAAAGACTTCATCAGTGTGTTTCTTAAAATATAGAGGGCTTTTTTTTTTTTCTCCTTGGCTTTCTGTTTCATTAGAAAATTCTGATAATCACAATATTTTCCCTCATCCTTTCCATTTTGAGGAAATGGCTCAGTGATATCTATCACTTAACAAACAACATTTTTAAACAATCTCAGAATCCCAGGTAGTTCTGTCAGTCTTATATTATTAAGCAAGTAACAGTTATTCAGGTGCCCAGAAAAATTTTAAATATATATAATTTACATCTTCAAAATTCATATCCATAATGAATGTTTTAACCCTTTGTCATTAAATGCTAGTAATGGTGGTAATAAGTGAATTCTCATCACTTGTGTTCAATAGTTATAGCAAAATTTACTTCCTATAAAGTCACAAAGACAGTTGTATAATAGTTTACATTACAATTAATGTTCACATACCTAAAAACATACTTAGAATTTTTAAAAATTGGCTTGGAAAAAAAAATCATAAAACATTTAAGTGGCAAGAATTCTGGTTAACTAGTCTTTCTTCCTAACACAAAGATTACATTCCAATGTTGATATTCTGGTTGAATTTCTTCCATCTAAGTTTTAAGGGACCCAGCAGAGAATCTAAATCCTTAAGTATTAGTACTTTTAGAATTTTATTGTCCAAAACTTTGACAAAGAAAGTTGACTACAAAGTAACTTGTTTCTGGCTATAAGAAAATCTATTTCAGGTCCTACAGACTCTAAATACTACTATATTTTATTCACTTCTCAAGAGACAGACTTGGGTCATCTAAAAAAAGAAATCTAGGTTTTAAATGATTCATAGTAAGGTAAATCAGGAGAAAACTTCCAAACAGAATATTAACTCTGATTGGTTAACAATAAAAATACTCAGTTTACTATTCTAAAAACTTAAGTCAATTTATCTAAGTATTTGTGATCTAGACTATTAAAGAAATTCTTAAAGAACTCATCTCCAGTCAATGCTTTTCCAAATGTCTGTGCTACAATTTACCAATAGTCATGTACAAGTACAAAAATGATTTGAGTATTAGATTGGAATTTACTGTAACCTGAAGAGTAAAAAATTATCAAAGCTTTGCCTTACATGGCTTTAATATAATAACATTCAATGGGAAATTCCAATAAATGTCGGAATGTAAGTACTGCCAGTTGCCTAATGGACTGAGCGTTTGCATACAATGCATCCTCTCAGAGAAGCAGCAGTCTCCCATATAAATATGGGTCTGGTTTGAAAGAGAAGACAGTTTTAGCTAGTACTATAAATTAACACTTTTCTATCAATCCAAAAAGCCAAATAAGAACACAAGAATAAAAACAGTATTGAAAGGGGAAAAATTTTAAGTCTCACACCTTCAAGGAATATTTTCTACAATATATCGTCTGAAAAGTTAGAATGAATGTGGTTCATAGTTTACATGAATCAAAAAACAAACCTGTCAAACATTTGTTGCAAAAACATGGACCATGGTACCTGTTTTTTTAACCACCACTGTCAGCAATTCCTGTTTTACAAATTAGTCATTAAATGTCTGTCATTCGATTATATTTATCAACATGATATGGTAATTTGAGCAACATCTGTAAATATGTGCCTCTCAAGTCAGATTAAGGCAGTCAGTTCACTGCCCATTAAGACTAGGTTCCCAGTCTTAAAAATAATAGGGGGTGCAGGGCAGGAAGGCCTGGGGGTGCAGAAGGAGGAGGAGAGTAAGATTCTTACATGTAACACAGCAGGATAGTTCAACTCAAAGTTTGACAAGATACAGTCCATAAGACTTGAGTGGCAGACACAAAAGTTTAGCAGTTTCTACTGGCTCTTGGAATTGTGCAGACTTATGGAGGGAAATCAGAATCACTGAGTTTTGCCATCTGTCCATGTTCTTGATCTGTCCTAAAGATGTTCCCAATCACATGCTTTTTGTTGAGCAATCTAACAGAATGCCACAGGGGTGGAGAAATCTCTATCACACTCACTTTTGACCAGTGAGTGACAATCCAAAGTAATTTTAGGCTTAAACAAAGGTAAGTTCTGAGAACAAACTCAAGCAAACACAACTTCCCAGATTTCTGTTTCCATTTTCCTTAAAATTAATCTTTGTATATAAAGCTACCTTTTCTAAAAATGTAACTCTAATTTTAAAAAAACCCTTAAATCTTTCTCTTTTCCAGTTAAAATGAAAAGTTAGTGGATTAAAAAATGCAGGTACCTTGGCTTTAGGTAGACAGCTAATGGATTAGTATACAATAGTCCAGCAAAAAGGGAGGAAGTAAACCCTTATATTTTCTCCTGACCCAAGTTCCCCACAGACAAGGATATAAGAAACTCATCAAAACATGTAGCTTTAGTATACACCATCCAATACAAGTTACTAGGGGTAAATACAGGAAATTTTTTAGCATTAATAAATGAATTAAAAAACTAAATGATTCATGTAAAATGTTTATATATGGTATATACAGATTAAATCATATGAGTCTATGAGTAAAACTGTTTCAACTCCTAACAACTGTTATGGACATAGTAAGATACAGTACAAGATTCATTTTTAAGAGGAAGGAAAAATAGCACTAATTTAAACACTGAAAAAGACTCTTACAAAATCTATAAAAACATATTTCAGAGAAAGATGCTAAAACAAACAAAAAACTAGAAAGGCTTCTCCATCATCATCGACTATCCAAAGGATGCCTCACAGCAAGAAGCATGAAGAGGATTCCTCCCCTTCACTTACGGTGTATGCAGGACATACACTGGGAATTTATTCCAGGTGAGAGTAAAGGCATAAGGCAACCAGGTCTCCTGTTTCTGTTGCATTTACCTAAAACGCCATTTTATTGCTCTGCTCATGTTTAAGTACTCATTTGCCTTCATTTAAAAATATTCCATTTTACAGTTATCAATAGATGGGCAGCCCTCGTGCTTATATTTCTCTGCAGCTCTGTCATCTGAAAAGATTCCACTGACTGCTTCAAAAAAACTCTATGAAAGGAGTGGCATTGTTCAGGTTTTCAGGAGAAAATAAGGATTCTTAGCAAGAGATTTTAAGTCTAAGTAACCAAAAATCAAAAATTTACTTTGCTCAAGTAAACAGATTCCAAAATCAGGATTTATAATCAACAAGAAAAGTTCAAATAACTAAAACCCTACTGGGTAACTCTTTGGTTAATATTAACATAAGTTTAGGACTCAAAACAACTGTCAGTTGAGAATAGATCTATTACTGATTTTGATAAGATGCAAGTTTGCATTTACTGTTTGCTATTTTTTAAATATGCACGTACTCAAACGGATGGTACAAACTTCCAACTTTGAAATAATAGATGAGTATATCTGCTCCTCCCTTCCCACCCTTCCTCCCCTCTTTCCTCCCTCCCACCCCACCCCCCTAAGTCTTAGATCTAATGGCTGTATGGTCCTACTGCCCACGACGTGCATTACTATCCAGCTACACTTAGTCACTGCCAGGTGGCTTCCCACAGAGTTTGAAGAGCTGGGCAGCCTTGCCTCTTAAGAGGCAGCGTCTCTTCTCCCTCTTGCCAGAGAGGGCTGCCATACCAACCAATGGAACCAAGAGCTCTGGCAAACAGCCCAGGAAAAAGGGCGCCTCTGCAGGCAGGAGGATCACTTTCTACAAGTTTAAGCAGGCGAAGACATGATCTGTGTGGGAAAGACGCGATCCTTCTCTATCTTCTCCTTCTACCTGTTAACTTTTCAAAGCTCCATTTACAGTCACTGAGCTGCCTCCAAGGGGCCTTAATTCCAGCATCAGAGTCTTCCATTCAGTCTTCTAAAACTCTACCTTTAATGGTGATCAGAAAAGAATGTAATGACCTTTTAAGACACTGTCTCCAGGACAGCGTTATCAGTTCTGATCTCTTAACACTGCGAATGAGTCACAAGGGCTTGAGAAGATTTCAAAGAATCTTCTACACCGGACACCGTCCAATCAGGTTCTGAACAATTTGGTCATTACCAGGTACTTGGTGACTTTGTGCCCACACTGCCCTACTAGATCCAGATTGAAGTACAGGGGAGGGGGGGGGTGAGGCCAAGAGTAGAGGAAGCATGGGTGGAGGGCTACGTCTGAGAGCTCTGTTAGCGGGGTCCCATAACAAGATGAAGAAGCCCGGAGGATTTGTGGCTGCTGATTCTGAAGGAGGGCACGGGGGCTGGTCAGGAGCAGCTACTGGAGGGGGGCAGGAGGAACCAAGGGACTGGGCCGAGGGATCTAGAATCATCTCCCCAGCATGGAGGAAGGGAAGCGGGCGCAGGAGTGGCGAGGGGTCTGGGGAGCTCACTCCCTGCAGAAGACGTACTCGGTGTAGCTGGTCCAGATCTTGTCCTCGCTCTGGTCGGTGCTGCTGGCAAAGGCGCAGGTGCCCGTGGAGCTGCACGCCACCATGTGGAAGCCCGACTCGGACAGCTTGTCGAACGCCTGCTCCAGGAAGTTGAACTTGAGGTAATAGCGCGAGGTGTAGCGCTCCGGGGGCCGGTCGGGATCCCGGCTCTCGTTCAGGGTGTCCCCGAACACCTCCTTGGCCAGCGACGTCTTGCCGCACACGGTGATGCGCGCCACCCGCCGGAACTTGGCGTCCGCCTGCGCGTCCCGCCCGATGGTGTAGGAGCCGCGATAGCCGATGGTGATGTAGCCCGATCGCCGGCTGCCGTCCAACGACTGGGACGGCGTGAGCAGCGGACCCGCCGCGCCCCCGGACGGGCTGCGGCTAGCCAGCTCCAGCGTGGGCGACGGCGCCCCGGCCGAGGCGCCCTCCTGCTGCTCGGGCTCCGCGTAGCCCAGCGGCAGCAGCTCGTCGCCCAGCGAGCCCTCCTTGTGCACCCCGCGCCGGGAGTGCGGCGGCGGCGGCCCGGGCCCGGGCTGCTGGGGCGCCCCGAGGCGACGCACGAGCTCCGGCAGCTCGAAGTACTCGGCCTCGCGCTGCAGCCGGCTGCGCTCCGGGAAGTAGTCGGGCAGCACGAGCTGCAAGTCCCGCAGGTAATCCAGGATGTAGCGGAAGAGGAAGCCGTCCCGGTCCAGAAAGAAACGGCCTTTGCTGTCCCGGGCCAGCTCCTGAGGCTGCTGCTGCGTGAACATACGCCAGAGCAACGAATCGGGCACCGACACCACGGTGCAGCGCCGGGTCACATACACCTGGCCCCCCACGTTCAGCTCCACGATGTCGGGGAAAAGCGGCGGCTCCGTGGAGGACGACGACAAGCCGCTGCCGCCCCCGCCGCCGCCCCCGTTGGGTAGTCCTCGTGTGCTGTCCGCCAGAGCCATGGCAAAGAGGTGGCGGGTGGCGGGGACGGGACCGCGCTCAGGAGCCGCAGCCGCCTCTTCCGGAGCCCTGCGCCCCGGCCGCCAAGAGCCGCGCGGTGCGAGCGCCGCTGTGCGCCCCCGTGAGCCCCGGTGCGCTGCGCCTGCCTCGCCCGCGCGCTCCAGGCGAGTGGCGGGTCGCGGCCCGCGCGCCGCTTAAGTAGAGCCGCCCGCTCGCTCGGGCGCCACGGCGCACAGGAGGCGGGGGCGGCGGCGGGGCGGCGGGACCGAGCCCCGGGCGGGGGAGGGGGAGCGCGGAATCCATTTGCATCTTAAACGCTGACGCGGCGTCCGCTCGATGGCTCCACCCAGGCTCGCGCGCACCAGGGGGCGACCTGCTCCTGCCCGCCGGTCCCCCACGCAAGCTCACGCCCAACTTTCTCCCGCTCCCGAAATGGATCGAGCCAGACAGGCAGCTTCGCAGGACCGCTGTTCTCTAGAGGGACAGTCATTGCGCCCCCTCCCCTGTTGACCGCACCCTGGGACTCTGAAGAGGATGTAAACTTTCTGGCGTCCCCAGCCCAGAGAAGTGGAAATGCGTGGCTGCCTCCGGCCTGGCTGTCTCCAGAACTGACCTTTCCAACAGTGCAGCTGCAGCACTGCCCTAGAGGATTCCAGTGTCCCTGGAAGTTCTGGAAAGACACCCAAAGATCTGGAAGGACAAAGGGGCTGCCCCCAGCCCGAAGCAGTCAAATTTTGTTCTCATTGCTGCCGTGTAGCCTCGGAAAATCCCCAGAGTAAATAGACGAAGCTGAACATCCTGCTGTAGGACGCTCTCTGATGGTGTGTTTTCTGGGTGCAGAGTCAAACTCATTGCTCAAAATAGGAAGCAATAAACTGAAATGGCTACGGGAAAACTTGGATGGGAAAAGGTGTGGTTTGGGGGCTTGTCCCCACAAAGCAATCGAGGCAGCCCCCTTTCTTCCGGGCCTTCCAGGCCAGAGAGAAGGAAAGGGGATCCTAAAGCCACGGATTCCTTTCAGCCATCAGTGGGTAGCGCCAGAAAACTCCGACCTAATCTAGTTTCTAAAACCTTTCAGCTCCCCCGTCGCCACCACCACCACCATCACCATCACCACCCACCCAAAGGTCCAGGTGTCCTTGCTCTCCCGCTCACCTCGGTCTTTCCAGGTCCGCTCTGATTTCAGGGAGACACTTTTGTGTATTCGAAGGCCTGCTTCAAGATCAGCTGTGGTCCTCTAATTCCTCCTGCTCGCTGCACATCGCATTCACAGATCAGATTGCAGCCCACAGGACGCCTGCAGGGATGCCTTCCTGGGTCTCCTAGGCAGATTGGGCGGTCGGTCGGATTGCTCACTAACAAACGCCGTGCCTTTGTGCTCCACACATTCTAAAAATTCATGTTAAGAGTGATCGCTGAGTTTGGTAAATAAATAAGTGCATCACAGGACAATAAAAATAGGACATGAATGCAAAAGGGGGACTGGGAAGGGTGCGAGAGAGGGGAAGTGGGAAAGGAAAGGATTCTGAGGGCGAAGAGGGTGGATGCACTATACATATGAGGACAGTGAAATCAAACCCACCAAACACTGCTCGAAAAAAGGGAGGAGGTATGGGAATATAATGGAGGGGTGAACTTACTCAAAGTACACTGTACACAACTATGGAATTATCACAATGAAACCCCCTAGTAGTAGTAATATATGCTAATTCCAAATAAATAAATAGTTTATGTTGGCTCCCATATAGGAAAAGTGGAAATGGCTTCAGGTCCAGTTCGATACAGGAACTTAAAGCAGTATCATCCCTGTACTAAAAAAAGCCTTATCAAGTTGGTGAAATAACTGTATGTAAATTGTACGTAGAGATCTTATTAAGAAAGCCATCCTACTTACATAAATGAAAGTGTTTATGAAGCAAATACTTTTTGAAGTTTACTCTGTGGTGCTCAACATGAAGGTCTGTCATGTAACTTATTCAAAGTAACAGTCTTAATACTTAACATTATTTTTAATTTGTCTTTACAATTTAATTCTTACTTTGAAGTTGAGTATTTTCTCCTTTCTGAAGCTAAATTTGAAATGGTAAAAAAAAAAAAAAAAAAAAAGCCACTTCAGTGATTCACAGAGACCAGAACAGTGGAGGATACTGAGAGCTCATAGGATCTGTTAATGTTTGTTGTGCACCTGTGATTTGCTAGGTTCCAGCTAGTGAAGAATGCAAGGCTGAAACACCTCCAAAGTGCTTTCAGTGCAGTCCAAGAGGCAAAGGGTCCAAGATCTATCTAAGCAGTTATCAGATATGTCTAGAGAACAGGCCATCAATCAGGATAAATCAGGCAAGATCTTTGTTCTTGATAACAGTGTTTACCCCTTTGTGTAACTATGCAGTGAGCTTTACAGTCTTCTCATGGAAAAGTGTCATTTTCGTTTTGAAATGTTTATGTCTGCTGAACAATTATCGCACTCATGTCAGTGAGCTGAAATAAGATCAAGCCCCAAACCAGCTCGCTTAATTGCAAGTACAGACTTCAATACCAAATATATTTCACCACTCTTTTTTTGTATTGTTCATTGGAAGAAATTATAGGTGACACAAAATTTCCAAGTTCCAATCCTGAATTTCTGGGTGGTTGTGCTATTTCTTATAGTAGTGTCATAGGCCTGACAAAACCAGTCTCATTTCTATAAATCCAAGAAAAGCCTTCTCTGTATCAATTCTGCACTTTTTTTTTTATTTTTAGCCACACTGGGGCTTGAATTCAGGTGCTCTGCCACTTATGCCACTCCACCAGCCCTTTTTTTTGTGATGGGTTCTTTCAAGACAGGGTCTCACAAACTGTTTGCCGGGGATGGCCTAGATCCTTGATCCTCCTGATCTCTGCCTCCTGAGTAGCTAGGATTATAGGCATGAGCCACTGGCACACCTGCACATATTTTTTAATTATTGTTATGTTCATTGTATCAGTAGTTCCTATCAGCTCTCCCTGCAAGGTCCTTCTAGACTATTAACAGATTTCATCATCTCCCTATCACTGGACCAAACCTCCCTCACCTCTTGCCTGGATTATTGCATTGGTCTCCTAACTTCTTCTATCCTGTCTCCTTCCAGCCGTGTCTTTTATCAAAAGAACAAAAGTGGGGATCCTATTGTAACCTAAGTCAGATATGTCACTCTGCTCAGGGCCCTATAGTGGCTTCCCATCTCATTTAAGAGCAAAAATCAGTTTTTCAATGGCATATAAGACTTTTTTTTAAATTGTTTATACATTTATTCATATGTGAATACATTGTTTGGGCCATCTCTCCCCCCTGCCCTCTGCTTCCCTTTTCTCTTACCCCCCACCCCCAACCTCGCTTCCAGGCAGAACCTTTTCTGCTCTCTTCTCCAATTTTATTGAAAAGAAAACATAAGAAATAATAAGAAAGACATAGCATTTTTGCGAACTTGAGATAAAGATGTGTGTACACAGAGATTCCTAGCATTGCTTCCATGCACATGTGTATTACAACCCAAACTGGTTCATCTCTACCAGACCTCTTCACTATTTCTGGTCACTTTCCCACATTGGCCACTGTCAGTTTAAGGTTACTTTATTAGCCCCTCTACAGTGGACACAGCAAACACTTTCAAGTTTTAGGTTTCCTTCCCTTTCCCTGATTGGAGCTGTCCCAGCCACACCTCCCTGGCCCAAGCTGCCACTCTCCCAAGAGCTCATGGGCTATAGCCATAAGCTCCCTTCAAGCCTTCTTAGGACCTTTGTCTCTTTCCCTCTGCCTGAAGAGTCATTGCCTCCCCCATATACCTTCCTCTCATGTTCAGATGCGTCCCCTCTCAGGCTTCTTCAGGTTACCTTTCTTGATTACCCTATAGATCCAGCCATATTTCCCTGCCATATTTGTTGACTGTCTCTTTCTCTGAATTAGAATTCAGAGACTTTTGTCTCCTTGGTGCATTGCTAAATCCCCAGTGCCTAGAACAGAGCTGGCATTATAAGATGATGATAAATATCTGTTGGCCATTCAGTTATAGCAGCAATGTTTATTCAGGGTCTACGATTATATTCTAGAAAATAGAGTAATAAATAATGTCTGCCCTCCTGGAGCTTATAGTCTTGTAAGAAAGACTGATAATAAATACACAAGTGTCTTTCAGGTCGTGGTAATGTCACAAAGAAAATAAAATCATGAAATGAGATAAAAGGTGAGTGTGGGAATACCACTTTACATAGCATGCGTGAGGAAGGGCTCTCCATGAAAATGACATTTAGGCTGAATGATAAGAGACAGCCTTGAGACATTCTGGAGGAAGAACATTCAAGGCAGAGGCCGAGCAAGTCCATGGGGCCTTGGTAGGGAATGAGTTTAGTATATCTAGTAGTAGAAGCTTATGTATTGTATCATCCAATTGTAGCCTGTGAACCTCCACAGTACTGTTGGAGTGATCTAGCAATTCTAGTACAAATTGAATGTGAGAGAAACACACACAAGCAGTGTACTGCCACTGTTCTCTACCTCTTGACATGACATATTCTTCTACCACAAGCTAGTCTACTGCAGAAAACCCATTGGTATTTCTGCCTAGAAGCCAGGGTGTGCATGAAAAAGAATAAAGAATGACACTGTGCTTTGAGACTGAAGCAGTAATGTTCTGGTTAGTTTTGTGTGTTCTGTTTCTTGTCCAGTACTTGGTATCACAAAATCTAAGAGGAAATGCAATTGAGGAACTTATATGCTAGGAATAGAAGACATGGGTGTGTTTGGGTGGAAGCAAGTCATCACTCTTCAACACATCCAGTGTGCTAACTGCCAATTGGAAGGGAGGCCAGAAGGACTTGGAAACCTCTAACCCTGTGTTTAGTGTCAACCCAGTTTCGAGTGATGGATACATGAATGATCACTTCTCCTTTTCAAGTAACTCTTTGTACGTTCCTAAGAGACAGTATGTCTTGTAAGAACTTATCCTTTGATCCTAAAGTGTAGGATACTGGAAACATGTCTGCACCTAAAGTCTTACCTCATTCCCACCTACCTGCTCTTCCAATCAGCCTCTCACCCACCCCACCAAAGCACCTACACAATATTCTACACACTAAAGATCTGAGGAAAGGGATGAAGAAATATAAGAGAGATATAAAACTAAATGGGGAGGAATAACTGGGGCAAAATGAAGTGAGTGCCTCTAAGGATTGAATAGATTTAATATGTGTGAAAACGATCTGTAAGCTGTAAAACACCATTCAAGTGTCAGAATCATTATTTTCTGCCGCTTATCACCGTGCCAGACAAGTCTGCTCAATAAATACTGAATGAATAAATGAATGGCAGAAACCTTAAAATGGATGCCGTGGGGGTGAGAGAAGATAGGCAGAACCAGAAATGGTCCTCAATAACAGCTTGGTGCGTTATCATTCTCCCAGTGTATGTAAATCTTTTTTGTTTGCAAGCTTTTGAAATCATTGATTTGTTTTTTTACTGTCTTCAAGATGCTTTAACATTTTTCTGGTTGTAGGTTCAATTTTTTTATTCTGTTATTATTAGGATACAATAGTTGCACGGGGGATACACTGTGATATTTACATATGTGCTTACAATACATCTTGGTTACATTGACCCCTCCATCATTCTCCCTCATCCCCCTTCCCCCACTTCTTAGAACAATTTCCGCAGGTTGCATTATTCTATTTTCACATACAAATACAAAATATATCCACCATATTCACCACTCTTACGCCCTCCTCCTTCCACTGGCACTCACCTCTGGAAAGCACCTGTTTTACCCTCTTGTCTTTCATTTTTTTAAGTGTATATTAATAATCTAAGGGGTTTCACATTGCATTTCAGACATGTATATTTACATGTTATTTAATCCCCCCATTACTTACTCTATCACCCTGCTCCCCCAATATTCAACAGCTTACAGTGCATTATGTTATATTATAAGAAATCATTGATTTTTTACATCCATGAAGAGAAGAGTTGGGTGAAAAGATTAATTAAGTGTAAGTAAATTAGGAGACAAAAAAAATCTTAATGGTCTGGTGAAAGATTTTTCCTCTCCTTTAAAAAAGAGACAAATAAATGTTACATGAAGGATACTGTCAAATGACTAGCAAGTAAAGAACATCCCACCATTGTGACGTTGTCCTTGTTGTTTGTTCTTTTTATGGTTAATGAGCCAAACAAAGAAACAAAATGTTGAAAATTGTCAGTATGTAACCAAGGCTGGGCTCAAACTCACATCAATCCTCTTCGTGATGCTGTGATTGCAGATGTGATCCCATGCCTGGCTTTAAAATGTAGGAAATTTTTAAATTTTTATTTCCATACACTTATAGACAACGTTTGAAGCTTTTCCAGGAAATAATTAATAATGTAACTTCGAGTATTTATGTAGCATGTTTGTAGAGCTATGCAAGTATTAGCTCACTTATTCCTCACAGTACCTCTATCTGTGCTATTGCTTACTACCCAATTTTTGGATAAGCAGCTAAGACACAGAGAAGTTAACTAATTTTTCCCAGGATTATACGTAAGAGACAGAGCTAGGATTTGAACCTGAGCAGTATAGTTTCAGAATCTGCTTCTAAACACTGAATTTTACAGCATCTGCCTCTAAGAGTGTTCGCATGTAGTCAAAAATAGGTTCTATTATTTTCCCCAGTTTACAGAATAGAAACTTAAAACAAAGAAGGGTTAAGTAACTTGACCAAAGTAACATCTATTTATGTCCTCTGAAGGCAGAAGTTCTCTCAAGCCTGAGCCACAATAACGGTAACCAAAAAGTCAAAGTGGCCACTGTGAAAGAATTGGTTAAACTCCCATTTCTTTCTTCTGCCTTCTAGCCATGGCATAGTCTTGTCTCAGATAAGAATTTCTAAGGACATATTTGAGCCCATGTATGCAGCAGGCACACCACTAGCCTGTTCTTTACTCAACTCAGTCCTGTACACACAATGAGCATGATTGTGTTTCTGACTCTAAAGAACTATTATGGTTTGCAAAGCACCAGGTTCTTAACACATTTATTTGACTTTATTCTGATCTCATTAGCTTTAGACAAGAATAAAGTGGGTCCATGGAAACTGCTGAGATCTAGGTTCTGGTGTCCAAAAGCAAGCAGCGTCTGCTGGTCTTCTGGGGCTCATAAAAGTATAAAGTGAACAAGTGCATTTGACTTGTGGCTTTAAATATCAAATTGGACCCAAAAATACATAGACCTCACACACACACACACACACACACACACACGAGTGATTCTGGAATTTCTGACCATGGCTAATTATTAACATCACTGATGTTCCAAGGTTTTGGTTTCAAGCTGTGCTACTGAACTTGGAGGTTAACTCTTTGTGAGTCATCACATTCTAGTGCTTTGCTGTTTTTGTGTTATCAGGATCACCTAATTATCACAATAATTTGGGGTGGGGATGGGATATTCAAACTGTGTTGAAATGAAGAGAAAAACTCAAAAGTTTAGGTGACTTAGGGTGCCTTTCAGGTAGCACCGCAATGCAGATGTCTGAGGTAGCTGGGACACAGTGCTGGGCTGGGATGTGCGTGGTTGGGTCCTGATTGCGTCTCCAGTGCTGTCTGCACTGCTCAGCCACATTGACTCACTTTAATGCTCCATGTGAGGGTTGACCTTCAAAATAGCCACCTTGGAGATCACATGCTTGTTTGAGAAATGGTGGCATTACTCACCATTTTTGACACATTTGTTTAGGACTTTTCTTCAAAGCAATTTACACAAGAATGTCATCCTGTTACTTTATCCTTATGTCAAATTTGTGGCTAAACTCTTTTTAATAAGACTCTAAAACAGGGCACCTCACTGCATGCCAGACCCACATGCCCGAAAATAGATCAGAACAAAGCTGGTTTTTGTGAGTGCAAAGCTGTGGTGATGATTCTCAGGTAGTCACCTTTTGACATTGGGTTCTAAGGATCTCATTCCTGGAGTTTTCTGACTTGCTGAATAATACTGAGTTTAGGTTTCTCAGAAAGAAGAAGGCTGATTCAACTACAGAGATTTGAACATGTGGTTCCAGAAAGTCTGCATATTTCTCTGTGAGGTTTAGACAAGAAGCCAAGCCACTGGCTAGACTATAATGGTGGACATTTTATATAATTGTAAGATCATTTGTTTGATCTAATTAAAGGGGGGGACAAAATCTTTCCCCTCATTGTTTTCCAGAAAATGGAGACAGACTACAGAAAATGCCACAATATTTCATAAAGTATGATAAACTTTAAATTTATATTACTTCATATGATTTTTTTTAGAAAAACCATTTTTCTAAAATAAAACCATGTACTTCAGAGTCAATGATCCTATGTTCTTCTCCTGGCTTTATTTACAATCTAAAATACTGAGCAAAGTTTTGTTTTTATCTTAAAATGGAGCAAAAACATCGGTCTCATCAAACTCTGATGCGATTAAATGAAATCATATACAGCATTTCATTCCATAGTGTCTGACACATAATGGGGATATCAGGTGTTCTTCAAATTCAAAGACAGCAACTTCCTCTCTGTGCCCAATCCAGAAGCATAGGCCAGGAAATGATGCAGAGCTAAGCCTAAAGAGCAAGAGCACCTTCCCAGGCAACTGTGGTGTTTCCCCATAGCCTCCAGGTTGCAATGGCTCCCCAAGAGGAAGCGCGCATGTGCACACTGCAAAGGAAGCAGAAGTTTCTCATGGTTGCAGCAAGTTTTGCAGGAGGAAATGCAAACAGTGCAGCCCCTCTTCACACACATTCAACAACCTTTTGATCATTTATAAAACAACTGCTATGTGTCCAATCTTGTGGGCAGTCATGGATGGTTCCACAGGTCTATGGTGCATGAAAAGCAAGTACTTAACAATGACAGGGGCCCTCAGAAGTTGTACATGTCACATGTGAAGTTAATAGGAAGGAAAATTACTTCCCTGTGAGGGGTGGGGGGTTGTTGAGAGAACCAACTGACAATATAGATAGCTCACCTCAAGCAAATCAGGTCAAATAACAGCACATTTTCTTCAACATTGCCAACCTCATGTATTATGGTAACAGTGTAGACAAAGTATATCACATATACTGCACAAGGTTTTTGGCAACTCACTCAGGCTGGATAATAATATCAATTCGATGAACACACTTTTGGTAAAGCAGGAATATTCAGGGATTCTTGATGAATTGGACACATTGAAACTAAAGAAAAGGGGCTAAGGAGCAATATTCTGTTTTGGATCTTGTCAACTGAACTTTTATCAACAAATTAAATGAAAATGTGTATTTGTGGTAGTAAAATAATATAGATTTTGTGGGTCTAGCTAATTTAACAAATACAGAATTAATATTCAAAAATCACCCATATAGATCTTAGCAACAAACAGAAACAAAGAAGAGAGGATATAAGAAAGATAAGTGTAAAGCATGCAATCATTTATGATGTAGCCTAGCAGAAGTTCACGTGAAAAACAAACCTGAGAATCTGTACCAAATTCAAGTTCAATAACACACAGAGGCGTATGCTCACACCACATACAATGGCTTTTAAAAGTTGCAAAGGACCTTAGAAATTATTCAAGTCAGAACCCGTATGTTATCAGATCAAAGCTGAGCATGTAATCATAGAAACATAATAACTGACACAATATTTCACCTGACTTTTATGTATCTTTGAGTCTAGGCATCACAATCTTAAGAGTTATTTTAATAGGCAAGGATGTGTTTAAAAGAACATAAGCAAGATTGTGAAATATCCAAAACAATGTAACAGGAAGTTTTTATTTGTTTGTTTTTTGGTTTGGTTTGGTTTGGTTTTGCCTTGAATACAGTAAAATGGCCTAGACGTAATTGCTAGTAGACACAGAATGGGAGCTTGTCTCAGTCTGGGCAGTTTGTAAATAAGAGAAATTTATATCTTACCGTTCTCAAGGCTGAGATGTCCAAGATTCAGCCCCTGGAATTTGGTGAGAGCCATTTCCAGGTTCATAGAGAGGACTTTCTCCCTCTGTATCCTCATATGGTGGAAGAGGTCCAGCAAACCCTCTCTGGTCGCTTTTACAAGAGTATGAATCCCATTCATGAGGACTCACTCACCTCTCCACACCCCATCTCTGAATACCTTCCTGTTGGGGATTAGGTTTCTGCATAGGAATTTGAGTGTACACAGACTTCTAAATCTTAGCATAACCATGTTCTTTCCAACACCAAAGCGCAAAAGAGGGGCAAACACAAAGAAGTTTTTAAAAGGAGAAGTTCAGGCTTAGCTTAAGGAAACCTCTGAACAACTAGAGTCTCCCACTGAGAAGAAAGTTCACTTCATCAGAGCTCAATTGCCACCATTGCCATAGGCTAAGCTGGAGATCCACCATGACAGGCAGAGAAGGGGTTCATGATTTGGGTTGAGAAGCTAATCTAGATGATCTATTTCAGATGATTCTCCTTGCCGACTGATTATACAAAAATAGGCATTTCCCCCTAACCTTGTCCCCCATTTTCAGGAATCAAAACTTGTTTTGATGGCTCTAATGTTGGAGCACTTAGACTCATTATCATCAGCTAAAGTATCTCATCTACTCCCTTTGTCCCAGGACCTTGCAAACAGTAGATCAAACATGTCTTACATGGTCCACTACCCATCAATTAGCAGGTTGAAAAAAAAATAATTTTTTTCTTGTTGTTAAATCGTTGACTAAATGTAAGGGCAGTCATCTCATAATTATCAAAATTTTCCACATAGAGTTTTATAATCAGTTCTATTCATTTATTTCAATAAATTCCAACCACACAAGTGAACATTTATTAATAA
Organism: Castor canadensis; assembly: GCF_047511655.1. Taxonomy (NCBI): domain Eukaryota; kingdom Metazoa; phylum Chordata; class Mammalia; order Rodentia; family Castoridae; genus Castor; species Castor canadensis. The sequence continues at coordinate 32,394,920 of NC_133395.1, read as the reverse complement.
ATCTAAGTTTATGTTACAGTAGAAGTAACATTAAATAAAATAGCACAATCCATATAATTTAAATCATTTTATTATACAAATTGATTTTTTAAAATTATATCAGCTTCTTATCTGTTCATTCTACTGAATTCTGAAATGACTTAGTCCTTATGCTGGTAAAAATTGAAGTAATCATTATACATTTGGCAAAACCCATATAACTATGCAAGATGAATGCTAACAAAATAGATGCTAGTTAATAATAAAGTATCCTTATTAGCTCAGTTGCAGCAAATGTACCATACCAATGCAAGATGTGGATAAGAGGATAGTGTTGGGGAGTCTCTACTCTCTGCTCAATTTTTCTGTAAGCCTGAAAGTGCTCAAAAAAACAAAGTCTATTAATTTAAAAAGCTAAAGTACTCAGATTTTCCTCAGCTGTCTGATTACTTATCCTTGGGTATTAGACACTATCATACTGTATTCATACTTGTTTACAAATATCTCATTCATAGACACACAGAGATATTACAGATAAAAAGTTCTATTTATCTCTGAAATTGGCTCATCATGTCATGTTGCCACAATCAAGAAGCTTAATTTTACCCAATTTAATATTTGGCCAGACGGCTTTAAAATTCTCAAAGACCATGCAGTAGTGTTTCTACGGTAAAGATCTTTATACATGCTTGAATGATCTGGTCCCCTGTTCTGAAGCAGTCTCCATCCGTCTTCTGACCCTTCCAGCACCCTAAGTGGACCAGCATCCTAAGCTGATCTTTTGGTCAGTTGAAGCAGCTGTCTCCATGTGTTGAGTGATTACCACATGGATGGGGCTGTGTTGGGTGCCGGAGATACATATGTGCCTGAGGCAAATAGGATTACTATCTCCGCAGAGGATGAAGACATTGAGCAAGTTTTATAGTAGATAAACAATCCTACATTTGTCCCATTTATAATGTGTACTCAATAAATACTGGTTGAAAGAAGAAATATGCTTGTTTGATTAAGAAAATAACCTGGAGCTTTCTGTGGTGGCTCATACCTGTAATCCCAGCACATAAGAGGCTGAGGCAGGAGGACCACAAGTTCAAGGTCAGCCTGAGCCTCATACATAGTGAAACTGCATCTCAAAAAAGGAAGGAAGGAAGGATGGAAGGAAGGGAGGGGGGAGGGATGGAAGAAGGAAGGAAGAAAGGAGGAAAGGAACATGGTCACAGTTTGCCAAGGAAACATAACACCATAGACAAAATAATGAACTCATATTGACCTGCTTTAATGGAGTATCTTTAAAGGTACAATCACTTACCTGATGTTATAAGTTTCAAGTAAGTCCTGACAATTTTTTATTTAACAATCATATTTTTCATGTTTACACAGAAGTTTCAATGGCTAGAATGATTACCCTGAATGCTTTATCAGAGCACTTAAGGAAGGCTAAATATATACTAGCATGTGTTAAGTCTGTAAGTGTTCCAATCAAACCTTCAGATGTTCAGTCAAGAGGACTGAGAAAACTCTTTTTGTGCTATCAGCAGGGTAAGGCAGTGACAATGCACCCTGTGCAGCAACATCAAAAGCCACTTTTTTGTGTTTTTGTTTTTTTCCCAGCTGTTTTCAGGTGTTCAGGTGAAGCTAAGAGTTGGATTTCCCCGGGGAAGGAGCTGAGGGGAAAGACAGGGAGTGGTTAAGGTGATAGAATGATTCCAAGCCGTGCAAGGAGGGAAATGAGGCAGAGTGGGGCCTTCTCAAAATAGCACTTAAAGACATCACGTTACTCTTCCACACTCTTTTCTCCTTAAAAGAAGAGATCGGGGGCCACTGGGACATGCAGTGGGGTTTCTAACCAAGAGGGAATCATGGGAGGATCATTTCCACCCCTGGCTTTGTGCTCTATTTCAGTACCCTTTAGCCTCCTTTATTAACAATACACATCTGAACCCCGCAGCTCGGAGTTCACAGGGAAAGCACAGCCTTTCAGCTCCCCTGGATTCATCAATGCTCTTTCCACTTAAATTCTCTCTCAACCTTCAAAAGTAACTTTTGTTGGTGACTTATACTCTGCTTGTGTGAAAGAGGTCCAATTGCTAGGTTTGATCATTATGTTATTTCCATCTATTTCTGTCTGCCTAAAGACTAATTTCCTACTTCTAAAAGCAGGGTTTGTTCCTATGATCAGAATGTGCCCTTAACTGGGAAAATAGGCTCAAAAGATATGAGTAAAACAAAAACCAAATGTTGGTTTTATTTCCACCTTTCCCATAACCCAGTTAGGACGAATGGGGCTAGATCTCCCAGCATGAGATCATAGAAGGTGTTGATGCCCAAGAGGAAGGCAGGCAGTACAAGACAGCCCACCCATCTGAGAAGTCACACACAACACTGTCACATCAATCTCTCCAGCCACATCTTAGTCATGTGGCCGTATCCATCTGCAATGGCATAGCAAGGGTTGGCAGGTAAGGACAATCTACTCAGAGGGCTAGAGGGAAAGAATAGCAAAGTCATTGTCAGATTCAGCAACACATCTATTCAGACAGTGGGATGTTTTTGCCCATTTAGCTCCAAGGTGTGTTAACAATCACCCAGAGGTTGTTATATCTGTCATCACACCCAAATGAAAGATGATCCCATGAGTAATAACTGTGTTCATTTTCTGTTTACATTCTGATCAGCTCTCTTCCTCGCCAGCCCTACTGCATTAGTTTGGTTTTTTGTTTGTTTGTTTGTTTTACTATAACAAAACACACTAGACTGGGTATTTATAAAGTGAAGAGGTTTGTTTAGATCATAGTTTTAGAGGGTGATGTCCAGGATCACACAGTCCTGCTTGTTCTTTGGTAAAGGTCCCCTTTGGCTACTTCACAACATGACAGAAAAACAGGAAGGGAAATGGGTACACGCAGAAGAGGGCAAATTCTTGGTGTGGGCTGGCTTCATAACAACTGGCTTTCTGTTTTTGTTGGGGTTTTGTTTTGTTTTGTTTTTGTTTTGTTTCGGTACTGAAGATTGAACCCAGTACTTCATGCGTGCTAGGCAATCACTTTCTAACTGGGGCCCCATGAGAACTGCATTAATCCCTTCCAAGGCAGTGCCACCAGTGACCTAAGCACTTCCCACTAGATGCACCATCTAAAGGTCCCACTTTAATGTGGTCACATTGGGGACCAACCCTCTAGCACATAATGCTTCAGGGACAAAGTATATTCAAACCATAGCCCCCACTTCACCCCAAATTTTAAGTTCCTACCAAATACAGGTCACTTCAATTGCTTTTAGTATCTGAGATAACTGAGTTTGCTCAGTACATGAGTTTGTTGACTTATCCTATGAGCTGGTTTTAATTTTTAAATCATAATTTATTTAACTTTTAATTATTCCCAGCCTCACATATTTTTATCTGCTGGAGAGAGAAATTTTTAAATTTCCAATATTTAGAATTGCTGAATTTAAAATCAGACAATTTAGAAAAATGCTCTTTTCAAGAGGATTCAGCAGGCATAAGTATGAATGTGGATCTGTCCTCTTCATCTTTGGAACTGTTCTTCACGCGTTCATAAGCACAGCATCACAGAAATGCTTCCTGGCAAGTTAAACGGTGCTTCCTGTCTCTCAGTTGCTTCCCATCTATCACAAACGTTTAGCATGGGACTGTAAGCAGGTTCCTTCTATACATTTCCTCCTTTGTGCATTTCCTCCTTCGCAGCTGAATACTACAGCAATGGCATACCCTCAGGAAATGAGAATTTTGTATTTTTTTAATTATCACGTGAAAAATTGTTTAGATACTATAATATGTCACCTTTTCAAGGAGAAATCATAGGCAGGTTAAATATCTTTTCAGTGAGATTGCAACCCTTTGGCTTCCCTAGATCAATAAAAAATAACAGCAATTAGGGGACTGATCATCTTCAGTTTTCTGAAATGTGGTATGGTAGAAGGCAGATTTCACTTTCTACAAAGTATTGAGTGCTTGGCCAACCACTTTAAAATACTCTATGGCTACAATAATGAGTAAATAAGCAAAATAAAGTCCTGTCTTATGTTCAAATAGAAGCCAGGAGATAAAGAACTAGGCTGGGTTTGCATTCAATTTGCTTTTGGGAGCCACAGATTTATACGTGATGGAGAAAGACTTCCGCCTAGTGGTATTAAGCATCAATTGCACCCAGGGAAGCCACATTTATTAACACACTCTTCCGGTATTTAAAATGTTGTCTTCCATTCATTCCTGAGATGGATGTTTATCATGTCAGTTACAGATCTGGAGCCAATTTTGATGTTTGACTATCTCCAAATAAAAAGGTATAGACAGTCAATATACCCAACATTTTAGAAAAAGAGCCTAAACTTTCCAAACATTTCACAGGAATCTAAAGTATGTCAGTAAAATGAGCAGGTTAAGGTGGCTATCTTAAGTGTCTTGGTAGTGTTTCTCTTTAGGTGATCTGGGATTTAATTTAACAATTATGCATCTAAGAGTACTAATTCATTTACGCAAAACAGTGTTGCTTTTCTAAGCAAGAAGTCCATGTATCACCAGACTTCCTGGGAGGAGTGTAATCATGAGTTTGTCATCTGTCCTTGAGGCCCTGATGTACAAAGAGAGAACTGTGAAAATAAAATTGTACCTATAGCCATTTTGGGTTTTTTTTCTCCTTATTCCTTCTTTTATTTACAGACACATGCACACAGAAACACACAGACACAGAGACACACAAACAGACACACACACACATACAGAGACACAGACACACAAAGAAACACACAGAGACAAACACAGACACATATAAGGAGGCACACCCACAGAAACACACATGTACACACACACAGATAAACACACAGAGATACAGACACATGCAGATACACACAGTTATATACACAGGCACACACATATAGACAAACACATATAGACATACACATATAAAAGAACACAAAGACACACCTGGAGACACAAAGAAACACATTTACAAACACACAGAGACATAAGCACACACAAAGAGAAACAGACACAAAGAAACACATACAAATATGTACACACAGACAAACATATACAGAAAGACACAGACACACAGAGACCACACAAAGAGAAACACACACAGACACAAAGAAACACATACAGAGACACACATGCACACACATACACACACAAAGATACACAGAGACACACATGCACACACAGAAAGAGACACATACACACAGGTCATGCCAATCATTGCACCCCTTCCCCTCCCAAAATTACAGAAGTTGGAACCTTGATCTTAACAGATAGTTGCTAGGATAGAAAAACCCACACTCTCTAAAATCTGAGACTGAAATATAAGCATTGCATGCATTATATCATTGCATTCCTATACAACAAAGGACATCACATTATCATCAGATCTTTCTGTCTGAGCAATGCACACTTCTCTTCTCCTTCAAGTCTGCTGCAATCCACCCATTGCAAAGTCAACACCACCAGGGAACTTCCAGAAGAGAGCAGTGATGGAGTTACGTAATAGTATCAGTGTGTAACTCTATGTAATTCTGTTTTCCCCAAGCTCTTTCTCAGTTAAGCTGGTGAGGGGTCCAGAACAGAAACAGCTTCCTGATTCCATGGACCAGCAAGAAAGACCCACCAGCAGTGACAAAGATGGGATCAACAAGCAACACTTGGTGATTTCATTGTGTGAGAAAATGTGAACAATCATTTGTGAATTAAGTAGTTTCTATATTTTAAAACCATACAAATAGAAACCAAATATTATTTTAAATAAACACTTATTAATATCAGTGAATATTATTTGAAATAATATTCAATCAATGTCTTTTATTTAATAATATATATATTGAATAAGTGCTATTTATTAAATAATACATTCAGTTTTAAATTAAATATAAATACAGTCATATACCACAAAAAGGCATTTCAATAAGCAACAGGCTTCATATATAAAGATGTTTACCATTATAGCCTAGGTGTGTAGGAGGTCATACCATCAAGGTCTATGTGAGTACCCCATGGTATCCACACAATGGTGAAATCTAACACCATTCTCAGAATGGTAGTTAAGTCAAGTACAAATAGAGAAAGGATAAAAGGAAGATGATGCATTGTGGAGTTTACATTTAAAACAATGAGAATAGATACAAATATTAACAGCAAACCTCAAACCTTTTCCCACAAGGGAAAGACAGGGTGCCTGAAAAGTCTTGGGACTTTTTGCTCCACTGCTATGCTAGTGATCCACCATGCCTATCTACTTCAGTCATTCACCAAGTCATTCTGCAAAGCTCACCCAAAAGAGCCCTCACTTCCTCAAGTTTGCTGGGTATTGCTTCTTGGTGTTGCTAATCTTCCTTCAAGTTCAATGGGCCAAGAGGTATAATCTAACTTGACCCCAATAGAGAACAAGCAGCATGGGCTCTGCCTTAGAGCCTCCTTGTACCATCCACAACCCTTCTAAATGTTTCTCTTTATGCCTAAGTGTCACGGGAACATGTGTGCAAGATCTACCCTTCCAGATGGCCCTAAAGACTAAGATGGGAATTCAAGTTTTCCAGGGTAAGATGCTGGACTAGAAACTTCTTCCATGTGACTCTGGGAATAAGAAAAGTCAGGGTAACAAAGGACAGACTATATTGAAAGAAAGGAAGGAAAGAAGGGAGGAAGGGAGAGAGAGACAGAGAGAGAGAAGGAAAGAAAGAGAGAAAGAAAGAAAGAAAGAAAGAAAGAAAGAAAGAAAGAAAGAAAGAAAGAAAGAAAGAAAGAAAGAAAGAAAGAAAGAAAGAAAGAAAGAAAGAAAGAAAGAAAGAAAGAAAGAAAAGAAAAGAGAAAAAGAGGAGAGATGGAGGGAGGGAGGGAAAGAGGAAGGGAGGGAAGAAGGGCATCAGGAATCACGAAAGTAGTGGCAGGACAGCTGAAAAGCACAAATAAAAAGGTTACACAGAGAAAAGTAACTGCAGCCCTATCTCTCCTGGAAGTGAGAGGAGCTTAAGCCACGAGCACAAGGTAATCCAGGCAGCCCTGGTGATAATAGATGGGCATCCCTAGCTGTATTATAAGCTGGTTACAAACCTTAAATCCATTGGGGGAATATGGTGTAGCAGTGACTCACTCCTCCTAAATGACAGGCTAACATTAGAGAATAAATCCATTTCATCGTTCTGCATATACCGGACACCATCCTTAGAGAGAGCCATTTGTGTGAGACCAAGTTACTCTGGGAACCTAAAAACAAGGAATAATCACAGGTCAGAAAGCCTGGGGACACCCTGCCACAGTGTCTGTGTGGAAAACAACCATGAGAAGCAGTCATAGAAAGAGGAGGGGATTTGTTGTAGACCCATTGGAAAGTTTATGCAGCAGGGAACTCCAGCTATAGAGGGCACAGTGGTTGGTGGTCCCACCCTCTGAGCAAGGAGTGAGTCCAGTTACCTATGGATTACTATGGACACAGAGCTCTCAGCCCATGGCTGGCAATTGCTTAGCCTCTGGAGCTATCTCCCTACTGCATGTGGTTTGCTGCCATATGGGATTGAGAGCTCAGAGCCCAGGTCTGGCAGATCACTTTATTTCTGTAGCATTCTCCCACCCATGGGGTGGTTCATTGCTAGGCAGAGTTTGAAAGCACAGATACTGTCAGGAAAAATGCACAGTTCCCTCCATCCTTCCCCACCAGTACAGAGCTCAGTGTTCTGTTTGCTTTTCCCACTCTTCAATGTACTTGGGGGACACCCATTTACTTCAACATTTGCTGCCCCTACATGCACAACATAGATGGCTTCTGAAGTGAGTGGAATTCTACCAGGACACAAAGTTCACGGGGCCAGCAGCAGCTCCTAGTACACAAAGAGAATCTTCTGAAGCAAATGCAGCCCTGTGTTGACAACTGACCTTTGACTGCTCCATTCCTCAGCCCACATACAGCACCAGTCTGAATAGTAGGAACTCTAGCAGATTCTAGTGACAACTCACTACCCTGCACCCCCCATGGCAGATTCCAATCTTTTTTAAATTCTTATTTTTTACTAATTTGTAGTACTGTTTTTATTTTAATTTTTTAATCTTTTATGTTTTTATTTCTTATTCCTCTTCTTACCTTTATCTAATTTGTTTCCATGGTTTTTCTTTATTTTGTGATCAGATGTTTTTTTCTCATGCTCTTTTCTTTTACTCTTCCTCATAGTCTTTTTTATGCTTTTTCTTTTATTTAATCTTGAATCTTCAATTTTTCTCTTTCCTTTACACCTACATTATTTCATTCATTTATTATTACTGCCAATCTAGATTGCTCTGCCCAACAAATGTATCTTTCATAATTGAAGAAGTGATAAAAACCGTACACGATAAGCAGAAACTGAAGCAATTCATAGCCACTAAATCAGCACTGTAAAAGATACTTAGAATCTTACACATAGAACAGAGCATAAATGCAACCATGAGTATATAGGAGGCTGAGCACCAGTGACACATCTATAATCTTATCAACTTGGGAGGCTGAGATCAGGATTGCAGTTTAAAGCCAGCTTGGGCAAATAGTTCTCAAGACCCCATCTCCAAAATAACCAGGTAAAACTGGACTGGAGGTGTGGCTTAAGTAGTAGAAGGCCTACTTTGCAAGTGTTTGCTTTGTAAGCATGCAGTCCTGAGTTCAAACCCCAGTCTCACCAAAAAAAAGGAATGAATATAGGAAAGAATAAAACTCACTAGACAAGTAGATAAGCAAATGTGGAGTAAGGCAGAATCAAGCAATACAAAACTAATAAAATAGCAGGAATTTATAATACCTTTCAACCTTTCAGTAATAACAGTGAATGTTAATTCTCTAATCAAAACACACAAGGGAGTAGATTGGATTAAAAACAAAACCAAATCATTTGTTACTTACAAGAAATTTACCTCACTGCAAAGGTAAACATAGGCTGAAAGTGAAATAATGAAAAAAGATATTCCAAGCAAATGGAACTCTAAAGCAAGTTAGAGTAGCTCTATTCATATCTGACAAAGCAGACATCAAACCAAAATTAGTCGGAAGACACAAAGAAGATCACTTCACACTGATAAAGAGAACAACCCAGCAGGAGGATATAGCAATTACAGGCACACATTGAATGTCTGTACAACAACTTTCATGAACCAAGCCCTATAGGACACAAAAACATAGATAGACCCCAACACACTAATAGTGAATGACATCAATACCACACTCTACGCTCATCAATAGATGGGTCATCCAGACAAGAAATCAACAAGGAAACATCAGAATTAAACAGCACCATAAATCGAATGGACTTTACAGAGAGACTACTCCACTCAACAGCTTCAGAAACTATATTCTTCTCAGCAGCTAAAGGAAATTTCTCCAAAATAGATCCTATCTTAGGACATAAAGAAAGTTTTAACAAATGCAAGAAAATTGAAGTAATTTTCTGTCTTTTATCAGGCCACCACAATGGAATAAAACTAGAAATCAATAACAAACCCCTATCTCTTAGCCTGTACAAAAATCAACTTGAAATAGATTGAAGACCTTAATGGAAGGCCTGAAACTTTCAAACTACTCCAGGAAGACACTTTTTTATTGTTTCTTCATTTATTCATATATGTATACATTGTTTGGGCCATCTCTCCCCCCCAACCCCCACCTCCTTCCCCTTCCCCAACCCCCCTCACTTCCAGGCAGAACCTGTTCTGTCCTCTTCTCCAATTTTGTTGAAGAGAGGACATAAACAATAATAACAAAGACAAAGTGTTTTTGCTAGTTGAGATAAGGATAGCTATACAGAGAGATTCCTAGCATTACTTCCATGCACGTGTGTATTATAACCCAAATTGATTCATCTCTACCAGACCTCTTCACTACTTCCCGGCCACCTTTCCACAGTGGCCTCTGCCAGTTTTAAGATTACTATATTAGCTCCTCTACAGTGGGCACATCAAATACTTTCAAGTTGGGGCTTCCTACCCTTCCTTATTCCTCCTGTACAAATTCTCCCCTTAGCGTGTGACCCATGTCCAATAATATTACTGCATTTGTTTCAGGTCTAAAGCCTGCATATGAGGGAGAATATAGGATATTTGGACTTCTGACCTGGCTAACTTTACTTAAGATGATGATCTCCAGTTCCATCCATTTACTTGCGAATGACAAAATTTCATTCTTCTTTGTGGCTGAGTAAAATTCCATTGTGTATAAATACCACATTTTCTTAATTCATTCATCGATAGTGGGGTATCTTGGCTGTTTCCATAACTTGGCTATTGTGAATAGTGCTGCAATAAACATGGGTGTGCAGGAGCCTCTGGAATAACCTGAGTTGCATTTCTTTGGGTATATCCCTAAGAGTGGGATTGCTGGATCATATGGCAAATCTGTTTCATTTTTTAAGAAGCCTCCATATTGTTTTCAAAAATGGTTGTACTAACTTACATTCCCACCAGCAGTGTATGAAGGTTCCTTTTTCCTGCATCCTCACCAACATTTGTTGTTGGTGGTGTTTTTGATGATGGCTATTCTAATAGGAGTGAGGTGGAATCTTAGTGTGGTTTTGATTTGCATTTCCTTTATGGCCAGGGATAGTGAGTACTTTCTCGTGTGTTTTTTGGCCATGTGGACTTCTTCCTTTGAAAAAGTTCTGTTTAGTTCAGTTGCCCACTTCTTCATTGGTTCATTGATCTTGGGGAAGTTTAGTTTTTTGAGCTCCCTGTATATGCTGGTTATTAGTCCTTTGTCTGATGTATAGTTGGCAAATATTTTCTCCCACTCTGTGGGTATCCTCTTCAGTTTAGAGACCATTTCTTTTGTCGTGCAGAAGATTTTTAGTTTTATGAAGTCCCATTTGTCCATCTTTTCTCTTAGTTGCTGAGCTGCTGGGGTTCTATTGAGGAAGTCCTTGCCTATACCTATTGCTTCCAGAGTATTCCCTGCTCTTTCCTGTACTCACTTCAGAGTTTCAGGCCTGATATTAAGATCCTTAATCCATTTTGAGTTGATACTGGTACAGGACAATAGACGTGGATCTAGTTTCAGTTTTCTGCAGGTGGATAACCACTTTTCCTAGCACCATTAGTTGAAGAGGCTGTCTTTTCTCCATCATATGTTTTTGGTGCCTTTGTCAAAAATAAGGTAGGCATAGCTGTGTGGACTCATAACCAGGTCCTCTATTCTGTTCCACTGGTCTTCATATCTGTTTTTGTGCCAGTACCATGCTGTTTTTATTGCTATGGCTCTGTAATATAGTTTGAAGTCAGGTATTGTGATACCTCTAGCATTGCTCTTTTTGCTGAGTATTGCTTTGGCTATTCACAGTCTCTTGTGTTTCCAAATGAACTTTAGGGTAGAGTTTTCAATCATTGGGATTTTGATGGGAATTGCGTTGAACATGTAGATTGCTTTTGGTAGTATAGCCATTTTTACCATGTTAATTCCTACCAATCTATGATCACAGAAGATCTTTCCACCTTCTGTAGTCTTCCTCAATCTCTTTCTTCAGAGGTTTATAGTTCTCTTGTAGAGGTCATTCATATTCTTTGTTAAGTTTACTCCTAGGTATTTGATTTTTTTGAGGCTATTGTAAATGGAATTGTTTTCATATATTCTTTCTCAATTTGTTCATTGCTAGTGTATAGAAATCTAATGATTTTTGTAAGTTGATTTTTTTTCCTGCTGCATTGATGAAGGTGTTTATTGTGTCTATGAGTTTTTGGGTAGAGTTTTTTGGGTCTTTGAAGTATAGGATCATGTCATCTGCAAATAGGGATACTTTGACAGGTTTTTAACCTACTTGTATTCCTTTTATTACTTCTTCTTACCTTATTGTTCTGGCTAGGAATTCCAGGACTGTGTTGAATAGGAATGGGAGAGTGGGCACCCTTGTCTCATTCCTGATTTTAGAGAAAATGGTTTCAGTTTTTCTCCATTAAGTATGATGTTGGTTATAGGTTTGTCATATATAGCTTTTATAATGTTGAGGTACATTCCTCCTATTCCTGGCTTTCTTAGAGCTTTTATCATGAAGTGGTGTTGAATTTTATCAAAGTCTTTTTCTGCATCTATTGAGATAATCAAGTGGTTTTTGCCTTTCTTCTATTGATGTGCTGTATTACATTTATAGATTTACATATGTTGAACCACCCCTGCATCCCTGGAATGAAGCCAACTTGGTCATGGTGAATGATCTTTCTGATATGTTATTGAATCTGGTTTGCCATTATTTTATTGAGGATTTTTGCATCAATGTGCATTAAAGAGATTGGCCAATAGTTCTCCTTTTTGGATGTGTCTTTGTCTGGTTTTAGGATGAATGTAATACTGGCTTCATAGAATGAGTTAGGCAGTGTTCTTTCCCCTTCTATTTCGTGGAAAAGTTTACAGACAGTTGGTATTGGCTCTTCGTTAAAGGTCTGATAGAATTCAGCAGAGAATCCATTAGGTTCCGTACTTTTCCTTTTTGGGGAGACTTTTTATTGCTGCTTCAATTTCATTTTGTGTTATAGATCTGTTTAGGTGGTTAATATCCTCTTGGTTCAGTTTTGGATAATCATATGTATCTAGAAATCTGCCCATTTCTTTAAGATTTTCAAATTTATTTGAATATAGGTTCTTGAAGTACTCTCTGATGATTCTTTGGATATCCTGGTATTTGTTGTTTCCCCTTTTGCATTTCTGATTTTATTGATTTGGATCCTTTCCCTCCTCATTTTAGTCAGATTTTCCAGGAGTTGTCAATCTTGTTTATTTTTTTCAAAGAACCAGCTTTTTGTTTTGTTGATTCTTTGTATGGCTTTTTTGGTCTCTATTTCATTAATTTCGGCCCTTATATTTATTATTTCTCTCCTTATGCTTGTTTTGGGTTTTGCTTGTTCTTGTTTTTCTAGGAGTTTGAGGTGTAGCATTAGGTCATTTATTTGAGATCTTTCTGTCTTTTTAATATATGCACTCATGGCTATAAACTTTCCTCTTAGGAGTGTCCCATAGGTTTCCTCTTTGCTGTGTCCCATAGGTTCTGGAAGGTCGTGTTTTCATTTTCATTAACTTCCAGGAACCTTTTAATTTCCTCTTTTATTTCATCAATGACCCACTGATCTTTGAGCAATGTGTTGTTCAGCTTCCAATTATTTGCCTATTTTCTGCTGCTGTTTTTGTTGTTGAGTTCTTGTTTTAATGCACTGTGATCAGACAGAATCCATGGGATTATTTCTATTTTCTTATATTTGCTGAGGCTTGCTTTGTGCCCTAAGATATGATCAATTTTGGAGAAAGTTCCATGGACTGCTAAGAAGAATGTATATTGTGCAGATGTTGAATGAAATATTCTGTAGACATCAGCTAAGTCTATTTGATCTATGGTGTATTTTAGCTTTAGAATTTCTTTATTGATTTTTTGTTTGGATGACCTATCTTTTGGTGATTGGGGGTTATTAAAGTCTCCCACTCCCACTGTGTATGTGCTTTTAAGTCCTTTAGAGTATGTTTGATGAAATTGGGTACACTGACACTGGGTGCATATAAGTTGATAACTTTATACCAGGAAGACACTTGAATATGTAGGCATATGTGACACCTTTCTGAATAGGATTCCAATTGCCCAGGAAATAAGCAAGAATTAACAAATGGGATTGCATCAAATTCAAAAGCTTCTACACATAAAAGGAAACAATGGCCAGAATGAAATAATAGTTTACAGAATGGGAGAAAACCTTTGCCAGGTATTCATGGAAACTAAGAATTAAAATCCAGAATATAAAAAGAGCTCAAAAACTTAAATACCAAAAGAATAAATAATCCAACTAATAAAAGGTCAAATGAATAGACAGTTCTCAAAAGAAGCACAAATGGTTAATAAACACATGAAGAAATGTTCAATAATCTTAGCCAGAAAGGAAATACAAATCAAAACGACATTGGCAGGAAAATGGATGGAACTGGAAATCGTCATGTTAAGTGAAGCAAGCCAGACTCAGAAAGACGAGTACCATATGTTTTCTCTCATATTCAGAATTTAGGTTTAAAGCAAAAAAAATACATGAGGGCTGGTGGAGACATGGTTCAAATTCAAGTTTCTTGCATTGGTTAAGACTTGCTTTGTGTCCTAAGATAGGCAGATATGGCAAAGACCTCAATCTGAGAAAGTTAGCTTTTACCCAGCCTAGCTTCCAATGGTTTTAGCATTACAGAGTAAATTAATGCTTTGATGGTGGCATTTAAGTCATTTAATATACACAGACATTAAGTGGGCACTGCAAGGATGAAAAGGTTACCCCAGAAGGTGTGGATGGAAGGCTCCTCAATGAAGCACAGCTGATGAAATGCATCTATAGAGGGCATGCAAGACAGCTAAAGCCACCCAGAGGCTGTGTGGTTCCAAAATGAGATTTCACATGGCTTACTTGACAAGAAAAAGGAAGCCCTGAAAAGAAAAACAATTTTGAAGAATTGAGGAAATGACCCCATGAAACCAAATAGAAGAGGGACTCAAAAAACTCAATCAGTTATAGGATTTATCCCTCAGGAGAAACAAAGTCCACAGTTGCAGCACTCTCTGAAATCTTAATGGCTGAAAAGTTGCTGGTTTCTTGTTCCCATCAAGTTCAATAAAGGCTCAGCAGCATTCCTCATCTACAGTGTTACCTTTGCAGTACATGTCCTTCCAGCATGGAGGCAGGAAAAACCTTGGCTTGGAAGGGACACTTCTGCTCCTAGTCCATTAGCCAGGCCTAGTCACATAGCCCCAACCTCACTACAAAGGAGGTGAGAGATGTAGTGGAACCCTCAGATATTTAGCAAGCATTTACTAATCGCCATAAGGGAAAACAATGGATGTCACCTGTACGCATACTCAGATTCATGGTCATTTATGACAATAGCTCCCAAATTTCTATCTCCATCAAAGATTTCTTCTAAATTCCTGATCCACATATCAATCTACCTCCTGGATGGTTCCTCTTTCATATTCCACAGGTATTTAATGAGTATAAACTTATTCTCTTTTCCTCCAGAACTGTTCCTCTTATATTTCCTCCTCTAGTCACATAGAATCAGTCTAAATCAGTCTCTTCTCTACCATGAGAAAATGACTATCAGTCATCATGTTTACTAGACCCTACACCCTTTATGGAGTTTCTTCTTTCCATTTACTCTGAGTTTCTCGACCTTAGCATTACTGATATTTTAGGTCATATAATTCTTTGCTCTGAATGCTGGTCTGTGCATTGTAGGATCTATAGCAGCATTATTCACCTCTGCCTAATCAGATGCCTTGCAGTTGGGACAATCAAAACTGTTTCAGCATTACCAAACATCCCTGGAGAGCAACAGCTCTATCCAAGTTCCAGCTGAAAACCACTAATCCATTATGCTTAATTTCACTTTATCATCGTCGCATACCTAGGTTGTTTCACTAGTATTGGGCCTTGTTTAACTGGCACTTCTGCCAATGCAATCTTTCCTGATATCATACAACCTATCCATTCACTTTCTTCTACCCATACTATGAACCCATCGTCTACACTACCACCCAAATGATCTATCTAAAAGTTAATCCGAAGACATCACTCTCCCATTAAAAGCCCCCTTGCTGCCAAGCACAATGGTGTTGTGCCTTAGCCCCAAGCTCTATGTTCTTAGCAATTAAGATGCCTCTGGTACCTGTAGCCACCCAAGGTATTTTAAACAAATAACACAAATAGAAGAGAAAGCATGCCATCAGGAGCTTTAGATTCTGTGGAAACACCTGCACAGTAAACTGGGTTGGGGAAACGGTCTCCTTTCCCCAGAGAAGTCTTAAGGACTGAACTCTGAAATTTTGGGGGAAAATTAGCTTTAAGTAAAAAATAGCACCTTTCAAATGCTTGTAGATGACAAGATCAAATGGATTGGTAGCAATACTCACTTCTCCACACCAGTTGATTGAGCAATCACTAAGTGCTCAGAAATATGCTGGCTATTATGAAGATTAACTAAGAATATCTAATAAAGCAAGAAATACTAGGAGAACTTGGTTCCAATTAACTTTACCAATAATTGTGTATAATTCTAAATATGTCACTATTATATGGAAATAAAAATCTCAAGAATAAATGAAGGTAGTAGTAATGATTAAGCTTCGGTTGTGTGTAGAACATTAGGATAAAAAAATTCAGGAAGAGAAAGGCAAAATTAAGCAATTGAAGCATGTTCCATAAAATAATATGGGAAAGGACCTTTTAAAAAGATTTTTCTTGGTTGTTTATTTGAGGTAACACAGAGCTTTGTACTTGCTAGGAAGGACATCTACCACCCGAGCCACGCCTCCAGAAGTTTTTGCTTCAGATAGGGTCTTGCACTTTTTTTCCACAGGCCTGTCTCCAACTGTGATCCACCTACCTATGCCTCCTGAGTAGCTGGGATTACAGGCAAGAGCCCACCATGGCCAGCCTCATGTGATATTTTGATGCATTGTGGAATTATCAAATTAGGCAAATTAGCATATTCGTCACCTAAAATATCACTTCTTTGTGATGAGGACCTTTGTCTACTCTGTTTTTGCTATTTTGAAATATATAACACAATATTATAAATGTAATTACCAGGCTGTGCCGTGGGACACCAGAACTTGTTTCTCTTAACTGAAACTCCCTTTTGATCAACGTTTGACCTTGTCTCATCCATTCCCCTCCCTCATCTTCTAGTAACTACCATTCTACTCTCCAGTTCTATGAGTTCAACTTTTTAGGTTCCAATGTAAGTGAGATTATACAGTATTGTCTGTCTGTGTCCAGCTTGTTTCACTTAACATAATCTCCAGTTCTATCCATGTTATCAAAAATGACAGGATTTCACTCTTTTGTGGCTGAGTACTATTCCTTTGATATATACCACAATTTCTTATCTATTCATCCACTGATGGACACTTATGTTGTTCCCGTATCTTGGCTATTGTGATTGCCATAAGTGCAGGAGTGCAGACATGTCTGAGGCATACTTATATCAACCCCTTTGTGAGATTGCTGGGTCACAGGGGGGCAATATTAGTTTAACTTTTAGGAGCCCTCATGTTGTTTTTCAAAATGGTTGCACTGATTGACAATATCATCCATGGTATACAGGGATCCCTTTTTTCCACGTGCTCACCATTTATCTTTCTTCTTTTTTGATAACAGTCCATCTATCAGGTAGGTGATATCTCATTGTGGTTGTAATTTTCATTTCCCTCATGGTTAGAGATGTTGAACATTTTTTTATATGTCTGTTGGCCACTTATATGCCTTCTTTTGAGAAATGTCTTTTGCTTGTTTTTAATAGGATTACTTGTTTTCTTGTTATTGAGTAGTTTGAGTTCCTTAATATTTATGATATTAGCCCCTTAGCATATGTATGGCTTACACGTATTTTCTCTCAATATGCAGGTTGTCTCTTTATTGTTTCCTTTGCTGAGCAGAGCTTTTTAGTTAGATAAGGCCAGGGCCCTTTTATAAATGCTTTGTGTTAGACTTTTCCTTACTGTGACAAATACCCGAGAGATGTAGTTTAGATGAGGAAAGACTTATTTTGGCTCACAGTTTCAGAGGATTCAGTCCATGTTCCTCTGACTCCTTTGTTATAAGACCTTCGGTAATGCAGAACATCATGGCAACAAGAGCCAGCAGAGCAGAGTTTCTTACCTTGTTGCAGTCAGGAATCAGAGACAGGAGAAAGGGACCAGGGGGAGGCTATAGCCCCAAAGAGCATAGTGACTCTACCAGCTAAAGTTTCCAGCACCTCCCAAAATAGCACCACTAGCTGGGGACCAAGACTTCCACACATGAGTCTTGTGGGGACAGTTCCTGTCCAAACCATGCCACAGCACATCACGAGTCAGAATAATACTCGCGTTCAGTTGCCGAATGTTTTCTGTATATCACTCTTCCTCTAATTCTACAAGAGGAAATTCCCAGTGTACAGACAGGAAGTACTCTACTGACTTCTTCCCACTCAGGGGCTGGACAACCACTTGGGCACACTAGATGGCACTGTTCTCCCTTGCCCTCAGCCAGGGTTGGTCTGGGAAAGTCCTTTAGCTAAGTGTGGGAGAGCCCTCAGGCTTGCTGCAAGTTTTCTCCCGGCTTGCCACTGCCACTTTGTGTCTAGCCATACTACCCTGCCCCTCTCACTGAGAGCTCCTTCTGATAGCAGCACTGCTTGCCCCTCCTGTGCTCAACCTAATACATTGTTCCTCGTCCCTTCTTCTTCAGACCTCTATGAGATGCCATATTATTTGAGATCCCTTTCCGGCTCTTCCAAGCAGGTGGGTAATCCTTTCACTTCCAAAAACAGTTATGGAGCATCCTACATCTGGTACCCAGCCCTAGAAATAGAAAGATGACTGTGGTGTGTGGGATCTTCTGTCATGAACCAGCAGGTGAGAGCCAGAGACAAGAACATGGCCACAGAAAGATGTGATAAGACATGACAGGGTGAAAAGCAGAACATTAGGGAAGCTCTGAGGAGGCACAAATGACTGAGTCTCAGAACAAGGAGATCAAGATGCCTGACAAGAGTAGGGGAAGCATGAGATGAAAGGGGCAGTCAAAAACAAGGAAGCAGAGAAAGGCATTGTGGGCAGGGGAGACAGTGGTGAGGATAAAAAGTGAATTACACATGCATGGGGTTGGGTAGAAAACACAAGCACAAGTCTTTGGGGCAACTTGCAGAGACTGGTAAGAGGTAAATCTGTAGTCGGGTATGGTGGTGCATGTCTGGAATCCCAGCACCTGGGAGGCTCACACAAGCCAGCCTGTGTTACATAGTGAGATCCTGTCTCCAACACACACACACACAAGGGATAAAGCTGGGGAGAAGAGAGATCAGAACAGTCACATAGTTTTTTAGGGTGCACAGATTTTATCCAGGCAGCAGATTAGGAACCACCTTGGGAGAATCATAAAAGTGCACATGCCTGTTCTGCACCCCACAGGTTCCGATCTAGTAGGTGTGCCCAGGAGCCAGGAACCTGCCATTGTGTCAAGCGTTCAGGCAGCTCTCATACTTTCCCAACAGCCACATGTTTAAGGAACCCTTCTACAAATGAAAGGGAGCCTTTGAGAGATTTATACAAATAACAAAGTTTTGGGTTTTAGAGAGAATCCTCTTATGGTTCAAAGGAGGATGGATTTAAAAGGACAAGACTAAGCCAAGCATGGTGGAGCATACCATTCCAGCTACTCAGAAGGAAAAGATAAGAGGACCATGAGTTCCAAGGCCAGCTCTGGCAAAGGGAGCAGTGAGACTCTGTCTCAAAAAATAGGGGAAAGTGGGGCTGGGATATAGCTCAAGTAGGAGAACACTTGCCTCACATGCTGAAGGCCCTGGATTCAATTCCCACCACTGCAAAAAAAATGATGAATTAATTAATTGATGCATTCATTCATGAAAAGATAAGCATAGAAGCAGAGAGATTAATAGGAGGCCTTTTCAGTAGTCACAAAAAGAAATAAGGGCCCAACTAGAGCAATAGTCAAGGGAAAATGAAATTCCCCAAACTTGGTGATTAGACAGACTATGAAAGATAAAAGCAAAGTCAAGGATGACTCCTGGTTTTCCAGCATGTATGAGGACCCACATGAGATTACACAGGAGAAGACAGCTTAAGGAGAAAGAAGATGCCCCCAGTCTGCCTCACATGGAGCACTGGGCACCTGCAGACATCCAGGTAGAGATACCTAAAAGGATGCAGACTGTCTGAGCCTACAGATCAGGGATGCAGAATGAGCCAAAAAGACAGATGGGGGCTGCACTCCAGGGCCATCAGCACTCACAAAAACCCTGGGACAGGGTTCAGCATGAAAGCCAGGCCCAGCTCTGGACAGCACCAGGGTGCTAAGGAAGAGGAGCCATGAAGGACACAGAGGCACAGTGGGAGAGGCTGGAGGAAACCAGAAGAGCAGAGTGTGATGGGCTTCGAAAGAAGGATGTTGCAGGGATCAAGGGCATAGAGTCCAAAGTCAGACAGCCTCTAAGCCTGTCCAGCACTTAAGAAACAGGCAAAGTAGAACAAAGTATTTTTAATTCCGTGTCTCCGTTACCTCATCTGGACAAGGCGTATCTTGGCAGTATCCATTTCATGGAGTTATTGTGACCATGAAGTAAGTTAATATGAAAATACTCAGACTAGTGCCTACGACATACTGTGTTCCTATTATCATAGACTTCTCTCTTCCACTTAACGTTTCAACCTCCTCAGGGGCTGAGACCACTTTTTTACACTTTACATCTCCAGTGCCAAACCATAGCATATAACTCATAACAGTTGAAGAAATCAGAAACATTGCTGAATAAAATCACTCCCCTGGGGAGCCCTATATGGTCAAAGAATTGTTATATTAATTAACCAGAGCTTTGTCCCACTGAGTCACTTTTGGAAAAAAGGAAGTTGGTTTTTCTATAAAGTAAAAGAAAAAAAAGTCTGTCATTGTCATTTCATAAAACATTTCATGTGCTCTTAAAATCCTAGCATTGAAAGTCATCTAGTCTAATTTCCTTATTAATGCAAGAAACCCTATGCAACCCAACTTTTGCTCTGACACTTCTGGTGACAGGCAACTTACCCTCAACTCATTTCCCTGTTAGTAAAACAATTAATTCTTAGGTTTTAAATTAAAAGCCTTCCCCTGTAATTGTTATCAGCTGGTCCTACCTTATGGAGCTACTTGGCCAAACTATACCTACTTTTACCCCATTCAGAAGGTAATGTTCTCTCAAGTAACGCAAAGCAACTAATTTTAGGGTTTTGGTTTTTTTTTAAATTAAGGAAGCACCCAGAACTGCATTAGTCAGCTCAGGCTGCCATCACAAATATCATTGACTGGGTGGCTTAAACAACAGACCTTCATTCCTTACAGTTCTGGAAACCCAGACATTCAAGATCAAGGCGTCAACAGAAAGAGCCAATTCTTCCACAAGTGAGAAGAGCAAAGGCAATCTTGAGGTTCTATAGTAGGATGTGTGGTCCCAAGCATCAGCTATCTGGACTATGTGCTAGTTTGCATTGGGTATGGACATGAAGAGACAAGCTTGCCCAGAAATGGACACTCAGGACAGTAGGGGATTTGGCAATGTGGCATTTCTATAAAGGAAGTTACAGTAAGAATTAAGCAGACCTCTCACTTCTGCCTTGTGGCCAACTGATACTGCAAGTGTGTTTTCACACTCAGTTCTTACCGGAATCGCAGAGGTTCTTGACCCGAAAGTGCTCAGGGAAGGAATGAACAGACAAGACACATATCGAGAGGGTCAGAAGGCTGATGACCAACTGGCAAAATTTTACTTTTCTCAGCAAGCTTTATACAAAAGAGGAAGAGACTTAAACATCAAGACCCTTGACCTAGTTACAACCTTTCTGTTTTTGCCATCCTGCATTCTTACTGCCAGCATCCTTGACTAAGTATAAGCTTCTTTTCAGTCAGGGGAAACCATTTAGCATTCCTCCCACCATGATAGAGACATGGTGCACCTGCAGATTCTAACCTTGTCAGAATGCTGCTAAGCCACAGTGACCTTGTCAGACTGTGGCAAGCATTTCATACTTGTTTTCTGCCTTCTGAGACCATTCAGTAGTAGAATTGGACTTGTGATGGATCATCTCAGCATTCTGCTTTAGCTGTTGTCATCTATAAAGTTGACTAGAATGTTTTCTACAATGTCACCCAAGGCTCTAGAAGAAAAAGGAAAGCAGTGCGCCTGGTTACCTAGCCTTGATGCCACTTCCCCACTTTGATCCTCTGCTTATTTCTCTACAAATGTTCCTGGGGAATCTTGAAAGCTAAGCACAGGAGAGGGATATCATAAGCCCTTAGGAAGTCTCCCTGTACAACAGACAACAGTCTATCACAAGGACTTTTACTGATGTCCACTGACCTCATGAATGATGTGCCCAATTTTGTGTGAATGAGCATTTTCTGCAGAAAGGGATCCAAGAGTCACCATTCCAAGAAGGTGGTTGTTCAAGGACTTCCCCTCCACCTAACTATGCTAGATTTTCATTGCTGTTGCTTGTTTGTTTGTTGGTGGGACTGAGAGGTTTAAACTCAGGCCTTTGTGTTGCAAAGCAGGAACCTGCTTTCCACACCTCCAATCCATTTTTCTCTGGTTATTTTGCAGATGGGGTCTCACAAACTATTTGCCCAGGCAGGCCTTGAGTCATGAGCCTTCCAATCTCAGCCTCCCAAATGGCTAGGATTACAGGTGTGAGCACCGGTGCCCTGAACTAACTGGGCTGTCTTAACTCATGCATCTATCTCTATTGTGTTGAAGCAGGCCACTATTTTGATACTGTAACTATGAGTTCTCATACTTTCTATTTTTTGATCTCTCCCCCAGTCAGGAAGCAGCTATGGTTTTCTATCTCTACTCTCTTCAGAGGGGTTATCACAGAAGAACAGAAAAGAACCAAAGACTCAAATTGCCAGCATTTTAATCTCAAAACCTTTTAAAATGTAGGCCAAAGGACTGAAGGCTTAAAGCTTATGGAATAATCATTATTTTGGATGCCTACCTTAACCAAAGCCACATCCAGATTCATCCCAAAACTAGACAAGGATTTTTCAAATAAGAGGGGGAAAAAAAAGAACGAGGAGAATGAAATACTGAGGTGGCTCTACATGGGAATCCCACTCCTGCCCAATCATTGGTGGAAGAGGATGAGTAGCAGAAACCCAAAATGGGTTTGGAGGCATGTACGAACACTATGCACATTTCAGAAAAATCTATGGTTACCCTACGTCTAGAGTGGAAGCAATAGGGGAAAGACATGTGTGGGTATCTAAACAGACAGGTCTGAAACATCATCAGAAAGTCCTAAATGCAGCAAGGCAGAGGAAGAGTCGGGTATCCCATCAGCCCAAAACCCAAAGTGCTCTCAAATGCTATGAGGCTAATATGGCAAATGCGATCTGAGAGGAGACCACAAGAAGCACAGGTGACCCTGATGAAGAGAACAACACAGGACCTGATGTCTGATGTCCCCTCACCAATACCTTGAGGCAATATAAGTTCTCTCCTCCTCCCACAACCTACAGGAAGGTGAAGGATGGGGAGATCTCAGACCAACTGAAATATAGCTTCTGTTATTCAACAGAATGGAGAGTCAACAAGAAAATAAGTTCAGTTATAGAAATTTACTGAAGATACACTTCTGGAACCTCTGAGTTTATGAGTAGAAATGTGTTCCTGCCACAGGAAACAGGAGAACCTATGATATATTCTGCTGAACCCACACACTCTGTGTTTATACCTGTGGCATCAAAAGAGTACAGAGCTGAGCTGGCTTCTCACGGAGGAAGAGAGGTGACTGCTGTCAGCTTGCTCTCCAATTAACCAGTGCCAATCTAGACCAAGTGTTCATTGTTCCTCCTCCATTCAGTGGGCCAGGTGGAGCCCACCATGTTCTTGTTTGACTGAAGCAACCCAATGTAAACAAAAGACCCTTAAAATTTTCAGACCCAAGTTATTTCTCCCATGGATGAGGGTGCTTAACTAACATAGAAGTTCTAGAGGAGATTCTGTCTGGGCATGGTGATTCACACCTGTAATCCCAGCACTTGGGAGGCAGAGACAGGAAAAGAGTGAGTTTGAGGCTAGCCTGGGCTAGTGAGACCCTGTCTCAAAAATAAATAAATGGGTCAGGCACTGCTGGAGCTCAACTGTAATCAATCAGAGCTACTTGAAAGACTGAGATCGGGGGATCACAGTTTGAGACTAGCCCAGGCTCCAGTTCCAAAATAACCAGAGCAAATGAACCAGAGAAGTGACTCAAGTGGTAGCACACCTGCTTTGCAAGCACAAGGCCCTGAGTTCAAACTCCAGTTCCACCAAATAAATAAATAAGCAAAAGAGATTCAGTGTTCCTTTTTTGAAGAAAATACTGTTCCTACCTACTGACCCCATATTACAGACATATGACAAAAACACAAAAAATTAGCCTTTTGGCTGATAAATGAATTCTACTGCCATGAGACAGTATAGAACATAGATACTGAGGTTCTGGTTGAAAAAAAATCCAGCTGTCACTGGACCACAGTGGGCCAAGGAGGTCTCTAGAGGAAGAGATGCTCAACTTGGTGTGCCAGTTCCTATCCTTGGTCTGTTACAGTGTCACATTAAAGAATTACAGTTACATCAATATAGAGAGCAAGAAAGTTGATTTGTAATGCAAAAGAAAGGACAGTACAAAACCCAGGCATGGGTGCAGGCACAGCTGAGAAGAGGGACGCTGAGCATGCTAACATTAGAAATATTTATGCGGGGAAAGTAGAGCAGGGGTGGGGCAGGGGGGTGCTATCTGTGACTTGGTTCCTAAGTGTGTTAATCATTTGGAGTGAGGTTAAGGTAGAGGATTGTCTTCTATGTCAGTTTACAGTTCAAGGAGGCTAAAAGAAAGGAGCCATTCTTGTGTGTTCACATTTAGACATTTCTGTCTGCTACAGTATGAAAGGAAAACAGCAAACATGTTTTGCTCTCAAGATTAAGCATTAATAGAGTGTTTTATTCTTAAGATTGATCAAATATGTTTTGCTCTTAAGATTAAGTATTAGCTGGGTGAAGTGGTTCATGCCTGTAATCCCAGCTACTCAGGAGGTAGAGATCAGGAGGATGGCCTGGCAAAAAGCATGACTGTATCTGAAAAATAAACTAAATCAAAAAGAGCTGGAGGCATAGCTCAAAGTGGTAGAGGACCCGCCTAGCAAGCACAAGACTCTGAACTCAAACTTCAGTACTGAAAAAAAACAGATCAAGTATTAATATAGTGTTTCTATTAAAATTTAGCACTAATAAAGGAGCAAACATTTCTGTTTTTTATTCCTACCTGAAGAATTCCTTGTCACCTGTGCAAATCAGCTAAATTGGGTCTTTTCCATCAAAGAGCTAGCTCCAGTCGGTGGAGCATGAGACTCTCAGGAACCTGGGTTTGATCCCCTTTCCCCACCCCAGTAACACACTATGGAATACGTCTGTTATTGTGTGGATATTAGCTGATTTCCCCAGTTGTCTATGTGGTCAGTGGCACGTTGCCTGGCTGTAAAGTTTCTGCCTTTAAGCAGAGAATTGTTTGTCATTGGATGTCCTAAAACTCAAACTGCTAGTTTTAAGATAATCATTGTCCAAAGGAATATCTGCTTCAAGGTCCCCTTGGCCCACGGGTTAATTATATACTTGGTGCTGCCATTGCAGTTCAAACAGTCATTTCAGACCTCAGTTTCCCCAGAATCCTAGAATTCCTGCCTCATGGGTCATTTCTTTGTCTTTGGGTCCACCAATCAAATTAAATCTCGTGTCCATGGTGTCCAATCATGTCTGCTTTTCACCTAGGCACTTCCCTAAACTTCAACCTTAGTCAATAGCAAAGACTGT
This sequence comes from Castor canadensis, assembly GCF_047511655.1. NCBI lineage: Eukaryota > Metazoa > Chordata > Mammalia > Rodentia > Castoridae > Castor > Castor canadensis. Next base: position 32,369,592 of record NC_133395.1, on the reverse strand, counting down.
GAATCCAAGCTCCCTGCTTAGAACAAAGGGGCAGTCCTGCATAAGGGATAAAAAACAGAGGTGGCCCCCTCTATCCCCCCGCAGCCATGTGTGCTGGCTTGTCTGACTTAGATCAGAGACACACACACCCTTCTGCAGAAGTAAATTTGACCTTGCCCATCAACTTTCCAGCATGCGTGTCTGATTTGTGATCGGATATTTCTAACACACCTTTCTCCATTTTATCTCGCTGCACAACCACAAACCTATGTTAATCCAGCCCTTGTCAAAGAATCCCATGAAACCTCTTGTGGGAGCTTGTTGTCAGCTAACAACACACTACCTGTGCCCTCTTGCAAGTGCTGCCCCCGACAATGGGACAGGCCACAGGAAGCAGCCTATGCAGCTCCCAGCAGAAATGTATTCCCTTATTAAGATTTTTTATTCTCTTCGACTTTTGTAAATGGTTTCTGCAAAGAATATGCTTTTAAACAATGCTTGTGAGACTTTTGCAAAGCCAAAGTTAGAATTGTTGCTCATTCACTTGAGAAATATCCCTAATGGCAATTCCCAGTTGACAAATTTCTTCTTGATTCAGAGCAAGTAAAGGCTCAGTGTCTCAACAGTTTGCCTCCGTCCTATGTCAAACAGTAAGACTATGGAACCTGACTGTTTCCCCTTTCACCTTATCTCCAGGAAACTCACAAATAATTATGCCCTGCTGTGGGAACTCATTTCTCCCAAGGGCACAGAGACATTGTTTCCTCTGCTGTATTTATGTCTCTGCTGTGAATGGCACATTGTGTTCACTTTTGTAAACAGCCTCAGACCTTCCTGGAAATAGGTGGGATGTTTTAAGTAATGCATTTTAGAGCTGGGGATGCAACTCAGACATGGAGCACTTGCCTGGCATACCGAGGCCCTGGATTGCATCCCTGGCACCTTAAAAACATGTACTTTTATTTTACCAAGAATTGGTTTCTTTCAAAACTTATCTTAGTTTTATTTTACCGATCATCTATTTGATTAATCTCTGCCACCTCTATTAGAAGATTAGTTTCAGAAGGGGCAAGACTACATCTAATTTGCTCACCATCCTATCTTCAAGGCCCTTCAGCACCTAGCACTGAGCCTGAGGGAAGACGATGGCTGTATCTGTTAAAATAGACCAACTGAGCTGCAGTAACAACCTGAAACCCCCAATGGCTTAAGAGAACAGACTTTCTCTTTTTCCCTGCTCACTCTACATATCTATTGCAATAGGTGACTGTGACCCTGCTCCCCATAGCCACTGACAGGTTACCATGGCAAAGACAAAAGAGAGCACTTCCACTCCCCTAGCCAATCCCCAGTCACATAGCAGAAAAGGGAAGTGTAACCCTCCAGGGAGGGGCTCTGCAGGGAGGGAGTGAACTTTTGATGAGCAGTACCACAGCTCAACCACAGCCCCAGGAGTAAAGTCATCTGTACTTACAAATCACACTTTCTTAAATTAGTTGGGTACTCTTGAATTATTTTTTCTTTTGTACCTTTAAACTTGGTACTCAAAACTTGTTTGCCTTAGAAAAACATCACAGTGTCACATCATACCATCAATTTGGTTACACCAGGTCAAATATACTTGATCATGCATGATAATCCCCTCACAGGTAGCTCAGAGTCCAGAGAGCAGTACGTTCACTTTGCCCAGCAGCAATATAGCATTAGAGGCCCGTGATGGCTTCTATGGAGTCAGGATTTCCACCTCCTACAAAAGGGAAGGCCAGATAATCTGAAACCCTCTCCCTTCAAAACACCTGAAAACCCTGGAAAAAGAATACCACAAATGCATGCCCTGAGCTTGGAAGAAAATAAGTGAACTGCAGGGACCAAAAATGAAAGTGAATTGGCAACTAGAGCAGGAAGCCAGAGGAGCAGGAGTGAGCAGACATTCTTGTTCTGCTCAGGGCTCTCCCTGCATTGCTAGCATCCAGCTCCCAGATGATATTTTATTGGCTTCATGGAACCAGGAGACCCCTCCCAAGTTGGGGAGTTACAAATGACCCCACATAAAGCCAAATCCACAAGGACCTCAGCCTAAGTCAAAGAAACACCTAGACTTGCCAAATTTGGCAAATAGAAGTACAGGATATCCAATTAAATTGGAATTGCAGTACTTGGGACAAACTTATCTTAGAAAATTATATACTTTCTGAAGAAATATCTGAAATTAAACTTTAACTCAGTATTTTATCTGGCAATCTGAGGACAGCAGAAACATTACCCATCAACACAAAGAGGCAACAGAAATTCTTCCTCATTCAAAAATTAAAACGCATAGGTATGCCCTTACATGGGCTTGTGATTCAATTTTGTACTACCTGCCTGAGTCTCATCTACCACTGCAGAATCTAGCCTAAGAAATGCTCACAAGGCCATGACACTCCAGGACTCTCAAGATAAGCTCACGACCCCAAATCATAGTTGGGTTGCTTGTGTACTACAAGCAAGGTGGGCACTGTGAAAGTTGCTGATGGCAGGCTGGGCACGGTGGTGGCTCTTGCCTGTAATCCTAGGTACTTGGGAGGACAGAGATAAGGAAGATCATGTGGGGAGAAAGAGTGGGAGAGAAGGAGGAGGAGAAGGAAGGGAGAAAGGAAGAGGAAGAAAAGAAGGGAAAGAAAGATGCTGCTACCAAGATGAAATTGTTTCTGTCAGACCCAGAGAAAATTAGAGCCAGGAAATTACAAAGGAGGAGAACTCATATCTGCCAGGTGAGATAAGCACTCTCTCTAGTGCTTTCTAAAACCCCTCTAAAAAATTCCTTCCCCCACACAACACCCATGCTTTGCACACCTCCCGTGTGCACTTATCTCTATAACAAAGTTTAATCATCTAACTTTCTTTAGTATACAACGATTACAAGAAGACGCCCTCAACAGAACACTCACCACAGATGAGCTGATACCAGCTTCCGTCTCTAGCCTCCAAGACCCTTGACTTTGCATCCAAGCTGCTTACTTAAATTCCCCTTTTTTGGTAAGAAATTCTCACCCTGGCCTCAACCTTATTAAAAGCAGCCAGAGTTTACTGTGGCACGTGTGAGCCATTGCAATGCTCTGCTCTTTTCAAGTGCTAAACTTAGGTGAATCGTTCTGCATGGTGTTTAGGCTGACACACCCTTCTCTTGCCAGTTTAAGAAGTCATGAAGCCTTTGAGACACATCTAGAGTGGATGTCATTTAAAGCTGACTTCTTTTCCTTTAGATGGGACAAATCAAAATAATCAGTCCTGTACTTTCACGCTACAATTCTCATCCTGTATACCATTGTACAAAAATCCTTTACCATGATTGACAAAAAAAAAAAGCCCATTCTAGTGATGATAAGTTCTGCTTCCATTAATCTATTAAGACTAGACCTTACACCAGGTGCTGGTTGCTCACACCTGAAATCCTGGCTTGTTTTGGAGGCTGAGATTGGGAGGACAGCAGATCCAGAGCAGTCAGGGCAAAAAAGTTTGCAAGACCCACCTCAACAGAAAAAGCTGGGCGTGGTGGCACATGTCATCCCAACAGCAGCAGGAAACTAAAATAGGAGGCTCACAATCCAGGCCAGCCCAGGCAAAAGTGAGACCCTGTCTCCAAAATAACAAAACAAAAGGGCTGGGGCTTGGCTCAAGCAGTAAAGTGTTTACCTTGCAAGAACAAAGCCCTGAGTTCAAACCCTAATACTGGACTTTAGACTCCAATTCTGTAGGACTGAGCTGGACCCAGGTCCTGCTGGTCTGTACCAGCTCCAGGGACGCCCCCAGCAACTGCTCTGTTGTCCCCATGTCAGTAGCACAGGGCTGAGCAGTGGTTCTCCAACAGCACCAATGCTGGAGACCAGCCTTCAGCATTGGGGGACATTTAAGTTCCAAAGCATAATAGCAGGGCCACCAAAATAATGAGAAAAATATTTTTGAAAGAATTTAACCTTTCCTCAAAAAGCATCAAAGTAGACACCATAGGGGAAAACCACTTTTTCAACAAAATCAATTTTCCACCTTCTTTCTACCCATTTTACTGTTCATTGTGACTTAGTGTGGTCTCTGAGGCCATATTGCAGTGAGTTTAAATCCTGGCTGTACCATGTACTTGGGATGGGGCGGGGGGAGCGGGGAGTAAGTAGGTAACCTTCAGTAAGTGACTCTGCTCTCCTTGCCTCTGTTTCTTCATCTATAAAGTGGGGATAATATGTTTTGTGAGAATTAAACATTACTTCATATATGTAAAGCTCTTCAAATGGTGCCTTATACATAGCAATTGTATTCTCTTATTAGGACACCTATTGTATTGGATTAAGGTCTCACTCTTACAACCTCATTCTACCTTAAGTACCTCTTCAGCCCAGGCATGGTAGTGCAGTGCTGTAATCTCAGCTAGGTGAGAGGGAAAGGCAGGAGGATTATGAGTTCAAAGCCAGCCCTGGCAAAGTTAGGGAGACTCTATGTCAAAAATAAAAGGGCTAGAGGCACAGTTCAAGTGGTAGAGCCAAATGCAAGGTCCTGGGTTCAATCACCAGTACCACAAAAAAAAAAGTTACAAATTGAAGGTCTTACTCCTCTCTGAGTGGAGTCACATTGGGGGCTAGGACTCCAACACAGGAATTTGGGGAAAAACTATTCATTTCCTATCACTCTCTTATTCTGCCCTCATTGATCCTGGTTCGGTCTTGCCTTTGAGTTGGTTTTATTTTTTTTAATCATCTCATTCCTAACCATTTTCCTGCTTCTACTCCAACTTTCTAGTAATTATTTACCTTAAGGTTTGGATTTTAGACGTGACTGCCCCATGTACCTCCAGGCTTAATCCTTGTTGGAGAAACACAGGACATCCCAGCACTGGGACACACGGGTTGTCTCTTAAAAGTTCAAGTAGCAAAGTCCACCTATAATGACCGAGTTCTGTTCAGATGTCTATACCACAAGGTAGATGAAACGAGAGACTTCCAAAAACTTATGTCATGGTCTCAGGAAGACATCATTCGCCACACCTTTCATCTTATCGGTTACGAGAACTCACACTCACCTTTTATGGGAACCACACTGGGAAGTTGCCTAACAAGTGTGTGATGTCATGTGTCCAAGTGTCACAACCACTCATAGATAAGCAGTATGAATTTCTAAAGGAGAACAAAGAAGTAGTAAACAAATTGACTCAGACTGATGGGCACTATCATCTTTCCCGGTCCCCTGTTGGTAGGTGACAGGTCATGGGACTTCTCAGCCTCCATAATCACACGAGACAACTCCCATCCTAAATCTCTTATGTACCTACTGCTGGATGTAGATATGGTCTGTGTTCTCCAAAAGGTTCATGAGTTCAATGCTTGGACCCCAGTGTGGCGATGTTAACAGACAACGGAACTTTAAAGATGGGAACTAGAAGGAGGTTGTAAGGTCATTAGGGGTGTGTCCCCTTGAAGGATTAGTGCAATTCTGGTGGAACCACAGTTGCTTTCAGGCTTCCTGTCTCACTGTTTGAAATCTTGCTCTCAGATCCTCATGTGGTCCATCCAGCATGAGGTTCTGAATGGAGCCAAAAATGATGCTGGCACCAAGTTCCTGATCCTCTGTGAACTAAATAAACTTCTTTATTAAATACCCAGTCTCAGGTCTTTTGTTATAATCACAGAAAATAGACTAATACAGCTATATGCAGTCAATTGATCTATTCCTCTGGAAAACTCTGATTAATACACCCTCCCGCCACTTTATTTTGGTTCCACGCTGGTCTAACAACATCTTATTACTCTTGGGGCTTCCTAGACACACTGTCATCGGGAAAGACCCCGTGAAAGCAACTAGCCTTTAATGTAAAGGAATATCCAAAGTGTAAAATGATACTTTGACATGCGTCAGTCTGTCACAGGTCTGCTGGTGAGAGAGTCCTTCCTCTTGTGGCAGATCACCTCCAGAGCTCAGTACTCAGGGCTGGATCCAGCATGCTGTGCAGGTGACCTCATTTTCCCAGGAAGTCCTTGCTGGGGTGGCTCAACTGGCTTCTCTAAATTCCCCTTAATACTCCCAGTGGCAACTGGTCCCACTCCCAGGCAGGTGTCTGGGGTGAAACTGGTCCCTGAAATTCCAGAAGTCTGTGGAGGCAGACAATTCAAACCTTTCATTGAGGTCCTTATTGTTCATTTTAGGGTATGCAGGTAGAATGTCAGTCCCAAGGCCGAAATGTGATTTCTCAACTGCTCGAAAACCAGAATAAGATTGGAACTTGGAGCTACCTTGCTCACTCAGAGTCCACATTTACTCATCCCTCATGTTTTCAGTCACTCAGCACCCGAGGGGGACACAATGGCACTACAGGTCAAAGGCAAGGGATAGGGAACCTGCCTACCCTGGAGGGAGTTTGCATTAGTCAGGGTTTTTTACAAAAACAGAATATGTGTGTGTGTGTGTGTGTGTGTGTGTGTGAGAGAGAGAGAGAGAGAGAGAGAGAGAGAGAGAAGAGATAGAGAGAAAAGGAGGAAGAGGAAGAGGAGAAAGAGAGAGGGCTCTCACAGTTATGGAGACTAGCAGGTTCATTTCTTCAGGACAGGTCAGCTAGCTGAAGACCCAGGAAAGAGTTGGTGTTTCAGTCTTGACTCAAAGGCAGTCTAGAAGGCAGAATTTTCTGCTTCTCAGGGAACCTCAGTTTTTCTCATAAACCTTTCAACTGACTGCATGAGAGCCACTTCTGGAGGGTTGTTGCTTTACTCAAAGTTTATTTTAAAGTGTCAGTCACATCTTTAAAACCCTCACACACCTTTAAATCCACATCTATAATAGTGTTTGATCAAACAACAGGATACCATAGCATAGCCAGACTGACACAAAATTAACCATCACGGGTTCATAGTATAATATGTTCATGGATTCAGAAAGGGATCCCAGACTCCTTGCCACCCTAAAGCTCCCATCGTCACACACACACATGCATACATGCACACATGCACACACACATGTGTGCACACACACACATATAAACACATGCACACACACAGAACTTTTATTATTATTATTATTGAAAGAAGCACAAAGCTCTTCTTTAAAAATAACCTGTTTACTATGAGACCTTCTTACTAGTCTTCACTGCCAGGTTTGCCAAACCAAGAAGCTCCCAGAGAAGCAAGTGTAAACTTGTAGAGTATTTTAGATTCTTTCAGGAAACTCCTGTTAGACGGCACCTAGGTATATTAATGGCTCTTTGCTTAGGAAAAGAGAAGGGAAGGAGGGAGGAAGGAAGTCCATTAACCACTTCTGCCTCCAGATTCCCCTCTACCTGCTCCTCAAAACCTTTGCCAGAAAGAAAGCCCAACTCTCACCCAGAGCACTGGTGTCCAGGAGTCACACTTTCCATGGAAATAGACACTGAGGAAAAGATGCTCCCTCCAAGCCCTGTGAGCCAGGCATCCCTCCCCAATGTCCCGTTCAATCCAGCCCAAGGCCTGCAAGCTCTGTGGTGCCTCCAGAGCACCTCTGCCTCTCCATGTCCATTCCAGCCCAGAAGGTCTGCGTCTCTCACTGTTCGGTCCACTCATTCAGTACACACTGCTCTACAGACTAATACTAGCTGAGGGTTAATTGTCCTTATTGAAAATAAGAGAAGAGTTCTCCCCTCTCCTTTTTCTAAGGACTTTTTCTGCCTTCCAATTTCTGTGGTAGGGGAGAAGCCTAAATTGCATGAATTCCCACATGTTACAAATCTACCACCTGTCCTAAAGCTATGAGAAATTTGGTTCTTGTCTGGATGAAGCCAGTTAGCTGACACATCTCAATTACCAGGTGTGGTTAGGATGAGCACTGTGTGACAAATGCTACATCAAGTCCTCCTAGTGTTTATCTTGACAACATACGAGATTTCTTCCCATCTTTGCTCTCTTTGTGCATGCCATGCTGGGTTGCTACTTATACGATATTAAATGTGATTTTTTTTATTTACTTCCTTTGTGGAGAGGAGTTTTGGGTTGGTAGAAGACTTTAATTTTATCTTATAATATTATATCTTATATCTTATATACCTTATTCATCCACCTCCACACCCTCAACATAGTATTTTCTCACAAATAGAATATTTTCGATTGATGTTTGTCCATTCCCATTTTCACAAGATCAAGATGAATTTATTTAGTTGTTGAAAAAAAAATACAATACTAATTCAAGGAATAAAACCTTTCAGTTTGAAAATCTTTGTAAACTAGCTTTTATTGTTAAACTGCAGAAAAAAAAAGAATAATGTTCTTTGTGGATACCAAGGTATAGAAGGAAGAAGGGGAGCAGAGCTAAGTGGGAATTCCGGAGGACAGAACCCAGCTAGTCATAAGGAAAGTACCAAGTCTCTGAAATAGCCATGAGATCACATTTATTCTGCTTTTCTAAAATTTTGAGAAAGTATTAACGTAGCATTCAACAAATTAATAACCTATTTGTGTACTTTGTGTGAGTCATGACAAATATTTCAGCTGACAGGAACTTCTGTCACTGAAACATGACATAGTGAACTTTGTATATCAGCTGTCATCCCTATGACACTCAAAGACTGTTTCATTGTGTAATGAGCACAGAGAGCTCATCCACTATTGGCAAAATGAATGGAAACCTAGGAATGTCTGATCGCCTTGTGCTGTAAACTAGCATCGTAATTTACATAAAGACTAAAGGGTTAAATAAAATACAGGTAATTAATGGAGAATATATGGTAACTAAAAGGTTAATAAAATAAAGGCAGTTAGATGACAATGAGTAAGAGTTTTTTAAATGCTAACACAGCAATATGAAAGCCTAGCTAACTATGTTAGCCCTGCTGTTGTTTGTACCCTGACAAACACTTCTTACCTGAACTGACTTTGAGAGCTTCCATCAGATCTAACCAGGGAGGCCAAGCTCTAACCTAAATCAATAAATAAAGCCAGGAGCTTGTGAAGAAGGGGAAGCCACACATTTATGCCTAATAACAAGAATTGTTCACAAGAGACTCTGTCACAAACGCCACCACAAACTTATACACATGCACACATAAAACATATTTTGGCAAAGATACATAAGCTCAACAACTGTTTAATCATGGACTAGTATGCCATCTCTGTAGCTAGGAATTATTGTTCCAAAATATCATATGTAATCCACATCATTTTGCCTTAAAAACCTCCTCCTTGCTTCAACCTCCTTGAAAATACATAGGATTTACCATGGTGAGTGTATTTCTAGTGCTCTGCTATTCTCAAATAAATATGATTCTTTGGAGAATCTCTCTGATCTCTACTTAGCCTGACAGTTTCCAAGATTAGGGTTGGTCATTGCAGCTTGAAAGACCGGGGGGACACAGGTGCAGCTACCACAATGGAAGACCTTGTAGTCAAGGGTCACAGCCCAACTTCTGTAATAGATCTAACTAATAAGGGATTTAGCACATGAAAGACCAGCGCAGAATCACTTGACATGAATCAAAACAACACACGAAAGAGAGCTACCGAGGTGAAAAAGCATTGTGAACAATCCTAGAAGAAAACTTTAATATTTGAAGTAATTTTCTCTATGACATGAAGAAGTTGCAGTATTCATAAAATACTAACATAAAATGTGAATTGGAGAATAAGAAAGAGTTCTTACAAAGTAAAAACATGATTGCTATAGTTTGGATCTTGAATGTCAAAGGCTTTGGTCCCCAGGGTGACACTATTGAGAAGTGATAGAATCTTTAAGCAATGGGACCGTGTGTGAGGTGTTTGGGTCATTGGGGGGTGCCCCTAAAGGATCTGTGTGTCCTGGCCCCTCTTTCTTCCTGGTTCCTTGGCTTGTAAGTAGTTTTGTTTCTTACATGTAAGCAGTTCTGCTCTGCCCCATGTTCCTACCATACTGCTTCCTAGATCCACAACCAAAGCAACAGGGCCAGTCATACCCAGGAGCCTCCAAAGCTGTGAAGCAAAGCAACCTTGTCTCTTTACATGTTTATTATCTCAGGTTTGGGGGTTGTTTTGTTTTTGTTTTTGTTGTTGTTTTATTTTGGTGGCACTGGGGTTAGAACTACCTGCTAGGCAGGTGCTCTACTGCTTGAGCCATACCGCCAGCTCTCTGGTATTTTGTCATAGTTCTGGAAAGCCGAGTAATACATGTCAAAATAGGAAACTCATTAAAAGAACTGAATAGTGGAATGGACACAAGTTAAGACAAATTAGTGATCAGAAAACCAAGTCATGCAATCCTATCAGAACATTGGGTAGAAGTATAGAAAACGTGATGATGGCAAGATTTGAGTGGAGATGTGAAGGATAAATCCAGAGTCATAATGTCTACCTAACACATATCCAGAAGGAGAAATACAGAGGGCACTGAATCAAGAAAATTTCCCTGAGATGAAAAAGAGTCTCTGGTGAGAGATGGGAATGCCAAAACGATGGACCCTGACATCTGCCAAACACAAATACAAGTAATTGTATTCCTTTTGAGGTCCACAACAATTCTATAGCTAAAGTTAGCTTCCAAAAAACACGACCTACCAGGGTTCTACTCTGTCTGCTACAGGTGCATGAATTCCTGTACACACTATTTTTTAAAGTCTGGCAGATTTATTCTCTTTTTAGCAAATGTCAGATGTGAGGCAACACAGTCCATGGAGAGTCAGTCAACGTTTGCTAGTTAACTAAAAACACTGACAGGCTACCTTATGCTTATGAGAAAGCTAAAGACATACCTTTCTTTGAGGTAGGGTGATATGGAGGATAAAGGACAACCACATTGAGCACCCATAAATGGAAAGATTTCTTCACCAGAAAATACGTTGAGTCAATTGTATTTGAGCAATGATTTTACAGTCATACGCTTATCCGGTGCTTTGGATTCTTCACTTTATGGTTCTTGGAACTTAATTCCTGTGTACATACAAAATTTCTTTCAACGTTTAATACGTTGGTAAATAAAACAGAAGAGGGGCACAGATCCAGGCACAATAACATTGACTCATGCTACACTTGTAATTAATATAAAATTAAATTCACTGTAAATTCAATTTTTAAATTTATTTTTATCTGATACATGAAAACATAGAACTCAGCCAAGTGCTTATGGTGCATGCCTGTAATCCTGGCTACTCAGGAGGCAGAGGTCAGGTGGATCACAGTTCGAAGCCAGCCCGCACAAATAGTTTGCAAGACCCTATCTCAAAAACACCCAACACAAAAAAGTGCTGGTGGAGTGGCTCAAAGTGTAGGCCCTGTGTTCAAGCCCCAGTACTGCAAAATAAAATAAAATAAACTTACACAAATTAATGAGTAGAATTATTTATCTTAAATATTTCTAAATATTTGTTTGGTGTTTTGGTGGTACTGAGGTTTGAACTCAGGGCCTTGATCTTGCTGGGCAGACACTCTACCACTTGAGCCATGCCCCCAGCCCTTTTGTTTTATTTTTAGTTAGGGTGTCTCATTTATGCTCAGGCCTGCCTGTCCACATCCTCTTATTTACGCTTCCCGCATAGTTGGGGTGATAGGCATGCCACCATGTCCAGCTCATTGGTTGAGGTGGGGTCTGGATAACTTTGACCTGGGCTGGCCTTGTCTTATGATCCTCCTGATCTCAGCTTCCAGAGTACCTGGGATTATAGGTATGAGCCACTGCACCTGACCTAAATATTTGTTTTAAAATATTCTTTCCTGAACTTTCTTCTTCCTCCTTTAAATTTGATTATTTTTCTTTCTCAAGAACAAATGGAGCCAGAATAATTAAAGATAGATGATAACATAGGGTGGAAGTTAGGACCAAGGTTGTTTTAAGGGAATTAATTATAACCCACCCCAAATTTCATCTTTTACAAAAATATCCTCACGGTAAGTATATTTTAATGGGTCAAATGAATAACAAAGAAATAATCCAGGAGATGAAGATTCTGACTACCACTGTGATTTCTCATAAGATGTGCTGTTTCAATAAAGTGAGACAATAATGACAATGATGTGATTGACTTGTCAGATTTTGCTCAATAATAACACAGGAAGGGCAGGGCAGGGAAATCCAAATACCCCAAATCAGCTATTCTGCACAAAATCAAACAGACCACACATTGCTTTTCCTTTTTGAGAACTAGTTTACATTTTCATATCGTTGATTTATTGTCTCAAATAGTCCTGGTTTACTCAATAGCTTCCATTCTTCTACAAGCAATTCCTTACAGTCGGAAGTGCTCTTGTCATGGTGAAAGAAAGATTTGTTCCCTGTGTGCAAACTGCTGTCAGACCACCATTTCAGAAGAGGATAGAAGCCACCACCATTAAACAATATATCTTCCTGACACATTTCTGTGAGGAATGAAGAGGGTTAACCATTACTCATGTTAGCAAAGCTGAGGCAGACTAGACTAGTGAAAGTTCGGGACTCTTAGAACATACATGGCTAATATGGTATTTCAGGCTGAGCCTTCTTCTCTTTCCCTAAGCTTTCTTTTCAGTTGCAGATGTGCATAGGTTGTTCACACCCTGGCATGAGGACAACTCAACCCATCCTCACCTGGCAGGGGCCACCCATGCCCCTCCCCACTCTTCCACTATTTGTGGTTAGGAATCACTAGTTCTTCCCTTCCCGTAGGTTAGCAATGAGTTTTAAAAGCACCTGGAAAAGAGCCTCTCTCTCTGTTTCTGGCCCCCACCTGATCAACCATGACCTTCTATAATTCCCCTCCTCAATCTTTAATAAACACCATTACCTCCTTTACCACCTTCTTGTCCTGCCTGGATGTTTCCACATAGGACACAAAGAATTTGGAAATCTTCTCTTCAGGAACTGCACCTGCCGACAACAGATTGACTTCTCCAAAGCACCAGGTGTGCATTAATTCATTCAACAAATACTGTGCACTTATTGTTTATGGAGGCCCATGGGAGGCCCTGGAATGTGGTCATCGGCAGGGCAGATCCTAGAGAGAATTTTCCTGCCTAATCAGGAACCCCATGCAGGAAGATGCACTTACCCTAGACTTACGACATTGTGGAGGCGTCCTGGGACGTGACCTCTAGACTTAGACGGCCCTCTCAACTTTAGCACTATTAACCTTTAGGGTCAATTAGTTCTTTGCTGTTGGGGACTATTCGGACTTTGTCCACTAGATGTTACTGTTTGGTGGCAATCAAAATATCTCCATATACTGCCAAATGTCTTCTGGGGGGACAAGCTCATCCCTAGATAAGAGGACTGGTTTAGATGGAAGATGAGGAGAAAAAACTGTGGGGTGGGGGAAGAAAACAGTGGGGGGAAGGTGGAGGGAGAAGACCCGAGAAGCCAGAGCAAACCATTAATGCAGTGGTGCAAGGGTCTCTTTTTGTGTGTGTGCGGGACTGGGGTTTGAACTTAAGGCCTCATGCTTGCTAAGCAGGTGCTCTATGCAGACCGCAGTCCATTTTGCCCTGGTTATTTTGGAGATGAGGGTTTCTTGAACTATATGCCCAGGCTGGCCTCGAATCATGATCCTCCTAATCTCAGCCTCCCAAGTAGCCAGGATTACAGGCATGAGCCACTGGCGCTAGGCAGTGTAATGGCCATGGTCTGTGAATGATGCTATGCTTGACGTAAGAACAAAGAGACATCTAAGTCATATCCCAAGGGCCCTTAGAGGTCATTATCAGCTTGGAGTTTATATTATTTATCTGTTGCTATGGGTGATGGTTAATTTTATGTGTCAATGCAACTAGGCCACAGGGTGATCAGATATTTGGCTAGATGTTATTCTGGATGCTTCTAAAGAGATATTTTGGATGAGTTTAACATTTAAGTTGATAAACTGAGTAAAGCAGATCCCACTCCCTAAGGTGAATGGCCTCACCCACAGGTGAAAACCTGATAGAACGAAGTAGAAATTCCTCCTGCACACTGCCTCTGAGCCAGTCTGAAGGGTTTTTTTCTTGCCTTCAGACTTGAACTGAAACGTGCTCTTCCTGAGTCTCAATCTCACTAGCGTTTGGACTAGAACTACACCATCTGCTCTCGGGCCTGCAGATCTGAACTGGCATCGCTTTTCAGGATTTCTAACTTATCAGCCTCATCTCTTAGGACTTGTCAGCCACTCCAGTCTCATGAGCCAATTCCCTGTAATAAATTATAAATTCTCCTCTCTCTCCTCTCTCTCTCTCTCTCTCTACACACACACACACACACACACACACACACACACACACACACACACATACACAATCAGTTGGTTCTGTTCCTCTGGAGAACCGTGGCAAATACAAATTATCTCAAAACATCATTTAAAACGATAAACCTGAGTTGGGTACAGTGACTTGTACTTATAGTCCCAGCTACTTGGGAGATGGACACTGGGAAGATCATAGTTCAAAGCCAAACCTGAGCAAAAAGTAATCTAAAGCAAAAACAGCCGGGGGTGTGCTCAAGTTGTAGAATGATTGCTAGCACAAGACCCTGAGTTCAAACCCCAGTACCAGCAAAATTAAATAAATAAATAAATGAAACAACAACCTTTGTTCTAGCAACAGTTTCTAAGGGTCAGGACTCCTTGGGCCACACAGCTGAGTGGCTCTGGCTTGAGTACCTTGTGAGACTTCCAGCTGGCTGCTGTCTCTGCTGTGACCTGCTATGAATGATCCTTGCTGAGCTGGCCATTGGCAGGATGCTTCAGTTCCACCCATATGGGCCTCTCCACTCCCTGGGGCCACTCACAGCCCTGCTTCCTTCAGGGTGGCTGGGCAAAAAGATTTCCACTTAAAAACAATAGCTCTGGCTTCCTCTTAGATCTAGAAGCAAAGCATAATGGTACTTACCAATCATTTTTAAATTTTTTAACAAAATTCATTTTAACTAGTATACATAAACATGAAAAATGTACATACTAATGGCACAAGTGATGTTTTTATATATGTATGATTGTGTAAGCTTTAAATCAAGTTAAACATCTAGGTCCTCCTAAATGTTTAGTAAAAGGGAAACATTTATTATGTCTTTATGACAAAAACTTTCAGAATCCTAGCTTCTGGCTGTTTTGAAATGTACAGGATGATGTTGTTATCTGAATTGATCCTGCTACGCAGCAGCTCCCTCCTCCCACCTAACTGACCAACCTTCCCCATCCTCCTCCCCACTACTCTCCCCAGCCTCCGGCAACCACCCTCCGACTCTCATGAGTCCTTGACCTTCTGTGCCTGACTCATTTCATTCAGCATAATGATCTCCAGTTCCATCCATTCTTCTCCGTGACTAAACAGTATTCTATTATGTATGTAAGCCACATTTTCTCTGCCCATTCATCAGCTGGTGGGCACTTAGTTTGTTTCTACTTCTTGGCTCTTGTGAATAGTGCGCCAATGGACGTCCAAGTGCAGATGGCTTTGTCACAATCAGTAGTGGGATAGCTGAACCATATGGTAGTTCCATCTTTCACTTTTTTTGAGGAGCCTCCATATTGTTTTCCACAATGGCTCTCTGATTTACCTTCCCACCAACATTGTGCAAGGGTTCCTTTTTCCCCACATTCTCACCAGCACTCATTATTTTAGCATTGGTCATTCTTACCGCAGTGAAGTAATATCTCCTTGTGGTTTTGACTTGCATTTTCCTAATACCTAGCGACAGTCAGCATTTTTTTCCTGTACCTGTTGGCCATTTGTACGCCTTCTTTCAAGAAATGTCTGTTTAGGTCTACTATCCATTTTAACCAGATTGTTTTTTTAAACAGGTTTCAAAATTTTGTTTATTTATTCATGCATTCATTCATTCATTTTTGCTATTTGTTTTTTGGAATTCTTTTCATACAATGAGTATCAACCTTTTTTCAGATATATAGTTTACAAATATTTTCTCCTACTCTGCCGGCTGTCTTTTCACCCTGTTGATTGCTTCTTTTGCTGTGCAGAATTTTTTAATTTTAGATAATCTTGTGTATCTATTTTTGCTTTTGTTTCTTCCTCCCTTGAGTCTGTCAAAAAACTTCATTTAAGTGTTTGTTCCATTTTTTATTTGATTTTTGTAAATGGTGAGAAATAGGGTATAGTGTCACTGCATGTATATATCCAATTTTCAATGCTATTTACAGAAAAGTCTGTCCTTTCTCTTAAAACCTAAATTAAAAATCAGTTTATCAACAATGAATGGGTTTATTCCAGGCTCTCTATTGCCCCATTCATCTAGGTATCTGTATTTATGCCAGTATCATACCGACTGATTATTATAGCTTTGCAGGATATTTTCAATTCAGGTATTAGGATGCCTCCTGCTTTGTTCCTTTTGCTCAAGATGTTTTTGGCTATTCAAGTTTCTCTTTTGTTTGGTTGCTTGCTTATTTGGGTTTTTTGTTTGTTTTTGTTGTTTAATTTTTTTCTCCCATGTATATTTTAGCATTATTTTTTCTAGTCCTTTGGGGAAATGGCATTTATATTTTTGATAGTGATTGCACTGAATCTACAAATTGCTTTGGATAGTATGGGCATTTTAACAATATTGAGTCTTCCCATCCATGAACACAAGATTCTCTTCCATTTTTTGTTTGTCCTTTTCAATTTCTTTCATCAATGTTATCTGTTGTTTTTGATTGGAGAATTGTCATCAAAATTTATGATTTAAACACCTAAATAACTAGAAAGTAACTAATTACAAAGGGATTTAGTTTTTTAATTGGTCACAGCTCCATAAAACTACTAAGTAAATAATTAAAGTAGAAAGTAATTAACTGACCCTTTTCTGAATTTAATAGAAGGCAAACCTGAGGCCCAGAGGGACTAAATGATAGAACATCCTCTAAAGCTCAACAGACATGACAAGGCTCACTGACACTTCATGAAGCTTTCCTTAGGGAAATAAGTAAGACCTTTGTGGGGCCTCTCCCTTTTCCTGGAAAGTATGCTAGGAATCTCATCTCTTAACTTCCTGCTGAACTTTAAAACTATTTTTTAACTTTTGGAGTCTTGACTTTCTCTTATTCAAATTGAAAATAATAACAGTGACATTTTTCAGAGAGTTTCTTTTGGGAAATAAGAATATCTACCGCAGGACTAAAGGTGCAGCTGAAGAGGTAGAGCACCTACTTTGCAAACATGAAGCCCTGAGTTCAAACCCCAGTGGAGTAAGTATAAATGGAGTAAGCTGGAAAAAACAGAATTTTCAATTGGAATAATAAGATAGATTTTGTTTGTCAATCTAGATGTCTATGTTTCCTTTCAACTTAAAAAGATTACTATAAACACCAATTTATGTAGACTACCCAGCAGTAAGTGCTAGAATCTTGAAATATAATTATTCTTATACAATGCCCCAAAATGCCTATCTTGCCCATCCCCCACCCCAAATACCCACAGCAGTCCTTGAATACAAGAATCCACCTTCCACTGGACACTGACTTTGGAGTCCACAGATATCAAATAGAGATTGAGATGGTATCTTAAAGTACACAGCCAAATGGGTGTCAATGTTGAACCTACAACTATGGTTGGGAAGCCCACTTCAAACCCAGTGGGTTTATAAGTAGAGTCCAAGTACTCCTAAGTTCTCATCCTTACCATTCAAGTAGGTACAGCTGCAACCTCACATGCCCCCCTTCCTTTGACCCTTCATTAAATGCTTAGGATAACCAGAGTACCTACACTCTCCTGGTTGCTGCTGGTCACTTCTCACTGTGACTTGCATCCTGAGCTTTTCTCTCCAGCTCTTTTCATTGTATGCAATATTAATCTCTTCTGCTTTTATGTTCCAAACACTAGGTTTTATATATATATCTCCTAAAGATGGAAGGATAACATTAGGGCATTATTGTGTCAAAAAGAAAAACTTCAATATAAATACTTGATCTCACTGCTTTCTAAATCTGTCTGCCTCATCCTTCTGCATAGGGTTTTTCTGGTGGTCACCTCCCACTCCCACCAATCCATGGGGGTCCATTGGCCCTGCTTTGGGCCCTGTCTCTCCAGAATCTCTATATTCTTTCTCGACAGGATCTATCCAAGAGAAGCAAAACTACTTACCCTCACCTACCAAAGACACTGCCCATCCATAAGAGAGAGCCTTTGCATTTTTATTCAATCATTTAGTTCCTCTTTGTCCCAAAACTATTATAATAATTGGGGTAAAATCACAGGGTTTATGAAGATTTCCTTCATAATCTTCCCCCAAAGGCTACATCTAGCACTACATCTAGAACAGGCTCAAATTTTAAAGACCTTGGCTTTTGTAGTCACTATAAATACAAACCAATTGGCCATGACTAGACAGCCCAAGAGAAGTGACGACTGCCCATGTGAGCAGAGTTAGGTCCAGGCAAACCAAACCATAGTGAGTGATTATAAGTGAGGAAGCCTGGACAAGCTGTACCGCCGCCAACGCAGGCAGCAGCAAGGAGGGAGAAGCAGGCAGTATATTCTGGAAGCCAGGCAGAGGATCAGGAACCAAAGGTAAGCAAAGACAGAGCAGTGCAGGAACAAACAAGGGTCTAACTTTGTCTGAGTATATGTGGGTGTCTGTTTATCTTTCCATAAGCATCCTAAATTCTTTAGGATAAATTCCCAGAAGTGGAACAACTTTTAGATAAAAGAATGTGAATATTTTTTCTGAAGTATGGCATCTTGGCACAAGAGGCAATCCTAGTTTTACCATACATTTACTTTTCTGATGTCGGTATGGAGTCAAAAGATCGTGGCTACTGTACCTTCTAGCCTCATTTCATTCTTCATCTACCAGTGAGTGTGAGGACTCCTTACGGAGGAAGCTGAAGTGAGGTGAGTTGGAAGATGTTGAAATGGTAGAAATTCCAGGGCTAGAACAAAAGTGAAAGAGAATGGGCCTGAGAGGAGTGAAAGATATAAAGGCAGTCTTGCAACTGGAAAATTATTCTTCCAGCTCCCTCCTGAGCCACACTTCCTCTTCAGAACATGATGCTGAAGGTATTGTGACATTTTGTGTGGCTTGCTTAAATTGCTTTTCTAGCTTATTTCTTCCTTTCTCAATATTCTCAGTTGGTCTCCTTTCAAAATTGGCATTTTAACTTTTCTAATCGCGTCTGGGATATCTGATTAAGTGCATGCTAGCTCTCATGAGTGTTTTACAAAGAAGAGACCTGATTTGTAAGCTCACTGAGTTTTAACCTCTTGGTTTTATGCATGGACTTTACAATGCTGCCAGACTGCATTTCTAGCTGTCTGTTTGCTGTTGTAGCCCCCTGGGAAGTTTTTTGAGACAGAAAACATCAGATCTCCATTGGGCATTCTAGAGAGGTTAACATTCTAGAGAGTTCCCAAGAAATTCTGAAATTTATTTATTAAATACCAAATCTTGTGCCTTAATTTATACATTAGTCATGGTGTTTTACTAAAAAGAGATGCAAATGCCATGAGAAAGTCAAGCAAACCAGAAAGATATTTTAGAAAAGATGAGTGTGCATCTCACCGACAGCTGAGCAACCAGCCTTGCCTTTATTTCCCTCATGTTCCTCCCTTGCACAGCCAGGGAGGGGCCATTTGTTCTCTGACTCATGGGTGATGTTCTGCACTTGTCAGGGGATCCCAGGAGGCCCATCTTCACATGATGCCAGTGGCATGTCCTCCTGTAGATTGATGTCACACACCCCTCCTAGGTTCCATGCTGGAGTCCCTTACCTGTTGCCCAGGCATACACCTGTCTAGCTAGAATTTAAAACTCCAAGTTTTACTTAGCAGACCATCAGGCCAGTTCTTCTCTCTCTCTTCCTCCCTCCTCTGCCACTAAGATGTTTATCCAAATGTTCTGACAGCATGAAAATCAGTGTTAACATTATCCTCCATCCTGATCAGAAACATTCATGCCAGAACCCTTTCTCTCTCCCAGTCACCTTCCTCCTGCCTTCTTCCACTCTGAACTTCCTCAGCTTTCTATCAAAGCTTCAGAGACATAAAGAGTCCCCATTCTTTTGAAAATGGCTTGATAAATCTAGAGATTCTAAGAAGGGAACTAGTTGATGGCCAGGGTGGAGGACTTTCATGTGGGCACTGGTGCCATCTCTGTAGCTCTCTTTGGGCACTGAGCTCAGTCTGAAAAATCCCCATATACTTTAGATCCTATAATCCAGTAAGCCTGCACCCTACAGCTAGCATTGTCAGTGGGGAATCCGATCTCAGAGAAAGGAAGGAAGTTGAACAAAGATGTGAAGCCATCATGAGAGCAGGGAAGGGAGGCTGCTTGGCTTTCACTAAGTGGTACTCAGTGCTAGACATGTGCCGATCGCCCCTTATGGATGGATCTTAACTGTACGTAATAGATGCTCTCTTGTGAAGACATGTAGAAAACAAATAATTGCCTATGCATTGAATAATTTGATATTTAAAAGAACTGAGCTATGAAACACAGATCACTCTGCCCTGCAGGTTTTCAAGACTGGTTTGGGTGGAGAAGCAGAATAGTGTTGTTCACAAGAACAACCACAGAGAACACCATATCCATCAAGTTCACACTAGTCCCTAAGCACTCCCCAAAAGCTTCACTTCCTCCTATGTTTCCTCTCCTGGCCAGTGACACTGCCATTTCCCCATCCAGAACCTGGGCTATGCAGCAGTCTCTTACCTGCCCTTGTCTACCACGCTCAATCAATTCTCAACACCATTGCTACAGAGCTCTTCCAAACACAGTTCTGAGCATTCTGCTACCTTTCTTTCCCTCTTTTTTTTTTAACTTGGGTTTTGAACTCAGGGTGCTTGGTAGGCAGGCACTCTATTGTTTGCTCCACTCCACCAGCCCTTTCTGCTCTGGCAATTTTGGAGATAGGCTCTTGCTTTTTGCCCAGGTCAGCCTGGACCACCACCCTCCTATTTTATGTTTCCCAGCATAGCTGGGATGACAGGCATGCACAACTGTGCATGGCTATTGGTTGAGCTGGGGTCTTGTAAACTTTTTAATGCCCAGGCTGACCTGAGAACTGTGATCCTTCTGATCTCAGCCTCCCAAGTAGCGAGGATTATAGGCTGGAGTCACCGCACCCTGCTTTGCTACCTTTCTCAGGACAGCACTATGGTGCATTGTTGAAGTCTCCATCTTTAGCACAATGTAACATCCATCATTCAGTTCTAGGCTGCAAATCCATCCTCCCTGTCACCCTTGTCATATGCAGCTCTGCAGTTGACGTGCACGAGTCAACTCTCCCTCCTCTAAGCCCTGGCCTGGGCCGCTACCTCTGCCTTTAGTTTCCCCCCTATCCCCTGCACCTCACCTGGCTGACTCCTGTGTTTTCATAAAGATCAGGTATCAACACCTGGGGATGTCCCCACCAAGAAAGAGCATTGACTAGTTCTCCAGTCTGATGTCATTTTAAACTTTTTTGTAGCCATGTTCTAAAAAGAAGAAACCGAATAAATTAATATTTTACTTGGTCCATAGATCCCAAATAGTATCATAATACAGAAATTCTGATATCAATATATGCATGTATTTAAAATTACTGAGATGCATTATATTCTTTCCTTCCTACTAAATCTTCAAAATTCAGTGCTTATTTTACTCTTAGGTTTTAATTTGAACTAGGCATAATTTAAGTGCCCAATAGCCACCTGGGAGAGTAGTACCATGCCAGACATAGCAGCACCAGAGCATTTAAGAACCACTTAGAGGGCTGGTGGTGTAGCACCATGGTACATTGTTTGCCTGACATGGCTGAAAAAAAAACGAAGGCACCTAGAGCCAAGTGTGGTAGCTCATGCCTGCTTTCCCAGCTACTTGGAAGGCAGAGATTAGAAGGATCATGGTTTAATGATAGCCCTGGCAAAAAGTTCATGAGATCCCCCCATCTCAACAAAACAAGCCAAGAGTGGTGCTACACAAGTATAATCCCATCTGTATGGGAGGCATAAGTCAGAGGATCATGGTCTGAGTTCAACCCCAGGCTGAGAACCTCACTGAAAAATAACTAAACATAAAAGTCACTTAGAGATCCAAAAATCCTGTGCTAGGGTTCCCGAGATTCTTATTCTAGAGAAAGTCTAATTGTTGGAGTCTAGAGTAGAAGACAAAAATGTTCATTTTCAACAGGAATCCAGGTTGTTTGGATGCACGTGTCCCTAGGTCTACACCTTGGCTTACAAGCTAAATGCCCTGATTTTGGAGCTGGGTTGTATTCAAATCCCATTTAAGAGCTGTGAATGTTAGTGGCTTCAGCTTGATAAGTCTCACTCCTCTCACCCAGGTGAGACTCACAGTAGCACCTAAAGTCCTGGCGTGTTAAAAGGACAATGTCTTTGGAACAACCATACCTATCTTAGCTGTCTGATGCACCTCACACCCAGCCGGACCCCTTTCATGGGTGAAATACCCCTCTAGGCTCCCTTCTGACTTCCTGTGCATCCCTCTGCTATCACCCATCATGCTTTGCAGTCATCATCTGCTTGCCAGCCTGTGTTATCAACTCAACTGCACACAGAACCTGGCTATTGTGCATTTCTGCCTCCCTGTGCCTCACACACACATCTTAAAAATGGAATTAAATTTGATCAGTTAGGTTTTTTCTAGGGGAGCAAAACTCTTCACCTCAAGGTCTCTTAGCAAAAAGAACTGTGTAAATACAAAGTGGAGCAGACTCTGTTCACACCCTCTTCTCTTTGAAGTCTGTCACAGAAAGCTTTGCCAACCTGATCCATGGCTTGAAAGTGGGACACCTGACAGATGACGTCATTCACAAAAGCAAGAGGATGATTCTGGATACGCTGGGGGTGGGGTTCCTGGGGACCAGCACAGAAGTGTTTCACAAAGTTAGCCAATATAGTAAGGTAAGAAGCTCAAAGTTTATTGTAAAGATAAAAAACAAGTGTGCGTGCACGCCTAGTGTGGGGAAGACCCAGAGGGTGAGCCTGTGTTCTGTCCGCTCTATTCTTAGTTTTATAGATAGTGACTGATGCATATGGTATTTTTCCATATCACTTTATAATTCTCTCTTGTCATTGGCTTTTTTAAACTCACCCCCTTCCTTTACTAAGCCAGATGTTTATTTACTAAGACCATTCACTAGAGACAGTTCACAATGCACTATTATTATGACTGAAAGCATATTTTAACCCGAATTTCGCAGAAGCAAAAGCACCTACGACAGACCATTTGTGGTAAAGATTTTAAGATTCTCTGGAGAAAAAGCTGGCCACGCACTCTGAGCAGAAAGTGGACACATATATTGGAGACTTAGCATCCACTCACCATAGGACGTACTTGGTGTAGATGGACAGTCACCAACCCCTCTATTTACCCAAGAGCAAATAAGAGTGAATTCAGACTCACTTCCTTGGAGCATCTCTGAATCATGACCTGGGATTAAGCGACCCCATCTCCCCTCCACAGGGAAGGCTGAATGCTCCTCTACTCGGAAGAGAGAATTCCAGTCACTAGGGCTTCTGCCCCTCACAGACATTCAGATAAGGACTATGGCTGGGTTATCGTGTTCACTCTCTATGCCTCTGGTTCTTCTATTCCAGATCTACAATTCCAACCCATCCAGCACCGTTTGGGGTCGGTCGGACTTCAGGCTCCCACCCACATATGCTGCTTTTGTAAATGGTGTGGCGGTAAGAAAGTTACTTGTCTTTTCAACTATTAGACCACCATCCTAGGCCTAGAGCCAAGATATAGCTTAGAAATCGCCTACCGTCCACGCTTTATCGGAGAGATCACTAATTTCTGGGAGATGAGTGGCCTGTCTTGTCTCCTGTGTAGTCACTCCAGTTTTCATGTTTTAACAATGAATTGATGCTTTTCAAACAAATTCTAAATTAGAGGAAATGAACGGGTTTAGGATTAAAAATGTCTCCAAGGTATCCCAACTCTAAACCTTGAATGTATGCAGCAAAAAGTATAAAATACAAAATCCAGACATAATTTTTTCTTGGTTCCTTCTGTTATGGGTACCAGCTTTTATCCAGTAATATTCTGTTCATTCATTCAACACGTATTTATTGAGAAAGAAGTAATGGCCTTATGGTTTCTATATTTTCTGAATGAAAAATTGGTACTTCAAACTGGACATGGTGGCACACACGTGTAATCCCAGCTATGTGGGAGGCAGATGTAGGAGGATTAGGTCTACAGCCAGACTCTGGTTATCTGAAAAATAACCTAAAACAACAAAGGACTGGGAGCATGGATTAAATAATTGAGTGCCAAGTGCGAGGCCCAAGATTCAAATCCCAGTACTGCCAAAAAAAAAATCAGTATTTCTCATCTGACAGATGATTTTTATGTTTTTTTTTCTGTGTGCCAAGGAAAGTCTACAGATATAATTTGTACGTAAACATGTTCAGTCTTGAAATACTTTTATGGTTATGTTGACGGCAGCTTAGAATACTGCAATGCAAACCCAATGATGCGCTCAGGAGTAAATGTCCAGCAAGCAGTTAGAAACACACTACACACATCAAAAAGACATAAAATCTATCTTTAAATGAACTTCTGGTTATTACTAAATATTTCATATGGCTGGATCAAAAGGGATAAAACCTTATAGCAGAAAATAATGATTTTTAAATAGAACTTAATAGTTCATCTAAGCTTGAGAGTTTTTGTGCTGCTCTTGTAACTTCTCTAGATGTCTGAAATTACTTCATAAAAGAGACACAAGAAATATATGGCCTAGTATATAATAAATGATATTAAATTTCCAGTATGACTCTTTTTAAAGAATGGGAGAGGAAGGAAAGAACAGCTTCATAGGGGGTAGAGACTTTTCCAGAGGCTCTAGCCAGGGTAAGACACCAGATCCTCAGGGGGCGATGAGTTTCTCTCCAAGGTCCTGCCCTTCACTAGGCAGAAGAGCAGGGACCCCCAGTTGTGGAATTAGGAATCACAGCCTCTTTTCAGGTTTTAATTTCAGAGAATCAGCTCAGGAAACCTCACAGCAAAAAGATGGTTATTTCTAAGTGAAATCCCCAAACCAACACATTCAGGGGAAATTTGGGGGGGGTCTTGTTTGTGTCTATTTATACAGATTCACTCGATGGATTTTGATGATACGTGGCACCCCGCCACCCACCCTTCTGGGGCTGTCCTTCCTGTCCTCACAGCTTTAGCAGAAGCCCTGCCTGAGAGTCCAAAGTTTTCTGGCCTTGACCTGCTGCTGGCTTTCAACGTGGGTATTGAGGTGCAAGGCCGATTATTGCAGTTCTCCAAGGAAGCCAGGGACATACCAAAACGGTACGGCCAGCCCTGCCCATTGAGAAGTGACTGCTGCCCTTCGTCAGTCAGTCTGTGGTTATCTCTGCAGAGCTTCCTGGCTGAAAAGCTGGCTCTGCTGAAGATGTTAACATTAGTGCCGGCAGCTCCTTCAACTCTAATCACATACCAAACCCTATGTCCATATACAAAAGTGTGGCTTTAGAAGTACTAAAGAATTTCCCATTGAGTTTAGAGAGTCAATCAAGCAGCCAGGACCAAGAAATAAGCTGGGGCCCCAGGATGATTCATATCCCTCTGGCATCCGTGGGTCTTCTATCACTGATCCCATCCTCAGAGCAGAATATACTTTGACATTCAGTGGGATCCTTCAGACCCATGAGAACACTTAGAGTAACCTAACCTTGACTGTTTATCACACATACCAAAAGTAGCCAAATATTGGCTATATATCCTATGGTTCAATCTTAGTTTTTCGCCTCTTGGTCCAGCCTGTAGGAGAATACATTGATATAACGGGTGGTAAACTTCCAGTTTCACCAAGGCCCTCAATTCTCACAGTCATTTCAACAATCAACAAATTTTGTCTCTCTGGCAGTAACTTTAACAGTACCACTTATGAAGAACTTGCAATGTATTTATTAGGCACCACTGTAACTCGTTCAGAGCTCCCAGTCCTCGTGAAGCAGACACTGACATTATCACCACTTATGTAAGAAAAAAGAACAGATACGGAGAAGCTGAATAATTTCCCTAAGATCACAGTACTAATGAGTGGGAAGGCCAAGATTTGAACTGAGGGCGTCGGACTTCATTACTGATGCTCTTGACCGCCTATTGGTGGTTAAGATTTGTAACCTCCAACTCTGCCTTGCTTTTCAGATTCCATCCCCCTTCTGTGGTAGGAACTTTGGGCAGTGCTGCTGCTGCATCCAAGTTTTTAGGACTCAGCTTGACAAAGTGCCGAGAGGCCCTGGCCATTGCTGTTTCTTATGCCGGGGCGCCCTTGGCAAATGCTGCCACCCAGACCAAGCCCCTCCACGTGGGCAATGCTGCCAGGCACGGGATAGAAGCCACTTTCCTGGCGATGCTGGGTCTCCAAGCGAACAAGAAGATCTTGGACCTGGAGAGAGGGTTTGGGGCCTTTTATGCCAACTATTCCCCGAAAGCCCTTCCAAGCCTGGATTCCCACGTTTGGCTGCTGGAGCAGCAGGACGTAGCCTTCAAGCGTTTCCCCGCTCACCTGTCCACCCACTGGGTGGCTGACGCAGCTGCAGCCGTGAGGAGGCATCTTGTGCTTTCAGACGGGGCCCTGCTTCCTATCGACTGCATTGAGAGCATCGTGCTGAGGATTCCAGATGTGCAGTATGTCAACAGGCCCTTCCCAGACTCGGAGCACGAAGCCCGCCATTCCTTCCAGTACGTGGCCTGTGCCATGCTGCTGGATGGCGGCGTCACTGTCCCATCCTTCTACAAACACCAGATCGGAAGGCCACAGCTCAGGGAGTTGCTGAGGAAGGTGAGGCTGGAGCACCCTCCAGACAACCTGCCGAGTTTCAACACGCTGTACTGCCAGATAAGTGTCACCCTCAAGGATGGAACCACCTTCACAGAGCGCTCAGATACTTTCTATGGTCACTGGAGGAAACCACTGAGCCAGAAGGATCTACAGGAAAAATTCAAGGCCAATGCCTCCAGGATGCTGTCCTGCCACACGGTGGCAAGTCTTCTAAAGGTAGTAGAAAAGCTGGAAGAACTAGAAGACTGCTCTGTGCTGACCACACTTCTGAGAGGCCCCTCTCCTCCAGAGGAGGCTTCCAAAGTACGCAGCCTGTAACCTCTCCCAGTGCTTATCAACATCTAAACCACTTCGCTTAGGGAGATTCAATGATTTGCTTTATAAAGTGAGGGTCTGGTGCTCATTCAGCCTAGGAATTAAAAAAAAAAACAAGGTGGAACCAGTCCAGAAACAGAACTCTGCATATTTGAAAGGAATCATGACCTTTCATTGTGCCTTCAAAATAATATTCCAGAAGCAAAATAATGATCTTACAAGCACTCGAAAGGGTAAAGCTGAAGTTACCTGTGACTGGGGCTAAGGAGGAAAGTGGCCCTGTCCGCTACATGTTGCCAGTGGGACAGGGCTGGGGGTCACACCCTGCAGATTTGTAGATGAGGGGCTTTTATCATGCCCTCCACACTGCAAGGGGTGATTTTGGGATTGGTGGATTCACATCTGCCCCTGCCACTTACTACATGTAGCCCTGAGCATGTTACCAAGTAGCTTTCTGCCTCAGTTTCTCTGTTTGTAAAGTAAGAATAAGCAATCTAGGGAAAAATACAGTTTGGCTCTAGCACCCGGTCTTATCTTTTATCATATCTCTTTGTGTGGACATTTCTCTTGGGTATCTACCTAGGAAAGGCAATGTTTGCTCATTTGGTAAGTACAAGTTTAACTTAATAAAAAACTATTTCCATAGTATCTCTATCATGTTCTATATCCACCGGCAATAGACAAGTTTTCTGCTTTCTCTTCATCCTCACTAACTGTTGAAACTGCCAGTCCTTTTTATTTTAGCCATTTTAGTGATGGTGACACAGTATCTCATTTTGGTATTAATTTGCATTTCCTTAGCGGCTAATTCTTGCCCATTTTTGCCAGTTTTTTTGGTTGGATTATCTTATCGAATTATAAAACTTGGTTATACATTCTGGGTATGCATCATTAAACAACTACATGTTTCGTACTTATTTTCTTCCACTCCATGCTTTGTTTTTCCATTTTTTGAAATGGAGTTTCTTGAAAACCATTCATATTTTTATCAAGTCCATTTTACCTTTTTTTTTTTTTTTTTTGGTATTGAGGTTTAAACTTGGGGCCTTGTGCTGGCTAGGCAGGTGCTCAACGACCTGGAGCCACACCTGCAGTTCCCATTCTACCATTTTTGAAAGTTTTTTTTCTTCTTGTTGTTGTCATTCCTACTTTGGGTATCACACAAGGCTTTCTTTAAAAAAAAAAATCCTTGTGCTTGAGTACTTGCTACAAGACATATAAGGATACAGAAAGGTTGAAAGTAAAAGAAATGTGAATATTAACAAAAGAAAGGCGAGATAAATGTTAATAGTAGACAAAATAGAATTCAAATGAAAAGCATTAGTAGACATGAGAAGGGTCACCACATAACGATAAAAGCTCAAATTGCTAGGTAGCTAGAATAATCTACCTTAACAAGAATTTTTTTCTTGGTGGCTCTGGGGTTTGAACTCAGGGCCTCACCTGTGCTAGGCAAACTCTCTACTACTTGAACTTTTTTGCTGTAGTTATTTTTCAGGTAGGGTCTTCAGGTTTTGCCTGGGATGGACCTCAGACCTCAATCCTTCTACCTGTAGCCTCAGGCCTCCCACACAGCTGGGATCATAGGTGCACATCATCATACCCAACTTATTGATCGAGATGGGATCTCACTGATTTTTTGTCTGGGCTGGCCTTGAACCATGATCTTCCTGATAGTTACCTCCTAAGAAACTGTGATTATAGGTGCGCACTACCACACCAGTCTTAACAAGAAATTTTAACTTTTCTCTTAGCAATTGACATTTCAAGGAAAAAAATAAACACACTGTAATATTTAGACACAACCAACATATATTTGCCTTTATACAATATAAATTCTATACTGAAAAAAAATGAGAGAATTCACAATCTTAAAATTTTCACATTTACAAAAATAGATCATATACTAAACCATAAAGGAAGTCTTTGCAACTTTTCAAAGAACCAGAGCATAAATGTCATTTTCTCTGATCATAATGCAAATGAAGTTAAAAATCAATATAAAATGATAATCAGAAAATCCCTAAATGTTTGTAAATAAAGAACCCTTTCTCTAAATAACTTTTAGATTATAGAAGGAATTATAATGAAAATTATAAAACATTTAGAACTAGCCAATAACAAAAATACTACGCATTAAAAATTGTACAGATGCAGCTAATGTTGTAATTAGAAAAATGCATTGTTTCCACGTTGGATTACGTTGTTCCACAGGACACCTTGTACAACTATAGATCTGAATACAGATGTCCAAAGAGGTGGAAGATAAGGTGACTTTTATTGTAACCATTAGTCAAGATCTAATCATTGTCCTGTCTTAGTGCACTTCAGAAATTCCTAATAAAAGCATCTATTAATATTCTCACACAACCCCTGACAGATGCCTCACAGAAGCAGCAGGGGCTGGGGAAACCTATCTCTCAAAAGAGGGAAACAGAGTCAGGGTGACCTTGATATTGGCTACTGTGCCCACTGGGTTAACTGAAGGCAGAGAAACTACACTGGGGCGGGAGAATGTTGGTCTGTAGAGAAAACCTAAGGCTCCTCTTCACTGGCAGGCCTATGAACCATCCCATGTATAACCACACACCAAAGTCCAGAAGGAAATAGAGGGAGAAAAGGGGAGAGAGGTGAGCTCTCCACATTCCTCTCTATAAGAGCCAAGAGCTAGGGCCATTTTTGTTTTGTTTTATTTTATCTGAATTTAATTTCATTTTAAATTAGCATACATTAAAAGTACAAGGGGGTTTCATTTTGATAATTCCATGGATGTATACAGTGTACTTCAGATAAATTTACCCCTCTGTTACATTCCCTTAGCCACCTCCCCCTCCTTTTCCAAACAGCATCTGGCAGGTTCACTATGCTATCTTCATTTTATATAGAGAGAGATAGATATAGATGTACATATATCATACTTCAATCCTCTTCATCCCCCCCAAGACCCTCTCCTTTCTCCCTCCCCCACTGATGTCCCCTCCCAGTCAGCTCCACTTTTACACTCATGTCCCATCATTATTATTATTATTATTATTATTATTATCATCATTTTAGTTCTAATTCCACATATGAGTGCAAACATGCACTATTTGGCTTTTTAGCTTGGCTTATCTTACTCAACACAATGATCTTCAGTTCCATCCATTTCCCTACAAGTGACATAATTTCATTCTTCTTTGTGATTGGACAATACTTCAGCAAGTGGGCCTCAGACCCTTTTCATCAGAGTGGTCAAGTTAAAGCTGAGCCCTCCTTATCTCTTCCTTCCCTGTGGCCTTCCCAAGTGTCACTTCTGAGCTGCCCTGCCCTGAGGGACTATAAATCCAAAGCCTGGCATCAGGGAAAACACCTGGTTGTGGTGAGCAACCAAGGATGCTGCACAACCCACTTCTAGCGCCATACCCTGGTTATTTTTCTCTCTTTGTTCTTAGGGTATATTAATTGTACAAAGCAGTTTCACTGTGCTGTTTCCAGACATGCATATTATGTACTTAAATTAAATTCACCCTCTCTGTCACAGACCTTAGGTGCAAATGAGCCCTCACAGGATCAGTCAGAGCCAAGAAGATGCCCACTCTGACCACAGTCTCATTCTAATGTGACTGTTAGGCAAAATTTAATTACTCTCCTGTCTTCATACATTTCAGAAATTCCTAAAATTTCTGCACCATCACCCCACATCAGAGCCTGAGTCTAAGAGCCTGAGTCTAACAGAACCTGAGTCTAACAGAGCCTGAGTCTAACAGAGCCTGAGTCTAACAGAACCTGAGTCTAACAAGCTCAGCCAGCAGACATATTCTTACCAGCTCTTGGGAGCCCTAGTGATGGCCACGGCATGTGTTCAGGGCTCCCCACAACCACATGAGCCTGTGAGGACTCACTAGAAGGACTCAGCATATACTAGACCTCGTGGCTCAGGCTTATTGCCATGAAAGGAAACATGACAGAATCAGCAAGAGAAATAGACCCAGGTAGAGTCTGGAGAAATCAGTACATCAGCTCCCTTCCCCGAGAGAGGTCCTTTTCCTAGCAGTGAAGAATTTAGTAATATGGAGAGGCATGGCACTCAAGGATTTTTGTTTTGTTTTGTTTTTTTAGTGGCTGGTTGTGTAGGCACCCTCAGCCTAGCAATAATCAGAATCCCAAAGTCAAAGAAGGAAAACAGGAGTCCAGCATAAATGGCATTGTTTGCAGTGAGCCGTTCTTGTTAGTCAGGGAGGGGTTGGAGTGTCAACGTCCTGGACACTAGCCACAGGCCAACTTGCAACTAACCCTATTTAAATCAACTGCTTTGACCTGCCATCTTCTCTTTTCTGCACAGCTATTCCCACTCTGACACCTTTCTTTCCCTGTTTGTGTGGATTTGTTGGAGGGAAAAGTGTTACAGAACAACTGGGGAACTGCCACTGTGCTATTGCACTGGAGCGCTGCAAGCTGTGTGAGCTGTCACAGTGCTAACTCACCCTCATAGCCCCAGTAGGCTTAAAGCTGGCACCAGCCAAAGAGCTGTTGAGACTTACCCCAGTCACTTTAAATGAAAATATGGCAGTCTTAAAGGAATTTGTACAAATGATATTTTATAACAACTTTACTTGCTAACTTCATCTAAAACAGAGATCACAGGTAAGTGCCTCACAAGAGGCTGCAGGGATCATTTTAAGACGTGTGATAGCTCATAGGGAAAACCTCTTTGGGGATGCTGGGTAAAGCTGCTGTCATTCAATTTAACACATAGCACTGAGGACTGAATATGTGTGAGGGAATGAATGTGCTTGATGTGACAGAATGAAGGCAGGACAGGGCTCTGCTCTCATGAGCTTACAATCTAGCATGAGTAGAGAAAAAATCAGTTTCCTGTGTCCCTGACCTAGTTGGAAAGTCAGCTCCTGGGGGCTTAGCTGGGTTCAGAGCTCAGGAGAGTCCAAAGTGTGTGAATTTTCCCTTCTTGGAATTAGCCTGTGCTGCTTTCCTGGGCTGTGATAGAACCTGTGACTGGAAAACATCCCCCTCATTTTTCTTATCCCACCCAAAGTATTACGGCAAGGGACCATACCATGAAAGTGTGTGTAATACCATTTTGTGGGATTTACTCAAATCTGTGATTACGTCTGGGATTCTGTACTGCGGTGGCTCTGTCACCTATCACACCTATCAGAAGCGAAAAACCCAACTGGAGGAATAGCTCAGGTGTGATTGTGAAAATTTTTCCAGCATGATTGTGAAAATGGCCTCTCAACACTGCAATGTTCAGTGTTCTGAGTGCATGCATAAGAAAGCTGTTCCAACCTGAGGCTTCGTTTATCCACCCAGTTAATAAGAGAAATGAAGGCTAAATTTGCTCAGCTCAATAGGAAATAAGTAAAGCAAGCCTGATATGATCCATACATCTGAATGACATAATGCAAGAGAATGGCTAGATCGATTTTTTTTCCTTACAGAGTAAGTCAACGTATTTTGAAAGAACACATCATCCACATGACCCAGAGCCATCTGCTCTTATCACCTTAGACCACAGTTCCTTGCCTTCCCCACCTCCATGCTAAGGGCAATCAACAGATACTGAGGCCCCATAATAAGACATAATTTATCAGGCTGTCAGAAAGGCAGTCACATTTACATTCCTGAGAGGAAGGAAGAAGGAAAGCCCGCAGAACCTGCCTACTCAGCAGGGAGCTTTTCAGTCCTTGCTTCCCCTCCCTCCTTAACCATCCTTGCCACTGCCATGCCACTGCACAACCAGGAAGGTTTTAGTGCTAGAACAACGGAGGCACATCGGCAGCTGATCGGCCTCCTAGCACAGAGGAAGGCCAGCCTGGAGGTTCAGGAAAAACTCTGCACAGAGTTCTTCACAGGACCGTTGGCTGTGAAGGTCATTCTGAGCCCTCCAAACACCTGCAAAGCAAGAGGAGCCAGGGTTAGTTAGGACATTAGTTCACTCATGTAATACATTCATTCCATGAATGTGTGAACAATTCTTGCTCAAAGAAAGAGAGCATGCAATTTGATCATTATGCATTGGATACAAGTATTGAATTAACACACTGTACACATAAGCAGGTACAGCTAAAATAATTACAAAAACAACCAGGGTGCTTAAGCACAATAACGCATATGCTAGCATTTCTTCAAAGTCTTCTGGAACTGATAATGACTTGGAATTAATTCATTGACTTTGTTTTTAAAAGTCAGTATAGCAGTCCATGTGCAGCAGCACCCAGCCTTGATTCCAGCTACTTGGGAGGCAGAGATAGGGAAGATGGCAATTCAAGGCAAAAAGTTGGAAAGACCCAATCTCAATCAATAAGCCAAGTGTGGTGGTGTGTGCCTGTCATCCCTGTTATGAGGGAGGTGTAAGTAGGAGGATTGCTGTCCTGTACAAAAATGTGTGACCCCATCTGAAAAATAACTATCTGCCTGGCAAGCATGGGACCCTGAGTCAAATCCTAATACTAAAAGAAAAAAACCAAAAAGCAGTATAGCAACCTATATTTTTGGCAACAAATGTTAAAACATAGGTCCAATCCTAGGGATTTTGTACAGCTTCAATGTAGCCCTTATAGCAAGTGCACTTCACAGACATAAAGGGCAAAGCTCAGCTACACCCAGTTAGCCAACCCACAGACCCAAGAAAAGTTCAGTGAAGCCACTCAATTATTTGTAACTGGCTGGAATAATATATCTGTAAAATAGCAGTAAGCAGCCTATATATAAATGGCAATAAGCAACACACTCCTTCTTGCAGGTACGGGTTTTGAACTCATGGCCTCGTGCTTACTAGGCAAGTACTCTGTCACTTGAGGTACACATAGCCCAGTATTATGAGCCTTTAAAGTAATTCTAAAACTGACTTTAGGATGGCAGAATGACTCAAGTGGTGAGCACACCTGCCTAAAACTGACTTAAAGCCAAGTGTGGTGGTACCTGCCTGTAATCCCAGCTGCTTGGGAGATGGAGTCGGGAGGATTGCCAGCCCAGGAGAAGTCTGTGAGACCCCATCTCAAAAAAAGTACAAAGGGTTAGGGCTGAAGTGGTAGAGTATCTGCCATAGGTTCAATCCCCAGTGCCACACACAAAACCAGAACCAAAAACACCGATTTCAGTTGTTTAGTTTGAAAAAGATAAATATACAACATACAGTTCCTTACAAAGAGGATTAAGATATCTGAAACACTTATAAATCAACCTTTTATTTGAAGAAGTAACATCACTAATCAAAAAAAAAAAACAAAAAACAAAAAACTGATTCTTGCACTGAGTCAGCAGATACACTTTCCACTGATTTCCAAAGCCTCGAGGCCTCTAAGTGTGGTCTGCCTGTCACTGCCACTTGTCACCATCTGCATTGTGACAAGATCTCCAGGTAGCTCACGTGTCCTTTGTATCTGGTACAGAGAAACTTGCCTGCATACAAGAATCTTCTGGAAGTCTAAACAATTCCAAAGTCCAGGCCATAACTCAGACCAATGAAAGCACGCTTTCTGGAGGTGGGCCACAAGCACCGACAGTTTTGAAGCCCACCAGGTGATCCCAGTGTGCAGGCAAGTTCAGAAAGCCCTGGCCACTCTGGCTGGCGTTCTGGAAAACCACCCGAAGTACTCTGAAAAACTGATGTTGGTTTCCACCCCCAAGAGTTTGATGTCACTGGTCTCAGGTGTGGCCCAGATGTCAGGAATCTTTCAAAGCCCCAAGTGATCCTCAATGCAGTAAAGCTGGAGAACCACAGACCTGGAGGCTGGCACCGAAGGACTCAAAATGGCAACTGACTTGGCAACACTTTCAGGAAGAAGGTTGTAAAGCCAGTAAGCATTAATTAAAACGAACAGTTGGCCGCCCAGCTTCCATCTAGCTCGGCGGGTATAATGGCAGCATTGAGCTCGCTAAAGTTCAAGTCTGCCAAATCTTGTATGGCCCATGGACTCTGCTGGCACTTTCCTCCCACACCTCTCTCTTCTGCTGGGCTCGCTTCCAAGTGATTAATGATGTGCATCTGCTTGGCACCTGGAGCAAATACCTTCACCCTCCAAAACAGAAATAAAAACAAATGACGTCACTGTCTGTATGACCATCAAGCAAATCAATCTGAGTCAAAGCGGAAAGGAAAGTCAGAAAAACCACTGTGTGTCTTCAGAACCACACCAGCTGCAAATATTACAGCTCAACCACAAGGAAGAAAGTGCAGAGACCCTGAAGAGGAAGAAAAATGGAGATTTAAATAAGCTTCTAGGAAGAAAAGGGAGCAGAAGGATCAGAGAGAGGCCAGTTTTCATATATATGCGTGTGTGTATACACGTGTGCATGTATCCTTCTTAAAGAAATGGACCTATTTTATTGGTAAGAACATTTAGAACTGAAAGACATGGGAAAATTGATTAAAGCAGCCCTGAAATCTTGCTGAGGCAGTGGTTCTCAAGACGGCTACACAGTGGAGCGCTGCAGAATGTGGGACAAGTTGGCTGGTTAAATGGGACTCTGTGGGAGTGAAGAGCCAGGTGGCATTGCTTCAGGTCTCCCCAGGTGATTGTGTCATCTGGACAGTTGACTACCACTGATACAAAGCAAGTGGGAGATAGAACTCAGGGATCAGAGTTAAAGTCCCAAAGGCTTCAACACTAAGAGCCTAAAACCAAACATTCAGTAGTTCTCACTTGACCCACGTCCACCACTCAGCCCCACTCAGCTCTGGGTTAATAGCTACAGTCCGCCCTCAGAAACACTTTTACTGCCTCCACCCTTGGCCCCTGCAGGGCACTGGTCTAGGGAAACATGAGAACTCAGAGGCCATGGAGGAAGCTCAGAAAAGGTACCTGTATATTGGTGGGAGTCTTAGTCTATGTTCTATTGTTGTAACAAAATATTTAAGTCTGGATAACTTACAAAGGAAAGAAGTGTATTGTGGTAGCCCAAGAACATGGCGCTTGGCATCCACCTGGCTTCTGGCCAAGGTACGTGCTGCTCCACAAATGGTGGAAGATCAGGAGACAAGTGAGACTTGAGGAAGAGAGAGATCACATGGCAAAAGATGGAGTTCAGGATGTCAAACTACCGACCCATTCTCTAGGTAACTCACCCATTCCCTGATGACTACAGTAACCCTTATGATGGTGAGCCTCCACTACCTAACCACCTCTTCAAGGTTCCAGCATTTCTTAATGCTATTACATTGAGAATCAGAGCTCTAAAACATGAATTTGGGAGGGACAAACTATATTCAAATTACTACACAGGGCCTTTAAATCATATCTCCTTCCTTGGCATTTACTTTAACTCAAAGAGGCCATCACAGGCACTCAAAAGCCTAAAAGTCATGAGTCTCAGCCTCCTGTTACTAACCTTTATACATTCTCTGTTCACCATATTTTCAGCAATATACAATTGAGTAACAGCTCCTGTGATGATACATACATATATATCTATATCTGTACATATAGATATATATATGACATGCGTACATAGATATGTATATACATATATACATATATGAGAGAGATTCTAACAATGTCCTTTTGTTAGTGGAAAGACAGAACATTGTGAAGGGTGAGGAAAATAGATGCAAAGGCATGTGGATGTGACTTTAAAACAATAAGTCAGCATAATAGATTAGTCTGCAGTTGTTTGTAGAGTTAATAGTTCCATACCCCAGGAATGACGCGTGTTTTCAACATGTGCCTATCCCTTGAAACCTTCGGCAAGCTCAGAGGCATTTGCTGTGTTGTAATCAAGCAAAGGTACGTCCATCAACTTCCACCAGACTTCACTTCAGAGTCCTGGGCTCATTAAACCACCCAAACCAGGGCACATAGGGCACTGACATTTACCCACTAGCACGTGAATAACTACTTGTTGAACAGATGAATGAATAACAGCCACACTAATTTCAATACCCCACAAAGGAAACAGGTGCCAGATAATTCCTTTCCTATGTTTCAGAAGACAAGAGAAGTAGGACTGGCTTTGTCACTAATTACTGATACCTTAAAGAAGTCAATTTTTCTCATAGGGAAACTCAGCCAGGAGATGGAATGGAGAAACTTCAAATGCTGCAGATATGAAGATTAATAAGTAGCATACTTTAGATCATTACTGAAAAGAACAGTGAAGCTGCTGTAGCAGTTCCCCCAAGAAGAATTATTATATGATCCAGCAATTCTGTTCTTGCAGCTAGAGGAGTGAAAAGCAGGGGCTCAAGCAGACTGCCTGTACACCCCTGTTCACAGCAGCACTATTTACAACAGCCCAAAGGTTCATCAAAAGATGAGTGCAACCAAATTGTGTTATCGCCATGCATGAAATATTATTCAGCCTCAAGGATAAAGTAAGCTGTTGAGGTTGCTCATGTCTGTGATCGTAGCTACTGGGGAGGCAGAAATCAGGAGGATTGCGGTTGGAGGCCAGCCACAGCAAAAAGTTAGCAAGGCCCCATTTCAATCAATAAACTTTGGGCATGGTGGTGTCTTGTCATCCCAGCTATGTGGAACATCTCCTTTAGGCTTTCCCTGACGTAAAGCAAGACCCTGTCTCAAAAATAACTAAGGCAAAGAGGGCTGGTGATGTGGCTCAAGTGGTAGAGCACTTGCCTAGCAGGCATGAGGCCCTGAATTCAAAAGCCAGAACCGCCAATAAATAAACGAGGAAAAATTTGCAACAACGAAAGTGAACCTTGAGGACATATGTTAGTGAAAGGAACAAGTCACAACAGAAAATATACTGAAGGATTCCACTTATGTAAGTTACCTAGAAAAGCAAATCCGTGGGGACAGAAAGTAGAATGACGTTCTTGGGGGCTGGGAGGAGAGGAAACAGTAATCCTTTGATGAATGCCATGACACTTGGGGGTTATGAGAAGGTTTGGAGATGGACAGTGGTGATGGCTGCACAACAGTGTGAATTACTGCCACTGACTTGCACATTTAAAAATGGCTAAAATGGTAACGTTTATGCTGTGTATATTTCACCATTACCCCTCTCCCCTTCCACACAAAAAAGCCGCTAGCAGAGGGGCAGCAGCCTGGGGTGTGTCCTGGGGAGCTGCAGGTGGCCCCGGACTGGCTTATACCCTGCTTTCTGCTTCGACCCTACGGCGTCTGCTAACAGCAGACACCCTCGCTGCTCATTTCTTGTCTGAAGCTCGATTGTCAGTGGCGCGGAAGGAGAAAGAAGTATTGGCTACAGTTGGCAAGCAGAAAGAAGTCGGAGGGAGGAACGACTCACGGAGCTGCTGCAGGGGAAGAAGGCGCGGGGGGCTCCTGCAACCGCGGCCGAGCCCAGCTGCAGCACAGGGCTAAGGCAGCCGCGCCTCGCGCGCGCCCCCTCGCGGCGCCCCGGAGAGACCTCGACTTGCCAGTGGAGCCCTGCGGAGCTGGGGGAGATTCTGTGCTGTTCTTTTCTGCAGAGAGCGCCCCGAGGCCATGAATTAGTTCCTATCAACCAGCAACTTTGCAGGAAATTATCTTTACATGAAAGGACAAGATAAAACAGAGAATTCGATCCTTAGCGGAGCTACCATAAAGCAAAATCTATGCAACTTATTTCAAAAGAAGTGTTCTTACTCTTTTATTTATCCCAAAAGAATGTCAATATTGATATACAATATCTTTTTTACATTTTAAGTTTTTTGTGCAGTAAACTTTTGAACTGCCCGTCTCTAAAGCTGGAAGTTGAAGTGATGTTTTTGATAGAGAATACTGCTGGGAAGACATCACTGCACCCTCCTTCTGCATCGGAGTGGGAGGACAGACAATGTTTTAGAACTGTTAAAATTGCAAGTGTGAGGTCATGATGTAGCAGGTACTGTAGCTAAGAGTGGTGAAGCCGAGCACTTCTGGCTAGGATGCAACTGCTCTTTTGGAATGATGAGGAAGTTGTGGAGATGGTTGGACAACATTGTGAATTACTTACTGCCACTGAATTGCACACTTAAACATGGGTAAAATGGTAAAGTATGTGTTGTGCATATTTTAAAACCAAAAAAAAAGCTATCAGCAGATCAGGACTGTGATACTTTGTGTCTCACAAATATACTTCTTAGAAAGTCTCCTACGTCTAGTCTACTTTTCACAGGAAAGAAATAGCAATGAATGTGGTCATTTTGTTCCACTAGGACACTTCCTGAGTTTCTTCTGAATGACCTAATATAGCCACTGGATTTGTGTGTGTGTGTGTGTGTGTGTGTGTTACTGCAAGAGGTACTTAAACTACTTTTATTGAAAAGCATAGACTCCTTACTCATAAATTAGCTGGCAGCAGGAGAAAAGCATGGCATCTGTCCTCCATGTTGTGTGTCTCTGCACTAAGCGTTCTCTTTGCAGTCACTAAGCAATCACCTTGGATTCCAGAAAGTACAGAGCTGATATACTTATGACAAGGAACATAAGGAACAACAGAGCCTTGCAGGACAAACCACCCCTACAAATGAGGACAATTGTCTAAAATGATGAGGCTGCACCCTGGAGCAGGAGTAATCATGTCTGGGAATCAGATTGCTCCCCTCAAGTGATAATATCTCCAGAAGCCTTCTTGGAGCCCTCAGACTGAGATAATGGTCAACTGGAACACACCTGTGACAGGAACTGTTGACTATACATACCTTCGTCCCCTGTCCCCAGTTCTTTTGTCTATTTAACCTATAACTCGTGTCTGCACCCTGAAGATGGCTGAAAATGAGCTGAGTGCTTACTCTGCCTCTTCCCGTGGCATGTCCCGAGGCGTGTAACAAACCTCCTTTCTCTGCCTTCACCATGCCTCTTTATTTGGCATATAGGGATGAATAGCTAGACCTGGCATGTGGAATCCCAGGACTATGGGCCTTACGTCTAAAACTCCAGTTTCAGTACTGGGGTCTGAACTCAGGGCCTTTACCTTGCTAGGCAGGCTCTCTACTTCCTGAGCCAAACCCCCAGCTCTCCATCAGGTATTTGAAGGAAATGTATTGTTTTATTATTAAAGGTTGAAATCTTCACTCTTCAGGAAATACACCTCTTCTTCCACTGGATCTTTAGATTATTCACCCCATCTTCTTCCAGGAGAAATTATTTGTATCCTTATGCACCAGGCGCTGAGCAAAGTCCTGATCTACTTGCGAGAGGAATCTGCCTTTAGCCTGGAGGCTGGGTGCTTGACATTAGGTTATGGACAGAAGATATTTACATGGACTAACACTGCCAGTAACACCCTCATTGGAAAAGAGAAGTATATGTGACATACACGGCAAGCAGGGGAAAGAGCAGTTGCTTGTGCAAACACATTTGTCCCCACAGACATCATTAAGTAAAGGAGTGACAGTGCATTCTAGAACCAGAATTATCCAATTCAGGACCTGAGTGCTGAGCATCAACTCTGACTCCCCCATCACTGCCTTGTGTGACACGGAGAAGGTGGCTTGATAGCTCTGTGCCTAGCTTTCCTCAATCTGGAAGCAGAAGGCAGCACCTTCTTCTTTCACAGGGTTGTTGGAGGGTTCAGTACAGTAAGTGTCAGCTGGTCAAAACCTTGATGCTAGTGTATTTCTGCTCACTGGATGGTTCGTGCCACTTCATTTCCTTCATGTACATGGTTACAAACAAAATTTCAGGATTTGGGAAGAAGTTCACTGGTACAATACTTGCCTATCATGTGTGAAACCCTGGGTTCAATGCCCAGCACACATGTAACTGGGACCACAAAAGGGAAAAGCTGTTTGTACGGCCAGCTTGCCT
Source organism: Castor canadensis (assembly GCF_047511655.1). NCBI lineage: Eukaryota > Metazoa > Chordata > Mammalia > Rodentia > Castoridae > Castor > Castor canadensis. The sequence goes on along the minus strand of NC_133395.1, from coordinate 32,328,978 downwards.
GCCGGCCTGTTTACACTGCTTACTGATTAAACTGACTTTTCCTTTGTGTACATGATGGAGAAGCCAAGGTTAACTCCCTTTGCTCTTCATTTGGACTAGGCAGCTCTCTACCCCTTGACTCCTACCAAACACCAGAGCAGTCAACCTGCCAGCCAAGACATACAGCTTCAGAGAAGTGGCATCTGACACCTGGAGAGTCAAGGCCAGCAGCCATGGTGAACACGCACCTGGTCACGCAGTTGAGCTGAACCCCCAACTTCCCTTTAGGAGGCAGACATCTCTCAAAAGTGGGACAACAGAACTTTGAGAGGGTGACTCTCCCTGTCCTCCTCTTTGACAAATAATAAATCTTATTCCCTTTTCCTCAAAACCTGGCTCTCATTATTTGTAAATTGTGAATTGGCATTAAGGCTACATACACACATATCATATATAAGCATATTACCAGTTTATTAATATCTTACACATATACATATTTGTGTATTTATACATATCATATGTAAATATCTTACCTGAACAAAAGCTAGAACCAGCCTCACAGCTACCATGATTTGTGTCCAGCATCCTAGCTCCAGGCCTAAAGTTAGATTTCTTCTTGAAAGTATTTGCAGAGTTTTATCATATATACATTATATGTAACACACATAGACACACACACATATGTATGTGTGTGTATACATACATCACATATATATGACAATAAATTAACTTAAAAATCCAGTTGGTTTTCATTAGTGATTCATAAACAGGCAGCATCCCATCCAAAATATAAAAGGCTCCGTTGAGTATGGTTTTTGTAATATAACTTGCACAGGAACAAGGAAATGAATACAAAAGTGGATTTGTTATCATAAAAGGTTTAAGCAGAGGGGACTTCCTTATTATTCTAGCTCACCTTGAATGAGCCCTTTTTGATTGGTTGCTGTGAATCTCTTATGGGGAGAAGGTTCCCTTTTTTATTTAAAGTTTTACTTTGTTTACACAAAAAAATTAGCAGAAGTGACTCCATTTTTTTGTTTGCTCTGTTGGGACTTATTATTGGAGCTCAGTTCAAAACAGTGGCCTCCTATATTTTTATTTGTTTTATATATTTATTTTTGTTTTTCAGGTTTTTTTGAAAAAGGTTCTCTATCTGTTGTCCAGGCTGGGATTCCAGGCATGTGCAACCATACCTAGTTCATACATTTTATTTAAGTGTGAAGAAAAGAGAAATTTTTGTTCTGAAACCGATTTTCTTGAAAATATTAAAAAATTGTTCACAACAGAAGTAAAAAATATGTCCAATAATCACAAGATTAAAGAACTATCTGAAATATTCAATGCAACTAGTAAAAAAATTGTAAATCCAAAATTATTTGATTTGGTGTTGGGGCTTGTTTTTAAGTATCATGTATTATGTATATGCTCCCTTTCTAATTCTTCCTTATGTGAATATTATAATTTCTAACTTTATTAAATTTATACTTAAACTGTGCTTTGAAACTTATCTTTGACCTAAAATGAATTATGCTGTAGGCAGGTAGAACTGTTAATAAGTCTGAAAATAGGACCTACATATAATTGGTGTATCTGGTTAGGCCGAGTAAGCATCTATAAAACAGGTAAGGCTGCCCACACCTCATAAACTTTTGGGGAGATTGTGTTCACTTTTTCTGGTTGACATCAAGATTTTCTTAACCTCTTGCATTAAAATTGGTATGGCAAGTCAGTGTGTGAGGGCAGGGGCTCTTACCTTTCTTTGTGGTTTATGGAAACCTTTGGCCACTTGGCAAAGCCCCTTCTCAGAACAATGGTTTCTGTGATGCCCAGAGAAGTATAAGTAAGGAAGTAAAAATTAGCTTGAACTAATGAAAAATTAGTTCAAAATCGGATTAAAATTTCCCCTGCTGGTTCATCATCTGGAATAAAAGACAGATAAAAGCAGCCTCTAAATTAGCAGAAAACAGTGTTTCTCCCAAACCATAGTAGATTGTAAAGTGTCTAACAACCTTTCTTATTCATTGAGAAACTTTGTTCTTTAGAACTACAGACTTAGATTTTTCTGTTTGAAGTTATATCAGTAAGAAAGAAGTATCCTAACTTTGCCTGGAGAATCTCAGAGAATCAGCCTGTCTAACCCCCAGAAGGACACAAAGCTTCTGATATGGGGTTTCTGGAGTAGAAATTCCATCTCTATTGTAACTTCTGTTGTTTGCAGGAAGTAGGGCCCCAGGTCCTCTTTGTAGTCTAGATGTGTATGTGCTGACATGCAGCCTTGCTTGGCTCTGAGCAGCCTTTAAAACACTGCTCATTTAAATTTCACCTCAAATCCAGCTTTCCCCAGAGTCTCATGATAACACTATCTTTTCATTTGTTGGGGAAGATGTCCTGCTATTCCTCTGGTGTTCAATCTCTCGCACTGCAGTGGCCTAATAAACCTAATTTTGTCAGACTATAGTGATGTTCCTGGTAGCCTTAGGCAAGGTAGGAAAAGACCCAAGGAGAAAAATAAGATTAAAATTCAGTTCTGTGGGCTTTAAAAGCCACAGACTAGAAAGAAGTAACCAAGCAACAATACTCCGCAAGCATCATTAGCCTGTGGTGCTGGGCATGGCCAAGAGGAATGTCACAGAGGGGAGAACCACATCAGCAGGGATGGAAGTCTGTTAGGGCCCATGCGAGGAAACAGGTTCTCACTAGGAAAGCTCCCTGCACAAAGTGGAGACTTCTGACCCAAGAGGGAGGTGCCCCCTGCTGGCCAAGGTCACCCTGAACTCCTTTTTTGCCCCCCTGGGAAGTCCAGAGCCTGATGGGAAGTTCCAAGGTGGCCCTATAGTTTATGGTATCTTTAAAGGTTTTGTGCCTGGACCTGTGTCTTCAGTCCTTTTGAAGCAATGCTCAAGAGTGGATCCACACTGGTGCTCGACTAAGATATTGCATCTCAGCTTTCCTGGCTCAGATGCTTCCCCTCTCATCTTGGGTGGGTCTTTGGAGAAGCCAAAGCTGTGGTCTTTTGAATGGGGTAATAGTATATGGAGAACTAGGAGAGTCAGCTAAGGCTTAGACAAGTGGATAATCAAACTCGTGCCCTGCCTGAATCTCCCCAACCTGGTGGAGAAAGAGAAAGTGAGAGGAAGGGAGAGAGGGAAGGAGGAGGGGGGAGAGAGAGAGATTGCAAGGAATACTGATTCTGATCCGTCTAAAAAGAGCCTGGCAGACCAGCCCCCAGAATATACACACCGCACTTGTGTTGGTGTGGTGGTCCCCTCTGATCACAGGGGCCACCATGCTTGCTCCAACAGTTTACAATTGTTATGATTCACAAGTGTCCTGGATAAAATTAAGGAGGTGGAAAGTCCTGGTGGGAGAGCCCTGGAGGCTGCTCTCTTGTTAAACAGACCACCGACTGTAGGTGACAAGGCCATTAATGTACTATTTACAGGCATAAGTCAACACGTGTGCAGGAGCCAGCTGGGAGGCCAGTGTGTCTCATCAGAAGCAGGGCGGGTGATCGCATCATTTTCCTGAGGTGGCTGAAAGGTTAGAGAAAAGAAGGCCATACAGAATCTTCTCAATAAAGTAGCAGATCCAACAGAGAAGGCGGGGAGAGGGGGTTACTCAACAGCACTTGGACGGCAGCATGGACGAGTACATATTGTTAGTGCTGACCACTGTTTCCAGTGGCTCAGTCCTGGTTAGGACGAGTCATTTCCCCCTTGTCAAGTTCCTCCGTCTTTCTTCTTCATGACACTAAAGACTCTTTCCCTCAAATGATGGACCTAGTGCCGGGTTCTGGAGAATGCAAAGGAGGCGGGACTTCGGTTAGTTTTGTTTCGATGGTGGGGATGGCAGCGAGGCCGGGGAGGGTCCGGGGCTGCGGTGATCCTGGCACTGAGACGTGAGGCCGGAGAAACCCGGACGGCGGCCCGGACGCTGTCTGCGGAGCCCACCCGGTCGCCCTGGGCGGGCAGAAACTTTGGTGGCCGCCCCCGCGCCGGCGCGGGGAGGAGCGGAGCAGACCGCGCCCGGCAACCCGCGGGGCTGCGCGCGCTCACGCGGCGTCACGCGCTCGGAGGCGTCACGCGCGGGCACGGGCACCCGCCGACGACTCGGGACAGCGGCGGCGCGCACGCTCGGTTGGCGGAGCCTCCGCCGGCGCCGGAAGCAGCGGAGCCGCCCATGGCCGGGGCAGGGAGCGCGGGACCGGAGGCCGGGGGCCGGCGGGGCGCGGGCGCGGCTCCCGGGCACGCGCCCTGGAGCTGGGCCCTGGCGGGGCTGTGGCTGGCAGCGACCCTGGGCTGCGTCCAGGGCTCGGGCGGCCGCGCGCGGCGCCACTGGCCCGTGCCCTACAAGTGAGTGCGGCGGCGCGCGGGGCGGCGGGCGGCGCGGGAGTTTGAGTCCGCGTCACGCGCAGGCGGCGCGCGGCGACACTCGGAGCGCAGCTTAGAACAAAGTTGGGGACTCGGGAGTCGCAGCCGCTCTTGGCGCGTCGCCCTGGGACCTTTGTCGTTCTCGGGGTGACTGGTGATAATTTACACAAGTGACTTTCAGATGCAAGTAACTGACACCCTGAATAGTTTTAAACACTTTTTAGAAATTGCATTATTATTTCATGATTTCATGCTCTGTCATTGGTTGTTACTGCCTTCTATTTGGCACAATTTATGGGGTGATTAGCTCGCCAGAACGCCCCAGTTTTAGTACTTTTGGGAATCTCCTTCCTTAGATCTGGGCAAACCCGGGAAGGCCGGTCACCTTGTTCCTCCAGTTCGTTCAGCCTGGAGGAGGAAGGCTGGTCAAAAATTGAGGATGTAGGCTGCGAACTTGTGCAGCTGATCACACCCTGTGACCGTAGGAAATGGCTAAACTAGGAGAAAGAAGACGGTGTCAGGCAGGGGAACGACCAGCAGCTTTTGAAAACACACAGCTGCTGGTTCAGCTTGACACAGTGAGTTGAAAGGTAGGATAACCTGACGGGCAGGAGATAAAATCCGTCTCCACTGGATCATTAGCTCTGTGATCTTGGTAAAGTTCCCAGTAACTCTATGCTGACATGCTCTGAGTCAGCACATAGGGGTGCTGGTAGCACTACTGGGGGTCTTTGGATCAACTTTAGTGAATAACAGTTGTCAAACCTAAATATTCATGTATTCAGCTCATGGAATGTTTTTGTTCGATGTATGTGAGAGAGGTTTGCACTTGAAACTGGTTTTTCTTGCAAATATAAATACAGTGTTTAGAAGTAAGACTTAAATACCCAACAAAACAAGAAACAGATGGTTAAGTCCAAAACTATTTGATTTAATACAGGGCAAAGAGTTGACTATGACATCTGTGTCCTGAAAACTTTCAGCAATTAAGTGTGTGCCCCGTTCCATTCCCTCAGTAATATTAAGGTCATATTTCAGTTATGCTTTTAGAATTACCTTTACAGGAGATTTTGCTGTGAAACCTACATGTAATCATGTATTTGTTTAAACTAAGTAAGTACCTAAATTAAAATAGAAGTTGTTTTGTTTTCATGTGCTAGGGTTGTAATAAAATCCATCTGGCTGGAGCCTTCAGGATCTTAATATTCTTAGAGGAGTGAAGCTGCTTCTTACCCTTCCTTCTCTTGGAGTGCCACATGTAGAAATGACCACTGTCTGTGGAGCTCCATTCAGCTGTAGCCCATTCTGATCCTATTACTGTGGCCTTCTCAGGGTTGCTTTTCTTGTCTGAATTCTTGCAGTCACCCCAACAGATCTCATTCTGAATTTGGCCTCTTCCCACTGCCTTCTAACCCGTAAAATAAGGTTTACTTTAGCCAGGCAGGCACATCAGATCTGCTTCTGAAAATCCTCTAAGCTTACTCAGGGACTCTCTGTTCCCAGTTGTGGGGAGCCAGAATTCTGTCTAGTCTTCCATCCTACTGGAGACCATTCACATGGGTCTTCTTACGATACTTAATGTTTTCTCTCTTTTTCTCTCCTAACTGTCTTCTCAAGTACTTTAAACCTAAGCCAGGTCATGGTCTGTCTGTGCCCTCCCCTGCCCCGCCTACCAAATGAAAATAATTGCTGCCCATAGGACTTTAGTTCCTTAATTTAGCACTTACCACAGTGCACTTCATGACTTGCTTCATGTCTTCCCAGCCTCCTTCCAAGGCTCTATGAGGAAGGGAAGAGTATACTCCTTCTACAGAAAGTAGATACTCAATAGATATTAGTTGAATGAATGTTGGTTAACTCTTAAGTAAACAAAAATGTATTCTGCTTTAATCGTTTGCCAGTAAAGGCATGAAAGTGTGTTCACAGGACAGCAAATAAAGTATGTTCTTATATTTATTCATCATGACCTAAACTTTGAATGTTTTCCCTAAAAATATTGCTAAAATGAGAATTTGGGTTCTAAGATGTGTGGGAAGAACCAAATTCCCATTAGAATCTAAGTTGATGATTCTCTTTCCTATTAGACGTTTTTCCTTCCGTCCAGAGCCAGATCCTTATTGTCAAGCTAAGTACACCTTCTGTCCCACTGGCTCACCCTTCCCAGTTATGAAGGGCAATGATGTCGTTGAAGTCTTTCGACTCCAAGCGCCAGTTTGGGAATTTAAATATGGAGACCTCCTAGGACACTTGGTAAGGCTGCATCTTGATCTGCTAACTTTGGTTAATTAAAGGATTTAATTATTAAGTTGATTTGAGCAAGTAATCATTATTCAAAAGGCTACTTTTAAATTACATTTTAAATGATCAATCAAAAATAGCTGGGTTTGGTGGCTCATACCTGTAACCAAAGCACTCAGGAGAGTTCCAGGCCAGCTAAGCTATAGAACAAGACACTGTCTCAGTATATACATATATGATCAGTAACAAATGCACTTGATATAATCCCTTTCATATAAATCCAAACTCAAGTGCTATACCCAGGTCCTGAGAAATAAGAAGAGAGGAGGCCTGGAAGAAAGGGCAAGGTAGGCAGGAATCACTTCCTGGGCCCCAGGCCCTGCTGGGACACTTTCCTTGTTTAGCACATTGCCCTGTGAGATGGGTGGAGCTCCTTCCTGAGACAGGCATGGTGGCATCTCACACGTATTCTAAGCTATAAAAAAATGACCTGTGCACGTAGCACACATTCTGGCTAACTAAGATAAGCTGTTGTTGCCAAAATCAGAGTGAATGAGGGCTTGGAGTTTGAGGGGCCACAGGTGGACACTGGATAGTGACAAGAGGAGCAGCTGAATAGTTTTTCTACTTGGTATGCATTTGTGGTACACCTTGCTTTCTCAAGTTAGGTGACCTGGGCCCATGGTTACTCCACAGATGTTTTCGCACATGCTCTTTCTCTACAGAAAACTATGCATGATGCAGTCGGATTCAGAAGTACATTAACTGGCAGGAACTACACCATGGAATGGTATGAGCTTTTCCAGCTTGGCAACTGTACGTTTCCCCACCTCCGACCTGAACTGAATGCCCCTTTCTGGTGCAATCAAGGAGCTGCCTGCTTTTTTGAAGGAATTGATGATAACCACTGGAAGGAAAATGGGACATTAGCTCTAGTAGCAACCATATCAGGTAAGTATCGTAAATGTGGCAGTATTTGACAATAGCATCAATATACAAATGAAGAAATTACTTTCAGTGAGACATTTGAGTCACGTTCTGCCTCTTAGAGGTCATTTATAGAATGTTCTGAACCCCAACTGGTTCTTATGCAGAGCTCCAGCTGTTGGTTATGAGTAACTTATCTCCTGCCCTGTTTGTCCCATGCTAAAAATGAATGAAATAAAATACTTTCTGTAATTAAATTGGACTTTCTAAATAAAATAGGAATGGTGAATTAATAAAGTACCTGATTAAAGGACCTATTAACTATATGTGGAAGAAATTAGTGGTGATAAATGAAAACATTTTTATATTGAGTAATAATACTATTAGTACTACTATTTACATGGACTTCCTCCGAACCTAGCCCTGAGTGATAGATCTAGATATCTGTCACATCATTTATCATCACAACTCCATGCAGTCAGTACTACTTTCCCCATTGAACATATGGGAAACTGAGGCACAGAGCATTAAAGTTACACAGCCTAGAGGTGGAACTCCACCCCAGCTTTGGTACTTTGCCTCCCAAAGTGTTTATGATGTTATATACTTGAGGATCTTTGAGCAATTTATATATTTTATCTCTGAGATTTTCTGTTCTTTTGAATGTACTGGAAAATTGCCAGCACACTTGGAGTTTTGCACTCACTGCATTACTGGTTAGTGATGAAGGAGGTCAGCAGAACTTTCATCAGTAGCTCATTTGTGACCTTGATCCGGTTTCACTTTACTGGCCTATTGCCTGCTTTGTAGAATACTATCATTGCATTTTAGAAGTAAAGGCTCGCCATACCACTTACATAGTATTATATTATAAATTGCTATTCTCCCCCAAATGGCAACACCTGAAATAAAAGCACCGTTTGTGATAATAATTATTCTGGGAATTCCAGGACTTGAAATGATTAGGCTTTCTACTTATATAGCTTTTTGTAAATAATTTTAAGGTGTGCTAACTCATAATTCTGTTGGGAGGATAAGAAACCCTTTGTCATTTACAAGTAAGTAGGTGAGGCTCAGCCAAGTAACAAGTCTGATCTATCTCTCAAGGTCACAGCTGGATGTAGCAAAACCAAGACTGAGGCTTTTTAAATGCAATCTGGGGAGCTGGCAGTGTGGCTCCACTTGCTAGGTAGAGAGAGCACTTGCCTAGCAAGTGTGGGGCCTTGAGTTCAAACCTCAGCACCACAGAAAAAAAAATAATCTGAAGATCTTTTGACTAATCACACCATCCTACTTTCTAATAGATATGCCCCAAACTATCCCAAGAACACAAAAATCACCTCTTTTAACAATGCTCAGTAAAATAAGTAGCTTCTTTCATTCCAAGCCCATTCTCCACTTCAACCTGCATCATTACCTGAAACTTTTCCCCTGACGTAGTTTATCACATCAACACCTGAGCGCTGTTTTCTATAAAACAGTTGGTAACACGCCAGTACTTAAACCTTTTAACTAGTCCATCTGACCACTTCTGTGACCTTTTCATGTTACAACATAGTGTTTTGAAGTCCTGCAGTGGCTTATCTTGTAAGTTCAGCCCTGGCTTTTTGAAGTTGACCACTAAGAACAGTTGCCCCCAACTCTAAGAAAATAGGCAGTCAGTTTTAATTCCCTAAAATTGGCAATGACATCACTCAGGTTGGAGTAACCAAAGAAAGGTTTGCATACAGTGACAAAATGAAATGTTGGGGCCTACCTCTCTTGGGCATTACAAGAGCCCAGATGAGGGTCATAACCATACAGAGTGGGGTGGTTTTTTAAATGTTTGGAAAGATTCTTCTGATCTGGTACAAAGTAGTATCAAAAGAGAGTGTTAGCCATCCTGGAGACTGGGCGTCAATGAAGTTGGCCTAGACCTTTTCCAGTATGGTTGATTCACTGGAGGAATTTGTGGGGGGGTTTGGAGGTCAACAGCAGCAACCCACAGGTACGGTACAGAGAGAAAAGGAAATTAGCAAAGGGTGGGGATGGTGCTCCTTGTAGCTTTACGACAACCTTCTAGAGCAGCTGCTCTTTAGGCATATGTTCTGTATGCATCTTACGCTTTGTAACAGAAAAGCTCAAGCTTTTACCCTCTTCAGTTTTTCTTACACTATCTTTATCCATTCACATTTTCCTCTTCCACAATTCCTTCCTTGCTTGCCTTTTTTTTCTCTTTTCCTCTGAGAATCCAAGATTTGTTGAGTAGAATAAAGAGCTGCTGCATTTTTATAATCTCACTTTTGACTGCAGCTTAAGTGATTATAGAATTAGAAAGACTTCTCTTTATAAACTTGTATTATCTAATGTTTGTAATTCAGCAAGACCTTGAAGAATGAAATAAAAATTGCCTGAGCTTGAGTGGTTGTTGTGAGATGCAGGTTTGGAAATTGAAAACCTCTCTCTTATTCATGTACAGTATTAATCAGTTCAAAAGAACTAACATGATTGATATTCACGTAAATGATTTTTTGTTGTTGCTTTTTTTTTTTTTAACTAGGAAACACCTTTAACAAGATGGCAAATTGGGTGAAACAGGATAATGAAACAGGGATTTATTATGAGACGTGGACTGTCCAAGCCAGCCCAGGAAAAGGGATGGAGACATGGTTTGAGTCCTATGACTGTTCAAAATTTGTATTAAGGACATATGAGAAGTTGGCTGAACTTGGAGCAGAGTTCAAGAAGATAGAAACTAATTATACAAGAATATTTCTTTACAGTGGAGAACCTACTTATTTGGGAAATGAAACCTCTATTTTTGGGCCAACAGGAAACAAGACTCTTGCTTTAGATATAAAAAAATTTTATTACCCCTTCAAACCACATTTGTCAACTAAAGAATTTCTATGGAGTCTCCTGCAAATCTTTGACTCAGTGATTATGCACAGACAATTCTACTTGTTTTATAATTTTGAATACTGGTTTTTACCTATGAAATTCCCTTTTATTAAAATAACATATGAAGAAATCCCGTTACCTAACAGACACAAAACGCTTCCTGATTTATAAAAACCTTAATTCTATTTCTTTCTCCCACCACCCGCACCTCAGTTTTTCAGGGGGTAATTGTGAATTTTTGGATTTCTTAGCCTTTCTTCCCTTAGTTTCTTGCCTCTAAAATGACTGTTGTAAAGATTGAAGTCATGTATGTTCATCATAGGAAAATCACAGGGAATGCACAGTAACATATCAGGACTGTAATAATTAATCAGAGAACGAAGGGTCACTCTTGATCTTGCCTAATGCACATTATAGGCCGACCTTTCCTGGGTTGTAATCAGCTAGACTTTGAGCTGACAGTGTATGCTTCAGTGGTTCCTCAACTATCTGGGGCATAGAAGTGCCTAGCTGCAGTCATGGCTGGGAGAACAGGTACTTCTGACTCCCACCCTGCTTCCAGTAGCTCTAATGCAGCCAGTGCAGTGGAAGAGGGTGCACCTCCCAGAGAGGACAGGTTTTTGTCAGGGTCCTGCATTTTATGACAAGTGGAACATGTTTTTCCTCTTCATGGAAAACACCAGTAAGATGATGGAGTGGAGATCAGAGAAAACAATCTATTTAATATGTAAATGGACCAATTATTCACTTGTAGCTAATACTTGAGTGCTTCCTAAGAGGTTAGTACATTATCATTGAGCTTTCACAAAGAGCCTAATCAGGTATTGTTTACCTGATCCAAATGAGTAAATTGGGGCTTAGCAAGGTTAAGTGACCTTTCCACAGCTACCCAGCTAGTAGTAATGGACTCAGATTTTTATCTCAGGTTCTGCTGACTCAATCGGATGCACAGTATGTTTTTTGGAGCCACTGAAATTGTGGTCCTTGGACCAGTGCCTGTCTGCTAAATATTACCTATCTACAAGAAATACAGATATTGATAGGAAGCATTTAGAACTTTTAAAGCATTTTGTTGAGTAATGTGTTTCTGTTGAATCTAATAAATACTGGGGCTTGTATTTTGTCTTTATTTCATTTGTCTAACAATTCATTTTTATTCTGTTTTTCAAAAGTGTAGGCCCCACAACATCCTAAAATAAAAACCAAGTGACACGGATAGCTTGAGCACTGCAATACACCATTCTGCCGCCTGCACAGGGGTAAAGTCATCCTGAAGTACATGAAGAACTTTCTACCTACCGCTGCCTCCTGCTCAGCTCATCTGCTTACATTAATGGTGCCTAAGCCATTGTTAATGGTGCCTCTAACCTACTGTCTTAGAGTATGTCACAAGACAACTGGGTCTTTACATTAGCACCACCTAGTGGCTAAACTTGCACAACATGAACTTCTAACTCTGGGAAGTTACTCTGGAGTTCTAGAATGCATTGAAGTGACAAGCCAAGTTTCTTGTACTAAGTTTGTGTCAACTGCAAATCACAGAGCTTGGCTCCATACTAAAGATAAGTGAGGACATCTGTACATGGCAGTTGGCTTTTAAAACAAGATTCTAATAGAATTTAAAAGCATTCAAGATTTTTCATTGTTCTTAAAATATCAAATGAAATTCTGTGAAAGTATTATATAGCTTCAGGTGGCTGCAGCATTTACAGACCTGTCAAGCTCAGAAGATGAAGTAGAAGTTGGAAGCAGGTGTCACTCAAGTGGTAGAACACCTGCCTAGCAAGTGCAAGACCCTGAGTACAAACCCTAGCACTGCAAAGGGAAAGAGATGATTCAAGAACATGCTTTCCAAGGGAGTTGGGAAACAAGCATGGGCAGGAATCTGCTAATTAAATTTTGCTGCTCTTAGTGTAACTTATTAATGTATAAATTTTCCTCTAAGAGAACTGTTATTGTGGAGTTTGAATATTAGGGCTTTAGAATAAATACATCCTCACCAGGCACCGTGGCTCGTGCCTGTAATCCTAGCTACCTGGGAGGGTGAAATTGAGGATCACAGTTCAAGGCCAGCCCTGGCAAATAGCTTGAGACCCCCCCCCCCCCATCTCCAAAATAACCAGAGCAAAAAGTGCTCGGGACATGGAAGTGTGGCTCAAGTGGCAGAGTGCCTGCCTCGCAAGTACGAACCCGAGTTCAAACTCCAGTTCCACAAACAAACCAGTTAGAGACCTCTCTCGATAAACTAGGCATGCCTATGGTCCCACAGAGTCAGGATTAAAGCAAAAAAGAAAAAAAAAAAATAGCTGGAGACAGGGACTCTTCAAGTGGCAAGAATACTTGCCTAGTAAGTGTAAAGCCCTGATTTCAAGCCCCAGTACTGCCAAAAAAAAAAACCAAAACAGAGAATTTTATTTCTGAAGTGTTTTATGTCTTTATTCTGAATGCAGAAAAAACCTATTCCTTATTTTTAATTTAACCATTTTCTGTATAAAAATATGAATTTCCTGGTAAATTTCATAGGCATCAGAGCTTATTTTAACAGATCCCATGTGCTTAATCTTATATCTTCAAAAAAGCAGCCTACCATAGCATTTAAACATATCTATCAAAAACTACAATCATAAATTTGGTTTTTTTGTTGCTTGTTTTGGTGGGATTGGGGTATGAACTCACAATTGCACAGCAGGTACTCTACAGCTTGAGCCACGCCTCCAGTCCATTTTGCTCTGGATATTTTGGAGATTGAGTATTGTAAACTATTTACCCAGGCTGGCCTCAAACCGTGATCCTCCTGATCTATCTCCCAAGTAGCTAGAATCCTACTAGCTAGGCATGAGCCACCAGCACCCAGTGTACGTTTAACTAGTTTTAAAGTTAAATACATACATATGTTTAGGTAGTTTTTAAAAAGTACAATACAACAACATTAGTAACTATGTTTATTCTCAAATTAATAAAAGCATTTTACATATACTTTACAGTATAAACAAGTGCTATGCATTTTGCTTATAAAGTGACTTAAAGTATTTCAAGCATTATATAATTCAATTTGTACAAAATAAATTTTCAAATAAAGCTTTGGTTAGTAGAACTGATTATGTACTGTCAAATCCATTTCCAAAGTTGTTCAAAAAAAGAAAAAAACTTCATCCACTAGGACAAGTATTTCTTATATAATCAAGGCTTTTTACTATTTATAAAGAGGGTAACTATTACAATAACTGCTTTTACAGCTTTTTTCGCATTCATATGCAGCTGCAAGGTAGAACATCAATTTTGAAAAGCCCAAATAACGTAGAAAACCACTTTTTATTTTTAGGAGGGTCATCTGTTTTAAGACTTTAGCTTCCACAACTACCAAGATACTTTCTAAAAGTCACACTACTTAAGAGCCATTTCAGGCATATTCCACTGGGAGTAAGTCACTTCTAATTTCCCTTAGGAAAGTATTATCTACTAGCACTAAGTGCCCAGAATCAAATTTTATATAATGTCTAAAAAAAACCCCAAAACACTAAATATAGCCCAAAACTTAGTAGTTTGTACAGTCTCTACACAATGAATGCATGGATTTATTTTTATTCATATGAAAGTAATATAAAAATGCTACCTAACTTAATATAAAATATCAGTTTTAACCAAATTAACAATCACAAAACTGCAGATATTTTTCTATTAAAATTTTCCAGTTCACCGAGCAATACTCAAATATGATTATGAACTTCAATATATCCTCTTTTAAATTGACTGTTTATGCTGTACTATACAATAATGCTGTTTTTAAAATATTTTTAAAATTCTACTTACATAACTATGTAATTCCAAGTAGAAAAAATGAGCCATCACTAAAATTCACTAGAGACTAATATTCTTTCATTAATCAATTTATAAACAAAATTTTAAAGTTCTACCTTTATTTCAACTTGCCTTTTTTAAGTAGATAAGATTTTCATTTCAATTGTTGTGTAATACCTAAAAACTAGTTTAAACAAAGATAAAACGAAAGAGAACTGGTAAAGCATTCCTTACTTTACATATGATGCCTCAAGCGCCACATAGTAACATATCACAGAAAAGAACTTACATGGTTAAGCAGATTACAGGGGAAACCTAAAAGTTTATACAAAGCTAAATACTGCCTCCCTTGTATTCCATTTTCTTTTAATTTGATCTTGGCTCTGTGTATCATCCTTCTATAAAAACCACTGTGTGACATCAGTTTTTTAAGTGTTCCAATTACTTATGTATCTTTATTTTTTTTAATTAGCTTCCTAACATTTGAAAACATTCAACCAATCTTTTTTCAATAGATACAATATATCCTACATTTTTCTCACAAAGTGCTCACTTTCCTGAGCTATATTAAACACCTTATAACAGGTGTATTTATAACTGAAGACTCTAAAATGTCAAGTTTACATTTTTTAAAAAAATGCATAGAGAACATTTCAGAAAACCTATTAGTACTTCCTGAATATTATAATACATAGGTTTTGTTTCCTTCAGACTATGAACTGTTTAATCTTTATAACTGGTTATTACTTCAAAATATCAAAAACCATTTTTTCTTTTAATTTTTGGAGATTTGATTAGGCTAAAGAAACAAATGGAGTTTCCCGACCAAAACTGATTCGTTAGGTCTTCCAACAAATATCCTTATATAACTTACTGAAGATAGCAAATTTCTGTGCTACAAAATAGTATTCTTATATCAACTACAGCAAATAAACTTTTATTGTAATACATTTGCTTGAAGTTAAGGTGCTATTCATCATGCCCTACACCATGCTGTCCTTACCAAGTGGGCATCATATCTGGAAACCATACCCTACCAAGATGCTTGGACACCTCCCAGTGAATCTGCTCCAAGCTATACTTTTGGTCAGGAATTAGTACTTCTTCCATAATGGATAACTGAGATAGGCGCCCACCACACATCTTCACAAACTCAACAAAGGCACTACATGAGACTTCACATTCCCCGAGTCCAATAGCTGACAAGTTTTTGCAACGTTCTGCAATGCGAATTAACTCTTCATCAAGGGGCCGTAATCCATTAGCACACACTACTAGTTCAACTAGTCTAGGGCATGTCATTCCCACTCGGCCAAGTACATCTTTGCTTACTGATCTCCCGAAGTAAAGATGAGTGGCAGGTATTTCGTAACGGAAGAATGGGTCAAATTCCTCTTCATACAAAAAAAAATACATCACTAAGTTCACTTTGGGTGAATGTTTGATGAAAGCATCCCAGCTGCTCTTCTGAATACTATGGAAGTGCGTCTGTCCAGGATTCTCGCTGACTACATCAATGCGCAAATGTTCTAATCGCACGTGTTTTTCAGAAGACAGAGCAAGTAGCAACTCATCACTTAATAAGTGATAGTTCAGGGCCAGTTCTCGTAAGCCGTGACATTGATCAGCCACACAAAGGATACCTTTGAAAAAAAACAAAATCTAATTACTTCGCAAATTCACCTGTTCAAAATTTAATCAAGTCCATGTCCCACAACTTCGCCGTATTTCCTTTCCCACATAACTATAAAATTTAGTTGTAATGTTCAACTGGCAGAAGACGAGTCATAAACATTTAAAACCTATTACTAATTTTGTCTACAAGAAAATGAAACCAATTGTAAATCCTAATGATGCTCATTTATCAACTCAGAAAAACCATTTATTAAAAACTGTTATTTAAAAAAAACACGCCATGACTAAATAAGACTTATCCTAGTAATGCATGTATGTGCGTGCCATATTTTTGTTTGTTGAGGAGGCACGGTTTTACCATGTATCCTAGGCGGGCCTCAAACTCACAATCTTCTGGCCTCTACATCTCAAGTGCTGGGATCACAGGCATGTATGTACCACCATGCCCAGCTTTTGTTTTAAAAATTGCATTGCTAACACTAAATTCACAGTTTAAGAAAAATTAAAATGCTTACTACAACAGAGACCATATGTAAACCATATATCACATAAAACTATGCTCTATTAATTAAACATCTACAAAGTAAAAAAGTTCAAATGATCAGCTTAATTGCTAGTAATATATAATAAACTTAACAAATCTAAGAAAAAATATGAAAATAGCACTAGATAAATGAATCAAGGAAAACCACCCAATTCACATTAATGAAAATATAAACTATGAATTCTGAGCTCTTAACACACCCACAAAGTAGTCCCTTAAAAAGATCCAGACTTAGGGCACCATGCTTTGTCCCAAACTATTACCTCAGCAATACATGACTTTACTTAAGGTCAATATTTGATCTCCAAAATAGCTTAATATATGAATTTCACCTTAAAGTGGCATTCTATACTACCTAATAACCCAATCTATGTCTTATGTTTAAATACAGGGGGATAGAAAAATAAAACATACATATTTCCCATATACTATTTATTTCACAAGTATGATATGCCAGGTACTAAATATGTTATCCTACAAATACTCAAATAAAATCTGGAAAACTAGCTTTTGAAGTTGAGGCAGCTAGCTAAGCAAAGCTGGATTATGAACACAGGGTGTGTGAGTCTTTTAAGTTCAAGCATTGCTTAAAAAGTGACAAGACAGAGGCCATCAATAAACCTAAGCTTTATAGCAGTGGAAGGAGAAGATAGGCAATATAATCAGAGAAAAAATAAGCAATCACCAGAATGAGAGTCACCAGAAGAGGGAACAAGGGACCTCTGTGCCTAACCATTGAGCCACTGCAAATTTGTTTTCCACAGGGGTGTGTGCTTTGAAATATATCCTTACCATCCAGAGATAACCTGAGAACATTTCTGTTCTTTGTAATATCAAAAGGCCTGATACAAAGACCAGGGATGTAGCTCAGTGATAAGAGTGTTTGCCTAGTATGCCCAAGACCCTGGGTTCAATTTCAAACACTGATCAAAAACAAGGGCTTGCTATAAAGAGAAAACAAACAGAAAATTGCAAAGATGCAAGTAAGAGACACTCTGAAATATCACTCAGTAACTAGTAAAGCACTTATCACAGGCATAATTCTAACTATGCCCCCCTTCCAGATTATCATGTCCATAATTACATTATGCTTATGACACAGCAGGCCTTATAAAGAAATTATCTAGGTAGTCCTAATCTAATCACATGAGCTCTTTTTAAAAGCAGTTTTCTCCAGCTATTTGCAGAAAAGACAGAGATTCAAAGCTCAAAGGCGATCTGACGTTATATTACTGGCTTTAAAATATGCAAGCAGTCCCTAAGAGCAGAGACAAAGATCTAAGCAGCCTCTTGAGGACAGTCAGTAAGGAAATGAGATGTGAGTCCTACAACCTCAAAGAATTTAGTCAACAATTTAAAGCCTCAAGATAAAAGCCCCACCTGCCAGACACTCCTTTTGGCCTTTTAAACCTTGAGCATAAGTCAGTTGCCTATAGTTCTGCTCTGCAGAACTGTGGAATTAATAAAAAGGCGTTGGTATAAGCTGCTATGTGTATAGTTATCAGCTACAAAGCAACAGAAAACCAGTTAAGTAGTTACAGGTATTGAAGTAAGTAACATTAAGGCTAGAGGTGTTGCTCAGTGTAGAGGCCTCATGTCTAGCATGTGTCAGACCATGGGGTCAAGCCCCAGCAGCTCAGAAAAAACAAACAAGCAAAAAACCAAGATAAGGATAAAATACTTAACATAGACACAAAGATAAGTCTGGTGAACTATTTCAACTGAATAATAAAAGGACAATTCAATTAAAAAAATAGGCAAAGGATCTGAATGGACATTTCTCCAAAGATACATAATTGGCCAATTAAGCATGTATCAACAGTCATCAAGAAAATGAGAATCAGAGTGTGGTTCAAGTGGCAGAGCACCTGCCTAGCAAGTGTGAGGCCCTGAGTTCAAACTCCAGTACCGCCAAAAAGAAAATGAAAAATCAAAACCTCAAAATACTACTTAACACCCACTAGGCTGGCTATAATTTAAAAAATAAAAAACAAGTATTAGTAAGGATGTGGAAAAGAAATGTAAAATGGTGCAGCTGCTTTGGAAAACAATCAGATAGCTCCTCGAACGGCTAAAGAATTATATCCAGTTCCATTATTAGCTACATACCCAAGAGAAATTAAACAGTATGTCCACACAAGAACTAGTAAATGAAGGTTCATAGAAGCACTGAACACTAGAGTCAAAGGATGAAAAAAAAAAAACCCCAATCCACCAGGTGATCAACAGATAAATGTGATATAGCCAAACAATGGAACATCACTCAGCAATAAAAAAAGATGAAGTTCCAGTTCATGATACAACATAGGTAAACCTTGAGAATAGACTAAATGAAAGATGCCAGAAACAAAGGACCACATATAGTATGATTCCATTTACATGAAATATCCAGAATAGGCCAATCTACAGAAAATGAAGTAGTGATTTCCTGGGATTGCTTGAGATGGAGGCTTTAGGGAGTGACAGCTATGGTGTTATGTGGTTTCTGTTGGAATAAAGAAAATGCTCTAAAATTCAGAGATGATAAGGGATACACTATTCAGTCAATGTACTAAAAGCCAAAAAATTATAGACTTTAAATGAAAATTGTATGGTATATAAATTATTTTCAATAAAGCAATTATGAGGATGGCATATTATTGCTGGCACAAATTTATGCAATTTATTTGGGGAAAAACTAAAGATTCGAACCTTTTGGACTTTCATTAAGAATTTTCGATAAGAAAGAAACTCACAGAAGCAAAGTTATATATGCATGTGCCAAAAATGATTAATTTATTTTTATTTTTATTTTTTTATTATTCATATGTGCATACAATACTTGGGTCATTTCCCCCCCCTGCCCCCACCCCCTCCCTTACCACCCACTCCACCCCCTCCCGCTCCCCCCCCTCAATACCCGGCAGAAACTATTTTGCCCTTATCTCTAATTTTGTTGAAGAGAGAGTATAAGCAATAATAGGAAGGAACAAGGGCTTTTGCTGGTTGAGATAAGGATAGCTATACAGGGAGTTGACTCACATTGACTTCCTGTGCATGTGTGTTACCTTCTAGGTTAATTCTTTTTGGTCTAACCTTTTCTCTAGTTCCTGGTCCCCTTCTCCTGTTGGCCTCAGGTGCTTTTAAGGTATCTGCTTTAGTTTCTCTGCATTGAGGACAACAAATGCTAGCTAATTTTTTAGGTGCCAAAAATAATTATTTTTAAAATCACAGAAAAAAAGAAAAAATAAACGAGTGTCCAACCTTAAAAGAACTATAATGCAAATGTTGGTGTATCAAAAAAAAAGTAGAATTCTAAGTAACTAAATGTTCATTAGTTTGCCCCATAATTAATGAGTCTTATATCTTAAGCACAGGTGCCGGCACAGTAAAGCCACAAAAGGAACATGTCACCCTTCTATAGTATAAAGGAGGCAGCAAAGAATTACACAAAGATGTACTCTGGGAGCTCATATGAGAATCAGAAACAATTTTCCATGCAAATACAGTGAGACCTAAACAATTAGGATGAAGGTACTACAAAGGAGAATGGAGAAGGAAACAGTGTTTCATATCTGAACACACAGACATGGGGGGGGAAGCATTCCAAAAACTGAAAAAGCACAAAACACAGCATATAAGAGAGTATCAAAGGATAAAGCCAAGTAGATAGGTAAGGGCCAAATCACACCAGACCTAAAACCTGGATAAATAGTTCAGATTTTATATAAAGCATAGCTATAGCATGGTAGCAGGAAAATAGATAAGAGGGTACTGTGCAAAGATTACAATGAAGATGGAGAAAGGTAGAGAGTTAAGGCATAGTTTGTGATAAGAGTTGCCAGACTTCAGTGACTGAAGGGATATACGGAGATCAAGGATGTCTGTGAGATCCTGACAACTACAGGGATGGTGCCATTTTCTGACAAAGTAGCAAAAAGGTAAGAGCAAGAGATCTGGTAAGGAGAAGAGAAGTTCTTTAGACTGTACCACTGAAACTTGCTAGAGCACTAGGCTACCAGCAGTTTCACACATAATTCTAGACCTCCAGAGACAATGCAAATAGAAGGTATTAGTATATGGAAAATAACTGAAGCCACACAAAATGACAACATCACCTAGTTTACAGAGCACAACCAAAAAGTAGCCAGTACAGACAGAATACCATGAAACACCAAAATTTAAGGAGTAACAGATAAGACTAGCAGCAGAAACAGTAGGAACAGAGGTGAAACAGGAAAATCACATGTATGATAGGTCCAGTTACAGATAACAACTATATGAAAATGGAAAAGTCTGATAAAAATGTTCATTGCAATGTAGAATAGAAAGCAGCCAGTAATTTCAACTTAGAGAAACAAACTCACTAAATATGTGAAGTATAAAACATATGCAAATATGTTAAAATAATAAATTATAATCATCTGAGGTCATACATTTTAATTTAAAAGTATTATAAGTCATCTTTCCTTTCTTACTGAACAAGTCCAAAAGCCATTAGGTGGGACCAAGCCAATTTATACAATACTCTCAGAATTGATACACATATTTAATAAAAATAAAATGGGATATACCAGGACAGAAAATTATGAATTTACAGTTTCTCTGAGAAATCAGAGACCAAAAGCTATAGCTCTCATATAGTGTGGTAAAGGTCTATTATATTCAGAGTGCTATGGAAACAGACAGGTGGGATCCAAATCAGTGACAAAGAAGGGAGTTATGATACATAACATTTGAACTACATTTTGGGTCAACCAGATGAAAAATTTTAAGAAGTTTTTAAAGTATATCAGAGGCTATACACACAAAGTAAAAACAGAACTACAGTTCCATAGAGTTCAAGTAAAAGGTTCATGTGAGTAAGCAGCAAATAAGGCTAAACAGATAGGTGGAGGTCAAAATACAAAGGACCTCGTACACTGTGACTATGATGTATGGACTTTATTCTCATAGCAGACCCATACAAAAATGTGATCAAGGTTACAGGAAGTAGCTGCCAAAGCCAATACTCTCAATGATAAAGTAGAGGTGGCAAAGACAACCAGGAAAATACAACAGTAGACCTAGCCATTTCCATCATCAACACTTCCCTTGTGGGAGATTTGGGAGAATAAGGAAGTAATCTCTATCCAAGAAGGAACCATTTCTTTGGCGAAACACCAGGTTTTAAAAGCCTGCCAAACAACATAGTTAAGATTGGGAGGGATCTCAACAGTGGGAGGACAGGAAGGAAGCAGCAGAAGACAGTATGAAAATCATGTTTACATTTAACTTTCAATACAAACCACCTGGAATTTAAATAATCTCAAACTGAATAATGTAAAAATGCTTAAAAAATTCTATGAAAGGGAAGTTGGAAAGAGCTCTTATAAAGCTATTCCCCAAATTCAACTTAGGAAAAAGCATTATCTTATAAAACCTAAGGGAAATGCTTAGGTTTTCTACTTAGCCTCTACTTCGTGAGGCTGCTCAGACTCAAAACCCACCTTGTTAGATCAAATAGTTAAGAGAAAATCCTTTACTTCAAGAGGCAAAATGTCAGGCAAACCTCATATTCTTCTTTCCTCTTAATTTATTCACTTTCTAGAGATACATAATTTGCCAAATAAGATGATTAGGAAATAAGTTGAAAGTCAGTGTCTAGGCTAGTAACACTACAGATCTTATACTACTGTACTATGACATTAAAAGTATTTTTAAGCAAAAGAAATGGTCCTAACTAACCCAAGTACAAATGGGTTAACAGAACTATTAAAACTACCAAACACATTTTTTTCTTTACTTGATGAACAAATCAATTACTAAAATGTACCTGGCAAAAGACATGACATACCTGCTGGGGAGACATGAGGACAGCTGCTCATTTTTAGCAGCTTGAGTGTATCACTGTTGTTGGCCACTAGTACTTTGAGGGATGGATCATCTACTGGGGTATCATCTATCTTCAGCGAGGACAAGGATTTGGAGTTTACAAACACAACTGTCAGTGCAGAGATAAAGTGAGACTGAAAAGCAAAAACATTAACACATTGTTTCAAGGGATTCGTATCTGTATGGTTCATCTGAATCCTAATGATCAACTCCAAATTGTTAAAGAATAGCACCCCTGCACTGTTACTGGAAACAGGTAAAAGGGTTGACAAAATGCCATCTTTGAGAGTCTTTTTATTTGACAGAAAAAAATTAATTTCAAGCACTGGCTAATAAAAAGAGGAATCTTGGGACCCAGAATGAGAATCTCTCTCAGATATGTCAGCATATCTGGAAACCCTACTCCAGTGTTTCGTACCACTACACCATGTAATAATGACCATTTAAATAGCAGTAACTACTGGCACAATCATTACAAATTAGTTATAGTTTATCAACTTAAAAGCTCTATGACTCATGTGGAGCATGAAAGTTCATTCAAAATAAATTTTAAAACAACAAAAATCATACTTATATAAAATTCCAAATTTAAGACTCCTTCAAAACATATTAGAACTGGCAGAGTGGCTCAAGTGGTAAGAGCATCTGCCTAGCAAGTATGAGGCCCTGAGTTCAAGTCCCAGGGCCAACAACAAAAACACATTAAATATTTTCAAGTCTTCTACTGATTATATTTAGTCCACAAATATTCCAATGAACTTCCTTCAATTTATTATATATATGCAAGTTATCTACTGAACAAATATTCTGACTGAAAGGCACCACTGTAGGGAAATAGGACTTAAAGCATGTTCAAAAGTATATGACACTAAAAGAGCTAGAGCTAATGGACAAAAAATTTAGGGACAGAAAGAAAGGCTAGTATACACTCCAGTACATGTCTTTACATAACCAAACTTATCCTCCACCTAATTTTAGAAATTCTCTACAGGAGAGACAAAGAATGAAGGCAGGCAAACAGACAAGAAAGTATAAGAAAATAGTACCTTCTTGTCACATTCCCTCATTTACTACTTTTCCCCTACTGTGTCTAAATAAGTGATTAACTACTGAAATTTTGATTAAATAACTGAAGTGTTAATATCTAATATTTTCATATCAAAATTGACTCTATCTTGTACACTCACATTTCCTCATTAATATTCTCATGACTACATCACTGACTTTATCCCCTACTGCCCCAATTTAGCTGTGGTCAAATACACTTCTTCTATGTTCTCTTCCATTCTCTCAGAATATACAGGATAGAGAAGTACCCTTTCAATCTCTTCCATAAAAGCCCCAGAAGGAAAAAGACAACAGTATAAACATCTTAGGTTCATCTAATAACAGAAAGCAGTCTTAGTTACAGCAACAGTTTAGTACTACATGTATACACAATAACATCAAATAAGAAAAAAAAAGGAAATTATATTCAATATGCCTATGAATGCATTTCACAGTACAGCATATATATGAATATACAGATTTTTTTTTTAAGCTATGACAGGTATCAATTCAGAAAATTTCCCATATAAAGCTTGAAGGTGGTCATACTATATTGTGTACCTCAGAGTTTTTTATAGCAAGCTTGTTCAGCCATTTTAATCAAAATCATCTGGACTATTTGACGGAAGGAGACCTGGAATCACTCCAAATTTCAAACAGGAATAGGAATCTAAAACTTATGCACAGGTAAGTCTGAGAACCATAGTAATTTAACTCATGTACTTAGAATCTTAAAATGTTAAAACAGATTCTTTTGTCCATTCAGTTCAGAAGGAACATTTATCTGAAAATAAACCTTTTAAAAACTCTATTAAAGACTTTGAAATTAACTGGTGATACATTTGGTATTGTCATTCAATTTAAACAACCACCTGGATTACAATACACAATTTAGTAATATTCCTTCATGAATCACTCTAGTGAATTAAATTGCTAGGTGTGTTTTTTTTCTTTTTTCAGTTTGTTTTTATTTCTTAAATAAACTTTCTATTGGGATATATTCATTATACAGGGGGGGGGATTCAAAGTGACAATTCCAATTAGACTTACAGTGTACGTTATTTACATTGCCCCTACTGTCTCTCCCCTCTTAACTCCCTCCCCACTACCAGGTGTTTTTTAAAGTATCCATATTTTAGCTTGAGGTTACTCTGAAAAAAATTTCAAATTATTACTGGCTGGGCTGGGCAGTAGAGATCACTAGCTTAGTACATGCAAAGCCCTGGGTTCAATAATCCTGATCACACACACAGACTCATACACACATAGATACTAATTTACTAAATATTAGCTGACATAACTCAGGGGCCTTTATCAGTTTCCTTTCTACAAATGCAGCCTTCTTTTTTATTTTAAGAGAATAATTGTGAGAGATTATATTCAATTATGTACTAGATTGTGTTAGAATATACATACAAACATTAACTCCACAAAAAACTCCTGTGCATTCTTTAAAATCTTTAAGCTAATCCAAGCCATACTAACTTTGCTTAAAAATAAATCCTTACAGGACAGTCACCAGAAGAGTTTATTTTAAAAGTACTATTAACATAAATAGTAACTGGTTTTCCACTACATATGGTACTTTTCTTATACCCTCATTCTCAATACAAGAGATGTTTAGGCTTTCACTGGATTTCTCAGTAACAGCTAATTAATACCAAACGAAAAGATACCTTTGGTAAATCCATAAAGCTTGGCCGAGCAGTTGAAATAAGTCCAAGTGTTTTTAAAGAGCAATTCACAAGTTGCGATAATATATCACAAGCTGCTTCTGCTGATTCTTTGCTGCTGTCCACCTTAGAAAAGAAAACACCTTTTACCTATGTACATACTTACAATTCTCTATGTATATCTTTACTGTATAGACACAGAAACATAGTCCACAATATTACTGAAAGAACATTTATTCTTTCAATCTACTTTTCTCTACAACTTCAGCTTTACTCTAAGTCCTTCTGAGAAACTGTAAGTGCAACTGTCAAAACAGCTTTCGTTGTAAGATATATATTTAATGTTGAAGGATTTATTCTAAACTGACTGCATAAATTAAGGGAATAAACCAATTTAGTCTTTGAAAAATAACTATGTATTTGGTAGAACAATTAATACATGTAAATACAATGTAAATGATAAACATTTCAAGGCATCAGGAATTGACTTTTTACTCAGAATGTTCACATTAACCATAACCTGGAATTTGTTACATTTTTTAATGGAAAAGATGAATATAAAGTAAAATAGGGGTGTCCAGATAATCAAGCATGAAAGTTTATACCAAAAAAAAAAGGTAGCTGCTCTCACACATTCCTCTGACTAGACATTTCCCGAGGAAAGGGTAATATAGCAAAACAAAGAAAAAAAACCCCCAAACCTTTAAAGGAAAGGTTTTTTAAAGTTAGCTGTTCCTGGGCTAAAAGGCATCTCGAAACAGAATAGTTAAGAGCTGGCATAAAGCAAATGTACTAATTTGTATAATTTCATAGCTATTCATATTGTTCTTTTGGTTAGGTTCTTTACACCAGTGGTTCTCAAGATGTGATCCCTGGACCAGCAGCATCAAAATCACTGAGAACTTACAGTCTTTAAGTCTTACAGTCATCTTAGCTTACAGTCATCAAGTCTTAAATATTACCAGGACAGCCCATAAAGAATACTGTGATGTGCCTGTTTTTTAACATGTAAATCAGAAATTATACCCCTAATAAGTATGTTAAATTTACAGTACAAATGGCTTTATTAGGGTTATACAAGTTAGATACACCTGAAATGTGTCATGTGGTTGTAAAGGAATGTAACTGACCCAGCCCAACATGGTATATGGAAATATCTTTAATATCTGCCAGATAAGTGTATCCTATTCTTTTTTTTATAGCATTTGCTATTAGAACATTCTTAGACAAGTAAAAGATGACTAAAACCAACAGAAAGGCAATTCAGCTTTCTTTTCTGAAAGCAAAAGGATGAGGAGTTCTGAGATCTGAGTTTGATTTCTCCTACCATTTCACGACCCTTGCCCCAAGTTAAGGTCGCCAGATAACATATAAAACATTCAATTTGAATTTCAACAACAAATAATTTTTAATACTAACTATATCTGACACACTGCAAAGGGTGTAACCATATTAAAAACTATAAATTATCTGAAACTCAATTTTAGCTAGGCATCTTTTTTTTGAGATGCTGGCTTCAATGGACACCTTATTTTTTTTTAAATATATATATAATTGGCAATTCTATCCCTAGTGACCTAAGTGCTTTTGTGCATTTTTCTAGGAAGAAGGCCACAATCTATTCCATCATTCCCATTACAAAGTCTCTTCTTCTTGGATACGTGTGAGAGAATAAGCATACAATCTCCACCTACAGGAAATGGCACTCTTGGAAGGAAGATGAGCATTGAGGATATGGTATAAAGCTTAGGTTAAGAAACACTGCTTCATCAAGGTTTAACCGGCCCATTTAACTGATACATATAGATAAATGAGTCATTCTTATGTTGTCACTTTTGTTTTGGGGATTTTTTTGTCTATTTTATTTTGAGACAGGGTCTCATTATGTAGCTCAGCTTGTCCTCAAACTCTCAATCCTCCTGCCTTGGCCTTCTAAGTGCTGAGATTCTTAACACCACATCTGAAGCACTGTGACTTTTCAACAATGATTGTTAAGTTGTTTGCTTAAAAAAAAAAAAAAATCCAAAAATATGGTATTTAGGGAATCAGTAAAACATGCTCATATTTCATTATTCATTTCTAAAACACAATGTGACTCTGATTTCTTAAAGTATCTCAACTCCCTCCCACCCCAATTTCACTTAATGAATCACTGCATTATTTCCTTCTCGTCCCTTTCAGCAAAGAGCAGCACAGCTCTTTTCCATTTCTCTCTAAGATATATTCAACTAAACCTTTAAACAGTTTCCATGCCATTTTAGATAAGCAGCTCATATAAATGCCACTAAAAATGCTTTGTTTTTTAAAAGAGGGATTTAAAGTATTACCTTGAAGCTGACATACTGTAGATGGTTTGAATGTCTTTTAATAATCTGTTTAATCAGCTCTGGATGTGTAGCTTTCAAATAAGATGTAGCTGGTTGATTCAGTTCAAATTCAAAACACCTCCACAAGTCAGGCATGTGAAATACCTGATTCCAGCTACGGCAAACTTGTGAAGCATGAGCCCGGTCAAGAAGTGGTAAATACTTAAATACGTGGAGAATAATGTCCTGAAGGAGATTACCCCAATCACAAGTCAGAGAATGCTCATTTGTAGTCCTCGGTTTCTTTGCTTTCTCTGTAGTACCTTCTTCAGATGAACTATGGTCACTATCTCTTCCTCCTCGTTTCATCCTATTTAGAAAAACAAATCATTTTTTTATTCTACTTAATTTATTAGTAGAAATAAACCCCAAATTTATTTTTCTATAATTGAGATGTTTTTGTTTTTTTGGCAATACTGGGGTTTGAACTTGGCCTTGCACAGACATTAAGTAGGCAACCTATCTTCCATACTGAATACTCTGTGGAATGTGCTACAGACAGACATTTTCAACCTCTGCTTAATGAAAGGAAACCTGAGCTGGGATTGTAGTCCATTGGTAAAGCACTTGCCCAACGTGCTCCAGGTCCTGGATTTGATCACCAGCACCCGGAAGTTAGGTAAACCCAACCCTTCTATGCATTATTTGCCTGGCGTGGGTTTCTTCTTCCAACACATCGCTATTCTATTATGTCTTCCCCATCGTGTTTCTGAAAGACAACTACTTGTGTATTCTTACTACATTCATTACGTGTTTCTTTGAAAAATAGTCATTACGTGGAAAACTGTATTATTGGCTCTGGAACCAAGCTCCCTGTATCTGAATCCTGGCTCAACTTCTCACTGGCTACGTTGCTTTGAGCAAATTACAAAACTGTCCTGTCCCTCAGTTCATAAAATGAGCATACTAAGATCTAGGATTCTTGTAAGAAATGAAAGGTTAGAACTTTTGAAAGGAGAGAAATGATTCTAATCTAGAAAAAGCAGTCCTGAATTAAAGACATTAAAGCATGCAACACAGTAAAACAGGTTGCCAACCAGAAGGTGAAAAATGGTATTTTTAAAACTTTTTTTGGTTTTGGCATGCTGGGGTTTGAACTCAGGGCTTAATGCTTTCTAGGCAGGTTCTCTAACCACTTGAGCCACTCCGCCAGCCCAAAACTTTTATTTTAAAACAAAGTGGATGGAGCCAATCTTGTGTATGAGAAATACACTGGAAGGAGAATATATTAACTAACAATGGGTGGTGGGATTACAGGTAGGGTGTGGTTTTTTGTTTTTTTGCCAATATGCTTTTGTGTGTGTGTGTGTGTGTGTGTGTGTCCCTGGGTGGGTACAAATCTTTCTACATTTTACACATTTCTTTTAATGTCTACTTGCTACAATATAATTAGATATAAAAGGTCTTGTTTTGATCTGTTAATGGATTAGTGAACTCTAACTGCATACTGCTCACTGGTACTCCTCTTTAGGGCCTATAATACTTTTGTTTCTAGAAAGTTCTTACAAGGTAGTTTGAACATAGACTTCAAGTCACAGCAATTCAAAAGGACAAAGCTCTGGCAAATCAGCATGTGAGAAATTCTAATTCCTGTGAGGGATGAAGGATATGCATACACAGGACTGTAAACCAGGTCTATCTCTGCAAACTTTCTCTGACTAATATCTACCAAAAGGTGCCAATGAGAATTGAGGGCTGGAGAGTAAAAACAGTGGCAGAAGCCATAAGCCTTCATGCCATGATGCTCAGTCCAGGAGGTCTTAGTGTATGTACAAAAACTGCCTGTTTCTCTTTGCCCCTATTTTTAACTATGTGAATAAAGTGAAGTAAATGATGTACACCCTACTGAGAAGGGGGAAGAGGAAAGAAGACAGAATGACAGAGGTGACAGAAGGGAAAAATGAAACTTAACATGTAAATTTAAGAATACATTAAGTGTGTTCATAGAAAATACAGAATAATCTACAGTGTCATCTTTTAACATAAAAATTCTTCTAACATTAATGTCCTACTGCAGATTGAGAAAAAAAACTGCCATTATGACCTATTTTTCTGTTTTAACTTATTGTGAAGGCTTATTTTAATTTTAGCGTGTACAATTTGGGTCAAAGAACAAAGTTTGCAACCTGGGGCTTATAATTTCCAATTACCTAAAACTTCTCATAATTTTAAGATTCAAAAGAGAATGCAGCAGCCCTCATAATTTCTATGCCTTATTTTAAGATGCTGACCAGCTGTTTCTGGAGATTTCTAAAACCACAACTATTCGACTTAAAAATAGAATAGTTAATTTTTCTTTAAGGTGTATGGGTACATAAGCAAAAAAAAAGGGGGCAGCCTTATTCACACAGTAATTTTGGGTAATACTTTATACTGGTCCTAATCTTGTTTTCAATAAAGTATATTTCATTATCTTTCCAAGTTCAAGGGAGAAAGTTGGCAAATATTTATTAAACTATGGAACACTAAAATACAGTATCTCTTTAAATATAAAAAGATAGATGATTAGTGTATTTTAAGCACCTACTAGTTTATGAATATCTGAACAAAAGTCCATAAATTATTGTAGGTATTATGACATTATTGCCATAATTGTAGTAAGCAACCAAAAATGTAAAATCAAATACTAATAAAAATGTCATCTGTAGTATCCTCATTTGTGCATGAAAATAACATCAGCAAGTGGACAACTAATAAAAAACTTAATTGTCAGGCTGGGGCTGTGGCTCAAGTGGTAGAGCATTTGCCTAGCAAGCACAAGGCTCTGAGTTCAAACTACAGTACCACCAAACACCCAAAATTTTAAATACCAATTTTTCCAAGCGGTTTCATTTATTCATGCAAAACTTTCCAATACTTCTAAAAGTATTTTATTGAATCTATTTACGCATGAAGCTCTGCTGTATAAAGTTAAAAAAACTTAAAGCATCCATTAGTTTACAAATAACTTACATCAGTGGACTTTATCAGTCAAAGTGAAAATACTTCTGATATTTGAATAGGCGTGTGGAGGACCGAGCTGGACAGTAAAGAAAGATTTTCCAGAGCACCAGGGCAGGCCTCTAGGGCTCTGACAGTTTAATTTGTTGCAGTTTAAGGGCCCAGATAATTCAACTGCAGTGATATTACCAAGTGTCAAAAAAGCAGACTAATGAGAAAAGACTACAGATTGGCCGAGCAGCGAGGGAATCAGTGAACCTAGTTAGCATTCCCATCAACTCTGAAGGGGATCACCTGATCATCAGCTGAAGGACAGCAGAGAGACACTTAGCTGGGTGCGCCTCCAAGCCTTAGGTTTGCTTATTCATTAGGCACGCAGGAACTTAAAACCCCAGTTTGTACTCAGTTCTCAAAGTCCTGTTGAGCATTACAGACAATTCGTGACGCCTTTACGCCCGCTTTGACTAATGTCAAATGCATCCTTTGGCTGAAATACAAGAGTAAAACTCCCATTTCCTGCACGGGGAGTAGGAAATGCTTCTCCCTCCCTCTTTTCCCCATTTTCATCCACCTGAACCGCTGCCCAGCCCACAGCAGACGCGAGGCCGCTCGCGCAAGTTGACAAGTTGTCCCCTCCTCCGCGCCACCTCCACCGACCGGCTTTCGCGGACCCCTGCGCACTCTGTTTTGACGGCTGGTGCCTCTCAGGGCCCCAGCCACCTGCCGGGCGTGGTCCCACGGAGCCGGCCCCGCCGAGGGCGAGCCCGCCGTGCCCGTCACCGGCCCCCGCCCGGGGTCAGCACGCCGCACGCGCCACGCCTTGTTGACATGTTGGAACCGCCGACACCGCGGGCAACGCCCCCAGCCAGCGCCCCAGGTCCCCGCCGCGCCCGCGTCCCGCGCGCGCCCCCGGAGCCCGCGCCCCACGGCCCGCCCACGGCCGGCCGGCCGGCCCTCCGGCACTGCCCCTCCGCCGTTACCTGCTGCCAGGGGCGGCTTCCCCCACACACAACCCCGGGCTCCGGGGACGGCGGCGGCTGGTCCCGCGGCTCTCACATGAGGCCCCCCGGGGACCCCGCTTCGCGCTCCCGCCGCCGCGGCCCCCCGCGCTCCGCCCGCATCCGAGACGCTGGTCCCGCGGCGGGCGCCAACGCGGCTCCACCTTTGCGGCTCTGGCTGCCCAGGGAGTTCTCCTCCGTCCCACGTAGTCTGCGTCTTTGCTCCGCCGCCGAAGTCCTCCTTCGACGACCTGCAACCAACGCGTAGCTTCCCGTGCACCTCGACCCGGACAACCAGCCCAAAATGGCGCCCGGGGCTCCCGGCCGCGCGCTTTCATTGGCGCGTCTCCGCCTGAGGGGGCGGGCGCGCGCGCGTCCGCGGCGGGGGCGGGGCCGAGGAGCCGGGGCCGCGCGGGGGCGGGAGCGCGCGCCTGGGCGGACCCTGCCTCCCGGTTCCGCAGGGAGAGCCCTCCGCCCTCCCACCCGCAGCGTGACTCCGCTGCAAGGGGATTTTTTTGTTTTGGGGCGGAATGTGGGCGGGCTAGCTAACTAGCTAACTAGTTGCGGAAGAGGTGATCTGCGGTGGGAAACTGCAAAGTTTAGGGAGTGGAGCTGACACAGGGAAGGAGGAGTGTCCCTGGAGCAGCTGGTGCCACCAGGCAGAGAATAAACAGGCGCTGCTGACAGCGGCACTCCCCCGCGGGGAGGGCGCGGTCGTGGGGCGGCCCCAGCCTGCGCTTGGAACCCCTGGGGTTAAACAGGCTTTGAAGGTGCCGTGTGCATCAGGCAACCCTACATACTGCAAGGAAGTGCACGGTGACAGTGTTAACGCTAGGAGTACAGATTTTTCTTTTTAATTTTTAAACATTTCTAAAGTGATTATCAATAGTTATTACTTTTTTCATTTTTTAATTTTTGAGGGTATATTCATTATACAGGGGGATTCATAGTGACAATTCTGATTAGGCTTATATTGTACATTTGCATTGCATCCTCATCGTCTCTCCCCCTTAGGCCCCTCCCCACCCCACTGAAAGCAATTGCAAGAGGTTTTTTAGTTCTGTTTCATAGGTATATGAAGTCCATCAACCATATACTGTCACCTTAATCTCCTTCTCCTTCCTTCATCCTCCCCTCTCCCATTAGTACTTCCCCTTCCCCTGCCTGCACACACTGTGCCTATTTTGCAGTCCTGGTTTTCATTATTAATGTTTGAGTTGACATTCAGAGAAGTGTCTCAATGTAGGCCCACTGTGGGTGCGCTTTACTTTGGTCTGTTCAATCCCTTCAAATACTCTCTCTTACCCCTTTACCTCCCACCCTCAGTTTCTCAACAGCTTTCAATACCATCCTTATACCCTCTACCTTCACATCTTATGGTATGCGATATTACTGATGCTCTATCAGTCTCTTTTCCTTTCCCTCTTTTCCTGAGTTACAAGAGTATTTCCACTGTTACAAACATGTTCTGCATCTGAGTTTGTATATGATCATGCTTGGTTTTGTGTGTATGTTTATCTTTGGATCTATCTTCCACTTATGAGAGAAGACGTGTCTTTTGTGTTTCTGATCCTGGCTAACTTCACTTAACATGATGTCCTCCAATTGCATCCATTTACCTTCAAACCACATGTCATTATTCCTTCTGGCTGAGTAATACTCCACTGTGTATGTATACCACAATTTCATGATCCATTTATCAGTTGTAGGGCATCTGGGTTGTTTCCAGAGCTTGGCTATTGTAAATAGTGCTGTGATGAACACTGGTGTGCAGGTGTCTCTACTGTATCCTGTCTTATGTTCTTTTGGGTAAATGCCCAAGAATAGTTATTTCTTTTTCAGAAACCACATTTGCTTGATGATGTAGACATTCTCCTGAAGTTTATCTTTTTTTTTTTTTTTTTGGTTGTAGTGGTACTAGGGTTTGAACTCAGGGCCTCGACTGGACCTCAGCTTGGTGTAGCTTTCTTACTGAAACACAATGGGGAAAGTGTAGAGAAGTAGAGGCTAATTAAAAGAAAATTAATTAGCCTTTTGTAGATCAAGGCAACTTTGTAACTGCTACCTAATTGACTTGTTTTGGAAGTTTGGATTTGGAGATACTGGGATTTTTTTAAAGTTAGAAATGCCCTCAAGGAGTGTGGTAATATCTCCCTGCCCCTCAAAAACTAAAAAGAAAGAGAAAGTGATTTCTTTGAACTCTAACCCTTGCTTAAAAGCCTAGGAGGCAGTGATTCTCAAGAATTATTCTTCCCTGTCCCCTAAAAAATTGACTATGAAGCCAAGGGAAAAAGATTCAATGTGAGAGCCAGGTTGAGGTGATCCACCTCTGCAATACCAGCGCTCAGGAGGCTGAGGCTGAGTTCAAGGCCAGATGAGCTATCCTAGTAAGAAAAAAAATTCATTGCAGAGAAACACCAGTGTTTGTTGTCGCTGTCATTTGTTAGGACCTGGCTATCAAATTGTTAAATCAAGCTGTGCAGTCTCTACCAATACAGAATGTGGATGTATCTGCACTGCAGTATCTTTTGAGACCCTTACTTACTGGAAGGTAATAATTACTAGAGGAAGAAGTTGAACATGAGCCCATTTATTTAAAGTTAGGTTAACAGTATAAATGATCACCAAAGCACATTAAACCAAATCAGTACACATCGGTATATGTTGCATGACATTAGTGTTCTGTCACACTCCAATTATAGTCCCTTTTTATTTGTCCATTAGTTTATCTTCCTCCTAAACAAGACAAGGGCTGTAGCTCACTTCACACACTGCACATTCCCTCTTTTTCCATGTTATTGTTAAATATCTTATTTCACTTAAAAGATGCTTATATTTACCTTTCAGTCAGTCAATGCTTATTTACATTTATCAGCCATATTAGTCAAGATCAGTGGCATGGAGATTAGAGGAGGTTGGTTGGAGCAGATTGGTCCATCAAGGAAAAATCTTTTATTAGTTACCCTAAAAAGCAATTCAGTGGCTGGGTGCCAGTGGCTCATGCCTGTAATCCTAACTACTTAGGAGGCAAAGATCAGGAGGATCATGGTTGAAACCAGCCCTGGCAGAAAGCAAAACAAAACAAAACGAAACAAAACAAAAAAACAGCAAAACCCTATCTCAAAAATACCCAACACAAAACAGGCCTGGCAGAGTGGCTTAAGTGTGAAAGTACCTACATAGCAAGCGTAAGGCCCTGAGTTCAAACCCCAGTACAATACCACACCCCCAAAACAAGAGCAGTTCAGTAGTTTTATTATTGTTTTTAAGTTCTCCACAGACAGTGCACAAACTCCACCAGGAGCAGTCTACTCCCACAAATATCCCATCTTGGTACCCCAATGCTCAGAATGTGTTGCAGTCCAGTTGTCCTTTGGTACCCATGGGTGATTGATTCCAGGACTCCCTCCCCCAAGGATAGCAAATCCTTAGATGATTAAGTTCTATGTAAAATCCTATGGTATTTTGCATATAACCTGAGCACATCTGCCTGTATACTTTGAATCATCTCTCGATCATTTATAACGTGAGTAGTTGCTATATTGCTTAAGAAGTAATGATAAGAACAGGGTTCATACATGTTCATTTGATGTGCAACTTTACAAAAACTCTTCATCTGTGGTTGGTTGAGTCTGCAAACGTGAACACAGAACCCATGGGTTTGGGGAACCAACAGTACTTTCTTACACTCCCTGCTGTAATTCTTTCTTCACAGTTTTTAGAAGTACTGTTCTGATGTTTTATAGAGCAATCCTCAGGTGGGGTTTCCCTCATGCCTTTCTCATGATTAGACTGGGATGATCAGTATTGGAGAGGACGAACGCAAAGGTGTAAAGTTCCATTCTCATCATAGAAAGGGCAGACCTATCCACACGACTTACTCCTGTTGATGTCAACATTATAGGTTCACTGTACGGTTACTTTTTTCCCTCCTTTTCCACCTTCTGCCTTAAAAGGAGTCACTATGTGTAGCCAATAATGAAGGATTGAGGATTGTATTTCATATCCTTGAGAGGGCAAATGTCTACATAAATTACTTGGATTTTTATTACCTTGGAAGGGTTACCGCCAACCTCTTAATTTCATATTTTATCTCTTTATTTTTCTGTGTTTATAATTTCCTCATATCTGTCTTTCACATCAATAATTCTCTCTTCATCTCCATTTAGTCCCAGTTGAGCCAATCTTTGCTGGTATATTTTGGCAGTTATGGGATTTGAACTCAGGGCTTCATGTCTGCAGCTTGAGCCACATCTCCAGCCCTGTTTGCTCTGGTTATTTTGGAGATTGGCTCTTGCTTTTCACCCAGGACCATGAGCCTCCTTTTTTAAGCTTCCCATCCATGTGCCACCACACTTATGCCCAGACAGGCCTAAAACCATGATCACCCCATGTAGCTAGGGTTACCGGTGTGAGCCACCTGCACCGGCCTTTGCCTCTGTTCTTCTGTAAGCTTTATGTAGGTATTTTTCATATATGCCTGATCTTGATGTTTTGTCTAGTTTTAAATTCTTTCTCTTGTTTAACTCATGTTAATCATATGAAATGATTGAAAGCCTAACCCTTATATGCACCTATGTTTGCTCATGGCAGGCTGTTCCTCATATACTCTCTGATTTTAGATTGTGAATTAATTTTCTGTGAAGCTTTAGCTGTAGGAATCCTGTGCAACCTGCTTAAGGGTGTGTCACTCTACAAAGGAATAATATCCAGGAATGACTGTAGAAGACACTTGTGCAACTTGTGTGGATAGGTTCAAGTAATACGATAAACACTGTGTACATGCTGGACGTTGGTGGCTTGTGCCTATAATCCTAGCTACTTAGGAGACTGAGATTGAAAGGATCAAGTTTCGAGGCCAGTCACAGCAAATAGTTTCCAAGACTTCATCTCCAAAATAACCAGAGTAAAATGGATTGGAGGTGCGACTTGAGCAGTAGAGCACCTGCTTTGCAGTTGTGAAGCTCTGAGTTCAAACCCCAGTCCCACCAAAAGCAAACAACCAACAAGGAGAACAACAAAAACCGTTGTATGCACGAGAATGCTGAGGGCATGAGATCAGACCAGAGTTCATTGATTAAAGTTAATTTTGAATCAAATATCGAAGAAAATAGTAGAAATTGGAAGAGAAGGGGAGGCAAGCAATGTATCCAAGTGACAAGAAAAGCTCAAGCCAGTAAACAAAGTCATGTAATCGTAATTTGAAGGTCTAGTGGTCAGTGGCCCCTGGAGGCTGAGTTCTGTTACATCTATAGAGGACACCTATTCAGTTGTATACCTAACACCTCTTTTTGTGGGACACTCCACCTCCTGTACTTGTTTTTAGTTCTGGCTTCCTGGATCACATGAAATCTTACACCTGTCCATAGTTGATAGGTCCAGTCATTCAAGCTAGGACAGTTTCTTTCCTGTTAATTTGGAATTAATACCAGGAGACAGCAGTCCTTCCTTGGGTCCTGGTAACACATAAATCCAAGAGTTATAGATGATTGTTTTCTGCCATGTGTCTTGCACAACAGAAAAAGGAGTTTTGCAGTAACAAAGAAGAGTGAAATAGATACACAGAGAAGTCCTGGAGGAGAGGTGGAGCCACCAGCCCTGTTCTGCTCTATTCTCAATGCCTGGACAGCCCATTCATTGCATTGTGTTCCCCTTGCTTGCTAAAGTTAGTTTGAATTTATTTTCTTTTGCTTACAACCAAAACTTACTAGCATAAATGTGACCTGCTAATTAGGTCTTAAATATGTTTCTTTTTAACTGACAGGCAATTGGGGAATTTGGTCTTGCTGTGTCCTGTGTCTGGAGCAGGGTTGGGGTGTGGCATCATCTCCATAGCTGCCATTAACCAAGGGTGATTCTGTGTATACTATAGATATGGTGGTGACTCCAGACAGCCCCATCTGGGATGGAGCCCCAGGAAAATGCCTGAGCATGATTTCCGCCCGATTTGGAAGATTTCCTGCCTTCCACCTTGACAGACCATCCACAGACATTACTATAAGAAAAATGTATGAAATTATTTTCAGGGAGGAAGGAAGGTAGATCTCTAAAGAGCAGATGAGTTGGGAGGAATAGAGATTTTTCACTCTACTTAGTTGTTCTTTTAAATCATACAAAAGAAGGGCCTTGTAGATTTAGTACGTCCTCCTCATGGGAAAGTACATGATCTCTTTGATTTTTTTGCCCAAGTCCACTCCGTTTTCAGAGTTCTCTTTTTTTTTTTTTTTTTTTTTTTTTTTTTTTTATTTTTTTTTTTTCATTTTTCTTTTATTATTCATATGTGCATACAAGGCTTGGTTCATTTCTCCCCCCTGCCCCCACCCCCTCCCTCACCACCCACTCCACCCCCTCCCGCTCCCCCCCTCAATACCCAGCAGAAACTATTTTGCCCTTATCTCTAATTTTGTTGTAGAGAGAGTATAAGCAATAATAGGAAGGAACAAGGGGTTTTGCTGGTTGAGATAAGAGTTCTCTTTCAAGCCCCTCTGTCAGGTGCAGTGGGGGCTGGAGAAGAAGTGGGTCTTGGTCATTGCTTTGCTTTGGATCTGATTCTTCTATTTATCTGTATGTGGTTTTGGAAGTTACTTAACTTCTCTGCTCCAGAGTCCTCACAATACCACATAGGGTTGTCATAAGAATTAAATGAGTTAACCTATATACAACAAATAGATCAGACACAGCCATAAGGTAACACCCAGCAAATGTTAGTTATACCATTGTTGTTATGGATAATGACTAACTCCATGTGTGAGGAGAGAGGTGGTTGTTTCAATACAAGGCCTTCTCAGTGCAAGAGCTGTGATGTTTTCTGTCTTGCGGACCTAAGCACCAGAACACTTTACCAAAGGGACACTAACATCACATGGAGAAAGTTTTCTCCTTACCAGAACTTAGGCTTTGTCTGTTGAAAAACCACAAGCCAGGCAAATGCTAAGACGCACCTGACTTTTCTGGATCTGGCATGCCTTCCAAGACATATCATGCTGTCTGAAAATGGTTTCTTGGACTCCAAATTCCCCCTCCACTCCTCTCTTCCAATGCAGGTTGGTTTGCCATTTCCTGTGCCATTTTAACATAATGTCCTATATACATCCTTGGCTTTTATCAGAGACATACAGCCTCAGAGACACACTCATTACCTGCCAAGGATGTTTGTTCCATGCCAAACAGGAATTTATTAAAACATTATGGTTTAGATATAAAGAAAATGTATTTCTTTGTTATTTCCACCCATTACTTTGTCTTTACAGTGACTATTAACCTGTTCACCCTTCTAAGTCTGCATTCCAACGTGATCTCAGGCACAGGGACTTCAGCTCCTGTTGTGTCCACATTCCCAATCAGTTGCATTCATGTTGATTAGAATTGAATCCAGAAGCGCAAAACTCTCCTTAGTTGCCTGTTTCCCAAATGTGTCCCATATCACTCCACAATGGCAGATATATGGCTATTTTCAATCAGGCCTCGAGTTGTTCCTAGGGTTTGGGTGTCCACGTGCACCCGCTTTACTTACTTCAAGGCATAGAAACCTTCAGCTTCAACTGGAGCTGTTCTCTTTCTAGGGCTCATTTGTTGACACCAGTGATAATACCTTGTTCTATAATTACATTTTTGTGTGTCCAACTCACATTTTCCTTAAGAACATTTAGGAATTGAACACCATACACATTTGCAGTGTTATGTTGCAAGCTGCCTCATTCTGCCTACCCGATAGTTCAGATTCTTTGAAACAAAACATGATTTTTAATTACTATAGTTTGGTCCTTGGTTCTTTCCTGTTCTATCTTGGCTATATTTGTGATATTATTTCTTTCTTCTTTCTTTTCTTTCCTTCCTTCCTTCCTTTTCTTGGTGGAACTGGGGTTTGAACTCACAGCTTTGTGCTTGCAAAGCAGATGCTTTATTGCTTGAGCCACACCTCTAGTTCATTTTGCTCTGGTTATTTTGGAGATGGGGGTCTCTTGAAATACATGCCTGGGCTGGGCTTGAATCATGATCCTCCCCATCTCAGCCTTTTAAGTAGCTGGGGATTACAGGCATGAGCCACTGGTCCCCAGTGAGATTTTATTTTTCTATATTATACCCAGGTCACATTTCTATACAGGCTTAATGCAGTGATACCACAATATTGGATCAATTTTCCCATTAGCACCTGAGAACTACTGGATGGACCCTTTCTCCTCTAGGCCTCTGTGTGCAATCTCTCACTCAGTATGTCAGGCCAATGAGTTTCCTACCAGATACTCTTTCTGTCTGGAACATATTTCATTCTTCTTTTTCAAGGAAATCAGCATTCTGGTATTACATGATGTGCTTTGTTAGATCAAAGTTTTTGAGTTGACATTATCTTTATTCATCAACAGACACCCAGTCATTTGTTCTTATTTCAATAATTAAGAG
The DNA here is from genome assembly GCF_047511655.1 of Castor canadensis. Lineage (NCBI taxonomy): Eukaryota > Metazoa > Chordata > Mammalia > Rodentia > Castoridae > Castor > Castor canadensis. The sequence continues at coordinate 32,289,330 of NC_133395.1, read as the reverse complement.
AGGGCAGTGACTCATGTGGCTGATGGGCCTTAGAAGGCTGGTCAGTGCTTCTTGCTCATCTTCCTGAAATACTGGTTGGAATTTGTCCTCTCACTCAGAAGCATTCCATGCTTCCCACCTTACAAGGTCAAAGGCAAGTTCTTAAGCCTGGCACTTAAGTTTATGCATAACCATGGTATCTACCTGAGTCATTGTTTCTGGCTGTTTTTTCTCTTTTTACTGAGGTGTAATTTATAAACACAGAAGTGCACAAACCGTAGGCATAGAATGTGATGAATTTCTGCACTGTGCACTCCTGAGTAACCACTGTTTTGATCATTATATAAAAGATTCCAGACTCACTGCCCCCCGCCAATGCCCTCTCATAGGGAATCACTATTCTGGAGTCTATCATCGTAAGTTTCTTTTGCCTCTTTTTAAAAGTCTATATACATGAAATCATACAGATTGTGCTTTTCTGAGTCTGGCTTTTTGTCTGCTCAACATTTTATCCATGAGATATATTCATTTCATTACTTCACAGAAACACTGCTGAAAGTAATCTATTTCTATCCTATGACAACATTCATACCTGCCCTGTTGCCATTTCCCTTGCCCCTCAGATAGTTCACTTGTCTAGGACTCAACATTTTCCTTCATTTTAAGAATTTTCCTGCTAAATGCTACCTGAAAAGAGACAGTGAAAATAATGAATGTGTGAGGAAGTATGGAACTCACTAAATTCTTACAGAAAGTTCCTTAACCTGTGTTTCTCTTCAGGGTAGACAGGAACTGGAACTTCTTCCTGGTGTCTTGCCTCAGCAACTTCCCCTCTGCATTAGTGCAGTATATGTCTCCTAACCGTTTTCATTATAAGCCATGTCTTGTGTATTAAGCCCATCTAGGATGACAGTATAAACTCAAAGGAGAGAAGTCTGTGTCATGACTGACAAAAGCCTTCAGCAGATTATTTCCTTTTTTTTTTTGGTGGGACTAGAGTTTGAACTCAGGGCTTCACATTTGCTTTTCTGCAGACACTCTACCACTTGAGCCACACCTCCATTTTGCTCTGGTTATTTTGGAGCTGGGGGTGTCTCACGAACTATTTGCCCAGGCTGGCCTTGAACCCTGATTCTTCCCATCTCAGCTTAGTTAGGATTACAGGTATGAGCCACTGATACCCAGTTTAGCTATTTGCTTTTATGATCTTGTTTTTTAGCTCAATATGCATTTCTGGGTATTAATCATTTGACAAATAGTTTTCAAATATTTTCTCCCATTCTCTAGGTGGAGGTTGTTTCTTTACCCCATTAAATGTTTCCTTTGCTGTGCAGAGGCTTCTGAGTTTGATATAATCAAATTTGTCTGTTTTTCTTTGTTGCCTGTGTTTTTTGGGTTTTATCCAAAAGGTCATTTCCTGAACCAATGTTTTGAAGTGTTTCTTCCAATAGTTTCAGTTTCAGGTCTTGCATTTAGGTCGATACATTTTGAGTTTATTTTTGTATGCGATGGAAGTTAAGGGGCTAGTTCCATGCTTATGATATGTGTATTCAGTTTTCCCAGTATTGAAGAAGCTGTTCTTTGATGTAAACTTTTAGTGCTTTTGTTAAAAATGAGTTATAAATGTGTGTGATTTATTTCTGGCTTCTCTTTTCTGCTCTGTTGGTCTATGTGTCAGGTTTTATGTTAGTACCATCCTGTTTTGGTTACTATAGCTTTGTAGTATGCTAATCTAATTAAAAAACAGGCAAATGATCTGAATAGACATTTCTCAAAAGAGGTACAAACGGCAAACCAGTTTTTAGAAAAATGCTCAATATCACTAATCATCAGGGAAATGCAAATCAAAACCATACCGAAATATTATCTCACCCCAGTTACAATGGCTATAATCAAAAAGATAAAAGCAACAAATTCTGAGGGTGCAAAGAAATAGGAACTCTAGCATACTATTGGTAGGCATGTAAATTAGTACAGCCATTGTGGAAAACAGTATGGAGATACCTCAAAAAGCTAAAAATAGGGTTATCAATGGTGTAGCAATCCCAATCCTGAGTATATAGTCAAAGGAAATGAAATTACTATCAAAGAGATACTGCATTCTCATGCTTACTGTAGCACTATTCACAATAGCCAACTCATGGAAGTAACTGAGGTGTCCAACAACAGGTGACTGGATGAAGAAAATGCATTATGTATATCCACAGTGGGATATTATTCTGCCATTAAAAAGGGTTGAAGTACTGTCATTTGTAGCAACATGAATGGAACTGCAGGAAACTATGTCAAATGAAATAAGCCTGGCACTGAAAGACAAATACTGCATGCTCTAAATCATGCAGAGAAGCCAGAAAATTTGATATCATAGCAGAATAGAATAAGGGTCATTAGAGACTAGGAGCATGGTGGGGGGGACTGATGGAAGTCAGATAACGGGTACCAAAGTACAGTTAGATAGCAGTAATAAGTCCTAGTGTGCTACAACACAGTAGAGTGACTGTACTTTGTAACAATTTATTATATATTTCATAAAGATTAGAAGAGAGGAGTTTGAAGTTTCCCAACACAAAGAAATGGTGTTTAAGGAGATGGAAATGCTCAATCCCTGACTTATTACACAATGTGTACATGTACTACAGTATCACATGGAGAACCCCATAGATAAGTACAATTGCTAGCTCTCAACTAAAAGTAAAATATAGAGCCTTTACCAACTCTTTCCAAACAACAGGAATAACTTGCAAATGGTCTTCTCCTGGGGCAGTGGCTTTCAAGCCATCTTCTGATCTGCTTCCTGGGTTATCTTCCTAAGGCACGTATTTGGGCACTTTAAAACCTGTTGAAACCACTGTAAGAAGGGGACTAAGGTAGAAAGAAGAAAATAGAGGGGATGAACCAATTTGGGTTATTATACATATATACATGGAAATTTCACAAGGAAACTCCCTGTGTCAGTATCTTAAGCAAAAATGTCATTTTATTTCTTTTACAAAAGCAGAGACCAGGAAGGTGGAACAGGTCCTGCCTAGGGGGAAGGGGGGAGATGGGAGGAGGAGGAGGTGGGGAGGGTGTAGGAGGGTAAATACTGTGCAAATAATGTGTACACATGTATGTAAAGAGAAAACTGAGACCTGTTGAAACTATTCCAGGAGTGGGGGGAGGGAAGATAAAGGAGAATGGTGGAGGGGGTGAATTCAAGTATGATACATTTGATATATTGTAAGAAATCTGTAAATGCCACAATGTACCCCCACCCAGTACAATAATAAAAAATTACATTCATGGGAGTAAGCAGTTCTGGTGTGTAATTACACAGTAGTGTGACTTTAGGTAACAATAATATATGGTATATTCTAAAAAGCCAGAAGGATTTTGAATGTTTTCAACATAAAGAAATTGTAAATGTTTGAGGAATTAGACATAATTAACCTGACTTAAACACTGTACAATGTATACATCTATCAAAAAATCATGTTACCCCACTAATAAATACAATTTTTGTTTTATGTAAACATAAAAAAATCCAATGAAGAATGATAAAATCAAACAGTCAAGAATGATATTCTAGGCCAGCACTGTTCATTAGAAATATATGCAAGGCACATATGTAATTAAAAATTTCTAGAAACCATATTTTAAAAAAGTTAGTTAGATAGAACATGTACTAACTTAAAAAAGTTAGATAGAACATTGTACATGTTTTATTATGTTTTATTACATGTTTTATTATGTTACTTAACCCAGTACATCCAAAATATTATTTCATCTGTAAGCAATATAAAAAGTTATTAAGCTAGTTTCCATTCTTTTTCTCTGTGAGACTCAGTTTCTTCATCTTCAAAGGACTAATAATTGTTCATACATAGGTTTGTGGAAGGTGAAAATATAATAATGCATTTGAAGCTCCTGTAAGAAATTAACCAAAGATTTAGTGGCTTAAAACAACTTAAATTGAGTTTTGCACTGTTTTGGAAATCAGAAATACAAAATGGGTTGAAATCAAGGTGTTGGCAGAGAGGCATTCCTTCTGGAGACATATGCGAGAACCTGTGTTTCCTTGCCTTTTCCAGCTTCTGCATTCTTTGGCACCTGGCCCTTTCCTCCATCTTCAAAGCCAACAGTGTAGCATTTTCGTCACTCTAACCTCTGATTCTGTCTGTCTGTGACTCTGACCCTGTTGCCTCTTTTTTCCAATATTGGGACCCATTGATTATGCTGAGCCCACTGGATTAATCCAGTCTAATCTCATCTCAAGGTCTGTGTCCTTAATCACAGCTGCAAAATCTTTTTTTGCTAGAGAAGGTAACATCTTCATATACCCTAAATATTAAGACACGAAAAGACTGGGGAGTTGTTAATCTGTCAGCCACATCTATGATTTAGCACCATGCTTTGTCACTAAAGCACTTAATAAACGTGTCTGTCTTATTATAAAACTTTGGTTGTCAGTTTTTTAGTAACATTGTACTATTTGTGTGTTCCTGTGTTTGTGCTCTGTCTCATCCCCAGCACCTAGCAAAGTGCAATGCACATATTAACTAAGTCACACAGATCATTCATCCACCTTCTAAAGGGAAGTCATGGTTACCAAGCAGCTGGGAACACAGTTCCCGCCCTCATCAGAGTGTACTGTCAAGTGCACACTTAGACAGGTGCTCAAATATTTATTAAATGAACAAATGAAGCAAAACAGCTCACTTACACCTTTTCACGAAACATCATACTGAAGTATGGTTCTTATCCTACACTCTCCCTGGAGTGCTCTTCCTGTTTTTGCTTGTCAAAACTTACCCGTTTCAAGACTCCACTTGCATTCACTTTGAGGAAATGGAATGTTGTTACTGAACATGTTTTTACCCTGTTTGGTTGGCTAGCAAACTTACTGTGAAGTTGGTGGCTTGTTCTTTAACAACTATATGACTACAGTTACTCACTGGACATTGATCTCCAAACTTGAATTGCTGTCACAATTTCTCTTCATGGTGACTTCCTCCAGAATGGATCTTTTAATAGTATAGCTGTTTTTGTGTTCCACCTTCAGTCATTTGTGAAGTCAATCGACCATGAGGACACCATTTAAAATGTATTGTCCTCCTCTGTTCAGGCCCTCTAAGAAGCAGATGCCACGATGAAGTGAGAAGTGTAGGAGTGTGTTTGGGAGTAAAGCCAGTGCAAGTTAGGGCCTAAGGGAGCCTGAGCAGGCTGTAGTGCACCTTAGCATCTATGGAAGGACAAGGGAGAATGAAAGCTTGGGTAGGAAAAGCCTGAACGCAGTGCGGTTCTAAGCAGGTCTTGGCCAGCTTGAGTTCCCAGTGCAAAGACTGTCCATAAAGGTCAGTCTGTGTGCTTGGGCAGAAATAGCCAGACCTAGAAATGACAGCTGTGTCTGTCATTGGCTAGGCTGACCTGGCTGTGTGGCTTTCTACCAAATGCTGGATGGGTGCTGCAGGTGCTTTAGGTGGAGGCTGTTGTGGAACTGGAGCCACACCCCTTCCAACTAAACTGGAGGGAAGGGGTGTGGCTCCTGGAGCCAAACAGTGCCCTGTCCCTTTGCAACACTGCCCATATTACAAGAGTCTAGTTACTATTCCATACCCCTTTCACAGAACCATCAGTAATGTAATAGTAATAGCACCACGTGGCAGAAATGGCTTGGGCTTGTATCTTGGCATTTTTTTTTCAGGCAAATACAGTAGGAATCTAGTGCAAATCATTTTAACTTCTCTACACAGCTAAATGAGATCAGTAATGCTTCACTCCCGGAGTTGCTGGAAGACCAAATAAAATATCGCTTGCCTTGCCTGCAATTTAGGAGATATGGAGTAAGTGTTTCCTCCTTTTCTCTTCTCTCGTGAATAATATTTTATTGTGGGATAAAGCACTTTTGTAAATACTGTGCATTTGATTTGGATTTGGCATCATTTCTTAGGCGCAATATGGTGACAAAGTGGGCAGGGAGAGATGTTAAGGCTAAAAACTGAAAAAGAAGGCTAAGTGAAATGAGTACTGCATGCATTTTTGTCAATAAGCTTGATAGAATAGGGCAATTTTAAGCCTAAGTAATCTACCCAGAAAGCTGTTTCAGAAGAATGGCTTTACTTAGGCCTGAAAATATCAGGAAAAGTCTGTTTTTTTCCCCAGAAAGATTCACTCATCCCCGTCATTGTGATTCTGGTTTCTTTCCTGTGCAGTATACTGCACACAGAATGTAATTTTGATTCCTTTCCTGTGCAGTATACTATATAGAGAATTTAAAGGACTGTCTTTGTGCAAGGATGTTTGAGCCAGATGCCTGCCACAGCCATAACCATTTTGCCCTGTCACAATTTATTCATAAAATGTTAGGGATCACATGATTACAGATGGCTTCTTCTTAAATAAAGGTAAGCATCCTCACTGTGAGCAAACATTATACAGCTTTGTCGCTTCTCTCCATCATTACTGGAATATTAACCTGAGACAGCTCATTCTGGGCAGGCATCTCAATAGTTTTGTTTCTTTTCCATAATTCACATACCAGAGCTGATCAATTTGTCAGCAAAGCTAGTGGATACAAGATGATACTTCTACTTCTTAAGTCTCCATAAAGTCTTCCATAAAGTCTCAAAATTAGTTTCATTCCTGTGGGCTGGGAGTTTAAAGTCAAATATAATTACAATGGTCTCACCACATTCTCCTCTTGTTTTCCTGGGGTTAGCTTTAGCCTCTGTTCCTGCTTTGTTTCCTGGATGTTAAGTCAACTGTAATCCTGTAGTCCGTTCAGCTACTCACTGTTCTCTGATCACATTCTAGATTTTTCTACCTATATGCTTTTTTCCCCATGCAATTTTCAACATCTCTGTTCCTTGAAATGTTATTTATTCTTCAAAATGCAGTCAAATGGCCTACTGGCTGCCACCCTCCAAAGTGTAAGAACGACAAACCAATAATGATTTTTCCTAAATCCTGAAGCATTTGGCTTGGATGTTTTTATGAAATTTAGTAGAATATTTTGTAAAATCTGTGCTCAGATTTGACCTTCTCTTTACATATTTTAAGTTCCTTTAAAGCAGATTGCTTTAAACTTGTCACGAGCTTAGCACAAATGCCATTAAATTTGCCAACACTTTCTATATTGGTAAATTATTCTTTATCTTTCCAACAGCAGAGATTTAAAATAAAACAGGTCAAAACTTGTGCTAGTCTCATGAAAAAAATATGTTCTAATTTATGATGAATTTTTGTAATTCTGTAATTTGGCAATTTCATGACTCAAATGTAAAGAAAAAGAAAGAAAAAATAAAACTAACTAAACACACTACAGTGTATAGAAGATAAGAAAAAGACTAGTCACTTTGTTTTATAATAGTCAAAAAGTTCCTGATTAGGAAGACTGAAGTTGATTGATTGCTCAAGTGTTTTCTTTTGTCTTTGGCATATGTCTGCTTATGAAAAGACACACCTAAACACACCTAGGTTTTCTTAATCTTCTATGCAGTGTTTAAGATTCCAATGTTGTGCTGCATTACTACTCTAATTTTCTGTAATAGTTATGAAGGTTATGATTGTGCTAGTGAATTTCTTTCCAAAAAATCTTTAATGGATTCTAAAGATTTTAAATCTTGTTTCTCAAATAAATAAATAGATAAATTTTGTTCCTCAAACACCACCTTACACAAATGTTACTTTATCACTGTATAAAAATGTACAGTGGTTTTATTGACATGTACATTCCAATATGTTTACAGCTGCAAGATAATGAGGCACACTCAGTATTGCACTTCATTAAAATTTCAGGCTCAAACTTAACCTAGAAGTTTAAATGAAACTGCATTTGTAATTTAGTAATTCTTATACAGGACAAACATTGATATTTATATACAGTGTGATACTTATTACATTTATATGCCATCCTAACACAATTTTTTTTAAATAACAGTCTAGGAAATAAACCAGAATATTCTTATTTTATCCCCTCCCGTGATGCAATTGTACAGGATTACAAAAAGGCAGTATACAATAAACAATGACTATTTTTCTTTTTTGCTTGAAAGCCAGCATCATTCGTAGTCCAGGATATGGTGATTCCTTTATGTCAATTATCTATAAATGTCCAATGCTTCACAGGCCAATGACGGTAATGGCCACATGCAAACACCTCACAAGTTTGATGTCTTGGTTCAAAGAAGATAAACCAAAATAATGTGGAAATTTTTCATTAGCAAGAATTATGTACACGGTATTTGGCATTCTTCTTGCACTATGAATGGTTCATTTTCATGGATGTAAAAATGGTCCCATTGTTATCTTGAGCAGAGTTTAAACTTCATTGCATCCGCTTGGTGGATGAAAGCAACTTTCCTCTCTGTTGACAAAGGGTCTGAATGTTCTAAAAAGTGTGTGCATTTCTGCATACCCCACAGCCCAGAGCAAACTCTTCCCCAGTGGGAGGATGAACAACATGGAGTGGACATTCTGCTCCTTCTAACTGTTTGCCTTTGGGGCCTATAGAAATAGAAATTACTGATAAATGAGATTCAAAGAAATAACATGACCATGGTTACATAAATATAAAACTAAAAATTATTTTCCTTCTATCACAAGTAAAACTGTTCACCATATATGTGTATATATATTATAAAATACAGAAAGTAACATGGTCCCTTACCCTCAGAATCCTGACTAGAGAGAAACAGTAAGAGCCACAGATCTTTTCTATTAATAGATGAATTAGATCTATCATTTTAAAGCAAAGAGCAGTAAGTAAGAATGGTCACAAAAATCCTTTAATTTAATCTAGTAGAAAATTATTCTGGAAACTTTTATATAGGAGCTTTTTCAACAGGTAAAAACAGTGAGTATAAATAAGCCATGTTACATGTCTTCTTTCACTGAGTGGAAAGTGCACATTGCAAAAGACTTGACTACTGGAGTTAATATTTTTTTACTTTTTTTGTGGGTTTGAACTCAGGGCTTCCCACTTGCAAAGCAGGTGCTCTACCTCTTGAATCACACCTCCAGTCCATTTTGCTCTGGTTATTTTGGAGACGGGGCCTTGAGAACTATTTGCCTGGGCTGGCCTTGAACACTGATCTTCTAAATCTCAGTCTCCCAAGTAGCTAGGATTGTAGGAATGAGACACCAGCGCCCAGTTGACTTTTGGAGTTATTTAAAAACTCTCTGAAGGAAGATTAGTAGGGAAGTGAAAATTCATCAGCTTAAAATATGAACTTAAAAATAACATAAAATACCAAAATGTGGAAGCAACATTTTAGGGAAGATAAAAATGTAAAAAAACCCTGTACTTCTTTACTTTTCAGAAGGGATTTGTCATGCCTGTGTGCTTCATGCATGTGTGTCCCATCATTTAAAAAGTATCCTCAGCGTCACTGTAAGTGAAGAGTAGCATCCCAGTGTCAGGGCTGCAGGCTGTGCTCCCATGTGCATGCTCCCATCGAACAGCAGCAGGAGCTATGGGAGCTCTGTGTTACTTCCCGACTGCCAGTTTTCAAAAGAATACACACAAATTCTAATTTTGCTTGAGAGCAAAATATCATGAGATTGGGTGGAATGAATTTATTCACATCAATGGGGAATGAAATCTCACTCAATTTTACCTCTTCTGGCTTTAAAGTCTTCTCTGCTGTAAAGAAGGAAAAATTGAGGGGTAAAAGGCTAGTGTTTATGAAGCTGTTAGCCTGGTGTTGTATAAATACCCAATTATCACTGGATAATAACAAACTGAGGCCTGAGCTGGAGGAATATGGTCCACTCCATACAAGAGCGAGACCAAAGTGTGGAGGCAGCTAGTCTCATAAAGAGAGCTCTGCTGCAGGTTGGAGCCATCGGCATGAGAGCCCCAGTGGTGCTGCTTCCAACAAATGCATCCCCAAGGGTTCAACAGGGAGGTCATTTGCTGGCAAGCAAGTGAAGTACGCTCATCACAAATTAGAAAATAGATCAGCTCTCCCAAGCCAAACCATCCTGCCCCCCCACCAAGGGCGTATTCACATCGGTAACAACACCATCTGTGGCGGCTCTTGCAAACTGCAAGCCTCAGGAAAAAAACACAGTCAGATTTTCCAGAGTGTCTGACCGATGAATGGTGATGCAAAGGTTAATGGAATACAGAGATGAATATCGTATGACCCCTAGATTCAAGGAGTTCATAATTAACATAATGGTAAGAAATAATAATAATAGGCTGGGCACAGTGGCTCACACTTGTAATTCCAGCTACTTGGGAGGTGGACATTGGGAGGATTGCATTTTCAGGCCAACCTCAGGGAGAAAAAGTTAGTGAGACCCCCATATCAACAAACAAGGTGGATACAGTGGTGTACATCTATAATAGGCTATTCAGATGGCACAGACAGGAGGACTATGGTTCAAGGCCAGCTCTGGGCAAAAAGTGCGAGACCCTATCTGAAAAATAACTAAAGTAAAAAGTGGCTGGGGGTGTGGCTCAAGTGGTAGAGCACCTGCCAAGCAAGCAGATGGTCCTGAGTTTAAACCTAGTACCAGCAAAAAGAAAAAAAGAAAAATAATGAATAGTAAAAATAAAAACAAAACAAACACACCTATAAATACCTGAGTGCTTACTACTGAGACTATGGACATTACCTTTTATAAAGGTTTTTATCAACCTTTTAATCCTCTGATGGTCACAGGAATCCAAATCCGTGCCACTTTGCAGATAAATTGAGGCAAAATTAACTTAATTTTCCTGATTCTTAGACGGCTTATCTTAGGATAGGCACAGCCATATCTAGCTTACAGGGTGTCATGAAGATTAAATAGAATGAGGTATTATGCTGTACTCTGAATGCTCTTGTGGCCCCAAATTCCTGTGTGGAAACCTAATCAGCAATGTGATGTCAGGAGGGTGGGCACGAAGAAGATTAGTGCTCCTGCAGTGCCCCTTCCTTCATGTGAGGACACGGCAAGAACCAGAGCTGTGAGGACATCTATTATTAATATACTATGAGGCCATGTCAGCCCAAAAACATTACGGTAATCTACTTCGGTTTCCTAGTCTCTATTTTGTCCTCATGCATATACTGAAGAATATATGGTGACTTAAGAGTGGTGAGAGAATTGATCCTTTTGTCCTTCTGAGTAAACCACACAGGGTCATCTTCCCTACTGACATCATCATGGGTTCTCCTAATACTATTACAGTTCTCTAGATGAATGGATGATTTAGAGGAGAGTGTGAGGCTAGGAGGCCAAATCTCAACCTAAGTCTACGGTCTTAGGTCAGTTAATTTCTCTAGGCCTGAATTTCACATTTGTGAATATGAAGGTAATACCATCTACCTTGTAGATTATAAAAACTGTGTGAGAAAATACATGTGAAAACGCCCAGGATCATTATTAGCTCCTTCCTTCTGCGGCTCCCTCATGCGACTCCCAGTTGTTTAAAGGAATAGTCCCCACTGTGCCTGACTTGATTGTGGGAATGCATATGGACCCTTGGCCTGATGCTTCATCTCTCAGCTACTGTCCCCCTCACTACTACTGTGTTCTCTGGAATACTTGTTTCTCTACTAACTTATTATTTGTAACATTTTTTTGTTTTAACAGAAGAAACTTTCTTCCATTAGTAAAATTTGTTGGATTTTTCTGATGAGAGTACTTGCCTCTAAACTTTCTCAACTGGAAGCTAGTTGTCTGCTTCCAGTGATAAGGCTAGAAAGCATTACTGACTTTCTTCTGGTTCCCATTTATTTCCAGACCATGATCTACAACTTTCATTTAATAATCTGCCTTCCCTTGGAAGTCAAATCATTTTGAATACTGCCTGCTATTTGCTTCTTCACCTTCTGACTTTTGCTTACTGCCATGTCGTTCTAATTGTGGCTCCCCTTTCTCTTCTGGCCGTTACCCTGAAACCCTGGCCTCACATTGTTCTGAATTTGTCTCTTTCAAAGCCTGCTACTTCTACCTTAAAAAAAAAAATGAGGTGATCAGTATAATTTTTATATGACACAAAGGAATGGCAAAAGTAGCCACACTTAAAAAAACTCCCTACCTATCTTTAATTTTAAATAGGTAACACATTTTACAGAATTTAAAAATCAAAATATTAAAAAATTATTTGTAATCAGAAGTCATCTCCTTACTCCCATCTCTACCATCTTAACCTTATTTTCCTCAGTAATCTATTTTGTTTCTTGTGTATTTTTCCAGTGTTTCTTTATGCAAATCTAAGCAAATCAGAACATATCCTCCTTTTCCCTTTCTTACAAAGGCAGCATAGTATATATACACCGAGCTGTAATTTTTTTAAAAATTTATTCTACTCTCCTAGACCTCTTTCCATTATCAGTGCAAAGAATTCCTTTTTAATGATGCACAGTACTTAGCAATGACCATTCCCCTAGGGTATATTAGTATTGTTTACACATTTTTATTATAACCAATGCTGCAATGAATAACCCTTTTTTATTTTCATCACATGGGCAGAATGGGACTACTGAGAGTAGATGCACTGGTATGTCTGATGGACACCATGACACTGCTTTCCAGGGGGGCCACCCACTTGTACATTGATAAGCCATGGATGAAGGATGTGCTGCTCAGCATATACCATGTTATGGGGTCTTATATTTTAATTGCAAATACAGCTCATGTACAATTATTTTTTTACATTTATCATTTGTTCCTCTTTCACTTCCAGGAAGCCTAGCATCATTCTACATTACTGTGATTATCAGCCTCGCAACCAATTTTTTTCCGGATTCCTTTGGGACATATAATATATATTTTTTTTTTGGCATGCCCTTCACGACAATTGTTTCTCCCAAATTCTTTCTTCAGTGCCAATTTACTTATTATTTGTAGCATTTTTGTTTTAACAAAACAAAATTCCTCAATTCTCTTGGCTTTCTGATACTCACTATGTGGCCAGTTGTCAGACATTCTAGATAAATCACTTGTCTATTTATGGTGAATGATTCAGGCTTCTTAAAAAAAAAATCACAAAATCCTTGTATATTAATTTAGAATATCAAATCACATGGCTCTTTTGTGCTGAACAGGAATTTTTTTTTTACTAATTCTTGGTAGACCTTCATTCCCATTCCCCAAGAGATCTGCTCTGTTACAGCTCCTCAATTGTCAATTATCATTGAGCTCCTCAATGACCTCAATTGTCTGCTTCATTGAGAAGGTTACAACCTTATGAGGGTCGAAGTACTTATTCCTCTTGGCAGTTTAGGCTAGTTTGAATTGGGTTTCCATCACTTCAAACAGAGTTCTCACATGATTATTAAATAACACTATAGATACCACGCAGATAACAAGTGTGATTTTATAATAATGAAAGCATACCTGCAGGACAGTGTGGGAGTTCTTCCTTAGGAATGCTAGTCATTCTTTGAAAATCATCATGACAAGCATTACAGAAATGGGTTGTTCCAAAACAGAAAAAGACAGCCACTGAACAGCAGTAGCGACATTTATATTCCAAAAAGTCTGTTCCATGTTTGGGACACATCTATAGCAAAAGAAGAGACAGACACAAGATTATAGTGAGACTATTTCAACTATACTTGAGATAGTCATATACATAGTTCATTAGTTCACACTTTGAGAGTATATGTAGTTCTGAAAATTGATGAAAAAACTGGTGATATATGTGTTAAAATTAATTAATAAATATGTAGCTTTGCTAAAAGGTCTGGACAAAGCCCCAAGTCCTAATACCATCTGCAATACAATTACCTGATTTAATATGCAAACTACTCAATTTCTTGTGAATGTTTACTAGCCTGTGAAACTGAAAAATTAATAATATTTTATCCATTTCCCAATCTCATAGGTGTACTGTACTGAAGAGGGGAAAATTTAAAAGTTTGACTGCAGGTATAAGAAAATGAAATATGTAAAGTTATTCCTTATTTAAATCTGGTGATAATTTCATGGAACAAAAATTATAAAATGAAAGTATCACCCAAAAGAAATAATTCATATAAAACAATTTGGAGAATTATATAATGTTGTGTAAATATGAGACAACACTGGGAGGGAAGCCTGGCTTATTGGTTATAATATTATTTTAAAAAGAGAATTCTGATTTTTCAAAGCTGTCCTTTCTAATAAAATGTGTTTTTTTTACCCACCTGAGCCCTGGACACATCAGAACAGGCACCACAGATGAGCTCTCTGGGATCATAATCATCCCCTTGTCCAGCCTCAGCATCACAGCGAGCTTCACCACCAAAATATGCCTATGAGAGACCATATTTAGATGAAAATTTCAGATGGGAAAAAGGAGAACTCTAGGGTGGGAGATACAGCATGGGTGCAGTGAAAATCAGATCATAAGGTCTCAGAAATACTATCACTTATTAGCCACTCCCTTGCAATGCCAGGTGTATGGATGCCCATATTATCAACTGTAGGGTGGATCAGGGCAAAAATAGAACTATCTCAATTCTGGAATGGAGTCATGCTTTCAGTGTAGAGTTCAAACACTGTACTCTCAAAGAAGACAAGAGAATGTATAATATTTCAGATTTTTACCAAAAATAAGATACTAAGTAGTCAATAGAAACTATACTTTTTCAGGGCAGAGTTTGAATCATTTTTCTCATTTTGAAATATTAAACAACACAATTCCTTCCTACTGCCTCAAAAATATACTATAAGTTCCTAAATTATAATACTGTAGAACAAAAGTATGCCTAACATTATTATTAGTAAAAAATTGTAATTCCGAGTCTATTGGGAAAGAAAAGAAACCCTAATTTTAAGCATCTTCTGATCATATACACAGTTTTTAAACAGAAAGAAAATTTGGCAATTCTAGTCAAAATACTACTCAAAAAGCAACTCCAGAAACTTAATGGTCTCTAGTATGGACACTTGAATAAACAAAATTATCATGATGGATGATTTATTTATATTTGCTCTGGGCACAAAATAAATGAGGCCAAGAAATTGGGACAATTTGCATGCACATTATGTCCATAGTCAAAAAGCAGAGTCAAAACTGGGAATAAACAAGCTGAGTCAATATGAATCTATTATCTGTACTAGAAAAACAGGTCAAAAGACAGGCTTCACTGACACACAGGTTATAAACAGTCATCTACCACCTAAATCTGGCCCTATAAGTACTTCAATTTATCCTGGGGCCTATTTGCTTTATTCTATCTGTTTTACTTTTTGATATCCTCTGCTTGGCTTCTTAAACAGTTGACTGCTACTTCTGTGGTAGCACAATATTCATTTTTGATGTTTGGCACAATAAACATGCAGAAACAGTATTTTACTATTTGTTTCACAAATGTACACCGTCGGTTTTTTCCCTGCATATATGTATATTTGTCTGTCTTTCTGGCTATCATCTATGTATTTAGCTCTCCATTCATTATGTGCATTTTCTTTTTGTCATATAGCAGATCTATGCAACTTTTATTCAGTTATTCATTCCAAGAGCCAAGCAGCAGAGACAGAAAAATGAGAAATACAGTCTTAGTCTTCATATACCTTATGTAACTTCATGTACCAAGTTGGGCAGAGAGACAAGTGAACCTGTATTAATACAGCAGGTTGAGCACTACAATGAATGCATGTAAGACAACAAAATGATGGTGGGTGGGGAGGTGTGGGCACATTAAAAAGGAGGTGAAACTTGAGCTGAATCCTAAAGATTTGGCCACACACGAGTGTGTGTGTATGAGAATGGGGGTGATGGTAGGAGTAAAATGTGTGGTAAGAAGTAGGGAACATTCCTGAAGAGAAGCAGCCTGTGCAATGGACAGAGGCATCAGTGAGTGAGCAAACATGGCTGAGTTTGGGGAAATGTAAACTGTCCAGTATGTTGCTGCACAGAGTGTAAATGGTAATACACTGAGGGATGAGACTGGAGAGATTGACAGGGATACAAGGTTATAAACAGAACAATAGTTAGATTTGCGATCTAGAAATATTTTTCTACTAGTGGCAGTGTGTGTAATGTATGGAATGGGGTCTTGGGGATGCCACAGATGAGCTCAGTAAGAAAGCTACAAAAGAAAATAATTAGGTTTGCTGAAGATATAATAATAAAAAAGACTCAACAGTGATTTGGAGACAGAATTGATAGGGTTTTGTAAATGGATTATAGCTTTAGGGAGTCAAGGTTGACGAATATATTACCAGATAGGTGAACTTTGAAGTATCTGGGAGAACTACCAATGTCTGGTAGGCAGTTGGTTACCTACGTCTAAATCTCAAAATATTTGGAAGGCCATATGGGATAGATGATAGGCAAAGCATGGATGTACCAGAGGTCACCAAAGGTAAGAAGGTATTCTTAGGCAAGAGCTCTGGGAAAAGAAGCATGTATGGGGTAAGTACATGAAA
This sequence comes from Castor canadensis, assembly GCF_047511655.1. NCBI lineage: Eukaryota > Metazoa > Chordata > Mammalia > Rodentia > Castoridae > Castor > Castor canadensis. Next base: position 32,273,016 of record NC_133395.1, on the reverse strand, counting down.
AGGAACTGATATAGGAGTAATAGACAAATTACTGTTTTGGGCACAAAATAGTAAATTACACAAAGGAAAGGGGACATCAAAAGAGAGCAGAGAGTATTGTTCTGGAAACCAGGGAAGTAATAAGAATTTCAAGAAGGAAATGGTTAACAGAGTGAAGTAAAAGAAATTTATTTTATACCCAACTATACTAGGCAAACGGGAGGTTATTACTAATGGGATGTATCTTTTGTACAGAAATACTATGTTTTAGAAAAAGTTTGTTTAGATTAAAAAACAAAACAAATTAACTCAGTAATTTCAACTTGAAGCACTGTACCAATGTTTCTCATTTTTAAGTTTAAGATGTAAGAATATTTAGAAATCACTATGCAATTCAACTCTTTAATCATATAGATGATCTCTAGTTCTTAAAACTTTCAGTATAATATACAGCATACCTTTCTGCATTTGTAGCAAACATAATATGCATATCTATTCATGGCATAGCCAGCTGGATCATTGTAAAACCTCACACCAGGAGTTGTAATAGCTTCACTCTTATGCAGACCTTCATATTCCAATCTCATCAAGGCTTTTCTTCTGACATCTTCATAGAGTTCTTTTATTGGATCAAGCAGGTCTTTTAATACTATATGATTAATTTTGTTCTGAAATAAGAAAAGAACATTCTTTAACAGAATCATTTATTAATTAATTCAATGAACATTTAGTGTGTGTCCAAGAGCCAAGCATGTGTCAGGAGTAACCAGTCAGTAAACATGTTCTGTATAAAACACTATTTATAATCCTGCAAAGTCCAAATTCCCAAAAGCAGGGAAAACAGAGACAAATGGCACTCAATGCATGAAAATTCTCTATTTCTAACTTTACATTTCCTGAGTCTGAAATATATCTCTTGCTGCCTTAACCACTCTGGGAATAAAGGTTTCCTTAACACCAAAAATATGACACACTTATTTTGGGGTGTGGGTTTTCAGTCGTTGGTAGTATGTCAGGTGGTCAAGGTAAGTAGGTATTTTCTATACCACTTTCAGGCACCTATTTTCAGGTTCCTAAATGTGGCTTTTCTCTGTGGCACCTAATGTGACTTCTCTAAGAGGGGAAAACAAAATATACTGTAATTGTTTTGAATAGCTCTCAATCTACACAACAATGCTAACTCTCTTCATGTTAAACACTTTTAAAGTAAAAAGACTAAAAAAAAAAAAACAAAACAGAAAGAACTTCACAGAACGAAAAGGAGTAAAGAATTAATAGGGAAAACACTGTTTCATTTTTTAACAAGAGTATATTACTAATTATTATTAGCTTACAAAACAACTTTCTACTTTGCTTACTCCTTTTGTAGAAATATGTTCAGTACCAAGAATTTTCTTCTTGTTTTAACTAACTCCAAAATAATCTCTACTGGCATTAATGGTCAAGATTTTGCTTTTAATAACAGGGACTAGAGAGCCCATTTTCTTTTCGGTAGTTACCCATGGCCATGTCAGATGATATAACTCTTAGGAGGTCTGAAAACAATACATACATCATTAATGCATAATGATGTTTAAATGAATCTTATCATGCAGTATGTTTAATTCAACTTAGCAAGCTTTTAACTGACAGCAACTGTTTTTGTAATGTATTATAGCAGCTAGAGACACTTTAAAATATTCTCAGATACCACCTAGATAAGGAAGGCAGAAACTGATGGGGGCTGTTGGTGGAAAGCAAGCAGGAAAGGATACCAAGAGATTCTGATGCCCGTTTATTTTGAGAGATGAAAAGAAATAGAAGGTAGGTAATTTCAATTTTTTTTCCCACACCTTGCAAATGGGACAAGATATAAATCCAAATGTTATCCTTGGACCAAGCCATCTGTTTTCCAATACTCGTCGACAGCACTGTAAGTGGAATACGTGACTGCAGTCCAGCTTAAAAAACAAATGAGAAGGACATAAGCAAACACAGTGATGAGAAACATTTGAGTAACTGGGAAACTACTCAATGTAAGATGCAGAATAAAATCACAAAATAGAATATAATGAAATTTCAGCACTTCTTTCTTATGCATGGGACATTATTAACTAGGCCTCCAGCTTGTCCAGTTTTTACCATTTATTTATTAATGCCCCATATATAAAAGCTATTTATAAAGTAAGCTGGGTTAGGGAGAAACATAAAAGTATTCAGTTTTTGTCTTTCATGGTAGAAACTGCTGACTTAAAGATTTTTTTGGAGACTATTTATTATCTTAGAATCAATCATGAAGACTGAAAATACACATAAATAATGGTTAAAAAGTTAAAAAAACTTATTTACCAAATACATTAGTAAATTATCTTATGAAGTATGTATAGATCAATTACATAATGCTATAAAATATTCTGCATTTCAGAAATTAAGAGATCAGCTACTTGAGAATCTAATAATCTCCCCCTTCTGAACATTTTATACATCCTTTTGATTATACGGGCTCACACAAATCACAAATTGAAGTTAATAGGACAGTTTTGCCCAGTGATTTCAATCATCTTTTTATCTGAGAACTGTATTTCTCCACATTGAAGTCTAGACACATTTAAAACCGGAGACAACCTGAATGGCTGGTGCTGCCGAGAGGGCTTCAGTGAAACATATCATGCACATGTCATCGGCATCTTGCTTCAGCGTTGTGGCATTTTTATCACAGCCGTGCAAACAGGGCAAACAATGTTCTTCATTTTTAACACCTCCACATGCATGGCCACAAGGGTGTGTCTTACTACAGGCTATCTTAGCATATTCCTATTAAAGAAGAATTATAATAGTATACAATGACCAAAAAGGGCACATATCCTGGTAATTATGCCTTATGTGTTAATTTTCCAAGATTTCTTTCCAACACGAAACACATATTAGAGCAAAGTAACAATTATTTGTATTCTTTGCTTAAATATAAACTAGGATTATTAACAAGAGTCTGTTTTTCTTTTAATGTCATTTAAAAAATTTCACTCCATGTAAAAGAAATGCTGATAATATGTCATCATGTATAGTCATGAAGCAAAAAGTTCTTATTGTATGTAACCTCCCAATCACCACCCCTCACCAAAATAGGGGTCGAAACAAAGGCAAAATAAAAAAATCCAAAAAAACCCCCAGATATTGCTATCTGAGCATTATCTAAATACTTATTAAATGGCTGAAAAACTAAAAATATTTGGATAGCATAGAGTCTGTGTATATAAGATGCTAGAAATTTATTTTAGGGAAATAAAAAAGCAAATGAAATTTACTCCATAGATATTTTAACTATTTCTAGGACAAAATTAAACATTAAATACTTATGAACATGGTAGGTGTGAAGCACCAAAAGTCTGGCTTGGGCTTGAGAGCCTTGTTTGATCCATTCTCTGGATTTGACAAGCAACACCTGACAAAGTAAAAGTGGACTGAGGCTGACCTCTAACTCCTGTTTATGTGAAATGAGAATATATGCTCTTCCTCCCTGGGATGGCCTGACTCTCTATATACGCACCTGGCAGTCTGCATCAGAACAAACACTGCCAACAGCAGATAGCTCCGTTCCATTCCTGGACCCACAGAAGCGACATGCTTCTGAGCTACTTGTGGTAGGTTTGCCTAGGTTCAAGCAGAAAAAGGAAAATACTCCTTAAGGACATGCTTTCTATATATTCTAATATGACTAGTTTTAAAAACACAAATCAGGGCTGGCTCAAATGGCAGAGCGCCTGCCTAGCAAGTGCAAAGCCCTGAGTTCATTCAAACCCCAGTCCCACCAAAATCAAAACAGATTTGTATCAGTTGCCAACACTGGAAAATTAGTCAAGGGGTGTAAGTTGCTCCAATTATAAAGAAAATAATTACAAAAAGGGAAAAGAAACTAAAGACGTATCTGAAGCCAAATAAACTCTTGACTGGGTTATGTTCTTAGTAAAGGAAACAGATTAGACAGCTAGTCAAGCTAGCCGACTGGGCAGATGTGGCAAACGCCTCACTCCAAATGCACAATACCAGATAAACACAACTAAGAAATAATAAACTAAAATACCTGGAATAAAAGGGAGTGCCTAAGTATTTTTATATGATAACAAAATTTATACAGCAGAGGACGAAGTCCATGATCAGAGTATGAAACAAAATATTCTGAATGATTTTCAAAAAAAAATATGCTAAACTGATGATACAAAATAAGATTTCCAAGCTGAACTTAAAAGCCTAAGATTTTTTAAGTTTGTAAATTCAATGAATTGAAAATTATTTTTGTTTTAATTTTTGTTTGTGGCAGCATTGGGATTTGAACACAGGGCCTCATGCTTGCTAGACAGGCACTCTTCCACTTGAGTCACTCTGCCAGCCCTTTTTTTGGGTTGAGTATTTTTGAGATAGGACCTTGATTTTTTGCCTGGGATTCTGTTCTGTATTCCTCTTTAGTTTTTATCCTATCAGGTCTCCACAAGTCTTATGAATCTTAAAATGTTAGCCAACTGAAATTTTAGCTGCATTAATATATTTAATATAGTTTATTTTCTTTATAAGAACTGCTATTATTGACAACTTGTATGACTTTGCCCAACTACACAGTCACATCTACAAAATTCATCCTACTCCCAGTCATAAGCACCCACTTTGAGCTTTATATTTTCTCCATTAGAATTCACATATTCCTTTCTAATCAGCAACACTTTAAGAGAAAATCTTGAAGAATTTTAACTTGATTAATGAATGGCCTTCTATATTACTTTATATTGTACTTCTCATATCATTGGGTTCATTAATTGTGCCTTTGTCATAACGATAACTTACAGCAAACATCTGTAGACGCATATGATGTGTAAAATGCTCAAGGACTAGAATACAATATTGGTCATTATTGTAGCACTAGGTGATATCCAAGACTTCCATGTATTTGATGACTGTAGAACGATTTTAATGACCATCTAATTATAACAACAATAACTGTGATGCTCATCAATGGCAAACCAGGTTAGTCAAGAACACTATTCTAGTAAACATAATTAATGCAGACAGTGGTCAATGCCATAATTAAACATCAGGATATCACTTAAAATCATTCATACCAGATAGATCAGTATCTAGTTTAGTCATAATTTGTAAGCATGGTTCCCCTTTTAAAGGCATGATCCAATCTTTAATTCTCTCTTTACCTGTGTGTTCCCGGAATTCTACCATTGCCTTCATTGTTTTAGAATCTGCTAGTGCCATTAACCAGAACAATTTGGTTCTACCACAACCTTCGTGAAGGTCAACCTTAATAGCTTCTTCTTCTTCTTTGAAGACCTATTGTTTCATTAAAGAAAAGGGAAAATATATGTACTTATCACTCTGAAAGAAGAAGTATGAAATTTATTTAATAATGGCTTTCATTTAAAAAGCACTGTAAGAAGTTCCAGATATTTCCAATTTTTATGAAAGTGAATGTAAGTCTTGAAAAGTTAAGCAACGTGATAAGTTTACAGTTGGTAAGTGAGCCAGCTGGGAACTCAGCCAAGATCACTGAAGTCACAGCCCATTTTTTCCCATTCTTTTCCACATTTACTTTAAAATTCATTAAATGTACTTCATGATCCAGGTCTTGTGCTGGATATAAAGATAGAAATTTTCACCTGTCTTTGGTGAGTTTTGGTTCGACGATGAAGATGAAGGAATCTGTCGCAGTCAGTACATAAATTTCCACAGACGTTGCATAAAATGATAGCTGCAGTTTCACCATCATCATGGTTATCACACATAGGCTACAATAAGACATTTCCACATGCTGCATTAGACTAACAAGAAAGCCCTAGATACTGAAACAAATTTATAACATAACAGGATGATGTTCCAAAGTCTGTTAATGGTTTTAGAACCTGAATGTTAAAGGGAATTATGGCAAGTGTACTGCATTATAAAAATCTCTCAAAACTACTCAGTGATTAATGTGCTATGCAGATGTAGTGATTAATAACATGAGAATGTTTCTCTACTTACTGATTTAATTAAGTATCTTCACATTCTGTATCTAAATATTCTGTATGCTAAATGAGTAAATAACTACTGTTTAAAACTTGAAGACTAGAGTAGATGCACGGCTCAAGCAGTAGAGCACTAGCGTAGCAAGTGTGCGAAGCCCTGAGTTAAAACCCCAGTACCATTAAAAAAAATACCCAAACCAAAAATCCCCTAACCCTCCACCCCCAAAAAACTTGAACATTAATAAGATAATGTTGAAAGGACCTATATAATGTCTTCCTTTCAGTGAACCTAAAAATATCACCAAACATACCTTACTTACACCTGTGATGGAGTGTCAGGTTGCCTCTCTTACTGCTTTTTTTCCTTCCTACCATAAGACCGATTACATTTTAGTACAAAATCTAGACAGAGTCTGGTTACAATTTTTGATATGATGCAAACATGACTCAGAGAAGGAGAAAGGTCTTTTATAATTAGAATTCCCTAAAGTTTTTAATATACTATGAAGAGGGGGCTCAAGTCAAAAAGATTCATGATATGAACTTGACTAACATGGACATAGTTTTCAAAGTGACTGACTAATTGTGTATTTTGGCTTGCTGGGTCTTTTCTAGGTTAAGCTAAGGTTGATTATAAAGAAAAAAATGTAAATTCTTATAAAGTAATTCTGATCTTACCATTTGTTTTTGTTGCCCATCCTTTCCCATCCACCTCCCAGAGGAGAGGCGATCCACATGGTCCTGGTCAAGAACACACAGTGATGCTAGAGCAAGCCAGAGCTGTTGAGAAGAAAGGTTGTTACACTGCTGAATTCTTAGGAAACACTTATAAAATGCTGTTTGACATGTGACAACAGCTCAAAAAAATGCTGGCTGAATTTGAAAATATGTAAGGCGGTACAATAGCTGTTTAGTTTTGTATAGTCATGTGAATACTTGGGTACATATTAAATTCTTCTAGATAGTAATAGTTCTGTGGAAGTTTCCATTGCCTCAAAGGGCTAAGCACTATACTTGGTGTACCATATCAGAAATAAGTGTCTGGTAAGCTTTTGAAAATTGCTCTCAAAAAGCTTTGTGAGGCTTGAAGGATAAGTTTCAGTTTTACATAAAATGATATGTTCCTTCATTAACGAAAAAGCAGAAACTTAGTTAACTGGCTTAACTCTAGGAAGTACATGTGTGCATCAATGGAGAAGAAGAGCAAGCGATGGTAAAACAGGGATAGAAAAAAAAACAGAAGAAAACTAATGCACGTAAGGAGAAAGGAAATGCAGAATGAAAGAACTCATGAGTGTACAAAAGGGTTACTATGAAAAACACTTGCTTCAGGTATCACACTTACCACCAAGAAAGTATTTCCCTAGGGCTTTCTTTCCCTAGGGCTTTTTATCAGATTTCTGAGGATTAATCTAAGCAATTTCTACCAGTGCTCATTTCTTCCTAATATTGTCACATTGCTGTGTTTCAACAAAATCTGAAATCTCTTTTGGAACTATATGACATTTGGTGGGTTAAAATGTACTATCTATGTCTCATATGAAGAATGTAATCCTACTTCCTCAGGGATTTCAACCCATTCTACCATTGGCAAGCACTTTTTACTTTTAACAGTATAAGCGACATCCCCAGTAGGTAAGTTACAGAGTTCTTCAGTAGAAACAACTAGGCCACATAAAAAGGAGGAGGAAAGAGCCTCGTCTTCAAAGGATCATCAGTCTGTCACAGTAAAATGCTACTAAATTTATTGCAGTAAGCTACAATAAATAGGTCATTAGAAAGAGAAGCACAATGTAATTTAATCTTTTTTAACCATCATACCCTTAGCTTCCTAAATAATAACAAAAACAAGTGATATAGAGCACCTAGGGTGAACAGTAATGACTATCATATTTAGTCATAATTCATGAAAGTCCTTTAGGTTTTCTTCAATAAATATTTAGTTGAAATATGAATTAAGTTGATTTATTGATCAAAATTTGTTCAAATTTATTACTAAAAAAAGAACATACAATTATACAGAACAAATTAAAAAAAACCTACTCTAGTTGTTGCAATACATCTCACTGGAGACCTAAATTCTTCTTCCATCTTGGTCAAGGCAATGATAGTTTCTGCAATAGAATTTTTTGTCACTCGGGACCAAGCTTCTGACAGATGACCCTATTGAGCAGGACAGAATATTTTAAATAAGTGACCAGAAATGTATTATCATAGCAAATTCTTTTCTCTTAAATGACATCTCTTACCAAAAGGAAAGATTTATTTGTAGCAAGACTATGTAATTTTATATCTAGGGGCAAAGACTTTAGAAGTTAAAAAAAAAATCCTTCATAACCCTATTAAGAATTCAACCTCTGATGTACTTTGATGATTTAAAAGTATGTAGGATTTTACTTTAAAAAGTAAGTAAGAATATTCATTTCCTACAGAATTCAAGGGGATTTGGTCTCACAGAACAAAAATAAAGGTAGAAAGGTATCTATGCTTGAAAAATTTTGGTTCTAAAGCCATGTTATTTAACACTGAAATTTATACACCTAAGTTAATTGCTTTTAGATTGTATTACTGGAACCCAAAGGCATAAATGGTTTGGACTATAATTACTCTTATTTGGTCTGCTGAATTTTTCTAGTGCTAGGGATTGAACTCAGAGCCTTGTGCATTGCAATGATTTTTTTAAATGAAGTATTAACTATCACGGAATTTAGGTATTCGAACATACTCATCCAATTAACATCCTGAGAAAGCTTATTCACTATAAAGGTTCCACACTTTTGGAAATAGTGATAGAACTGCATCTTTGTTGCAGAATATCCTCCCACTTCTCATATCTCCATGTTATCAATATGTTAACTGACAGTTCAATTCCCCCTTCTCCTCCAAAATGCCTTGTGTTCACTCTGCCTCTCAGGGACCTACATCCCATAATGCTTGTCCTCCTCACATTAACTCTTGGAAACACAATGCAATGTGAGGAAACTGACATTACGGATCAACTAGTAAGAGCCATATGCTCCGTGAAGCAATCCCCTGCCCTCTACACTCCCAGATTTTCCCCAAAGCCAGTATCTTATGGCAGCGGCATAGGACATTATTAAAGATTTATAAAGAATTTATAAACTATGAGGACTGAAGAGGATGAGAAACTTCTGCCTCTGGGAGTTTTTTCCTTAGGATCTGAAAGAGCATATTTTATTTTATTACATTTTAAAAGTCCTAAAAGACTTCTGTAATATTTCTCAAGTAAGTTAATTGGGAAGTTAGAAATGCACGTAGTTTACATTATTGCCAAATTTATTACTTATTGAAAAGACAAATGGCACAGTAGCTAAACGTACTAAAGATAGTCCCTAAATAAAGGACTAATGTCCTCCTATCAGTTCAGCAGACCAAGCTATTTTTCTCCGTCACATTCCTGCTGTACCTCTTTGCTGTCATGGGAGAATGGAAACTTACTGCTGCCATATCCTTAATAAGTTTAATGATGATCTCTGAGATCTGAGTAGGAGTTGAGCCCTTCATCCACCAATGACTTTCACCACGTCGAAGATAACTAAAAAGAAAAGTCAGCATTTGTAAACCAAAACCAACCAAGTATTTGGTAGTTATTACAAATGAAAAGATAAAAATGCTATTTCAGCAAACAGCATTTTAATTCTTTAAGTGACTTAATCCGTTAAAACATTTGTTTATTTAATTATAGGCAGGATTTTGCTGTGTCAGCCTCCAAAGAGATGGGATTATAGGTATGTGCCACGACATTCAGTCTACAATTAAAACCTTTTCAGAGAAAGTTCATTAAAACTTTACCCCAAATCTATCTCTTCAATCTTGAGGGCAGCCATCCTGATTTATGATCCTTTTTGGATATTTGTTTGCACATTATTTCTGTGTGTATTTTCTAGAATAACGATATTTAAAGTATAGTCCTTGGACCACACACTGTTTCCAATGAACATGGAGATAATAAGGAGCTTCTATTAGCCTATAAGCCAGCTATATCACTAAGCACACTACTGTGTACTTCAGCTGACATTTTTTTTCTTAACGAGACTTTCTACATGAAGGAAGTGATACACTGATTGACATTCTGGTGTTATCTGCTTATTGTTATGGATTGGCTCTATATCTGCACTATGCCATATGTCTCTAATTTTCCATGGTTATACACAATTACAGAATGTCTTTGCATATATTCTTTTGTGCACATGCATAAGTCTTAGAAATGGTGGGTCAAAGGATATGCATATTTAAGATATAAGGAAATATTATCCAACTGACATCCGTAAGTGCTGAGACAATTTATATTAGATAAATGTGCTTATTCCTTCACAGAGTTGCTAAAGCAGTTGTTTAATCTATATTCATCTGAGGCAAGGAAGGCATGTTTTCATTCGTTTATTGGCATTTAATTTTTTAAGTTGTTTGCCTTTTATAGGCATTATTTTAATATTATGGCAAATAATTGTTTATTATAGATATTTAAATATTTTTCTCATTTAGTTGCTTATATTTTAAGACATCTTAATAGTATCAGCTATCAATTACTTTAATTTTTTTTGTCAAATCTCTGAATATTTTTCTTTTAGCACGATAACTTTTGGGTTCAGTGTTTTGTTAGGACTAGCTTCCCAAATTGAAGATTAGAAAAATATTCTAATAGTTTTTTAATGAATTTTTTATTAGGAAATATTCATTATACAGAGGGGATTCGTAGTGACAATTCTGCTTAGACTTATATTGTACATTATTTACACTGTCCCCTCTAATACAGTTTTAAAATAAATATACATATAATTTTAACTGATCTGAAGTTTAATCTCTCCTTATGTTATTTATTCATTAATTCATTTTTATTGTGAAAAGTTTAGTTTTATATATGATAAGTAGGGATCTACAGTCTTTTTCAATATGGATACCCAAATATCCTAATACTATACATATAGCTTACTTTCTATTCCTCACTAATTGCAAATGACACTTTTATTACATATGATATTTCTTTTACACATGAGTTATTGTTTATGGGTACTATTTGGTGAGTGAGCTAGCAAAGTAATGTGAAATCATGCTTTAATTCCATTTTTTGGTACTAAAACATGCAATGGCGAACCTGGAGTTGAAAATCATGGGAAGTGTGACCGTGGTAACTCCTTTGCCCACAGTGGTCCCAGCAGTCCCAGTGATGGTGGTTCCTTTGGCTTTCAGCTGCACAGTGAGCGCTTTGGCAATACATCCTAGAAACATGTCCAAGATACCCAGCTTATTCCAATCTCCTTTCTCCGTTGAATGAATGATATCACTGATGTCTGCTGGGGGCAAAGATTTCACTCCTATAATGCTGGCCAGACGATTAGGGGTTACTTCTGGCAAAACTCGTCTTAGTAAGGAGGTCACCTGGTAAAAATAAAAATCCATTTCAAGATTGATGGTTTAATTTTTTTAATGTACTGAGCTCCCATTCTGTAATTTTATAATCTGTGTATGAAAACAAATATTTAAATACTATTTCTAATTTTGAGAAGAAAAGACATATGATTTGAACACTTTTTAATGTCTGGAGTGGTAGTTACCAAGAAAAAACATGTCTTCTTTTTTGGTTCAGACTAAATGACATGTATTTCATGGTAAAAAGATGATCAATAGCCAGAATACTATTTATCACAATACAGTAGTGATAAACAGTAGTAAAATGGAACATATTTTACTTTTCTCTACTCTCATTATAATGAGTTAAAAATAAAATAATATGGAAAATCATAGGCCCCAAACAAAACATGAAATAAAAAAACAAAGATCCATATGGCCCTGAGGTGATTCTCTTTGCCTTGTGAATTTTAACAGTGTTTCAAGTCACAAGGAAGCACAAAGGTAAGTGGCATGATGGGTCACCTGTCTCTGGACCCTAGGAGAGGCTGTGTGAAGCAGGGAGAAGAGATCCTGAAGCAGGGTCAGCTGTTGAGCCAGATACTGCCGGCCGACGTTAGAGCCACTCAATGCTAAAACCATGGAGAGCAGCTCAAAGCAGTAAGCGTCAGAGGAGGCATCTTCATCATTTGGCTGAGAATTGGCATTCTCTTTGCTTGATATGGCATGCTCCCATTCTTCTCGAACTCTGGTGGCTTCCATGCGAATAGCTTGGACAATGTGAGCACACACCTATGTGAAGGCAATGTAGAAAATGTAAAAACACATTTGCAAGTCTGATTTACTACTCTTAATAAAACAAACAAAATGGGATACCAATACAAGTTAAGGCTCAATTTAACACTCTTCCTCTCAGTTAATTCTCCATTATACCATTCTTTTATCTCTTTTTTCTTTTGATGGTACTGCAGATTGAATTCAGGGCCTCAAGCTTGCTAGGCAGGCTATCACTTGAGCCACACCTCCAGCCTTTTTTGCTTTCATTATTTTTTTGATAGGATCTTGCATATATGCCCAGGCTGGCCTTCACTGATCCCCCTATTTAGACTTCCCACATAGCCAGGATGACAGGCAGGAGCCATAATGCCCAGCATTGGCTGAGATGGGGGATCTTACAAACTTTTTGCCCACACTGACCTTGAACCATGATCTTCCCAATCTCCACCTTCCAAAGCTAGAATTACAGGTGTCACCAGTGCCTACCTTATTCGACTTTTGAAGAGCTATCTTTTTAGGTTATCAGGCATCCGTTTACAGAACAATCTAGCACTATCCCCACACCCACTTATATTTTGAAATATTAACACTGGTTTAGTTAGCTCTATTAAACTGCTGAATAAAACAAGACAACCTCCCTCCACAATCTCCCCCCCACTACCCCCAAAAAAACCAGGGACAAAAATGCAAATGTAGTTTGATGTAGCTGGGTATTTGTGCCCCCCAATAAAACAAGGTAGCTGAACACAAGAAGTAGAAAAGAGCAGCAAGGTAAGAAACATTCACAACAAACTCTTCAAAGTTACATAAGTATGGCAATATAATCATTCCTCTCTAGAAAAAGACAAATTCCCAGGATTTATAAAAAAGCCAGCATGAAAAAGCCTGCATAAATTCTGGAAGATATTTTATAGTCTAAATACAAACCAACCAACCAAAACTGACAGAGACAAGGCAGTAGCTATTAACTGACCTGTTTTTGTAAGTTAGTCAGTTTACTTCTGCTGAATATTATGCCAACCATATGTTCTTTCAGGTCAGCATCTGATGTAGCCTTTATAGAGAAAAGAAAAAAAAAACATGAAGCATGCTCTTTAAAGAAAATGTGTATAGTTGACAATTCAAAGTATCTTGAGAATTACGTATGCAGATATTTAAGGTGAATTTACTTTACATTGAGGTTTTTAACACTAAGAGGATAAAGTCTGAGGAAATCATTTGGCTGAAGTGAGTAGAACTAAGGAGATGAAATCATTAAAAAAAGAGGAAACTTGGTAAAACTAAAACTAAAAGCTAATTTCCTGAAAAGATAGAAATGAATCTTGCTACACTCTCCAATAAAAATAGGAGACACAAATTACCAACATAAGGTATAAGAAGAAGAGATATTACTACAGATTCTATAGACATTAAAAGGATAAAGGCATACTTTAGTGTATAACTTATGCCAATAATTCAGCATCTTAGATGACACAATTACTTGAATGTCAGAACTACCAAAGCTCACTTAAGAAGAAAATGAATTTGTAGAGCATTTTCAATACTTAAATACTAGCTAGATGATACATAAATCTCTTTTAGATGTTTCATCTTTGTTTTCTTTGTTGACTTACTTCATCATTTAGTTTTGCTTTCTAACACAACGTCATTGAGATGTAGTTTCCATAGTACACTATTCACCTCCTTGAAGTCTACAACTTCCATGGGTTTTGATATATTCACAGGGCACATGTGCAAGTATCATCAGAGTCAATTTGAGAGCACTTTCATCACCACCCACACCCCTTGCAAAGAATCACTATGTCACATACCTAGCATCTTCTCGTTCATCTTTTTTTTTTAAATTGAGAACAAACTACCTATAAGGTAACACACACTAATTAAAATGTACAAAAACATATTGGCTATTCTACTGAATAGAAGTAAAAAAGTGGAAAAAGAGAAATACAGAAGAATATCTATTCTGACGGAAATTCTTAGCAGACTAGGAATATAAGGGAACGTCCTCAATCTGATCAAAAGCATTTACAAAAAAATCTATAGTTAACATTACACTTAATGGTAAAAGGTTGAATGTTTTCTTTTAGGATCAAGAACAAAGCAAAAATATTCCTTCTCTTCAGTTCCACTCAACACAGTAATGCAGGGCTTCACCAGTGCAATGATATAAGAGGTTGAGTCTTTCTTCTTAGGTTTAATGTTTTAATTTAGACAAAATAAATAAAGCATTGTATTTTAGAAGAAATTTTAAGAATGTTGTAAAACATAGTTATTTCAGTAAAAATTTATGAATACATGTATGACTAATTACACCATGGTGGACACACAGACAAATCACACATGTATTTGGTCTTTAAGGAGGTATGGTTCAGTGGGAGAGAAAAAAAAATATGTAGATAAACACAAAAAGAGAAAAACCAAGACGAGGCATACATAGATAACTATGAAATTTAGCAGAGGAAAAATTGCTTTTTGTTTGCAGAAATCATAAAGAAGGTTATTGGAGAAGATAGTACCTTTGAATTGGGATATGAAAGACAAATAAAATAGAGATAGAAGATAATTGATAGGGCATGACACAGTAAATGACTAAGTTAATTTTACAAATGCTAACAACTGAATACAGTAGCTCCAGGTATACAGCAAGTTTTGCTGTGACTTAAAATACTAGCTAGGTTATACATGAACAAATGCTGAATTTCCTTTAGATTTCTCCTTCATCATTTTTTAATCAAAGTAAGAAAAAATTAACAGCATATAAACTATTATTACATCCCAATTAAAATAAGCAGTGCATGGATTAGTTCTGTGAACAAAAGAAAGTGAAAAAGGGAAATAAATTTTTAGAATACAAATAAATACATTGTATACTTTTTCTTCTCCTTCTGGTGATGACAAAAGTGCTTTTTCCTCTTGCTCTGGTGTAGGTTCAGCATCTCCAGAGATGAGCTTTCCAAATACCTGATGAAGGCAGACACATGAGATTTAATGACAGGATTTACCACTGGGAAAGTTAAACCTGAGAGTGCAGATTTTTTATTATGCTATTCCTTTACATCCCATTACTTGTCTGAATGATGAATGTAACATTGGGTACAGGGAAAGGACTAAGAGAAGTAAAAATGGGCTACATTTGTAGCCAGAAAACCTCTAACAGGTTTTACAAAATATTTTGTTACACTCTCAAAATATATTATGTTCTATATACTCTACTTAGTGCTACAGTACATAGTAAGGACACTCACTTGAGATGTAATAAGTCTGAATACTCGTAGAGTCTCAGCCTCACAGTTCCTCTGCTGAGCCACACTGGCTGATATCTGGCCTGCAATTTTTGTGCTTTCACCATCTTTCCAGCCCAGGACTTTTACTTGTCGAACTCTTAGTGTATTTTCTGGGCCCTTTAATTCAATTTTGATGATGTGATTATCCCCTCCTGGAAGTTCACTTGTCACCCAGCCAATGTGCCTAGAATCCAGATCGACCTGGTTGAGTAGAAAAGAGACATGAACCAGATATAGCTGAATCACTTTTATCACTGTCCTAGACTTGGCATTACTAGCAGCAAGCTCAAACAACAACTGCATAGAGAGCAAAGTTTATTATGTTAATCACACTATCTTTAAATTTTGTGAGGATAAGTAATA
This sequence comes from Castor canadensis, assembly GCF_047511655.1. Classification (NCBI taxonomy): domain Eukaryota; kingdom Metazoa; phylum Chordata; class Mammalia; order Rodentia; family Castoridae; genus Castor; species Castor canadensis. The sequence goes on along the minus strand of NC_133395.1, from coordinate 32,257,259 downwards.
TTACCTACATGAGCTATAACACAGAAGAAACTGAAGTTAACATAGGTTGAATGATTCTCAGTAAGTGAGAATTAAAATCCAGGTTTGACTACCATATGGCTTCCCAGTGCAAGTTATGTGAGTGAAACCACGTCCAATAATTTCTATGATTATACTTTACCCACAGAAACACATTAAAGCACCATTAACGGTGAGTATTTTCACTGGGTACGGTGGTACAAGATTGTCAATCCACTGATACAGGAGGCATAAATAGAAGGATCAGGGTACAGGCTGGTCCGGCAGAAATGTGAGACCCTATTTAGAAAAATAACTAAAGCATAAAGGACTGGACTGGGGTGTGGCTCAAGTGGTAGAGCATCTGCCTAGTAAGCACAATGCCTTTAGTTCAAACCTTCAGTTCAATACGCTGTTACTTAATATTCTTCAGTTTTTGAAGACAAATTACGTAATATGTAAGTTCACATTTGTGATTCCTTATTTCACTGAATTTTATTGAGAATGTAATTTTCAGAGATTAAATGTCAGTACACTGTGGAATGTTTCTAATTATTTCTTGCTGAAATTCAATTTTTCTATGGAATTTGATAACCAAGAAAAGATCTGGAGACTTCTACATGATTTATTTAGACATTAAATTTGTAATTTTAATTTATGTCATTTTTTCCTTAGGGCATTAAGTACGAACGACTACTATCTCATTGAATGGATTATCTTATTTCTTTATAATTTGAACAAAATTTATTATTTGCTTTATCTAAAACCTCAATACGACTTGGAACAAACCCAACGCCTCCCCTCTCACTGACCAACTTTTGTGAGATCAAGTCATCTAGAAGAACAGCTTTGACAAAGTTTCCCTAATATAAATAACAGATTTTGTACACAATCTCAGGTTCCTGCCCAGTTAAGGGTTAACTTGTTCCTAGAATTGTTTTGTAAACTGACTTGCAATCTAGTCATGGTTAAAGTTCTGTGATAGATTTTTTTTTAGGCTAGGAGACAGCAACCCAAGTTATGGGGCTGAATATGAATTAGATCTGGATGAAATATAAGGAGCCCTTTGTCTTTATAGGGAAGTAAGGAATGGGAGACTCTGGGCACAATATCATCATGTAGTCTCACAACTGGAGAATGTTTTGGGCACAAGTTATAAGGTGTGTAGCACAGGGATGGTTGTTACTATCCCATGTGTACGCCACTCGTCAAGTTAAAGGTTTGTAAATAGATGATTCTCTATACCAATACTTTGGTAGTGTGCCAAAACTGGAACTCAACAGTGGAGGCTGGTAGCAAACATTTAATGACAAAATTTCAATTACCTGCTTTATTCTGCATAAATCTTCTACTGCTTTGCCAGTTAAGAAGGTCATTGAGGTAACTTTATTCTAAAATAGATAATTCAAAACAGTTATGCTATATTTCTGCTTTGGAACTTACAATGATTTTTTACAACCTAGTAATGCCACATTACTTTTCTGCCTATTTTTTGTATAGTCTTTTCTAACTGACCCCACACCATCTGTCCAACTAAACACAATTCTCACAGCTCCAGTCTTGACATACTCTCACAAATTCTACCTTAAATGTACCATTTCAGCCTTTTTTCATGGGTTTTCTCATAGGTTGATATTATCTTTTTACCCAAACTCTAAACTTTCAAATTCTACATCTTCAAAGTCTTTCAACAACTCTGCTTTCTATTCATGTCCCACTCTTCTAACTGTATTCTCAGTGCTTTTGAAGCAAAGCAAAGAAGGTAACTTAACTAATAGATACTAATGAATGTCACTATGACTGCCTTACAGCTATGGAGAAGGGTATTTGATAACTAGGGGGGTTCCATTTCCTTAAGACACTTGCCAAACTAGGGAGGCAACATTCACACAAATGATAAATATCAAACATACAAGTACAGTACCTTTAAGTACTGAAAACAAGTCATGTTTGCACAAGAGCCACAGATCTTAAGGTTGAACAAGTTTTATGCAAAGCACATCAAAAAAGAGATCAACATACTAATTCCTTTTAGAGTTCCACACTATGAATATTATAGGCCAATGCAACTCAAACAAACAAATGCTATGGACAGTTGGCAGTTTGGTGGACACAGATATATAGGCTCAAAGAGGACACAAACAAAGTCTTTAAAAAGGAACATAGATATTCAGCTTACATACCAGGAATTTAAAAAATGCATAGTTATGATTATCTGCTCTTAGAAGAGACAAAAAATGTCAAATTGATTATAATCATTATTCTGAGGAAGAGTATGCCCTTGGTGTAGAATGTACTATGAGTCAAAGATAACTATGTACTGAGAAGTGAATGCTAGCAAGAAAAGTGTTTTGATTTATTACACTTGATTTTATGGTAAAGTAGATGTACCCATTGGAAATTCTTGGGTCTGAACAGGAAATAAGTTCATAATATATTAGCTAAGCTCCTGTTTTTTATTCCACACCGGGAAAAAGCTGAATGTATACTGATGTACAGGAGTTGGTGGCTGATGTGGAAAGGAGTGCTTTGATGGCAGAGTCCATTGCTGTGCTTGGCTTTATATCCAGGTTATCTGAGACCCAAACACACCATTACGATTTTTACTAGCAAGAGAATGTGCAAATGTATGGGCATAGCTCCTCACTGGTCTAAGGGGACTCATTAGACTGGATCTGCTAGAAAGTCATGCCCACTTAGAGGGAAAAATTCGAAGCAGTATCTTCCCCAGAATGAAGGTAGAAGAATGGCAGTTTGGCAGCTGCTACTATTTTCTTGGCTCAGGGAAATAGATCTTTTTTCCTTTGCTTAGTGCCTTTTTTGAAAGAGTGCTTAATTCAATTGAGACATGTTAAATAAACAGGGCTAGGGAGAATATAAATCATTATCATTTAAGTTAGTTCAGGACCATCTCCCCCCTACCCCATGCCTGCGGTTGAGAAGTAGAAACCTGAAGCTAGCTAATTACATCACAAATCAAAGTATACTAAATACCATTAGAGTAATACAAAAAAGAACCTACTGGAGAAAAGAGTAAGAATTACCCAGAAAGGATTTCTCTCTGCTGAGTCTTAAGAGATCTTGGGAGAATCTGATAAGCAGTTTAAGGGGAATATTTCTAGGTCAAGGGAATAGCTTAAACAAAGGCATGGAAGTAGAAAATTAAGATTTTTACTTTGCTTAGCTGCAGCTGTGGTACATTTAATCAGATTTTTTTTTCAGAATTTATCTTGCATACTGTCCCCAATCATATTAATTTATTTTTAGATTTAAGATTTATTTGAGGAATATAAAAATGCTGTTTTATTGGTGAAGTTTCAAGTGATAAATCTTTTTGGTAAACTCAGAAATGAGAATGCATGATTACTAACAGTAATCAGTCTGGAAAGAACTAATTAACTAGACATAAGTTAGGTTCCCTTTCTTACCCCAAGATCCCGTGAATTGTCCACATGAACAGATACATAGCGGGCATTAATTCCTTTTACACAGTTGATAGTGATGCTCTTAGTTTTGTTTTTGTCTTCATCTCCTGATTCCCAAAAAGTCTCTGTGGAACCATCTGTCAAACTGCCAATCATGGCAGGTCGGCTTGAAGTTTTTATGTCAACAATGCTGGTTAAGTCCTTTAAACACACAACTATGCATAATTCCTATCAGAAACAAATATAAGCATTCATAATATTCAAAAAATCTGTCATGATGAGAAAACAGACATTTGATAATAAATAATGTGAGACAGAATCCAATTATTTATGAGTAACTCTTAGATTTCCCTTAAATACACCATTGAATATTAGGACAATAAGCAGACAATAACCATTCAGTCACTGACCTGACTCATAGCTTCAAAGCCAGATTGTATACTGATGCTAAAACTCTCCTCACTATCTCCATCATCTGATTTTGACAGAATATTGTTAATGTGATGAAAGACATTGCTCTGATGGAGGAACTGATGATCAGATTGCTTGAATTTGAGACTCCAGCATCTAAAAAGCAATATAAATATATAAGCAATATATGCAATAATTATTTTCTAGGAATATTCAAGGAACTCCTAGAATAGCTACCATGCTTTATAGCTATACCTGAAAAAAAATCTTAATGATTTAGTAAAAAAATAGAAATTAACAAACTTCAGGGAGTAAAATCATTGCAATTTGTTTTTTTTTTGAGAAATAAAAATAATTTCTTTGTAACAAAATAAGTTATAAAGAAAATTCACCTGCTTTAAATACAGAAAAATAGAAGCAAAAGGGTAATGAATCTGTTGGGTACCCAAGCATTGCACCAACTATAAGAGCTTCTCAAAGTGATCTGTATTATAACGCCACAATAATTCATTAGCGTATAATGCAACCTACATTTCAAAAATCTTATGAGGACACAATGTATCTTTCTTCCACTGGTCTTATCATTAGGAATCTGGGAAGCCAAATCATTCCACCATCTTATCTGTTGTATAAATCAATGCAAAATTTCTTTATATCTATAGTTCAGTATAAACCAAAAAATAAGGTTCACAATGTAAAATAAAAGTAATGCCAAACTCTCAACAGATTATGTGATGCTCCTTAGGGTAGTTTCCAAATTGGCTGCATATTACTGGAATCCACTTTTCTTTATGTTCTTTTCAAGTCTAAACTCTGTCTTGGATTTTTGTTTCTGAAATTTCATTTTCCCTTTTTCATTTTGTGACACTGAAATGATCTGAAGTAGGAGGGAGGGAAAAGCAAGGGAGATTGTTACAGCAATCATTTAGAGGACTAAGAAGTGTATTATCCATATTTTACAGACAGACAAACAAGTGTCAGCTCAAAGGAAGGGTATTCTAAATTAGGACAGGAAGGAGGAAGCCACCACTTACATGGATTCTTGTATCTTATCATTTAAAGAGGTTTTTTCAAGCATTTAGTAACTGTGCATACTCCATAAAATTTTTTCTCCAACAGTACCTAAAATACTTAAATACAAGAATACCTAAGAGCCATTTGCTGCAGTGAACTGCCACTGGGGAGAGACATCATAAGATCCGAGATTGTCTGAAGTAAACGGTGAAATGTGTGTGGCAAAGGATGAGCAGCTTCACCTGCAATCACTATATCTGAGAGTGGATGCTCACATACTCTTGTATCTTTCTCCTAAAATAGAAATCAAAAGCAAGCTTATCAGTTTGTACACTGGAAGAACTTTCTTCACAAAAAATTATTATGTATATCCAATCCATACCCAATACACAAAGTAAGATTTCCTAATTATATTTGTAATATTTCTACACAAAAAGTGATAAGGTTACATACCAATAAAATGAGCGAACAAATGAATACCATATATGCACATCAATTCTAGTATACACACAAATATATTAGTAGAGTGAGTCTAATGTGTTATATGTATGCATGCATATGTATGTGTGTATATATATGTATACAAGTTTTGTGTATATAGTTATATATTTAATGCAGCTCTAGAAGTTGGAGGTCATCACTAGTTCATATGACATTTTTAAGTGAATGAGACAAAAAAACTCCTTTTAAAAGCAGAGATACCACAGTTTGAAAAGAGAAACAGGAGTTGGATTTCATTTCTCATTCAAACCCTCAGTTAAGGTGACCCTTTTAATAATATTACCTATGGAGTAACATTTATAATGGAAAACTATTTAATAAAGTACTTTAAATTCCTAAAGAAAGATTTCTTAAGAAACTGATCAAAATTGCCTAGTTAGTTAAAACTGGAGCCTCACAGAGCACTAAGTAGATATGTTTTAAAGCAGGGCTCTTAGGAAGCCCACATCTACAGAAGGTAAGCAGGTCATGGCAGAGAGTTGAGGGGGAGTAGTGGAGAGCACATGCACACTGTGGGAGGGCTGTGGCTAGTGAAGGAAGCAGCTCCAAGTACAGACCTCTACTGGTCACCCAGGAACTCCTACCACCGTGGGTCAGATCACTCAAACTAAAACAAGGTGTTCATATATTCATGTATTCTTCTATGGCAGAAATTAAAAGCAAGTTTATCATCTAATTAGTATGGGAGAAGTAAAGAAAAATCTCCATTTTTAAAATGCCAGCTTTAAAAAAAAAAACCAAAACACCCATGCAACTCAAAAATGTCTGAGAACTAACTAGAACTGGTCTATGAACTACCAGGTTTTTCTTTTAACAGGTCTGACATTTTCTTTTTCAGAGATTTTGGACAAAACAGTGGTCACTTAGGAAAAAACGACTGTTCTTACGTAAAAAGTTTAGGTTTATTTTTGGCAGTACTGAAGTTTGATTCAGGATCTTGTGCTTGCTAGGCAAGTGTTCTATGCCTTTGAGCTATAGCCCCAGGCCTTTTGCTTTTAGATTTTTTTTTTTCATCTCAGAGCTTTGTGCTTTTGCTTGTGCTGGCCTCAAACTGCAATCCTCTTATCTCTGAATCTAAGGAGCTGGGATTACAGGCATGAACCACCTAGGTGCATTCAAGCAACTTAAAAAATATGCCTTTCTTTTTATTAAAACAGTTCTTAATTAGACTCACACTGTAGAACTAACACATACACTTTGGTCTTGCTTACTGTGTTTCTATCTATCCAGTGGTACATTACTTAAAATAACTTGCCTTATTCCACCTAATCAGAAGTAGTCTCTACTTCCTTTGTGTTTCAAATAAATATTTCTACTAAAGCACTTACTTTAAGAAGGAAAAATATGATGTCATGGTTATTTCATATTAAGTCACTAAAAGTCCTTAGTAAATAGTAATTGTTATTTTAGTTATTTCCAATAATTTTGCATAGGATCTAAGATTTGCAAAAACAAAATAAATCTGCTTAATAACAAAAGTAGTTATTATTATAGACTGAATACCATGATCAAAGTTTCACTACTGGTGTTTCATTTACAAATTTACTGTTGTTTTTTGGCGCTACTGAGGTTTGAACTCAGGGCCTCATACTTTCTTGCTAGGCAGGTATTCTACCACTTGAGCAACTCTGACTGCCCTAACAATTTTATTCTTTTGAGCAGGCAATATACATTCAAAAGGTATAAAAAAACCATAAAGAGTGCCGCAGCTAATTAAGTGCTCTCTCCATTGACAACTCCTATTTGTGTGGACCGTATTATTACATGTTCTGTACTGGTATTCATTGAAAAAACAGATGTGACTGTCAGCATCTTTGTTGACAGTTTCCCTAAGTGTAATGGATCCTTTGCCAAAAGTGTGGAAATGTTATTCTTTTTTTCAGGTTAGATAATCTGTGAATGATTTCATGTAAATAATTATACTATCTGAAAGTACAGTACTCAGTTTCTATAAAAATATGGAATAAAAATGAACAAAAACTCACTTGTTCTGCATTTTCTTTATTTGTTTTATTTTCTTCATCCTCTTCTTCCTCAGGTTCCACTGGAGCAGGAGTTAGAGATGCCACAAAATGCCAGAGAATATCATGTAGAGAAGTTGTTTGAATGACATTACACAGAAGCCAGTTGAATGCCTGAATAAATGATGATCAAAAGTACAAGATAAAAAAGATCATATATGAGTTAAAAAAAGTAGGGTTGTCTTACTCACAAATGAAGCACCTCCATGGGCTGCATATTTTAAGGAAAGATGCTAGAAAATCTAGCCTTCACTTCACTGAAGGCATACTGAACTTGAGATAGTAAAAAACTTTGGTCTCAATAAAAGAACAGGATAACAGGGAAAATAATAGTTAAGAAATACAATGAAAATTATTCTTAGTATCAATGTACTCAGGTACATTTATTTTCAACTTGTATTTGGGGCCAGCATAGAATGTTTCTCAAGCTCTACACAACCTATCATTTACTTAAATATCTTTATATAATTCCCATTAATTAAGAGACAAGTTATTTATCACACATATTGTAAAGTTTACTAAACACGTGCCTGTGATACACAGCAATGCTATCATTCCATAAAATGGAGGCCTGGACAAATTGTTACTGGTAAATTTGTAACTCAGAACCCCTACTTCTCATCCTTTTTGTGTGACTATTCTGTCATTTCATTCTAGTGATACAGCCTAACATAAAGGCATTAAAAAAATATAATTTCGGGATTGAAATGACAAAGTAATACAAAATTCTTTAGAGTACTTAAGTATAGAAAGCTAAATTAATTTATATCCATAAACTTTAGAGTTTAATTTTGATGTGAGCAGAGAATCTCCACTTCACGTTAAATTGAGAAACCAGGAGGGCCCCGGGGCCGCCAGTCGCCTGTGCCCAGACGGCTTGGGAAGACGTGGACCAGGTGAGCTTCGCGGTACCGCAGTACTCCCACAGACAACCCTGGGCCAGAGCAGCATAGCCCGCTGGACAGACTGACCTCCACCCGGGAAAAAAAGAGAAACTGACTAATAAACAAAAAGAACAATAAAGACACGTGGCAAAGAGGGTGGGGAGCAAAGGCCCCAAAATTGGGGGAAGGTAATCCTTCCCGGAACTGTAAATAAACAAGCCAGGCAGGCGGAGAGGCTCTTGCGGGAACGGGGGTGCACGCCCAGCAACCAGGAGCGGGGAAAGCTTCTGAGAGTGGCGGAGGGAGGAAAACTCCACAGGAGAGGAGGGAAGACCCACTTCCCACTTGAGCTGTAAACAAACATGGCGGCTGGCAGGAGCAGAAGCACTGCCCAGTTATCAGGAGCAGGAAAGCTTGTGAAAGTGGCGGTGGGAGAAAAACTCCACAGGAGGCGGGGGGAAGACACACTTCCCACATGAGCTGTAAATAAACACGCAGGCCTGAGAAAGCAGGTGCAGTGTCACCTTTCCCAGTGCTTGGAAAGGGGAAAGCTTGTGCAGCGGCTCACACACAGGACTCTGAGTAAACAAAGCCTGCAGGGCCAGGTGAGTGCTAAGCTCACCCCAGAGATCTGCATAAATAACGCCTCCAGCAACAGCAGGCTGACAGCAGCGGGCAGGCAAGCCACAGCTGCAGATACCATTCTCAGAACTGTCTCCAGACTCTTTTTTTTTTCTTTTTCTCCCTACCTTTGATGAGAGAACAACCGAATTACACCTGCATGCTGAAAAACTTACTGAAACTGTATTACATTTGAACTTGGGACACTTGGTGGGGTTTCTTTTGTGTGTGTGTGTGTGTGTGTGTGTGTGTGTGTGTGTGTGTGTATGTAGTTTTGTTCTACTTTATGCAAACCCTTTGATGAGACAACTACAGAACAACATCTGAGGCACCATTTCCAGGATTGGAGACTGAGACGGACACCCAAATTATTAAGACTGAAACTTCATTGCACTTGAACTTGGAAGTTTTTTGGTTTTGTGGTTTTTTTTTATTTTTCTATTTTTCATTTTATTTTAACTTATTTTTATATATAGATATTTCTTTTATTTACTTCTTTTTAAATTTTATTCTTATCTTTATTTTTTTTTATTTTTTATTTTCAATCCTCTCTCTGTCTCTCTAATGTCTGTTCAGCTTACTGTCAATTAGTACACTAACGTTCCCTGTTTATACCTTTGAAACTTTCTTGTCTGATTCCCTGTTCTGTTTTCTCCTTCTTGTCTGTTTGTTTTTCCCTTTTCTTTAACATCTTGCTTTCCATCTCAGCTCACCCTTCCATTCTAAATATTACCATTGTTATTATTACAAGCTAGAAAGTACTTAATTGCACACAGTACAGGGACAGTAACAACACCAAAGACAATGACGGGAAGACAGAAAAAACAGGGAAACCAGTTTCCCCACAGCAAAAAAGTACTACAGGAACCAGAGGGAAATGAAGAAAACAGATACTCAGATCCAGACTCCAACAAAATGAAGATAAACTATGCCAAAGGACCCAATGAAGCCCACAAGAATAATTTAAAAGAAGACATACTACAGGTACTCAATGAGAATTTTATAGTGATGATACTGGATAGGGTCAAACAAAATGTACAGGAGGCCCTCAAGAAATTTCAAGATAACAAAAATAGAGAATTTGAAAAAGCAAAAGAAGAAATAAAGGAAACCATAGAAGCACTGTACAAACACCAAAGTGAAACAGAAAACACAATGAATAAACAGATAAATGAACTCAGGACAAAAATAGACAATATTAAAGAGGAAACCACCCAGGATATGGAAAACCTCAGAAAAAAGAATGAAACAGAACTGCAAAACAAAACGGAAGGCCAATCCAGCAGAATAGAACAAACAGAAGACAGAATCTCAGAACTTGAAGATGAAATGGTAATTAAAGGAAAAACTGAAGAACTATTAATTAAACAACTCAAGACCTGTGAAAAGAAAATGCAAGAACTCACCGACTCCTTCAAAAGACCAAACTTGAGAATCATGGGCATCGAAGAAGGAGAAGAGGTGCAAGCGAAGGGAATGCGTAATCTATTCAACAAAATAGTAACAGAAAATTTCCCAAATCTAGAGAAAGATATTCCCATATAGATGCAAGAGGCCTCCAGGACACCAAACAGACCAGATCAAAATAGAACTACCCCACGACATATCATCATTAAAACAACAAGTTCAGAAACTAAGGAAAGAATATTGAAGGCTGTAAGAGAGAAAAAACAAATAACATACAAAGGTAAACCATCAAAATCACAGCAGACTTCTCAACAGAAACATTAAAAGCAAGAAGAGCATGGGGTGAGAGCTTCTGGGCACTGAATGAAAATAACTTCAACCCCAGGATACTATACCCAGCAAAACTATCATTCAAAATAGATGGAGCAGTAAGTCTTCCATGATAAGAAGAAACTAAAACAATATGTGACCACAAAGCCACCACTACAAAAGATTCTTCACGGGATTCTGCACACAGAAAGTGAAACCCAACTTAACCATGAAAAGACAGGCAGCACCAAACCACAGGAAAAGAAAAAGCAAGACAGTAGAGAGTAACCTCAACTTAGGTACACACAATCAAACCTTCAAACAACTAAGACAACTAAATGACAGGAATCACCACATACCTATCAGTACTAACACTTAATGTTAATGGATTTAATTCACCCATCAAAAGGCACTGCTTGACGAAATGGGTTAAAAGGGAAGATCCAACAATTTGTTGCTTACAGGAGACTTATCTCAATTACAGAAATAAGCATAGGCTTAGGATGAAAGGCTGGAAGAAGATTTACCAAGCCAATGGCCCATGAAAACAGGCAGGAATAGCAATACTTATCTCTGACAAAGTAGACTTCAAACCTACATTGATCAAATGAGATAAAGAAGAACATTCCATACTAATAAAAGGGGAAATAGACCAAAAGGAAATAATAATCATTAACCTGTATGCACCCAATGTCACTGCACCTAATTTCATCAAACATACCCTGAAAGACCTAAAAGCATATATAAACGCCAACACAGTGGTTGTGGGAAACTTTAACACCCCATTATCATTAATAGATAGGTCATCCAAACAAAAAAATCAATAAAGAAATCCAAGATCTAAAATACACGCTAGATCAAATACCTAGTTGATGTCTACAGAACATTTCATCCAACTTCTACACATATACACTCTTCTCAGCAGCCCATGGAACCTTCTCCAAAATAGATCATATCCTAGGGCACAAAGCAAGTCTCAGCAAATATAAGAAAACAGAAATTATACCGTGCATACTATCTGATCACAATGCAGTAAAAGTAGAACTCAACAACAAAAGTAAAGACAAAAAACATGCAAACAGCTGGAAACTAAATAACTCATTACTTAATGAAGAATGGATCATCGATGAAATAAAAGAGGAAATTAAAAAGTTCCTGGAAGTCAATGAAAATGAAAACACAACCTACCGGAACCTATGGGACACAGCAAAGGCAGTCCTGAGAGGAAAGTTTATAGCCATGAGTGCATATATTAAAAAGACTGAAAGATCCCAAATCAATGACCTAATGATACATCTCAAACTCCTAGAAAAACAAGAGCAAGCAAATCCCAAAACAAATAGAAGGAGAGAAATAATAAAAATAAGAGCTGAAATCAAGGAAATAGAAACCAAAAAAACCATACAAAGAATTAATGAAACAAAAAGTTGGTTCTTTGAAAAAATAAACAAGATCGATAGACCCCTGGCAAACCTGACTAAAATGAGGAGAGAAAAAACCCAAATTAGTAGAATCAGGAATGCAAAAGGGGAGATAACAACAAACACCATGGAAGTCCAGGAAATCATCAGAGACTACTTTGAGAACCTATATTCAAATAAATTTGAAAATCTTAAAGAAATGGACAGATTTCTAGATTCATATGATCATCCAAAACTGAATCAAGAGGAAATTAATCACCTGAATAGATCTATAACACAAAATGAAATTGAAGCAGCAATCAAGAGTCTCCCCAAAAAGAAAAGTCCAGGACCTGATGGATTCTCTGCTGAATTCTATTAGACGTTTAAAGAACTGATACCAACCCTCCTTAAACGGTTCCACGAAATAGAAAGGGAAGGAAAACTGCCTAACACATTTTATGAAGCCAGTATTACACTTATCCCAAAAACCAGGCAAAGACACCTCCAAAAAGGAGAACTATAAGCCAATCTCCTTAATGAACATTGATGCAAAAATCCTCAAGAAAATAATGGCAAACCGAATTCAACAACACATCAAAAAGATTATTCACCACGACCAAGTAGGCTTCATTCCAGGGATGCAGGGGTGGTTCAACATATGAAAATCAATAAACGTAATAAACCACATTAACAGAAGCAAAGACAAAAACCACTTGATCATCTCAGTAGATGCAGAAAAAGTCTTTGATAAGATCCAACACCATTTCATGATAAAAGCTCTAAGAAAACTAGGAATAGAAGGAAAGTACCTTAACATTATAAAAGCTATATATGACAAACCTACAGCCAGCATTAAACTTAATGGAGAAAAACTGAAACTACTCCTCTAAAATCAGGAACGAGACAAGGATGCCCATATCTCCACTCCTATTCAACATAGTACTGGAATTCCTAGCCAGAGCAATTAGGCAAGAAGGAGGAATAAAAGGAATACAAATGGGTAAAGAAATTGTCAAAATATCCCTATTTGTAGACGACATGATCCTATACCTAAAAGACCCAAAAAACTCTACTCAGAAGCTTCTAGACATCATCAATAGCTATTGCAAGGTAGCAGGATATAAAATCAACATAGAAAAATCATTAGCATTTCTATACACTAACAATGAGCAAACGGAAAAAGAATGTATGAAAACAATTCCATTTACAATAGCCTCAAAACAAATCAAATACCTAGGTGTAAACCTAACAAAAGATGTGAACAACCTGTACAAGGAAAACTATATACTTCTGAAGAAAGAGATTGAGGAAGACTATAGAAAGTGGAGACATCTCCCATGCTCATGGATTGGTAGAATCAACATAGTAAAAATGTCGATACTCCCAAAAGTAATCTACATGTTTAATGCAATTCCCATCAAAATTCCAATGACATTCATTAAAGAGATTGAAAAATCTACTGTGAAATTTATATGGAAACACAAGAGGCCACGAGTAGCCAAGGCAATACTCAGTCAAAAGAACAATGCAGGAGGTATCACAATACCTGACTTCAAACTATATGACAAAGCAATAACAATAAAAACAGCATGGTACTGGCACAAAAACAGACACGAAGACCAGTGAAACAGAATAGAGGACCTGGATATGAAGCCAAACAACTATAACCAACTTGTCTTTGACAAAGGAGCTAAAAATATACGATGGAGAAATAGCAGCCTCTTCAACAAAAACTGCTGGGAAAACTGGTTAGCAGTCTGCAAAAGCTGAAACTAGATCCATGTATATCACCCTATACCAATATTAACTCAAAATGGATCGAGGATCTTAATATCAGACCACAAACTCTAAAGTTGATACAGGAAAGAGTAGGAAATACTCTGGAGTTAGTAGGCATAGGTAAGAACTTTCTCAACGAAACCCCAGCAGCACAGCAACTAAGAGATAGCATAGAGAACTGGGACCTCATAAAGCTAAAAAGCTTGTGTTCATCAAAAGAAATGGTCTCTAAACTGAAGAGAACACCCACAGAGTGGGAGAAAATATTTGCCAGCTATACATCAGACAAAGGACTGATAACCAGAATATACAGGGAACTTAAAAAACTAAATTCTCCCAAAACTAATGAACCAATAAAGAAATGGGCAAGTGAACTAAACAGAACTTTCTCAAAAGAAGAAATTCAAATGGCCAAAAAACACATGAAAAGATGCTCACCATCTCTAGCAATAAAGGAAATGCAAATTAAAACCACACTAAGATTCCACCTCACTCCTGTTAGAATAGCCATCATTAGCAACACCACCACCAACAGGTGTTGGCGAGGATGCGGGGAAAAAGGAACCCTCTTACACTGTTGGTGGGAATGTAAACTAGTACAACCACTCTGGAAAAAAATTTGGAGGCTACTTAAAAAGCTAAACATTGATCTACCATTTGATCCAGCAATACCACTCTTGGGGATATACCCAAAAGACTGTGACACAGGTTACTCCAGAGGAACCTGCACACCCATGTTTATTGCGGCACTATTCACAATAGCCAAGTTATGGAAACAGCCAAGATGCCCCACCACTGATGAATGGATTAAGAAAATGTGGTATCCAGGAAATCAATGTGAGTCAATGCCCTGTATAGCTATCCTTATCTCAACCAGCAAAAACCCTTGTTCCTTCCTATTATTGCTTATACTCTCTCTACAACAAAATTAGAAATAAGGGCAAAATAGTTTCTGCTGGGTATTGGAGGGGGGGAGTGGGTGGTAAAGGAGGGGGTGGGGGCAGGGGGGGAGAAATGAACCAAGCCTTGTATGGACATATGAATAATAAAAGAAAAATGAAAAAATAAATAAATAAAAATAAAAATAAAAAAAAAAAAAGAAAATGTGGTAGCTATACACAATGGAATTTTACTCAGCCATGAAGAAGAACGAAATGTTATCATTCGCTCGTAAATGGATGGAATTGGAGAACATCATTGTGAGTGAGGTTAGCCTGGCCCAAAGACCAAAAATCGTATGTTCTCCCTCATATGTGGACATTAGATCAAGGGCAAACACAACAATGGGATTGGACTATGAGCACATGATAAAAGCACGAGCACACAAGGGAGGGGTGAGGACAGGTAAGACACCTAAAAAATTAGCTAGCATTTGTTGCCCTTAACGCAGAGAAACTAAAGCAGATACCTTAAAAGCAACTGAGGCCAGTAGGAAAAGGGGAGCAGGAACTAGAGAAAAGGTGAGATCAGAAAGAATTAACCTAGAAGGTAACACCCATGCACAGGAAATCAATGTGAGTCAATGCCCTGTATAGCTATCCTTATCTCAACCAGCAAAAACCCTTGTTCCTTCCTATTATTGCTTATACTCTCTCTTCAACAAAATGAGAAATAAGGGCAAAATAGTTTCTGCTGGATATTGAGGGGGTGGGGGGGAGGGGGCAGAGTGGGTGGTAAGGGAGGGGGTGGGGGCAGGGGGGAGAAATGACCCAAGCCTTGTATGCACATATGAATAATAAAATAATAAAAAAAATAATTTTGATGTGAGCATGTGACATCTTCAATAGGCTAATGGCTTTTCATTTGATGCAATCTGACAAAAAGTGGTGTCATTAAATGGAATCATCACATGTGTTTGATGCATGAATTGTAACTCCGTGAATATATTCATACCTCCATAGCAAAAACTCGACAAGCAGATTTCCTTAATGCCTGTTTCATTGCTATTTCAAGACCTTCTAGATCATGGTGTTGTATAACAAAAGCTAAAACTGGCCATTGGAAATTTCGTTCTCCTTTGGAAAGAGAACTGTGGGCTGAGATGAGCCGGGAAAGCTCAGGTGATGGATGTCTCAAGAGGGAAGAACCAACTTCTATATTAAAAAAAAAAAATAAAATTATTAGTTTTCATAGCAGTACATATGAATAACATACTTAAGTTAATATTGAAAATAATATCTAGCATATTTCACTGTGGAGTCTTTTGAGGGGGAGGCATATGATACAAATCTTAAATGATTTCACTTTTAATGAGGAAGAAATAGAGGCCCAGAAAGATTAGAGATAGGTTTTGATTTCAAGACTAAATATAAAGTTCATACTTTCTAAAACATTCTAAAATGCCTACATCATTTCCATAATTTTCTAAAATATTGCTTTAAAACACAGGTATCTCAACAAGAGATTCAAATATTGGTTGAATGAACCTACAAATCATTGAGAGATGCTCAACAATACTTTTCTTTAAGATTTTTAGTAACAACATACATAAGCTGGCATGGAGGCCAGTCTGGGCAGTGTAACAAAATGCTGCCTCAAAAAAGAAAAAAAAGAAACAAGATACATAGTCATTTGCCTGTAATTTTAATGCCAAATCTCCATTTTAGTAAGTAGTCTACCTGGTAAGTTCAATTCATTCTGAACAATCACTGAATGATCTCTGGATGTCCCCTCTCATTGAGATGCAAAATTTACAGAGGCACATTTATGGCTGGGTCACATAGTAATCTATCATAAAGTGGAAATTAATCCATTCCTCTCCCTTCAAATAGCAGATTTTAAGAATTATTGGCAAAGAAAATAATTTTCATTTCCTAATAGTTGAATTACTCAATCTTCCTTATTATGTGCATAACTTACCTGTGTCTCCACTGTTAACTCTTCTTCTAGGGATGGCTTTAACTCGTGCAGGTAAAATAGAGTGTTGTTTGTCATACTCAGAAGCAACAACTGAGTATGACCTTTGGAAGACAGTTCTCTTTGCCAGATCTGTATCAGTTATAGGACTAGTTTCTAAACTGCAGATAGAACAAGAGCACAGGTAAAAACTAAAGAAAACTGAATGAAGTACATCTGTACTTATGATAGTATAGTCAAATATTTGAATCTAAATTTCTTATGGAAAAATAAACTCAAAGCCAACTTGACAATCTTTCTTTAAATCATAATCTGATCTCTTCAAATATAGCAATATTTTGATCTCAGAACTATACCTTAAAGCTTATGGTTTTCTTACATCTATGTTGCATTTCAAATGACAAAGAAGAAAAGGTGCTAAATGTTCTAAGCTCCTCCTAGAATCAAAAGCGTTAGGGTGGAATTCTTATGTCAAAATAGTCAGGACAAATAGGCAGACATGATCATAAATGCACCAAATCAAATTAAAATAATAGCTGTAAAATAGAGAAAGTACTAATAAAATAGAAAACGAAATTTGGCTCATTTTGGCACTTTTCTTTTCGCACTTGAGTGTCTGTTAGGTTCCTTACTCATGGGAAGTGCTGTCCAAAGCACTTTTTTAGATCATTGCTATGTCAAAGCTGTGATGAGAACAAACTAATTTTCAGCATTACAATTATATTATTCTTACATTCTTAAGAACTCAATGATTTTCATTCAGGCTTAAGTCAACTAATGGCTTTTCTACTTATTGTAGTAACAATAAAAACATTTAAAAGGTTATTAAGATAGCTGTATAACTTTATGAAAAAGAAAAGTATTTTTCTGATTTCTCTACAACAATTTACAAGCTATTCTTTTCATGTGTTCTTTTTAGTTACCTAATTTTAAATTGAGACATTTTGGTCACCATGAGCTCTAGAACTGTCTTGTTTCCAACATTCAAGCCACACGTGACATCCATGTCCCTCAGTAAAGTTTATACACTTTCTCGGAAGCAGTTAACTCCCTGGATGGATTCTTTACTTACTACCTCTCTATGCTGATGTACATTCTTGTGTAAAAAGAGCATAAATGCGATAAATTCACTGGGGGTAATTGTGCTTGCATGTCATTTTGGGCTGTCTGGTTTCAAAATGACTGGATGCATAAACTGAATTCATTTTATACATGGCGTTACCATTCTGTTTTACAGACAATTTTCAATAAAAAAAGAATCATTATACAATTTTAAAAAGATGATTTCTTATAAAAATATGATAATGTTTGTGAAAAATTAAGCAACACAAGAAGCCCCATAAAGGAAGCAAAAAAAGACTATCATTAACTTACCCTTGGCTACATTGGGTCAGATAATTCCTTGTTGTGGGAACTGTCTTGTTCAACAACACTGCCTTTTACTCACTAGGACGCCAACCGAAACAGCTCAGTGTGGCAAGCAGCAGAATTGTTTCCAAATATTGTTAGATGCTAGTTGAGAGGCAAAAACTGCCCTTCTCCCCCATTGAGAACCACTTATTTAAGGAACTCACTATTCATCTTTTATAATAGCTTGAGTTGTCAAGATGCTTTTTCATTAATTGCTCAAAATGTGTTAAGTTCCCTGAATTACTGCATGCCTGAGAATGTCTAAATCCAGGTGAATATAAAGAACCTGGGTCACAGTTTCTTTTCTTTAGGATTTTGTGAACATTATACTTATGTGCTCTGATATCATTATATTTTCACTGTCTACTGATTCTTTTAAACATGCTTTTTATTAATCATTTGAGTCATGTGATTAACCCAGAATTAAACATGAACTTTGTGGTGGAATGGTGTTTTCTAGTAAAATTAAAATATGGGAACATGTACTAATGTTCTTAAGAACTTTTCTTTGTGAGTATAACTAAATTCAAATATATTATCAGTATATCTAATATTGGGTAAAACTTCTCTAAGTTAATATTTTTTTTTTTGGAACTTAACATTGTTTTATTATTCCTTTCATTTGAAGTTATGATTTAAGAAGTATGAATTTCGTCTGTAACTTTCCTTTCACAATATGACTTCTTTTTTCTTGCTCAGACACTTGATTTTTTTTTTTTTTTTTTTTTGAGTAAGATATTTCTTGGGCTGGGGCTCTGCTCAAGTGGTAAAGCACTTGCCTAGACTGCGGGAAGCCCTGGTTATAATCCTTAGTATTGCCAAAGCGGTATTTCTTATCTGTTGAAAAATTTCCTAATCTAATTCAGCATAATTTTACATTGGGAAGTTTTTTTTTTCCCTGTCATTATGATTATCTCAAATCTTTCCTTTACATCAATAATATAACTTACTGTTTTATATTTTCCTAATTATTTTCTATTTTATAACAATGCTGATTTGATCTTCCGTCTGTCCTCTTAGCTCTGTAATGATCTTTTTATTTCATTTTGTTTTTAGATCACTTTCACATTTGAGCTTTGGTTTTGTGAAATTAATATTATCCAATTAGTCAGTACTACAGCTTACGCACAGATGAGTTTTCTTCCAGTTTGGGTTTTTTCAATCTGAATTTTGAATGGCATACTATTTTCATTTTGCTAATGCTTGTTTTATTAGGAAACATTCGTTGTACAGGGTGGGAGGATTCTTTGTGACAATTCTAAATAGCCTTACACTGTACATTGGTTAGATCTGTTTAGTTCTTTCTTTAGCTTGTTCTGATAATGAATGTGTGGATCTCCCTAGATTTCTTTTCCACCATACTTGGCATCTGTTTTTATTCCCTTCTCAGAGGTAGCTAGAGACTTTATTTGCTATTCTACACCAGGGATCATTCTGTGGTAGCATTCCTTGGGACCTTAAATTGTTGCTCTGCTTCAGCAACTGTTGCAGAACAAAAGATTCTCTAGAATTTTCCAATTTCTGCTGGTATTTGAGAGATGATAGATTCCAGGGCTTTTCACACTAGAAGATTCTACCTGGACCTTTTTCTGAGGTTTGCATCCATCTTGATCTACTTTCCTCTAACTTTGAAGGTTATCTGGCTTTTCAACATCTTCTCAGGGTCATTAGTTTAAAAAAATGTATGGCAACTTTTATAAGCTGGAGTTGCTACCTTTTTCTTGATTTTTTAAGAAAAATGTAAAAATTCTTTGGGTATTTAGGATGAAAAATTCTCAGATACAGCTTTGTTTCACTATCATTAACTTGAAGTTCATACTATTTGATTTTAATCCTAGAGGGTTATAATCACACAATGAATGACATATCAGACTAATCTCAAAATCATTTTTTAGATACCTTTATAAGGTGTATTTCCTTTAGAGATACTTTATCACCTTTAAAAACATAAAATCTGTGTTGTACTACTTGGAGAAAATGTGGAGAATAGCTACAAAAAAACTGATGAGAAATCCACACAGATGAGGGGAAAAGTTGCAAGCATTTTTAATAGAAATACACTCATTTGGATATGTAAGTTCTATTATATTTATTAAATATCTTTGAAATTACTTCAACTGTATAGCATTAATGAAGTAGCATATCTTAATAAGTATTTTCTCTCTTCCTTCAGCAAACATCCTACTTTCCAATGATACCATATTCATAGTTATTCATGCCTAAAATTTCTTATCTTTCAATTATCCAGTTGGTCAACAAGTCACATTGATTTTTTTCCTATAAAATATCTCCTTTATTCATCTTTTTTTCAGTCATTGCCAATGTAATTCAATGCCACACACCTAGTGAAATATATGACAAAATTTATCAGCTTCTCAATTGACACTGTGAGACTATCTTTGCATATTTGTCATGTTGTCCCTTCTCTAAAAAAGTTTCAATAGTTTCTGATTTTCTTGTGCATTATATTTACATGGTTCCATTCAGTTTCAAGAAGCTCTTTACTTTGGCACTACCATGCCTACGTGAGGAGGCATTGTGTGAATGAACTAAGAAGTTTATTCTCAATGCCACTTCTCCCACGAACTGTCTATATGCTGCCTCAAAGTCAACTTTCCTTACTCTGATTAAGTGTAAAACTAAATGACATATCAAACAGTAATCTTTTATTACACCATTAGTTGATCTTT
This sequence comes from Castor canadensis, assembly GCF_047511655.1. Taxonomy (NCBI): domain Eukaryota; kingdom Metazoa; phylum Chordata; class Mammalia; order Rodentia; family Castoridae; genus Castor; species Castor canadensis. The sequence goes on along the minus strand of NC_133395.1, from coordinate 32,236,531 downwards.
TCTCTCCAACTAATCTGTTTCTCTCATAAAGGATTTTATTCATATATGTATAATACTTTTTCATACTGTTCTGGTAGTTAGCAGAGCTGACTATCTCTCTTAAGATGAATGGCTTTATCAAAGATCTTTTACAGCATTCTTTTCTAGTTCAAAGTCTTCCATCAAACACTGGCTATTCAACAGAGAGGAGGTAATTAGAATACCTTGGAGGCATAGACTTCATATTGCTCTCTGGCTCTTCAAATACATTAGGACTTGCATCAGGAGTTACTGAAATGTATGGGGCAGGTACAGATGTTGAGCGTAGATACCTCATTTCATCCTGGAACAGGTTGTCATCTTGATAACCCACAAAATTTTCATGATGATGCCTGTTAAATCAAACCCAAGAACTTAAGAGTATGATGGAAATATGGATGCTCTTCATTTTTAATCTCCTTTGTAAAAAGCAAAGCAGCAAATGTCAATCTAGAAGTAAAGGTGAAGTATTAAAATATTCAGAGATGCAAGTAGGTGGAAATAAAATTCTGTTGATTTTACATAGATATTCCAGGTAACATAATATTTCAAATCCAAAATTGAACTTATTTTCTTTTCCTTTGAGGGCATTTCCATGTTCCAGTGTTGGGTGAGTGATCCCACCAACTATCTTGGTGCTAAGACTAGACTATTTCAGAGTCACAGTAGGCTTAGCCTTCAATCATCACTAGTAACTCAGGCCTATAATGCCAAGTTTTTTCTCACAGCAATTCTCTCTTCTCATTACTTATCATCACTGCCATGGTATAGACTTGTATTCCTTGCATGGCCTATTGAAATACAGGCATTTACTTTTTGGGCAGGAACATATATGATTCAAACTTGAAAAAATATTAAATACATAAAATGTTCTACGGGCTAAGGGGAGACCATTCCCCAGAGAGCTAAAATTATAAAATCTGTAATTATGTTAGCACTTTCTACATGGATTACAATTGTATACATTTTCTTTCTAACTGGAATAAAAAGTTGCTAATCCAAGTCACTGAGTGATCTAAATGAAGTTAAAGATGCAAGTGGCATGTCTGATGATTTCTACCTCAGTTTCAAATGTATTTAGTCTCACATTTTCCTTTTCCTTTTTAAGTTATGCTATGGCAATAATAAATATAAACATTTTCAAAAACCAAACAAATCTGCTATAGAACGAGGGTGATACATTTCAAAAGGGAACAATGGATTGGAAAGCCATGACAGCAGGTGATACCTAGAAATCTTCATTTGTGAACTGTTAAAAAAAAAAAAACCAAACAACTTGAATTTGGAATATGAAATTCCAAAACGACTGTTTTGTCATGTCACAACATAACATGTGAAAGTAGAGGCTGTACCATCCACGTCTAATATGGGAAAACAGCACAATATTAATAGGTTTTTCTTCATCTTCAGGTATGCCCTTTTGTCCAGTTTCCACATTCCACAGTGTGATCTTTTAATTGCAAACCAGGCCATATATTTTCCTGTTTAAAATTCTTCTACTGATTCCTCTACTTATAGGATAAAATCTAACCTTGGTAAGAGCTACAGAGCCTGATGTTTCTTGGGTTACCACTATGAGGAACATTTCACTATGTATAATGCTTTAACAAACCTGTGAGTCCTCAAATATGTAGTGAGATTTAATCTGTGTCTACTCTGCCAGAAATAGTTTTGCTCCCATTACCTGCCTGACAGATTGCTATTTATCATTCGAACTCTGCTAAAGGGTCAGACCCTCTGGGAAACCTTTCCTGGCATACTTGAGAAGACTCAAGTCATTTCCATCTTTGTGCTCTAACAGCATCCTATGCATGCTTCTATTAGAGAACTCCTATGACACCATAATGTTTTGATAATATGTGTCTTCCCACCAGTATGAGCATAGATGTCAGGATTTTACTATATTCATCTCAGTGTCTTTGGGGCCTACCAGAAAGCTAGTACCTAGCTGGCACTTGTTTAAATACTACCAGAAATAATGTTTTAAAAAAATGGAAAGCCTTTCATATGAAGCATCAGTTTTTTTCCACATCAGCATTTCCTATTAACAACCTGACAGAGAATAAAAGGATTATAGCTGTAGTCTTTCTAAGACATGTTACTTTAAAAATAATACTAAAAATTGACAAAATTTTTGCATGATAATAGGACAGTGACATAAAATGTGTACCTATTAGTAATGTGTCACCCAAAGCAATTCTGAAAATAAATTCCTGGAGGCTTCTTTACTGTATACAATATACGTATATAATGTAATGTGTGTATTCAGAGTAAATACTGGACTATCCTATGATATTAGTTAATCAACAAGAGCTGTTAATCCAAAGGTGATGAAAAACACAGGAACAAAATTTTATTACCTAGCTAATGTCTGTAGGTAGAGACAAGGCATTTTCACAGGAAGATCCTCAGAAATGCCCTCTTTCACGCTGGGCAGCTGCGATTGGAAGGGCTTTGCAGGATGGTAACACAGAATGCTTGGTTCTGCTGCACTGCTCAGGGACAGCAGGAAAAGGGCATTGGCTTTGATCACCTGGTGGGCTTCCATGGTGGGCAAGGCACGGGGAGTCTTTACCTGCAGTGGTTTTCTTCGAGATTGTTTGACCTGGCAATGAAAGAATGAAATGACTTCTTCTTCCTTATTTAAAATTTTAATTTCTTAAGCCAAATTTTGAGTTTCTAATAAAAATTATGGAACTATATTCAAGTAATTAATGATAGTGATGGCCAATACAGCATTTACTTCATGCCTCACCCCAAAGTGACTGAAACAATTTTATATTGAACACAAAATATATTTCTTTTCTTGGGGAAATTTAAACCTTAACTTTGTTAAATCTAAGTGTAATTAACAAAAAAACCACAGTAACATGTGTGTGTGTAGGGGGATATTCAGCAAAATTCCTTGGTGTGGTGTGTCACTAGTGAAAATGATCTTGAATTTCCAAGAGTCCCACAGAGTAATTAGGTATTATGGAAAGGAGATAAAGAACAGGGAAACAAAATAGTCTAAAAAGAAAGAAAGTGCAGAGTGAAATTTATGTGTATGTATAGATAAGAGCAATATATAATTAACAATAAAGAATTAATTAAAAGATGAACATTTAGTTGTTTTATATACTAATGTATTTTTAATTAAAAATAGCTGACAGTACAAATGTTAAATGTGTATATTATTTTTTATGTAAAAGCTGATTTTAATGTCAACATATGGAATCAACTGATTTAATATGATTATAAAGATTCTTACAGGCCTATGCATAATGGTAATACTATAGACAAGAATGGCATAAAAATACCTTCTCCCTTGCAGCAGTCTGTTTTTCACGGAGGTATTTTTCTCTACAACGATCACATACCAGGTACCAAGTGCTTCCTCCTATGCCACCATCACCACAGTTACCAGCCCATCCTCCACAAAAATGCCCAATGCTATTGTAACCTTGTCCACCAGCATAACGGCCACAACCTTGAGATAATAATAAAAATATATATTTAACATTGCAAGTGTTTTTTAATAGTCTGATCTTTATTATTGTATGTTGATAAAAATAGATGCTTGACCAAAAAATAGACAACTAAGTGATATATAAAGCATTAGAGATGATCTATATCTAGGTGAGCAGATTAAAATATAAGATATGAGTAGCTTTAGATTTACCTAAAAATGATGATAAAATAGACAAAACAAGTATATTCTGTAAAAATGATATATTTTCAGGAATCATGTATTTTAAAACATTTTACAATTGATACACAGAAAGAGAAAAAAATTATCCATATGTGAATTTTGAAATATGGAGAGTATAAATTACTTTTATTTACCTAAAACACAATCTTTTAATAAAACAATACATACTACTTGCATATGAAAATCCCCACAGAAAACACTATAATTCATTAAATTTGGTATTTTGAAAAGGAAAGCACTAAATTGAAGGAGACTTAACACTGAGATCTGCCCTGTGTGCTTAGAAATACCATTACTTCTATTGTGCAAGACCTTAATGGCATCCTTTAACACATAAAATATTTAGAAAAATAAACAATATTTCAAAATGTGCTACGTTAAGATGAAATAACACTACATTTCCTGATGAGTATACTATTAGAATTTATCTACCCATTTCCCAAAAAACCTATTATTCTTACAACGTACTTTTATTTATTTTTTATTTTTTGGTGGAACTGGGGTTTGAAGTCAGGGCTTTGGGCTTGCAAAGCAGGAGCTCCAGCTTGAGACACATTTCTAGTCCATTTTACTCTGGTTGGTTTGGACATGGGGTATCAGAAACTATTTTCCCAGGCTGGCCTCAAGTAGCTAGGGTTACAGACATGAGCTGATAATGTACTTTTAAATGATGTTACAAAATGCTATAAATTCTGGACAACAGTTTGCCTCTACTTTAACATAATTCGTAGAGCAGCCGAGTTAGAGGCAACAAGTTCATTAAAAAATAAAGTATTTCTACACATATATTTAACAGCATCATTTACCTGGGTGAGCTTGTCGCATGTGATAGGTCACTGGGTATGGATGGGATTCTCCACACAGCTCACAGATGGTATCTTTTTCTGGTCCTCCTACAGCCAGTTGGGCCATCTCACCAAACAAATTGCCCCTGGGCCTAACTTCTGCCTTTTCTTTTTTCTTTTTTTCCTTTTTGGCCTTTTTATTCTCTTTCTCAGATTCTTTCTTTTTAAGGACTGCACAGGAACCGGGACTTGGAAAAATCATATTCTGGGAAGCAGCTTTGATAGTAGCCAAAGAGATATCTTCCCAAAAAGCTACTAAATGTTGTAAAGTTAAGGGAAGAGGAGACTTAGACTTCATTGTGTGCTGCATGGACATTTCGAAGGTGGCCTCAGTTTTTCCATCTTCACACTTTTCATGCAGTGGTGGTTCCTTAAGCATAGACAACACCTTATTTTTGTTGATGCTACCCATCTTAGATATATCTGGTCCATGAGGTGCAATATTAAACATATTCAGGGCAGATGATATTTCCAGCGAGTGCCTATTTTTTAATTTTATTTCCTTTTCCTCAGTGGGCTGCTGACTATTCAAACTACTCCTTATAGGAGCATGTTCTTTGGAAAGTTCAGGATTAAATTTTAGGAAAGAAGAACAGGCCATTGCATCATGTACTATGCCTTCATGCCACAGGAAAGACGCAAAGACTGCTCTGGCACACTCAGCCACAGATGGGGACATGGCTTGCTTAGCTGGCTCTAAAGGTTTGGATCCATCTGCTTTGAAAAGAAAACTAGATTTTTCTTTTTTGGGCCTGGTGTGTCTGTTAGCACATTTTCTACTTATTTTGGGGGATGCTCTCATTTCCTGTTCATCTTTCAGTGGTGCTTTTCCTATGCTGAAATGAACTTTATTAGAACTTTCATCCACACTCTTAAATTCGCTGCTTTCATCACAGGTGCTATCTATCAGACTATTTGTTTTTAAAGTACTTGAAGTGCAGACTTCAACCACCTCACTATGAAGGTTTTCCTGTACCACATGGGGAGAGGGAGCTCGATTTTCAGATCCAGGGGAGTCTTTAGAATCCTTTGGTACTGATTTCGGTTTTGGTGATGTGGATCGTCCCCTTAATGGCTCTGTGAGGGGCATTTTTTTCTTGCGGAGGGTATCTGGATCAAGTGTGTAAGAGTCTGATTTGGAACGTTCCCGAGGAGGATCAAGTTTTGTCTTAACAGGAGTAGTGTTTCTTTGAGGTAGATTTTTATCTTGTGGTGAGGAGGAGCGTGGAGAACTAGCACCAGATGGGCTAGACCTGTTGGCTGGGAGAGTCTTTGGCTTGGGAGATGATGACCGAGAACCTGGTCCTGGAGATTCAGCTCTGAGGCTAGAAGACATCCTCCCATCAGACTTCAGTGTCTGCAAGGTGTTATGGTTGGGGGACAATGACCTACTATGGGAATCTGACCTCAACTTTGCAGCATCAGATTTTAACATGAGGGATTCACTAGCAGACAAAGCTTCTGTCCCCCTTGGCTTCTTCTGGTCAGCAGGAGTCCGGCTCATGCGTCCATCAGGCTTAAGTGATCTGTTATGTTTAGAGGACAGCTCTGATTTTCCTGATGTAGAAACTGGTCTAGAAGATGTTGAAACATTTCCTCGGTCACCTGTATGGTCCATTTCATAGTGAAACTTGTTAATAAGTTACAACTTACAGATATTTAGCCACCAAACACTAAGATAAAAAGCAAAGCTACAATATTTCTACTGCTTTTCAAATATAAAAATGCCTTAGGAATAAAAGAAAAAAGGGGAAATATTTCTAATCAAATTTCTATAGTAGACAACCATTACTAGTATAGACTGAAAATATAGTACCTATGTTCCTGTATGTGTTAATGTGATAGATGAACCTCAGTCGTAGTATATCTAATTAGAATTTAAATTGAGTGACTGACTACAAAGGAAAAAACTAGCTATTGTTTTTGGAATGAGAAATTATGAAAACATGTATTTTATCATATGAAATAATTAAGCCAAATTTCCAGTAGAGTGAAACCTAATATCATTAAGATAATGGTGTAGGTCTTGTTGAATCAGGAAACAAAATTTATAAATTTGTAGCTTTCATGTGTACAAATAAATACAGACTAATAAAGAGCATCTCAGGAGAAACCCTGCTTTAATGATTGGATTAGAATTACTTATAATTAACATATGAATATCCTAAAGGTATTAACTGCACATAATTCAGGCAGTCTTATTTATAAACAGGCTATATTCCAGTAAGCTTAGCTGATTAGATCACAGAACTTATGGCCCCTGTAAATAAGAGTAATGTCAGGATCCTCAGAATGAATAGGATAAGTTTGACTTTTTGTTTCTTAAAACAAAGTCCAGAGGAAAAAACAAATAAATTTCCCCTTTCTAAAACAAAGCACTAGATAATTCCACATAGATACCATTTGTAATTGGTGTACTGGCCTTCACTCTGTGTCTGTCCATCCTGATACTTAATACTTTTCTCTGAGGTATTAGACCCAGGCTGTTTTGTCCTAAGTAGTACAACCTTCAACATTACCTTTCCTCCTTAAAAGGCAAACACCTGCTACACAAGTGACATTTATTGTTGTTATGAGGAAAGCAATTTGACTGAAGTGAGTCAAATGGTATGAAAAACGGAAAACTCCAAGTCTTGCCAGATGTACTTATGTTTTTTAGAAGAGGATTCTTAGGAAATTGAGATGAATTTGTTAACTGGCTACAATTGCAGCTCTTCTCTCTTTTCCAGAAAATAGAGTTTGAACAAATTTGGATAATTGGGAAAATTCTTTGTATGCATGCATGTGTGTTTATTGTCATACTCTAGTAATCCTTATGTCAGGACAGTAGTGCTATAGGATCTTCCTTCCTTATGGAAGGTCTTCTAGGGCAGGTTTTTGTCTATTCTTCAATGATGTATTGTCAAGAATGGGTCTTGGAATACAGTAGATGCTCAAGAAGTATTTGCTGAATAAGTAATAAATTATCAATTTTTTCTCATATTATTCTCAAATGTTCAGATTCTCTGAGAATCTGCTTCTTAGAGCTATGGCTCCAAGGCTACGGGGCAGAGGTGGCAGCAGTCATTGCTGCGCAGGTGTTCAGGGCTTGCAACTACAGTGATCCTGCAGTGAAGGGCATGGTATGACCACAAGCCATATGGGCACACTGCTGAACTGTATTTATTCACCTGCAAAATGCCCATGTTTGGCAAAACATTCTGGTTCTTTGGATGAAAAAAAAACTATTCTGAATACAATGGGCTTCAGTTTTGCAATGCTTTATCACTCTGTCCGTGATTTTCTTTATCATATTTTTTCTTTTCTTTTTGGTGCTGGAAATCAAACCAGGGCCTGTGCATGCTAGGCAAGGGCTTTACCACTGAGCCATATGCACAGCTCTGTGGACTTTTTATAAATGCAGTTTGAAATTACACTAAATTTTTGGGAAGATGAGGGAAAAAAATCACACACACACAACAGACTTCTAAGTATAGATCTGGTTTGGGAGAATACAGATAAACAGATGTGTTCTTGATAAATTTAAGTACTTTCAAACTGTTCAAAAGTAGTTAAGGAACCATTGCCTATTTTATTTTATTGACTTAATATTGTATCAAGGAAATTTTTATGAACAAACAAGCTGTATTTAGTAGAATTAAACATCAGCCTAGTCCTGGGCACTGATTTTGAGTATGGCGTGTTGGAGTATTAGTCTTCTCTTACTTCTCCAAGAGTCAGAAGTCTTTTATCACCTCTATCATCACATTTATTCAAGAAGTTGCATCATATATCATAATGGATCACAACAAATAAGTAGTAAGTCATTTATATCTGGTACTCCTCTCTCCAAAAAACTCAAATTTTAACTGAGCTTTCTAATTTATAAATGAAGACAATTTATTTTAGGATTGAGAATTTAATAAGAAAGCTTCCTCACCACGATTATCTACTGCCTGCCTCAGATGTGTTCTAAATCCTGCAAATCAATTGCACGGAATGGTGAATACATGCTGATATTACACTTAACCCTAGGAGTATAAGAATTCTTAGTGTTGGGTATTTCCTCGTAATGGAAACATCCTCTGTGGTTGTTTGAACAACGGGATGTCATATATTAGGGACATCACTTTTCATATGTGAGCAAAAAAGTCTATAATATTGAAAGAGTCAGAAAGAACTTTGTATACCTTATTTCTATTTCTCTAGCAGATTTGTCAAAATGACAACTAAATATCTGTTGGAGTTCAGGTGTATAAATATTAGCAGAAGTCCTTTCCTGGGATGTATTTCTCAAATCATAACTAATTCCTTTTGAGAAACACCTTTTCCATTGCATTTCACACACTTAAAAAAAAAGTATGCTAAGTTTGTGAAGTGAGGTAAACCCACATGCTAACCAATATTTGTGCATCTTTTTTGTGTGGCTTTCAAAAATTTTGCAACATATAGTAAATGCTGCTCAAAATTGTCATGTGTGGTTGTCTCAAAATATTAACAAATACTTTGTTAAAAATCTTTGAGCCACATCCGTTACCTTCACAATCATCACTTAATTTAGTTTAGTTTAATGGTTATATTTATAACATGTAAGTTGAAATAACAGGCAAACATTTTCTAGCCTCAAAAGAATCTTGACATGACAAGACAGAAATTCAGTGTATTCAAACAAATTAAATATTACTAAAACATGTTAAATCTTAACTATTCATCCACTAAATCACCTGCACGATTTTTTCATGCCCAAATCATCACCAGATTCTATACCATACTGCATATATAATATTATACCATAACATGTTACAATATGTAGTACATATCATCTTATATATCATATGCTCCTATACAATACATGTCAAGTTATATAACTATACTTTATATTTACTATTTGTATATTTACTTTACAATAGTTTTTATTCATTTTTAACAAAAATTAGTAATTGGAAAAACTTACACAAATATATTAGTCATTGCTGCAAAACTTCAAAAATTATCTTAAAATACAGGATTTAAAAACTTAAATATTACTTTAGGACAAAAAATTAAATAGGCATCTGTTGTACTTTAAATGATCAAAGGCAATTTTTTTTAATTTTCTGAAATTTTGTCAGTTGTCAATAGTTTAAACATTTCTAAATTTAAAATATTAAAATTAATCAACCAAGAAAATACTGTACAAAAGATTCACGCCAAACAGGATAGGTCTCTCTCTCCTCTCTCTCTATCTCTCTGATGATAAATAAGTTAAAGTAAAAATTTTAACTTAATTTAAAAATATTTCTCATAAAACGGAATAGGTAAAAATGATTTTTATATTACATACAGTAAAATGAGTCTAAGACTAAATTCTCCTGTAAGATACTATATTTGTATAGATTATCATGTGCCTTATACATATATCATCTTGTTCTAATACTAAGAAATTAGGCGTTTCTTTCTATGTGCCTATTTTATCTTTTAGGCTCTCATAGGTCTAAAAGAAAATAAAAAAAATTTAACCCACAGATACAATAAACATGCGTAGCAATTAGGATATGCTATACTCTTTATGAATAGGAACATCATAAATTACCTCAAATAAAATTTTAAATAAAATGAAACCTTAATTAAAAAATGGGATGGAATGAAAATGATTGAGATGAATTAAATCTTCTTTACTGACAATTCCTTTGTTCATTAAGAATGACCCATCCATGGATGCACGTATACCCACCCTTCAGTTTGTGAGACAGAGATGAGAGAGCAGAGGCAGGCCCAGCTACACCAAAATTTTTGTAAATGCGCTCACGAGAAGCAAGGTTGCGAGATGGAGATTCTACAGTGGAAAACATTGGCAAAGAAGCAGCACAGATTCAATGGAAAAAAAATTTAGCAGAGAACACAAGCAAAAACAAAGCATTTCAAATGGTATGCAACAATAAACTGCTATTAATAATAGTTTATATTCTGCTAAATTTTTCAGTAGGTTTGCATAAAATTAAAACTGAACACAAAGGTCAAATTAATTTAGATTAATTGTGTTAATATGTCCAAATGTGTTAAGTTAAACTTAGTACGGTTTATCTGATAAATTAAATTTGAGCATTTCTTTTTAGACTAATACTTCTGAGCTGAGTTTTTTAAAACTTAGTGCTTACTTACAAATAACAGTTTGTAGGTAAGTTATTACTTACCTATAAATAATGATGGAAGAAAAAGAAATGTTATTTATAGTTTAACTTACTGCCACCTGGTTTTCTAAACAAACACATTATTATGCTTTTCCAATATTTATCTCCAATATGGACCTACACTGTCTATTTTTCTTGGTGCTAACCTGGGTATTTATTGTTTGTTTTGTAGATTCTACTTCTTTTTTATTAGCATATTATTGTTGTACCAGGGGTACATTGTGACATTTATGAAAGTGGTTACAATATATCTTAGATTCATCTCCTCCATCTTTCTCCTTTTTCCCCTTCCCCCCCTCTTACAACACTTTCAATATGTCTCATTGTTCCATTTTGATCCTACTTTGGAGATGCTAAATTTTATTTGTGAAAAGTCTTACAACACAAAGCAAAAAAACCCTGACAACTCACACACAAGATTTAGACACACTAATGATTTACCATGCAAAAAATTGAAGTACTTAATATCAAGTAACTGATCTTTGTTCACAGAATTAATAGACATTTTAAAGCATAGTCCTGCAACATTAGTAAGCTAAAAAAAATCTCTATTTGAATCTTAAAAAAATTCATTGTAATTAAATCACAGCAATTAAAATAAATCAGTTGGGATAAAATAAATTTAGGGAATAAGGAGATAAACTTAATATTGAAATTTTAAAAACTAGACATAGCACAAACTTTCATAATAATCATTAAATGCAAAATATTGAGTATTATGTGTCAGACATTGTTCTAGGAATGGGAGATATGAAGATGAACAAAAACATCTTAGGGAGCTTATATCTGGATGAAAGGAGAGACAGAACAAGCAAATATGTATATTATATAACAGCTGCTAATAAGCATGTAGATGTTGAGTAGCACTCTATGATGGGGTAATAACTTGTCAAATACTGCTGATAGATCAAGTAAAAGGACAACTTAGAACTGACTACTGAATTTTATAAAGACAAAAATCACAGATTAACCAGAGTAGTTCTGTGGATGAAAATGAAAGCTCAAATGTGGTGGGTGAGAAAGAGAGAGCAAGAGAGACCAAGAGAAAGAGAGAGAGAGAAAGAGAGAGAGAGAGAGAGAGAGAGCAAGAGAGCCCGACAGAAAGAGAGAGAGAGACACGGAGATTGACATTTCTCAAATAAACCCAGTGGACGAGAAGTCTGATTTAAAAGATAAAACTTTTGCTAATCTTGAGAGTAATAACATACACTATATTATAGTGTAGAAGTTAGAGTACAACAAAGGGAGATATAGTAGACCTAATCCTTTAGAAATTTAATTCAGTGTAAAATTGAGAATGCTTTATTGATTAATTTCTGCTAAATATGCATAATTTAATGTCCTATTTTCAACTTGTTAGTCAACAATGCCATCTTCGGTTATGAGAATATAAGTATGCCTCCCAATTTCAAATTTTATTACAGCTTATTGGAAAAAAGTTTCCCAACTGAACTCACCTTTTCTTGAAAGCTGTCCTTTGGCGTCTGTACTTTTGGTTATTAGATAAGTATATTATATTTTGAAACAAAACAGAAAAGTGGATGTCTTTCTAGGCTGCCTCCACAACTGTGCTGAGCTTGCCTTGTGCATTTTACTGCCTAAATATTACTATAGTTGGCACTTCTTCTAGACTCTTTCTGCAGCTAACTTTAGTTTAAGTCCTACTCAACTTTTCTCTGGACGCACTGCCATCTCCTTTTCTCTAGGACCTTTATCATAATTCTTTTGATTGTCTTTTATAAATATAAAAGATCACATCACTGCTTTTGTTAAACATCCTATAAAACTATTTCCTTCATGTACTCTCTCCATTTACTCCATATACTTAGAGAGCAAAGCCTAAAGCACTAACTGTGGCTCACAAGATCCTTCATGATCCAGCCCATCTTTCCTAGGATAAGATACTTCCATGAGGCCACTCATACAAATATACGGTACTTCTGAAATTAATCATGTTCAAGTATATGGATAAAGTTGAGTCAGATGAAGTGGTTAGAATGATGGGATGTGGTATATATTTGATACATGTTAGCTTTTACTATTTCATACCTTCTTGACTTTCCTCAAACCACCAACACACACGCCATGCTAATATGAGCTGGTTGACTGCTTCTTATTTTACTGAGAGAAAAAGAAACAGACGAGAATATGCTTGAGCTCCCAACACCATGTTTTTCTTCCTCCCTTCGTTATGCATAAACTATCTGTGCTTTCTACAAACTTTCCACTTTGTGCTGGATCTCATTTCCTCTCCTATGTAAGAATATCATCCCAGCAAGGATCCCCTCTCTCCTGCATCATTAACTTTTCTTTCTCTATTGAATTATTCTAATTAAGAAGATAACTTTGATTTTAATTCTTTTTTCTTTAACAAAGAAAACAAAAACATCTCCAGATCTTGCTTTTTTTGTTCCTAGTGTGTTGCTCTATTTTTTTTCTTTCTTTAAATGAGCAAATTTCTTTATACTCAGAGTTTCTCAATTTCTCTTTCTCCTTCTCTAGAACACACTCTAATCATGCTTTGGCATCTGAATTCTACTGGATTTGTCCTGATCAAGGTCACCATAACCTCCAATGGCTTATTCTCAATCCTCATTTTACCCTGACCTGTCAGCAACATTTGAAACACCACATACATCATTATCTCCTTGAAATTCCTTCTTACTTGGCATCCAGAAATACCAGTGACTTGATTTTCCTTCTATCTCTACAGGCACTTCTTAGTGTCTTTAGCCAATTTCCACTCCTCTCTCCTACCTCTAAATAGTAGAGAGCTTGGTTTTTAGGCCTTTTCTCCTTTCTACCTAGGCCTATTTTGCTGTTGCTTTATTCACCTGTATAACTTTAAATACCATCTGTATATAAGCTACTCTCAGATTATTCTCTAGAAGTCATCAGACTGCCAACATGTATGCTGTCTAGACATTTCTCCTCAACTCTGGAGTAATAAATTAATCTCTACTTGCTACCTCCAATGGACTTAAAAGTAACCTTAAACTTAATATATCTATCTAAGAGACAGAGTTTGTTAATATGACAATCATTCCTATTCCTGTACCCATATTCCTGTGCAGCAATTCTAATGAAGAGATGGGGTCTATCTCTCTGCCTTTGAACAAAGGCTCACCTTTTATCTTGCTTTACCAACAAAACATGGCAGAAATGATTTGTCAGTTTCAACATTAAACTTTACGAAATTGTGTATCCTTCTGCTTTATCAGAATCCTGCAACATTCATCTGACAAATCCAGATTAGCCTGCTGAATGAGACATTTGACTCAAGCATCCCTTATGTCCTAGGCAATAGCCAGCCAGCCTCCTGAGACTAAGCTGTCTCTAGTTTCCCTGTAGATGACTACAGATGCATAAGGGAACTTAGCACCAAGATCCAAAGAACTACTCAGCCAAATCCAGTCTAACCTGCCAATGTTTAAAATGATCTTGCTCATTTTAAGCCATAAATTCTGGAGTTCTGCTATACAAAATTAAACCCTTGGCATTATGAAACCCAATTCTCTAATAGCCCCCATTGTACCTGGGAACAGTATTTTTCCAAATACCTGCTATAAAACTTAGATTCACCATTTCCCATTTCCTTCTACTCACTGCTTATTTAATGTAAGCAAATCCTGATGATTCCCCTTCAAAATACATCCAGTATCCATGATTTACCATCATCTCCTTAACTACTATTCTGGTAAAGCCGCTATGACTTCTCACGTGAATTACTGCAGGTCTCCCAAACTGGCCTCTTGGCAGGACCACTTCCTGGCACATGGATGATACTCATATTTGTTGACTCAGTGAGTCTCAGTAATTTGCTCATGTTATTCCCACCTTTCTTTGCCTGATAAATTCTTATGATTAGGGACCACCTCTTTTCTGACTTCTTTCTCTAACCTTAGCTGAGTTAGGAGCTTTCCCTCCTATGCATCTGTTTGTATCCTGTGAATATTGCTTCTGCAGCACTTAAAATATACCATCAATTTTTTAAAGCATGGCTGCCTCCTATAATATTCTGGAAACCCTTTAGAATCAGTGGTCATATGTTCTTTGCATTAAATTAGTAAATTATTAATATTAATATGCAATAATTATACATATTAATGGAGTTCAGTGTGATATTCCAATAAATGTATATATTCTTCATAAAAGCAGGAGAACAAACAGAAGAATGAATAACTCATCTGAGGAAAAATGGTAATAAAAGGTATAATAAACTAACTAGCCAATATGGAGGTGGGGGAAGATGGAGGTAAAAAGGAGAAAGCAAACAAACGCACTAGGACAAACTGTCTTATAAACAACTTCAGTACTCTCCTTGGTTTAAATTCTAGGATGAAGTGAAAGGTTGATGGAGAAATTGCTGCTGAAGAAGCAAAAGAATCTAGGTCAAGACTTTTACATCACAGGGCAGAGGGCTCTGCTGAGTGAATACATATGCAGGTCTGGTACCAAAATGCTAAGGATTTGTAGGGATATTGGAGATGTTTGAACCAAAACTAAAATAAATGTCTATTGGTCATTGTGACAGATGCTATAGATTCAAGTGTAAAAAACTTTATGTAATTTAAATATATAAATTAGCAGGTGACCTGATTTCCTAAAACCTTTGCTTAAAGTCATTATACAATTTTTCTTTTCCTTTTTTTGGTAGCACTGGGGTTTGAACCCAGGGCCTCTCGCTTGCTAGGCAGGCACTCTCCCACTTGAGCCACTATACCAGCTCTTTTTTGTGTTGGGTATTTTCAAGATAGGGTCTCTCAAATTCTTTTCCTGAGCTGGCCTCAAACTGTGATCCTCCTAATCTCTGCCTCCTGAGTAGCTAGGATTATAGGTGTGAGCTGCCAGGGCTCAGCTATAAGGATCTTAGCAAGTTTGTGTCACAAAGCTTGTTGGAAGTAGAATTAAACTGACCTAGATACTACCAGAGAGATTAAAACACAGTAAATTGCTCCACCCTCAGACTTTCAAGCAGGCAGTCAAACAAGAAATGAAAAGTGTTGTGCTATTATAATGTAGGATAGAGATTATTTCTAATTCTTATCAGCAAACCTGGCTTTTAAGCTGACATTCACATGAACATTTGTATACAGTCTAACTATAATAGAAATTAATCTCAAAACAAATAATAAAGTTATGCTTTAGAAGAAAACCAAAAAGTAGCTAGGAAACTTCATTTCTACCTGCAACTACCTGCAACTCATTCCACACTGAATAGACTGCTTTCTCTCAAACTGTTAACTTTTTTCACATCTTCTTTGGGGCACAAGAAATATTAAGTTTCTACATCAAAAGGCAATAACACCAGCAGATAACATTTATTGGACATCTCATTTTATGGATGAGTTAACAGATGATAATTTTAGTTATCTAGAGTTAATAAATGCTTTCTGAATGTCTCTGATGTGTAAGACAGTCAGGAGTTATGGGACATAAAACAAATGCTTTTGATAACAACAAGGAAAGAATGAAAATATGGAATATTCTTTTTAATAAATAAATGTTATTGTAGGAATGTAATACTGTTAAAGAAAGCAGTCACAGGTATCATTCTCCATCTTAGTTTACTGGACTCTCATTGCCAAAGTGCTTATTGATTCTAAAAACTATAAAACTAACTTTGAAACAAAAAAATCAATTATAGAACAGTAAAAAAAAAATTCTATATGCACTCCCCTCTCCCATGTCCCTACCCCCATACACAAAGTACATGGTAACATAGGAAAACTTGTAACTTTTATTTCTGCAATCATTCTACTTTATTAAAATAAAAGATGAAGTAATTTGTATGTAAAATAATTTTGCTAGTTTAAAATTTATCAAAATAATTTAATGTGTCAGATTATTTTAAATTCCAAATGTTAGTGAAAAAACTATGCTTCAGGAAAAACAAAAACCCAGAGTTGTTAAAAATAATGCTCACAGACATGCTCAAGTTAAAATGTGGGTAAGTGTATTTGTATCTCTGGAGAATTAGTCTAGTTAATTGGAGACTTGAATCATAATGTTTAAGAAATCTTCTTTTTTTCCCTTCAAATTACTGCTATATGTTAAAAATTACCTCATGAAAAGAGGAAAAATAACCAATCTGTATATCAGTATAATCTATAGCTCATAATGAACTGTAAACATAAAATTTTAAAAACACATATTGAAGAACAGACTTTCTAGTATTTATCTAGGCAAGGCTGATTAAAACATGGCCTTTATGGTCAGTAGAACTTCAAGGACTGGCTCTTCTATTGTACTGTGTATGCTTCTAGGGAAAATTCATTTATCCCTCTCTAAGCTTCTGCCTCTTTAGATGGGAAATGGAGAAAACAGATTTGATCTCAAATAAGGGAAGTGTTTAAATACAGTGTCTGGTACACAGTGGTAACTTATCAACATGAGCAAAAGTTTAGCAAACATGGTGTACACATAATGATTTATTTCCATATAACAAGGGTACAAGACAGAATGAGTCTCATTTTCCTAACTGGTATAGGGAAGCTAGGTTACTGTGCACCAGCATCCTCTGCGGCAAGGTGAAATGCTGGTGGACGTGTGGCAATGAGGTTCTGGGAGGAGTACAATATCCAGGGAGTTGTAACAACAAGCACCCTTCCACACTGACTTTTCCCAGCATGATGTGAAAGAACAAATCTAAATCATTTTCAAAACATTAATACAACTGGAAATATTCCATATTTTTAAAAATTTGGAAGCCAAAGTTCAGAGATTTTCTGCTGAAAATATGAGGCTTTGAAATAGATGTAAGTACTTTCCATTTTTTGAAAAGTATTAACTCAGAAAATTGATAATTAATACCTAGCTAGGCCATGATTTCAAATTTTTCCAAGATGGTGGTAAATGAAGTGGTCATACTAATAACACTCATAGATGATACGCATACAATTAAATTGACACACTGTCCCTTGGACATTTATTATCACTAGACAATTGAAATTATTATGGTCTTTGTATTTTGTTTTGAACTATATTAAGTTTGGTAAATAAAAACAGTAAGTATATTCGTTTTATGAAGACTTGCAATGGTTCTTTAGGTGGAACAAAAAGGTCCTTACTGCTCAAGCTCTTTTGTCTGCTGTTGATATGGCACCATTTAGAAACAGATACTAGACAAGTGCTCTATCACTGAGCTAAACACCCAAACCAAGGTACAGCATCATTATCAGGCCAATTTCTCTTTTAAAACTGAATCTAAATAAATTTGAATTTTCTAATATGAATTCTCAGTCTGACTGATAATGATGTTTTTTTCCCTTTGTCTTTCCTTTTAAATCTCCCTGTAGCCTAGGTACATCTAAATGTAAAAAGTATGTTGCTTCATTTAATTAATAAGCTAAGTTTTCACCTTTCTTTCATTCTGAAATGCTTATCACAGAAGGAAAAAAGCTGTTTCACACATGTGACACTATTCTGTTTCCTTGAAATTCTTCTCTTAAGAAATATTCAAGGGGGCTGGGTGTACTGGTGTATACTTATAATACCAGCTACTTGGGAGGTGGAGATTGGAAGGATCACAGGTTGAGGTTAGCCCAGGCAAAAAGTTAGCAAGATCCTATCTCAACAAGCAAGCTGTGTGCAGTAGGTACATGCCTGTAATCCTAGTTCTGCAGAAGTCATAGGTAGGAGGATTGTGGTCTAAGGTAGGCCCTAGGCAAAAAGCACAAGACCGTCTCAGAAAAATAACTAAAGTAAAAAGGGCTGGTGGTGTGGCTCAAGTAGTAGAGTTTCTGCCAAGCAAGTATAAGGCCCTGAGTTCAAACTCAACCATAGCCCCACCCTCCAAAAAAAGACACATTCAAGTGAATATCATAACGAATAGGCATAATAACCTAGAAATTGAGAGTACTTTTATGTGTAAATTCATTACTTTAATTAAGCATGTGTGTAGAGTATAAACCCAGCAAAGTTTCCACTCATGTATACTCCTTACCTCAGGTAGACAATAATAATGAATAATCTCACCTGCTATCTATGTATTACCTTGATTAAAAAAAAACTCAGCTAGCATTCTCATAAGTAAATTTTGTAGAAAAAGAACTTAGGTCTAAGTATGAGGACACTTTATGCAAAGAGGTCATGCATGTCAATCTAAATAATGTGTATACAAATTGAAGCTTTCTTAAACAGTATCATTCGGTTAGTGTGCTTAAATAGACAACACGAGATCGAGATCTGAATGTCACAACAAGCATAATGTCATACTGCAAAGAGGTTTGAAGAGAAAAGAACACTCAGTTGAGTGCAATTGCCTGAGCCTATTTTCCAAAGCAATGTGTTGTTATTATGGATAAAGGACTAAGACATCCTTAAAGGTAGAACTGGGAATCAAATGACCAGTATAATGCACTGGCAATGTTAGGAACAACAGCAAAAACATACAAAGGAAGAGAGGAAATGATCATTTGAGAAAATTTGGAGACCTACATTGCTATGCATTTTATAGACATCAAGTTCACTTAAAGGAAACAAACTTGCTCAAACAAGCACATTCTCTCTTCTACCTACTGGAATAGTAAAATGGACTTACTTTTTTAGGGTATATTTCAAAGTAACAAAAATTCAATGTAAAACTATGAGAGTTATTCCTGTAACTGATTCCTGGCACAGTCATGAATATTAAAAAAGGAAAGTTGTAAGAAACATGTTCTTCTTAACACATTTTATAATATGCATTTAGTTATGTTAGCACTAGAATAGAAAGTATGTCATATTTTAATAACTACATTTAATTAAAAATGTGTGATTAAAAACAGATGTCTTAGCTGCGGGATGTCTTGGCTCCAAGTAGCTTAAATACTTGAAAAATAAGGGAGGGAAAACATCCTAATTGAATAAAACAAGTCAGGTGAGTTGATAACTAGTTAGACTGATAAACAACTCAGAACAAAGCTTCAGAAATGCTTGAGGAGGCAAGTAAGGCTGGAAGACTTACTCTGAAGCTGAGGCTGCTGGAAGGAAAGGGGCTGTCCGAACACAAATGGGCTGTGGACTAGGGAAGAGGGAGGTTTTGCAGCTTGATCAAAGATGGAAGGAGCTGGGAGATTGGGCCGTGACTGAATGGAATTCAGTATGGCACTCAGTTGGTCACCTGCAGTAGGCAAAACAGTTAAAACTACAACTTGTTATTCATTAACATCCAAATGGCAAAATAAATGATGCTTTATGACATTCAGATAAATTACTAAATGAGAAACTAGGCCAATTCAGAAAGGTATGGAAATTGGTGGTCATTGTCTTCAAATTAGGGGACAAATTTTGCATGCTGTTTATAGTTTAGTACTACTGGAAGCACTTCATCAAATCTTTTACAGCAGCCCACCACAAAACAAATGCACTGAAATTCACATACAACATTTCCTATTGTTTATAGGAGAATAAAGGATCTATGAAGAATCTGTAAGTTGCTTTGATATTGTACATATATAAATGAACATCTAAATACTGTAAATGAGGTCTTGTCTATGAAGCCCAACAATGACTAATACCATCCTGGCTTATCTGCAATATACTTCATGCAGATTATGATTACATATCTTTAAAATGTAGAAGGGACAGGGTCAAAGTATGTATTCTTAACTCAGCAATGTATCTATCTTACAGTTATAAATCAATAATTTCTTTTTAAAATTGCTATAGTCAAAAAAATTCTACTCTTTTAAAAGCATCAACTCTCTCTATTCCTTAGATTGATAATATAAAAATCTGTAAATCCTACAAGACAAAAACTAACTTGAGTTACCTAATTTTAATAGTGCCTCAAATATGAATTTGACATTTTCCTTATTATTAAGTGTCAAGGACAACAAAATATTTTAAGGACATGAAATAATATAATTAGATAAGTAACTCCTTCTTTGTAAGAATATGTGTATTAAGTAGTTTAAATGATGCTGAAGAAGAAGCAAACAGCCCCATCTTCAGACCAGTTGATGCAGAAACTGGAAAACAGTATCTTTCTAGTTGTACTGCCTAAATATGATAGCTTTATAGATAAAAATTTCAACTGAAGGGACAATTTTTTATGGAAAGAACTGGGTATACAAGATATACATGTATATTTTTTAAATAAGAAAATGCTATAGATTACAGAAAGGGTTTTATAGATTATGAAGAATTTTGCAATTTATTTTTGGTGGTGGTACTTGGACTTGACTTCAGGGTTTCATGACTGTCAGGCAGGCACTCTTCTTCTTGAACCATGCCTCCAGCCCTTGTAAAATATTATTTTAAGGAAAAGCACTTTTGAAGAACAATCCATTTATTTTGGACAGAAAAAAGAATATAAGAAAAAGGGAACTTTTGTTAAAGATAATAAGGTTAGCTATACTTCATCAAATAAGTTTCTTAATATTTGTTCCATGTAAATATTGAAAAGTCTATTAACAAGTGCATGCTATTTTTGAACAATAGTCACAAAATCACATCAGAAATACTCTTTCTATTTAATAACAAATATTCTCAGCAATGTGTCTTTCTTAAAAGTTCATTTTATTTTTATGGTGCTTTAATGAATTATAGTTTAAAGACTGATTTAAAATAATAGCAATCAATACAATGCCTGAGACACATCAGAGACTGAAAGCATACAATTTGAATAAAACATGGCTTTAAACCAGAGTGTATAGAAGTGTTGTGGCAGTAAGAAAATACAGAGGTTTTAACTTAAGAGTTGACAGTAGGAGAGAAAAAGTAACATGAAGGAAATATCACCAAGCATTAATCCTACCAGTGTAAAGATACAGCTTAAGTTAATGGAAATCAGAGCTACCAGAAGCGAGCAAGTAGGTAATACCTATGCTTGTGAGACAAACTAAACCAAGAGAGTTAAAAAATATGTATGGCTAAATTTCCCTCCTAAAAATACTTTGTGGAACATAATAAAGTGTATCTAATAGAAAGTTATTTTATTTCAAGTTGAATATTTCATATACATTGATTTTCATATTTTTTTCATCTGCTATGCTGGGTCACACCACATTTGTTCCCTGAAGTCTTGTGAATTATTTTAAACATTCTTCCTCCTACCTATCACCCAACTGTATGTTATCTGCTGACAAAGTGGCACGTTTTGTGGGAATCAGGATAAGGTACATAAGAAAGAACAAGAATATGTCGAAATTTATCCATAAATATAATTATGTATATATTTATTCCAGTATAAATTATTCCAAAATAATTGTTTGGGTTCTCAAGGATGCTGGTCTCTTCACTTAATGCATCAAAAACAAGTGTATACATTTTATATTCAAATGGCTTAGGATTTTCATTTTACAACTTTTTGATTTCACTATGCATACCAAAGTCAAATGTAACTAAGATAACTGTGTTAGATATTTAAAACCACACATATTTAATAAAGCTCATATGTAATGTTACTTAAAAGTGATATTCTGGATCATTTAAGAAAGTTCTGTGTCACTTGCGAACATTACTCTCCTATTAACAGGTGCATGATAAAAATAAGTTATTTTTCTAGACATAGCAACATAGAATCTTTATGATATAAATTCAAAATGAGTGCTTCTAAAGCAGAAAAAATGTAAGCAAGAACTCCCATAAACATAAGCTAAAACTAGTAAATATTATTGTAAAGAAGAATGCCTTCGTCAACATTCTGAGAGTCCATTTTCTAAGAACAAACTTTAATTTAATAAAGATTTTTGGGCAAACAGGAAAAGATAAGTAAAAAAGTAGCAAAAATTACTGAAAATAGATAAGGAAAAGACTCACTTTCACACACTTACCTTTATTATTTCCGAGTCCATAATCAAATCCTTGGGCACTGCAACTTGCCCCTTTATTAAAAGCTTGTACTGAGAAAGGGCTTGGAGGAGGAGTTTGAGAATTTTGATCCAGAAGAACTTGTTCTACAACAAAGCCACAGCTATAACATTAATTTTTTATGTGCTATCGCCTTTGGTCTAAGTCTAAATCAGCTTAACACTGGTAGAAAATATGGCAAATCTTTGTTTTTGTTTATCAAAGAGTGGAGTTTAGAAATGGATAGATGCTCTTAAGTAGAAAATTTAATCTCATTTTAGCAGGATGTATCATTAAGTATATATTAATATTTCTGAATAGTTTTATAATTGTAAACAATTTATACAAGGGCATTTCACAAAATAAAAGTGGATACCCAATAAATTAGAAATAGTTGGAGGAAGTAGGCACCTAGTTGGACATACCCTTTAAGGGTACTTCTTGTTGGGTTCTTGCTGTCTCTGTCTCTGACTCTGCCTCTCTCTCTTTCTTCCCCTCCCTCCTTGTCACCATGAGGTAAGCATCTTTGTTCAATCTTGCCCACTCCACCATGTTTGCCTCGCCACAAGTCCACAGCCATGGGTCCAAGGAACCATGGACTAAAAAATCTAAATCATGAGCCAAAATAATTTTTCTTCTGTTGAAAAATATAATTTTGTATATGCATACACAAAAAAATCCTCAAAATTTCTAAGTATATAGTGCCAAAAAGAATTTTCAATTGAAAATTATTTAAAATTAGAAGCATGTTCTCCTATTTATCTGATCTTATCCTACAAACATGGGATTTAGTAGAAAAGTCTATGCTTTGTTTATCTACTTTCTTTGATACCCTCTTATTTTTATAATTCAAGTTGCATTTACAAAACTTCATAAGCAACTAGTTAGCATGTATCAGAACTGCTTCACAACTAGGGATACAAAGATTAAAACCCTGTGCCTGTCCACAATAGATTCACAATGTGGGTATGAAGAAATAAAAATTAATTTCAACAAAATAGAATCTGTTTTGATCTGGCAGTGAATACAGCTCTTTGGAAACTAAGAGGGACTTCCTGGCATTATGAGGGTTAGTTAAAGCTTTATAAAAGTGATAACATTGTCTCAACTTTGAAAAATAAATTTTTGCCACAAGGAGAATAAAGAGAAAGGGACAAAAATATTACTGAGTGAGAGCAACTGAAAAATAAAGCTGAAAGATAAAAATCTAACAACAAAGTAGGAAACAGATGATATGATGCTCCTTTCCTGAGATTAAAATTCAACTGAACAAGTATACATGGAAACAGCAAAAGGAAACTCACTGTAGCCACCTTTACCTCAAACAAGCAAAAATGTCACCTTTTTTCTTTTTTTCTTCTACAAAATTGGAGGAGTGTGGAACAGGTTCTGCCCAGGGTGGGTGGGTGAGGAGACAGGTTGGTATTAATGGGAGGGGGGAAGTGGTGGGGAAAGGGTTTAGGAGGGTAAATATGGTGCAAAAAATGTGTACACATGCATGTAAATGCAAACATGGTACCTGCCGAAACTATTCCAAGAAAGAGGGGAGGGAGGGATAAAGGGGTGGAGGGATGAATTCAAGTAAGATATATTTGATACATTGTAAGAACTTTTGTAAATGTTACAATGTACCCCCACCCAGCACAACAACAAAGAAAAAAAATTCAATTGAATTCACTTGTCTGAGAGGAGTACTGCAATTGGTGGTTTAAAAAATGAACTTGCCATGCATGCTAGAAACAGTAAAATGCTCAGTCCTAGACTTGCACAGAAGAATGAGGCATGCAAATTCATGCAAATAAAATAAAAAGCACATTTTCATAAAGATGGATTCCTATGCTTCCAATTTTCTTCTTCTGTGGGCATTCATTTAGTACTCATGTATTTTATAAACCAATTTTGATAGTTGCAAGGTTTTTAAACCTTTAGTTTTTCTTTTACTTAAAAAATAAACACACAAAAGTCTCTTTTAAGACAAACATAATACAATAAAGATTAAAGTTGTTTTTCAAAGGTTAGATCAAAACAAATCACAAATTTAAGCCAACTTGCCATCTTCATGCCGGAGATACTGGTTTCCGCCTCTGTCTCTAGCTAAGGACCACGCCTCTCCTTCATCACTCTCACAGAACTCTACCATGCTGTTCTTATCCAGCTGCACCCATGTACCTTCAGAATTGGTTACCTGGTACATAACAAAAAGCACCATTGGTTGGCTTGATTCTTTCAGGGCACTCAGGCTGAAAACCAGTAAAAGGCTTAAGTGTATTTGAACAGTGTGATCATTATAATACATTTCTACTGTGAAATTAGTTTCTGAAATTAAGACCACAGCCTGAGGTAAGACAGAAATTAATGAGAATTTTTTAAATATGCTGCTTATTTAAACCTTTGATAAAACAGTATTTTTAAAGCACAAAGATCACTGCTAAATAATTTTAAGTGTCACCCAAAATACGTGGCTCATTTATTTTGCATCTAAAAGGTCTTAACATGGCATCCTTGCTATTATTTAGGTTGACAGTAGCTATATTGCAACTTGAAAATGACCTGACCCTGAGAAATAGCATGACACACTACATCTTCAAGCTTATCAGCTGTGGCAAATGCCACAGTGGCCTGAAGAATAACTTAATTTGCTCAGGACTTCAGTGAGACCTGTGAATGGGAACAAAGAAATGAAACCTTGTGTGAATTATCACATCTCTAAATGAATTCACATAAAACATCTTAAGTGCTGATAGATCATGACAGTATAGCACATTTGCAATAACAAAAAGATAGGTGAATACTGAACACTTATACACATAATACAAATTATTTGTTAATATAAATATTTTTCCACAGGATATTTATGAGAGTAAATTAGAAAAGAAGCAAAGAAAATTATGTTAGTATTTCCAATACAAGAAAAGGTTGAGGCCTTTAACATTTAAAAACCTGGGATGGAAATGGCAACCTCTGGAAGAAAGGAGATGCTTGATTGTACACATTACCAATCAATATCTTAAAATTCATGCAGCTACAAGAATCCATACCTCTCCCACTGCTTTGACTTTGTTTCCCAGAACTAACATTCCAATTGGGATACCTCTAAGGTTAGGGCAGCTTCTGATGTTGTGACCTGAAGGTCCCGTCTTCACTACCTTGTACATGCCTGGCCCTCCTCGCAAGAATGGCATATCTTGCTCTTGCACTGTTGCTTCCTGTTGGCAGCAGGAATTGATGTCTTTGAAAAAGTCATCACTATTAGTTTTAGGTTCCTGAAAATTTGAATAGGAAAAGAAAAATGAACAAAATACCATCAAGTCCTACTTTCAAAATCCTCCTATTAATAGGTTTCATAGCAAGTCTACAATTGTGCCAATTAAGAAAGAGAGTATATATGTAAAGATAATTGAGATATTAGTGAATACTAATTGAAGAATCTCCCAGATTTTTTAAAACATTGCAGAAGAGCAACTGAATGCCTGGCTTTTATCCTCCACAACTTGACAAATATAGTACCATAGTCCTTGACTTTCCTTTTATCTTTCAATGCAATATTTAAAAGGACAATAAAAATAACTTATGTGAATCACAACTAAATAGTTGGGAGTCATTACTGAAAGATTATTATATGTTATCATGGGCAAAAAGTCTAAATATGCATTTCTTTCCACTTTGTAATAATTATTTGTAGAGAAAACAGATACGAATACTCTGGAGACTTATTTGTAAGCAGAAATAACAATGATATAATGCATAAAATATAGCCACATTTTAAATTTTGCTAATTATGAGTGAAGTAAGAATGCTTGTAAGATTTTAACAACTCACACTTTCTTAATATACTACATATGAAAATGTCTTTCTAGGTTTGCTAGACCATTACTATAAAGTAATAAATTTGTTAGTTACAGAAAAGTTGATTTTACTTTTAGTGGAGAAGAAAGATTAGCATTAAAGATGCATAAATAAAATGTATTTAAATTTATATTATTGAAAAGTCACTGCTAAAATCAAAGAAAAGAACTTGCTCTGTATTTTCTATTGAAGCTGAATGCTATTGATAAATTGTTTCCTATGTAAATAAAGAGAAATACTAATCTAGATGTATTTTCTCTTCTCCCCAAATAAATATAAGTGAAAGGACTATATTGGCGATTTTGCCATTGTCATTATTACTCCTTTCAGACAAATTTAAAACTGCACTTATAAAAGACAATCATAATGAGACACTCATACAGAATTACATTAAAATTAATATTTAATATGTTATAAATTGAATAAAATAAAAACTAATTTTATACAAGATAAAGCATTATAGATTAGTTTTATTCCTAAAAGCAGTCTCATATTGAGACAAATGTTCATATACATAACAAAACATTAAAATTAAAATCATGAGGCTAAAAATATGTGGATTCAAGAATTCTTATCTACTTTGTTAAGATGTTTGGTCAGGGAAAAATTTAAACCTACTATTAGCATTCACTTTTTTTTTCTTTTTAAGACAGGGTCTCACTAGGCAGCCCAGGCTGGACTTAAACTTGAGATCCTCCTGCCTCAGCCTCTCAAGTGCTGGGATTACAGGAGTGCCCCACTGTGCTTGGCTCCTCATATAATATTTTATAAGCCTCCTGGTGGTGACAATCATAAATTTTTACTTAAACAGATATGTACTATGGAGAACAGTTTATTCACACTTACTTTAATTGTCATATTGTATGTACCAATATTCTTAATGTAGATATTAGTAATTTATTGGAAATGAAAATTTTAATCACTTGGAAATGACCAGGTTTTCAACTAAAAAGAAATGTAAACATTTCACTTAGCCATGCATGTATATCTGTAAAAATATCTACCTATTCAGTTATATGAAGAGAACACTCAAAATGAAAACTGCATTTAACATCTTAACTTTAGAACTATTAGACTCACAAGAATTCCAGTAAACATTCAAAAATTACTCTTAGTAAATGATCCATTTCAGTAAAGACATGCCATTTCATAGTTGAAAGAGACAAACTTTACTCCTATTTACAGCTGATTTTTAAAAATTACATGGTGACATTTAAAATAACAGCAAATATGCATTTATTCAGGCAGAAAAACAATTTCAATGTTATTTAATGATATTCTTACAGCATTTAATTAGTATAACAATATTTCAACTTTTGATCATTCAGGCTAACACTGGGGGATAAGTCTTGGCAAAACTAATAATTATATACTATTCACTGAAAACCAATGAGCATTTTTATTAAAATAGTTAATATTTTATTGAAACATTAACAAAGCTATATGCATTAATAGAAAACAAAGTTTATGCATTTTTTATATCAAATATACAAATAACTGATAAATATAAAGCACAGAATTGTGTCTGTTATTCTCAAACGATCATGAATTATACATTTTATTCAATTCAGAATTGTGTCTGTCATTTTCAAGCAATCATAAATTATACATTTTATTCAATACAAAAATGTGAGACCTAAGCATCAGCATATAACATGGATGAATTTCAATATAATTTTTTTCTCTTTCCATTCCCATCCCATTCTTAGATGAATATTCAAAAGGGCAATGCAAAAGAGAAGACAGTGGAAAAATTAGTAGAGCCATAAGATCACTACCACTTAAATCAATTAAACTTGGATTTACTTATTGGAGAAGCTAGTCAGAAAACTAAACATAGCAATTGTGAAGTCGTGTTAAAGTTTCACTGAAACTAACAATTAAGGAAAAACTCAATTGCAGAACTTGAGAAAGTTTTTTTGGTAAGAAATCTTCATTAATCCTAAGCAAAAGTTACAAAAATATAATGTAAAATTTGTTGTACATGCTGAAATACCTGAATACTGTATGATTGTTCCTTATAGTTAACTCACCTGGGGGAAAAAAGCTTTGGAAGTCCATGAAAATACGTCCAAATCCCTGACTCCTTGGCTAGCATTAAAGATATTCTGAGCGACAAAGTTTAAAAAAGAAAAATATCAACAAAGAAAGGGAACAGGATATTATGTGCAGAAGACTTGTTCACAGTAACAACATTTTCTGGATTCTAGTACCAACATGGAAATGTTACTTACTAAAGTGAAACTGAAGCCACCTGAGTAAACCACACACCAAAGATGCTCTGAAGTTAAGTTTTGTCAAAAGCTCTCCATGGATATAGTGTGTCATGCCATTTACTAAAACCAAGAGCCAGACTTTGCTACAAAGTTTATGACAGTCAGTGCAGGAAGGAAATGCTTCTTAAATGAGAACTATTTGTTCTAGTACAGCCAGATTTATTTTAGGACAGAAAAAAGTCTGCTGTTTCATAAAGAAAATGTCAACAATCAAGATTATATAGGAAGCAACTATTATTATGAATAATAATGGTATGTATGTAATATATGTAAACTATCACTTTTTAAAGTACAAAAAAAGAACAAGTAAAACCAAACAGGAAACCTAAGTCATTTTTCAAATTTCCCTCCTACAAATTGAAAAGATGATCATTTGGAAATGTTTCTGAAAGCTTTAAGCAAATTTGTTATAGAAAGTATAAAGAGACACAATCTGAATCTTTAAAGACAGGCCCACTTTTTTGTATCTCAAAGTTAAGGAGATCACAAAGCATTCAGGAGTTCCATGTTGAAACACCAAAATATTTTATTAGAGAACAACCAATTTATAGTAACAGGATTTCAGAAAAAATTGTTTTTGCCAAGTGTCTTTTTGTTTATTTTTTCTTCTCAGACAGGGTCTCATTATGTAGCCCAAGCTAGCCTAGAACTCATGATCTGTTTGCCTCATCAGCCTCCTGAGTGATGGAATTACAGGCATGTACCAGCACACCCAGCCTACAATATGTCAATGATATTTTACATTGATACATCATACTATCTATATTTATCTGACCTAAAATTAAAAACTTGTTAGTGAGAAGAAACTGCACAATTTTAATGCTTATATAAATACTGTGATAAGTGGTTATTTTGTTTGCATCAAAACAGAAAACAATTAAAATGTTAATAAAAACTAACATCATCTAAGACTTCAACATGAAAGAAACGTCACAAATCCGGATCAGCTGTCAAGTCATTTTAGAGAATGAGATTATTATTTTATATACTATCCATATAAACGGATGTAGATACACACCCATAACATATATACCAATTCAGAAATGTAAGACGTACATAAAGCAGACAAAAAATTGTTTCTAGTAAGATGCCTACAAATCAATGTAAGCCAAACTGAAACCAATTTAAAAACTGGATAATGAACAGGGTTCTTTCTGTTTAGGTAGAAACATTATACAGCATGCTGCATGCTACTTTGGGGGGACACTAATGTCTTCACTGGTTCAGCAATGTGTATGGGATGTGTGGAGTCTGCTCAATGGTGTTCTCCCTAACAGAGAACAGTGATACGGGCCTTCTGATGAAGAAGAATATCAAGATTTTTTTTCATAAGTTATTCTATTATTAAAAGCAACATGAAAAGCAATTGTTAAAAACAATGTATAGAAATTTAGCAGTAAAGAAGCAAGGTAGTGACTGACAGTATTTAAAGGTTATACCTCTCTTTAATGTCACCATACACACTCAAGTGTCACTGAGTCAGCAACACCTACAATGATCCTGAAGCTGTAACCATGGTAATAAGTTGCCAATGAAATCAGTTTTGTCGCTAATTGTTTGTGTTTGATACTTTTCTCTGTTAGCTTTTGCCATTTTAGAAGATTCTTAGTACACGATAGCTTACTATAAGATTAAATTACACCCATTAAGTAGCAAAACTTCACCACACAGACAGCTGAAGTTTAAAAATAAAATACTTGAAATGGTTTTCTTTTGAAAATTTAAGAATGTTTGAACCTAAAGTTATGAACGTGAAAGAAAATATTCCTCCAATGTCTCAATTTCTCACAATTAAAATATGAGTTAGCTTTTTTATTATATAATGTCATAGATTAATATGGCAATACACAAATATGGGCTAATTTAAATAACCTTTTCCAAGTTATATTTTTAAAGGACTTGTCAGATAATGAGAAAATTACAGCATATTAGGAACCTAACTAAATTAACAAGCATAGAATTGTAACTCCAAGCTCATTATGTTTTAAGGCACAGAAGACACCAAATATTAATAACTAATTATCACTGTGAAAATACATGATCAAGCATGCCAAATGCTAATGTGAAAGATAAAAAGACCATCCAGGTGCCAGTGGCACATGCCTGTCAACCCAGATACTTGAGAGGCTGACATCTCAGTTTCAGGCCAGCCCTAGCAAAAAAGGTTTGTGAGACCTCATTTTAAGGGAAAAAAGCTGGAAAGGTGGTACATGCCTGTCATCCAAGCTATGGAGGGGAGCTTAAAATAGGAGTATTGTGGTCTAGGCTGGCCTGGGCAAAAAACAAGATCCTATTTCTGTACTAACCAGAGCAAAAAGGGCTGGTGGGCATACACAAATGGTAGAGGGCTTCTTAAATGCAAAGCCCTGAGTTTAAACTCCAGTACCACTCAAAATCCCCCCAAACAAACAAAACAACCCTTTTACATGGATAACCACATAGTTAAGAGTTGCCAATTTTAAAGTCAAAAAAAAAATAAATAAAAACAACCCCCAAAAAACCAAACCAAACCAACCAAACAAAACAAAAACCCAAAACAAAAAAACTCAGGAAATTTAGGACATATATAAGCTATTATAGCACTACTTTCAACTACATCTTAATCACACTCTCTAAAGAATGAAGCAGTTTATAACTATTTAAGAATAGCACATTTACTAATGCTGTATTAAGACCTAATATTATTAAGATTAAAAAACAGATTATGTGTATATACACACAGACATAAACCTACTAACAAAAAACAAATCAGGAAATTTGGTGTATGTAAAACCTGCAATTTTAGGCATTATTAGGTATTTTCAAAGAATGGTTATAACATGTAAGGAACATTTGCTAATTTTACCAGTTTTCCTTGTTGATGTTATATGAAAGACCACAAAATGGTATTTTTCTCCCATTTCTACTCTAAACCTCTAGTGACCCAAATTTCTATATGTGACACTCACTAGCCTAACTGGAAATTGACTTGTATAAATGCATGGAGATGTTCAGATATCCAAGTTGCTTCAGTAAGAATTCATATAATATGAGCATTTTATTAAGACATCTTAGAACATGCCTACTGTTGTATAATTTTTCTTTGATATCATTTTTCTCCTCCATGCCATGCTCCTTAAAATGGACATTTTTGACAAAGTACCTACAGAGTTGTAAATCACTAATATTTCTTTCTGTAGAAGGAAATATTTTAGGGTGCTGTACTATTGACTGAGGGTTGAACTCAGGGTCTTGTGCTTGCTAGGCACATGCTCTACCGCTTGAGCCAGGCCCCATCCCCTTTTTAGGTTAGTTATTTTTGAGATAGGGTCTTGTTTAATGCTGGCGCTGGCCTGAACTGTAATCCTCCTGTTGTGTTATCTTGCACTGGTAGGATGACAAGTGTGTGCCAACACACCCAGAGTGGTCTGGCAAACTTTTTTGCCTGAGATAGCTTTTAATTATGTGATCTTCTCAATCTCTGCCTCCTAAGTAGATAGGATTATAAGTTTGAGCCACAGTACTCAGCCTTTTCTAAAAAAAATTAAGCTCTTGATTCTAAACAGGCAAATGTCTCCTATGTGATGTGCACCATCGGTTCTCTGTCTCTTTTTTTTTACTTATATTTTCCAAACTATATGAATCATTCTTCTAGGCCACATCTTGTTTCCAAATCATTAGAATTTTAATTTAAAATCAACATTCCAGGTATGTTTTCTTAAATGGACTTATTTACCTTCAATATATGCTATGGTATTCATCTTTACTCAATATTATTCATTATTTTAAGTATTCATGCTTGTTTAAATTGGCAGCTTAGCCAAAATAATATGATTTTCATTATATATGTTTACTTTATCCTTTTAAAGAATGGCTATTCTTTTCTCTCCACTAGATCAAGGTGTATTGAACATAACTTTGGAATCACATCAACTGGAGTTCCAGTACCAGCTCCATTACTTCTTACTTGCCATGCTAGATCTCACTGGGAAAATGATAGTAATACAACATCACAGAAGCACAATGAGAATGAAATGAGACCATCAAGGTATGGAGGATAAATATGGTAGGATTTGTTTTAAGCTGTGTGAAGGAACTGTTTTCATTCTGCATGAATGAAAAGAACATCAATTAGACAGTAACATGTAAAAGATTGTGGAGTAAAGTATAGCATCTAACATTTGGGAACAACTAAACATGAGTAAGAAGTAACCCTTAATTAGTTCCTACTCTTAAGAAGCTTAAAAACAGAAATAAGAGATACATAAAAACATGAAGACAAAACATGAGAAAAACAAACTAAATATCATGGGTAGCTGGAGAAAGAAGTAAGCTTTTTCTTGTATAGAGTGTCACCTGAGAAGGGAGAGGGAAACCTAAACTCCCTTACTTCTCTGCTTTCTATCACCAATACTTTGCTTTATCTATATCAATTATTCATCAGTTTTCAAACATGTCATCCCTTTATAACTATGGACATTTGATTTATGTCTAGAAATTTCTTCACTTCTTCCTTGGAAACTTTTCAAGTCCACCTCATGTCGCCTCCAAACCTAAGCAATTCTACAACTTATCCCAATACAACTTATTTGGACATTACATAGTGAGTAGCCCCCAAAACAAGGCATTTTATTTATTTTGATTCTCATTTTATTTATTTTGATTCTCTCCCCTATGCATCCACTTTCCCAGTTTAGAATGTAGTGTATGAAAAGGATTCAATAAATTATTTGTTGAATGATCAATTAACAAATTAATGATCATAGTACTACTGGAAAATACAAAAAAGAAAATCAACTAGAAAAATATTAGACAAATAGAAGCAAAATCATTCTAGATAAATGAAACAAAACAAAAAAATCCACAGACTCTAAAGTTGTAAAATAGAAAAGTACAAATCTGTAAAGAAAACAGGGTTCAAGAGTACAAGCAGATAAACAAGACAGTGTAATGAATCACTTTCCAATTTTTTCTCAACTAAGTTGTTTATGATAACCTTGTTTTTTAAATAGTTGACCAAATATTTGGTCACTGTTCAAATTTCTAGTCCCTACCCCCATGGTACTCTAGAATTTGAGTCAAATCCAAATAAGGTACTCACATTGATGTGACTATAAAATTGTTTTAACTACAAAAGGTATACCTGTTGATGTGAATTAAAAAAAAATTCTCAACGACAAAAGGTTGAAAAGGTAGATGTAAAGATTGCTAAAAGCAACTTTTTAGTACTTCTGCATCTTTTCAAGTTAGTGGCATTGATCCTTGATTATTTCTATTTTTCTGCTTAATAGCATTTTATAATTATTAACCATGATTATAGCTGATTCACTCACAAATGCACTGAAGTA
Source organism: Castor canadensis (assembly GCF_047511655.1). Classification (NCBI taxonomy): domain Eukaryota; kingdom Metazoa; phylum Chordata; class Mammalia; order Rodentia; family Castoridae; genus Castor; species Castor canadensis. The sequence continues at coordinate 32,202,604 of NC_133395.1, read as the reverse complement.
AGGAGAAAAATGAAAAGCATCTCCCCTCCCTGCCCTACAGTAAATGTAGTAAGAGATGCCAGGCAGAGGGCAAGCTGAAATGTTATTGCATAGAAGGAAAAAGATAGAATCTTTACTCCCTTTATGCCCAGTGGTTAACCTTGTAGATAAGGTAAGCAAAAAACAAACAAACAAAAAAACCCCATACTGATCAAATAAAGAAGCTACCCTCATCTGTACAGACAAAGCCTTGCAAAACTGTCTATGCCAGGCCTCTGACATGTTCTGAAACACCTTTATAGCAGATCTGTCTGGAGATCAGTTAGGCCAGTTAATTTTGTCACGCTGCATCCCATCTATTACCTTCGATTACTATCTAAAATATAAGCACTTGGGGGTGAATTCAACTATAATAAATTATAAGAACTTTTGTTTATGTCACAATATACCCCCAGTACAACAATAAACTGATAATAAAAAAATAAAAGTTCTTATGTCTCATTTTTACACCAAAATCAGTCTATGCTTCCCCCCAATCCAAAATTAAACTTTCACCATCCTTCCCATCACTTTAAATCATGTCTAGTGGGACCCTTCCTCTAATGGTGAACATTCTGTAAGTCAGTGTTGTCATCATCTGTGGTCTTCATGTCCTTATAGATGATCTTCCAAATACCTAGCCTCTTAGTTCCTAGACTAAGGAAATTCCAGTGACTTGCCTGCAGTGAAGCTACTCTCCCAGGCAATGTAATGAACCACCTCATCTATTCAGTGATAAATCTACTTTGTCATGCAGACTGCCTGAGTCTTTCCAGCTCTGTAACTACAGTGCATCCACTGTATTGTTCAAAGACTTTATTTGTCCTCCAAGTCCCTTGGACCCTCCATTTGTCCTCTTATGTTCTAAAGTAGGTTACATTCCACAAGTCTCACAGTTGGCGCTCTTAATTGCCCTTTCATTAGTGTCAACAAACCCCTTTCCCTTATTTTTCTGTCTTAGCAGCCCAGAACACTCCAGCCAATTCTATAGCCTTGACAGCTGTAATTCTTGACACTTAGTGCTTTGGGGAAAGAGGAAGGATATCTAGATTGTATCCATATAGTGGTCTCGGTTGTTTTCAGTCGGATCTATCTCCTATTTCTCTCAAACTCTATTTGTAACTCCTCTAACTTAACTCATTGTTTCATTTTTAGCTGATGGTTTTCCTTTTTCTACTTTGAGAAAACTGTGGTTTTCTTCAACTGTTTCCTTCTCACCATAATAATTTATTCATTGCCACACATATTCCCTCTTCCTTTATAGAAAGGACCTCTCCAGAGATGCCCTTTACTCCACCTCCTTCTCCTTTCTTCCAGTCACTTCACCTACATCTTTAACTTTCCTTTTTCTATTGAGATCTTTATTTTAAATTAGAAGGACTTCAAGTCACTACCACTCTTAGAAAAAAGGAACTAGAAAAATCTTAGTCATAATGACAACAGACACTTTTGAGTTATTTATATTAAAAGACAACTAATATCATTCTTCAATATAAAGACTTTTTTTTTGAGGCAGGGTCTCACTATGTTGCACAGATTGGCCTCAAACTCTGGCTCTTCCTGCCTTAGCCTGTCGAGTACTGGGATTATAGGCATGCACTATCACACCTGGCTCCTCAACACAAAAGCTAAAAAAAAAAATCAAAAGGCACTTCAATTTACTTTCTTCAAAATTCTGCAACTAGAGTTTTTTCAAATAAGTCAATCTCTTCATTGACATTCCAGGGAATATACTTGTATGGTTCACTCCATGTGTATGGTTCCTTTCTCATCTGCGTTACTTCTCTCTCCTTGACCTAAGTAGACTGAATGCAAGAGTATAGAGGAGGGTTTAAAAGCATCAGATAGTAGGACAATATTCCAAAATGAAATGATGCACTCTGGCTTCTCTTATGACCATATAAATCTTTTGCCTTTTACCAAAATGAAACGATGGAATCTATATAGTGTTTCTTGTTCTGACTTTCTACTTTGATTTATAATCTTGCTTTATCTGTGTGAATATTTTCCTTTCAAAAATATCTTTTCAAATGAAGGAAGAAAAACTTGGAGCTGGGGAGGTGAGAAAGATAACATAATCTCGCAAAATGCTTTATTAGGAAGTTAGGAAATATAATAAAACACACAAAAGTCTAAGTTGGCCCAAATTTTTTTAAAAACCTGTACAAATAGTTATAGTTATCTTAAGATACATAAAAAAATAATCCTGGTTATAATAAGAGATAATGGTTTCTATACTTAAGGCTGACTTAATCAGAAAAAATAAGAAAATATTTCCCTTCCCAAGTCATCCCTCCAAGAGTGTCAAAATTCTTTTGATTTTTAACTGTTCATACAAATCTAAGGAAAATTTAGGAAGATGTGACCTATTTAAAAATTTAATTATAGATTTGTCATTGTTCGGCTTAGCCTTAGTAAAGAAGTAGGCAACACTTCAAGCTTTGTTGACTACCAGTAATTCAGATCTCTACTGTACTATTGCTTTGGAGAATATTATTCTGGACAATCAGGGAGAAAAAAACAAATAAAATACGTGTAATGCGTGGAATGGTGTGATATTATATGCCAAATTTTTTACTGGCTTTTAATAAATTCAATGGTTTAAATATTAAAGGATTCTTAAATAAAAGTTCACCAATGTTATTTATTAGCAGGGTCAAAAAGAGTACATACATTAAAGAATAAAGAAAAGGAAAAATCATACTTTTTGGTTAAATTATAAAAAGGTGTGGTTACTATATTTCATGATATAGTAATCTTGTAAACACTCACTCTCACTACTATATTTATCAAGGAGACGCAATGATTTCTCTCAGAGACATAGATTTAGCTTCAACTAGAATACTACACAGTACTACAATTCTAAAAATCCATCTGGTATCAGTATAAAGGCTAAGAAAAAATTCAAATTCAGACACAACATGGAGAAATAACTGCAAAATGCCAACATAACATACAAACACATGTTTCCATATACACAGTAATATCGATTTCTTAACTTTTAGTATGGAATTCATTCAAACAGTACTGTGAATAAGAAGAAAAAAAATATGCAACCACTCACATTTCCTAATCTTTGAAATGAATTCATTAGGCTTAGTTTTAATTTACTTACTTTATTGCTGGTGATGGATCAAAATAAGCATTAAGGGCCTTAACTTTGCCAAATTCTACACTCAATAGGAAGACGCCCTTAAAAATTCAAGTACTTATAAAGTACAAGTTACTTAGTTTTGGGTTACCTCAGAACTGAAAAGCCTTAATTAAAGAAAGCCCTATAATGAAAACAGAGTGTACTATCATGCTTTTTAAAACCACCATTTACTTACGTCAATAGGGACCAGAAGGCTCTTGCCAAGGTGTTGATTAAAAGACAGGCACCAAGCTTCTGTGTAGCCATTCATGTTAGGAACATACTTCTTTATTGTCTCATCATTCAGTCTCAGCCACACACCATCATCATTGTGGATCTATGGGAAAGAAGCAAAAAAACCCAAGCCATGCCCTCTTGTAACTGCCATGGGGCTAGTGAAGGCTGGAAGGGTAAAGCAGGCAAATAATGGTGGAAAAGTACACTCAGCATCTAGATTATACAGAAGGTAAGTCTTAGAGAAACTAAAGAAAAAAAAGAAGCAAGGAATGCCAAAGCCATATGACAATTCATAGGGTGAGGTTGTAAAGCAATTTCTTTTAGGCATGAAAGCACAAGGAAATCACATTTATGGTAAGTAGCATAATCAATAAAATAAGATGTTTCCCCAGAAGACAAACCTTCCTACTATTAAATTTAGATTTAATAATTAAAGTTACTCAGCTGTATTACTAAAAAAATCATACTATGGACTGTTACTGTCTGAAGTTAAACCAATACAGTAAGTATGTTTTAAAACAGTATTTTAAGAATTCATGAAAAATATAAGACAATTCATGAAAAATAACTACATCTTTTTTCAGTATTTCTATAGGACTATTAAGTTTCATTGAGTTCTTTTCATGTTCAAAGAACAATTATGTTATGTTTTTATCAATAAAGGAAGATAAATGAAATGTCTGAAACTCCATGAACACATTCTACAAAGCAATTTTCAAAAATTTCTCAAACTACTTAAATTAACACAGTCTAACAGAAAATGTAGTGACTTTATTAATGTACAAACAATGCAGTAACACTTCGTGCAAATTGTATTACCAAGGGTTTATGAATTACCTCATCAATAAAAGTGATGGTTCCATTGACTTTCACTATGCCTATCTGTTCACTCTGAAGGGAAGGATGGCTCCGGATACGGAGCCCTGCACTGTCCTTGGCCACAAATTTTCGAACCTAAGGAAGGCAAAGAGGAAAAACATGGAATAGAGATCTTATAAGCAGAAAGAAATAAAATTAAACAGATTTGAAAGCACTATAATTCTGAGTATATTCCAAAGTCAACTGTGGCTAGTTTCTCTCTGCAAATAATAGTTTATTTATAACTACAATAAAAATAGAATTTTTAGTCTATGAAATGTAAGTGACTGGAAAATACATGTAAAATTATCAGTACATATTTATAACTTTATATTTTGAAAACATATGACAAAAGATAAAAAGAACCTTTCAGAAAGGCATGATATAAATTCCATTACTGATGTCTCTATCTATCTATCTATTTAGGTGTACCGGGGATTGAATCACCCAGGACCTCACACACTCTAAGCAAGCATTCTACCACTTGAGTCACATCCCTGGACCTCTTGTTTGTATTTTCTTTTTGAGATAAGGTCTGCCTAGCTTTGCCTGTACTGTCCTCAAACTCATGCTCCTGGTCCTGTCTCCTGCATAGCTGGAATTAGGGTGTGCACCGCCATACTTGGCTTCAATGTTTCCTGTTAAACAGTTTACCAAAATTTCCTGAGTTACTCTTTACATTCTAGAAAATTAATTTTTTTTCTAACCATACAAAATATTTTAACCTTGCAAAGTTCACAATTTCAATAGACTTTTTGTTAATTGTAAACTTTTAACAACAGAAAGTATACAATATCTATGAATTACTATAGCATTACACAAAAAAGCCAAAATGTAGTTTCTTTCATTTGAAATGATTAAAACTACCATGAAGCACTCTCCAAATTCATTTAGGGATATTCAAAATTCAAATACCTGAAATCAATCAAATAAAATTTTAAAGCGTCAATGTAAAAATTTAAAGTCTTTGACCGATCCAACTTCTGATTTCATTCTACCCTAACCTTATTTGGTTGAGGTTCAGTCTTTGGCTTGACCAGTTGAGTTCCAGGTGGAATCATCCCTTTTGGTGGGTCTTTTACCTTTACTTCAAGGCCAGCATCTGTAAGAAAAGTAAGAGAACTGCAACATTTGACAGAAAATAAAAAGGCTGCGAGATTCCCAAGGAGCAAATGACAGTCTTTCTCTCAGTGTTAAAGGAACAAAGGATTCCTATTCTTTAAGTGATGGGACATGATACTGAAAAATTCAAAATATTAATAATAATAAGAAAACCTCCTGTAACTCAATGCTATCTGGTAGCATCTACTCATCACCTACGACAGTCACTTCTATGACTGGTAGGCAGCCCAGTATGCCTGATAGACAGTTTAGCCTGCCTGACAAAATAGAACATAACTTTTTAAAAACTCACTCTATGAACTCATTGATTTTAAAACAAGTCTTAGACCCATATGAAATGCTATCAACTTCTGCAAGTCTCAACACTATTAACTTTCTGCCCCTTTTTAATATAGAATCTATGAATACAAGAATTCTAGATGAACATTCATTTTATATGAAGAAGCAAAACAGAGTTCAAAAACATAAGGCATGTATAATGAGGTGGAGAAAACATTAAAAAAAAATCTCAAGTATGCACTACTTGTCAACTTTCAAGTGTTTAAAAATTGCTGACATAGTTAGGCCAAATTTCACTTGAAACTTCTTACTTGAAATTTATCATAAAATAATTTCTAACCTGTAATTGTATTTTTTTTGTTTGTTTGTTTGGTGGTACTGGGGTTTGAATTCAGGGCCTCCAGCTTGAGACACTCCACCAGCCCTTTTTTGTGTTAGGTATTTTCAAGATAGGGTGTCACAAACTATTTGCCCGGGCTTCAAACTGCAATCCTCCTGATCGTTGCTCCAGAGTAGCTAGGATTATAGGCGCGAAGCACCGGCACTGGGCCATAATTGTGTTCTTAATTCATCCTTGAGACAAAACCTGCCATCTTTGCTACTTCCACGTGATTCTTTAAAAAAAAAAAAAAAAAGGGAGCTGGGCAGATTTATGCCTAATCACTGTCAAGCATATCACTTTATCTTCAAATGCTTACCTTTTCCAAGTTCTCCTAATTCCTGATTTCATGCATGCACATATGTACATGAGCACACACATACGCCATATATGCACACACATACAGAATGCCATTTTCCAGAAGAGGAATCAAACTTTGAAGTCTATAAATGGTCTGCTTTAAAGTCCCCAGAGCAAGCTTCCCAACCAAGTATGATGTTTACAAACTGGGTGCCACATCAACATAACCGGCTACAAGGACAACATCAGCCTCCCTTACCTGAGGATCGTAGACATGAGAGACAGACAGTGTAATACAGTGGTTAACAGCTGAAGTTCTCATGCTCACTGCTTGGGTCATCCTAAATTTGCCAACAACTGAGGGGCTCTGTGCCTCAATGTTTTCATGAAGGACGGAACAGTAATAGCACCTACCTCACTGAGGTATTGTGAGGATTCAATGATTTAAAATATATAAGGTGTGACTGTGTAGACAAATAATGGACATATATGTATAAATGTTCAAAAAATGCTAGCTGTTACAATCATCGTTAGTCTAATGAAGTATTATGTGACTTTGTTTATGGACACGCAAGGTCCCAGCCTACTGAAAGTTTGGGAGAAGACTGAGTTAGGAAGGAGAGAAAGTAAGTTGAATAAGGAAGAATATGGATGATTTTAAGTAAAATGCAAATCTGCTTCTTCAGTTTCATTCTTAAAAAAATATCAGTTTCCTTCACTCCACTATTAGACAAGAAGAATTAAAAACTTTACCTACTGAGGCCTAGTGTGGTGGCCCACAACTGTAATCCCAGCTACCTGACAGGCAGAGAGTGAGAGAATTGCAGTTTGAGGCAAGGAGGGGGAAAAAAGTTAATGAGAGCCCACCTCAATCGATAAGCCAGGTGTTGTGATGCATACCTGTGATCTCAGTCACATAATGGCTGTAGGTAGGAGGACATGGTCTGAGGCTAGACTTAGGCAAAAATTCAAGACTCTATCTGAAAAATAACCAAAGCAAAAAAGGGCCTGGGGTGTGGCTCAAGCAGTAGAGCTTCTGACTATCAAGCATTAGGACTTGAGTTCAAACCCCAGTATTGCCAACCCCCCATCCAAAAAAAACCCTGAAATACAAACAAACCAAAAAAACTCTATGTATTGAAATTTTATTTTTGCAGAAAAAACATCCTTTAGATTCATTCTTGATTATCACTATTATTAAATACCTGTTGTAATTTGAATTTTGTTGTCTGTTACTACTTACATGCTATTTCAAGTGATTTTTGTTTGCCTGTTTTATCTTGGCAATTCTCATAAAATTGTTAACATCTGACAGAATTGTTTTAATCTCAAACAATGTCTTGCTCAGAACTATCAAATGTTTGCTAGCTAAAGGATTTATGGATATGCTGAGATAAAGGAGACTGTAGACAAAAGTCTCTGTGATGGCATAATTTTATATCTGATTCTACATCTACATAGTTATATATTCTATGTGCAGCAATGTAAAGTACTCCACTGCAAATAAAACTACTTATAGTTGGACTTCCCACAGGGTGTTCTGGTGGGGTGTTATTCAATATTACATTATCCCTTGATGATGTTTCTGAGAGGGGCTGGTTCCACAGGATCACGTGGATTCTAAAATCTGCAGATGCTTAATATTCATATATAAAATAGCACAGTATTTGCATGTATGCTATTCATAAACTCCGAGTACTTTAAGCCATCTTTACAGTCCTTGTAATAGCTAATGCAATGCATATGCTATGTAAATAGCTTTTGCACAATATTTCAAGGGAATAATAACAAGCAAAAAGTCTATGCTTCTTTTCAATTAGCAATAGGTTGAACCCATGGCTGTGGAAACCACACATACAGAAATCAACTGTACTGCTTCGTCTACCCTACATTCCACAATAAAGTTTAGCAAAATCAGGATACTTAATTTCAGAACGTCTCAGAATTCCGAATATGTTGAAGTAGACTATATGAATGTCTAATGAGACTACAAGATATGTGATTACAGAAACTCAATTTTGTGAGGCCTATTAGGAAGGGACAATGTTATAAGAAATTCATGTTGATAAACACTTGTTTTTCATACTAGTTCACAGAGTTTAAAAATCAACATTAATGCCCAAAAGAAAAGCAATACATTTTTCAAAGTTACCAGTAGTAAAGAGAATACATTCATCCATCAGTATTCACTGAGGAGTCACTCTATACTAGGTATTGGCCTAGATAAGGAGTTTCCCACCTGAACAATATGGTCTCTGTTCCCAGGCAGGAGAAGAAGACAGTTATACCATGAGTGGGAGACAGGGTATATACACAGGGTAATACAGGAATATGGAGGATCTAATTCCTGTCTAACACAAACAGACATGATGACTACAACGCCTGAGCAGAAACATGAAATCCTAGAAAATGTCAAGGTATTAGGAATGCACGAAATAAGTGCTGATTATGTAGGGGAAATGATGCCACAAAGAAATTATAAATAAATATAAATTATATCATAAATTAGAAGTTATAAAACCTATCATGTATATGACATGATTTAAGGAGCAACATTACAATAGAAGGAAGATTTTGTTTCTAGTTCTTTACACTAAAGTAACTTATTACTTAATAGGTGTATACACATATATATACACACACACATATATACCTATTTCAATGCCATCAATGGTAACATGAATAGTGTAGAGTCCTATAGCCCCTGGAGTCCAATTTGCACAATAAGTCCCATCATTATTGACACGGATCAGCATATTCTCACTGGGCCTGAAAAGAAATGAGGTGAATATTAGAAAATTTATTTTTGATTAAACAGTTTAGATCACAATATTTTAGCAAACACTTAATTTCTGTTTGGTTTACCATACTGCCTCACGCCCCACTGCCCTGCCACAGTATGCTTTCATACTGCAAAGCAATTGAATTGCACTCCTTCCTCACCTCAAAACTTCATCACTCCTCTCCATTACTCTCAGCTGATCATGACCTCGCCTCTTTTTCTTCAGTGAGGAAATAGAATCAATCAGATACAACCTCTGGGTGACAATCTAATTCTTAAACCTGTTTTTCCTTATTTTCTCTTTGTTACCATGGAAGAATAATCCTGGATCTTATTCAAACCCAGTACTTCTACTTGAGCTATGAATCTTACTCCCTTAACAAGTCCCTGCTGCAACTACCTTGCTCTGTCTCATCCATCAGTAATTTGTCTTAGTTTACTAGATTATCTCCATTAGCATGCAGACTTTAGAATATTAATCTTAACTCTGGAGGTATAGCACTCCCTAAAAAGTACCTACATATCTTCTCCCCTTTACATGAAAACTTACCTCAAGTATTGTCCACAATTACCCTCTCTATTTTTCATTTTCATTTTTCTTCCACAATTTATTGGTACGAGACTTCTGCTCCCAACAGTCATAACAGCTGTTGATGTCACAGTCACCAATGACCACCACGTCCCCCAATTTAATGGTTACGTTTTCTTCACCAGCAATCTCTCAGTAGCATCTAACAGTTGACAACTTTTATTTTCTTGAAATACTACCTTTTCCTTGATTCTGTGACTTCTTCATTCTCTCTTACCTCATTGGCCATTCTTTCTTAGTGTTTTTGATGACTTTCCCTCCTTTGATCACTCTTTTATTTATGAAATGCCTCAGGGTTTGGGTCTAGGACTTTATACTTTTATTTCTGTATTATCTTTTTCATCTATCCCTCAGTGTTAAATACCATTTCTATAGAAACGATTTCCAAATTTTATTTTTCTTATGAGTTTCAAACTGTTTCTGGTTGCACAGCTGGCAAGGCCCACTTAGATACTTAAGAGGTATCTTGGCACCTCAATTAAAAAAATACAAAGTAAAACTCATTTTGCATATATTCACATATATATATATGCAACTTACAAAACACAAAGAACACTTGCTCCATCCTCAGACTTCTTGATCCTCATAAGAATCATGATAATTTCTACCAGGTCAATAAACATTTCCTGAAGCAATATTTTAGTCTTTTGGGCTGAAAAGCTTTTGTTATAACTACTTTATCACTGTAGTGCAAAAGCAGCCACAGACAATACTTATAATAATATTTTATTTCTGAAAGCAAGCAGCAGGCCAGATATAGTCTATGGGCCAAAGTTGCACAGCCCTTCATCTAATACTGTTGGTGAAGCCAAAGAAAAAAATCTATGATCAGTCTTGATTCTTCTCTTTGCTTTGCCACCTATTCCATTCCAGGAGCAAGGTATATCCCACATCCATCCATACTTCTACTTCTACCACTAGTCCTTCCTCTGCTAGTCCTAGGACCTAATAGTCGAACTCCTTTCTCTGTTTCCAATCTTGCTCCTTGAAAATTCATAACCAGAAAGCAGCCACAATGACCATTCTAAAGTTATAAGACTACGTTAACTACCCTGTTTAAAACGCTCATATAAAATTTGTTTAGAAGAAACTTTAAGTTCCTATTACAGCTTACTAGTCCATATATAAAATGAACTCCATCTAGCTCATAAATTTCATCCTTAACCCCTTTCCCTTTGGCTCCCTTTTATCTGTTTCTCGAAGAGATCAAGCTTCACCTAATGCAGGTTTCCTCTGCCTAGAGTGAACTTTCCCAAATCTTGACATGGCTAAGTACCACCCGGCTCTCCAGTCAAGTAACACTCCTCAAGGAGTCCTCTCCTGTCCTGCAAGACTTTGTCAATCTGCCTGATACCCAAGATTACCAAATAACCTTCACTATTGCTTGTTTCTTTATTTATTGTTTCCATTTCTCCACAGAAATGCAAATGCCATGAGAACTGGCACCACATCTATCTTATTCCTAAGTGTATCCAGCACCTATCAGTTAGTACCTTCCACATAGCGTACCCTCAATAGTGCTTGTTAAATGAATTCATGAATCTGCTTAAACAAGAGACTATTGCGATTAGGTTTAAAATGTCCAATGTACAGGAAAATCTACTTACTAGCAAATGATCAATCAGTTCTTGCTTAACATGTTATGAATTAATTTTGTTAACATTTATTTTATAAAAATCATATGCTTCTATATTGGTGGAAATTTTGTAACTATAATTAAACTAAACCAGCGACAAAAATGCTACTTTCCTGTTCCTAAAAATACATTTTCAGTACAAATAAATAAATTCCCCACAAGGGCTGGGTATGTAGCTCAGTGGTAAAGTGCTTGCCTAACACATGCAAGGTCCTGGGTGTCATCCCTAGCACTAAAAAAATTAATTAATGAATAAATAAATAAATAATTTCTATGGAGGTGATTTCTCCATAGTATCATGCATATAATTATTTTGTCCAAGTGTCTGTTTAAAAGTATTTCTCCTAACAAACATAAAATACTAATCTGCTTAAGAGCAGGCACAGTGTTGCATGCCTGTAAACTTAACTACTCAGGAGGCTGAGATCCAGAGGATGAAAGTTGGATAGCCAAGGCAAAGGTTAGTAAGTAAGACCCCATGTTAACAAACAAGCTGGGAATGGTGGCGCATGCTTGTAACCCCAGCTATGTGAGAGGCATACGTAAGAGGATTATGATTCCAGACTGGTCCAGGCAAGAATTGAGAACCTATTTGAAAAATAACCTAAAAGAAGAAGGGTTGGGGTGTGGCTCAAGTGGTAGAGTGTTTGCATATCAAGGGCAAAGCCCTGAGTTCAAACCTAAGAGCTGCCAAAAAAAAAAAAAAGAAGCCTTGCTGAAATCCAGAGATAACAGAATTAATCAGGAACTAAAAACTTGGTGCATCAAAACCAAATAGAAGGTGACATACAACTAACTGGGGGAAAGAGAAAAGAAGTAAATCAAAGAGAAGAAAACTAACCAACCCAGATAAGTTTGATACTACTTATTCTCTCTCTAGTATCTACTGGCAGTATTACAGTTGAATATAAATACACTTTACCAGAAAATCTACACATTGTTACATGTGGGAAATCTCTACTAGAAATTTAAAAAAAATGCTACAGCATGTATATTTATAAAAAGTTAAGTTAGAAAGCTGGATGATTTTAGTTGCAAGCAGTTGACAGTCCATGTATTAGCTTGCTTTGAGAAATGATCCTTACCTCTTAGGAGTTGGTGACGCAAAACGCAGTTCTTCAAATGAGTAATTTTCATAAACCTTTAAGAAAGAGACCAATGACAATTGTAAAATCATCACATTCTCAACAAGGGGAATAATAAAATATTCAATAAATGGTGCTGAGAAAATTGGTTATCCATATAAGAGAAAAAGAAAAAACATCAATTACCTACATCAGAGCATTTACAAAAATAAATTCCAATTGTACTAAAGACCCAAATGTAAAAAAAAAAAGAAAATTATTAAAAATTTAGAAGAAAACTTGAGAATATCTTTTGAGTACAATAAAATTTTAAGTTTATCCAAAACAAAGATACTTCACCTTAAGATTCATCACTCCCTTCTCTAACCCAAATTGTAAAATTGCTATTTAAAAAAGTTCTTTTGGCTGTAAAACATATAAATTTACTAGTGTGTATTAGTTCTTATATTTTCAGTATCTGGACAGAACAAAAGAGGGACTACTATTCCTATTTCAGGCCAATCCTGCAACCTGAGCTCTAGATAATCCTGTTCCCTCCCAACATATCTTTACTGTGTCCTCTTTCCAACTGTCTCCTCATCAGAACCCAAACTTGCAAGCTTCTGTACATTAGACCCCAAATTCCAAAGACTTCATTCATTACCATTTCCTTTTTTTCTTTTTAATAACCAAGTATCTTTTTTTTTTTTTTTTGGGTATTTCAATAAATTTTTTTTTCATTTTTCTTTTATTATTCATATGTGCATACAAGGCTTGGTTTATTTCTCCCCCCTGCCCCCACCCCCTCCCTTACCACCCACTCCACCCCCTCCCGCTCCCCCCCTCAATACCCAGCAGAAACTATTTTGCCCTTATCTCTAATTTTGTTGTAGAGAGAGTATAAGCAATAATAGGAAGGAACAAGGGGTTTTGCTGGTTGAGGTAAGGATAGCTATACAGGGCATTGACTCACATTGATTTCCTGTGCGTGGGTGTTACCTTCTAGGTTAATTCTTTTTAATCTAACCTTTTCTCTAGTTCCTGGTCCCCTTTTCCTATTGGCCTCAGTTGCTTTAAGGTATCTGCTTTAGTTTCTCTGCATTAAGGGCAACAAATGCTAGCTAGTTTTTTAGGTGTCTTACCTATCCTCACCCCTTCCTTGTGTGCTCTAGCTTTTATCATGTGTTCATTGTCCAATCCCCTTGTTGTGTTTGCCCTTGATCTAATGTCCACATATGAGGGAGAACATACGATTTTTATAACCAAGTATCTTGAGACTTAATTATACTCACTTTGTTCTCAACTACTCTTAATTTCTTTTTCACTTATCACTCATCAACCCATTATACCCTTAAAATCTCTCCTACCAAGATCAGTGATGAATTTTTGCTAGATCTTTTTCAAAATTTCACTTCTGCAGCAGGGCATTCTTAAAACTTCTGAAACTTCTTTTTCCTTGACGTTTAAGACATGTCATTAGGCAACTAGCCTAAGTAGTGAAGAAAATCAAATTTGGATTCAAGACTCCCAGCCATTTATGTGGCATTGGGAAAGTTACTTAACTTCTTTGTACTTTAATTTCCGCATGCATAGACTGGGAATAAAAAGCAGTAATTTAGAGGGTTATGGTGAGTTACTATGGCTAAAGTGGTGAGAAAAGTAGCAAAAGAAGTATGTGCTGCTTTTCTAGTCTATGTCTTCATCTTTTTGGCTGGCATTCTTACCACTGTGGGGTATTTTTCTTCCTTCCCTTCCTTTCCTTCTTTCTTTTTCCTGTTTACCTTATGTGTCCTGTAAATCAATGTTTCTCAAAGTAAAAGTTTTGAATTTGACTTATTCTGCACATAGTTTTAAATGCAAATTCTTGAGCCTCTCTCCAGACTCACTACATCTAAAACTCTGACTGGTTGGAACACCTGTCTTGTAAAATATGTGCTCTAGATGTTTCTCATGTAGATGGTTTGAGAATCACTGATCCTGACATTTCAGGATTCTGTTCTGGAACTTCCCTCTTCATTCACCATGGAAAACATAATCTAATCATACAGCTTCTTGAATAATCTAACTGCTAAGGATTCCCAAATCCTTAGACTTCAGGTCTATATATTCAAGTTCCTTTTATATATCTTCAAATGGGTACTTCACAGATACCTAAAACTCATCACATCCAAAGCCAAATATATTATCCTTCTTAAAGATTAAACCTATTTTAACAATCTTACTACTCAACCTCTGTGAACTTCAACTTTTATTTCCTTTTTCTCTTTATCTCACATTCCATTAGCAACCAAGTCTTACTGATTCAATAGCTTAAATATCTCTTAAACCTATTCTGATTAACTCACTAGTCTAAGTGATCAGTATATTTCACCAGAACAAGTCAATAGTCTCCCTAAGAAATTTAAATCAAACCATATTTCTTACACATCTATCTGCCCAACTATGTTGTCCATATTTTACCATGATCTTTATAAAACACAAATGTAATCATGCCATTCCTCAACCGGAAGCCTTCGATGGCTCACCACTGCTATCTGAAAAATGCCAAGATTTCTAATTTCAGTTTCAAATAATGACCATTTTGATAGTTTGAACTAACATTACTTCTGAAGATAAATTTAAAAAATGAACAAAGGATTTTTAAAAATCTGCCTTGATGTACTTTGTATACATGTATGAAAATAGGACAATGAAACCTGCTGAAATTATTCTAAAGGGCAGCTGAGAGAATGAGGAAGAATGATGAAGGGGGTGACTCTAAGATACATAGTAAGCACATATGTAAATGTCACAATGAAACTCCCCTGACAACTAATATATGCTAAGAAAAATGTTTAAAAAATCTGTTTAAATTATTGAAGAATTAAAAACTCTAAAGAAGTAGGAAACACACCTAGCATTTGAAAGAACCTAAAAATTCAAGGGGGCCTCAGTAAATCCTGAAATCTTGAAGAGATGTATTCTAGCAGGATTAGTAAACTGTAAGAAGACAAGTACTTTTGCAGGAAATAAAATCTACTTTTAATCCACCTTAATCTCTGACTAGATTAACTAGCTCTCTAATTAGGGATCCCATTAACATCTGCCAGAAATCAATGAAAAATATCTCTGAAAGAAGACAACATCATCTTAAAAAATAAGTTTACTATCTATTAGCAGTACTTAAGACTTGTAATTTTGAGTCTGTATTTAAATCACTGAAATGTCTGTTAATTAAATAAATGGTGAAAACTAAAAATTTTCAGATAAATTTAAAACATTACCTTCATCATTGTTATGGCAATATATCGCGCCTCCTTCACTATCATTGGTTCATATGAAACATCCAGCTTTGGTGATGCCAGCCCGCCAAAAGTCATGTCAGTATTAGAAGATGCTGTTGTTACTGCAGGACTACCAGGAATCCTCTGAGTTTTCTTTACTTGCTCTTGCTGTAAAGATGTTTTTTTCTGAGAAACAGGAACAGCTTTCACTTCCACCTAACCATGATATCACAAAAAGCAAATACAGTTATTATATAATTGTCCTTGACACATCAAAAGAAGCAACTTAAAATTATAGACTCACAATTACATAAACTTTGTTAGCATTGGTCTATCTCAGTCATTCCCCTCAAAGTGTCATTTAACAAGGTCATGATGACTTCAACTTGTGCCTACAATATGACCCTGAGCAAACACAGTGAAAAGTGCAGGCCATTATTTTGGAATAAATAATCACAAATTTTAAAACATAAAGTACAGGAAAGGATCATAGACTGAGTCTGTATTGAATTATTGCAGGAACTAACATTAATTTATTTTATTGGATAATTCAAATATAAAATATTTTCCCATAATCTGGTATGCAAAAACAATTATCTCAACTCCAGCTGTACCAAACTACAGAACAAAATGTGCTTCATTGATACAAGTCTTTAAAACTGACAGAGAGTGAAAAACATCTTATACCTAAAGCCTAAAGATACTGCATTACTTTAGCGATGAAAAAGTGTTATTTAATAGTTCTGTCATAGACTTAAGTTGTTGATTTCAACAATCTAACCAAACTTTGCAATTCAATTTCTTCAACGATAAAATGGAATTATCTTTCATCCACTTTTCTGTATAAATGCATGCAGATTTTAAAGGCATGTAAAAATAATGAAAATTCAAACTGTCTTATAAAAAATATTTTCCAGAAAGATTTTTCAGGGGGAGCTGGGAGTTTAGCTCAGTTGTAGAGCGTGTGCTTAGCATGAATGAGGTAAAGAAAAAAGAAATACTTTCCAAGAGTTATAATGAAATGTTTTATTCTATTTTTTGTCTGTTTGTTAATGTATGGCAACCCCTTTCCCCTCAAAAAAAAGCCTGACCCGAATACCACATTAGCTTTTCACCAGGTGTTATTCCTTATGGACACTACTTTTGAGGTTAGCAAGAGGCAATTAAATAGGATCTTTGCAGAAATAGAAAAGGTAGTATAAATGAAAGTGACAGCATGAGAGGAAAAGGAGAGGAGAGGAGAGGAGAAGACAGGAAATACCAATCATGTGGTGAAAAAAAGAACTCAAAGGTAAGGAAGAAAAAATGAGAAAGCATAAAGTCTGACTTTGAAACACAAGATAAAAAACAACCCAAATATTAAAACAGAGCAGTAGAAGGTGCAAGTACAACTAAAAAATGCAACTAAAGAAATACTATAAGCATAACGGTATGAACATTAAAAATAAATGAAATGTTATGCTAACTCAGAAGATGGTATTATAATGTAGTGACCACATGAATATGGAACTTGTGGGTTTAAAGACTGGCTCTAACAACTCACCACGTTTATTCAAGTAAGAAATTCATCAGTGGATTTACCATACACATGCTGCTCAATATAATAATGTCCACTATATTTTTTATATTACTATCAGAATTACTTTATTATCTACCCACTTATTTTTATTATAATTTATGATGGTTTTTGTAGTCCATAATTCAGAATGAAAACAGTATCATCTTTAAGACAGGTATGATCTGCCTTAAAAAATAAGACAGAAGAGACATATGGTACCATGCACTGCACACTGCGTGTATGTGTGAAACATATTGTGTGCACACACTGTGTCACTCCATTATTTATTTACATGTTTGGTTCATGATACAAATTCTCATTGTGCATCACGGCCAAAAAACTGACAGACTGAATTTTATTTACTATCAGCATCAAATGCTTTTCCATACAGCTTTGTTTTTTGGTTTTAAGTCATGTGAACAACATGCTCTTATTTTTTTTACTGATTCTGAATCAATAAAGAGAGGAAAAGGAGAGGAGAGGAGAGAAGAAGACAGGAAATACCAATAGTGTGGTTAAAAAAACAACTCAGAACATAAGAGGTGACATTGATACTATGTTTCTTCACGCCTCATATCAAAGAATGTATGGAATAGTTGAACTAGAAATATTGAAATAAGATATTTCAATATTCAATATTGAAATACTGAAATAGAAATACTGAAAGTAATATTAAGCTGGGCATGGTGGCTCACACCTATAATCCTACCTACTTGGGAGGTGGAAACAGGGAGGATTGTGGTTGAAGGCCAGCCCAGGCAAAATGTTCACTCCCATCTTAACCAACCACATACCTGTCATTCCAGTTAAGTGGAAGCATAAATGAAAGGATTGTGGTCCAGGAAGACCCAGGCACAAATGCTAGACCCTATTGGAAAGATACTAAAGCAAAAAGGGCTGGGGTCATGCTTCAAGTGGTAGAGCACCTGCCTAACAAGTGGTTCAAACTCCAATACTCCAAAAACAAACAAACAACCAAACAAGAAAGAAAAAAATAGATACTCTACAACTAAAAAAGGATTCTGTGATTTATTCTACATTAAACTTCAATAAACAAAATCACCTTATAATTCATCTTTAGAGGGGAAGAGGACTGGGGACTGTCTATACAAATTTTTGTTCAATATCAACTTTTCAGAAACACTACAAAAGTTTAAAAAAGATACATTAATAAACTATATCACAGAGGACTTAATTATGTGTATTGCAGTGTGATAAAAAAACAAGTAAGTGGTATCCAAAGAACTCTAGATTTGTAAATATTGTACATTCCTCATTCATTCATTCACAATGAACTTCTAATTTGTTTAATGAGCATCTATATTTTTAAATGTCATTTTGATGTCAAATGCAAAATGTATTTGAGTCTTTGAAAAATATATAAAATATTTAAAAGTACACCCTTCCATTCATTTATTCAATTACTATATACTGAGGGCCTTCTTCTTTGTGCCTAACATTCTTTATACAGATAATTTTCTTATACTTCCTTTGAATCACCATAGCATCTAGGATATAACTTGGAGATGTGGGGACTAATTAATATAAAAAATCGTTTACCCAATTTTTCAGTGTGCTCCATTAAATATAGACAAAGGGTAGAGCAAATGGAATCCAGGCACTTGCCACTGCTAAACATCAGTTACAGCAGTCAGCGTAGAGATACCTCCCAATTGCTTTAGTTCAGATGGAATTACCTTCATGTTAGGAACGTGAACCACATCTCCATACTGGTCTTTGGTTTGAACAGTAATGATGGTAGGCCAACCACAACGAATATCATCCTTATTCAGGATCAATGATGTCTTCTGAGGATCAGCATAGGAATCTGGTTGAAGCCACCTAAAAATAATGAAAACAAAGAGAAAAGCTAACATTTATCAGCATCTTTTATGATGTAAAATTTGTCAACTTTCTATTGTTTGTGACATCCATTCCTGAATTCTTTCCACAATTTTATATTCAAACTGTGCTGAGTAGTGAGTAATAATCTCATCTATTTAAATAGAAATGTTTACAAAGATTACAATTGGATGACTTTCTCTGGATACCATTTTGGTAAGTGTAATCTGTAATTAAAAAATTAAAACCAGAAAGCTAATTTTTATTTGTAAAATGGTATAAGTGAGACATTCTTTTCATCATAAAAAAGCAAATGGCAAAAAATAATCACTTACTATTCAAAATATCATCATTTCCACTTCAGCAAGTTCAAAACACAAAGACCAGGTAATTTTAGGCAACCTTTTTTTAAACATCATAATAAATCCCTTTTTATTTCTCCCCAAAAATGAATCCCTAGAAGTAATTATTGCACTTAAAGTACCTTGCAAGCCTTCCACCACTCGATCCTGGCACACAAGCAATAAAATCATCCAGAAAGGATTGTTCGTTGCTTTGGATTTGAAGTGGTAAGTTACCTTCAAGTGCCTCTAATATAGTTGGTGAATGAGAAAGTGCTAAGCCCTTTCCAAGAATACCAGAATGGGTTTTGCACACCTGTTGGATAAAAAAAGAATTATTTATCCATTTTACTTATTAATTAATTAGAGGCAGGCTCTTGCTATGTAGCCCAGGGTGACCTTGAACTTTTGATCATCTTGTCTCAATCTCTCTAGTGTTGGGATTATAAATTTGCACTGCTACACTGGCATATATATTTTAAAATAAAAAGCTCTGCATGAGTTTTTTTAAATGCATACATTTTAGCTATGCCTTCCTAGGGAAACCATTTTCTCCCCATTTTTCAGTGTTCCTTTCTTTAAGCGTAAGTAGAAACTTCTAGGAGGGAAAGATAAGGGGTAACAGCTCTAGCCTCTATTCCTCCTTAAAAATCATCTACTTATCAGAGATTTTCATGCTAGAAGAAATGGTGCTTCTCCTCCCTTGCCAGTCCTAAATCCTCATTTGTCAGGGCCAGATCTTCTTTGGTAGGCAGCTCTGGAATTCTCCCTCTCTTAACATCCCTTTATTGGTAAGTGGTGTCTGCTGGTTTGGGTAGATGAGTTTTAAGGTCTTTGCTCGGGCAAAATGAAACAAAACAAAAGAAAAAAAATGGGTGGAAGACTGTGGTTACACACAGACCTAATAAGTTTTATTAAAATTTACAAAAGAGAGGAAGATAAAATAAAAATTTTAGGTTTTACCTGTGCAACAAGTAAATATTGTGTTTTGGGAAACACCTACTGTTAATGCTGAAACTCCACAAACATTTTAATAACAAAATTTCAATAAATTTATGCTTTTTTTTTTTTTTTGTGGAACTAGGGTTTGAACTTAGGGCCTTGTACTTGCTAGGCAGGAGTTCTCCCACTTGAGCCACACCCCAGCCTTTTTTGTTTTAATTATTTTTCCAGTAAAGTCTAGCATCTTTGCCCGGGGCTGGCCTTAGACTGTGGTCCTTGTACCTGTAGCTTCACGTAGCTGGGTCCAGTACAGGCTGAGGCAGGGCTTGAACTTCAGCCTCTCCCCCATTCTACACCCGGAGTAGATGGGATTATAGCAGTGAGTCACCACAATCAGCTTCAGCAAATATTTTTCACAGAAAAGGCTTATGCTTTCCAGGGCTATCATATGTATACAACAGTAACATCTGCATTCTACAAACTATGCAACTTCAAAACTAGCATCTTTTGAGACAATGAGACTTGAGTTCAAATCCTGACTCTATTCAAGTTATATGCTATGTACTTTTGAACTAACAAGTTACCCTCTTTGAATCTGCAAAATATATCAACTGCTGATCAAATAATTATCTCTATTCCATGCTTACTATAAAATTTAAATTAAAGACCACATATAAAACACACACTACATTGTTTGACAAACAGAATGTGTTAAATATATGTGTTAGATCACAACTACATGCCAAAAAGATAGGGAATTTGAGGCATCTTTCTTCTCCTTGAATAATAGCACAATAAAGATCTCTTTTATCTTCCTTAAATTTTATCCTATAAATCCTATAGCAATCTCTGAAATGATAATGTCTGAGGTCCTTAATGGTTCTCCAAAACATGAATGCTGCCTGACATGGATTATTTATTAAATGTTTGTTAAACTAATTACTATTTTTGTATCATGAAGTACTAAGATTAAACTTTTTTAAAAAACAAACACAAAAACTGGTGGCTTCTTAAAATCCAGAAGTGCCTTAACATTGCTGAGAATTCCATGGCTACCTATGACCAGAGCAGTGTGGTCAAAATCACAGATATTATTGCCAAACTGCCTGAAGTCAAATTCCAACCCACTGCTCTTTCGCTGTGTGACATTGGGGAAGCTATCTACGTTCTCTGTGCTTCATTTTTCTGCAATGGAGAGAAGAATCGCTTATGCACAGGGTTATCATGAGGACTGAGTTGCAAATACACAAAATGTTTAGAAATAGGGTTTGATAAATTAAGATTATGTCTTCTTGCTTTGCTCAGTTTATCTCAGGAAATGATAAAATCAGTAAAATGACAGCCTTAACAATCAAAAGACCTGAGTACTAAACTTTATTTTGCAACTAACCGAGTTCTTAGATAAGTCACGTAACTTCAGTTATTGTAAGATATAAGAAATAATACTAACTTCAAAGTTTAATTGAAAATAGAGAAATAAAGATACTATCAAGTAGAAAGGACTATACAGGTATAACTGCATACACCTAACAGAATACAAGCATAATCTAAACCGGTGTTTCCCAAGGGTGGGCTCAATACTCTCTGGTGCATGGCAAAATTAGAAAAAATAAGGACATAGTACAGTGAGTCCTTTATCCTAAAAGCATAACCTTTGTATCCTGGGCTATTAAAGTGCTCTTTTTAATGAAACATTTGATAATAAATAGTTCGTTTTTAAAGAATGTTTTTACCTAACAAAAACCAACCTAAATTCTGGAAAAAATATTTTTTTTCTTCGTTTTTTTTTTTTTCTTTTTTTCTTCCGTTCTTTTTTCTTTTTTGGAAAAAATATTTTTGAGTCACCTTATAAATGCATGAAATCCTACAGTCTGGGACTGTGGATCTAGCTGGGCATCTGATTCTCAACCTATATTCTACTTTTACGGCATTTCACTGTGTAAAAAATTCACCTAATTGATAGTTTCACATGTAGTCTGTACTGATGCACAATTAGCATATTAGAATCTCTGGCCTGTGTTAAGTAGGTATTATAATTTGAAAAATGCTGCTTACAGTTTCCGAAGTTCTATCCTACTAGTGACTATCTACCACTTAAATATGACAGAGAGGTCTGAATCTGAACTTGCCAACTATAGCTTCCTTACTTTTTATCATTTCTAATGAAAATTTGTAATGCAACAATACAACTTTAGATTCCTTTCTGAAATGTCTTTCACCTTCCTCCAGCTGGTAAGATGAAACTTCTTTCAAGATACCATTTAAGGTCTAGGGGTACAGCTCAAGTGGTAGGGCTTGCCTAGCAATCCCCAGTACCAGGGACTACAAGGAGCAATTTAAATGCCCATGCCTCTGAAAAGCCTTCTTCTGCATTCTTGGCATGTGGTTTGCTCTTCTTTCTTGCATAAGACTTTTGTTTAACTCCAGAGTCAATACCAACCACACATAATAGCAACGAGCCACATGGGTTTCTCTCCTCAAGAGGAAGAGTTGTGAGTTATTTGTCTCTAAAACCGCCAAAGAATAGAATAAGTACTTAGTGAATAAACACTATGTTTAAGAAAAATAAGACTAATTTGTGAAAATACTTTTAAAGTAACGAACAAAATTTATCTTAAGGTGTTTTGCACAATACCTGTAATGCAGCCTCCTCAAGAATTTCAAGATCTTCTTCCAATTCATTACCTGTTACACAAACAAAAAGTTTTACTAAAATATGCTAATACTTAATCTTTCTGTCTTTTGCATTCATTACAACTTTTTGATTTTTACAATTCTGTTACTCTAGATTGAAAAGATTTATCATTGTGGATAACACTTAGCTATTTACATTTTAAAATGTAAAATATTTTCAGTGTGAATACACACTATAATTCTTAAGCCAATAACCAAGAAGCATTCATTGAGTGATTTGCAAAAGATATATACTATATTAATGCACATAAATGTGTAGATTTTGGACTTGGTGTATTTATATTTTTGTCAAAAAGAGGGAAATGATTATTCTGAATCTGATATCTTGATATTTTGTTTGACTTCTAGAAGAGGTACACTTTCAGTAAACAATGTTGAATTACAGAAAAACATAAGATGGTGATTATGGTCTCTAATGATTTTCTCCTTTATTGCTTTAGTTATCTTATTCATTGATTTTGATAGTTTATGTTATAAATTATTACTAATAAAGTCCAAGGGGAAATATTAAAAAATGTGGAATAAATAATTCTATCTCTTTAACTAGTATAACACATCCTCCCCAGGATATCCAGTGTCAACAGTTTTATGTGTATTAATTGTTCTAGAAATTTTGCATGCAAATCTTCAGTGTGTATGTGTGTGTGTGCCATCATACATACACAGGAATATACACATTTGTACAGATATAATATAATGCATACAAAAACTGGACTTTCTTCTGCACCTTCCTTTTCTCAATATAATTTAGACATCTTAAATTGTCATGCCACATAAACATACTTTTTGTAACAGGTATGCAGAGTCCCACTGTATGGATGTGTATTATTTATTTAACAAGGTCTCAATTGACAGGTATTTTGGTTACTTCGAGGTTTTATGATCACAAGCATTACTATATTAATCCTTCCTTGGCATGTATATACATATCCATGTATGAATCCATATTGCCTTCAGCATGCTAGACAAGTGGTCTGCCACTGGGCTATATTCCTAGTCCAACATGTATTTTTTAACCATCTGTGCAAGTGTGTACAAAAATTTCCATATCAGAAAGTGTGAACATGTAAATTTTTCAGAGTTACTGATAAAGTTCCTCCGAAGAGGATGTTAACAATTTTCCTCATATCAACAGAATATATAAGGTCTCATTTCTCACAAATATACCAGTATTAAGTAGGATCAAGAGAACTGAAGAAACTGAAAGAGATCAGTTTTCCAGAAAGACAAAGAGGGATAGAGGAAAAAGAAAATGGTAGAGAAAAAAGCATGGAAAGAAATAAAGACTAGAGTAGAATGCTAGTATCAGAAGGAAGAGATACACTTGCTAGCTAATACTTCTGGTCAATTTGATTGGACTGAGGAGTGCCTATAAGACTAGTAAAGTATACTGCTGTGCATGTGTGTGAGAGTGTTTCCAGAGAGGATTAACTAAGGGGGGAAGATCTACCCTGCATGTGGGTGGCACCATCCCAGAAACTGGAGCCAGACTGAATAAAATGGGAAAAGGAAGAAAGTTCTTACCACAGGTTTTCTCTCTCTCTCTCTCTCTCTCTCTCTCTCTCTCTCTCTCTCTCTCTCTCTCTCTCTCTCTCTCTCTCTCTCTCCCTCCCCTTCCTGGTCATGATATTGTGAGCTGCTCTGCTTTTTCACATCTTTCCCACCAAGACCAACTAATATCTTAGAAGCTATGAGCCAAAATAAATCTTTCCTCCTTTACATTGTTTACATCAGGTATTCTGTCAGGGTGACAGAAACACTAACTAATACATTATAGATGGACTCTTGGACTCAGAATTAGGGAAATACAACACTTTTAATCCCAAATACTATAAAAATACAATGTCAATCCACATATAAACATTATAGAATTAAATTGGTATTTTAAAATTTTTCAACTTTGCTTATCAATCAATTTGTAGGTAATATAAATTTGCTCCAAATAATGTACCATTTCTATCACTCTCTGTTCTGTACTATAAGAAAATGCTTCTAAAGAGTTGTCTATGTTCAACCTGGCTCCCCTTCCTCGCTTTCTATTTTTCTCTCAATATACTCTGACAGGCCTTATATTTTACTCATTTTACTAATTTATTCTTATTGAGTGTATATAATAAATGAATAAGCTTTCTGGCTAGGGATGTAGCTCAGTGGTGGGATGCTTGCTTAGCATGCACAAAGTCCTGGATTTGATTACCAGCACTACAAAAAATAAAACAAACAAAATGACAGATTCTAATTAACTTCTGAGCAGCATACACAAATGTCATGAATATCCACTCTCCTAGTTTTTCTCCTCCTTCAT
The DNA here is from genome assembly GCF_047511655.1 of Castor canadensis. Taxonomy (NCBI): domain Eukaryota; kingdom Metazoa; phylum Chordata; class Mammalia; order Rodentia; family Castoridae; genus Castor; species Castor canadensis. Next base: position 32,177,262 of record NC_133395.1, on the reverse strand, counting down.
TGACTCATCTTATGTACAACCTCTTCTTCTCTTCTTCCTATTCTGTTCATCTTTGACATTTTGGCTTTTATCATGGGCTATCTTTAAGCGTCTAATTAAAGACAGCCTGTTTAACCAGTCTTAACCCAGTGTCCGGCACATAGCATAGGAAGAGTATACAAGTACATTGATCTGTGCACCTATACTATAAGATACCCTTCAGTCTCCATTTAAACATTCTTGGGCCCATCATTGTATTAAGCAGTTACTGTTCATGAGTATATATACAAACCTATTTTCAGATGTACTACAATAAACATATTTTAGACTTAATTTAAAAAAATTATCGATAAACACCTAGTATTCAACTGGACTTACCAATAGGAAGTGCTAGATCTTTTTTCATCAAAGCTGCTGCACACACTCCACCAAGATTGGCTAATTCTTTCTCCAACTGAATGACTCCCTATAGAATTAAATAAAATATGGTGCTTTAAAACATGTTTTTGATAATATGGGTTATCAAGAAAGTATAATTCAAACTCAAATATTACCTTTGAAGTGAGAAAGGAGCTGGTGGCTAAACTGACAGTGCAATATTGTGTCATGCTGTTATAAGGCTTGGGTTTACAGACTCATTGTCCAAGTAATTTATTTATTATTTAGAAGAAACATGATTCACTTTGACTTTAGCTTTGTTTTAATGTATGATTTAAGACATTGAGGGAAATTCATAATAAATTAGTTCCTTGTGAAATCAGGTTTCATTATTTACTCAGAAAGGTGCAGCTATATGAGCAGGTTCAGGGCAGATGTAATCATACATTAAAAGTATACTCAATTACACTGCATTCATGTTGCACAAACTCCATTTTTTTATGAGTTAAAAGTAGCAAAAGAACATTGCACACAAACTACAAAATATTTTAAATTATATTACCTCTAGCTTAAAATAAATTACAGACTTCTTAAATGTAGTTAACAATGTAATTTAAGTTGACAAGGGGCCTTTAAAAACACAATCTTCCTTAACAGAATTAAAAGATAATCTGTTCTTACCTCATCAGGTCCAGGGCTAAATTCATAACCAATAGCAAAACACTTGAAACCATAGAAGGAAGCTTTGTCATCTTTCACATAATCCGAAGCCGTTTCCAATGAAAAAAGGGCTTCATTTCCTTAAAAAAAATTTTTTTTAAAAAAGGAAAGAAAAAACAAAAGCCAGAACTGCAGTTAAAATCTGAAACAACTTAATTAGATTTCCCTATCATTTATCCATCTCAAGACAAATATGTATACAAATCAGATTCTGAAATCTAAATAAACATTTTTTGTGATGGTTCCTATATTTACTATGCTACACTGTGTTAAATGCAACACTAAAAACAATAGAACTATCCCAAGTGAATGTTTTCATTATCACCAAATTCTCCATCTTAAACAAATATCCTACCTTCTAGTTACAAAGGCATTTTTTATCATATATCTGTATCAAATATACATGTATATATGCATGTGTATAAATCTCTATGTATGCATGTATATTTCTGACATGACCCAGGCTAGTCTAATTCCTTATCCTGGTATTTGACTTTTTCTGATATCTTCACAATCAATTAAACAGACAAAAGCAGTTCAGAGTGAAGGAAGTTCCTGAAATCAATAGACTATGCCTTTAAAGGATCACCAGAGTAGATACGGTTAATTAGTTAAAAACGTAACAGATGGGTATCCCTGGTTTATGCCTGTAGTCCTATAATCCTAGCTATTCAGGAGGCAAAGATCAGGAGAATCATGGTTTGGGGCTGGTGTGGGCAAACAGTTCACAAATCTCTATCTTGAAAATCTCCAACACACACACACAAAAAGGGGTGGTGGAATGGTTCATATAGTAGAGCACTTACCTAGCAAGTACAAGACCCTGAGTTCAAACCCCAGTACCACCACAACCCACAGCTCTCCCCAAAAAGGAAAACAATAGGCTACACAGTTTTTAAAATCTTAACTTTCTTTTAAAGGAAAAGAGGAATACGGGTAATAAAAAGTGTTGTATACGTGGGGTGGGCATGGTAGGGCCTACCTCTAAAATCGGCTACTCATGTAGTGGAGAAAAGAGAATCTAGTTTTGAGGTTGAACTGGGCAAAACACCTTATTGTAAAAACAAGCCAGGTATAGTGGTAGTTTGTATAACTGTTGACATAGCTACTTAGGAGATGGAGCTAGGAAGGTCAAAGTCCCAGAGTGACCTGGGCTAAAGAAAGATATCCTATCTGAAAAACTAAAAAAGAAACAGAGCTGGGGGCATGACTCAAGTGGTATACAGCACTTGCCATACAAGCACATGGTCCTGTGTTCAATCCTCAGTACTGCCAAATTTCTTTTTAAAGTGTGTATACTTAGGTTCATATCCATTCTCAATTTTTCCCCCTTCCTTGATTGAAACAATAGTTTTAACACAACTCAGAAGAAGTTCACCAATGCTTTTCAAAGGAAGGGCTTTACCACTTTCCAGGTAATGAGATAAAAGATCTCATGTATTTTACTACACTTTGATTCCAATTAGACCGTAAGGAACTCCTCAGTATTAACACTCCTTTTTTCACAAATTTCTTAATACAATCTGTAATCCAAAACTGAGATCACACTATGTTCCTTGCTGAGGGCATCTTATTTATTCCTCAACTACAATCCAGATACATAATAAATCTTTAGTAACTTCTTCTAAAAGTTAAGTAAACATTTTCAATACTGCATCCTCACTAAATATACGTATATCTCACAGTATAAAACAGAAGAGAAAAAACTTACCTGGCAACACTAAAACCATGGTAGGCCACCCGGAGGATCCTGAAAATTTCTTTAATTCTATCCATGAGTTAAGATGTTCATGAACAGATGTTAATTTTGGTCCATATCCCGAATTCTGAAAAATTCTGACAGGAATCAACAAACGGAGGACATCTTCTGACTGTGCAGTACCACACTGAGGATCAAATTCAATTGTCATCCACCGGACACATTCTGGGAATGTAACCTGGCAATAGGAAAGAGGACACATGTGTCCACACTGTTATTGAGTCATGGAGCAGAATGATAAACTATAAAATTAAAATGAAACAAAATATTATCTATGGAAGAAAAGGAGGGAATAAATTGAAGAGAACATAAAAAAGTAAGTATGGTTTACAGATTTGACTTTAGACAATGTAATTATTTAAATAATTATAAAACAAAATCCATATAATACCAAAAGTAATACCACTAGTGTATAATTACACATAGAGAAATTATTACAACTTACTTTAAAACATAGTAATTGATTGATAGAGTAATAATGTCACCATTTTTGTGAATCTGTGGCCATTTTATCCTCAGGCATCACTCCTTGAGAAATGAAGCCTCTCCTAGGCAACCTCAACCCCAATGGCAGCCCCACCCTTAACAGAAATCCCCATGCTCTAAGAGAGCTCCACCCCTAACAGAGACTCCTGTGCACACGCTAACATCCTTAAGCTCCATCTTCTATAAAAGCCATGCCTAGCCCAGAGTCAGTGCTGTGCCATCTTTCCCCGGCCAGCCTGACAGCTCGAGCCTGCCATAAACCTTGCTCTTGGATGTGAGACTTTTCTCGTGAGCTTTCTTTGCAAGCGGCGTTTTTTCCTAACATTTTGGTGCCGTGACTCGGATTGGGTGTGCTCCTGGCACTGACCTTGCTCTCCCGGACCCCCACCAGCCCGTCCTCTCTCTCTCTAAAAGTTAAACTCCCATTCCCTTCCTCAGGGATTTGAGCTGCTTTGCCAGGACCCCCGATCCTAGAAGATGCCCTCACTGCTCACAGGGAATTTCCTACACCCCAGCGTGCTTCCAATCGTCATCCACCACCGGTTAATCCTCCCTCAAGGTCCTCTCTCGGTGAGTCCTCCATGCACGCAGAGCTCTGATCTCACTTTCTCATTTCCTTCAAATCCTAGCGCTAGGTCTTGGCTTTCTCTCCTCTCTGGGGACCAGGTCCCCCAGGACTGTGAGGCCCCGGTGACAGAGATGGCCCTCCCGGGAATCCCACCTCTACTCTCTCCTGAGGAATCGATATCTCAGGGATGCCTGTCATATCTTCTCCTCAGTTGAGGCCTCACCATGGGAGTTGGACCATTCCAAATTCCCTCAGACTCCCCATTGGGATGTCTCCTGGCCAACCTTCGGACCCTTCGCCTAATGCCTAATCTTAAGCCCCGAAAGCTCATTTTTCTCTGTAATCAGGCCTGGTCCCAATATATGTTAGACAATGCCTCCAAATGGCCACTTAATGGCACTTTTGATCCCAATATTTTAAGGGATTTATACAATTTCTGTGAGTGCACTGGGAAATGGAAGGAAATACCCTACATCCAATCCTTTTCCTATCTCTGCACCAAACCCTCCCTCTGTACTTCCTGTTCCCCTGTGCAGGTTCTATTAGCCTCTAAACCAGCCTCTAAACCAACCAAATCCTCTCCCAAACCTCCTCCTTCCCCATGTAAGCAGACTTCCTTGTGCTGCTCACCCTGCCTATCTCTTCCTATCTACCTGAGGGACATTCCCATCATGGTGTCAAGCCAGCCACTCCTTGTCAACTCTGGCCTCAAGGCAATTCCGGCTCTGAGAGAGCTCATGCTCCCTCCCGGTGGGCCGAGACCAAGTCCAGGGTTTATTCGGTTACATCTCATGCTATGTTGGGGAATCCTGACTGGTTATGGCATCTGATAGCTGCTTCTCTTTCCCACCCCGTCTAATGTCCCTTCTGCCTTAGACAATGACCTAAGAGTGGTCTCGTGTTGCTGAAAGTGTTCCAGTACCAGTCAATGGGAGTGACCTGGAGGCACACGTGATCACGTATCCCTCAGGCGTGTGAAATGCCTCTAGAATCTGCCTTCCCCTCCCTTACCTAAGATGTGAAGACACCTTTTCTGCTCCCTCCATGGTCTCACCAAGTGTCCTTTCCCCTCCCTGGGCTTACTGGGACCCTGGACTATTTGTGTTTTCTGCTGATCTTGTCAAGCTTTAAGTACTACTAAATCAGAGTTCATTTACGTATTTGCTCATGTGTCTTAAATGACCACCTTGTAACAGTGTTGTATACATTTACAAAGTTATATAAAAAAATGAGCTAGCACTCTCTTTTATGCAAGAGTGTTACATTTAACCTGAATTCTGACAGTCAGCCCCTGCCTCCCACAGGTCACCTACCTAGGTGTATTCTTAAAAGGACAGACTCACTCCCTGAGTCATGAGTGAATCAACCCAAACTTCCATTTCCCTCACCCTCAGACCATAAAGTACCTTAGAACTTTCTTGGGAGTTACAGGATTTTGCAGAATCTGGATCCCTAGATATGCAATCCTTAACAGACATCTTTTTATGCTCCTTCTAATATTTCTATTTGGGTCTTAAGACTGTTTTCCTCTCCCCCAATAAAGGTGCAAACCAAACCAGTTCACCTGAGAAAGCCCAGGAATCCATGGGCAATGAGAAAAATCCACCACAACAGACCACCCTGCTCCTCTGGATGACTATCTACCTTATCTTAACCTTCTCAGGGAACTTCTCAGAGAGCATGCAGACCAGATCCTGCCCCATCCTTTAACAATTTCTTCTAAACCAGGGGATCTTGTTCTCCTAAAGGAACTTCGACCCTCTCCATTGGGACTTCAGTGGACTGGCCCTCATCTGGTCATCCTCACGACACCCACTGCTGTCAAACTCAATGGGATTCTCCAGTGGCAGCACTTCTCAAGGATAAAACACCTCAGACTCTTCCAATACAGCAAAGGATGAGTACTCTTGCACACTGCTGGGTCCCACGCAGCTACTCCTCTCCTGTAAACTGTCTCCTTCTTCCACTCCTACATAAATTCTTAGTCCTCATCTGGCTCTCGATTTTCTGCCATAAGTGGATTTAAAACACTGGCAGGAGCAGTGGGCCTAATTCTGGGAGCATGCATAACACTTCCCTGCTCCCTTCCCTTGGTTATACGATTTATTAGGTCCATTATAGAGGCTACTATAGAAAGATGCTGCACATGTAATGATGCTGTGGAAATACAAACCCTTAAACCAGGAAAATGCTCTTTATGTTTTTGATCTCCTATTCTTAAGCTTCCTCCCTTGTATCATATAAACAGTACAAAGATTTCTCTTAGACCTCATGTCTGCTATTGTTAATCAAAAGTTTAATCAGTTGTACCTCCAGGGATATCAACCTCTCCAAAACTGTCCGAAGGACTGCTGTGAGGGATGCTACCAGGACACCACTACAGCCACAGGAGTCTGAGGATCTCGCCCCATACAACGCCCCCTGCCAGCAGGAAGCAGCTAAGAGGCCAACAATTCCCAATCCTCAGCCCCTACCCTCATCATTATTAAAGAAAAAATGGTGGAATGATAGGGTAATAATGTCACCATTTTGTGAATCTGCGGCCATTTTATCCTCAGGCTTCACTTCTTGAGAAATGAAGCCTCCCCTAGGCAACCTTAACCCCAATGGCAGCCCCACCCTTAACAGAAATTCCCACGCTCTAAGACAGCTCCACCCTAACGGAGACTCCCGTGCACACGCTAACTTCCTTAAGCTCCATCCTCTATCAAAGCCACGCCTAGCCCAGAGTCAGTGCTGTGCCATCTTTCCCCGGCCAGCCTGACAGCTTGAGCCTGCCATTAAACCTTGCTCTTGGATGTGAGACTTTTCTCGTGAGCTTTCCTTGTGAACAGCATTTTTCCTAACATTGATAATTCTACTTAAAGACACAAGATTTGATTATACACATTAGTTGGAATATACTTAAGAACAAAAACCCCCACCCACCTACCCACCCACACATATGCACCCACACAAATGAATAATTAAGGAATTTCCTAATTTCAATATTCCCAGTGTCAATGAGCACAGAGATTCTAAATATATGAGAAGGGAGATGCAGGTGTCTCTGTTGCCTTTATGTAAATTAGTATCATCAGTATGAGCTCATGAGATATTTTATATATAAAAACTACATATACAAATGAATGTGCCTATACATAAATATATACACATATACACATATATAAGTAGCATGTGTGCATTATGTATGTATACACATGTAAAAGAAACAAGGACCTTTTTGAAAAACTGTCTAGTTCCAAACTCAGGCAGGAAACACATAAGATACATGAACATTTTACCGTGCCAGAGAGCAAAGACGCAAGGAATGACTACAAGGGGTTGTTGAAAGAATTAGGCAGATAAGATGAAGGAGCTCTTACCCAACAAAGACATAAGGTTCAGTTTCCTCAACAAATAAAATTGAAGGAAACAAACAAACAAACAAAAAAAGCGAAATGAGGGGGAGCTATAGATTTACAGGGATTTGAAATTAAAAGGGATTTCAGAAATATAACAGTTGGCAAATATGCATCTTACCTGTATTCTAATTCAAACAAACTAGTAAAATCTGCATAATACTTTCCAATATGATAATCTTACGGTTACTTTTCAGGGCCCTAGAGCTGGAATGCTGAGAAACACTGAAACAATGTAAACATGGCTACCTCCAATAAGAGAGCCAGAGAAAAACAACACACATAGTTGGCTAGACCCAGTGACCTTCGCTAATGTCAAGCACCTCCCCCATCCTCCTTCCCAACCACATAACCTACTGCCCATGCTCCTCCAACCTCTCTTTTCCCACCACAGGATACTTAAAAACCCCAGCCTATACGAAAGGCATGCTCTAGCTTCTCTTGGAATATTACTCTGATGGCCTAGGGTTCCTTTTCAGGTCTTCTTTCCCTAATAAAGACCGGCTGCTTGTGAAGGTCACAGATTCTCAGTGTGTCTCTTTTCTCTAGCTTTTCACTTTCCTTTCACCTAGTTTTATAGAGATATACCTATGAAAATATCATGCATGTTCTTTATGAAGGAAGGAGATAGGTGGGAATAAATGAAGGTTTGACTTAGAATTGGAAGATCCTGGGGAGATGGATAAATGGAGTGCACTGCACAGTATTGTCTACTTTTACACATTTATTTTCTATAATAAAAAGTTTAATGTTTTATAACACATTAATTTACATGACACAACTTTGAAAAAAATAAGGATTCTGAATATTATATATAATAACTGCCTATGTATAAGTGGGAAGATGGGCATTTTGTTCTCTGAGTATATTCCAGTATAAATACTGTCCTTTTTTTGGTACTAAGCATAGTAAGCTACTTTAAATCCTATATTGGGGATGTGAATTTCCCAAGCTCAGGCTGTGGTATAAAAGACAGTTTAAAAAATGACTTACAAATCTTAAGGCTTATATCTACTACAATTACAATATACAGAATGGAGTTTGCATTAGGCAATACACTACATTTGTAAGTACAGTTGAGAACAATTCTCATAAGCCTACAAAACTATACTCTTTAAGGTAAAAACTATGTCCTAAAGCCTTCTGTGTATCTGACAGTGTCTAAAATCTGCAGATTTTAGTTACCTACTGCAAAAGAAGTTTCCTTCCTCACTTCCTCCCTCCTCCTATCCTTCCTTCTTATTTATTTTTTATTTTTATTTTGCAGTTTTGGAGATTGATCCTAGTGCTTTACATATGCTAGTCAAGAGCGATATCCAAGAAGTCACATTTCTAATTACAGCCAAAGTATATTTTTTAGACATCATTCAATCTTAAATTCTCACTCAGAATGGATGCCTACCTTGTAGTGCATCACACAGGCAGGTTTGTATGGGTGCTCGCTCTCTATAACAGCATAATGATTAGACGTTGTACAAGCAGAAAGACCTTGTTCAGGTTGGTTTCCGGTGGTGCTATCTGTTGACTGATTAGGATTGAATGCAGGGGGTGCATACTTCTGATTCAAAATAGCAACTGAAGGAAGCAATTGTTGGACAAGGCCAAAGACTTCTACAGCCACCTAGTAAATATAAAAAAGATTAAACAAGAAAATAAATGTGATCGTGACTTTTAAATTATGAATTAGCATACCTGTTAGTTACACTTATTAGTTACATATGCCATCCAGTTTCTACCAGGTAAGGTTTATCTTAGACATTACATTAAAATAACTTAGCCAGTATTTAATTTTTAAATATCTAACCTGACCTATCTATCTACCTTTCTTTCTTTCATCATTTTGACATTTACTTACATGTGTATACTTTGTTTGGGCCCCCTCACCCCTCTGCTTCACCACTTCCCACTCTGCTTCCAGCCAGAACCTGTTCTGCCCTCTTCTCCAATTTTGTTGAAGAGAAAACATAGGAGATAATAAGAAAGACATAGAGTTTTTGCTAGTTTGAGATAAAGATAGCTGTACAGAAAGATTCCTAGCATTGCTTCTATGCACTTGTGTATTACAACCCACATTGGTTCATCTCTACCTCTTCGGTACTTCCTGGTCCCCTTCCCAGAGTAGCTTATGCCACTTTAAGATTACTTTATTCACCCCTCTACAGAGAGGACATCAACCACATTCAAGTTTTAGGTTTCCTTCCCTTTTCCTATTCCTTCCGTGCACGGTCTCCCCTTAGTGTGTGACCCATGTCCAATAATATTACTGCATTTCTTTTAGGTCTATAATCCACATTTGAGGGAGAATATGTGATTTTTGGACTTCTGAGTCTGGCTAACTTCACTTAACACGTTGTTCTCCAGTTTCATCCATTTACTTGTGAATGACAAAATTTCATTCTTTTTTGTGGCTGAGTAAAATGCCATTGTGTGTAAATACCACATTTTCTTGATCCATTCATCAGTAGTGGGGCATCTTAGCTGTTTCCATAGTTTGACCATTGTGACTAGTGCTGCAATAAACATGGGTGTGCAGGTCCTTTTGTAATAACTTGAGTCTCATTTCTTTGGATATATCCCTAGGAATGGTATTGCTGGATCATATGGCAGATCTATGTTTAGTTTTTTAAGACGCCTCCATATTGTTTTCCAAAGTGGTTATACTAGTTTACATTCCCCACCAGCAGTATATGAGGGTACTTTTTTCCCGCATCCTCGCCAACATTTGTTGTTGGTGGTGTTCTTGATGCTAGCAATTCTAACAGGAGTGAGGTGGAATCTTAGTGTGGTTTGATTTGTATTTCCTTTATGGCCGGGGATGGTGAGCACTTTTCCATGTGTTTTTTGACCATTTGGATTTCTTCCTTTGAAAAAGTGCTGTTTAGTTCACTTGCCCACTTCTGTATTGGTTCATTGATTTTAGGGGAGTTTAGTTTTCTGGGCTCCTTCTATATTCTGATTATCAGTTCTTTGTCTGATGTATAGCTACCAAATAGTTTCTCCCACCCTGTGGGTGGTCTCTTCAGTTAAGAGATCATTTCTTTTGTTGTGCAGAAGCTTTTTAGTATCATGTACTCCCTTTTGTGCATCCTTTCTCTTAGTTGCTGGGCTGTTGGAGTTCTACTGAGGAAGTCCTTGCCTGTACCTATTGTGTCCAGGGTATTCCCTGCTCTTTCATGTACTAACTGCAAGGTTTTGGGTCTGATATTAAGGTCCTGAATCCACTTTGAATTGGTACTAGTACAGGGTGATTGGCATGGATCGAGTTTCTGTTTTCTGCAGGTAGATAACCCCTTTTCCCAGCAACATTTGTTGAAGAGGCTGTCTTTTCTCCATCGTGTGTTTTTGGCACCTTTGTCAAAAATAAGGTGGGTGGAGCTGCATGGATTTATATTCTGTTCCACTAGTCTTCATATCTGTTTTTGTGCTAGTACATGATGTTTTTATTGCTATTGCTCTGTAGTATAGTTTGAAGTCAGGTATTGTGATACCTCCAGCATTGCTCTTTTTGCTCAGTATTGCTTTGGCTATTCGTGGTCTTTTGCTCAGTACTGCCTTGGCTATTCACGGTCTTTTGTGTTTTCAAATGAACTTTAGGGTAGATTTTTCTATCTCTGTGACGAATGTCACTGGGATTTTTATGGGAATTGTGCTGAATACATAGATTGCTTTTGGTAGTATAGCCATTTTCACTATGTTGATTCTGCCAATTCATGAGCATGGGAGATCTTTCCGCCTTCTGTAGTCTTCTTCCATTTCTTTCTTCAGTGCTTTATAGTTTTCCTTGTAGAGGTCATTTACATCCTCTGTTAAGTTTATTCCTAGGTATCTGATTTTTTGGGGGGAGGGCTATTGTAAATGGATTGTTTTTCTATAGTCTTTGTCAACTTATTCATTGTCGGTGTACAAAAAGGGTAGTGATTTTTGTAAGTTGCTTTTGTATCCTGCTACATTGCTCAAACTGTTTATGGTGTTGTGGAGTTTTTTGGGTCTTTGAGGTTTAGGATCATGTCATCTGCAAACAGAGATACTTTGACTATTTCTTTACCTATTTGTATTCCTTTTATTTCTATTTCTTGCCTTATTGTTCTGGCTAGGAATTCCAGGACTATGTTGAATAGCAGTGAGAAGAGTGGGCATGCTTGTCTCACTACTGACTTTAGGGGAAATAATTTCAGTTTTTCCCCGTGTTATTAAGTTATAGTTCCCCCTGAAGAGAACTATAAGGAGAACTTATAGTTATTGGCTATAGGTTTGTCATATATAGCCTTTATAATGTTGAGGTACATTCCTTTTATTCCTAGTTTTCTTAGAGTTTTTATCATGAAGTGGTGTTGAATCTTATCAAAGGCTTTTTCTACATTTATTGAGATGATGAAGTGGTTCTGTCTTTGCTTCTATTAATGTGCTATATTACATTTACTGATTTGCGTATGTTGAACCATCCTTGCATATCTGGGATGAAGCTGACTTGGTCATGGTGAATGAACTTTCTGATATGTTGTTGGATTCGATTTGCCATTATCTTATTGAGCATTTTTGCATCTATGTGCATTAAGGAGATTGGTCTGTAGTTCTTTTTGTATGTGTCCTTGTCCAGTTTTGGGATGAGTGTAATGCTGGCTTCATCGAATGAGTTAGGCAGTGTTTCTTCCCTTTCTATTTCATGGAAAAGTTTAAAGACTGTTGATATTAGTTCTTCTTTGAAGGTCTGGTAGAATTTAGCTGAGAATCTATCAGGTTCTGGGCTTTTCTTTTTTGGGAGACTCTATTGCTGCTTCAATTTTGTGTTATGGATCTGTTTAGGTGGCTAATATCCTTAGTTAAGTTTTAAATGGTCATAGGTACCTAGAAATTTGTCCATTTCTTCAAGATTTTCCAATTTATTGTAATATAGGTTCTCAAAGTAGTCTCTGATGATTCCGGGGATTTCCTTATTGTTTGTTGTTATCTCTCCTTTTTTGTTTCTGATTTTACTAGTTTAGGTCTTTTCCCTCTTCATTTTAGTCAGATTTTCCAGGGACTTGTCAATCTTGTTTATTTTTTCAAAGAACCAGATCTTTGTTTCAATGATTCTTTCTAGGTTTTTTTTGTCTCTATTTCATTACTTTCAGCCCTTATTTTTATTATTTCTCTCCATCTGTTTGTTTTGGGTTTTGCTTATTCTTGTTTTTCTAGGAGTTTGAGATGTAGCATTATGGTGTTTATTTGAAATCTTTCTGTCCTTTTACCTTCCTCTTAGAACTTCCTTTGCTGTGTCCCATAGGTTCTGGGAGGCAATGTTTTCATTTTCATTAGCTTCCAGGAACCTTCTGATTTTTGCTTTTATTTCTTCTATGACCCACTGAGAGTTGAGTAATGTGTTACTCAGCCTCCAATTATTTGTGCATTTTTTTGCTGTGGCTTTTGTTGTTTAGTTCTAGTTTTAATGCATTGTGATCAGACAGAATGCATGGGATTATTTCTATTTTCTTATATTTGTTGAGGCTTGCTTTGTGCCTTAAGATATGATAAATTTTGGTGAAGGTTCCATGGGCTGCTGAGAAGAATGTATACTGTGCAGAAGATAGATGAAATATTATGTAAACATCAGCTAGGTCCATTTGATCTATGGTGTGATTTAGATCTAGGATTTCTTTATTGATTTTTTGTTTGGATGACCTATCTATTGGTGATAGAGGGGTATTAAAGTCTCCCACTACCACTGTGTTGGAGTCTATATGTGCTTTTAAGTCCTTTAGTGTATGTTTGATGAAACTGGGTGCACTGATATGGGGTGCATATAGGTTGATAATCGTTATGTCCTTCTGATGTATTGCTCCTTTTATTACTGTGAAGTGTCCTGTTTATCTCGTTTGACCAATGTAAGTTTGAAGTCTACTTTGTCTGGCTTCATCGAATGAGTTAGGCAGTATTGCCATTGTTAGCCAATATTTTTTAAAAATTTTGCTTTTCTGTGATCTACAGTAAGTTAGACCTCACTCAATATTTAACTATACCAAAAAAAAAAATCAATACTTTATAATTTCTTCAGTGTCTTGAAGAAACACTACTATCCTTTTCCAAGTCTGTTGTTATTCAAAATGGAGATTTGGCATCAAGCATATAAATTAAAAAAAAAACTCAGTTAACTTAATCTTTCTTTATAAGTCACATTCTAAAATATATTTTCCATGCTTAAAATGTACAGCCAGTATGTCAGCATATTAATTCAGCAAACAATACTGAGAAAGATGTAACTAATGACTACTACAACTTAACATGTCTAAGTCTGCCTGCTACTTGTAACCTTTGTGCCTCAAAGATTCAAGTATGTTTAAAAGAAAGATATAAAGTTTAAAACAAGGGTATGTCTTCAAAATAAAAGATTCAAAGTTATAGCATTAAATTACACACCTTGGGAATAGCAGCAGCCACTGGTCCTATGTAGGCTATAATAAGAGGGAGCAGCATGGAAAACAGACTGGAAGAGCTAAGCAGTTCTGGAATGTCGTCAGCTAAAAAAGGCATGAAAACTATGGTTAGAAAGCAGTTTAATTGTACCATACATATGCTATACTAACCTTTATTCTGTTCTCTTAGGCAAAATTACGGTTGACCCTAATTGTTTATAAATGAGACCTGGCACTATTCTAAGAGCTTAATCCCTATAATAAGGCAACTTTATTAGCCCCACTAAAACTTCTACTATTCTTCTAAAATGAAGGGGAAACCAAGGTACAATGTATAAGTATCGTACCCAAAATACTTCATGTGTATTAAGTTTATAAACTTGTAAAATAATAAAGCCAGGATTACAACATAGGGTAATAGCCATACTTTAAAGTACTACTCTATAACTAAACATGTGAAAATGATTGACAACAGGAAAATTATTTAATCTGCAAACTAGGATAACAGCAGTATTTCCTCACTGTGAAGTCTATGAAAATTAAATAAGTTAATACATGTAAAACACTTAGAATAATACCTGCACGTATAAAGCACCCAAAGACCATTTTAGTCATTGATCCATGAACGTGGTGTTAGGAAAATAAGCTGAGTGCAGATTCTGAAGACATTTATATTACAGGCCAATTATTCTGCTAAATACTGGTTTCTAGATCTGCTGTTGCATCAGAATAGGTTGGGAACTTAAAAATATAGCTTCTCAGCCTAGACTAAACCCTGAGGATGGATCAAATATTCCTATTTTTAGAAAGTTTCCCAGGTGACTGTGATGTACAACTAGGCTTAGGAACAAATTCTCCAATAATAGGGGTTAGGATTAACAGTGAATATTTTTATACTGATAACTCTGCTACCAGTATGGAGGATCACCAGATAATTATGAAAATGGGGTAGAGATGGCAGTGGGATACTATTCACCCATGAAAAAGAGGACACTACTTGCACCATGGGAGCCTGAACTAGGCTGTGGGAGAACAGAGAAGAGAATACAACCTGGAGAGTTTCCTTTGGAAGAGTTCATAGAATTCAATTTAGACAAGTGAATCTGAGGAGACAGATAGGGTTTCTCAGACCTTTAGGGGAATGATGACATATTACTTAAAACAGTGTATAGGAAGAAAAAGCTTTGGCTACTAAAAAAAGAATAAAGCAAAGACCCAGTTTTATCAAGACAGAATTTTTCTCTGCTTGGGTTAACTAAGAAAATAAGAATATCATGTCATTGCTTATGAACATTCTGAAAAATTCTATATCAGACTACGGAGACTATAATGATCTAAAAGTCAATGTGCTTGTAGAATGATGATGAGCAAAACAGTTGGGGTTCTGTAATCTGGGTCCTGTGAGGGAATAGAGAATGTAAGCTATGATCTTTAAGAAAGAAAAAGGACAATCTTACCATCCACAGCAAGAGCTCTGTGCAACAGATCTTTAGCAGCTCGAACAACAGTGCTCACCACAGAGAGAGCTCTGCTACAGTTTTTATCTTCTTCATTGGCTTTACTTAGAAGCTGGGATTGTAAATCTCCATCAAATTCACTCCTATGAAATGAGTAAACATGAAATTAGTTTACAATGAATGGTATTCCAAATACAATCTAACTTTAGGAATTATATATATATATATACACACATATATATGTATATCAGAGTGAGCCTCTGAATTAAACTTACAGTAAAAGCCAGGTGCAGTGGCTTACATTTCCAATCTTAGCTACTCAGTAGGAAGAAATAAGAATGATAGAGTTTTAAGGCCAGCCCAGGCAAAAAGTCCGTGATACCCCATGTCAATTAAAAAGCTGGACGTGATGGTATGCATCTGTGATCCCAGATACATGGGCCTATGGCCAGCTGTGGGACAAAAAAATGCAAGACCCTATCCAAAAAAATAATTAAAGCCAGAAAGGGCTTGGAGAGTGACTCAAGTGGTAGAATGCCTGTCTAGGAAGCACGAGGCCCTGAGTTCAAACCCCAGTAACACCAAAAATAAAACAAAACAAAACTCCTTACAGTAAAAAACAGTTAAAATCAAACCAGTAATTATGTAACTACATAAATTCAAGAAGTAAAGGAAAACAAAGTATAGGGCATAAAAGGTGAGATTTTTAAATAAGATTAAGTTTCTCTTTGATGAACTGACATTAAACCAATACCTAAATTATGTTAAAAAAAAACAACAAAAATGACCCATAAAAGATCTGAGAGGAAAGTGTCAGGATAAAGGGAAAAGAGTGGTATGTTCAAGGAAGAGAGTGAAGATAAGTGTTGCTAGAATGAAAGAAAGAGTGCAGACTGCTGGGTGGGAAAGGAAAATGGGAGTCAGGTCATGTGAAGTTGAAAGACCATAACAACGATGTGCTAGTTCATACTGGTATGAAAGAGAAGGTCATGGGGCTTCTGCCCTTGAGCAAGGGCAGAAGGTGGTATGCTTTATATTTTTATCATATCATGCTGGCTGCACTGGGGAAATCTGACTATATGAGGGCAATAGGAAAGAAAACATTCATATAGAGGATAGTATAATTTTACAGGCAGGGTCGTGGTGGCTTGGATGAGGCTGCTAGTATGGAAGTGGTAGAAAAGGTCAGATTCAGGACTTTTTAAAAGCAGATCTGTCAGGATTTATTAATAAATTAGATGTAAAGTGCAAGAGGAAGAGACATTAAGAATGACAAGGTGTTTGGCTGTAAATGTTGATGTGTATCAGCAAACTACAGAAAATATTCTTCAGGAGGATATATAGGGTTAGTGATCCAAGTCTGTCACATCTGGAGTCCAATTTCCTGCCTATAAATCTGTGTAACGAAATTCACTACAAATGTTACTTGGGCAAGATGTTTTACAACTCAATTCCTCAGTTCTCTCCTCTGTGAAGCAGGGATAGTACTAGCCAAGACAACCACAGGTAAAGCACTAGAGTTCAGCCTGGCACACAGTTTAAGTGCTCAGTGTATAATAAGCAGAATCATCACCATTGGTGTCAAAGAGGGACTTGGATATTCAGTCCAGGATAGAAAGATGTTTAAAGACTTTAACATTTTTTATCTTAATTTTAAAATTTAAAGCTAAGGATACTTAAGGCTTGGTGTTGAATATAATGATATTTAAAAGTTTGGATACTACACACCATTAATGGTGATCTATCTTTTTGTAATATAAACCTCATTTTCTGTGCATGTTATAGTTTTTAATGTATGGTTGAGAAGAGAATGATGTACTATTAATTACAGTGCATATACAACAGAAAAATTTTTTCATGATTGGAGTATAAAGACTAGAAAGCTTGTGCATCTCAGTAACAACACTGTTCTATACACATACTGTGTTTATTCCATTTCACATGGATAAAGGACACAAAATCCTTATTTAGGGGATTTATTTTATACTAACTACCTAGGAAATGGAAGAAGAAGCAAGCCTCTAAAAGTGCTATACATTTGGTGTTAAGTTAGGTCAAGGACAAATGTGGTCAAGGGTACTCAGTACTATCTAAGCCTCCAGCTAAGTCACTGCAAGAAAAATTCAAATACAGTGAGAAATGTGTATTTAAAGGTTCTTTTTTTTAACTAAATGATTTTTATCATTCTTTAGTTTTGACTTTTTACATAACAAATAATTTTTGTTAAAACATTATAAGAAATACACCATATATATTTTAGGTCCCAGGACTAGCCTGGTCAGATAAAAAGATTCATAAACACAGAGAAATATTCTATAGGCTGGATAACAGGATCAAAGCAGCATCAATATGTGGGCTGAGGCAATTTGATCACTTGTTTTAGGTATTTATAAAGAGAAATGAGTAAGTTCATTTAAATTTAAAACTGTAGACAAGAAATTTTAAAGTGGTAATAGTGCATGTGCTCAGTATACAAAAATTTCAATGACACAGAAAATGACAATTTTTTTAAATCATTCACCTTTATAGTTAACACTGAATTTAAATCTTAAAATAAGGTTTCTTTATATGAATTGGTTCAATTTATCTTCAAGGAAGATAAACTGTATACTTATCAGCTACCTGCTGAGCACTTTTTGCCACGGTAGTATGTTGTATGTTATACCACTTTAGCGTATTACATTTGTCTATAGATACACCTACCTATAGTAGAGTATCTGTGGTATCTGTCCTCTGGTTTGGTTTGTGCCATTACTACTCAAGCTGCATGTGCTGAATGTAAAGGTCACACCGTCAGGGCACTGAACTGTGGTCATTCCTCCATCTCCATTGGCTGTACGGCTTCCATAGTTCCTCAAGCGCACAGCATATTTAACATTCTCCTTCATGATAAAGATGGAAACATATTTATATTTATTTATAAGGTACAGGGGATATACAAAAGTAACTCTTATCAGTCAACTAGGAAAATGTATGAACTTCATGTCATATTTATAGATGATATTAAATGAATTTTTATTGAATCAAGTATGACAGCTAGTACTTACTGAATGCCTTTTGTGTTAACAGAAACTATCCTAAATACATGATTTAATTAGTCTTTAATGTCTCTTTGCCAGGCAAGTATGTTATTTTACAGAAGAGGAATCTCAGGCTCAAAGGTTAAATAACTTGCCCAAAGTCCCATAGTTTGTAGTTAGGATTAAACACCAGCAGTATAGCCAATTCCTGTTCCTAATCATACTGCTACAATATCAGCCATAATAAAAGGTTTTAAGACTATAAACTAGTATTTTTCCTTCATGAATTTAAATCTTAAAATAATTTTAAGTGTGAATAAATTATGAGCCCATTACATTCTTACTTTGGGAGACATTCATTCAGAGACAAAAATAAAAAGGCAGCTAACGTGGAGAAAATATTCATCAAGAAAACAATTCTCCTGAACAGGATGCACTACACATAAGGCACAGAGCTATAGACATTCAAGCTTCAGGATCCATCACAGAAAATTCATAATAAAAGCTTTTGAGTTTTTCAGCATTAAATTCTTTTTGAAGTCTCTGATGAGCCTACTCTATATAAAATTTTGCTCTGTAATAAAGCCTCTTTCAGCTGAATTCAGAAAAACTTCATTTATTTTCACATTAATAATTACTTTAATGTGGCAAAATTTCTCTATTTTGCAAATATTTTTTAAAAAATTAAGCTCTGTGAAGTACTAACTTTAATAGCTAGCACTAACTATAAATTCCATTTTTAAAAGGAGATTTGGCACAATAGAAGGAAAGACAGGACTAACATTTCTTCAGTTTCCACACTCTGCTGGGCTACAGGCATGTGGCTTTATTTCCATAATTTAATTTAATCTACATAACAGTACAATGCACATATTATTCTTCCCCATGTATAGATTAGGCTCAGAGGGGTAAAATGATGACTTGTCAATGTCTTAAAGATGACATCTGGAAGAACAAGTTTTTTTTTTTTTTTGATAGGACTGGGGTTTGAACTCAGGGCTTCAACTTGCAAATCAGATGCCCTACCACTTGAGACACACCCCAATCCATTTTGCTCTGGCTATTTTGGAGATGGGATATCTTGAATTATTTGCTCAGGCTGGCCTTGAACTGCCATCCTCCTGATCTCAGCCTTCCCAAATAACTAGAATTACAAGTGTAAGCCACTGGCATCCATCATGAAAGAACAGGTTTTTGAAGCTAGGTCTGTTTGACTCTAAAACCTAACTTTTCTTCCTACTATGCCCAATACTAACAGATATTATACAAAAACACAGTACAATGTGGTACAAATCAGGAATATTGTACTGCAGTAGGTACCACCATAATTATGTAAAGCACCATCTAAATGATAACTTAGAAAAAGCCATAGCTAATAATGAAAATTCATGGAATACTTTTCAGCATTTTTAACTATATGATATTGCCTCTTGTTTTAGAATCATATAGCAAAAATTACCTTTAAAGGAACAACTTTGTCCAGTCTGATTTCAGCTATGTCACTAGGTGAATCATCTGTTGTATAAGTTCCTTTGACTAATTCTAGAGATGTCCATCTGTGGGAATGAGTGGAATCTCCTGCATGTTCACTCTAATGAAGACATCAAAACAAAATCCACCAGACTCTTAATTTCATTATATGAACAATTTTGATTTATAATTAATTAATGTTTTTAAGCAGTATTTTGTTTTCCTTTTTGCATTGCTGGGGATTGAACCCAGGGCCTCAAGCATGCTAGGCAATCAGTCTATCACTTAAGCCATGCCCCCAACCTTTCTGGTTTTTTTTATTTTTGTTTTTTGAGATAGGATCTAGCTACTTTTGCCTGGGCTGGTCTTGAATTCATGATGCTCCTGCCTCTGTCTCCCTCCTCTGGGATTATAGACATGAACCACCATGAGCAACTAGCAATTTATTTTCTTGCATATAAAATTAGTCATTACTAATTCCCATGTGTATTAAAACACTTCTTGTTACTATAAACTATTAACTTTTATCTGACTTATTAAAGAAATTACAACATAATGGACAATTCTCATCTGAGGTTTTAAAGCTATCCCACTTCTTTGTAAGAGGGCTTGTAGAACCTAATGAATTAATATTCAAAACAATCAAGTTATAGACACATTGCTATTATTAGGAAATGATTTACATACTATCTTTCTGTCCCATCTTAATAAAACTTTGCAAAAACTTAGATACTTTAAATAATTTTGAGAACATGTAAAAATGTAACTAAATCAATCAAATATAGTCTTCACATTAGAACTGACAAAACTGCTTAACCACTGACAGAGGTAATAATATCCATTTGAACACTCCTTTTTTCATGAAAAGTGACAACAGCAAAATAAAAATTACTCAAGGCTTGCAATCAAAGGCTTAAGGTATATGCAGTTTTCAATTCCAGTTAAAAATCTTGTCCTTTTGAAATGCAAATATATATGTCAGGCAGGAGTGATCGAAGGTAGCATACAAATAATCAGGTAAAATAACTCTTGATTTAATGCTATCCATGTATGTGTGACCTGCTAAACTCTCAAAGATTTGTACTCATCATACTATGAAAATGACAAGCCCTGATACACAGCACATACTGCAGGATGAATGCCATAAGAGTGATACTTACATCATCAACCAACACCTCTAATTCATATTCATGAATCCCACCTCCTCCATAGACAGAGAAACCAACCACAACTATTCCAGGTTTGTCTACTGAAAAACAGATTGCATCAGGGGACCCATTCCCAGTGTTCCAACTTCTTCCCTGACTTGTTTTTGTGAATCGGTTAGCACTGGCTTTTACAGAATGAAGAGAATTAAGTCCATCAACCTGTAAAAAGCACACATAATTACATCAGAGTTTGCACCTGAATATTAATAATAACACCTGTAACAAAACTACCTAAAGGTTTCTAAGAAGTCTGATAAAATAAACTGTATTTAATAAGTGGGTTAAGCCTTCCTGAAGGCATGTTCTATTAAAAGATTAACTCATAATAAAACCAGACTTTATCATTCTAAATTCACAAATCAATGTCACTTGATAGTATTTTCTTCTTTTAGTTAAACATTTCATTTAATTTATAATGTCCAAACTACAAACTTCTATGTTATCACAGTAATAACATGAGTGACTACTCACTTTGAAAAGAGATACTAAAAAATTAGCATTCTATATACCATACTTTCTAACTCTATGACACAGAACTCTAGGAATTCTGTAGACAAGTATGCAAAAAGAGGTAGGTTTACAGTTCCTTCTCTTCAACTATACCACCTCTCTCTGATCTGTGAGTTTGCAAGACAGACTTTATTTGAAAATAAGATGGCCTGTTTCCTAACTTTGAATACCACTAATGCACACAATAATATTTTTATGGTAACAGCATTCAGTAGATGTGTACACACACACACACAACACGTTACAGACATCCATTAGAGCAGATGAGAGAACATATTTTAGTTTGAAACTTTCCTTTTTATTTGTAGAAACTGCTTCTAATCTAAGTTGGGCACAGAAATTTGGGAGGATTGAGAAGGCACAGTTGAAGTTTATGATTCTAGCAAGATTTACAAACTTCTCTGAGAAAGAACAAAATGTGGACATTTATACCAGGACCTTTGGTAACTAACCCTCAAGGCCATATATTAGGCACCATACAATTTTTGGCATTCATTTTCATTAGGAAACTAAGTTCACAGGAGATAACCGTTCTGTAATCTCTGGAAGTGGACCCATGTAATAGATTTTTGATTCAGCCTTTAGGGTCTAGTATAAAAGGGAAACATAAATTGAATGAAAGTTAAAAAATAAACATTGTTTGGAAAGGTGTCAATGGCCTCTTAGACCAAAGTCAAAGCTAACCAATAAATCTAGGAAATGCTTCCTAGAAAGAAACACTAAAATTTGCTCAGGCCCAAGTAATTATTCAGCAATTCTAAATGCTACACTGTCACGATGAAGCAGTAACAAGTATAAGTTGGATGGGTTAATTCAGAATAGGTTCTAAAATAAATGTGTAAGTTAAAAAACAAAGAAAGACTAGGAATTGCAAAAGTAAAATAGAGAAAAGAAGTTCTTAGGCAAGAAATCATTTGAATGATATATTCACATTAAAATAAGGGTTTCAGAACCAATCTACAGTCTGTTTAGGGGAGGAAACTGAAACATCATATTCTATCAAAACATTCCGATAAGTTATAGAGTTTGAATTTTTTTTTTTTTTTTGGTGGTGATGAAGTCTGAACTCAGGGCCTTGAGCTTGGTTAGGCAGGTACTCTACCACTTGAGTCAAGCCTCCAGCCAAAGTTACAGAACAAAGGAAGGCAGTGAAATAGAGAAAAGTAATTTTACTTTACAAAATAGAAAGGCATTTAAAAATGTTTCAAAGGGATTTTCTCAAACATAATATTTGATGCTTTTAAAATGCTAAATGATAGTTACATGAAGTGAATGTACTTGCTGTCATTGAACTGTATAGATAAAAATAATTAGAATAATAGTTTACATTATGAGTATTTTATCATAATTAAAAAACTAAAATATAGGTGAGACACAATTTTCCATATGTATTTTCCTATTGTCAACTGAGTGAGCAGGGCTGTTTGCCTTTTCCACACCATGTACTTATTAGTAGTAGCTTGATTTCATAGCAATACTCATCATCCAGCAATGGGAGCTATTTTCGTTCTTATTAGTGTAAGTTGGGGGGATGGTTGTGCAATGGGCAGATGAGAACCCAGTCTAAGAGGAAAATGTAGACTTTCTATTACTGTGACATTCTTGGTAAACTGATGAGGGAGAAGAAGCAGAAAAAAGCAGATAAGGAAGTCAAAAAAAAAAAGTTGGATTTCAAGGACTTGTTTTCAAAGAAAAAAATGTACTGTGTCAACGAAAAAGTGTTGACCTACTTTAAAAGTCAAAATATGTAGAAAATATAAACCTGTGCTTATTTATCCAGTCTCAAAATGTAGCTCATTACCTCAGATCCCAGGGCTGACGCTGTCAGCTCACTGACAATGCTGGCCAGTAATCCACAGGTGTTAGAGACCAGGTGGAAGGAGAAGAGTTCATTTTCTCTCCTCAGGCTGTTCCTGACTGGCAGCACAACAATAACCAGCATTTTCTCTAGGACTTCCCGGAAGCTTGTCATCCCTGAGATATTCTCTTCACTCTATGATACATGAGAGCATACAGTGTTATGGAATTACCTTATTTCCTTTCACATGAGTACTCAGTTGCAAAATCTTGTCTTTCTATATGACACCCTTACGATCCAGACCTGAATCAGTTCTTTGAATTATTAAACCCTGTATCATAAAAGAACCATATTATTTACACAGTGTTTGTAAATTGATTATCTTTAAGTCATTTTTACATGTTCTCTCATTTAACGTCTTAGTCATAATCTTATATCACAAAAAATATTCTCATTTAAAATTCCTTTTCTATTGGATAAGATTTTATTTAATCTGAGGCAATTATTTCTGAAACATTTAGAGGTAAAATAACTGTATAAATACTCTTTACAAAATAATTTTCCAACATAATTCTTTTGTGCACATATGTAATTCCTAGGCAGTCTTATAATTGCTATAACTGCTACTTCATTCATTTTCCAAAAGGAGATAAAATTCCAACCTCTAGTAATTCCATTTTGCCAAATCACAATATAAGAAAGTAGAATCCCATTGAAAATCAAAGGAAAAAAATACCAGAAAAAAAAATGGAAAATATTATACCTGATACCCAGCAGGGAAATTCTTGAGCAATCAGATTCACCAGCAGGCCATAGTAATGGATGAACCTTTTAGTTTCACTATGGACTAGGGTATCAAACAATTTGGGATCCAGTTTCAGTATTTTCATAGAGCCTCAACTTCATCTGTGATATCAGAGCAATTGCTTGCAATAATTCAATTATCAAAACTACCTTCTTGCCTTCTGAGCAAGGCTTTCCACAATAATTATATTCATTATTGCTTTACAACATACACAACAGGATTCATAAAAATCATAGTATCGCAGGGTGAAGAGGGGTCTAAAGTTAAACCATTCTTCTGAGGAGAAATCAAATATGTAAATGATATACTTTCAATTCATTTGGAAACGAGGCAATTTTTTAGTTAAAATTATCATAAGTATTACTGTAAGCCACTCTTCTAACATAACAACCTTAGTTTAAAACAAACACAACATAGAGATAATCTTCACATTTAAGGTATTTCTATTAACATTTGAATAAAATCACTGTAACATATAGTTAATTTCTAATCTAATTTGTTTTTCTGGATTTAAAATAATCACCTCGTGATTTCATTAAAACTTGAATTCTTTTATGCTTTGTATCTTTCCATTCTCCAAAAACTTCCCTTTCTGGAACATCTCAGAAAGTTAGCTGTTGATAAAACTCAATACCCAATTTTACTTCATAATCAATAATTTTACAAAGTTTCATTAGGGGTGTAGGAAAAAGGGGAGTGTGTGTGGAGGTTATTTATTTATTTGTACCTGATTAATTTCTAATTAGTAGTCTCCATGAATAATACAAGAATCCTCCCAAATAATATTTTAATGATTTGTCAATATGATTTGTAAAAGAACAGAAAAAAGTAGTGCATACTGGCTATTAAAATTTTAGAAAAACCACTCATTATTGGTGGAAAATGCAAAGTGACAGTAGCTTTTTAATGGGTACTTGGCAATTTGTAACAAACCTTCAGCAAGTTTTGCTTTAACTTAGAATTTTTCTATACTGGCAGATTTATACTAGGAAAGTATTTCTGACTAGGCAAAAAAATTTAGGTAATGATAAGGCAGCAGCATTGTTTAAAATACTGAAATTCTGGGAATAGTCTAAGTGTGTGTGTGTGTGTGTGTGTGTGTGTGTGTGTGTGTGTGTGCATGTGTGTGTGTATATGACTGATTATGATATACCAAAATGATGGAACACTATAATGTCTATTAAAAAGACAGTGGAAGAACATATATTAACCAGGATATATCTTCACAGGTTATATACATAAATACACACAATTTTTATAGCTATTAATAATCACTATATGTTAGTAGTTTAAATTTTTTATTACATACACACATACATTTTTTAGAAGTGTTTACTTTTTAAAATAACAATAGTAATGGAAATTCCTAAAGAAAAACATCAGATTACCCCTAACTTCATCAGGTATACATTATTTTCATTTCTCAGTATTCTCTTCCACTCAGGAGCCTATTACACACATATTTTACAGTCACCATTGTGTATGTACATTTTTAAATTTAAAGACAACCATTTAATTTCAAACATTTGGTATTAAATGTAAATACACATATTTGTAATAGCTGAACCATGTTCTATTAATTTTTGCAATTCAGCTATTTCACTTAGCAGTGAACATTCAAGGCTCTAATTAAGGTTTCTAAATATTCTTTATAGTAAAGTACATGTATGGCTTTGGGCTTCCAGTTTCCTTAGTTGCTTATGAAAATCCTCATAGTACATAGTAGTGAAATGAATTTTCTAAATACACTGGCTAGTTTACAGACCCCCAATTCAAAAGCTGGATTTTTTTTCACTTATTATTACTTATTATTGTGTACTTATTGAGTAAATAAGTACACAATAAATAGTTGTTAAAAGATTGAAAGAAAGATTTATTTGGACTAATTTTATAATGCCATGAGCAATCTGAAAGGTTGACATGTTTTTCCATAATCTCACCAGCACAGACACTTAAAAGAAAAAATTAATTTCTCCTAATTTTCTGGAAACAAATTGACCCCTCACATTTAATTCTGAGTATGGATGAAACTTTTTGCATGCTGGCTCTTATATTTATTTTTATTATTTCTATACAAATTCTGCAATGATACTATATTGAATCTCTTTAAGTTTTCATCTTATTGTAAACTTAACCTTTTTTATTTCTATGTCATTGAAATTTTCTTCATAATTTTGTCAACATGAAATTATTACTGTAATTAGGAAAGTTATTCTATTTTCTAGTTCCCTTATCATTTTTATTAAGTAGTTAGTGTGTATATATATGTGTATATATACATATACACATACAGTTTCATACATGTACATTTTTCTGCAGAATTTTTTAAGGTAAACCATCCGAGCAGTTTTCATTCATTAATATACACAACACCTTCATTAGAGACTTCCATTTTCCTCTTCAGTTTGAATGTGGAGTATTAGGAGAGCCTTTTGCATGTCAAGGTACAGGAAGCAGAGATTACCCTGCATTGCTACCTACATTTACCTACTAGAAGTAAAAATTAGCTAAGTGAAAATGATAATCATATATAGCTTCTCTCTTCCTTTTGAATGTACACAATGTAACAAGAGTGACAGACCTGAAATTATCTATAGAGCTTTCTAATAAACCAGAAGCAGCTAATAAAAAATGTTTTCTAAGTTTATTGTTTTACTGCACTTATTTTAACACACCAAAATATTTTACAGAAGATATTTTAAAATTTATTTCTTTATGAATTTTATCTTTGGAAATTTAAAATTAAAAACAGAAAAGACCTACCTGACTGAGCTTTTCCATATGTGCAACCAAAAGGGGAAAACGATGAACTAGCGTCGAGTCATTCTCTGTGCTAACTTGCTTAACAATTGATCGCAGTAGTACTTCTCCATCATATGCAATAGGGAAAATAGAAGTCAGCTTAACAGAAGTGTGACACAGAGCTGACATAACAGCTGCAAGGAGTCGGCTACTTGATGTCTTAAAGTTTGCCTCCTGGATATCCTTTTAAAAACAAAATATGCCCCAAAGAAATACTGCATCAATATAACCCAAGTTTCTGGATATACAAAAGATAAAAAGAAAAAGAAACCTTTTAAATCACACCAAAATTGTATGTGAATTAGTCACATTAAGTTGTCTTATTATAGGATAACATCACATCAATACTTTAAAACACAATTATTGAAGTTACTATGCAATGAAGATTAGGGTAGGGATAAAAGTATGGTCTAGAAAAATCAGCTTCCAATTCTTCAGTAAATGGAAGTTTAGATATTTATATATCTTCACAATCATAGTCCTCACTATAGCACTACTTTCAATGGGAAATACGAACACAGGGTATTCTAATTTACAAAAATCATGTACACATTACTTAGTCACATTTTGTAAACATTTGTGTTACAAAATCAGGCATAAAAGCAGAGCAATATTCTATATGTTGCTGAAGCTAGCCTGTTCTGTAGCAAAGGAGGGAAAAACCGTAACACATTGGTACAATAGAGAGTAAGAGAGGAATTAAGTTATGTGCTAGCCCAGGCAATAACTTAACTTCAGGAAATCAAGTGGTAAAATATCCTACATGGATCCGAAGTTGTCTGAGACATCTTGGTGACGACAGTGAATTGGAGGGCAGAGGAGGGTTCAGAGAAGTGAGGGTAGGACTTCTGGTATGTTAAATAGAAGTGTGAGAACACTTACACCTTGTTTTCAAATTTAGGATAGCATTCAGTATTTCAACATTAAGTAAGATGCTAGCTATAGATTTTTTTAAAGAAATTTGATTAGCATATAAGAGTTGTATGGGGGGATACATTGTGATATTTACATATATGCTTACACTATATATTAATTAGATTCACCCCCTCCATCCTTTTCCCTTATTCTCCAATCCCTCTCATGGAACAATTTCAACAGGTTTCATTATTCTATTTTCATGCCTGAATACAAAATATAGCTACCATATTCACCCTTCTTCACCCTTTCACTATGTCCTCCCTTCTCTCACTGGTTCCGACCTCAGACAGAACCTGTTTTACCTTCCTATCCATCAGGGATTTTTACGTACATATTGATAGGTCAAAAGGGTTTTTTGCCTTGGTGTTTCCGATGTGTATACATGGTGCTTTAATCAGATTAAACCCCTAGTACTTACTCTTTCTCTATCACGATGTTCCCCTAGTAGTCACCTAGCTATAGTTTTTTTGCAGGTATCCTTTATCAGACTGAGGAATTTTCATTGTATCTTAGTTTGCCAAGTTTTCATCACTGAATAATGTAACAACTAGGTGAATATTTGACTAATTCTGTCAAATATTTTTTCTTTAACTATTAAGAGTACATATGATTTGCTGTCTTATTTAATTAATATGAATCCCATTTGTTTTTGAACGTTAAACTTTGCATTTCTAAGATAAATCTCATATAGTGATGATATATTACCTATACTATAGATTTGAATTGGTAATATTTTTAAGACATTTTGTGTTTCTGAGTGATATTCATCTGCATATTTTTCCTTGTAGAATCTGTTAGGTTTTGGTATCAGGCAGTATAAAGTTAACATAATAAAATCAGTTGTAAATGTTGTCTTCCGTTTTCTAAAAGAATTTATAAAAGATTGATATTACTTCTTTCTAAATGTTTAACAGAATCCATAAATGATAATATCTGGGCCTGGAATTTTCATTGCAAGAATGCTTTTTGTTAATTCAATTTTTTAATGAGTATAAGGAAACTGAGAATTTTGTAATTTTCTTGAGTGTGTGTCAGTTTGGGTTAAGTTTTATTTTTAAAGTAATTTGTCAACTTCTTCTAAAGCTGTCATAAAGTTGTCCATAATATTTTCTTATTATTTTAATAACAGTGATATTCTTGACATTTCTTTCTGATATTGGTATTTTTTTTTTCTTTTTCCCTTAAGCTTATTAAAAGTATATCTTTGTTTTCTTCAAAGAAACAACTTCTAGCTTTGCTAATTTTCTACTTCACTGGTTCCTGCTCCTTATTATTTTCTTCCTTCATACTTTTTGGCTTTATTTGGTTTTCCTTCTGGTTTCTTTAGATGAAAATTTACACACTTACTTCTTCTTTACTTTTGTAGGTATTTAAGGGTATACATTTCTCTAAGCCATGTTTTAGCTGCATCTCACAAATTATAACATCAGACTTTTATCTTTTGATGTGAAATTATTAAAAATTTATGATTTCTTTTTTGAGTCACTGGTTATTTAAAAGTAGTGCCTATTTTCTAAGTATTTGGTGCTTTTATCAGTATCTTTTACAACTGATTTCTAATTTAATTCTATTATGATCTAGACCCACATTCTTTACAATTTTAATTTTTAAAAATTTAGTAATACTTATTTATGCTCTAGCATATAATCTATCCTGGTAAACATTCCATGTGTACTTGAATATGCAATTGCATATTTTAGCGCTACTGGGATTTGAACTTGGGGTCTCATGCCTGGTAGTCAGGTGCTCTACCACTTGAACTTTGAGGTTTACAATTGCATATTTTAGTTTAAATGTTACGTAGATGAAGGTGGATAGTATTGTTCAATTCCTCTGTGCCTGATTTTTTTTTTTGTCTAGTTTTTCCATTAACTACTGAAAGAGGTGCACTGAAGACTAAATATCAATGAATTTGTCTTTTCCTCCCTGTAATTCTGTCAGGTTCTGCCCCAGGTTTTTTGAAGGTCTGTGAAGTGATGCACACATTTGTGCAGGCTAGGTTGTCTCCTGAGTGAATGGCGTGAGCATGCCTGGTCTCCCAACCTCCTGCCTTCCCGTTCTGAAGTGGGGGTCCAGGACTGGCATTTGTTGCTGTGCTTCACACTATTGTTCTCTCTTTCCCACACGCTTGCTTAGAGATACAAAAGCAAACGTGTCTGCCAATTTTATAACTAAAAGATGATAAAGCAAACACACAACAAATTTTAAACTTAAGATTATGTAAGTCACATTTACCAAACTGATTTCATAACTGACCTTTTCAAGAAATGGGGCAACTGCAATTTATTTTCTTGAAGAGTATTAAGCAATGTATCTGATTTTCAACTGACATTTTACAAACTTAAATTACCTGATCCAAGCAATTGAGTAGATCACAAAGGCAAGCCCACTGTAATGCAGGAGTGGGGTAGAAGGAATGAAAACAGGCAGTGAAGGTATTGTGACACTCCTGAAGGACAGCTTCAAGGAGACTCAAGGGTTGACTGAGATACCCCTGAGGATCATTATCCAACTTCACCATGCAGTGATCAACTCCTTCTGATAAGATTTTTCTTAACAAAGTTCTGGTTTTTCCAATACACTCTGCTAATTTGCTAGTTTCTTCTACAACTGCTTTTCCTGTAGCTTTGAGGGAAAAAATTGCTAATTAAGTAAAATACTTAGTATGCATGAAAATAATATAATTCCATAATCTACTATATAACTAAAGTCACAAATACTCATAACCTAGAAATAAAACAATCTAGTAATTAAATGTGCTCTAAAATTATTTCTTTTTAAAGTCTAAATGGAAATAAAGCCTGGTTTCAGTATTGAAGTTCAAATTAGTTGTTCAAAATGTTTCTACTTAACAGGAGTTGTCTAAAGTAATACTTTATTGGAGTATTTAATTTAGCCCACTATGACTTTTTGTTATCAGAATGACATGCAATCTATTTTACTCTTTATAACCAAATACACAGACATCATATAGCAAGTTGACATCCTCCCCTGATTTTAGGAACAGCTTAAAAGCATCTCCAGATCTTAAACTGTTAGTTATTTCTACCTAAAGCTTTTCAATGTCTCAAATGTTTTCTTTCTAAAGGCATTTAAAAAAATTCATCATACCTGATACTGGGTAAATTTCACAGGTATAGACACGCAATAACCGTAGACAACAGGTACCCACAAAGCGCAGTCTCTCTAAATCTAGAAGTGTAGCTGTGAACTGGAATCCTTTTAATCCTCTAAGTTCTTCCACTCCTAAGACTAAGGTGGTCCAGCTCCAGTGAAGAATACTCAGCAATGACTCAAAACATTCCTAATATGAGGAATAGGACAACAATGAGTTCAAATGATATCACAAGTTGAGTCAAACAGAAGATAACTGACATACAATTCCAAAACTTTAAACTTTTTCCTGAGTTTTGATAGCCCAAATAATAGATACTATTATAACTCATTTACTAAATTGACAATAGGGTATCTTCGAAGTTTACAAAAAGGTAAAGTAATTAGGCATTTATAAAAACAACATTCTTCAATATTTACCTACTTTAAAAAACACTTTTAAGTTTCCCTGGTACCAGCCTATCTACTTTATTATAGAAACAAGGGAAAGAATAAAAAACACTTATAAATACATGTTTATTTGAAAGAAAATTTAAACTTTATATAGTCAATATAGTAAAATAATTAAAAGAGAAGTATTTCAGTATTAGTATCAGTGATAGTGCCAAATAATTTATGTCTATATATTAAAACTTATAATAAACTATAGCCAGTTCTTGACAAACAACTTAGTAGAAGACAAAAATGGACAAGAAAATCCTAAAAAAACAAAAAAAACTTATTTGGAGGGCTGGTGGAGTGGTTCGAGTAGCAGAGTGCCTGCTTAGCAAGTGTGAAGCCCTGAGTTCAAACCCCAGTACCGCTCACCCACCCCCCCCCAAAAAAAAAAGAGGAAGAAGAAACCTTCTGTCGGGAGCTGGTGGCTCACTCCTGTAATCCTAGATACTCAGGAGGCAGAGATAAGAGGATCTCAATTCAAAGCTAGCCTGGGCAAACAGTTCTCAAGACCCTATCTCAAAACACCATTCACAAAAAGGGCTGGTGAAATGCCTCAAGGTGTAGGCTGAATTCAAACCCTAGTACCGCCAAAAAAAAAAAAAAAATCTTCATTTGGATTCTTTAAAATGCTAGAATATGGACATAGAGCAGACTTTCCTCGAAGTTCTAGCTGGTCTGAAGGTTTTATCATGCTTACATAATGACAGATACTACATGAATCTCAAAGCAGAGTGCTTCGCTCACCCATTTCTACAATATTCCAGACACGGTGATAGTAAATAAAAAATAAGAATTTAGGGCAAAGTGTGGTGGCTCACACCTGTAATCCCAGCTATTGGGGAGGCAGAGATCAGGAGGATCAAGGTTCAAGGCCAACCTGGACAAAAAGTTAGCAAGACCCCCATCTCAACAAATAAGCTGGGTGTGGTGGTTCATGTCTGTGATCCCAGCTACAAAGGAGGTTTATGTAGCAAGTATACATAGGCTCACAGTATGAGGCTGGCCTGGGCAAAAGCAAGACTCTATCTGAAAAATAAACTAAAAGCAAGAAGGGCGAAGAGTATGGCTAAAGTGGTAGAGCCCTTGCATAGCAATCACAAGCCCTGAGTTCAAACCCCAGCACCACTGGGAAAAAGGAAGAAATAGAATTTATAGTTTAACTTTTAAAGAAATGATTAAATAAGTTTCTTACATAAAAGATTGCAATTATTTAATGACCTTATAAAACCACCTAAGACATAAATATAAAAGAATTCTCAAGAACAGAAAAAAAGGTCACTGAAAAAGACACAAAAAAGTTCCCTATCTGAAACAAAAGATAACAGACTCATACTAAAGGGATACCTGGGAGCCAGTGGCCACACCTATAATTCTACCTACTCAAGAGATAGCAATCAGGAGAATCGCAGTTCAAAGCCAGCCCAGGCAAATACTTTGTGAGACCCTATCTGGAAAAAACCCTTCACAAAACTGGAAAAAAAAACAAAAAGGGCTGGTAGAATGACTCAAGGTGTAGACCCTGAGTTCAAACCCATGTACCACACACCCAAAAAAAAGTACGAAGGAGCCAAAGTTCTTACAGTCTCTTATTCAAAGCATATTCTCTGAAAACTACTATATCTCAATTTGAAAAAAAAAAAAATCAAAATTTAAATGCACAAAGTTTTAGTAGAATTATGCACATAAGTACAACAATAACCAAATTTTTCTTCTCATGAAGAAAAATTTAACAGTAAAAAATGAAATCATGCTGTTTCTTTGATAGAAATAGAGTTGAATAAATAATATAGTCATCCTATGGGATAATATGCAAACAGAAAAGACTGAGAAAGAGCCAAATGTACTAACAGAAAGTTATCCATGGTGTATGCTCTAAGTTTTTTAAAAAGATGAGAACTGTATCATAAAAAACAAATGAAAATGTTGTATAACATACTGAATACAAGTTACATAAGTTTGTTTGTGGTCTCGAAAGATATATATAATAGAAACTGTAGGTATATATAGAGATAACAAAGGAATGGGGAAAGTATATATGTACAGTTTCATCCCTACTCTATCCCATTCCTATGAAGCACATTTTAATTCTGTGATGAGATTTTAAAAAGGAGGAAAAATACCCCATTCTTCCTAAGCATTTTACCAACATAAGA
Source organism: Castor canadensis (assembly GCF_047511655.1). Lineage (NCBI taxonomy): Eukaryota > Metazoa > Chordata > Mammalia > Rodentia > Castoridae > Castor > Castor canadensis. The sequence goes on along the minus strand of NC_133395.1, from coordinate 32,143,889 downwards.
TACTAGCTACGTTAATAAATCATATTTGTACAGAGCCTTATAATTCAGAGAGCACTTTCTACCCCTTGTCTTATTAGAGATCCATAACAATGTCATAATGTAACTTAGGTAACTTGCATAAGAATCCCCAATACACGAGAGACCAAGAAATTAACCCAGACTTCCTGGTGGAGATATGGCTATCTTTCAGTTACACCATGCTGACTTTGCATTCTGCTCTGGTAACCCCACAGTGTTGTGCATCTTTAAAGGAAAGTGAGCATGATCACAAGCTCACCAAAATTCTTATATAAACTGCTCTTCTACTTTTTTTTTTCATTTTTCTTTTATTATTCATATGTGCATACAAGGCTTGGTTCATTTCTCCCCCCTGCCCCCACCCCCTCCCTTACCACCCACTCCGCCCCCTCCCTCTCTCCCCCCCAATACCCAGCAGAAACTATTTTGCCCTTATTTCTAATTTTGTTGTAGAGAGAGTATAAGCAATAATAGGAAGGAACAAGGGTTATTGCTGGTTGAGATAAGGATAGCTATACAGGGCATTGACTCACATTGATTTCCTGTGCGTGGGTGTTACCTTCTGGGTTAATTCTTTTTGATCTAACCTTTTCTCTAGTACCTGTTCCCCTTTTCCTATTGGCCTCAGTTGCTTTAAGGTATCTGCTTTAGTTTCCCTGCGTTAAGGGCAACAAATGCTATCTAGTTTTTTAGGTGTCTTACCTATCCTCACCCCTCCCTTGTGTGCTCTCGCTTTTATCATGTGCTCATAGTCTAATCCCCTTGTTGTGTTTGCCCTTGATCTAATGTCCACATATGAGGGAGAACATACGATTTTTGGTTTTTTGAGCCAGGCTAACCTCACTCAGAATGATGTTCTCCAATTCCATCCATTTACCAGCGAATGATAACATTTCGTTCTTCTTCATGGCTGCAAAAAATTCCATTGTGTATAGATACCACATTTTCTTAATCCATTCGTCAGTGCTGGGGCATCTTGGCTGTTTCCATAACTTGGCTATTGTGAATAGTGCCGCAATAAACATGGGTGTGCAGGTGCCTATGGAGTAACCTGTGTCACAGTCTTTTGGGTATATCCCCAAGAGTGGTATTGCTGGATCAAATGGTAGATCGATGTCCAGCTTTTTAAGTAGCCTCCAAATTTTTTTCCAGAGTGGTTGTACTAGTCTACATTCCCACCAACAGTGTAAGAGGGTTCCTTTTTCCCTGCATCCTCGCCAACACCTGTTGGTGGTGGTGTTGCTGATGATGGCTATTCTAACAGGGTTGAGGTGGAATCTTAGCGTGGCTTTAATTTGCATTTCCTTTATTGCTAGAGATCGTGATTGCTCTTCTACTTAAGTTCTCAAGTATTAAAGTAATAGTTCTTGGGTCCTTCATTTTGTAATGTCTTTTGCATATGCATTCATACATGACTTATTAGAAAAGCTGCCAGTTATTTCACAGGTAGCAAAGCCAAAGCTTTGCTACCTTTCATTATTTAAAGTACATATTATCTTTGCCTAGAATATAAATATTAGATTTGAGTTTACCAAGTTATGCAATATACACTCTTAGAACTGAAATTGAACACTGAACAGAAAAGCTGAAATTTAAAAGAAAACTGCTTACCGCTGAGACAGTTCTTGCAAAAGATCTCTTTAAAACATGCACAGGTTCACTGGTTTGTTGTTTGCCTTTAGATGCACTGCCATCACTGGTTGGAAGCCTGCAAGGAGTAGATATATGTAAAGTAGTAGTGAAAGTGCAATGAAAATTTTCTTTCTAAAACACACATCATGAAATAGTGAAATAATTAAGCTGTAAAATTTTGGGGACCTGACAAGATGCCAATATGAAGCGTTTTTGAAACATTTTCCAATGTTAAACAAAGTTTTTAGCATGTGAGCAGTTTAAGCCTGACTTTTGCAAGAATGTAGATGTTTTCTTCTCTGATTAGAAAACATATATTATCTATTGAGGAATATATAAAAGTTATTTTCTCTTGCAATGCTACTACTGAAAAGTTATTCAAGCAGTAGTCCAGTGCAATATTGTGGTCATAAAACTACGTATTACAAACAACAGCTGTAATAAATTACATAAAATCAAACAAAATAGCTTCTCAGGAAAAATGAAGTTTCTGTTTATTTGAATTCTTTATTCTAATATTGCAGTAATAAAGAAACAGACATAGACATACATCGTCACAGACCTCCACACATCTGAATTGCTGGGAACTAGTTAAAACTCTTTATGTTAAATATTGCTATTATAAATTATTATTATGAAAATATTTCTATTGGCATAAAACAGATAATCTGAGAAATTTAGGCAAAATTTAAAATTAAGTCTAAAGTAAAAAATGCTTTAAAATGTACAAACTGTTGCCTGAATTAATATCAATGTGAAATTAGCTAATTTTTTCTAGAATATTAAAATTTGCTAAATGCTTCAATAATTTTTACCTTATTATACCACATATTTTATGACTCTACTTCAGTATACAAGAGACTAATTCATATAAATTAACTATAGATATGTTTAATACCTGTACAACAATTGAGGTATCTGACCAGCATTAACATCTGTACCATTATTTGATTTCTTTGAACTCTTAAACTGGAAAACAACCCTAAGAAGAGAAAGCATATGAAACAAAAATGACATGATCTAAGAGTCATTAAAGGAAATAAGGAACTTAATAATTGTGTATTCAAATCCTATGTTAAAGAAAATTTCTTTTTATAACAAAAAAAGTAAAAAGGTACTGTCTGATTTTAACTCTGAATGACTTACCAATAAAATGAATAATTGAACCTGATCAGGAACTTCTAGGTGAGTAGCTCAACTGCCCCTCCCAGCCCTCTAGTTCAGTTTTCAACACAGCAGTCAACTTCTAACAAAAAATTATACTTTCAAGGTATAAAACCTGCTTGTCTAGATAAGTAACAGGCTTTAGCCTCAAAGTGTCAGGATATCCCAAGTACAAATGAACTGATATAGGAGCTGTACAGTCCATGGTCAAAGCAATCTCCTGAATTTGAGCATGCAATCTTTGAGTAAATTAAAATGGGTAGACACAACAGATTTAATTTCTCTTTAGCAGTCTCCTTAAATAATCAGCGACACAGAATTCATCTCATAAATCAGTTTGATTTTTTTGGTAAGCTGCGAGGTGAATTAAATTGAAATATATTATTATATAATTGTACCCCTTTCAAATAGTTCATGCTCAAGAATAAAACAGAATAAACTGATTTTCTCTTTCAAATGACAGTCCTGGACTGGCAGAGTAGCTCAAGTGGTAATGTGCCTGCCTAACAAGCAAAAGGCCCTAAATTTAAATCCCCAGTGTCACCAAAACAAAACAAAACTCAAATGACAGTTGTGCTGAATACATGAATCAGAGTAATAGAGTATAAAGAGTACTGGGTTTAGGGTCAACAGATTCCAGATGTAGATTTGGTTCTGCCACATGGTAACCATATGACTAAGCAAATCATTTCACTTTTCTGTTTATCTGTTCCCCTGAGTATAAAATGGGATTAATAACTACTTCACAATGTTACTGAAAAATCAAATGAGATAATGTTTATGAAAGTATTTTATAAACTGAAAGCAATCTATATATGAAAGTTGCTTTTACATTGCAAAATTTTCTCTGCAATTTATTAAAATAATACCATTTCATACCACAGGAGCCTTGCAATTTTATAAACTGCTTACATATACACTGTCAAATTTAATTGCAAGTATTTGTGTATTTATCATGGTTCCAAAATTCTCACTATCCTTTTCACTATCCTCTATAATTTCTAATTTTGTAATTAAATCTTCTAAGCAATTTAATATCCAGAAATACATACAAATGCCATCTTATAAGAAAAAAGGAGTCCTATTAACTCCCTACTCTGTCTGAACCTTAACTTGGCAGATTTGGTTATTATAACATGTAGGAGTAAATAAGTTCAATTTTTACCAATTATATTATGCTCCACATAATAATAAGCTTTTATCCTATTGAAAGTCCCCTGATCTTTCAAAACTAAATTCCACAAAGAAAAATGAGAGTTGCATATGTAAAACTTTAACATTCCGCTTACCCATCATCTGTTGTAATGGAAGCTTGCCCATGAGATCCACAGTCACTGCTGGGTCCTGACACTCGAGCCCATGCTACATACCACCATCCAGCTTGCAGGAGAACTGGTTCATCAAACATCATTGCATATTTTTCTCTGAGAAAAATGAGTGAGTCATAGAGAAGCCCTTTGCACTTGTCTGTCATATACATTTATTTTTAAAAATCCCTTATAATCAAAACCATGAAATTAATCATATTTTAAGATTCTCATCACCTATTAAGAACCCTCTGATAGAATTACTTTCTCCTCTTCTTGAGATATACAAGCTTAATTCTTATAAAATACTCTTATACATATTAAAATAAGACAAACATCTTTAAGCTGCTTTAAAAAGTAAACATGCAAATTCTGCAGGAAATGAAAAATTAGAACTTGAGGTTTAAAGTTCATTCCTTCAGCTACAGAACTTTGAGAGGTAGCACATTAGGAAAGTGGCTCTTTAGTCAAGTGCTCTGGGTTCACGGCCTGGTCTTGTGACTTGCTAACTGGGAGACTTAGGGCAAGTTACTACACCCTCTCTGTCCCTTGTGTTCTCCACCTGAAAGCTGTGGTAAAACTCTAGCACACTGAATTGTGCTGAGGATTGAGTTAATTCAGATAGTGTTTGGAATTGAGCCTGTCACAGAGAATACACAAATAAATCTGTAAATCCTATCTCAAAGAAAACTCCAGGAGTGGTGGTACATGCATAATACCAGCTACATGGGAGACAGAGGTAGAAGGATCAAGGTCTGAGATCCAGCCCAGGCAAAAGTGCAAGACCCTATCCGAAAAGTAACTAAAAGCGAAAAGGACTGGAGGCATGGCTCAAGGGGTCGAGTGCTTGTCTAGCAAGTACAAGATCAAGTTCAATACACCAGTATTCACTCCCCTACCATCCCAAACAAAAAAGGAGTCTGGGCCTACTTACTGGGCTAATGAAGAACTCTAGATGATTCCCTGCACATGGAACCATACAGCACATTTTTGATTCATAATTATGTGCTCAAAAATAAATGCTAAATAACAATAGCATATTAAGTCTTGGCAAAAATCAATTAGCTAATTAACTTTCTTAAAATTCCCTTCAGGTTCATTTGTATAAAACATTAAAGATTACTGAAAGATATTTCATGATATTGACTAATGCTTTATTTATTTTGAAGTGGTAGGATAATGAACTCAGAACTTTGAGCCATGCCCTTATTTGCTTTAGTTATTTTTCAGATAGGGTTAGGGTTTTGAGCTTGTTGCCTGGGGCCAGCCTTAAACTGGCATCCTTCCACTTACCTCCTCCAATGTAGATGATACTACAGGAGTGCACCACTGTAACTGACTTACTGATTGAGATGAGGATCTTTCTAACTTTTTGCTTAGACTGGCCTTAAACTGCCATCCTCCAGATTCTGGTTCTCTCCCCAAGCGTGTTATGATTAAGGATACAGTAATAAATGATTGTATCAGTCACTAGAACACCTAGCAATACTAGATGTCCTTTTAGAGATTCACGAGGGGGTGGGGGCAGGGGGGAGAAATGAACCAAGCCTTGTATGCACATATGAATAATAAAAGAAAAATGAAAAAAAAAAAAAAATAGAGATTCACGAAATTAAGTGTTAAAAATATCTGTATATGTACACTCTATCTTCAGTTTTGAATAATTCAATTTACCCTCTGAAGTACAATTGTGAAGAATATTTTTAGTTTTAATGCAGCATTACTAAAAGCAGTACCTACATTTCCTAGTATAGTCAATGTTGTGTAATATTTTGGTCAACAACAAATCACATATACGGATGGTGGCTATACCACATGGCCAATGTGTGTAGTAAGGCACACCATCTAGGTTAGTGAATGTCCACTCCATGACATTCGCCTAAGGACAAAATGACCTAATAAATGTAGTTCTCAGAATGTATCATCACTAAGTGACATATGACTATATATAGTTAAATTTCTCAAACATATTCATAGCAGATTATCTAAAACTTCTATATTTATTTATGCATGACGAATTTTTAATTTAAGTACGTAAAGACTATGCTAAATAATGAGCAAACCATTTACCTAGCAGCACAGTCATAAGCCAACACATCAGTCTCTGCAAGAAGGTCTCCATCTGTTTCATGATCTCCACCATCAGGACCCAACTCAAATAGCTGGGCAAAAAAGAAAACACACATTTTCCCCAATCATTTGGTTGTGTAAATCTGAGTAATGTGTTTATCGTTTTGTGCATGTCCAATATACTCTGATCTACAGGATGTGAAAAATTTGAGCATGTAGTTTTAAGTGAAATACAAAGACATTTAAAATTTCTAAAATATAGTATTTTTATGGCTTATATTAATTTCAGTTTTCCTAATTTATTATATCAAAGGCTCTAAAATAGCTCTATGCTACAAATACTGTACCTGATATAATAAATACTATAAAGATGTGAGGGAGGTGAGGGAACTCAACCAAAGCATTTTACCTAAGAGAGTTTCTAAATGAGATATACTCTTGCTTCATTGCTTACTAGCTGTGAAATCCTAGAACCTAGTTTCATCATAGATAAAAAACAGGCTGAATTCTAGAAATGCCCATATACATAGTAATTGTGAAAATTAAATGAAACAGTACTTGTTGAGCACTTAGAAAACACCTGGCAAAAAGATGTCTGGAAAGAGAATTATGAGAAAGAGGTCTTTGTAAAAAATGTGTTATTTAAAAAAAAAAATTAAAAAAAAACCTTTTTTTCTCTGGAGAATTATAGCAAGTGTGTTGCAACAAAAGCAGTGATGAAACATTAAAATGCATTAAAATTTCTGGACAGGTATTATGCCGGATGTCTAAATTTTTCAAATATATGCTATGACTTGGAAATCTGCCTCCAGCCAGATCTTATTCTCACTGAGTCCTGCTGGGCAGCCCAATCTTATTAGTTCTAGAATGATTCATCTTGTCTTCTCATTGACTTCCTTGCTCTGATTAATGGTACTTTCATACCCCTAGTCACTCAGACAAAAAAAACCAGAATAATCCTTTTTCTATAATTCTCTGCCATCTCTACACCTTCTATAGCTGGCACTAAAGCTTGTCAATTCACCCATATTCTCTACTGCTGGCTGGAATACTTCAATAACAATTAAGTCTCCATTCGCTCCTTACTCTACCCATTTCCACAAAGTTAAGAGGTTTCACATATATTTAAGGAACCTTTGTACTGTTTTACTGTGTATGTGGCTCTGGGGATCAAATTCAGGGTCTCACATATGCTACAGAAGAGTTCTGCCACATGGCTATATCCCCACTTTTCCTTAGTGTTCTTATAAAAATAAGTATCTGATCAGAATACTTTCTTAATATAATTTTTTTCTGTGGTTTCTGATCTCTTCTGTGGCATGATCTAAAGGTCCTTAATGACTTGATCCTAATCTGACTCTTCTGCTTATATTCAACAAATATTTTTGAACACACACTGTGCCAGGAACAGTTCTAAAAACTGGGCATACAGGGATAAACAATACAAACAAAAAAAGAGGATTACAGGGAGTAAGTTTGTGGGAATAGGATTTACAGTTTTAAACAGACTCACTAGGGAGTCACTAGAAAGTGAGCCACGTAGGCTTGATGACAGCTGTAGTTACAGGGAACAGCAAGTGCCATAGTCCTGAGGCTTAACATGTTTGAGAAACAGTAATCAGGTCAGGGTGGGCAGATAATAGGGAAGCAACTGGCATAACATAAGGTCAGATTGCTGTTGGCAGTCAGTTCTGATGGAATCCTGTAGGTCCGTGTACTCTAGCTTTTACTTTAAGATAGGAAGACTCTACAGGATTCTAGACAGAGGAGTGACAGGCTGGTGTACATTTGAAGAGAATCATTCTACTGTGTTGAGAAAAGTTTGAATGCAGCTTGGACAGAAGCAGGACACAAGTTGGGAAGCTACTTTAATAATCAGATGAGAATGGCTATTGGATGGACCACTTGGCTTCTGGTGGCAGTTTTTAGAAGTAGTAGATCCTGTATTTACTTTGAAGGTGGAGTTAAAAATATTTGTTGAAGGAGATGTAATGTGTGAAAGGAAGAGAGAAGAAAAGGATGAAGCTAAGATTTTTGGCCTGAGCAAATACAAGAATGAGGTTAACTCCATTTTGAGTCAGTTAACTGAGATGGGGAAGAATGTAGGAGTAGCAGGTATAGAGATCATCAGAAGTTCAGATCTGAAAATGATACCTCCAAGATGTATATTAGACATTCAGGTAGAGAAACAGAGTATACAGTTGTATATATGAATTTGAAGGTTGGGGGAAGAGAAAGGTCTATAAGTTTGGAAGTCACCAGAGAAAAAAACAGAGCAACAAAAGTGGATCACTATGGGGATAGTGAACAACCAGCAATCACTGGGACAGAAGGACAATGAAGTGAGGTATCTATGGAACCAAGTGAAGAAAATATTTCAAAGAATAGCTCAACTGAATTAAATTTGGCTGACTAGAAAGCTACCTGAGGCTGGATCACTGACTTTACAATATAAAAGCCATCAGTTTCTTTGCAAATTCAGTGGAGTAATTGGGGAAAAATCCTAATTAGAGTAGGTTTAAGAAGGAATAGGAAGAGAGAAAATGAAGACAGAAAGCATACAAAAATTAAGTACATGCACAGAGACCAGCTAGGTAGCTAATCTAAGACAGATAGTTTTGGGGTAATGATGGAAGAGACTTGTGGATAGGAAAGAGATGAAGGAGGACATATTAGGAAAGACATTAAGGTTTCAGGCTTATGTGAAAGCATATGGTGGGTGGTACTATTCAGAGAAAGAAAGAGAGATCCTAGAAGATAGCAAAGTTTTATGGGAAGAATAAGAATTTAGTCGAGATATGATGACTGATAACTGATGAGCCTTTAAAACATTTACACGAAAATATATCAAAGAAGTGTGAACTGGAGATATAAACTTGAGCATCACGGAATACTAATGACTACTGAAACTTTAGGATTAGAAGAGAATACATTTGAGAGAATGTGGAACAGAAAAAGTTCTTTGGGCTGCGCCTAGAAGAATTCCAACAATCAGTGACCAGAAAGAAAAGGATAAACCTACACAAAGACAGAAGAAACAACTAGAGGTATGAAAACAGGACAAAACAAAAAATAAATAAAGATGAGCTAGACAAAAATGTATACTTTAGAGAGATGAAGAGAGTTAAAAAAAAAAAAAGGGCAGAAGCCAATAGGAAGGCCTCAGACCATTCATTGAATAACTGAATACAAAGTTAAGATTATTTCCAAAGAAAGTGAAGAGTGAGTTAAGTATGAAGTTGAAAAAGAAAAACAGGGCCAATATAAAATAACATGTATGAAGTCTCTATAATTCTATACCATACTACCTTCTTTATTGACAATTGGAGATAAAGTCCACTCACTGTGATATTCAGTATTACCAAAAAAAAGAAAAAATTTCTGAGAGTCAAGAAGGTAAAAAGAAAATTCTCTTGATTAATTTATTAGATATTTCCAACTAGAACCACATAACTCAATGAGTTTGCTTCTGTCTTGATGATGAATCAAGCCATTCTAACATAACCACTTTGAAGGAGTGGCACTGAAATGAGCCAAAGACTAAAACTATGTTTTCTTAGTATCAACATATATATGCTATCGGTGCTCTTAATCATTATTCTATTCCTATAATCCATACTATACAGGCTTTTAAGATTTACTATATTCATTCCTATATTATCTGCATTTTTAAAGTATACATATTATAATAATAACCAGAAATAACCAGATTTTTAAAAAAGTTTATCATTTTATAAAGGTTGGTCTTTTATAGTGCCAAAGACATCATTAAAAGAGCTTTAATATATTAATATGAATATAATGTAAATTTAGATTTTACTGAGAAAACTAAGATGACCTCTCCAGATCAGAAGATATTTAATTGAAAACTTTTTGTGAAGCCTGCTATTGAATAAAGGTACAAACTGTAGTCTTCTCTTTTACTTTAAGAGAAAAATCAGATTATTTGAGAAGCTAGTAGTAAATTTTTTAAGATGGACATAATATGTAGAATAAATTGCTGGTTCTTTTGGAGATGAACAGGTGTGGCAAACTTGTGATTTTTTTTTTTTGGCAGTACTGGGATTGAACTCAGGGCCTTGCCTCAGTTCTTTTGCTTTTAGATGTTTTTAAGATAGAGTCTCACACTAACTTTGCCCAACAGGCCTTGGACAGGGATCCTCCTACTTCCACCTTCTAAATAGCTATGACCACAAGTGTGTGCCACCATGCCCCACTTGTTTTTGAAATAGGGTCTTGCTAACTTTTGCACAGGCTGGTCTCCACCCATGATCTTCTGTCTCTGCCTCCCAAGTAGTTGGTATTACAGGCATGTACCACAAAACCGGGCCAAAACTTACGATTCATAACTACTGTTTGTCTACCAGATGGAATCCCATCCCCTCCACTCTACCTCTCACTTCATTCCTGATTTCCACTTGGGGGAATGATTTCTGTTTATTTAATATTTAGCACTAAAAATGCTATAGAGTTTTTAGCTACAACAAAATGTCCCCATTCCAAAACAACTGTGCCTCCTGTCATTAAAATAACTATAAAAGTTATTTCCACATGGAAGGGCTGCCATTAATAGACCACTTGGAAGTTCAGTACAAACGACTGAGACTGACTGCCAATCTTTATTTAATCTGAAATTATTAAAAAATCATTTTCTCCCATCTTACTGCTTTTTGGTTTTTAATGAACCAGTAATTTAGTGTTATTGCATAAGATTTTAATAATGTTTCCTCTAATTATCACCAAACCTCCACCTCCACCACCTCCACCACCTCCTCCACCACCTCCACCACCTCCACCACCACCTCCACCACCACCTCCACCACCACCTCCACCACCTCCACCTCCACCACCACCTCCACCACCTCCTCCACCACCTCCTCCACCACCACCTCCACCACCACCTCCACCACCTCCTCCACCACCTCCACCACCTCCTCCACCACCTCCTCCACCACCTCCACCTCCACCACCACCTCCACCACCACCTCCACCACCACAACAAAAGTGTAAAAGACAGCATTAAATAGTAGGATAATAAAACTAGCTCAAATCAAACAGGGCAACAACGGCAATGAACTTACCTTAATTTTAGCAGTGTATTCCCCTCTACCTCCAAACAGACCAAGACCACCAAGTAAAATATCAGTGTCAGCACTAAAACGTATGGCTTCTACTGAATGGGCAGAGTAGCCCCAGCCCCCTCCGTGACCTAAGAGATATAAATATAATCTGTGTTTTAAAATATCCATATATATTTCAGTTGTAAGAAAATATTTTCTAAGCCTAAGTATACATACTTTCAAACCTGTTTACTACACTATAATCTTCCTTGGAATAAACTTTCATAACTGCTTGAGTTTCCTCTTCTGTACTTGCTATACCCATTTTTAAGTCTTGCATCGCAGCCAAGGTGTCAAGACAACCTAAAATAACAAACAAGTAAAATTCAAACCCTTGAAACTAAAATGTGCTATAGTATGAATGTGGATTTTTAAGTATAAATTAAGTAAGAAAATAAACTCTGAATGTACTCAGCAAATCTATTCCAAGCTTGAAACATCATTTCATGGAGGAGTGCTTAAAAATCAGTAAAAATCCTACTCTGCATGTATAATTACAATACTTAAATGTACGCTGTATGACATTTTACACAAAAATGAATCTCCAAAAAGTTGGATTCATTTAACCTTTAAGTCCTTAAAAGGTTTTTCCTTTTATAAAACTTGACAAATTACTATATTTTGATTCCTCAATTACTATTTGAGGAAGACACATTAACCTGAAATAGCCTTAACTAATGTTACTTTTGGATGATTACAATGGTTACCAAATGAAATTTGAGAAGAAAAGAAATAAGGAAGTATACTTATGATTTAGCAATTATACTAAAGAATATCATTTCCTAATTGCAAATGCCATATAAACAAGTGAACTTATTAAAGGATCATTTTGAAAAGCAGTACAATATGTAGTGATGTGGATTGATATAAAATTTTTAGCAACACAATAATATATGCTGCAAAAGTGCTATATCTCAAAATAATTTAATAGGAGTGAAACTGATGTGCTGTAGAAAACAGTTATGTAAGAAGAGACAAAGTAGTTACAGAATTTAACATTTCATAGAACTTATTTTAAGTTACTTAATGCATCTGAATATCTGACCTATATCTCTAAGCAAAAAATATTACTTTTAAGGATTTACCTATTATGACAATTATATTCAGGACTGCTTTATATCTGGGTATACAATAATCTTTTGTGGTGTTAACAGGGTTCTCATGTATTATTCTTTGCAGAGTATGCTCCTTAGAAGATCTAATTTATTTTGTCCCTAGTATGTTATTACTGTTTAACAAACATGACAGAATGACATATGAATGTAAATTCTCTAAAAAATCTAACCCTCAGCACAGCACACATTAAGGCGAATTATCTACCCATGCAATAACAACCCCACCTAGAATGTGCAAAGCTGCATGCGATCGGGTGGTAAGAGCCCTCGATCCTGTTGGCAGGGCAAGTTCAGGACTCAGAATGCTACATCTGGACTGCATGTCTGTTACGGAGGGAAGTCGGGCATCAGCAACCACTGCATTGTAACACCACAATTCTCTGGTATTTGGCCGAAACCTTTCAAGAAAGAATGATAATAGCACATGAACCTACAGTTTCATTTGAAAAATTTCTAAATTATAACTCATGATAAAAAGAGAATAAACAATATAATCAGTGTCAGTAGAAAAAAGCGTAGTCATTATTTTCCATACCTAAGCTAAATATGTAACTAAAGCAATTTATATCACTACCAGAAAATAATTTGAAAATAGCAAAATAGAATACTTTATAAAAAATATAGCAGTTGTACACCTAATAATTTGATGCATACATATAAATATGAGGCTTTTGTCCAACAAAAATCCCCACTGAAAGTTTAAGAAAAATAAAAATTGAAATATGTTAAACATACATATAAAACAAAACTACGATATGTGGAAGAGCTCTAAAAACCAGTAAGAGATAAAGGGAAAAGGACATGCAATGCTATTCCCAGAAACAAACACAAAGTCAATGTAGATGTTCAACCTTACTAATAAACAGCAAAGCATCAATAAAAGCTGTGAGAAACTCACAATGTTCTCTTGCCATTACTTCATTTTTCTTATCTCTTTCATAACAAAATCCTCAAAAGCTGTCTCTATTTCTTGGTATCTTTTAGGGGTTATGAAGGGGAAAATAAGGAGGTGCTGTTTAATGAATATAGTTTCCATTTTGCAAAATGAAAAAGTTCTGGAACCTACTTCATAATAATGTAAAAATATTTAAAACTATTGACTATGTACTTAAAAAGTGGTTAAGATGGTAAATTTTATGTTGTACCTTTTTTACAATTAAAAGTCTTAAAATCTATTTTTAAAAAATAGTACTTGGCACAAAATACATTCTATGACAGAAGCTTCTATGATTACTAGCATTAATATTGCTGCACTGTTGTTTTTGAGAAGTTAAAATAGTTTAACTGTTTTTCCTTTCTACATGATAATTCCTTTCTCTCTGCCTGCTTTAAAGAATTTTTTTGATCTTTAGTGTTCCACAGCATTAACACATTATCTCTTGATTGCAGATAATAGAAACACATACTTTTAAATACCTGAGGATTTAAATAATGTTTTCTGGCTCTGAAAAATTCTTAGGAATTACCTGCTTCTTCTCTACTATGTCTAACATCTCCTGGGACTCTAATATGTCTATTAAGATTTTCTCATTAAATTCTTCAAATATCTAAATTTCATATTTTTTGTATTCTTGTTTTTCTGTGTCATTCTTTTTTTTTTTTACAGATTAAATTATTTTATTATGTTTAGAAAATCGTGACGAATCTCCAGGCAGGTAATCTCCAGGCAGGTGTGCTGGTATACAGCTGTAATCCCAGCACACTAGAGTCTGAGTCAGAAGAATTTTTTTTTTTTTTAATTTTTGTAAACATTTTTTTTCCTTTTTCTTTTATTATTCATATGTGCATACAAGGCTTGGTTCATTTCTCCCCCCTGCCCCCACCCCCTCCCTTACCACCCACTCCGCCCCCTCCCTCTCCCCCCCCAATACCCAGCAGAAACTATTTTGCCCTTATTTCTAATTTTGTTGTAGAGAGAGTATAAGCAATAATAGGAAGGAACAAGGGTTTTTGCTGGTTGAGATAAGGATAGCTATACAGGGCATTGACTCACATTGATTTCCTGTGCGTGGGTGTTACCTTCTAGGTTAATTCTTTTTGATCTAACCTTTTCTCTAGTACCTGTTCCCCTTTTCCTATTGGCCTCAGTTGCTTTTAAGGTATCTGCTTTAGTTTCTCTGCGTTAAGGGCAACAAATGCTATCTAGTTTTTTAGGTGTCTTACCTATCCTCACCCCTTCCTTGTGTGCTCTCGCTTTTTTCATGTGCTCATAGTCCAATCCCCTTGTTGTGTTTGCCCTTGATCTAATGTCCACATATGAGGGAGAACATACGATTTTTGGTCTTTTGGGCCAGGCTAACCTCACTCAGAATGATGTTCTCCAATTCCATCCATTTACCAGCGAATGATAACATTTCATTCTTCTTCATGGCTGCATAAAATTCCATTGTGTATAGATTTTTGTGTCATTCTTGGTAATGTTCTTTAATGTGTCTTCTGGTTTAATTTTCTTTCTTATTCCAATACTGATATATCCATTCATTTGTTTAAGAAACTATTTTAAGGGTTGGGGATGTAGCTTAAAGGAAGAGTACATGCTTATTACCGTGTATGAGGCTCCAAGTCTGATTTCCAGCACGGGTGGATGGATGGATGGAATTAATGAAGGAAGGAAAGGAGGGAGGGAATGAGGGAGGAGGTTTATCTGTAAAGATTTCATTTGCCTTCTGGAGATGAAGGAGCATTGCCTACCCCTTCAGCATCATTCCACAGCCAGAGGCTTAACCTCAGAGTACCAGGATCTCCCTCACAGTGCAGCTGGCATGATGCCTGTTTTCCAAACTGCAGGGCTGGAATAAGCATTTGCCCTCAGTGCAATAATACTATGTTTTACATATGCAGCCTGTTTACTGCTCAAGTGGCACCTCATGGAGGTGGCTGGGCTTCCTGAGATGGAAAGGGCTTAGGAGACAGCGATAGTACATCAGTGATTGCTTGGTTAAGTGTCAAGCTTGGTCATTCTTTACATCTTATCATTCTTTACTTCTTATATACTACACACTTAGAAAATATTTATTGAATAAAGTAATCAATATAGCAAAAATGAAAAACAATAGTAGTACTGTTTACTGATGCTGACAATATGGGGGAATATGAATGCTGACACACAGTGAGAGTACTGAAAGGCAATTTATAAAGATACATCAATATTCTATGAGCCTATCTCTTGACTCAGCATTCCAACTCTTGAAAATGATCTTGTAGAAACATTTTCACATGTACAGAAAACTCTGTGGGCATATGGTGGTGTATTGTTCTCAGTAGAATAACAAGTAATAGCACACTTTAAAAAAAATCTAAAAGGTTCACAGATGAGCAAACATTTAAGCATATCTGCTATATTCCAACAATAAAAGTCTATAGTTTCAATAATGAAGTAGTTCTTTACTAACTAGGAAAATGTCTACAAATTATTGTTGACAAAAAAATCTTACTCTTAAAATAATTTTATTTCTGTAAGAAGGTAAATATATTAATTTAAAAATGATGTCAAATAACATAAACCAAATACAATACTTCTGATCCATAGGGAAGTTTAAATGGGATTTGGCATAGACAAGGAGTAAGATGTAAAGAATGACCAAGCTTTTTCCTACATGTGTTTTTGCTTTGTTTTTTTAAAAATAACACAAATTCATGTGTTATGTGTATAAATTTTTGGAATGGGAAATAAAATTGTGACTCTTAATATTTATCTGTCTTATACAGATGTTCAGTTTGTATTATTCAGGAGTTAGCCCTAAAGAATAAATACAAAAGGAAGCAGATGCAGGCCAGAAGGAAAGTCAAAGTAAGCAATAGTGGATCTGCAATGCCCGTGATAGCTATAAAATACAAGGACCCTACAGAAAAACACACAAGACACAAAGCAGCCAGAAGTCAAGATAATGGAAAGAAACTTACCCTGATGTAAAGGTAAACACTTTCCAGCTGTTTTAGGGAGAAATAGGAGGAGATCGCCCTTCCTCTTTTAATATCTTTTGGAACAATGGGGAAAATGCTGAGGGAGCTAGCACAGCACTTGAGATCATCTGTTCCACCAGTGCTACCACCACATGTGAAAAATGTTAAGTTTCAACTAGCTGGATATAATACACCAGAGTTCTGTTAAGATCCCAGGGAACCAGATCTAGTTCAAGTAAGCTTTTACTCCCAGAAATCAGTTATACTTTTACCTGTAACTTAGTGAATGTATCCAGAAACAAATTCCATATTGCCAATTTTTATTTTTGTTTGGCTAATAAATACTGTATTTTATAAACATAGATGCTTACCTCCAAATTACATCATACACAGGATCAAGACACACACCAAATCCTTGCAGATCTTCTTGTTCAGAGTCATTGAAAGTTTTACAACTCCCATCTACTTTATTTATCAGAAGACATTTAAATGGAGGAGGTTCTGATATAGAAGCAGGTACCAGACCTAGCAGAGAAATAGTTACATACAATTTTACTGTGCATTACCTTTTCATATTCCCCAAAACCCAAAAAGGTAAGTAGCATTATCACTATTTCACATATGAAGAAGCTGAAATACACATAAAAAGCTTAAGTAAAGTATCATGAAGTGGCAGAAATAAGAGTGAGATGGCTAGCTGTCTAAATCTACAATACATGCTACAGTCCTCATCCTTATGCTGTACCACTCTACTATGTAATTATTCCTGGTATAATGGACACAAGTATGGATTTTGATTATAACATGCAACAAGAATTAATCTCATTAACAAAGGACAATGCAGAAAAATTCCTCCCTCCAATATAAGTTTGATCTTACTACAATTTAGCTCCTATTTCCCCAATGTCTATCTTATGAATAGTCTGGTTTCTAGAACCCTGATTATTCCATTATTCCAGCACACAGACATATATAAACACAGACACTTATGAGGTATCAATTTTTTTTTCAAACAGAAAGGAAAAATACCCTTACAACTGTATCTTATGATAATGAAAGCCAAACCTTGTACTATCAATCAAGACAAGCGTTGAGGGAGGGCATCTATTTTCTGCTGGTATTACCTATTATGTGTTTACTGGCAAATATTTCTGATGTAGCAAGTACATGAGAATTAATAAGTGCTTCATCAATTCGTAAGAAAGTCTGGTCCCCACTTGCACCTATCCAAGTGGCTTTTCTTCCATATTTTGATCCAATGTTAGGCATGGGAGCTGGCTTTGCATTCCAATATGGGACATCCAAAATGGGTCGGCCCAGCTGTCCTTTCTAAAAAAATAAACCACATTAATAATATTGTTGGATAAATAACCTATAATTTTTTTAAAGGAAGCAGCAGATAAAAATAGCTACGAGACCTTATTTTTCTCAACTTTTAGTTTGTTACTTTTTTTTTCTTGGTTGGCACTGCAGTTTAAACTCAGGGACTCCCACTTGCTAGGCAGGTGCTATACAACTTGAGCCTCTCTACCAGCCCCTAGTTTGTTATTCTTAATAAATTAAATAAATGTTAAATTTGGGCCACATATAAGGTAATAAAATAATTTCTATTATTCCTAGAAAGTCTTCCCCTAATGAAACATAAAGTGTATTTTTAAAAGAAGTTGAAATATTTTTCCATGTAAGAAATGCCCCCCAAACACTGTCTTCACTTATATTTAAATGAAAAGCATAATACATACACAGTAAGTTTAAAAACTAGCTTGACATTGTAATTTGAACTCACTCAGTGTGAGAGTATTTGGGCAAAAGACTGAAATAATAAATAGTGGAAATGTGAATATAATCAGAAAAATCCGTAAAGTAGTTTTGACATGATGTGTTAGTAACTTGATTTGTGTTTTAAGACAAACAGAAGTCAATGATAAAGTATGATGTCTTTTTTTTTTTTGAGATAGGATCACATGTTATAGTTCAGTCTGGCTTTGAACTCTTGATCCTCTTGCCTCAGCCTTCCAAGTGCTGGGATTACAAGTCTGCACTACCACCCCTGGCTAAGATGTGATGTCTTAAATAAATGTTAACATGCTTACAAAGCATGGCTCTGTACAGGTACCTTGTTAGGTAAGAGTTTTATTTCAAAAGTAATAAGAAGCTCCTTGCTACTAAGCCAATAGCTTTAAAAAAAATAAAAGAATGCTTGATCAGAAGATACTGTTTATCCAGTCAGTTCAAGAGTTCTCTCTTTCCATAGCATTCCTCTTTCAGAAACTCCTGGTGGGCAGAAAATACTGCATAGTGGCCCTAGGGATATTTAAAGGCATTTCACCAACCATAGCAAAAACCTTACAAACAAGTGAACCTGGAGTACGGCAAATATGCTGGTTAAGTGCTCACTCAACTACCAGTTTTCTATTGGGTTCTATTACTCCTTCAGCATCACAGCAAGAAAACATAGCTACAAACTGATTGTAGAAGCAACTGTGCCTCTATTTCTGTGCAGAACCAGGGGAAGAAAAAGTGGCAAGTATACGATGAAGGAAGTGTTACCCCAGTCCAGCCAAAAAGGACTTAAAAAAAAAGTCAGTGTTTATTCTCATCCATTATCAATGTCTATCTATTCTTATTTTTGTTGACAAAAAAGCAAAAAGAAGACCATAAAGACGTAAACAGTGAACAAAGTATGTCAAAATCAGGGATATCCTCTTCTTTGGGAGGCAAAAGAAATTACATGGACTACTGAGATAAATATGTATTCCTTTACTACCAACCAACTCATGCGAAGAAAACCAGTTAAAAAACATAAGATGCCTGAAAAGCCCCACAAGGACTCCGAATGTGGTTATAAATCAGTCACACGTAAACTCATAAAGTTTACAAGTGGACTTTTGAGGTTGGAGAATAATAATGATTGACTGATTTCAAATCTTGCCACTCACTTTCCCAGGCAAAAGGCACAAAAACCGCACAGAGCAAACAGATCCACATGATTTAAACCTTTAGCAGTAACAGGAGTCAGTGGACATCATGACCTTCAAGTTACCTGTAACCAAAGGAAGAAACCAAATTTCCTGAGCTCTCTCCACTCATCTGCCCCTGAAAACTTGAGTGGGGTGAACAGCATGAAAAGGGAGCTAAAGAAGAACAGATGAGTACAAAGGACTTAAAAAAGAATAGACAAAATTATCCTTCAAGAGAGAAAGTCCTGCCCCTAATGCCAAAATACTAAATGGGCCAGACCTTGACAGTTCACAGTACCAACTATGGGAAAGGGGCTTAATTTGTACCATCAGATTGGTACAAATTAAAGGCATGATAGCATGTTCTGTTGGCAAGGCTGTAGAGAAAGCAGCACTCTCCTACACTGCTTATGCAAACTCAAACTGGAGGGGAACTGTTAACATCTCCCCAACCCACACAGGCATTAACCTTCAACCCAGCAAACTCACCTCTTGGAACTTACCCCAAAGATCCACCTCTATCAATATTCATTACTGTGAAACACTGGCAAGTTCTTAACTGTCTAAGTATAAGAAGGTGACTGATAAACTATAGTGTATACACACAGAGTGCTATGCTGAAGTTTAAGAAAAAGAATAAACTAGTATGGAGCACTTCCTAGGAGATATATTAAAGTAATGATGAGGACATCATTCTATGTACACACAGGTGCATATAAGTACCTACAAGGGCGGGGGTGTGTGCACACACGCATACGTGCTTATTCACCTTTACAAGAAGAAACAGGAAGAACAAACTGGAAGACAATGGTGTTGGTAACCTACAAATATAAAGTGCAGGGCCTGGGCAGCAAGGATGCTAGAGAAAGGGGACAGAAGGAATTTGCCTGAGATTACTATTTTTGTAACACAGACACAAAAATGAGAAACATTCCATTTTTTAAAAAGCATTATATATTCTTCAAAAATGTCAGTATCATATAGGTTAAAGGCAATGAAACAGGTATGACAAACAAATGCAATGCCTAATCCTATACTGGAGGGGGAAAATTTCCAAAACATAATTATTGAGTCAACTGAAAAAAAACAAACTAAACAACAGAGGAGTAAAGAGCTAGAGTGTATAAACATCATTTTTAAAGGATGTAGAGGAACATGTTTAATGTATACACACATACAAACACATTTGTGCATGCACACACAAAAAGTAGGAGAGAACATCTGCACTCGTGAAAAGTAAGCACATCGAATATTAACAACAGATGAATATGGTCAAAGAGTGTACAAGTATACTATATACTTTTTTTTTTAATAGTACTGGGATTTGAACTCAGGGCATCACACTTATTAAACAGGCACTCTAACACTTAAGGCATATACTCCAGTCTTTTTTGCATTAAGTCACTTTTTAGATAGGGTCTTAAGCTTATTCCAGGGGCCAGCCTTGACCATGATCCTCCTACCTATGCCTTCCCAATATCTGGATTTACACATGTACATAGTTTGGTGGTTGAGATGAGGTCTCACTAAACTTTTTACCAGGGCTGGCCTTGAATTATGATCTTCTTAATCTCCATCTCCCAAATAGTCGGAATTAAGATATTAATCCCAGATGTGCACCAACACATCCAGACCCCATACTCTTTGTATTTTTCAACCTTTCTGTAAGTTCCTGAAATCATTTCCAAATGAAAGATAATTTTAAAGTTAACATCTGTGTTTTTTTAAAAATCAAGAAACATAAGTTTTTTAGTACAGGTTTATTAGCATAGTCTTAGAAAAATTTTTCTGGATATCCTCCATGCCCAAACTATACAAAAGTCTCAGAACATTTTTACTCTTTTCAAAGTTTTAGGAAAGAGAAAGAAATAGGAAAATCATACAAATAGACACAGAGAAAGAGAGAGGATAAAAGGAAAGTATAAATTTAAACAAATTTAATCTTAAAAAAGCAGGCTTTTAAAAAGTTCTATATGTTGGGAAAAATGAATCTTTACAAATTAGATGAGAAACAACCTTTCAAATGACAGAATTAACTCTTGAATGTTTAGGGGGTTTGATCTGGAACAAACAAGTTCACAGCTGTTAAATTCAATAGATTCTAATGCTGAACTGGAAATGAAAGTTACCTGAAAGAATGTCATTCATGTTTGTGTGTGTAGAGGGGCAAGAAATTTACACATGTAAACAATACATGAATTTCATTAGAATCAGAAAAAGTAATGTAGACAAATCATAAGGCAATGGTATATGCAGTAT
Organism: Castor canadensis; assembly: GCF_047511655.1. Classification (NCBI taxonomy): domain Eukaryota; kingdom Metazoa; phylum Chordata; class Mammalia; order Rodentia; family Castoridae; genus Castor; species Castor canadensis. Next base: position 32,122,341 of record NC_133395.1, on the reverse strand, counting down.
TATTAATGCTTAAAAAATTCCTTACAGAAAAACTTCCAAATGTGAAGACCTGTCCATCCATTAGAAGGACTGCCGTGTGGTTGCTGCCTGCAGTGACTTGTGTGCTAGGGCCTGGCAAGGCTTGAACAAGAGTGGGGCATCCCCTAGGTTTAAAAAAAAAAAAATTAAGTCAATTTCTTACATGACTTAACTGAAATAGAAAACAATAAATAAACAGTGCAATGAGGATAAAGGATAAAAGGCGCTGCTAAGAACATTCAGTAATCACTTACTAAGTGCTATATGTATGTGTCCATGCTAGGTCCTAGGTAAACAAAGATGAAAATGACTTTAAAGAGATTATTTTAAAAATCTGAGGAATTTACTACCCTAACTATGGACACATAATTTTTAACTTTTCCGAAGTACTGGTGCTATCTTCACTTTAAAAGGAAAAATCTTTTAACCCTGTACACTGAACAGCATGTTAGAGAGCTCTAGAAATATTTGTTGGACAAAATAAAAATCATGACACGTTAACAGGAATTCAATCAGGAATGAGGTGAATTAATTTATAATCCTCTAACTTTTACCATGAAGCTGCAATCTTAGATGTGAACACAGTCATCAGTGAGTCAGGATATGCATTCTGAGAGGTGGTACAACAGCAGCTATAAGCTCAGGCTTGAGAGCAATGAGACCAGGACTTTGAGTAAGCCATCTATACTTTATGTGTTTTGGTTCTCTTCTATAACATGGAGAATATAATAACTAGTGTCGACTCCATGTGATCTCTGTGAATAATAAGGAAGCTCATATACGGCAAGTACTTGGATCAGTGTCTGGCACACACCAAACACTAAATGGCAACTATTATAGTAAATGACACCCTACTATCCTTTCTTACTTTTACTAACCATTTTTAGTATCTATAATTAGAATAATCACTATAGAAATAGTCCCCACACAAAAGGAAGGCTTTGCTTCTGAAAACAATGTAATTATGATAACCTTGAATTTTCTAAAATTACATAAAATACATACTTTTAATGTTTATTCAGAATTCAATGAAAAATGAGCTAGAAAGGAGCAAGAATAACAGCTGGAAACACAGTTAAGAAAATTTCATGAAAGTTTGGGTGAAATATGATTAAGGCCTGAACTAGGAAGAATGTTTGAGTCAAAGACATGATGACACTCAGCAGATGATTGGCTATGGGGCAAGGGAGGTTTTTTACTTAATCACTTACACCATGAAAAGGAATGAAATCTATGAAGGTTATTAGAAGAGGAAAAAAGAGACACTAATTTTCCTCATAAGTCTCTTCTAACACTTTGGGTATAGACAGAAGAATTTATAGACATCTAGGAAAATGTGGCATGAGGAAAGCCATTGGAGAAGATGTCAAGAGGGAGAAACAAGTTACTTGTCAAATGCAAGTAAGAGACACAGGAGTGATTACCTGATCTGCAGAAAAAAGTCTCCTTGGTGGAAGGTAGAAGCAAGGCACCACACTGTAGTAGACGCAAAGTTAACAGTAGGGCTGAGAATAGGCAAAAACCTTTAAAGTATCCCACCAATAAAGAGAAAAAGAAAGGAGAACCCAACAGCTAAATGAAAAAATGGAGTTGAAGAAGAGGCTTGTTCTTTTCAAGATAAGAGACTTGATGAAACATGAGCAGAGATAAAAGACTAAAAATAGAGATCAGAGAAGGAAAAGGTAGATCCTAAAGAAAAGGCAGAAGTCTCTACCACATGGACAAAGCAGGTCCGTTTCTCACTGTACCATGAGGAAAGAAATGGAGAAATGTAAACAGGTGTAGGTAGGTTTGCATGGTTGGTAGGTTGAGAGTTTCCTGCATAGTCATTTTTCCTTTGGCTGTGATGTGAATGGAGAGCCTGTGCTGAGGGAAGGAGGGAATGGGCGAGCAGACAGCTTAAACATTAAAGGCAATCTGCTCACTTAGTAGTAAAGGGAACAAATGAATCTCTTGATCAGGAATGAAAGGACTGACTTTTATGCTAAATTGAAAAGGACTTCTAGGAAGTCTATGAGTGAACTTCAGGAGACCTCAGAACTTTCAAATTTGTAAACAAACTTTTATATTCTTCTAAATTATATTATAGAAAATATATTCTGTTTTTCTGAAGAGTGAGCCTGTATATTTCATCAAATTCTCAACAGGTCTTAAATAAGTGTGAAACTGCAAAACAGCAGTAATACTGTCCACTGTACATGGATAGATTGGATCTGAAAATCATGCAACAATCTGTACAGGTGTGGTGGTTTCTTTCTTTCTAGAAGCCTAAGCTTGAAAAACACAGATTGACTGATGCAAATTTTTACCACATCCTAATAACAGGACCCAGGTGGTGAAAAAATTGAAGATACTGCTAAGAGTATAAGCGAAGAGATGAAATAATCCTTAACTTGGACAGAAAATAAAGTACAAAGTGTTGTAAGAAATAAAGACAAGTACAATAGGGCTATATTTAACAGGAAGAAACAGTCATTAAAGATGGTTAAACTTAAGAATTCACAGTTGGAGAGCTGAGGGAATGGCTCAAGCTGAAGTTCAAACCCCAATAGTACCAAAAGAAAAAAAAAAAGCAACAAGATGGTGGTCACAATCAATTACACTATGTGTTAGATCCAGCTAGGGTTCATGGAAAGGACCTTCATGGAGATGGAAATAATGATCATTAGTGTGTGTTAAAATAAGAATACTACATGGAATCATTTGCAAGATACTAAAGTCACTTATGACTGTAATAAGACTCAGAGTAAGAAAACACAGTGAGCCAGACACTAAATTTTCAGTGATAAATGACAGTGGTTCACAGGTAGGTAGGAATAAAGGGAGAGTACAACAGAATGATCATGTCTCCAAAAAGTAGTCATTTTGTTACCTGAATAATATGGGTATGAATAGCAATGAAAAGGTGTGGTTCTTAATTCTGAAGTACAGGAAATTTTGGCAAATGAACAACCACCTCAATGGGCTATGTGAACTAATGCTCACACAGATGAATATAGTTCAAGTCAAACAGTTTCAAAGCATTTTCATATAATCAACCCAAAGGTTGATTGCAGGGTTTTGAGTCCAGGACCTTTGAATTCTTTCTGTGAGACTTGTGATCCCACTTGTTAAATTATTTGGAAAGCAGAAAAGCAGCAATATACTACTATATATATACTTTTTTTTTCATGTTCACATGCCAGGCACTTTACACATATTAATTCTACAATAATGCAATGAGTTAAGAAATCTAAAGCTGAGAAAAATTACAATCACATAGTTGCTAACAAGTGGTAAAGAAGATGATTTTCAAAAATATCCTCCAACTATAAACTTTATTTCAACTAGATATTTATAAATATTTTATTTTATGGTAATTAATATGTGTGTTATAGGGGGACTGCTCTTCTTGGGATTACACCACCAAATAAGTGATCAACTCCTTCCCAAAATAACAATACAATTCTTGGTTCCTGCTTTTTAAGTCCCACACAAATTCAGACCACCAGAGTAACTAGAATGGTTAAGACAGAAATGCTTCTGATAAATTGCTAATCTACTGGGAGCAGCGTACACGTAGACTATACTGTATTATTCAGTTTAGCACTGCACATGCCACATGTCACCAGCCTTCCAGCTACAAGTCAATCAACAGAAGCAGGAGTAAAACTTTTCACATTGGAAAAGAATAACTATATAGTTAAAATGGACTTCACCAAAGTTTAAACTTCCTAAAACAAACAAACAAAAAAAAACCAAATCTAGTTATTTGTTCTAATACTGAAAACTATCATATTTCATGACAATAATAAATTCAAGCTATTCAAGATACTGAGATACTGAGCACACTTCAGTGATTTTTGTCACCTCAAGAAGTCACTGCAAATTAAGGAATGGTGCTCACTGGTATAATCAGACCACAAAGCAATGCTTTTAGGTAGCCTCTTCATTTTAGCAGCTGACTTGAGTAACCTCCCTTTCAATAGCCCTTACAGCTTCATGTGGTATGGCAGGATCTTGACTTATGCTGCTCATTCTTCACATTGCACAGTAAGATAACACAACCTGAGGGCTGGGATTTGAGACTAGTTATTATTTTTACTATTTCACTTCCCACTCAGTCAAGAACACAAAATACAGCTGTTCAATAATTATTTTCTATGAAATAACATCCAACTATAAAGTCCAATTTATGAAAAAAGTGCCCTTTTTTGCTGTTCACGTCTGAGGCATTATCACATTTAACTACAATATAACTAGAAGTTTGCATGACTCACAAAATAATTACCAGCTAAAAAACAACAATAATAATGGTAGTGATGATAATAAATCTGCTTCTTCTGTGTCATAAGTCTTCAGTGAGAAACAGAGAAAAAGTTGCCAAGTCCTCCACACACACCGATAATGGAATCATTGGTCTCTATCACATATATGGCATAACTGCATCCTTGCCTCACAAGTTCATTACACAGTGAAAAAGAACGGTTTTACTTAATAACTAGTAGGACTCTTTCAAAGGCAATCCCAGCTTGGGAACATCCAATTGTCCTGGATAAAGCACTCTCAAAGTTGCACTGTAATCTAGACCATTCCTACTCAAACCTGACTTGCCTCTTTCCTTTCATAAACAGTGAGCCCACAACAACATGTCTAAAGGCTTTCCCTTTCTAGGCCTGCTCTTTTCCTGCTTTTCCCCTCATAAATCCTTTGCACATATATTCCTGTATTGACATCTCCTTCTTGGAAAATATGAACTAAGAAGGATGGATTTTCTACTACTTTTGACCCAAACACTCTGATTATATTAAGTAGGATATGGACTTGGCTGCTGTAATGAAAGTCAAAGTTAACAAGGACTTAAGGTAGAAGATTACTTCCACTTAAGTAATGTCTAATTGTAAGAAACTGATGCGGCAGTTTATGGTGTCAGGGACCTAAGCTATTTCTAACTTGTTGCTCTGTCATTCTGGTCATCTACATGATGACATCTCCACTTCCTTTCTGTAACAACATGATTACAAAGTTGTTCATGTTACTTTAGTTCACATGTCACATCCCAATGTAATGGAGGCTGAGAGAGATCATCTTCAGCTACTGAAACTCTACTATCAACCGAAGTAGGAAAAAAGGATATTAAAAAATGACTACAAAGTATTTCTACAAATTATTCTTTGTTACTCAGGGTAAGTCAAAATACAGTTTATCAGAAAGACCAAAAGGATTTCATTTAAAAATTATTCAAGAGCTTTAATATCTTTATGTTAACATCAGATATGCATTTCAAAACCAACAATATATCAAGACCATGACTAAATCCATTTCTGATTATCTACCTACCTACCTACCTATCTACCTACCAACCTATGTATCTATCTATCTATCTATCTACCTATCTATCCACCATCTATCTCACCCACCCACTTACCTACCTACCTACCTATCAGTGCAGCTGGGGATTGAACCCAGGGCCTCATGAACACTAGGCAACTGTGATTACCACTGAGCTGTGCCCCCAGCTGTACTGTTGATGCTTTAAAAAAACACAATTCGTGATGCGAGTGGTGGAGCACCTGCCTGGCAAGTGCAAGGCTTTGAGATTAAACCCCACTACTGTCAAAAAAAATAAAAAATTCCACTCAGACCTTTAAAACAACAATTTGGGGATAGTCATTGTTTTTTCTATTGCCATGTATAGCCTTTAAAAATAGAATAAGAATCTGTTTGGATTTTGTAATAATCGTAATCACTCACATTTAAAATGCATAAAATGTAAATCAACTTTTTTCCTTCAACTATAAAATCACCTACCCCACAGAATCACTCAACCATACAATCAAGAACCACCAATAGGCTAGAGTTTTGTAAAATGGTAAGTATTTTTTTCAATTCTAGAAACATAATATATACGTAGGAGAAAGAGACAGAAAGAAACAAAACAAAATAGGTTGGATAAAAAGAATTTAAAGGTCTAGTATCTAAAGGAAAAGAAGGTAAGTACCTGGAATTGACATCCCCATGGCCCAGCTGTCCATGCTGCCCATATCCAAATGTATAGACATCTCCATTTTCCATTAAAACCACTGAAACCAAAACACAGCTTTATTGTCTTCATTATATGCATTTTATATTTCTATCATAACTGTACTGAAGGCAATATAATTTTTCTTGTTTAAAATGTATAGGGTCATTAAAAACAGGTAATGGAAGCCAAGCAAAATCTATATTTAATGAAAAATTAGTGCAATTTTAGATTTGAAAAGTATTTGTAGGTCATAGAACACGCTTTTCCTAATACATTAAAATTCTTAAAAATGACATTTAATAACAATTTTTAATGACACTGATTGAGGTCAATTGTAAAATTTTAACAATGGGTATATTACATTTAAAATACTGTTCTCTAATATCTAGATAATTATAGGTAGCAGATGGGTTGGAGCTGTACATAATTATGTATAGCATCAATGACATGGTAGACCTTTAAAGTCTATCAATGCCTCATCAGGCAAGGAAATATATTTATCAGTTTTTAATTTTTATAAAGGTTGAAGAATACAACCTAACCTATTTAACCTGCATGTCCACAATTTACTAAGAATTATTTTGTACATATTAAGATAATAGAGAAATTTGATATGCCCATTTCTCATTGAACATTAACAAAATACAGAACATGTTATTAACCACAGCATTTTACAGTTGAAAGGGATTCCATCTCAACAATTTCTTGAACTGAATTATAAAACCCATGAGACGACTGACTAGAAATTAGTTTTTGCACACTTTTTAAAAGACATTTCATAATAGATACAAAGCTCTTATAACTTGAGAGATACTGCCACAGACACACAGTTAACACTATGTCCATCAAAACTAAACAAGTTATTTAGCACAACTGTAAAAATGCAGTTATACCCTAAAGTTCCAGCTGCTACCTGAATGGTGAAATCCACAGCTGACTTGTACTGCCCGCAGCTCACAGTCAAATCGCACAGAGCCTGGAGGATAAGTTGTGATTTTGCTTGCATCCTTGTCTCCTCTTTCTCCACTTCCATCTGTAAGTGTTATATGTGTAATTAAGAAATTATTCAAGTTTCAAATAAAATTTTAAATCAGTTTACTATGGAAGAACAAGAGAAAAATGTTAAAAGGAACAAGCAGGAAGAATCTGCAGCTGTTAGAAGTGAAAAGATAAGAATCTACCTGCAAAGAAGCAAACTGGAAAAGATACACAGTGTACTTAGAGTTGCAAACATCACTAAATCAATAAAAATAGACATATGATCTAGTTATGGATAAAACCTTTTAAGCTGGTCAGTTATACAATGAAAATGGATAATTAAGTTACAGAAATAAAATTGTAAATGTAAAACTTAAAAGTTTATATGAGAAAATTTAGTTTTCATAAAAAATAACTGCATGCAAAGTCATTTAATAATTATTTTTCTTAATGATATTGTTAGTACTTGCCATTTAAAAAAATTCCTAGTTGACTCATAGGTGATTTGGATTTTCCAAACAGATCTCAGGAACGCCTTATTGTCCACCAGCATTGCTAAACTCAACTACACTTTAAAAACTTTGAAGACCAAGGAACTTTATTCAAGATAGTATAGATTGGTCGCCTACTCTCACTCAACTCTCCTGTCTCACCTTAGTACTTAGCCATTCTACTTTGTGGCCTTCTTCTTGACCCCAACATGGTCTTCAACCAAACCTCTGTCTTCATTCCTTCTTTCCTCCTCTGTTCTTTTTCTAATTTCCTCCATTAAGCTAGTTTTAGCATTCTCTTTACTACTGGTTTCTACTTCTGACTGAGTTTTCTGTCATCCTAATCATAGCATCAAAAAACTACATTCCAGAATATAAAAACTTTACTTTTGAATGTATAAAGAGAGACAACTCCCTTTTCTGAATCAAAAAACTACATGATAGTACTAAAATATGAGCTGTATGTCTTCAAGATTCAAGTTTCTTGCACATAGAATAAATGTAAATCTGGAAGGAATTTCACCAGAAGGTCAACTATTCTAAACCACTCTCTTGTACTATTGAAACTCTATACTAGTAGATATAATATGCATATACATATATACACTCACTTTTAGTTCTATATTTTCATTGCTCATTTGGAATGTTCATCAGAATAACATTAAGTCATTTTATTCTTTCTTCTTTATTTAACTTTTAGTATAATCCAGGTAAGATAAGTTTGACCTAAATTGTACTTCCCTTTCTACAATTAAATGACTACTATTTTGAAAAGCATTAAACCCTTTACAACACTCAGACAGCAAAACCTTACTAATTCGGAACAGGTAGACTAATGTGACTTACTAATTCAGAACAGGTAGACTAATGTGACTTACTAATTCGGAACAGGTAGACTAATGTGACTTACTGAAAAATACTGATCATAGAACATTTAAGTAAAAATTCAGTTTTGTTACCTTCAGCAATACAGATTATAAATTAAATGCTAAAACAAATAAAATGTGTTCATCTACATTATACTTCAAGACAGGCCAGTATTACATTAAAATGTACCATAAACATGGAAGTCCTTTAACATACAAGAATTAACTGCTGGACCCAGAGGCTGAAGGCACGTTGAAGGAATCCTTCATTTCTTGAGCCCTTGGTTTGAAAAGCTAGTGATTTTAGACAGGTTTTCCCTTAAAAGTATGACCCTGAAAATTCAGAGGAAGAAATTACTTTGAAATTTTTACTTAGGAAAAATCACAAATACTGCATCTAAAGTAACATAAATTACGTATTAGTGAGTGGTTTTACTAGAATAGGATAAAGAATATGGTTTCTGTTCTGCTAAATTTTCTAATGTGGGTTTGCCAAAATAAATGAGAGAGTGGATTAGATTAAAAATATCACAACTTTTCATTTCACTCCAAATGAAATATTCTCTTAGTTCAAAGTAATCTCATCTTGGAAAGACAGTGGGATGGTTAAATACACACAAGGACTTACATACAAAAAAGGAATACATATTTTCTAAAGGCTATTTAAATAAAACACCAAATGTAAAGAAATTTTACAACTTTATCTCAACAGACAAAAAATGTCTAATTATTAAAAGTATGTCTGATTTAATTAAAAATCAAGTTGTATTCACATGATTTTGCCAGATTTAACTAAATTGAACATTTAAAGTATCATTTCACTTTACATAAATGTATCAGTGTCATGTTAGAAACTTTTCCCTTTGAATTTAGTTAGCATTTTGTCTCCTCCCTTGACTATAGACTGAAAACAGATATAGTAGAGACAGCATCAGGGAAAGAAAAAGCCTAATAATTTACTGAAAAAAAAAAACATAATGACTATTACTTAGAGGTCAAAAGCCTAATAGAAACATTTTGTTAAAGAGTTATCTAAAAATAGAATGATGTTAAACAACCTGTATCTACATAAAAGTTTTTCAGTTATTATAGATGGTGAAAATATTGTAAGTAAAAATTAAGTTTCCTGATTACTGGCAAACATATATATGTAAAAATATGACTTGATGTCAAAAAATCATGTACACTTACAATAATTTAGAAATTTATAGAAGTTTGTCAAAGTAAAAGGATACTTAAAAAGCAGCCAAACTTTAGTGCAAATTCAAGAATCAGCAAGTGAAGTTCAGCAAGATTAACTCTGCGCATGCTCATTATTCAGAGCAGTATTATTAACAGAAAGAGTATTCAATCTCATATTTATAGGAAAACAGGTCTCAATAATCTTATAATTGTCCATTTAAGTAAAAGCATATATGTGTGTTTTCCCTAATGTATGTTCATATGAATATATATATGTGATATTAAAACTATAACATCTAAAGTTTTGGCATATGTTAATATAAAACACATAGTATATATTTCTATATGTACAGAAATATAGGAAAAAAGATTCAGTATCTAAGGGACTCTAAATTTTAAGTGTAATTTTAGTCATACACATCACAAAAATGATCAAAAAACAGAATAAGTACTTTAAACAAAATCATTAAAGTAAGCCAGCAAGAGCAGCAGCAGTTGCAGTTTACTAAGCATGTGTTCTGTGTTCAATGATGTAAAAACAAATACCACAGTGCATACATGCTTATGGGTACTGGAGCCTCAGAGTTGGATCAGAATCCAACTGGACATTGGGCTTTTAAATCTTAGCTTTCTCACCTATGAAATAGCAACAATGGTAGATCACCTCATAAGGTTCTCAGGAGGATTAGGTAAAATAATATATGAAAAATGTGCAATCAACATTCACTATTGTTGCATTCTTTAATTAAAACAGAAGTCCAACGAGACAGGTTTTTCTTTTAATTTTACTGAGCCATAAGGGATTAAGTGACTAAACTAAATACTTAAGGGATTAAATAACCAGCCCAAAGACATAAATGGTAGGGCATACTTGGAGTTTTAACATAAATAAGGCTCACGCATTTTTCTATCACAAAATAGTCGGCATATGAAATACTGTGTAAAAATAAAAAATTATGTAATTAATGAATCAAATTTTGTATCTTCAGGAGAATTCTAAGAGGAAGCAAATAATTTATTTCAAAGAATTAAAGCTAGTGTTCATGGAGGATTTCTATGTGCAAAGACTGTATGTGTGACATAAATTTTAATCTTCATAGCAACCATTGTGAATTATTGTTCTTATTTTTAAAATAAAGACACTGACCCCAGGGAGCCTAACAAATTCATGAGCAGCCATGCAGTTTGAGTAAGCAAATTTAAGATAACTGAATCCTAGTTCTAAAGGCCATAATACTTCCATTACACCATACCATTTCCAAAGAGAAATCAGGTGCAAAATACACCCAGCATGACTAGCAAGCATGACTTCAGAAATACACATTCGTTACTTTAAAAGAGATTCCAAGACTATTTCTAGGACAATTCAGATGTTCCTAACTACGTATATACTGAAATGTATGTATGGTATTGAACTTCTAAAACAAATGTTAAAAATGAAATATAGTTTCTGATAACATTTTAGAATAACTGATTATGTTAAATGGGACTCTATTTATTGCTGAGCCTTAAATACTCTATTGTGCCTTTAGTCAAAATTTGCCATTCCATGATCTCTGACTTCTTTCCAATTAGACAGAAGCTCTCCAACTTTCCATCTTAGGAATCACTCCTGTTAATAAATCCACAGTTCTGACTCCTTAAGAAAGTCATAGTCTAGAACATTTTAACAGTATCATCCAATCTGTACTAACAACATAATTAAATGTAAAACAGAAAACAGCAATTAGTATACTGAACTTCCCAGTGGATGAGCTAGAAGACAAATGGTATAAAAGAGAGAAAGAAATAAAAGGAAAAAATTAAAAGACTAGGAAAACATGTAGTAAAAGCAGTGAATGGAGAGATGAATAAAAGCCAGGACAGTGAATGTAAAGGGTTAGTGGGTAGATAGGAATTAGAGAAGGGTAAATTAATACTTTATGTAAATAGGGCACCATTTGATGTTACTATTTGCATTGTACATTCATTTTGGGATTAAGGAGATAAAACTAGAAAATCCAAAATATATATATATATATATAAATAAACCAGGTTCTATACTGTAATATACAAAGTAAGGCCTTCCAAAAAGGTTACAATTACACAAAGAGCACCCTTGTGGGAGGAAAAAAATTGACTGAAGTCTAGCTATTGTTAACAGTTTTTATGGCTAATAATTATGTGACATTGGAAAAAGTCTCCTTTAAATTTGTAATCTGGGTCTTTATTTAGCACTTCATTTAAAAATCTAGAAAAAAATAAATACACTTGTTTATAAGATGTTAACGTTTACACTTGATCTTAGCCACAAGGCTGAGAAGTCATATGATACTAACACTTTAAATATTTCATGAGATGTGAATTCCAGCAGTCTCAGAAAAATTCTACTTTTATATACTTGAGGGAACACTGAGGAAACCTGTTTTAATAGTGGCGTAAGAGATCAGTGATTTTGGCAGTAAGTAACATAATTTACATAGCATACTCCAAATATTATTCCTTAGGCTTAAATAGTTATGATATTTTTAGAATACTCAGTAAATACAAACACAAATCTTACTACGGTTAATTACCATGATATTTAAAACATTCTCAAATTTTATTTATGCAGAATACACCTTAAGTTTTGAGCTTTCTATTTGGGATTTTACTAAAAATAGAAGTATTGTCTGTTTTGCTTTGTGGTTTTGCTTTGAGTGGCAAGCTGACAGATTGAGAAAAGCAAATGAAAACAAGGCTGATTATACTACATTGCATATCAAAGGTTTTTTTTAATGAAACTATAAGTTTTCCACCCAAATAAAAAATAAGACACAATACTAATTAATATGTCTATATTCTCTTCTTATTCTATTTTTTTAGGGTTTATCTTAAGCATTTAAGAAAACAGCATCTGTATGTTGGACTAGCAAAGTGAAGAGTCCCTGGTTACCATGTCAGAATTTAACTCATAATTTATGCATAAATTAAAATTTTTTATGCAATAAACTCTTTCCTAATGTTAGCTGAGCCATAATTAGTGTCTTAAAACAAAAATAAGCATACCTTAGGAATACTTTAAATTAACCCAGAACTCTGACATCTCAAAGAACAATGCAGAAATAGATTTTTAGACCCTCATAGACTTGATCAGAACTCTGACCAATACCAAGGATGAAAGCAGGTGTATGTATGTGACTCACTCTTGGCAGACATCTATCTCTATTTAATCTTTAAATCTCAAATATTTGTATATTCACGTGCTGTAAATCTTAATATTTAAGAAGTAGAAAAATACAACAGCAGTCTTAACATAACTTTGTATATTGCATTTAATAATTTTGTCAAGTCTAAAGCATTTTAAAATGACTATAAAATGCCACATCACAGTGATGTACATCAAATATTAAAGGATAAAAATTAGAAAGCAACAATATTTTTCCCACCTTCTTTTAATTTTGTGACATGTGAAATGAAATGGAAAAGGTATACTATATAATATCATCTTCATTAAAGCTAACCACAACAGACAATGACAGGAGAAGCATGATAGCCACTGACACTGACAAACAGTACACTCCAGCATATGCTTTCTCCTCAGGCTGTGTAATAACGACAGAAGCAAAGCAGAAGAAGTCAGCCTTGTGCATTTTCCCCAAAGACAAAATTCAAATGAGTGGAAGAAACTGGGAGAGCATCCCGCCTAGTTGATAAGGAAGACCAAATACCTTTGTGCTTGTCCCGCTTATGCTTTAGCTGTGCTGGATGGGATCTGAGTCTGGCTAGAGCCTGTTCTCGGTGGTTCATAAAAATAGGACCAGCAAATACAAGGGGGCCTGAGGAGAAACATTTTGTATGTGCATAGAAAAGCTCACAAAATGAAAACACTACAATGAACAAAAGTAATTCAAACTAAAATGCATGAAAATTTATTCTAAACTGTTTTGGACATACTTTCCTCCCAATTCCCCCACTCTAGTCCCCACCCCCAACCACTGCCTATTTACCATTCCACACACATTAGCATCTTAAACACAGTTTATAAGGTACTAATCTATCTTTTATGCTTATAAAATTATTGGGTAATTACTAATAGTCTCAAATAGATAATTAAGAAGTTCCATTAAAATGAGCCAAATTATCTTACAAATATTTTTCAATATCATACATTAAAATTTAGTAAACCATTTGTTTGTTGAAAACAAGTATCTTTCCTATTGAAATACTAAAATCCATAATCATTAACACGATCTTCCAGATTTTTCCAGGTCTGCATCAATCTTGCTATAACTCTGAAATAAAAATGTTACTGGCTTTTCCAGAATGGCCATCATCAGAACACAAACAACAACAAATGTTTGCAAGGATGTGGGGAAAAAGTAACCTTTATTCACTGTTGGTGGGAACGTAAATTAGTATAGCACTATGGAAAGTAGTATGGAAGTTCCTTAAAAAATTGAAAATATAACTACCATATTGATACCACAATACCATTCCTGGGCATATGCCTGAAGGAATGTTAAGTCAGGATACAATAGAGACATGTGCAAAACCATGTTTACTGCAACACTACTCACAATAGCCAAGTTACAGAAACAACCCAAATGTCCTACAACTGATATAAATGGATTAAGAAAATGTGATACACACACGCAAGAGTATTATTAAGTCATTAAAAAGATGTAATTGTCATTTCCAGTTTCAGAAAGACAAAGATTCCATGTTTTCTCTCATCTGTGTAAGCTAGATCCAAAAGGTAAGCATATAGACAAATATAAACATACATACACATGTCTATCTATATAACATGTTTACAATAGTGGGACTTTTTGAGTGGACTGGGGGAAGAGGAAGAAGAAAAGACAGGATAGAGAGTGAATAATATTGAAATACATTGCATCTGTGTAGGAAGAAGGCATAATGAATTATAATGAAAGCAGTTGAATGATGGGGTAGACGGAAAGGGTAAGGAAGAGTAATAGAGGAGGTTAATCTTACTGAAGTACAATATATTCACAAATGAAATACCACCGCAAAGCCATTTTGAACAATGCATATACACTTTAACAAGCGAAGGACAGTAATATAAACGAGATCCTATTAGGAGGTGGGTACTGGAGGGTGGGGGAGGGGGAATGAAGAGGATAAAGGAGGGTGAATATGGTAGATGTACCCTATATACTCACATGAAAATAAAACAATGAAACATTTTGAAATCATATTAAGGGGAAGGGGGATGAGGGAGAATGATGGAAGGGATGAACTTAACCAAGGTACATTGTAAGCATATATGGAAATATCACAATGAAACCCCTGTATAACTAATAAATGTACAGCCTTTTAAAAAGGCTGGTAATATGAGGATAGGTAAGACACCTAAAAAACTAGATAGCATTTGTTGCCCTCAATGCAGAGAAACTAAAGCAGATACCTTAAAAGCAACTGAGGCCAATAGGAGAAGGGGACCAGGAACTAGAGAAAAGGTGAGATCAAAAAGAATTAACCTAGAAGGTAACACACACACACAGGAAATCAAATGTGAGTCAACTCCCTGTATAGCTATCCTTATCTCAACCAGCAAAAACCCTTGTTCCTTCCTATTATTGCTTATACTCTCTCTACAACAAAATTAGAAATAAGGGCAAAATAGTTTCTGCCGGGTATCGAGGGGGTGGGGGGGAGAGGGAGAGAGTGAGGGGGGAGAGGGAGGGGGCAGAGAGGGTGGTAAGGGAGGCGGTGGGAGGAGGGTGGAGAAATGACCCAAACATTGTATGCACATATGAATAAAAAAAACAAAAAACAAAAAAAAGAGCTGGCTCAAGGTGTAGGCCCTGAGTTCAAACCCCAGTACTGCAAAAATAAATAAATAAAGTGTACGGGAGAATGTGCATAGGTCATAAGTAAATACAAAAAAAAAACTAAAAAGGCTGGTAAAGTGGCTTAAGAGGTAGAATGCCTGCCTAGCAAATGTGAAGCCCTGAGTTCAAACCCTAGTATCACCAAAAAAATAAGAAATAAAAATGTTATTAACTCTCCTACATGTTCTAAAAGAGGTTAAGAAAACAAGACGAGCAAAAAAATAATCAAAAAAGTTTCTAGGATCTGGTGTGTATTGTGGGGTATGCTGGGTATGTGTGTCTTTGAACATACATGTGGAAACAAGGATAACCTGAAATTTACACTGATGGTGGAAAGCAGTATCTAACTCACTGTCCCTAACACTTTAGGACACTAAAGTGGCACTTCTTTCAACAGTGCCACTATATAGTCACACCAAATCTGTGCAAGAACAAGGCATAACAAAACACACTGAAAACTGTTAAAACATGGCTGCATAAAATTCCATTCTGTATAGATACCACATTCTCTTAATCCATTCGTGAGTGAGGTTAGCCTGGCCCAAAAGACCAAAAATCATATGTTCTCCCTCATATGTGGACATTAGATCAAGGGCAAACACAACAAGGGGATTGGACTTTGAGCACATGATAAAAGCGAGAGCATACAAGGGAAGGGGTGAGGATAGGTAAGACACCTAAAAAATTAGCTAGCATTTGTTGCCCTTAACGCAGAGAAACTAAAGCAGATACCTTAAAGCAACTGAGGCCAATAGGAAAAGGGGACCAGGAACTAGAGAAAAGGTTAGATCAAAAAGAATTTTTTCATGTGTTTTCTGGCCATTTGAATTTCTTCTTTTGAGAAAGTTCTGTTTAGTTCACCTGCCCATTTCTTTATTGGTTCATTAGTTTTGGGAGAATTTAGTTTTTTAAGTTCCCTGTATATTCTGGTTATCAGTCCTTAGTCTGATGTATAGTTGGCAAATATTTTCTCCCACTCTGTGGGTGTTCTCTAGCAATAAAGGAAATGCAAATTAAAACCACACTAAGATTCCACCTCACCCCTGTTAGAATAGCCATCATCAGCAACACCACCAACAACAGGTGTTGGCGAGGATGCGGGGAAAAAGGAACCCTCTTACACTGTTGGTGGGAATGTAGACTAGTACAACCACTCTGGAAAAAAATTTGGAGGCTACTTAAAAAGCTGGACATCGATCTACCATTTGATCCAGCAATACCACTCTTGGGGATATACCCAAAAGACTGTTACTCCAGAGGCACCTGCACATCCATGTTTATTGCGGCACTATTCACAATAGCCAAGTTATGGAAACAGCCAAGATGCCCCAGCACTGACGAATGGATTAAGAAAATGTGGTATCTATACACAATGGAATTTTATGCAGCCATGAAGAAGAACGAAATGTTATCATTCGCTGGTAAATGGATGGAATTGGAGAACATCATTCTGAGTGAGGTTAGCCTGGCTCAAAAGACCAAAAATCGTATGTTCTCCCTCATATGTGGACATTAGATCAAGGGCAAACACAACAAGGGGATTGGACTATGAGCACATGATAAAAGCGAGAGCACACAAGGGAGGGGTGAGGATAGGTAAGACACCTAAAAAACTAGATAGCATTTGTTGCCCTTAATGCAGAGAAACTAAAGCAGATACCTTAAAGCAACTGAGGCCAATAGGAAAAGGAGACCAGGAACTAGAGAAAAGGTTAGATTAAAAAGAATTAACCTAGAAGGTAACACCCACGCACAGGAAATCAATGTGAGTCAATGCCCTGTATAGCTATCCTTATCTCAACCAGCAAAAACCCTTATTCCTTCCTGTTATTGCTTATACTCTCTCTACAACAAAATTAGAAATAAGGGCAAAATAGTTTCTGCTGGGTATTGAGGGGGGGAGCGGGAGGGGGTGGAGTGGGTGGTAAGGGAGGGGGTGGGGGCAGGGGGGAGAAATAAACCAAGCCTTGTATGCACATATGAATAATAAAAGAAAAATGAAAAAAAAAAAAAAGAATTAACCTAGAAGGTAACTCACACACACAGGAAATTAATGTGAGTCAACTCCCTGTATAGCTATCCTTATCTCAACCAGCAAAAACACTTGTTCCTTCTTATTATTGCTTATACTCTCTCTTCAACAAAATTAGAGATAAGGGCAAAATAGTTTCTGCTGGGTATTGAGGGGGTTAGTGGGGAGAGGGAAGGGGCGGACTGGGTGGCAAAGGAGGGGGTGGGGGCAGGGGGGAGAAATGACCCAAGCCTTGTATGCACATATGAATAATAAAACAATAAAAAAAAAGAAATATTAACACCCAAATTGAGATGCACCATAAATACAAAATACACACCAAATTTCAGTCATAATGTAAAAAAAGGTAAACTACCTGAGATTTGTTATATTGATGCCATGTTGATGCATAATATTTTTTCATTAAAATTGACTGAGTTAAAAAAAAAAGAAAACTGTTAAAACAATACAAGATGGGGTGGAGAGGGTGAGGAAGTGCAGTGGAGAGAGGGTTGGATTGACTGAAGCACAATACATTTACAGATAAAATACCAAGGCAAAAATTCCACAGCTACCTAAACAATGAACAACAAGAATCTAAAACAGGTCACACTAAGGGAAGGGCAAATGAAGAAAGTCAAGAAGGTGAATATGGTTGATGTATTTTCTATACAGGTATGGACATGGAATATTCAAGCCTGTTGAAATCACCATGAGAAGAGGATTAAGGAAGAAAGGAGAATAATGGAGGGGATGAACCAATTTGGGGTACAATACATATATATAAGGAAATGTCACAAACTCCCTATATAACCATCATAAACAAACAAAAATGTCTTTTGTAAAAAATGAAAAACAGGAAGGTAAAACAAGTCCTGTGTGGGGGTTGGAACCAGTGGGAGGGGAGAGGGCATAAGGAAAGGGTAAAGGAAGGCTAATATAGTGGAAACACTATGCATTTATGTATGAAAATGGAACCATGAGAACTTTTTAAACTGTTCTAAGAAGGGAGGAGGGGGGATAAAGAAGAAAGTTGGAGGGGGTGAATCTAAGTAAGATACATTGAAGGTACTTTTGTAAATTTCACAATGTACCCCCAGTACAACTATAATATGCTAACAAATCAATAAAGGAAAAAATTAAAATACTTTAATTTACCCTGGAAAAAAGTAAAACAGAAAAAGAAGAAATTTGAGTTATACCGTGTTTTAGCAACTTCAAAAATGCCTTCAAATTTCAATAGTCTAAATGTGACAGTTAAGTTACCAGTATTTGAAAAGAGTATTGTGAAGGTATATAAACACTGAACACTTAATAAAGAATGTCTTTTAAATGACTTGGCTGGTCTTTAATTTGTCTAGTGATGAAACAAATTGAAACTACTTTCCCATAATAAAATAAACAAAGAGCAGATTAACTACAAAGTATCCTACATTAAACATAAAAAGTTGGCTATCAGAAACATTTCAATTAAGTTTCTAGATACTGACAAAAATACAAGTAGCACCAATCCCATGAGAAACCAAGAATAACAGTCTATGATTAACTATAGATTGAAATATGCTAATTAGATGTTAATATAATAATTACTATTTCCCAGCAATGAAGTACCAGTTATTTTCAAGCTAACATTATATAACTTAAGCTCCATTTCTAAAACGAAATAAAGCTGATATATTTCAAATATGAACCACATGTCTTATTACTCAACACATTATTTTTCCACTGATTTAATAAAGCAGAAAGTATAAATTACTCTAAAAAGGACTTTCTAGCCAGGCATGGTGGTTCACACCTATAACCCCAGATATTCGGGAAGTAGAGATTAGGAGGATCAGGTTTAAGGTCAGCCTGAGCAAAAAGTCCATGAGACCCCATTGCAAGGAACAAAAAGCTGGGTGTGGTGACAAGTACCTATCACCCCAGGTACATGGGACACATAAATAGGAGGATCTCAGTCCAGACCACCAAGATTCTATTTGAAAAATAATGAAAACAAAAAGGGCTAGGAGCATGACTCAAGAGGTAGAGTGCCTGCCTGACAAGTGCAAGGGCCTGAGTTCAAACCCTATGACTCCAAAAAGAAAAAAGCACTAACTACATGAAAAAACTGTAAACGTTAAAATAAAAAACAGTAAGTTTATAATCCTTTTCTGAGTTCTAGGTCAGACTGGGATATTATTTCTCTCCATACAAATATACACACAATATTCACTAACAATCTTCTTATTAAATTCAGTCTTTTTAGAAGTTTTGGTGTATAGATCTAGAAGGCCAATCAACCATGCCTAAAATCAACACAATGGGGCTCTAAAAATCTGTTGTGGCCCACAGACTAAAACAATTGTTCTTACAAACATAAGTCAATCGTTCATTTATTCACCAAACATTTTTCATTATCTTTTATGTAGCAGACACTAGGTGCCATGAATATAATGATAACGACACAGGATTTCACTGGAACTCAGTCCACTAGGGAAAATAGAAATAAAAACAAAAAACTGCAATGGGCAAATATGATAAAGTAGGTCTGTGTATTCGTTCTCTGAAGGATGAAGGCATCAAAATGACTTGGGTGGGAGGTTTCAAAGGATACTAAAAGTTTAACAAGAGAAAAGGAAGGGAAGAGAGAGCATTCTAATTAAAAGAGGGTAAATTTATGAAAGCCTGAAGATGTTATTGTATAGTCATTAAAAACACATATAGCCAAAATGAACGGAGCACAGGTTATGGAGCAGAAAGTGGTGAGAAATTAGTTTGATACCATGAAACTTCATTCTAGAGGCAAAGAGATACCCCTGAACTATTTTCAATTAGGCAACAAAGACATATTCTGATTTGGGCACAATGCCATGTCCTTGGAACAGTCTATTTGGGAAAGGAAGAATTTATGCACAACCATCAAGAAATTATGAACATGGTATGACAAAAGAAATCATACTATAAGGGCAAGCTGGCAAAACTGATGGTAAGAAAGTAGGGAATTTAGGGGTACTAGAAAATAACACATAGGCTAAGAACTAATAAAGAAAATAGCAGATTACCACAAAGGTTCAAAGATATGAAAAATAGTGGGGTTGGGAAAAGGAGTAAGAACAAAGACAGATGAGGCTATTGAGACAGCATTTGGAATTCATCCCAAGGATGGTTGGCCTTTTGGTTTTAAGCAGAGAAATGCTACTGATCAGATCTGCACTGCAGAATGATCATTCTAGACAGAAGATGTAGAAGACTAGGAGTAAGGCCAGTTAAGAAAGGTTTTGTGCTGTACCTCAGGCAAAGAAGAAGCCAGAGCTAAGGAAACAGTGCTGGGATTCTGAAAAGTAAATGTATTCAAAAGCTATTAAAGAATTAGGAAGCCCGAATTAATGCAACTTGTTAGTCACTGGGAAGAGTGAATAAAGTAAGCACGAAAGGACCAGACTTAAATATTTAGAAGATCCTGCCATTTATGTGTAGGCAGTAGATTATTCAGAACCCATCACAGGTAGGTGGAATAATAAGTGGCAGTAAGCTATTGGTGATGCATTTCAAGAACTTAAAGACTATTATCCTTTGATTCAGTAACTGCACTTCTACAAATGTACCCTAAGGAAAACTCTAAAAAATCTCAGCCCAAAAATGTTTACTATTAACTGTAGCTTTCTTTTTTGGAGATAAGAGTCTCTACTGTAGTCCACACTGGCCTCAAATTCACTTTCTTCCTGCCTCAGCCTCCCAAATACTGAGATTACGTAAGTGTGCTGTCTTACCTGTTTATAATTAAACAGAAAATTAAAATAAGCCAAATAAGAGAATAATCAATAAAAATACTATAGTATATCCATTTCATGAATAAATATTTAGCCAATAAATTAAGACTTATGAAACACTTTAGTGATATAGAGAAAAGTACCACTCTTATATATTAGTCTTGAGAATATGAATTCCTATAATGCTTTAATAACAATGTGAAATGGCTGTCAAAATTTAAAATACACACTCTTTGAAACTGGCATTCTATTTCTCGGACACTACACTGTAGACACAAAAGTACTGCAATGCACAGCTCTAAGTTTAAGAATATTTATTATCACAAATATTATAAACATGATAAAAATAACATGAATGCCCATCAACAAAATAATGGTTGCAGAAACCATGGTGTAATGTTATATAGCAATCACACAGAATGTGGCAGATACTATTTATGACCTGGTTTATATGGATATTATGGTAAAATGAGAAAAGGACATCACAAATGTATAGATAATATTAAACCACTTTTGTAAATAAACATGTGCCTAGACTTTACATATATGTACACATCCACACATGATTATATCTTAATGGAAGAAGATAAGGACATATACCTATTAGAGTAGTAACCTCATTATTATGTAGAGAATAGGAAGGCAAAAAAAAAACTAGCAAATTAAAAAAATGTATATAACAATAATACATAAAACAAAATGCAGTGATATAATAGAAATGTATAAAACTTTATTAGATGACAATGAAATAAATTGACAATTGAATCCAAGGATAGGTTTGTGCAAAGTCTGTCATCTAAATTCTTCTATCACTTTAATTTCTATATATGCAAAAAAAGAACAAAAAATATTATGGGGAAAAAAAGGACACCAATTATGTGTCATAGCATGAAATTATACAAACTAAGCAAAATCATGTATGAAAAACTTTAAATTATATTAAAACTCTACTAGTGCATCTTTACATGAAAAATTATACTGACCTTTTCTAAACTTGTATTTCCTAAATTTTCCACATAATATTTTAATATTAAAAGAGACTTTTATCTGGAACTGGAATATCAGTTAACACTATACTTGATATGTCAAATCATGAAAACTTAATGGTCTGAGAGGCTTAAAAATAGCAACATCAACTCAGTCACTCTGGAATTAAAGAGACTACAACAAGTTTATTTTTATATTCTAATATGTAACTATGGGAAATGGATTTTTTTTTTTATCAAAATGGAGTCCTTTAGTCTAGAAAAGATGTTCGGATTTTTCTTAATAAAAATCATCCAAGTTTTTTGAGTAGCATCCCAATGTAAGAAAGGCAATTATGTCAAGGCCAGAACTGGAAAAAATCAAGCTTTAAGTGAATATGAATCTACTAAATAGCCCAACCCCACTATAACCACCAAACATTTACTTTGAGTTTAGTACATGCTAGCCACATCTATCACTAATCTTCATTAACATTCTTAGTTAGGTAGGTACAGATGTCATCCCCAGTTAAAGGTAGGAAAGCTGAGGTTCAGGAAGGTTAAATTCCCAGTGTCATATGCAGTTGGTAGAAGCTAGGATTTGATCTAAAGGCTAACTTCAGGACCCATGCTCTTAGCCACCATGCTCCAAAGCTAGGCTAACCATGTAATTTATTATTCAACTGAGACTACTGAGAGTAACAAGGCACTATTAAGAAACATGCCTGGATAATACTCATAAAATGGAACTGTCCCCTGAAGTCAGACATGGGCTTATACCATCTACAGGTCAAATTATGAAACTTTGATTTGACCTTTATGAGGAAAAAAAAAAAAGGGCAAGTAGCCAACTTTACTGAAGTTTAGTTTTCCTCACAACAGAATGCTGAAAGGGAATATAAAGATTAGACAGTCATCCATTAGTTCTGTTGACTGAGAGTTCTACTTAAGAATTCCAACAAACAAGCACCTCACTTATAAAGTTAAATCCTAGAGCTAAATTATATCAACAGACCTGAGGCTGGCTAAGCAAAGCTTTAGCACAAGAACTGGGCCCTAAAATGCTGATCAACAGAGACAACTACCATAGACTGGGTAAATAGAATAAGATAGACAAGTAAATAATATAATCCAAAAGTTAATTAACAATGAACATAATTACTAACGAATTACTAAACATTCTGTCTCTAAAAAGGTACCAAGCAAAACCCAAGAAAATAAAAGACTAGTAAGTATGTGTGGTAGTTGGAACATTAAAAATTTGACATTACTATTCTCATGAGGACAAATCAAGATGAACAGCCTTCGCTAGCCCGGTGCCAGAAGACAGCCTCCAACACTGTCACAGGATTCACATTTGTTTCCAGGACCAGAGCCCAGAATCAGATTCTTTATACCCAAATACTTAGATATAGAGGTTAACAAAACAAACTCTAAACAAAAGGGATTCCTGTACCTAATTAAAATAAAAGCATTTTGAAAAAGGCAAAGATAAAGTATAAATCCTTTAATACCTATCTATATTTTATAAGAAATAATAGATTATGTTTTAAAACGTAGCTCTTATTCTTTTTATAATACAATATACTTCTTGGAGAAGTTACAAAAAATTTAAAAGAAAACAATCTAGAAACACATCTCAATTAAAAAAAACTGCTAATATTCTACTACTTACCTTTTGGTTTTTTCCTATGCAAATGTGAATATATATCTTAATTTTTTCTTATAAAAATTTCTTTGGTGGTATTAGGGTTTGAAGTGCTCTATCACTTAAGCCATGCTCCCAGGTCCCTAAAATTTTGTATTCTTAAAAAATTGCTTTAATGGAGTGCTTAGAACAAATACAAATACAAGATCATATAAGTATCATATCAGGACACCATTTTTAATAGCATAAGAATGTCCAAAGTCATATGTCAGATCGTAATTCTGAAGTTTGACTTTTAAAAAATGGATATATAGGCTGGACATGGTGGCTCATGCCTGTAATCTCAACCACTTGGGAGGGGGAGACAGAGGATCACAGTTCAAGGCCAACCCAGACAAAAAAGATCCCCATCTGAGGCCAACCAGGGCAAAAGTGCTAGACTCTATCTGAACAGTAACTGAAGCAAAAAGGGCTGGGGCATGGCTCGAGTGCTAGAGTGCTTGCCTAGCAAACAAAGAACTTGAGTTCCACAGGTGTGGGTGGCTCATAGCTGTAATCCTAGCTACTTGGGAGGTTGAGATCAGGAGGATCACGATTCAAGGCCAGCCTGGGAAAACAGTTCATGAGACCCCCCTCCCATCTCCAAAATAACTAGAGCAAAATGGACTGGATGTGTTCCTCAAGTGGTAGAGCAAGCTTTGGAAGCTTGAAGCCCTGAGTTCAAACCTCAGTTCCACCAAAGGAAAAAAAGATACGTAGTTAGAATTCTTATTTAAAAGTAAAAATATTTTTAAAAAATAAACACAATATACAAACACATATCACTTGCACTCTGCTGTGTTAACTGAAACACACATATGGGAACTCTGTCCTCCCTCTGCAGGATTCTGTGGTACCTGAGGCAACCGTGCAAAGAGATGTTCAGCATCAAGTGCACGGATCTCGGTTAATTTCAACAACATGAATAGAAGAGCTGTTGCAACTAGGGTCCACAATGAAGACCCCAGTTCACCCACACCAGGTATTTAATACATATTCTGCTTTAGCAGACATGAAACAGGATGATATGTATAAGGAAAAAGTTCAACCAAACATAAGGATATGACAAATGTTTGTGCACCAATAATCTGAATGAAGAGTATTCATTTAAGCTTCTATATATTTAGGACTGTGAAGAAAACTTGTCACAAAATATAGATCATTGCCAAGATCCATGTCTGTATTTGGAAAATCATAGATAATAAGTCCTTTAAATATTTAATTAGTGAAAGAGTTCTTTAACCTTTACATGTTTAGATTCTATATTAATGTTTTTAAAGTGTATGACACCTTTTTAAATGAATGGTAAAGGATATTCTGTAGTCACTAAATTTTGTTTAATTACCAATGTATAATTAAATGTTTCTTTACTTCCAATATGCTGAACTATCCTATAGCTAGAGAAGAATATCTTTTTTTTTTTAGGAAGAAAAAAAGTAACAAGATGTATAGCATCTGGTAAATAATTAATGTCATCATAAAGATGTGTTATACTTTAGTTAAAACCTAAGAAATCACCACATGCATTGGTTCCCACTTGTAATCCTAGTTACTTGAGAGGTAGAAATGGGGAGGACAGTGGTTCGAGGCCGTCCTGGGCAAAAAGTCAGCAAGACCCCATTTCAGCCAGTAAGCTGGGCATGGCGGCACACACCTGTCATCCCAGCTCAGCAGAAGATATAAATGGGAAGATCTCCATCCATGCTGCCCCATGCAAAAACACAAGACACTATTTGGGAAAAGCCTAAAGCAAAAATGGCTAGGGGTGTGACTCAAGTGATAGAGCACCTGCCAAGCAAGTTCGAGGCTCTGAGTTCAGTACGACTAAAAAAAAAAAAATAATTTAAGAAATTGCTGGGTGGGTGCTGTAGGTCAATTTGTATGACTCAACCTAATATTTCTAAAGAATGAAGAAATAAGCAGTAAAGAGAAAATTCTGATAGGCAGGCTTAAGAAAGGCTGCTCTTAACATAAGTGATCTCTTAATTATATGTTTTAAAGAGTTAAAACTTAAATTACACAAAATTATACATTTTCCAAAGAAACATTTAATGTACAATTTTACCACATATTTATATAATGTGAGTAATAAAAGCATATACATTTATCTCATTAAAGTATTTTAAAGGAAATAACTTTATGTAAACAAAGTCAAACTAATAGCAAATATTCACTGTATCAATCACTGAACATTGCTCACAATATGTTATAAAGAACAATCTGGATAAAGGTTAATATCCAGAATATACAAAGGAACTCAAAAGACTTCACAGAAGAAGAACAATTCTCCAATTAATTAATGGGCAAATAAGCTAAACAGACTGTTCTCAGAAAAAATACAAATGGCTAATAAATACATGAAGCAATGTTCAGCATCTTAGGACCGTTCCTGAAACTGAGGGGGGGAAGGGGGAAGGGGGGAAAGGTAGGGAAGGGGTCAGGGTAGAGAAATGACCCAAACAATGTATGCACATGTAAATAAATAAACAACAACAAAAAAGAAAATGCAAATCCAAACTATACTAAGATTCCATTTCACTCCAGTCATACTGGCCATAATCAAGAAAACAAAAACAAATACTGGCAAGGATGCAGGAAAAAGGAACACTCATTTACTGTTGGTAGGAATTAAACTAGTGTAATAACTATGGAAACCAGTATGGAGGTTCCTCAAAAAAAACTAAAAATACACCTAACTTACGATCCTGTATGTATCAAAAGGAGTGTAAATCAATATACAAGCGAACACCTGCATACCCATGCTTATTGAAGCTCTCTTCTCAATAGCCAAACTGTGGAATCAGGTGATTTTATATATATGTATGTATGTATGTATGTATACACACACAAACATACACACACAATGGACTATTACTCAGCCATAAAGAAAAATAAAATTATGTCATTTGCAGGAAAATGGATGGTACTGGAGATCATCATGTTGAGGAAGATAAACCCAAGCTCAAAAGGCCAAATATATGTTCTTGGTCATTTGTGGATCCTAGACCTAAAATGATGATGATGGTAACAGTAATTCATGTCCAATTATAATAGGATATGAATAGATATGGGGACTGTCTTGGGGGAGAAAGCAGGAGAGAGGAAGAAGGAAAGGAAACAAAACTGAGGATTGAAGAGGATGGAAGCATGCTGTGTACATACATTACAAGGACAGCAAATGAAACCCATAAAACACTGAAAGAAAAGGGAAGAAGGAAAGCAGGAATGGAGATATAATGTAGGGAGTGAACTTGTTCAAGGTGCACTGTACATGTGCATGGATTTATCACAAAATATCCTCAAATTATTAATGTATAATAAATCAAGAATAAAATTGAAAAACTAAACAAAGAACAACTTGCATGTTCCAAGTACATGGTTCACAATTTAAATTTAATAAAAATAGATTTGCCAGGTATACTATGTATTTTGTTACTTATTCCATTTTTCATTAAAATAACTAGAAAAAGTGTATGATTATTAAATACTAGTAAGTTTATTTTATGTATCATGCCATTTCTAGTAAATGTTAAAATATACAATATCAAAATATTTCTTATCAACATTTTCCCTAATGGGAATAAAATCATAGGCCTCTGAAACAATTTGTTTTAATTCTACAAATAAATGATTCTGTTAGACAACAGCTTTAGAATATAATATTAACCTCTGCCCACTGGATATATACTAAAATGACAATTATATATAACCAGTATTAAACGCATTTACAGGCTAAGCCTGATCAAAAAGAAGAAAAAAAAAAGGTAATACCCTATTTTTTTAAAATAAAACCAGTAGACTTTCTAACTTGCGTTTCTTATTTTTGGAAAAAAGCATATGTTTTTTCCTAAAAGGGTACAGAAAAGCATAATTATGCACTGGAGTGAAGAGAAGCATAGAACATGTCCAAATGACAAAAGATCATGAATAAGTAAGAAACCAAATGGAAAGACTACCTTAAACTGAATTTCATCTACGGGCAAATACAAGAGTCCAAAGTCTGGGTGAAGGATAAATTCATAGAATTTTTTTTTTTGGTTTTTTTGTGGGGTTTTTTTGTTGTTGTTGTTTTGCTGTGATTAAATAAAAAAAAAATTTTTATTGTTATGCTGGGAGTACATTGTGGCATTCACAAAAGTTTTTACAATACATCAAATATTCAAACACTAGAAGTTACACTTGGCAAATGGCAAAATATGAGTTGACTTATGCCATAAACACACTACTAAATGAAATGTATGTTATTATCACAATTCTAAACACCCTGAATATTTTTATGAGTTTTCAGATTACTAATTTTAATGACTCTTACCAAATCAGCCTATCCTGTAAATTGTTCAGTGATCTTTGTAAAAGGTAAGAAGACTTTTCTATACTTTCTCTCTGTAGCTCCATCTTACCTCTTCCTTCTTCTAATCTGTGTCTTCTGATTACACGCTGCCGTTTTTCTTCTTGTCGTAACTGAAGGTGTTCTTCAATATTAACCCCAGGTACTGGGACAGCTAGATGATTGACCAAGATAATAATAGTAATGATAACAACAACAAATGTTATGCAGCATATGTAATAGCTAAATAGCTAAAACTATACAAAATTCAACAGAGCAAAAGCTAGCAAAAACATTATCTAAAACACAAAATTATGTCCATTGCAAGAGTTCTTAGCAAAAAAGGAAAAAGAATCCCATTCCATAATTAACGTCATATTGACAATTACCAAAAGAGCAGTATTACAAATATCATTATCTTAATTTTAACATATATATAATGGAAACTAATTACACTAGTAGAATTGCTGAGTTGAGGACAAGAGTTCAAAATTACAAATCAAATTACCTAAAAGAAGATCTAAAGGTATCATTTCTTTCACTGCATCAAGAATCCCTCTTTGTCTTGCTTCTTGACCATCCAACTCTCTTGCACAAGCCTTGCAACATCCACACACAGCACAGCCAGATTCCCCAGAACCACAACCACAGATCCTGTTTTAAAACAAACAACAACAAATTAAAAAGCAGGCTTAATTGAAATCCTTATTTTTCCTTAAAATTCTTTACTGTAACACTCATTTTTCTGACATTAAGTTACTTTTAAAGAAGAGCTATGAATAGATGAATAATTAAAAACAAGAGCTTATTAAGCTCCTAATGGGCATAATGGGCGTGTCAATATAGAAAACACAACTGGACGCTGCTATTGTCAAAGCCACTATTAACAAAAAGTCTTTTACATGCTTTCTCAGTTAGTGAAGTGCCATCATCAAGTGGTCTGGATGGGTGGGTGGTGTGAAAACAAGCAGCATTGCTATGTACCAGGCAAGGTAAGGGAAACAATGGCAGCCTTCAATGAGTGTGCTAGCTTGTCATCTTCAAATACTGTGTTCCCTGCCCCCATTCTTGATATGCCATCACTTCCCATTCTCTCTTTTCACTGTGACCAACTGCCTGTTCTTTTTCTTCTTCTTTGTCCCTTTCATAAAAATTGTAAACCTTATGGCATGTGTTTCTCACAAAATGAAGAGCAGAAAGTCAGTGAAGAACTAACTTTGTGTTTATGTCTCTCTGCATGTTACTGGGATTTAAACTCAAGGTCTTGCACTTGCTGGGCAGGTGCTCTACCAACTGCACCACACCTCCAGTTCTTTTAGCTTTAGGTATTGTTTGAATAGGGTCTCACATTTATGCCCAAGCCAGCCTGGACAGCAATAAATAGGGGATGGCTGGGTTGGTAGGCATGCACCACTACTCCCAGCTTTTATTGGTTGAGATGGGGTCTCATGTACTTTTTTGCCTGAGCTAGCTTCAAATTGTGATAAACCAGATTTTCATCTACTGAGGAGTTAGGAATACAGGTTTCTGCCTGGCCCAAGAACTGACTCCTTATGTGTATTTTGTACATGTAGAAGGGATAACTTTATTGTTATTCGTTCGATCAGTCTTTAAAAACTTTAAACCGCCTTGCTGAGCCCATGGTTATCCAGATTTATCTGGCAAGCAGACACACTCCTAGCTTTTAAAGCAACAAGCATTATTGAAAATCTGAAGGATCACTTACTACACAGTAAAAATTATGATACAATAATATGCCCTACTGAATTTTCGGTGGGCATCATTTTAAAAATAATGTTTACAACATTGATCCTTCTCAAACTTTTTCAAAAGACTAAAGAAGGAGGAACACTTCCTAACTCATTCTCAGAGGCCAAAACTACTCTTAAAACCAAAATCAGATAAAGATATTACAAAGAATTAATTTTTTAAAAACCCTCCACCCCAATATCTTTTAGGAACATCGATGTAAAAATATGCAGTAAAATACAAACAAATCAAGTTCAGCAAATTAAAAAGATATTAATACCATGGCAAAGTGGGATAAATCCCTGGAATGCAACATAGGAAATCAATGTAATACACCAGGTTAAAAAAACAAAAGAAAAATACATGATCATCTCTGTCTATACAGAAAAAGCATGTGACAAATTCAACATCATTTCCTGATAAAAAGAAAGCACCCAAGAATCTAGGAACAGAAGGAAACTACCTACACACACTAAAGGGCATGTATGATATGAAAACATTACACTCAATGATGAAAGACTGAAAGTTTTTCCTCTAAAATCAGGAAGACAAGGATACCCACAGTTTTCCTGTTTCTATTCAATATAGTTAAGACTGAAAAGTCTTGCCAGAGCAATTAGGGAAGAAAAAGAAATAAAGGTATCCAAATCTGAAAAGTACAAAATATTTGATATTTGTCACAACTTTTGTAAATGCCACAATGTACCCCCACCCAGCCCAGCAATAAAAACGTTAATTAAAAAAGAGAAGTAAAATTATCTTCCCTGATCACAGATAGTATGATCTCATATGTAGAAAACTAAAAAAAAAAAGTTTCTTCTTCCATTTCCTACATGGGAAGCAGGAAATGATTCTTTTTTCCCCATTCTCTCTGCTTTTCTTCTGTTATACTAAATTTCTTTCCTAATAAACTTTGCTGTCATTTTGAACCACAAAAAAAGACAGAATAAATGAATTCAGCAAAGTAGCAGGATACAAAGCCAACATGCAAGTCTCAGTTGCGTTTCTTAAAACTGACAATGAATAATTTAATAAGGAAATTCACTAATAGAAAGAAAATGAATAAAATATTTAGTAATTAACTTAACCAAGGAGTTGAAAGATTTGTGCAATGAAAACCACCCAATATTGGTGAAAGAAATTAAACACTGCAATAAACAGAAATATCCCATGTTCAGGAACTGAAAGACTTAATATTGTTCAGATGTGAATAGTACCCCAAGCAATCTACAGATTCAATGTACTTCCTATCAAAATCCCATTGATACTTATTGCCGTAATAGAAAAACCTACCCTGAAATTCATACAACTTCCCTAGGGACTCCAAACAATCTTGACAAAGAATAAATTATACTTCTTGGTTTTAAAACTTACTACAAAGCTACGGTAATCAAAAGTATGATGCTGGCAAAAAGAGAATCTCATAGGCCAAGGGAATAGAAGAGACAGCCCAGAAGTAAACCCTCACATATATGGTCAAACCATTTTTTAACAAGTACAAATACAATTAAATGGGAAAAGGACAGTCTTCAACAAATGAAACTAGATATGCACATGTAAAAGAATAAAACTGGATCCTCACCTAACACCATATACAAGTATTAACTCAAAATGGATCAAAGACTGAAATGCAAGACTTACAACTACAAAAATGATTAGAAGAAAACACTTCATGATTTGGCAATGAATTCTTGGACATGATACAGAAGGTACAAGCAACAGCCACAAAAATATAGACAAGTATATTTGAAATTAAAAACTTTATCAAAAGGCAGTATCAACAGAGTACAAAGGCAACCCACAGACACAATTTATTTTATGGTTTTTTAAATTACTTTTATTCATATGTGCATACAATATTTGGGTCATTTCTTCCCCCTTCCCCCGCCCCTCCCTTTTCTGCTGCCCCCTCCCCCTCACTCCCACCCCCTCGCTACCAGGCAGAACCTATTTTGCCCTTATCTCTAATTTTGTTGAAAAGAGAGTATAAGCAATAATAGGAAGGACCAAGGGTTTTTGCTAGTTGAGATTATGATAGCTATACAGGGAGTTTACTCCATTGCTTTCCTGTACATATATGTTACATTCTAAATTAATTCTTCTCGAACTAACCTTTTCTCTAGTCCTGGTCCTCTTCTCCTATTGGACTCTGTTGCTTTAAACTTTCTGCATTAGTTCCTTTGCATTGAGGACATCAAATGCTATATTGTTTTTTTTGTGGTTTCTTGCCTATCCTCATACCTCCCTTGTGTGCTCTTGCCTCATCATGTGATCAAAGTCCAATCCCCGTTGTGTTTGCCCTTGATCTAAAGGGAGAAAACACGATTTTTGGTCTTCTGGGTCTGGCGAACCTTGTTCAGGATGATGTTCTCCAGTTCCACCCATTTACCTGCAAATGATAAGATTTCATTCTTCTTCATGGCTGAGTAGTATTCCATTGTGTATAAATACCACATTTTCTTAATCCATTCATCAACAGTGGGGCATCTTGGCTGTTTCGATAACTTGGCTATTATGAATAGTGCTGCAATAAACACAGGTGTAAAAGTGCCTTTGGAGTAACCTTTGTCGCATTCCTTAGGGTATATCTCCAAGACTGCTATTGCTGGATCATATGGCAGATCTATGTTTGGACATTTAAGCCTCCAAATTTTTTTCCAGAGTGGTTGTAGTAGTTTGCATTCCCACCAGCAGTGTATAAGGGTTCCTTTTTCCCCACATCCTCGCCAGCACCTGTTGTTGGTGGTGTTTTTGATGATGGCTATTCTAACAGGGGTGAGGTGGAATCTTAGTGTGGTTTTGATTTGCATTTCCTTAATGGTTAGGGATGGTGAGCATTGTCTCATGTGTTTTTGGCCATTTGAATTTCTTCTTTTGAGAAAGTTCTGTATAGTTCAGTTGCCCATTTCTTTATTGGTTCATGTGTTAGGCAGTTTTCCTTCCCTTTCTATTTTGTGGAACAGTTTAAGGAGGGTTGGTATCAGTTCTTCTTTAAAGGTCTGATGTAATTCAGCAGAGAATCCATCAGGTCCTGGACTTTTCTTTTGGGGGAGACTCTTGATTGCTGCTTCAATTTCATTTTGTGTTATAGATCTACTCAGGTGATTAATTTCCTCTTGGTTCAGTTTTGGATGATCATATGTATCTAGAAACCTATCCATTTCTTTTAGATTTTCAAATTTATTTGAATATAGGTTCTCAAAGTAGTCGCTGACGATTTCCTGGCCTTCCATGGTGTTTGTTGTTATCTCCCCTTTTGCATTCCTGATTCTACTAATTTGGGTTTTTTCTCTCCTCATTTTAGTCAGGTTTGCCACGGGTCTATCGATCTTGTTTATTTTTTCAAAGAACCAACTTTTTGTTTCATTAATTCTTTGTATGGTTTTTTCGTTTCTATTTCATTGATTTCAGCTCTTATTTTTATTATTTCTCTCCTATTTGTTTTGGGATTTGCTTGTTCTTGCTTTTCTAGGAATTTGAGATGTATCATTAGGTCATTGACTTGAGATCTTTCAGTCTCTTTAATATATACACTCATGGCTATAAACTTTCCTCTCAGGACTGCCTTTGCTGTGTCCCATAGTTTCCAGTAGACTGTGTTTTCATTTTCATTGACTTCCAGGAATCTTTTAATTTCCTCTTTTATTTCATCAATGACCCATTGTTCATTAAGCAATGAGTTGTTCAGGTTCCAGCTGTTTGCATGTTTTTTGTCTTTGTTTTTGTTGTTGAGTTCTAGTTTTATTGCATTGTGATTGGATAGAATGCATGGTATAATTTCTATTTTCTTATATTTGCTGAGGCTTGCTTTGTGCCCTAGGATATGATCTATTTTGGAGAAGGTTCTATGGGCTGCTGAGAAAAATGTATATTGTATAGAAGTTGGATGAAATGTTCTGTAGACATCAACTAGGTCCATTTGATCTATGGTATGTTTTAGATCTAGGATTTCTTTACTGATTTTTTGTATGGATGACCTATCTCTTGATGATAGTGGGATGTTAAAGTCTCCCGCAACCACTGTGTTGGAGTTAATATATGCTTTTAGGTCCTTCAGGGTATGTTTGATGAAATTGGGTGCGTTGACATTGGGTGCATGTAGGTTGATAATTGTTATTTCCTTTTGGTCTATTTCCTCTTTTATTAGATCAATGTAGGTTTGAAGTCTACTTTGTCAGAGGTAAGTATTGCTACTCCTGCCTATTTTGGGGGGCCATTGGCTTGGTAAATCTTCTTCCAGCCTTTCATCCTAAGCCTATGTTTATTTCTATTGATGAGGTGGGTCTCCTGTAAGCAACAAATTGTTGGATCTTCCCTTTTAATCCATTTCGTCAAGTGGTGCCTTTTGATGAGGGAGTTAAGTCCGTTAACATTAAGTGTTAGTACTGATAGGTATGTGGTGATTCCTGTCATTTAGTTGTCTTAGTTGTGTTAGGGTTTGATTGTGTGTAGCTAAATCAACGTTACTCTCTACTTTCTTGCTTTTTCTTTTCCTGTAGTTTGGTACTGCCTGCCCATTCATGGTTATGTTGGGTTTCACTTTCTGTGTGCAGAATCCCTTGAAGAATCTTTTGTAGTAGGGTTTTATGGTCATATATCTTTTAGTTTCTGCTTATCATGGAAGACTTTTATTGCTCCATCTATTTTGAATGATAGTTTTGGTGAGTAGAGTATCCTAGGGTTGAAGTTATTTTCATTCAGTGTCCGGAAGACCTCACCCCAAGCTCTTCTTGCTTTTAATGTTTCTGTTGAGAAGTCTGCTGTGATTTTGATGGGTTTACCTATGTATGTTACTTGTTTTTTCTCCCTTACAGCCTTCAATATTGTTGTTTTAATGATAATATCTCATGGGGTAGTTCTATTTTGATCAGATCTGCTCAGTGTTCTGGAGGCTTCCTATATCTGTATGGGCATAGCTTTCTCTAGATTTGGGAAATTTTCTGTTATTATTTTGTTGAATATATTACGCATTCCTTTTGCTTGCACCTCTTCTTCTTCAATGCCCATGATTCTCAGGTTTGGTCTTTTGATGGAGTCAGTAAGTTCTTGCATTTTCTTTTCACAGGTCTTGAGTTGTTTAACTAATAGTTCTTCAGTTTTTCCTTTAATTACCATTTCATCTTTGAATTCTGAGATTCTGTCTCCTGCTTGTTCTACTCTGCTGGATTGGCCTTCCATTTTGTTTTGCATTTCTGTTTCGTTCTTTTTTCTGAGATTTTCCATATCCTGAGTCACTTCCTCTTTGATGTTGTCTATTTTCGTCCTGAGTTCTTTTATCTCTTTATTTATCTTGTTCTTTGTTTCACTTTGGTGCTTTGGTGTTTTTATAGTGCTTCTATAGTTTCTTTTATTTGTTCTTGTGCTTTCTCAAATTCTCTATTTTTGTTGTCTTGGAATTTCTTAAGTGTGTCTTATACATTTTGGTTGACCATATCCAGTATCATCTCTATAAAATTCTCATTGATTACTTGCAGAATTTCTTCTTTCAGATTGTTCTTGTGGGCTTCATTGGGTTCTTTGGCATAGTTTATCTTCATTTTGTTGGAGTCTGGATCTGGGTATCTGTTTTCTTCATTTCCCTCTGGTTCCTGTACTAATTTATTTTTGGAGGGAAAATGGTTTCCCTCTTTTTTCTGTCTTCCCATCATTCCCCTTGCTATTGTTACTGTCTCTGTCCTTTATGTAATCAGTATTGCCTAGCTTGTAATAGTAACAATGATGATTATCTGGTGGTCTCCCAAGCAGGTTAGGAGCTGGCATCTGGCAGCGTGGGAGCCCTTCTGGTTTCTCCATTTAATGAGGTGTGGGGATGTTATGCGCAGGCTGGGGGTGTGGAGGTGTCGGAGTTTTGCCTCTTCTTGGTGGTTTCTCCTGCCAGGTGTATCTCCAGCATCTCTCCAAGAGTTTACTTTAGGAAGCACACTTTCTGCTTCCTCCCTCTAGTCGCCATCCTGGAATCTCTCCACAATTTATTTTAAATCATGTATCTGTTAAAGGATTACTCTCCAGAATATATAGAAAATTCCTAAAATTCCTGACAAAAAATAAGCTAATTCAAAAATAGCTAAAGCATAAAAAAGGATGGAATTATATTATTTACAGGAAAATGGATACAACTGGAGATCATCATGTTAAGTGAAATAAGCCAGACTCAGAAGACAATTATTTCATGTGTTTGCTGATGTGCAATCTATACCTAAAATAACATGAAAGTAAAAGAGGGACTACTTGGGTGGAGGGAGACAAGAAAGAGTAAAGGAAGAAGAACATGCTTAAAATACATTGCATACATGTATGAAAATGTCATAATGGAACACATTTGTACAATCAATAAAAAAATGAAAAAAATACAAAAGTTTTTTAAAATGTGCAAATGACTTGAATTGAAAATTATCCAAAGAAGAGTGACAAATTGGCCAAGAAACAAGTGAAAATACACTTAACAACGCTAATCATGAGAGAAATCAGAACACTGTACACTGGGCACATGTATTAGCAAAATAAAACACCCTGGTACTATTAATGCATGCAAATAAAAATAGTTTTAAAAATGAGCAACCACCAATGAAAGAATATAAAAAGAAAGTAACAAGTATTGGTGAGGATGTGAAGAAAGTGGAACACTTGGGCACTGTTGTTGGGAAATGGAATAGTGGTTCCTCAACAGATTAAAAATAGAATTAACACATGATTCAGTAATTCCTCTTCTGTGTATATACCCAAAAGAATTACAGTGAGGGTCTCTAAGTCATACCCAAGTTCACAGCATCATTATTCACAATGAGTCAGCAAGTGAAGTATTCATCAGTGGATGAAAGGACAAGCAAATTGTAGCACATATGTACAATGGACTATTACTCAGCCTTTTCTGAAGGGAATTCTGACATATTACAATGAAGATAAGTCCTGAGGACATTATACTAAATAAAAAAAGCTAGTGACAAAAAGACCAATATTATATGGTTTCACACTTATGAGATATTCAGAGTAGTCAAAAGTAGAACGGTGGTTGTCAGGGAATGGGGAGAAAGGAGAATGGGGAGTTATTATTCAATGAGTACAGTTTCAGTTTTGGAAGATGAAAAGAGATATTGATGTGAATGGCGATGATGGTTGCATAACAATATGAAATACTACCACTGAACTGCAACTATACACTTATCAATGGTTAAGATGGTCAACTTTATGTTATATGTATTTTAGCATAGACTTGAAGAAATTAATGGTTTAAATGAGTCAAATGTAAAAATACAAATTTAAATATGATGCTGAATTAGAAATCTGCATAATAGAAAACAATGCAAAGAATTACAAGGGCTGGGGTGTGTAGGTCAGTGGTAAAGTATTTGCTTAACCTGCATAGCCCTTAGGTTTGATTTCCAGAGACATAAAAAACTATTATTAATAATAATAATAAAGAACTCTAAGTATATATTAATATATCTTTAACAATGAACACAGTTAAGGACTGGTGGGGTGGCTCAAGTGGTAGAGCACCTGCCTAAAAAGCATGAGGCCATGAATTCAAACCTCAGTACTACGAAAAAAGAAAAAAAAAAAAAACCCACAGTAGAATATATTCAGAAGCAATTTTTTAAAAATGTGTTCTGCACATTTTCTTTGGCAGGATCCGTGTCTTACCCTCCAGGGACTCTGTCTGGACGCCCACTGCTGACACAGCTGGCTCCATAACCAGTGCAGTCTCCACACACGGTGCACACCATGCACTGCTCCAGCTTCCACTTATGCATGCCTGGAGGGCACATCATGGACTTCTCATCTTTTTCATCTAGTTCTTCTTCCAGGTCCTCATCCATTGCTGTTGCCATATTTTCAACTCCAAACCCTATTTGACAAATCAATTTATAATTTTTATGTGATTTATTGTCATGTATGGAAAATGTGTATTACCCATTTAAAAATTATATGACACCTTGCTAATCCAAATCATCATGCAAAAGAATTTTAAAATTTAACAAAGTAATTTAGGGACCACTAATAAATGTTCTACTCACTTGCTTTTAGCAAAAGAAGGTAAGAAAGGCTACTGCTACTGTCAAACACATCTTTTTATTTAATATATACCTGTTAGCACTAGTCATTTAGATTTAAATGTACTATCATTGACATATTTCCAATACAGTGGTAAGTCCAAAAAATTTGCAGACAAATATGACTAATAGATTTATACTTACAAAACACTAAAGTTTTATATTTTCTGGGTATGATATAAGTGCACAATATATCTTACATACAAATATATAAGAGTAAATTAAAATATAAGAACATGGCTGAAAGCATACTTATTAAAGTCCTGTTGTTAGTTGTTACTGCTGGAAAGAAATGGAAAATAATAAAAGCCTTGGAAGGGAAATACAGGGCCTTTAAACCTTAGCTGTAATTATTTTCTACTGAAAAAACAACAAGATGATGGTATACTTTTTTATTTCAATGTTATTTTCTATACTTTTCCTATTAAAAAACTTTAAAATCACTTTGTTTTTACTTTACAATATGTATTAATTTCATGTGTCTTATTTTACTCATATGCTTTCTAATCAATTAGTTACTAACAGATTAAGTGGTATTCCTATTATGGAAAAAAATTTTTTTGGTTATGCCAATTTTCACAACAGTTTCAGAATAATAATAAATAATTTTGCATGACTCAGACCTCTTATAAAATATAACTTGAGTACACATTTAAACTACAAATAAAAAACTAAACTGATGATCTCTTCTTTGCCCTAGTGGAATTATCCAAAATTATGGTTCACTAGTTTAGCAAGAAGATTGTGAAGTAATCTATTTCTTTTGTTTGATTTCTCTTCTTTTAAAAAGTCAGTATGTTCTAACAGATCATCCTTTCTAAAACAGGTATGCTTTAAATACATATATACACACATAAAGCCAAAAACCCCATACAAAAAACCAACAGCCACAAAACAATGCCTTTTTGAAATCCAGAAGTCTGCCAGAAAACAGGCCCCAAAAAGAGATAAAACTTGGTTTCAATAATGAACTAAATTCTCAAAATGTTGGTACTTTAAGCACAGTCCAATGCTTAGTTCTGGTGATATGTATGTACTGTCTTTTTCTCCAGCCCACACAAATTTAAAAATAGAAAGCCAGTTTTTGGAGTGAAGTGTAAAGACATTTTGATAACAGCTACAAGTAAAAATTGAGAGAAAAAATGAAGCAGACACGCTATTTCAAAAACAACACAAAAACACAAGACTCTAACACAAGGCAATCAGAGAATGACTCCTTTCCTCCCTTCAACAGCTGGAGGGTTGGGACAAAGCATACTATGAAGGAGTCCTATCTATAAGTTAGTCTTTTCTGACAAAGGGTCAGAGACACAAGAACATTATGAACTGTCAGGAACAAATTAAATCACAAGTAGCACATGCTGATAAATTTTGCCAGATAGATGCTGCCAAAAGTTGTTCAAACTAAAGGTGTGTACAGAAGGAGCTAATGACAAAGAGCATGGAAAATTCACTTCCCTGGAAAGATTGAGTGAGCAAAAATGCCAAATCAAAGAAACACTTATTTTGTGTAGAATTTAAATAGCTACATAGGCAAGCCAGATCATTTGCTCACAAACTAAAAATCTAAAACATATTTGATTTTTCCAGTGATATAATTTTAGTAATAATTATTATCAAATAAATAAGAATTTCAGAGGTATTCCCAATTCATAGGTAAGAAATCAAGAAGAGTAAGATTTCTTTACTATATTTTAAAAATGAATAAAAAGATAGCACAATTCTTATGGTACAAAAATTAAACACCTACCTTTTCCTCCTTGGTTCATGGCACCAGTGTCTCTTCCACACTGTCCTTTATTATTTACACCAAATGTCCAAACTTCTCCATTCTTCATTAAAACACAAGTGTGAGCTTTGCCCATAGCTACCTGAGTTACAAAATGGCCCTTCAAATCAGTTACCAAACCTAAAGGAAAGATACAAATTTGGTAAAAACAAAAAAGCCCTTCTGGGCCTAGAAAAAGAACTGCTTCAATAAAGAACTTTTCATTTCTGGGGCAAATAACTCACCAAAATGGGAAATGAGTGGTCAACACACTGGCAGGGCATCACCAAATTTAATTTTTAAAATTTTTAATGTAGTTTATTTTAAAATGTTGCTCAGACTTAGGACAGATCTTTACTGTAACACTAACCCAAGCTTCAATCTCCTAAATGCTTGCTCCAAATGCCAACACCTCTCAACAGTACTCAGGAAGGTCAGTAGTTCTCAAACTTCTAGTGCAGCCATAAAAAAATCTACAAATCTTTACCTGCTTTGATCTGCCTCAGCAAAACAAAGTCAAACTTTGCCACAGTATACCATAAAGACATTACTTTTATAGAAACCTGTCCAGAGTTTCCAAAATAGTATTTTTCAGTCCTGTTCAATATCAATGCTTTCTTCTTTAATCCACTACAGTGACTTCCTAAACTTCCCTTATTCACATATTATTTTCACTATGCTTGCCACATCCAAATGCTATTACCTACTTAATATTTTGCAACAACTTTAAATTGACAAAAGAATATTTAACCTTATTAAGTAGTAATAAAAGTGAGATTATTAAATATTTCTTAATAAACATAAAATTAAAACTTTCTTACATAAATTATGGTGCTTGTTCCCTGTAAACTACAAATAATATCAATCTTACATCACACACTGGGAAAGCTATTTTATATTATTAGCTCTAGTATAATTTCCTTAAAGTGGCCTTCTGTTTCCTTTATACTAGTTTAAGCCTTTTTGTTTGTTAAGTACACTTTAAAAATTCCTACTTTTAGTATTAGCAATACTTCTTATTAAGAGTACAAGCTGACGTAACTTGAGACCTTACACCTTCTAGACTGTGAGCAAAGCATTATCTCCTATAATTATCATAATAGCTTTATGAGGTAGGTAGTATTATAAGCTCCCTTTTAAAGGTGGTGGTGGGGAATCTGAATGGTTAAGTAAACTGTTACCCAACTAAAATTGTTGTTGCCAACATCTGACTCTGTCTACAACCATTAAGCCATACATTTTAAATACCTGAAGTCTACCATACTCAATTCTCAGATCCTCAAAAAGGCAGGGACCATGTCTGTCTGGTCCATCAAACCCTTAGGTATTGTTTGTGCTCACCAAATAAATGCATAAATTTTCATCAGCCTTAGTCAAGAGGAGTTTGGCAAGTAGCAGTTATACTAGACATCATTTTTATACTGTATATGTACTATCCCAAAAGTGTGGTTCACTGACAGTTGCAGCCAAATGACAACCTAAATGTCACCACATTAAGCCAGATCACTATCAGGGTACAGTTCAACTTAATAATTGCTATAAATGTTCTATGTGTGTCAGTTCTCCACGATGAGATAATCACTTAAAACTCCAATCAAAAGCTTTATTAGTTTTTTATAAAAAATTCAAAGGTATCACACAGTTATCTCACATAAAATCCTCTCAAGTGGAATGAATCATTTATTATACTCATTTCTAATTGCTAGAAAGAAAATCTAGCAACAAAACCTGATGAGATCTTGAGATTCCAGTTTATAAATATAACATTATTTACTAATTCTACTCTTCATATCCACCTTTTAAATTTTTAGTTTTAAAGTCACCCAGTCACTTGACAACTAATTCTTAAGACCCTACCATGTGCCACTGTCTAGGCGCTAGGGATATAATACAGTAGGTAGTAAGACAAGAAAATCCCAACCTGATCAGACCTAACAGGGGAGATAAACAAGGCAATAAGTAGAAGACAGCTTTGTTAGGAGGATCATTTCCTACAACGTACTACCATTACCCCAGGGACAGGCCACATGAGCTCCTGAGTGCAGGGAAAGCTTTCAAGGGAAAGAGCTAACACAAAGTTTCACTTACTCTCCATGAAACTAGGGTCAGAGCTCCTGGTGACATATGCTTCATTTTTAGAAGAAAATACAAAAAAAGTAGAGAAAGCAAGCTACAAATGTTAATTTTCTAGACATATCTTTGTAATGTCTAATCATTCATACTGGAATATTCTTTGAATAAAAGTCAAATGATTTTAAGTGTTTTACTTACTTGAACTATCAGAGTAAATGGCATCTTTCCCAAACATGTATAGTTCTCCATCTTTAGAAATAACAGAACTACTTCCATTATTGCAGGCTGTATACACCACAATCTTTCCTTCCATTTTAATTATTTTTTTAGGTTTATAGGGTTTTGATTGCCGTCTGCTCTTAGCTTAAAAAAAAGAATAAAGTTAATGCATCTAGGTACAAATAATAATTATCACCATCATCATAATGGCTTGAATATAAAGCTCAAATAAAAATGTTATTTGCATGTTTAAATATCATAAAGTATATTTATGATATACTTTATTCTCATGAAGGCATGGGCTTCCCAACATGTCAATTCAATTGAATCACCTTGCCAGCTTCATCTGGTCAATTAATATTTAGGTTATCAATGTTAGATCCTACTACCTTGTAACACATGGAAATTTCCAATGGGAAACACGTTTCCCATCAAACTTTGGGGGGTTTGCTCTCTAAATTAGCTTTTACATTATCAACCCCATTCCATTATCATGTATATATAACCTCCTTTTCTCTCAAACTGTAATTCACATGAGAGATCCTGGAAACTAAAGTTAAGTTCCTCATTCATTTGAGATGTATTTATTAAGTAGCTACACCAAGTCAATGAGAGATTGTAAGGAAGGGAGAAGAGCAAATAAATTGAAATGGGGGTGATTCAAGCAGCCTGTGTTCTCAAAAACTAGATCCTTAAAATAAGCAAAAGATGGGGAACATCAACCAGCTGTTCCTGCAGTCAGCCTGTTTCCTACATGCCTTTTAGAATAAGAACATATTGTGCTAGACCTTAAAAAAGCATCCTATTTTTCATATGGAATGATACATATACACATGTACAGTAAATATTTTACCTGGTGGCTCAAGCAAAGAAAGAAGGGAAAAAACTGGCTGTGCTGAATTTAGGAGACATAGTAATATACTTTATGGCTATTTTAAGGGTTTTTTCCCAGGGTAATTTTTATTTTCATGCAATTTTTACATGTGATTATTTCAAAGATTAGTCCCTGTAACATGCTATCCCAATATACAATATGCAAAATACATGAGAAGTTACTTAAGAGAGAGAGAGAGAGAGAGAGAGAGAGAGAGAGAGAAACGATACTTTGAGGAAGACTTTGAATAGAGAAACAGAAAATATAAGAAATGAAATTGCTTAGATTTTCATTACTGAGCAATGATTTTTATCACAGAGAAAGAATACTAAAACAAGTAACCCATAGTCGACACTAATTAA
The DNA here is from genome assembly GCF_047511655.1 of Castor canadensis. Classification (NCBI taxonomy): domain Eukaryota; kingdom Metazoa; phylum Chordata; class Mammalia; order Rodentia; family Castoridae; genus Castor; species Castor canadensis. Next base: position 32,079,145 of record NC_133395.1, on the reverse strand, counting down.
ACAAGGTTACATACAGTTTACTTTCACTCTGAAATATGGGAATAAATAGTTTTTGAATAATACCAATTGACATAACAGAGTAACAAAACATTCTCAGATGAATGCATAAAAAATCATGAATATTAACTCTAGAATGAAATCAGCAATCACATTTCTTTAATGCACAGTATGCTAGCATTTACTGAGTATGCCCCAATGTAAAATTCTGTATTAACTTAGTGAGGTTAGTGTCAGTGAAACTGATAAACTTTATGTTAACAAATTCCCCATTGTTTTTACTCAGTGTCCAGATGATCAGTTGACTTACTTGACTCTCCATCTTCTCCTTTACTAGCAGATCCTGTAAAGAATATGCTTCCATCTTCTGCAACTAAAAGGGCGTGAGAGCCATCATGTCCAACTGAGAAGTGTACTATCTTTGGAGATTTTGTAATTGGTAGCTCAACCCATTTTCCTGCTGAAGGACCACCTTGTTTGATTCCAAGACTCTGGTATTTGCCCGTGTAATATATCTTACATATTAAAAGAGAAAAAGGAATTACAGTGCCTTTTGGGATAGTGCATCAGGTTTTACACAGGAGAAGAAAAAGTTTCTGCATTTTATTGAAAAAGAAAACAAGAAATCAAGCTCTTTTTTTTTAATATTATTCAAATTCTATGACTTTAGCAACACAGAAATTGACCTGTTTTGTCAAAAAAGACACACTTCAAGATAGTTTATTGATATGCACTTATGATACTTACAGTTTTTCATAGCTACATTTATTTTCATAATTACACTCTAAACTCCTAGCAGAAAATTCATAAATTCTCAATTCAATTCCCCAGTTGTAATATGCTACATACAGATATATTTGCCTAGTAATTTCAATTCTCAGAATTCCTTTGACTATCTTACTTTCCCTTCACATTTGCTAGACAAGAAACTTCCAACTACCTCTCATCTATTAATTATACATGTTCCTACTTCGCACAACTTATATTCTGAACATTTACTAGAACTTGTGGTAAATATCTTATTCATCAAAATAAACACAAAATATGAATTGGCCCTAACGAAAAGAAGTACAATTAAAATTAACTGGCTGTAAAAATATAATATTTTACAAAGTTTTAAGGCCTTAAATGTCACTGTTGATTCACTATTTCCAACATGAATAAAGTTTGCACCATGTAAAAAGACAAAGATGATTTATGTGTAAACGTGTAAACTGTATAAACCAGCAAATTATGCCATTAGAGTAATAATTGTTAAATTTTAATAAAAAAGAGCAAGTTACCTTTCCATTTGCTGTTTTCATTAGTGCAAACTCTCGTCCTGCACCGAGAATTGCTGATTCCTCATCAAATCCTGTACCTACAATACCACAAGATGAAAAAGTACTATTGCATTTCTGATATGAATAATTCCAAGTACAACACACACTCTTTCAAGTGATTTAAATCAATTCAATTAATATCATTCAAAAAACAAAGGTTCAGGCATAGTGGTACATGCCTGTAATCCTAGCACTTGGGAGGAAGATGGCTGAGTTTGAGGCCAGTCTGGGCTACATAGCAAGACTGTGTCTCAAAACAAAACAAAACAACACACACAAAGATGTCAAAATGTGACATATGCTTGAATTTTAAAAAATTAGTAATATAAGGCACACTACTCCAAGGAAAACTAAAGTTATCATAATCTTACCATGATAAAAAATTAAAATTAAAAATTCAGTGTCAGCAATACTTCCTGAAGGTATAGATGAATCAATTTTTATTAAGCATCTATTAGGTACTAGGTATAGTTTATGAACCTTATCTTTTTTGACCCTCACAACTGTGTTGTCCAATGTTTAAATGAACAGATGTAAAGCTTGGCAAGGTTCACCCAGATACAGTCATTTGGGCTTGAGAGATGACTTGCAGACATTTGGATTAGAGAATATCAGGTTCTCTATTTCCTGCTTTTTTCTACAGAATAACATTTTATAATGCTTCTTCGTAAATTTCAATACATACATATGCATACATATACACAGAACATACATATTCAAATTGTAAAACTGTAAGTAACTATAAATTTTATATAGCACATTTTATGATTTTGTCCAGTCATACAAACTACTAATCAGTCTATGGACTTTATAAGTAGAAAATTTATCAATTCAATATATTTTCTTATGAAAAAAGTACAAAACTACTACTTAATTAAAATTTAAAACATTCAAGTTAATGCACAAATATCAAACTTACTAAATTTCATTAGACAACAATCAAAAAGGTAGTTAATAAGTTAATAATAGCACTATTAAACCTTAAGTGGCAAGGCATGTAATAATGAAGACCCTTATAGGAACTAGTAATCACAATTACTTGTACAATACTGCAAAAATAAGTTGACTAAATACCAAAAAATACTCCATGGTAGTCTGTATTTCTGTACTCAGATGAAAAGTTATCCATCAGTTTATTAGATCAATTATTATTTTATTAGCTATAATGTCATTCTAAGAATATCTTGAAAATCTGTTCAAGTAAAAGTTAAAGATTTTAATGACAGAACTATGTACCTGTTGTAGTAGCACTAATAAGTTTTCAAGTTAATTGAAAAACAATGGAGCATATAAACTAACCATGTCCACCAGTATCTACCTGTAATTCTTATTAAATACATTTACTTTCTTTAGCTTTGTACAAAATGGTAATGGAAAAGTATTGATATGAGTCATTTCCTTAACATAGTTTTCCAATATCTTATTCTTTTTAAAGGCCATTATTTCCTAGTTACTTCTATGCATTAACTAATAATTAGATGTTCTAATAACAGACATAAAATAGCTGCTACAATACTAGCTGAAGTGCTGAAAACACAATGATAGTTTTAAAAAAAAAACAACCTAAGTCCTAACGAGGGGTACACCATTCCTGGAGCTACTACAATACCAGGTCAATGTGTGGAGTGGACAGAACAAGCTCCTATTCCATCTCCTGCTCCAAAAATTCATTTAATTTATTGTCCTTGGGTAGAGGACATAGAGACATAAACTGATAAGAACAGATACTACATTTGTTCTTAGCCAAAAGGCCAAAAAGTGATTAAAAATGATAGTCTATAAGAGTAAAGAATCTGAAACCAAAATAAGGGGAAAAGGCTTTTTCTCTTTTTTTTTTTTTTTGTTCATCTTACTTATAATATGCAAGTCCTTTTCCAGATCAAATAGTGAGATTCCACAGGCATGTAAGCATTTTCTGGCCAGTTTAAGTTGTAATTCTTGTTGAAGCACAGGTTCAGTACTCGTTGCAAATATTCTGACAACAAAGCCATCCTAAAAGAAATAAAATATCCACAACATTACATTGCATAAATCAGTCTTCTAAGGCTCTATATTCTAGCTAATAAAAACCAAATAATTTTAAAAAAAGGGATTTCATTTATGCCAGTTACTCATGACTCAAAGTACTTACATCTCTTGAAGCAGCAATCTGATTAATATATTCTCCATCAGTAAACAAAATATTTTGACCTTCAGTGTGGCAATCTGTGCAAAAGGAAGAAAAAATAATTATATTACAATATAAGTAAACAGCTCATAAAATGATTTTACTCCTTTGTTGAAATCAGAATGAGAGTTCTCCACGCAATAAGGATAGACTTAAACTCAAAAGGAGACTGCTTTTTAATAAAGAATTACAAATTAGCAGAAACTAAATAATTCATGTAGTAGTACTGATCACATTTTGTATTTTTATTTCTAAATCTTCACTAATGTAGGAATTGAGAATTCACCTAATTTCCAAATGAATTAATATCAGATATAGTCTGACCGTTAAACATGCACCATGATGAACAAACTACAATGTTGGCTATAATCATTTCAAAGCAATCACATGCAACATACACAACATTACTGTCAGACGTACATCACAGTCATTAGCGTCACAGAGAAATACAGATAGACCTAAAGCTTCTGTATCTGTCCAACTACTGATATCCTTTGTTTTGATAAAACAGATGATATTCAAAACCAGTTGTACATTTCCCACTCAGAAAGTCAACAGACATTGACTTTCCAGCACATACAGAATTTAGAATGCTCTAAACTTTTTAAACATTCATCCTTCACTGAACAGAGAAATCCATGCTCAATTTTTTTTGACTCAAAATGGTCAACTATGTTGGCTAGTGTAACATATTTTGTCAATACTGTGTAATACATCTCTACAGGGCAGTACACTATATGCTTTGATCAAAATAAAGCACTAGCTGCTCATTTGTAACAAGGGATACCAGTATTACAGAAGGACACTGGAACATGTGTTAGTGATGGCTACAAAATAACACAAAACTACAAGCAAAATCAACATCTATGTATAAATTGTATCCTTTTGGAAAAACAAATACTCAGCAAGCAAGTGTAAGAGCACACACACTTCCCAAAATAACTGCAGAGACTAGGATCAATCTCTCTATTAATTACAATACCAAAAACAAACAAACAAAAATACTTCATTTATAGTTGCACCTAAGTCAACAAAACATAAAATTCTGCTTTTTGGAATGCAGTAAATGGAGCCCACCCAAATAAGCTACATTACTCTACATCTTTGCCCAGGAGCTTCATACTAGCATACTTCCTTATTATAAATATGCAAAACACAGGCAGACCCTTACCAAATAGAGAATCAGTGATCACAAACTGGAAATAGAAACTGGGAGACAAGGCCCACTGGTAGCCCAAGAGACTTGGTAATCAAAGAGAGGAGAAATCGAAAGAAAGAGTTCCTAGTCCACTGTACAGAATACAAAGAGGCGCAAGAAAGATGCTTCTCAAGCTCTAAGCAGTAAGAGTTTAAACTAAAAAGCAAAGAAGAAAAACTGATTATAATTTCAGATAAATGCAGGGGTGAGGAGTGAAGCGGCGCAAGACTAGCAAAAAAAGCTTCATGATCTGAGGCAATCTGTCACCAGACACGGCAAGTAAATGACATAAGGATACAATCTGAAAGGTATGGTAAGATACAATGAATAAAGTGACAATTATCAGGGAGAAAAGTATGATTTAAGTTCATACATGCTAGGTTGAAATAACTTTCTTAAAAACCAGACTGTAAATAAAGTTGGGACATGAAGCTCAATGAATTCCCCATTTATGTCAATTTTAAACATGGTATTCATTACCACCTGAGAACCTGACAATTCACTTCTGCTCTTCCTGATGGGAAAGCTACAGAGAAGAGTTGTCCCTACTTAGGAAAAGCAAACGGTTCTACTGAAGAAAATGCAGTCCAGGCCAAAGAAATGAGAAAATGACCACAGGCTTCTTCAGGCTTGAGGGCTGAGTCTTCCCACCATGTGATTTCAAGGTTTTTCTCTTTATCCTTTCTTTATTGGTCGTGTAATATTGTAAGACAGTATCTTCAGGAATATATCAAGCAACATCTGTAAGCTTGGAAGGCACACAATATGGGACTATTCTCCAAAGTTTGGTTTGTTCTTCATAATGAATATAGCATGTATTTATGAAACACAGAAAGCCACACTTGTTTTGTTAAAAGTTGCATTCATATGTTAAATGATACAGAGGGAATTAAACTGAGTAAGGGCATTAAAAGTCACTTTTTAATCACAGTTGAATAAATAAAATAGATTCAGGTAGGTATTTGCAAATTGTCTTCTCAGTTACAATCTCAGATTGAGCAGGATAGAACTATATTCTTTAGATTAGTATCCATCTATTTGAGGTGACAAAATCTGTCAATTTAGAATTTTTTTTATGACATTATCCTAAAATAATCCGCACAAAGAGCAACAGGGATACTCATTACAATTTAATATACAGCAAATAATTGAAGGCTCCCATTCTAATATATCAACTGAATATATTTTATGACACTAAAAATGATATTCTGAAAGAACTAGAAACACATTCAGAATATTAAGTGAAAAGGGTAAGTTAAGAAAGTAATATGTCAGAAATGGCCCAAACAATGTATGCACATATGAATAAATGAACAAAAAAGAAAGTAATATGTAGCATATGACTTTTATCAAAGTACGTATGTATGTTCACCAAATTTTATACAATAAATAGTATTTTAATGTATGCATATATGTATGTTTGGAGAGTGCGCAAATTCTTAAAAATATTTTTTAATCACTGTTATTAAGACAAAAGACATAGCCCAGGACTTGTAATAAAAAAAGGGGAAAAAATGAAACCTCTGAAAACAGTTATTATAAAAGGTTTAGCTAAGTCATCTGCTTTCCAAGGCTGTTCTATCTTTGAAGAAAACATGAAAAGTTTCACTTTAACATGGTATCTATATATTAATTTGGATAAATGCATAGATAGCAAAGTTCAAATAAATGTTTGATGAGGTCGTAAGACTATTTTAAAAATTAAGCAGCAGCCTGGAGCAATTATCCATCTCAAAGTGATCTTTAGAAGTAGGTCTCAGGTTCAGATAGTCAAGTGCCTAGAAGTAATACTGCTATTGAACATGAAATTATTGACATACATTCAACATTTAAGAGTTTACTGTAACAATTTTAGCAAGTATCAAAAGTGTAAGCAAACTTAAAGACCTTACAATAGAGAATATTTTATGCACTTAACATTTAACAAAACTTGAGACCTAGTGCCTTAGAATTTAGACAACAGCGATTCAAATGATTTGTGATTTATGTACAACAACAAAATGAATTGTGGCCAAAATGCATTATACCAGAGCAATAAAAAAGTTTAAATGATGGGATAAAAATTAAAAATTCCCAACCACCTGAAAGTTTGTCAGTGAAAGTACTTTAAAAAGGAAAAAACAAGTATACCATTAAAACAAAAATAACCAGAAAGTTCTTTGTACTGGGCAATGTGAGAATTAAAGCTGTGTTTTTATTAAGAGCAACAAAATAACATCACCTCACTAATACAGCAGCTGAACAAGTCTTGGCAGTGGCTGAGCATGGTGGCTCATACCTGTAATCTCAGCTACTTGGGAGGCAGAGATAAAACAATCATGGCTCAAGGCTAGTACAAGCAAAATAATAATAATAATGAGACACTGTTTCAAAACACAATCTGAGAAAAAAAACCACAAAACAAAACAAGCTGGGAGTAGAGGTACATATCTGTAATTCCAGCTATGTAGGAGGTGTGGACAGGAGGACTGTGATCCCAAACCCACACAGGGAAAAAGTGTAAGACCCTATCTGAAAATTGACTAAAGCAAAAAGGGCTGGAGATATGGCTCAAGTGGAGAGCACCTGCCTAGCAAGTGCAAGAGCCTGAGTTCAATCCCAAGGGCACTAAAAATAAAGTGTTGGTGGCTTAAGGGTAGGGAACTATGCCATGAGAATGGACAAGAATTTAAAAACAAATATTAAGCCCCATTATACTACTTTTCTGATGTCTGTTGTCCTCATGTGTGTTATCTTTACAGATACTGCAAAATGTTTTATATGTCAAGGTTTTTTAACCCATTTGTAACCAAGGACTATTCTTTGACAATCATTCTTTTTATGTCTAAATAGCCTAACATGCACATTTCTTAAAAGCAATTGTGAAGAAAAATATGACTAGTTGAAACATACCTGGTAACAATACAGTACCATCTTGTTCCAGTGTTTCAGGGCTTATTCTTATGGCTGTCATGCTGTGGTTATTCACATCTCTATATAATAAGAAACCCTGATAACAAAAATTTTTCTATGTTAAAACATTTTTTCATTACCAACGTCAGCAGAAAAAGCAGCCATTTGGCTCTATATTAGAATTTTTAAGGTAAATATTGCTACTTAAAAGCTATTAAAGATTAAAAATATAAAATGTGGGAATACTTTAATAAGAGGAGGAGCTATGTACTACTGGGAATCACTTTAACATATCATGTTCTAGACACATATATAAGGTACACTAAACAGGAAAAGGACAATGTAAGCATTTTCTTCATAATGACTACATTACTTGCTAAGTAAATAACAGAAATGATCACTGCTACTTTAATAAAATATTTTGAGGAAAAATAACTGAAATATTTAGGCTGCTATTTCAAAATGAACAGAACAGTATAGGCTGGTGAATAAAAATTTGATGAGACATTTTAAACCAGGTTGGGTTTTAGGAGGTTGGGTTTCAGAAGACAATTATTAGTAATTACTTTGAGATCTAAAATTTATTTTCAAGACTTCCTCAATAATTGATATAGCAGTATTCTTTACATAACAATAATAATTTTTTTAGCTTTCAAAATACTTTCAAATATCTCTTATCATGTTGACAACAGATCCTGTTAGTTCAGCAAGACAGGAGGTGCAAAGAAGTCTGTATTCCTTATCCTTCCACAAAAAAACTTGAGCTTTGTCTCTCAAGCACGTATAGTACAGAAATAAACGTTTCTGACCTTTTTTGTCTTTCATTTACTTTTCTCCATGGGAGGAGGAGTAATGTATCTGACTGCTGACCTAGTAAGAGGCTGGCACTCCAACTGGCTGCTCTGGCCAGGGATGAGATCACAGCATTCAGAAAGCAGCCTGGGAGCAGTTCTTTTTCTCCTTTTGTGATTCTTTGCACATTTCTCTTGCAGGTGGCTGTTCCAAACACTGTTCCCTACAAGGTACTGAATCTAGACTTAGAATAGAAGAGTATGTGGCAAGATGTCCTACTCTGTCCTGATTACATTTATATTCCCAATTCATAAAGGTGTCCTTTGATTCTTATCCAGAGGTTCACTTAAACAAGAACTCCAAAAAAAGGGTATTTTTATTTCCTTTTTATAGCTTGATAATGGAGAACCAAAAAAATTAACTCAAGTTCCCAAAGAGACACAGCTTATAAGAAATAGGCCCATACCTAGAATTGAACGTCTTATGAATTCTGAGCCAACATTCTTTACACTACAATATACAATTAGTTATAGCCATGTTAGTAAAAAATACACCATTTCTGTTTGAATAGAAGAATTTTATTGACTTAACAAGTTGGAACCACATGTTTTAAAAGGTAAGTTTGGCTTACTGAGGATATTCTCCTACCTGTGCATACCCTAACCAAGATTTTTTTTCCTTTCTGTTTCTGATTCGTGATGTAGAATTATATATATGGCCCTGAAAAGTGAAAAAAAAATTAGTCTAGCAACAATTTCATAATTAATAATCAATGAAAATACGTTTCAATTATAACTTTAAAAAAAAAAACTACTACATCAAAACTAGATAGAACACCAAAACTGAAGCTAGAAACAAAACACAATTCAATAGTATGGTTTTCAATCAGCTATGATCAAGAACTATAGGAATCACATTACCCTAACTGTTCCACTGTATCCAGAGCCTATTTTGTATAATCCATCCTTGCATAACAGATAAAGAAAAAATCCATCATTCTGAAGTAGACACTGGTCATCTTCATCAACAGATATTTCTTTTAACGGCCACTTGTGCATTAAAGCTGCTTTCTTAATGCCATTGCTAAACCAGTCCTGAATTTGAATTTTTCCCACCAAAACTGCCTGTACACTTCTCTGCAGTGAATTTAGTATTGTTGGCACCTATTCAAAAGAGAAGAATAAATAAATAAAAAGGATGTTTAAATGCTTCAAACACAAAACAGACAAAATATATTTTACAATATATTATTTCTAAGAAAATAAGCTGTTCAGAATGATCATGTTTGGCACGCTAGCGAATGCACCAACTAGAACGCTGTCTATAAGAAACAAATCTCCAGCAAACTAGACTTCCTTACCTAAGGATTTCACGTCATTAACCAATCCTGCCCATTATTTAGAGTTCTATCTCCACAAATCTATTATGGCCTTATGGAACTCAGACAAGATTAATACATTAGACTTTCTAATTCTCTATCCACGATTTTTATTTTATCTTTTATATTTTCTCTATCTTTCTGTAGTTAATTCTAGATAATTTCTTCCTCTTTTATCTTTCAGTTTGCTACTTCTGTCTTCAACTGTTTTATTCACTAGTTAACTCATCCTTTAATTTTCTAATTATAATTATCTGGGGGTTTTTTTGTTGTTGTTTATTTTTAGTGGTAATGGAGCTTAAACTCAGGGCCTCATGCTTGCTAGGCAGGCACTGTATCACTTGAGCCATGATTCCATCCCTTTTTCACTTTTTCGGACAAGGTTTCATATTTTTTGCCCAGAATTGGGATTTTGGACTATAATCCTCCTACCTATGACTCCTGCCTAGCTGAGATCACAGTCGTGTGCCCCCAAATCTCGCCTATTTATTAAGATGGGAGTCTCACTAAGTCTCTCACTGGGATAGCCTCGAACCTCAACTCTCCCTATGTCTGCCTCTTGAGTAGCTGAGATTACAGTGATGAGCCAACCACAAGATATTTTCTTGTATTACTTTAACCATATTAAAATAAGTCCAAGTAATTCAGAATCTAAAGACACGGCAGGATTAAAGATGCTATATCTGTTTCCACTAGTTCTCAGTGAGGTGCCTTTTCCCCACGTGTTTTTTCTAATCTGTTCTTGAGGTGAAATATAATAGTGTATTCCCTGCAGGATACTTGTGATATCTGGAGTTCATTCCTCAAAAAGGAATTTAGTCTCCTTCACTAAGGCACCCTACAGTCCTACCATCCTATCCTACTTTAAGCTGTTAACCTTTTGGGAGTGGACAGATAATACATATTTGGATGCCCAAACAATTTGAGATGTTACGAGTTATACATTCTCAGGGAAGAATTTTCTCCCTCACCCCAGTCAGGCCAAGATAGTTTTGTGAAATCAAGTTGGTAGATGGAAAGAGGCAAAATCATAAAGAGTACTGTAATCCATGGTAAAATGGGTCTTACCAGGTGTGGTGACCTATGCCTGTAATCCCAGCACTTGACAGGCTAAGGCAGCAGGATAGTGAGTTCAAGGCTAACCTGGACTACATAGCAGGATCCTAATCAAATAATAATAACAACAACAACAATGGGCTTCAATGTGGCATTCTGGCAGGAGGTGGGGATGATATAGTAATAGGACAGTACCTGAGAGAAACTCAGCACTGATTCATCAGAGTATCTAGTAGTTTTATGTAGCCTAATGGTTGGGCATAGTATTGGAGTCCGCTCTCTCTGCATAACTATACTAAACTACTTTCAGCCTTCAAATATTCTTCTCTTTGTCTCACCTCCATGTTTTAGCAACCAGATACATAGACTATCCCTTCTCCATATCCCCAACACCAACATTTCCTTCTACTTGAGTGGTTGATTTCCAACTCATCATTTTAATGTCACTTCTTATCCTCTGGGAGGCCATCCAAAAACCTAGTTCATGTACTCCTGCTATGGGCTTTAATTATCATCCCTAAGTCTATAAAAATAGATCACAAGGGGGCAAGGTGGCTAAAAAGACTAATTATTGATAAGGTGAATTTGGTCAATGTATATTATATGCAAATTGTAAACATCATAATGAAAGCCTTTATACAATTAATTTATGCTAATAATCTTTTTAAAAACAGATCATGTGAAAGTCTAATAAGCTCATATATTTGTAATCACTGTCCTATTCAAGTTTGGTGTATTAAATCTGAATGTGCTGTTTTATTAAAATTTGTGCTATTTTACTAAAACTTAAGAAGTATTTTTATGTCCTAATTACATATTTAAATTAAACATTTTCAAGACCCTCAAAGACTTTTACAGAATATAGCTTGAAAACTACTGCATGAGGGGAATTTCAAAATAATTAAAAGCACCTTAAAAAGGAACAAAAGAATTATAAGCAAAGCAGAAAGGGGAAAAATAATTAGAACAGAAAACTGGAGTAAGGAGATCACTCATGGTTGACAAGCGTTCAAGACTGTTGAGTGAGTCACCAATATACTCCTTTTGCTATTTTTGGCCTACAAATGACAGGATTGAGGAACCCCATCCACCTGTATTGGGGAACGTCCAATGAACCAGAAAAGAGCAGATAATTGGGCCTTAAAATAATAACACTTTTCTCAATCTCAAGAACCGTCCAGAAGTCTGCCTGACAGGCGGATTATGTTTTCCACCACTAGTAGTGGTAAAGAGTTTAGTCCACAATCAGATATCAAAAGCTTAAAATGCTAGATGAATACCTAAAGTAATTCAGAAAGAAACAAATTCATGAAAAAATCATAATCAACCAATCAAAAATAAAGCAAATTGATGGCATATTGTTTTCTTTTATTAGAAATAAAGATATTTAAAACTATAAAGGAATTTCATACTTGAAAATTCTGGGAAAAATAAGAGATAAGAGGGAGAAGAGAGCAAGATAATGTAAAAAAAAAAAGAGGGCTATGGTGCTTACACAAAAACCAGGTTAAGATTTAAGGGTTTTTCCCAAAATTCATTTTATTATCGCTAACACTACAGAGTTAAACACACATGTATCTTGACTCAACTACTGTACATTACTTGTATATTAGCCTTGGATTGATCAAAATACTACATAGTGAATAAGAAAAAGCAAAGACTTCTACTGACAGAAATTGAGATAAAACTGCAAGTTGGTATCTTATAAATTTCTAAGCAGCTACAAATATAAAATACCTGAATAGTTTGGCAAGCATGGCTACCATTGTTGGTAAGGATAGCAGAGATGGCCTGAAGTGTCCTTCCTGTTTCTCCCCAAGAAGCCACCAGACTAAAGAGACAAGCACAGGACAGTGCTGTCAGGGACTGTCCTGTGCTGTCATTCATCCCAGTACTCCGAACAGTGATTTCCAAAAGCAGCTGGAAGAGAGATTCTGTGGACAAAACAAGATTCAATTACATTCACTTGACATACAGAGCACTATACATATATACTGATTTATACCTTGTCTCACTATAAACAAAATATAAGACATTTAGAATACTTATTCTGTACTAGTTTCTTTCTGGTTACCCTTTTCCCCTGTAAGTTATACAAGAAGGGCCTTGAGAACATTTAGTTCAACCCTTTATTTTTGTAATGAAGAAATGAAATCCATCTAAAACAACTGTTCACATGTTCACGAAACTCATCCTTTCCAGTAACAGACTATTCATTCATTGAGCTTTTAGATCAAGAGGAGTATGGGTTCTCAAAATGTTAAAGATCTAGAAAGTTATGTGCATTTTGCAAGACAAGAGAATATAAAAATATGCTATATTTTCATATAAAATTGACTTTATGATTAATAACAATAGCTCACAATAATAGAGTGATATATGATTCATTTATATCCTAGAAAAATCTCTAAGGTCATAGGACAGCTATGCTTCCCCCTTAACAAGTAATAAAATTAAGACAGAGAGGTTGAAAGACTTTCCCTAAATCATAAAGCCATTTAGTGGCAAAGATAGAAAACAATACATGAATGTCTCATGACCAGCAGAGGTCTCCACACAGAGCACCCTAAACAACTCCACCCAAGACTGAATCAGCAGAAAATACTTCTTTAGTAGAAAGGGAAAGGAGATTTGAAAATCCTTAAAAGGGTGAATAAGTAGAGTGGAAAAAAAATAGAGTCAGAATAAGAAAGAAACACTTAGGAAGATAAAGAGAAGGAAAAGGGTAGAAAAGAAGAACACAAAGGAAAGAGAATTAATGCACTGCAATTCTCAGGAAATCAAAAGGTCACCTGCAGTTTAATTCGGTAACTCACAGAAACTTAGGTATCCACTACCAATCCCTTATTTTCCATATCTAATTCCAAATGAAGTCCTGAATATTTCACTTTCTAATTAGTTCTTTCACTTTTCTCTACCTCATCGCCATCTTCCCAAGCCATGCTATTACAATCTCTTAACAGAACTACTAAAAAAGTTCACAAATTATCTCCTACTATTCACTTTTCCCCACTTATAGCCAGAGAATTTTCAAACCTAAAATTTTGTGTTCTAGTTAAATTCCACTCACTCCTTATTAATTCTTTCCTCTCCCTTTTCCTCCTTTCTATTTTCCTTCCTCTTCCCTCCCTTCGTCTTTTTCCCACCTCTCCTTTCTTCTGCCTTTCTCTTCAACTATCCTTACTTCTCTCCAACCTTTAATATGTCCCTCCTCTGTCCATCTTACCTCCAATCATTATCCTTCAGCTATTCCACCTGTTAATTATTAACCAAATATGTACTGAATTCTCCCTGTACATGAGGAACTATTCTAGGTTATGAAGGACATTAGCAAACAAGACAAAGTTAGATTCAAGTGGATGAAAACTGTCAATAATCTAAGTGAATAATTTCAGAAAATAAATGCTATAAGAAAAAGAATATTTTTTTAAATCTGTAAGGAGATAGAAAATGACTTTCCTTTCCTCTTAGCACTATAACCAATATTCTTAACATGGCCTATAAAACTTCATAGGCCCTTGCCTCCTTCCTCACTCACACTAAGCAAGGCCCTACACCTCTTTTTACTGTCCACATTCTAGCCTTGTGAATCTTTCTTCAGTCATTGTCCTTCTTATGTCCTTTCTGCCTGGGACCTTTATAACGTGTCACTCCCTCCTATTTGTTCTTTGAATCATAAATGTCACATCTTCAAGGAAGCCTGTTAATGATTCTCAGAACTCTACTTTCCTCCATACTATTAATCCACATTTGCAATTACGCATGTGCCCAAACACCTGATGCTAAGGTCTATAATAAAAGACCTTATAAAGAACATAGGAGGTGCTATTACATTTAAGTGAATATTTGAAAACATCTATTCTAACACTAAGTTGTACAGAAAGAGAGATACAAGGAAATGACTAAGCATATATTTTAAAAATCAAAATCCATTGGCAAAAAGAGGATTGGTGTGTAGTAAGTAATCATCAATATTTTCTAACAGTAAAAGTAATATAAATACACCTATTTTTTCATGAGCAACTTGAAAATAACCAAATTGGGAGAGAGTAAAACTAATGAAATTGTGACATTAGAGCAATAGGAAAAAGTAGGGGCAAGTGTCAACACTAATTTAACATTAGTCAAATTACTATTTACATCTTTGAGTTAATTAAACAAAATTAAATATAAAGAGATAGTAAATCCCTTAGATAGAAAAATAAAGTCAGAAAAGTGAAGAAATCAGAAGTAAGCAATGGAAAGACCAAAGAAAAATCAAATAAAGTATAGAAGCATTTGAAACTTCTAACAAGAAAATAAAAATGAACAAATTAATAGGGTGAAAGCTTTAATAGAGAATGATTAGGTGAAAGCATGCATCATAATTTCAACAATTAATATTGAGAACAAGATCTATTTTTAAAAGAATAAAGGAAAAGGAGTATTTACGTGAAGAATGGATACAAAGGAAGTGTATAGGAAATAACAGAATGGAAGAAGACATAAGAAAAACTAATGATTGACATGGGGGTTCAAAGAAAGAAATACAATAAACGGGCTTTAGTGGATACTTTATGTATTTGTTACATGAAAAAATAGAGCTAAGAAAAAACAGCACAATATTCTTAAATAAAATAAATCAAATCTTTAGTATAATGCTGTCAAGCCAAGTAGCATATCACAATATTAAGATGATCACTGTTGCTACTATAAAAAGTAACCAACAAAGCACCTACTTCTTAATGTATGACAGCTCTTATTGGGTAATAGTATTTAATAACCGTATGTGTGGAGGTGTGCTGTTTTTAAAAATCCTCAGTTTGTTCTAATGCTCAGCATCCCCTTTTTGTACTAAAATAAAACAATGAAATCAAACACAATCACCAACTCATATAACATCTAACCAAAAAACAAAAAACAAAAGACATATCATTAGGTTCAAGTAATTTAGGATGTCAACAAGTGGATCTAACAAAATCCAAGCAGTCAAGAGGAGAATGAAAGAACCAAACTCTAATCCAGACAAACAATGTGGTCCTCAGGCCAGCAACATCAGCATCAGGTACAAATTTCTTTCAAATACAAAATCTTGGGACCCACCCCAAATCTACTGAATGAGATGGAGCCCAGATGACTTAAAATATGCTAATGCTTGAGAACCACAGTTCAAGTATTTCTGAGAATTTTCTTATAATACCAGGAAGACCTAGAAAATTCCAGACTGCTTGGAGGCCCATGGTTAGCATCAGAGAAAACAATTAGCCAATTAAAAACTATGCTTCCATGTATATTTTTATTCTTCAGTAGTAAGAAGTAAAAGCTCCTCTCTTATTTACAGGATTATGTGTTAAACCTGGGTCCGGGGCCTGAAAGGCAAACATCCATAAAATTTAAATGCACTTTAGACTGCCTCTTCACCCTAGTAATTGTTTGCTTTGCTGTACAAAAGCTTGTTAATTTTATACAATCCAATTTGCCAATTTTTGCTGTTGTTTTCTGAGCTATTAGAGTCCTACTTAGAAAAGTCAACATTTTTATTTAATGAAAGTTGCCACTAAATCAGAAACTTTCTCCATAACAAAAGTAGATTTTTATTTATAATGGATGCAAAAAAAAATCCACTGTTTAGAAACTAATCATACAATTTTAAGTTTACAGTATTTTTTCCTTATTTTTTAAACAATCTGGAATAACAAGTCAGAGAAAGTGAATACTTCTATTTTGGCCAAAGGTTTACTAAGAATTTACTTAAGTTATTTTAAGCTTTGGAAATTATTACTAGATTCTTAAGATTTATGTTTTGCTTTTCCCTACAATAATCAAGAAAACACCTTGAGTGAAACAAAACTTCCCCCTCAGCCTTTGACAGTATTGGGGTTTGAACCCAGGGCCTATACTTGAGCCACACCCTCATACCTTTGCCTTTTTTTTCAGTCTCTCACTTTTTGCCAAAGTTAGCCTCAGACCACAATCCTACCTCTGTCTCCAAGTGGCTGGGAATACAAGTGTGTGCCACCACACACAGCTTTGTTTTTGAGAAATGGTCTCAATAACTTTTGCCCAGGCTGGCCTTGAGGCATGATCCTTCTATCTCTGGCTCCCAAGTAGCTGAGATTACAGGCATGTGCCACCACAATCAGCATGAATCATAACTCTTAAACCATAAAACCAATCTGAGAATATGGCTCAAATGGTACAGCACCTGCCTAGCAAGAAAGCACACATCCCAGTACTGCAAAAAAACAAAAAAAAAACCACCTTAACTCCACTGAAACATAGCAAAATAAACTTACATCACTGCTACTTCAGTACCCAATTGAATACAATCAAATACAAACTGTATTACAGGTGTGTGCTTTGTAAGAGAAGCGATTTGAATACTTCACTCTATGAATCAGCTTTTACCTAAGACCTCAGGTGGCTCTGACTGAAGACCTTCTGGCTGCTGACCCTGAAGCACATTCAGCAGGGCTTGGAGACTCCTCAGACACAGGGATGGATGAGAAAACCGTGTCTCCTTGATCAACTCAAAAACTTCACAAAGGCCAACCTCGATAATCTATTTAAGATGAGAAGAAATTATACTTTATAACATGTAAGCTAATGACACTATTCAGAGAGTCTAGTTGGTGCAAGTTACTTCCACACCAAAAGATAAGCCATTGCAATATTTAAAAGGCAAAACAAAAACAACACATTTAAAGAAAAAGTGTTTAATGTGAAGATTTTCAAAAATCATTTGTTTACACAAAAGTTTAAAATTAGTGACACTATTTTAAAAGTAGTTTTAGTATAATGAAATTGTAAGACATCATGAAAACAGCTTATAGTGTAGATTCCATTCATTCAGAACAAAATAAACCACATTAATTTACAAGATTCACTTGGTTCTACTCAGGTAAAACTCAAAACTCTTTTTGTTAAAAGTCATGTCAATTGCTACTTGTAACCATAAATAAAGACAACATAGCACATATAGGAAAAAAAATTTAAAGTAGCTTTAATCTTATTTATTAGTAGTGTCCCTCATTCCAGTAAGATGATCCTGAAAAGAAGTGAAAACTGCTTAGCCAAAAACAGCACTGATACTTTTACTTTAATTATTCATTATAGGGACCAAGAAAATGATGACTCTACCTAGCAAAAGAGATGTATCTGTAATTAAAGATTGTTAGAGAAAATTATAATGAACTGGCATAATGATATACTTTCTGAAAACAAGAGACAATGAAATTCCTTTTCTTAGTCAATGTCAACATTTGGAGTACCAGATCTAAACAACCTCTTCAGAAGATTTAAAGTAAATTATACACAGAAACAACAAAAAAGTTAAAATAAGACAAATTAGTAGTAATGCCTCAAAGTATTAATTCTAATAATAGTGGAAAAAGTCTATCCATCAGATTTCCTAATTAATTCATACATCTCCTAAGCATTGATTTTGTGCAACTCACTATAGGAGACCTTAAGATACACTAAAACCTGTCCTTTAAGAGTTTCTACTCTAATAGAGTACATGAACCATGTATTTAATTCTTTACATAGTCCAGTTCCCTGTTGTAGCATTTATTATATTATAATGCAGTTTTCTATTTTTGTTTCCATTTCCCAAATAAACTATGGGCCCTGTATGGACAAGATACATTTCTCATACCTGGTCTAGTGCCTGCCACATGGTAGGTACACAATAAATATTGGTTTAACTTCCCCTCATTTTTGTGCTAAAAACCACTGCAACTAAGAACTGTATTTCCCAGATAAGAGGCAAATCAGGAGCAGGCAAGTCAACTATAATTTTGGTTAGCACTTTTAAGGTTTCTGAAGAATATAAATATAACTAAAAACTCATAAGAGTTAGCAGGATTATCTTTAGAGAAGTTATCTAAAATCCTACCAGACTTGATTTATAACTAAAGTTACATAAGTACATTCATAGAATTTCCTATCATTAAATATATTCGATGATTAAAATCTTCCACTTCATATAGTTTCATTTCCTGGAATGGACTAGAAAATGAAAACATGCTGGGTAAGATTTCTATCTGCTTATGTTCTGACAGGAAACAGAAATCTACAGTGCAAAATGTGGGATTCTATTCTCAAGTCAATGTGAGACCACCACATTCTATTTTTCTTTAAGATTGCTTACTCTACTACCAATCATGACTTTTCATTATTCTAAGATGATTCTTCACAGTTCATGGTTTTGCTAGTTTAAATTTCCTATAGTAACAGAGTAATTATTGAACCTTGCCAGAAACAGTAAGGCTGCTTACTGAACAGGTTGCTGAGTGGCTCTGGTAAGTTTCAGGTGTAATAACAACACTATGATGACAGGCAACTCAGGCAGGCCTGTCTAGGAATACAATGCTATGAAACACACCCACAAAACTTTAGTAACAATGGTCACTACACAGAACACTCCATCTGTCAAGGCTAAGCACTGTGAATACTCACTAATCATCTATAACTTGGTTCATTGCAGGCTTTTATTTAATAAATGGGAAAACCTATAGTGATTAGGTATTCCACGTACGACAACATAAAAATCAGCCTAAGTTTTCTAATCATTAAGGATTAATATTAGCTCTAAATTACTTAAAACTGCAAGAGGTCATTCTATTTCATATATGTATATTAAGTCCATCAACCATATTCCCTCACTTTCATCTCCTTCATTCACCCTCCCCTCAACCAACAAGAACCCCTCAAACAGTGTACCTATTTTATAGTCCTATCTTTCATTATTAGTTCCTACATCAATGTTCAAAGGGGATTCTTGAAGTATTCCCACTGTGAGTGCACTTTATTTTTGTCAGTTTAACCCCTTTTATTACTCTCCCCTACCTTTTCTTCACCCCCCCCATTATTAAACAGCTTATAATACATATTGTTATATCCTCTACCCATAAGATGTATTTCAATATTATTAAGGTTCTATCATTCTTTTTTCCTTTTCCTCCTCCCCCAAGTGCCACATAGTACTTCCACTATTACAAACATGTTTTACATATAAATTTGCATATGAGTATGTTTGGTTTTGGGTATATGTTTATCTTTTGGATCTATCTTCTACATATCAAACATGCTCTTAAGTATTCTTCTGCTATGGCTATGGCTGACTAGAGAGCATTTTATTTTTTAAAGTATGAATTTTGAAATTGGACTTTACATTTCAAAGCCTGTCTTAATCACTGAAAACATACTGGGCTTCCTCCTCCCTCAATACTATTGAGGAGTATAAGGAGAAAAAGATTAGTATTGCAGATAGAGTATGATTTTATTTGTGTAGAAATAAATGTATTTTTAATGTGCACATAGAAAAAAGAGGGTATTTGGGGATTAGTGGGATTTCAGAAATTATTTGTAATTTCTGTGTCCTCCACACAAAATGCTCAGTATTTTTTAAATTATCTACAATGATTACACATTGTCTTTATAATTAGCAAAACATTACCTATGTGTGTATACATACATACATATATATATATATATATAAAACCTTGAAACAGAATAATTAACTGTAATAGTAAGACATACTAAGCTTTAATATTTTCAATGATAAACCATAACTAACCACCTAACACATGGCTTTCCACATCTCATAAGAAAATAATTTTTTAGGCCAGGCACCAGTGGCTCATGCCTATAACCCTAGATACTCAGGAGGATTGCGGTTCAAAGCCAGGCCAGACATAAAGTTCCTGAGACACTATCTCAAAAATACTCAACACAACAAAGGGATGGCACAGTGGCTCAAATGGCAGAGCGCCTGCCTAGCAAGTGTGAGGCCCTGAGTTCAAACCACAGAACAAAAAAAAAGAAAAAAGGCTTCTGTAAATTTACTGAATTTTACTTTTTACTGTTGCTTTCAAATAATCCTAAATGCTGTTTACTTGAAAGATAAAGGAACACAGAGCCTAAATAACCTAATGTCAGTGAAAAATAACATGACCCTTGTAAGCCAAAGAAAAATAACATGAATCTTTCAAGATTCTATTTTGCTCTCCTGAAATCATGTACTTCCAAAGGTGACTGCCTTATCTCATTTCTAACTGTGGACATAAAAGTTTAGTTACATCACATTTAGATTTAATAATAGTTAACTCTTTACCACCATAAATTATATCTTGGTTTTTTTTTTTACTTTTATACTTTTATTTTTGAATTTTATTCAAAAATAGTTGTACAGAGGGGATATGTTGTGACATTTATATATGCGCTTACAATATCTTAGATTCGTCCCCTACATCATTCTCCCTTATCCCCCCTTTTAGAACAATTTCAACAAGTTTCATTGTTCTACTTTCATACATGAATACAAAATACATCTACCATATTTGCCTTCAATTATATCTTGCTGTATTAAAAGGCCCTAGAAGCAGTTCTAATATTTATAGGACATATTTGAAAAAGTTCAAAGGAAAGCACTATCACTATATAGTGAACAATACTGACTCTTAAAATTGTTTACATAAAGCAAATATTTAAGGGAAGAGAAGAGGGGAGGAGGCAGTGGCACATGGGAAGGAGAAAGGAACAAAGGAAGAAGGTGGGAGGAGAGGGAGAAGAGTATAAAAGGCCTAAGCTCCTAAGCTCCTATCTTCTAACACACAAATGGATCTATGACTACTACCATCTTCTCCCCTTTTCTTCATACCTGGAGGAGAAAATGTTCATTAAGCTTTTCAAAGTTAATTTATTCTTTTCAAATGGTCTCCCTTTCTCTCCCCTCTCGCATATTTTCTTTCAACTTGTCCCCACAGAGACACCTCACAAACTCTGCACCTTTCTTTTGGACTTTAGCCCCACGTGGTACACACTGTACTCCTTATATCCACCTCAAAAACAGGATGTGCAGAGCTAAACTTCATCATCACAGCCAGGCATGTTCCTCCTCTGGTCTTTCCTCTTTCAGTAATTGGTATTACTACCCAGAAACTTTGATAATAAATTTAGATTCTGCCATCTCTTTTGGCCTTCACAGCCAATTAATTAACAATCCCTGTCAATTCTACTCTCTTAACATTACTTGTATTCAAAACACTGTCATTACCAACTCTCATCAACACTTCTAGATAACCACAGTAAATGCCTAACTGTCCTCTGCCTCAACTTACCACCTTTCAACTGCTGAAATACAAGTCTGATCATATTCTTTTGCTTAAAAATTTCTAATGTTTTCTATTCACAAAACTGAATTGGTTATGTGACATGTAAGGCATGTAAGGCCCTTCATGGTCTACCTTCTGTTCTCTATCTCTGGCCCTATCTCAGCCAGTGCTGGGTCCTCACTCCCAGGTGATCCGCTACACAAAGCATGCCCTGCCAATTCATACAGTTCTAGAAAACCAGTTATTTACTGACTTGCTTGTTTTTCCTACTAGACAATGCTTTCTTAAGGGACTGTGTCTCAGCCTGTTATTCTCAGGGCTTCATACAAAGCTAGCTATAAATGCAAAAGGAATTTACTGAATTAAGAATTAAATGAGTCTGTGCTAGTCTATATCTTTTAATAAAATATGTAGCAAGAATAGCTTCAAATATGCTCAGCTAGGAGGGCTGTCAGTAAGGCTCATATTGTAGCAAACCTGCTTAGCAAGCACAAGGCCCCAAGTTCAAATCCCAGTGCCATCTACATATACAAACATATAAACATATATGTATGTATATATGTATATATACTCAAATGGGAAATAAGAAACCAAATAAAAATTATATATCTATGAAATTTAGAAAGCTTTAGATGATCTGAGTATCAGTGACAGCACAAGCTGAATAAACTTCTTGCAAATGCTTTAAGTGGGGTGGGAAAGGGTTGAGGGAGAGAGATGGCAGAAAGTTAACCAATGTACAATGTAAACCTATTTGAAACTGTCACAATGAATCACCCCTGTACAACAAATATATCCAAATTAAAAAAAAACATAGAGGCAATAAAGGAAGGATAAGAAAGATGTCTTTAAAAATATCAGTGATAACTGACTCAGAAGATACAAAACCAAAAAACCAAAAAAAAAAAAAACCCAAAAAGGTGACAGTCAAGATTTAATAGTCAAATTTAATTAACTTTTAAAAAGAAGAAGGACCAGTGGCATGGCTCAAGTGGGAGGGAGGGAGAAGGGGAAGACAAAACTGTTACACCAATAATTTAACAACAAATAAAACCTGTCCTAGCTATGTGAAGGAAGAAGGAGCAGGAAAAATCTAGGTGAGAAGGAAAGGAAAAGCTGCACATGAGGGAGGAACAACAGAAGAACAGAAAAAGAAGGAACTCAAGACAAAAGACAGCAGTGTTTGGGGAAACAGACAGAAATGGTAAAAAGGAAAAGAAAAACGCCATTTCACACCTGCCCTCAAATTCCCTTCACATCAAATCATAATGGTCTCATCCCTTTGTGTCAATCCTTCATGTGATGCAAAGGGATGCCAAACACATCAAAAAAAGTTCCCCTTCCCACTGGGACTCCTTCCTCTGCAGCAGCCTGGCTGTCAATGCACAGCTCTTCTCACCACTTCTTCCTCTCTTCACACTCATCCATCACATGATCCCATCGATTCTCTGGAAGCTCCACTTTCGTGGCTATAAAAATTTTCTTAATAAATTGCAGGGTTCATTGGGAAGTGAAAACTATGGGTATCTATACATTCTCGTTTGTCTCCAACCTGACATTCATAACTACAGCTATCATTTATTGAGCAAGTATTATGTTATGTGTCGGGTACTATTCTCTCAAACACTCAACGCCTGTTAACTCAATTTTCACCAAATCCTATGAGGTAGCTTTATCTTTAGTTTATAGATGACAAAATTGAGGCCCTCATTTTCCTAGCATCACTTAGTATTTTAAGGATGAGTGCTGGAACCCATGCTCTTAACCACTACACCCTATTTCCCCATAGATAAATACATAGTGGAAAACTCAGTATTAACCACTTGGGACTTTTAGTTTTCTTTGAAAGAACTCTTTTAACTGTGTCAGTCATGCTGAAAAAATGTTAAGAATGCCAGATACTTTATTTAATATTCATTTATTCTGATGTTTAAAAATAGTCTAAGAATCAGTTAATAATAATTATACAGTATCTTTTAATCTATACCACAGTTTATTGTTCAACATTTGCATTCCTGGCTGAAAGATTTCTCTAGACTTGTTTCCCCTCGCAATACGCAATTTAAGAATGACTCACCATGCCCCACCCATAGTATTCTTTTTTTTTTTTAGAAATTTTACAAACTACAATAACTGAAATAAAAGTTCCAATACATGTGTGTAACATTAGGATGGAAGGGCTAGGAAAGGGAGAAATTGATAAATGTGATTTTTACATACAATGGAATTTTAGCCACAAAGAAGAATGAAATTTTGTCATTTGCAGGTAAATGGATGGAACTGGAGAACATCATCTTAAGTGAAGTCAGCCAGGTCCAGAAGGCCAAAAGCCACATTTTCTCTGATATGTAAAATATAAACCTAATGCAAATATAGCAAAACTATGAAAGATAGGTTATGCTAAGGGGAGGTCACATGCGAGAGGGGAATGGTAAAAGAAGGAAATTAAGAAGGTGAATATGGCTGATATACTCTCTACACAGAATGAATACAGAATTTTTTATTATAAAATTTTTTATTAGGATATATTCATTATACAGTGGGAACTTATAGTGACAATTTCAATTAAGCTTATACTATACATTGGTTAGATCACCCTCATTGTCTCTCCCCTTTAACTCCCCTCTCTGCCACTCACAGTATTCTTCTTTTTTTTTAATTCGTTTATTCACATGTGCATACACTGTTTGGGCCATTTCTCTCCCCTACCCCCCTACCCTCTCCCACTCTCACACCCCCCAACCCCCTTCCCTCCCAGGCAGAATCAGTTCTGCCCTTATTTCTAATTTTGTTGAAGAGAAAGTATAAGCAATAATAAGACAAAGCATTTTTGCTAGTTGAGATAAGGATAGCTACAGAGAGATTCCTAGCATTGCTTCTATGTACAAATATGTTACAACCCAAGTTGATTCATCTCTAACTGATCTTTTCGTAGTTCCTGATCCCCTCTCATATTGACCTCTGTCGCTTTAAGGTTTCTGTATTAGTTCCTCTGCAGTGGGGACATCAAACATTTTCATGTTTTGGGTTTCTTACCTGCCCCCATACATCCCGTACATGCTCTCCCCTTGTCATGTGACCCAAGTCCAACAACACTGCTGTATTTGCCCTAGATCTAAAGTCCACATATGAGGGAGAACATAGAATTTTTGGTCTTCTGAGCCTGGCTAACCTCACTCAGAATGATGTTCTCCAGTTCCATCCATTTACTTGCAAATGACAAAATTTCATTCTTCTTCATGGCTGAATAAAATTCCATTATGTATAAATACCACATTTTCTTAATCTATTCATCAGTAGTGGGGCATCTTGGCTGTTTCCATAACTTGGCTATTGTGAACAGTGCTGCAATAAACATGGGTGTGCAGGTGCCTCTGGAGTAACCTGTGTCCCATTCCTTTGGTTATATCCCCAGGAGTGGTATTGCTGGATCATATTGCAGATTTATGTTTAGATTTTTAAGAAGCCTTCAAATTTTTTTTCCTGAGTGGTTGCACTAGTTTGCATTCCCACCAGCAGTGTACAAGGGTTCCTTTTTCCCCACATCCTCACCAACACCTGTTGTTAGTGGTGTTTTTAATGATGGCTATTAAATGATGGCTAACGGGTGAGGTGGAAACTTAGTGTGCTTTTGATTTGCATTTCCTTTATGGCTAGAGATGGTGAGCATTTTTTCATGTGTTTGTTGGCCATTTGAATTTCTTCTTTTGAGAAAGTTCTGTTTACTTCAGTTGCCCATTTCTTTATTGGCTCATTGATTTTGGGAGAGTTTAGTTTTTTGAGTTCCCTATATATTCTGGTTATCAGTCCTTTGTCTGATGTATAGCTGGCAAATATTTTCTTCCACTCTACACTCACAGTATTCTTACCAAAAGTACATTATGCAAGTCCTACAGCCTTACATCCTAACCTAACTACATATTTTTTCCTTCAAGCTTTCCTAATTAAGCACAAAAAGTTACAGTTAGAGACCAAGATCTTCACCAGGAAGGGCTTACAGGAAAAAGACAAGCATGCTTGCATTTATTTTCTTTTTTTCTTGGGGGAGTGGGGTAATGCTGTACTGGGTTTTGAACTCAGTGCCTTGCACTTGCTAGGCAAGCACTCTATCACTTGAGCCATGCTCCCAATTGCTCCTTTTAGATTATAGGAAGAAGCTAGCAAAGTAGGTACAGTTAAGACTGGAGAGGGGAAAAAGGGAAGGAGAAGGATTCCTGCTCTAAAACAGGAGATACAGATGACCAATCAAGAAGCTGAAAAAGTTCACAAAACCTTTATTTCCCTAGGAAACAGAAGGCAAGAAAATCTGACAATATGATTAAGGACATCTTAAAGGCATAGTTTTAAGGTATTAGCTTGGTAAAAAAGGCAATAATACAAAACATTTGAGAAAAGCCAATCATTTAAACATGTCTATATTTAGAAAAAAGCAATATGAAAGAATGACATAAAGATACCATTCAAAAATATGTATACATTTTCACCTTTTTTGTTAAAAGTACTTAACTACAGGGCTGGGAATACAACTTTACCTACTATATCACAAAAATGTTTTATATATAAAATAACACTAGTCATGAAATATACCAGTACTTAGCACAGAGTACATTAAAAAGTTTGTTCTACTATAACATCAATTAGATTGTATGCTTTTGGTGATAAGGAGTGGTATCAGAATGATGTACAAGTTGGCCTGGTTCACATGTGATTTTTTTTGCATTAGTTATTTTTCAGATTGGGTCTCACATTTTTGCCCAGGGCCAGCTTGGGACCATGCTCCTCCACCTATACCTCCACAGTTGGGTTTATGTGCCACTACACCTGGCTTATTTCTTGAGAAAGGGTCTTGCTAACTTTTTGCAGGCTGACCACAAACCATAATCCTATTGATCTCTACCTCCTGAGTAGCTGGGATTATAGGTATGTACCACCATGCCCAGGCCCACATGTAATTTTTTTTCCTGGGTCAGGTGAGCTACAACTGTAAGAGTATAATTACAAACTTAGGCAGAAAAGGAAAAGGCTCTCTGCTTAGCTGCTGCTCAGTCAGGAGTCTTCTTAGTTCTATTTCAAGAAAAATGAAAATACATACCTGTGCCCAGGGATGACTCCCCATGGGGAACACCCCCAGCTTTCCATGGCACTTGATCTGTGGCAGTTGCACTTCCTCTGTATTCACCTTACTGGTATCCCACAGACTTAGGGCTCCACTCCCATCTGCCATGGCTCACTTCCTCCATGCCAGCATTCCACTCTGCTGCTTCTGCCCACTTGTAGCATCCCACTCCAGTCCACTGATCAACTTGTCTGGGCTGCCCAAGTACTCCCCACTGTGTTATTACTTACTGACATTTCTACTACTCTAGTTACAAAGTCCCAGAAAGATTTCTTATCTGTCCCAAACTTATTTTTATCCATAAGCCAGGTTATCTTTAATGCACAATTTTATAGAAAGCAAGGCATTTCTGGCAATGTAAATAAATACATGTACTATATGACCAGAACACCTGGAGGTGATGCATCTAAATAGAATTCCATGACTTACCTTTGGAAGCCTGATGGGGGGCTCTTTGGACTCCTCCTCTTCATCACTCTCTGATTCTCCACTCTGCACAGAGTTCTTAGATGCAGCTGCCAATGATGTTTCCTTTTTCTGCCATTCCAGAACGCAATGACGTACATTACAGTAAATGTTAAAAGCAGAAGGATTGCTATGTAGTTTGATATCTGGTATGATTACTGTAGTCTCCAAGTTTTCAGACTAAAATACAAGATAGAATATTTCAATTTCACATTCTTTTCCAGCATCACCCATTTACATTTTAAACAAACAAAAAAAAAAGATTAAGCAGGCTAAGCTGATTTGCATAACTCAAATAAGTGACCTAACAAAAATGTTTTAAGTCTACTGACTCAATTTCTAGTACCCCTTCTACTGTACTTCACTACTTTTTGAGTAACATAGCAATAACCAACCTACAAGGGCTGGAAAGAGTCATGCAAAGAACTTAACATAAATATCCTTATATCTCCAAAACAGGAATAGAGCGAGCAAAGCTTAAAAGCTGTAGAGGCATGTGAAAGGACATTAACTTAAGGTTTTTTTAAGGGACACCAAACATGTGGTAGAGTCTCAAAGTCCTACTATAAAGCTAAATTACATTTTGAATTCTTTTAAAAGTAGACATAAGAATTCACACAGAAATTAGGGCTCAGGTAAACCTTAAATTTTTATCAAGTCTTCTAATTGTATTCTCATTCAATAATGTCAAGAAAACCATAGAGTATGGACACATGTTTCCCTGAGCTCTCTCTTAGATATCAGTTTGGATATAGGCTAAAAATCACATGCTTCGTAATTTGTTAAGGTTAAGCCATTTCTCTTTTGTGTCCAGCACTTTACTCATCACAAGGAAACCACATTTTTAGATTTATATATAAAACCATTATAAACATAAAGCGCTGTATAAAATATTTTACAAATGCAAATTCTAACAATTAGAGTAAGCCCAGGAAGTATCTAAGATAAACAGATTCCAAAAATGCTTAGTCTCAAAATTTCACCCTTCCTCCATAAGGAATAAGGAATAAAAAAGGAAAAATTTCATTAAATAAAAAAATGTGTTAGGGGCACCCTCTCTGAAGACCCCCTCCCCCACAACTCTGGGGGCTCTACTCTCCCAGTTTACACTTTTCTAACTCAATAAACTCTCTTGCTTTAAAAAAATATATATATGTTAAAGTTCAATTGGCATGTAACTGTAAGCAAAACCTTCCAGAGATATTAGAAAGAATATTAGAAACCCAAATTTAACAATATAGAAAAAAGTAACATAGCATAACCAACTAGTATTTAACCAGAAGAAGCAATGGTGATAGAACACAAGAAAAACAATCAGTATAATTCCACACCTGAATAAAAATAATAGAGCAAAAAACAAAAGATATGGTAAATAAGCATGGAAAAAACATTTGACAAAATTCTAATACCAATTCATGATAAAAATCTAAGCAAATTAGGAATAGAAGGGATTTCTTCCACTTGATAAAGGGTATCTGTGAAATACAATTAACCTGGTAACAGACTAAATGACACCCTCCTAAGACAGAGAACAAGGCAAATATCCTATCCAATTTAATAAGCCAAGAAAAAACATTACAAGGGCATAATAAGGAAGAAAACATCTTCCAGAAAAGAAATATCTTTATTTCCTGAAGAATGTAGAGAGTCTTAAGGAATTTACAAAAAGCTTCTAGAAACAGGATGTTGATTTAGTAGTCAAAGAACAATACATAAAGATAACCAGTATAACCATATATTTAAAATGAACAATTTAAAATGTCATTTTAAAAATAATAAAATTAAAGTCACTGACAGGGGGAATATATTTGCAAACCATGTATCTAACAAAGGACTAGTATCCAGAGTATATGTCCTCAAAATTCAACAGTAAAAACAACAGTTGGGCCCTGGTGGCTGACGCCTTTAATCCTGATTACTCAGGAGGAAGAGATATGGGGAATCTCAGTTCAAAGCCAGCCCCAGGCAAATAATTCACAAAACCCTATCTCTAAATAACCCATCACAAAAAAGGGCAGATGAAGTGAGTCAAGGTGTAGGCCCTGAGTTCAAACCCCAGTACTGCAAAACAAACAAACAAACATGGAATTCAATAAGAAAGGAGGCAAAAGACATGAGCAGAGACACCAAAGATGATACATAGAAGGTAAATAAGCACATAAAAAGAGATTCAACATCAGGCTAGGTACATGGCTCAAGTGGTAGAACACCTGCCTACTAAGCATGAGGCCCTAAGTTCAAACCCCAGTACTGCCAAAAACAAAACAAAACAAAACAAAACAAAACAGCATCATTAGTCATTAGGAAAAGACAAATAAAAATGAGATATAATATACACTTACAAGAATAGATAAAACTAAAAATAGTGACATCAAATGCTAGCAAGGCTACAGAGATATTGGGTCTTTCATACATTGGTGATGGGCAAGTAAAATGACATAGCCACTCTGGAGAGAAGATGTGACAATTTCTTACAAAACTAAACATGTACCTAAAACAAAACTCAGTAATTATACTGGTAGGCATGTATACCAGAGAAATAAAAACTTGTGTTCCCAGACAAAAAAAAGTACTTGAATGTTCATAGAAGCCTTACTCAAAAATAGCCAAAAACTAGAAATAATCCAGATGTCTAGTAATAGGTAAATGGTTAAACAAACTGTGGTACATACATCCTATGAAATGCTTAGTCAGCAATGAAAATGAACGAACTCTTGGTATGTGTAACCAGTCAAATGAATTGCAAAAGAATTATGCCAAGTCCAGGAAAAAAAAGAGCCAATCCCCCCAAAATTATGTACTACACAATTCCATTTAGGTAACATCCTTGAAATAGCAAAATTTTAGAGATGGAGAAAGATTAATCACTGTCAGAGGCTAAGGAGAGGTGAAGGAAGGAGACAGCAGTAAGACTGGATCTTATAATAGAACTGTTTAATATCCTGTGACAATGGTCACACATGGTAAAATTACACAGAATTAGGTACACATAAACACACACACACAAATAAGTATATGTCAAACTGGTGAAATCTGAATAAGATAGTGGGCTGTATTAATGTAGACTTCCTGATTATGAAACTGTACAAAATGTTATCATTTGGGGAAACTAAAGTATTTCTTAACAAAACTGTATTCATGCTACAATCATTTCAAAACAAATAACTGTTACATATAGCATTTACAATAACATAAAAAATACAATTAAAGATAAATTTAATAAAATATGTAGAAGGCTTATACACTGAAAACTAAAAAATTTTGCTGAGTTAAATTAGGCTTAAATAGATATCTATACCATGTTCATAAGTTGGAAAATTCTGCATCATTAAAATGACAATTCTCTCCAAATCTATAGATTCAATGCAATTCCAATAAAGTTCAAAAGATTTTTTAAAAATAGAAATTGACAAGTTGGTCTTAATATATGGCAGCATAATGGTCCAAAAGTAGCTAGTTTTAGTCTGTTTCCATCACTATAATAAAACACCTGAAATGACCAACTTATAAAAAGGAAAGGTGCACTTTGGCTAGTAGTTTTGGAGGTTCCCATCCATGATTAACCCATTGCTTTTGGGCCTATGATAAGGCAATGTGTCATGGGGGAAGCACGTGGTGAAACAAATCCATCACCTCATGACCAGAAACCACAAGAAGAGCAAGAGGCCAGGGTTCCATACCCTTCAAGGGCACAACCCCAATAACCTAAAGACCTCCCACTAGACCCCAATGCCTCAAAGGTTCCACCAAACTCTCAATAGCACCACCCTGGGGACCAAGCCCCAACACATGGGCTGTTAGAGAACATTTAATGTCCTATATCAAACTATGGTAGTAGCTAAAGCAATTTATAAAAACCATGAAAAGCTGGAAGATATACTACCTGATTTTAAGACATATATTATCAGTATAAAGACAACTAAACAAAACAGATTCCAGAAAGAAACCCAACAAATATGGTTAACTAACTTTTTACAAAGATGTCAAAACAATTAATGGGGGGGGGAGCCTTTTTAACAAATGGTACTGGATCAATTGAATAGCAATGAGAAACTAACATCAACACTTAAAACCAAAAGTAACTTGAAATAGACCATATACTTTAGTATATGAAGTTATAAAATCTTTAGAAGAAATCTAATGTAGAAAATTTTTGCAACCTTAAGGTAGACACAGATTTCCTATAGCATAAAATACACGAATAATATAAGGGAGAAAAGTCAATTAATTAGATTTATAAAACTTAAGAACTTCTGTTCTTCTAAGCAGTTCAAGAAAAGAAAAAGGGATTGTTCTCATTCTTGCTCTAGAGACAACACTTTCAGTTTTTGAAAGTGTATTTCATCCCTATTAAACTTTACTATCAGTTTCACTACAAAAAGAAAAGAAAACAGCAAGCCACAGAACTGGATAAATTTTTTGGAATACAGCTATCTGGCAAAAGACTTTATCTAGGTATACAGGTGGTAGAGTGCCTGCCTAGCAAGCATGAGGCCAAGTTTAAACACCAGTTCTGCCAAAATAAAGAACTCTAACAATTCAATAAGAACACAATTATAAAAAGAGGAGGCGGTATGGGCACGGTGGTTCAAGCCTGTAATCCTCGCTACTTGGGAGTTGAATATCCGGAGTTAAATATCTTCATTGTTTGAAGACAGCTCAGGAAAAACATTTATGAGACCCCAACTCAACCAATGGCTGGGAGTGGTGGCATGCACCTGTCATGCAAGCTATGTGGGGAAACATAAATAGGAGAATTGTGGTCCAGGCTGAGTTCAAATCCCAGTACTACACCCCGACCCCCGACAAAAAAAAACAACTGATAAGATGATGCACCTGACTTTCACTTGCCCTGGTGACATGATTAGCAGATAATGCCCAAATGACCAGACCCACAAAAGGTCTCAGTATCTAATACTCATCTGGGAAGAGATTTCCACATATTTCCTCATAGTTCAGTCCAGAGAAAAAGTATTCCTTGGATCCTCAGACAAGAAAGAACTAGGAAGCTTCTACCAGAACTCCTTAAAAACCACTTATACTATATTTTTTTTCTGCTCCTTGCTCTGTATTCTTCATTGTAATAAAGCTTAGCCATGAGTACAAATTGCTTTTGAGTTTTTTAAAGACTCAAAAAGCTTGAAAATTTGTCAAAGGAAACACCACCTAACTATTCCACTCCTGTTATTCACCTAAGAGAAATGAAAAACATATACTCACACTAAGACTAGTACATAAATGTTCATAGGAACTTTATTTTCAAGGGCCAAAAACTGGAAAAAGCACCAAAATGTCCATTCACAGATGAATAGGTCAACAAATTGTGATATACACACACTGTGAGATACTAATAAGCAAAGAAAAATGGAATGAGCTATTGATTTATATAACAATGAGAACACAAATCACTATGTTAAGGAAAAGAGGTCAGATAGAAAAGAGAACATACACTGTATGATCAATTTATATTATATTCTAGAAAAAAGAACTGATCTACAATGACAGAACATTCATCTGTGGTTGTCTGTAGCCAAGACTGTAGGGGAATGGAATGGAATACAGCAGCGGATAAGAAAACCCCTGGAGATAATGGAAATATTCTGTACCTTGATTAAAATAGTAGTTTCACACATACATATTTTATTTCAAAACTCATTAAATTGCAACACTTCAAATCCCTAAAACCTGACCTAAGATAGACACATTTTATATCAGAATGTTGAGGAAGCTTCCTGTGCAACAGATTTGATTTCTCCTTTAAGTGATGTCATACATTGAAGGGTAGGGTTTATCAGACTTCTGAGGAAAATAGCAAAGTTTGAAATAGTGACAATGGGAAAATTATTTTAAAAAAACAGTAAAGTCATCTGTCTATGGAAGGTCTATTTGAGACTGTGAACAACAATGTCTACTGTTAGTTCATTCTTGCTTAACTCCCTTCAGTGGCACATGATACTCATAGAGAAAGAGAAAGCAGCTGGACTGATAAAGATTGAGCGTGATAGGCATAATAATGGCCTCCAAAACCATCTACACCGTAATCCCCAGAACCTGATATGATACCTACACGGTAAAAGTAACTCTGTGATGTTTCAAATTAAGGATCTTGCAATGGAAGAGTATGCTGGATTATGCGAGTGAACTCAATCAACATAACTGCACAGACCCTTAAAGAGAAGACTAGTATAGTCAGAGAAGGAGATGTCACAAAAGAAAATTGTCATAGTGATATAGTATGTGAAAACTCAACCATTCCTGGCTTTGATGAAGGAAAAAGGCTATAAACCAAGGAATGAGGCAGTCTCTAGAAGTTGGAAAAGGCAAGGAACAGATACCCTCCTAGGGCCTCCAGAAGGAATGCAGCCACACTGACACCTTGATTTTAGCCCAGTGAGATCCATTTTGGACTTCAGACCTCAGAATCTAAGACAACTGGTGGAGTTTTAGGTCAAGTTTGTAAAATTTGTTTCAGCAGCTATATGGAATTATTACACTAGATTAAGCAAGAGATTTTCCTCAAACTAAAGTCTATGGTATCTAACTAAGCTGGATCAGAAGGAAACTAAATAAAAGAGATGGCTGATAAATAAGGAGAAAAAGAGGGAATAAAGATACAAAGTGGTATAGCTAAATGGCATTTTTAAAATAACTTTTAAAAATAGAGTGGATGAAAAATAATCTGAAAATACTAAAAGAGGGCAGGAAAACACCATTTTACTTTTTATACACTCATCATGAGTGGGGGGGAAGTTTCTTTCTGTATCTCAAACACTTACCATGATGCCTACACACAGCATCCGATTAATGTTTAAGGAATAAATGAAATAATTTATTTCCGTCATTCTTATCACAAATACTGAAGACAGGAAAAGAACATTTCTAAGGGCACAAAACTAGTTAGAGATGAATTGAAGGGGACAAAAGACCTTGATTTCCCAAGTGAAAACTTGAAAGAACTTAAAAAGATGTTCAAGATTCCTATCCTCTGATTTTGCACACAGTATCAAAAGTAGAAAATGGGTAGATGTTGGAAATCAGAGTGACACTTGTTAGAAGTGTTTTGGATAATAAGGGCGATCTCTACCTCTCTCTTCTATTCCAAAAGCAAAAATAATGAGGCAATACAGTAGACACGTATTATTTATCTGCCTTCCCCAATAACACTTTTGGGGTTATTAAGTTTTGGGGTCACTATCCCTCCCACATTCCATGTGGCCTGCTCATCACTGAGTTACAAACATAACACAGTCTAACCAAAGTTACCAACATCTTCTGGCCCAAAGTAAATGTCATAATTCAATCAAAAATCCTACCCAACTTTCTGCTAGAACCAGTAAAAGAGACTGCCTCTTCTCAAAGAAGCTGAAGATGGAGTTGCCAGCAGCTTTAGTACTTATTCACAGGCAAAATGTTCACATACAGAGGACAGCAGGAGCAAGAGGTGAAGACACAGTCTCAAGGACATTATTTAATCCCTGCATCTATCTGTTTTAAGACAGAGTCAACAAATATATCCCATCCCCTCACTACTTTATTTTGTTTTAGATTTACTACTTCCAAGTAGATTTTACTTAATTACAATCGCAAGAACACTAATTAAGAACATTTGTCTTTGGAACTTAAGTATGAGACTCAGCTAAGCTATTTCTCTAACCCAAAGTGGAGCTGTTCAGAAACCAGAGCTACAACTCTTCTCTTCTTCTTGTTTAGGTTTCTTAGTATTGCTGTTCAATAAAGGATTCTTTTATAGAAAATGGAATCTGGCACCTAAATGTTTTAAGAAAAAAACTAGGTGTACTTCATAGACAAGATTTCTATCTTAAGTAGACCTCTAGTTTCTAAGGTATCCCCAAATCAAATATTCTATACTGACTTTTCTTTTACACAGCTGTCAACAGTCAAAAAAAGTTAAGGACAATTCAGACACACCAAGAGCATTCTTAATTCATTAAGAAAGGCATACAGCTGGGCACCAGTGGCTGATGCCTATAATTCTAGCAACTCAGGAGGCAGAGATGGGGAGGATCACAGTTTGAAGACAGGCCAGGCATATAGTTCATAAGACCGTATCTCAAAAAAGAATCATCACAAAAAGGGCTGGTGGAGTGGCTCAAGGTGTAGGCCCTAAGTTCAAACCCCAGTACTGGAAAAAAAAAAAAAGGCACAGAATGAACCCAAATCCAAGTCCCAACTCACAAGCCAGTTTTACTGCTTTTAGTAATATAATCAGAGTAAAAAAGGAGGAGAGCAATGGATATATTCCACAAAAGGAATGAGCAAAAAGAATAAAGATAATTTTCCCAGATATTAACTTCTAGGGTACTAGTAAAGAAATATCCTCAATTACAACTGAAAATAAAAGCAGAATCAAATAAAAGGAACTTTTTAAAAATTACTTCAGCACATAAAAACATAATGGTTTGCTAATTATATTCCATACCTTTTAAACCTTGGCATTTTCACTCAAATTACCGTATGAAAATGTCCTTATTCTCTATAAATTACAACAGCTTTACCTTGCTTCTTGTCTTCACTTTTGATTTGCTCTTCTGTTTTCTTTTCAACTTCTTCTTATTTAAAATTTTCTTGTTCCTAAAAATTAAAAAGTGTTTATATTAGGACACAGAAAGCTACTAAAACTAGGTATTTCCAAAATAGATACTTGAATATTTCTCTTACCAAGTTCCTATAAAACAATACACTCTACATACACACATAGGATGCTAACATATAAAGTAGCTATTGAGACCACAACACAATATTGGACAGCTAGGACATACATATATAATAAAAAGTTATCATAAAAATTTGAATTCTATAAAAACTTTAATAAAAGTAAAATATAAAAGGTATCAATAAAAAGTTTAAGCTTTATTCCACAGTAGAAATTGCTAATAAATATCAGTCATGTTCCCTTCCCCAGAGGCAAAAAATACTCTTTGTGGTAATGAGGGCTACAAGGCAAAAAAAAAAATCACTTTTTACTAAATTGCTATAAAATAACTATAAAACTCTTGAACTCATATACTTGTATATCCAGCAACTATTTTTTCAGTATCTCATGGCCCTGAGTCTCTATTCTTTAAGAAGGAGGCTGGAGGTATGGCTCAAATGGTAGAGTGCTTGCCTAGCAAGTGCAAAGTCATGAGTTCAAATCACAGTACCATCAAGGGAAAAAAATCAAAAAGTAATCCCCTGAATGACTCTGAAAAAGACCAAAAAAAAAAAAATGCAGTAAAGAATAAGAATTATAGTGGAAAGAACAGGAGGCAAGGCAAACACTTTCATTTCATTTAGTATTTTTTATGCTCACCATTCTGAAATGCACACTGCTAGGCAGTAAAAACACAAAATGAAAAAGACAGCTTTTGCCCTAGAAGAGCTCAGAGTCTCAAATGGAAAGCACATTTCAATGATCTAGCAAAAGGATGCTAGTGCAATAATAAAGACAAAAAAGGAGGAGAGAAGGGGAGAGGAAGAGGAAGAGGAGATGATGATGATGACAACAATGACAATTTTAGATGCTGAGGAGGTCAAGTCCTTTAAGACCTGGTAACTAATTTGGTACAAGCAGTGACAAAAAAAAAAAAAAGTTTAAACCTAGCTAATTCAGAGGTAGGGAAGCCATTGCCCAAATCGGTTTCATTTTGAAAATGTTTTGAGTTCAAGATACTAAAATATCAGTAACACAGACATGAATAACTAGGACATGAAATTTGATCCCTGATACTTCCTTAGGCTTCACTACTTAAATTACAATAATCACAAAATCTTATCTATCGTATCTCATAAATAGTTCTTGGTTCTGCCAAAACATCTCTGCTGCAGGTACACTAGTAAGTTACCATGGTCTCTTGACTGGACTACTGTCAACACCTTAACTCACTTCTGCACATCCACATTTACCCCTCCCCACTTAAGCCTATTCTTCACATAGGAACCCAAGTCACCTTTTGAAAACACATATTTAAGTAAGCAATTCCCCCACTTAAACTTCAGTATCTTTTAAAGTCTCTTTAAAATCCAAATGTGCTGACATGGTTTAAAACATCCTCTTCCAATGTCTAACCTCAGCCAACCTTTCCTGCTTCATTCTGTGTACCTCTCCTCATCTTCCAGCCATAAGGACATTCCTTCAATTGTTCCGAACATGCTGAGCTCCTTCCATGCTTTCACAAAGCTTCTCCTCTACCTGAAATTCTCTTCCACATTTCCTGTTATCCACTACTCATCTTTGAGGTCCCTGTCACTGAGTCAGGAAAGTATTCCTGATTCTATAGATTGTGTAAGTTTCCTTAATGCACACTCTCAATTCACTATTTTTTGTTTCATAACCTATAACTGTAATTATATATAAGATAATGGTTTAATGCCCCTCAGCAAACTATGAGCTTCAATATGGCAGAGGCCATGTTATGTCTTGTTCCTTGCTCTACCTTCTTTGTCCAGAAAAGACAAAGAATGGCTGGAACATATAGCACTCAATGAAATTTTGAGAAAGAAGAGTAAGAGGGAAGGAGAGAAGAGGGGGAGAAAATAAGGAAGTTCAAAGCTTACAGCTATACATGCTTTACTCAGAGTAAAATAAGCAGAGGACCAAGGATAGATCCATAGAAATACCAATGTGTCTAAAGGATATCTAGCCAGAAATGTCAATTAAGCAGATATCTATAGGATCACTGTACACCAATTTGTAGCCACTTCAATCCCCACTCATAACTCAGAGCAGAGGATCTAACCTCCTTACTTGATAAAATGATGACACCATTAGGAGTGTATTCCACTTGCTTTCCTTATACCCAGTCTTCATCAGGACTTCACTAATTACCCTCATCCCCATTCTCAATCTCCATTACAAAGTTTACAAATGGCCTGGGTCCAAATGCAAGCCCTGTCATTTACTAGCTCTGTGCTCTTGGGAAAGCTACTTAACCTCTCTGGGTCCAAGTTTTCTCATCTGCGCTAAGCAAATTTTACTTATTATTATTCCTATACTCAAGTGAAGTATCTATTTTGATTTGTGTTTCCCCTACACCAGACTTTGATTCGAGGAGTCACAAGAAGTGGTTGTATTTAAGAAATAATCCCCAGTAGGAAAAATCATGAGTAAAGTAGAAAAAGATAGGAAGTTCAGAATGGGAGCAATATGAAGCCAATTACTATGAAGTGTAACTAGACCTTGATTCTAAGGAAAAACTCTAGTAGATGGTACAGAAAATAGCTGAGTTATCCCAATTCCAAGTGACAAAAACAGGGGAACACAGGGCGGGGGAGAGAGGAAGAAATAAGACGTGAGAATATATTACTTGAGGACTCTGAAATTCAAACAAAAACAGATGTGGACAGGAGTCCAAACTCAGAAAAATTGTAATTTTCCAATTTGATTATTTTTTTTCTCCTTTCTCCAACAGCTTTGCCTGAAGGCCAGGAAGCAATGCCTGCACTAGAAGACAACACTCCAGTAGTTAAAAATCCAAGAGAATCCCTACCTTTCTGGCCAGAACTAGAAAGGAGCCTTTCTGCATACTGTAGAATGTTCAGGAAGTCCTAAAAAGAAATCTATAGAAAGAGATATCCTAATCCTATCCAAAAATCCCTGTAAATCTTGAGCTTACTCTGCAGCTGCACAGGTATATGTCATGTCAGTCTGCACCAGCACAGCAAAAGATCTGAGAACTAAACTCAGATTTGAAACACCACCCACAGAAGGCAAGACCAAATTTGCTGTCTGAACCTAAATGGGCTGATAGTCTGCTAAAAGAAACAATAAAAATCAGCTTTCTCCAGAGAATAATAAATCCTAGAGATTATGAAATGTAACATTCACAATACTCATGATACAGCCCAAAATCCTCACAATGCAAAAAGAAAAATGTAATCTCAAAGACATAATCAAGAGATGCCAACCCTAAGATGATCTAGATGTTATAATTATTCATCAATGGCTTTAATACAACTACTATAAAAATACTTCATGAAGTAAAAGGCAAAGACAACAGAAGTACATGGAATGAATTTGTCAGTAGAGGAAAGTATTTTTTAAGAAACTAAATTCAACTTAATATATAAAATTAAAATTACTAAGTGATTCAATAAAAACGGAAATGACAAAAAAGTCTATGGACTAAAAGTAGATCAATAAAAATTACCTAATCTGGCAAGGCACAGTGGCTCATACTTATAATCCCATCACAAGGCACAAATGGAGAGGATGGTGACTAAGGCCAGCCTAGGCAAAAAGTTAGTGAGACCCCCATCTCAATCAAAGCTGGGCATGGTGGGGTATATACATTATCCCAGCTATGTCTAAACAGGAGGATCACAGTCCAAGTTGATCAGAGCCAAAACACAAGACCTTATTCAAAACATAACTAAAGCAAAAAGGGCTTGGGGAGTGGCTCAATAGTAGAGGCCCTGATTTCAAGCCCCATTACTGCCAAAGAAAGAAGAAGAGACAGAGAGAGAAGGAGGGAGGGAGGGAAGGAAGGAAGAAAAAAGAAAAAATATTACCCAATCTGAAGAACAAAGAGAAAAGGATGACAAAAAGAAACCTAAGAGACCTGTCGGAAAATCTCAAAAGTTGTATTGTAATTGTCATTGGAATCTTAATAGGCAAGAAAGACATGGGCAGAATAGTTCAAGGATTAATGGCAGAAAAAGTCCTAAAACTGATGAAAGACATAAATTTACAGATTCAAGAAGGTTAGCATTCTCCAAAGAAAACAATGGCTAGACAACCCAAGCAAACTTCTATAAACAAAACAAAAAATCTTGAAAACAGCTAAAGAAAAATAATAATATAGAGAAAGGAACAGACTTCAATTGTCAAAGATTTCTTGTCAGAAATCACAGAGGTGAAAAGATACTGACTGGAACAACATCACTAAAGTGCTGAAGGGAAACAAGTGTATACTCAGAACTCCATATTCTCTTAAAATATCCTCCAGGAATGAAAGGAAAATAAGACATTCTCAGATAAACAGAAACAAGGAGAATTTATCCCCAGTAGACGTCTCTACAAGAAATGCTACAGTAAACATTAGGGAGAAAGGAAATGTTTCATCTTCAGGAGTAAAAGAAGAACCACAGAAATAATAAATATGTAAGAAAACACAAAATACTACATTTTTCCTTTAGGTTCTTTAAAATATGTATGTCTACTTACAGTAAAAAACATATTATTTGGTGAGGTTTTCAAAGCATGTAGCCATACATATATGAAAATACTGTCATATATACCATACAAGTCAGTGGGTAAAGGGAAATAAAAAGATCTGTATGGTTGCAACGTTTCTCTTTTAAGTGAAAGGTTTCTGTTTTAAGTGAAGCAGTAAAACAATAACCCTAAGTAAGCTGTGAAAGGTTAGGGATGTATATTGTAATCCCATGGGCATAAAAAATTAATATGAGAAAATACAGCCAAAAAAGGCAACAGACACTAGGATACTCAAGTTATCATCATAATCATCTAAAAGAGCAAAAAAAGAGAGAACAAAAAAAAAGAGGTAAACAAAGACAATAAAAATGGTACACCTAAAGTCAACCATATCAATAAGTAATTACATTAAATATTAATGATTTAAACACTCCTATTTAAAGGCAAACATTAACAGAGATTTTGTTTAAAAGGTAAGGGGCAAAATACCCCTCACCCATGCTGCCCATGGGAGAGAAATTATAAATATAAAAATACAGATAGATCAAAAGTAAATGAACAGAAAAAAATCTAACATACAAATAGTAAGTACAAGAAATCTGGAGAGATTATTTTAATGTCAGAAAAAATAAACTCATTCCAAAAATATTACTGGTGCTAAAGACAGACATGCCATAATAAAATAATGAAAATCAAGTAATAATAATCAAATCAGGAATTTTTTAATTATAAAGGCATATGTACCTAATAGTAGTGACTCAAAATAAAATGAAAACTGACTAAAGGACCAAAGACAAATTCACAATTAGAGTGAAATATTCTTACCACCACTCTTTCTACAGCAACTGATAAGATCTGAAAAAATGATTACAGACATAAAATGTCCAAACAACACTAACTATCCAATTTTAAGTAACTGACTGATGTTTAATCTTGATTATCAATTTGATTGGATTGGGAGATGCCTATGAAATTAGTTAAGCACACCTTGGGTGTGTCTATGAGGGCATTTCCAGAGATGATTAGATCATGAGGACTCCAGCCTAATCAATGGCTTAATCCATTGATGGATTCAAATTTTGAAAAGACTATTAGGAGGTGATAGGACTGTGGAAGGTAGGGTCTGGCTGGAAGAAGTTGGCCACCAGAGGTGTCCTTTATGGGGTATATCTTGGCCTCTTTGCTTCCAGGCTGCCATGAGGTAAACAGTTTTTCTCTACCACACTCTTCCTCCATGATGTTTCTTCCTTGCCATGGTCCTAAAAGCAATGAAGCCAGCTGATGATGTATGAAAACCTCTGAAACTGTAAGTAAAAGTAAATCTTTTCTCCTTTAAATGTTTTGTCTCACATGTTTGTCACAGCAATAAATACCTAACTAAAACATTTATAGAACGCTACATCCCAAATGACAGCACACACATTCTTTTGCAGTTTATATGGTACAATCATCAAGACAGAGCATATCACAATAAATGTAAAAAGACCAAAATTATACAAAGTATGCATTATGAAGTAATAACAATTACATTTTATATATATATATACACACACACACACACACACACACACACACACACACACACATACATACATATACCAAGTTAAATAAAATAATTCTATACAATTCTTTGGTCAAATATAAAAATCACAAATAAAATTAGAAAATATCTGAACTAAATAGCAAATACACAACAATAAAAAATGTTTGGAATACAGCTAAAGTAGTGCTTAGATGACAATTCAAACCTTTAAATACTTAAGTTAGAAAAGAAAAGTCTAAAATCAATGACATAATATTCTATCTTATAAAAGTGAAAAAAAGTAATTGCAAAGTGGAAAGAAATAAATTATAAAGATAAGGGGCAAATCAATCACCACATAGCAAATAACAGTCAAAAGTTGATTCTTTAATAAGCAAAATTGACAAACTGCTAGCTAGAAAAATCAAGGGAAAAAATCCAATATGAGGAATAAAAAAGAGATCAGAAATGAAAGAGAGATCATCATTACAGACCCCACGGATATTAAAAGGATAATAAAGGAATACTATAAGCAACTCTGCCCATAAATTTCATAATCTAGATAAAATGGAACCATTCCTTGGAAGACACAATCAGCCAAAACTCATAT
Organism: Castor canadensis; assembly: GCF_047511655.1. Taxonomy (NCBI): domain Eukaryota; kingdom Metazoa; phylum Chordata; class Mammalia; order Rodentia; family Castoridae; genus Castor; species Castor canadensis. The sequence goes on along the minus strand of NC_133395.1, from coordinate 32,036,378 downwards.
AAGAAATAGATACACTGAATTGTCTATTATTAAAGAATTCATAATTATTTAATTATTAATTAATAACCTTTCAAAACAGAAAGGCCAAAAAGTTCACTGATGAATTCTATCAAATGTTTTAGGGAAAAAAATACCAGTCCCACACAATCTGTTTCAGAGGACAGAAGCAGAAAGCATTTCCTAATTCACTACATGAGGCCAGCATAGCCCTAATATTTTAAAACCTGTCATGATGTCACAAGATTAGAAAATTACCAACTAGTATTTCTTATGAACACAGATGTACAAAATCCTCAAAAAATTATCAAATCGAATTCAACAATAAAAATTATATACCATCACCAATTAAGATTTATCTCAGGTATATATGTAACATCTAAAAACAAATTAATGTAATCTATTACATCAACAGGGTAAAATGATATATTGCGTTATGATACTAATACTTACATAAAGAACACCTGACAAAATCCAACCCCCCATGTATGATAAAACTCTCAGTAATCAAGAAATCAAGGGTCAGTTCCTCAACTTGATAAAGAATATATACGGACACCTACTACTAATGTCATACTTAATGGTGAGAAACTATAAGATTTCTCACTAAGATCAGCAACAACATAAAGGTGTACCCTGTCACCATTCTTTGTTATACTGAAGGCCTAAGCTAATGCAATAAAAAGGAAATAATAAGTGTACAGATTAGGAAGGAAGAAATAAACTGTCTTTACAAATGACATGATTGTCTATATAAAAAATCCAAAAGAATAAAAAGTCTTGAAATTAATGAGAGTATAGATTATAGCAAGCCATAATCGATATCATGCTGTAGATTATAGCATGATACACGGTTAATATACAAAAGTCAGTTATTTTCTTATATACCAATAACGAAGTGGAATTTGAAATTTTAAAGTAGTAACATTTATACCATTTACATTTAAATTACCACCCCCCAAAATGAAATACTTTAGTATAAATCTAACAAAATACATACAACATCTATATGAAGAAAACTATAAAATTCTGATGAAAGAAATCCAAGAACTAAATAGGGAAATATTTCATAAGTGTAGAGAGGAAGACTCAATATTATCAAAATGCTCAATTTGATCTATAGATCCAATGCAATGCCAAAAAACATCCCAGCAGGTTATTTTGTGGATTTAAACCAACTGATTCTGGAGAGGCAAAACACCTATAATAGCTGACACAACACTGAAAGAAAAAAGTTAGAAGGCTGACACTACCTACTTCAAGACTACCATTAACCTACACTAATCAACACTGTGTAGTACTGAAGAAACAAAAGACAAATAGAGCATTGGAACAGAAGAGAGAACCCAGAAACATACCCACATAAATATAGTTAACTGACATTCAACAAAGGAACAAAGGCAATACATAAATAGTTGTAAATTAGTCTTTTCCACAAAGAGTATTATAATAACTGGACATCCAAATGCAAAGAAATAAATCTACGTACAGATTTACACACTTCATAAAATTAACTCAAAATGGAAAACAAACCTTCTATATAAAACACAAAGCTATAAACTCCTGGAAGGTGAAGTAGGAAAAAAATCTAGATGCCTTTGGGTATGGCAATTTTTTTTTTAAGATACATAGGCAAGGCATCTATGAAAGAAATAATTGATAAGTGAACTTCATTAAAAGACAAATGTCAAGAGAATGAGCATACAGGCATAGACTAAGGAAAAAAATTTGCAAAAGACACATCTGACAAAGGACTGTTAGCCACACAAGAACTCTCAAAATTCAACAAGAGGAAAATAATGCAACTTAAAAATGGGCCAAAGACCCCTTACCAAAGAAGATAAAAAGCAAATGAGCACATGAAAAGATGCTCCACAACATATGTCAACAGGGAAATGCAAATGAAAACAGTAAGATACACACATCAGAAATGGCCAAAATTAAAAACACTGACAATGCTAAATGCTGGTGAGGACACAGAGCAACAGGATCTCTCATACAATACTAGTGAAAATATAATATGGTACAGTCGGGGTTGGCTTCAAACCTCAATCCTCCTGATCTCTGCCTTCCAAGTGGCTAGGATTATAGATATGAGCCACCACCTCCTGGTGGTACAGCCACTTTTGAAGACAGTTTAGCAGTTTCCTACAAAACTAAACACACTCTTATCACACAATCCAGCAATTGCACTTTTTGGTATTTAATCAAAGGAGTTGAAAACTTAATACCAACACAGAACATGCACTTAGATGTCAATAGCACATGGATGTTTATTCATAACTGTCAAAACTTAGATGCAACCAAGAAGTCCTTCAATAGAATAAAATATCATGCCTCCAGATATTATTCATCATTAAAAGAAATTAGTTATTAAACATTAAGCAATAAAAAATAAAAAGAGGATGAAGTGGCTCAGGTGGTAGAGTGCCTGCCTGGCAAGCACAAAGCCCTGAGTTCAAACCCCCAAACCACAAAAATAAATAAATAAATAAAAATAAAAAGGAACCTTAAAATGCATATTAACTGATAGAAATCAATTTAAGAAGGCTACATATTGTATGAGCTCAACTATAAAACAGTCTAGAAAAAGCAACAGTAATATCAGCAACAACAAAATCAGTGGTAGATGGGGTCAAGAGGTCGGGGGAGAAGGGGATGGGATGAATAGGTGGAGCACAAACATTATTAGGGCAGTATGAATACTCTGTATGATATTAAGACTGATGGATACACGCCATTACAGATTTGTCCAAATTTACAGAATGTACAACAAGAGCAAACTATGGTCTTTGGTGATTATGATGTATCACAGTATGTTCATCAATGGTGTGTATGTAGGGGGACTGCTGACAATGAGAAAGTGTTGGGTCAGGGACTATGTCCAATTTTGTTATGAAACTAAAGCCACCTCAAAAAGCTTTTTGTTTTTTAAACACAATTTCATAGATATTAAAGGATAAAAAGAATGCTATGGCAACTTCATGTCAAACTTTTCAAATATTTAGATGAAATAGGTAGATTTCCCCCCAAAAAAATATGCTACCAAAGTTGACACAGAAATAAACAGAAAATCTGAATATCATGATATCTATTAAAGGAACTGAATTTTTTGCTTCCCCAAAAGAAAATTCCAGGACCAGATGGTTCTCCTAGAAAATTTTATCAAATATTCAAGAGGAAAAAATACAACCCCACATGAGAAGGAATTACTACCCAATTCACTTTATGAGGATAACTGTAATACTAAATCTAACAAAGGCACCCAACAGATTACCTATGTGCCAAACTTCATGCTCCATTGTGTAGCAGCAGCCTTACTTTCCAGATAAACAAGTATATGAGCCTCGCCCAAACAATTCTTTCCTTAGAAAAGGAGCCCAAAGCTACAGCAGCAGATTTAACTTAAAGTTTAACTGGGTTACTGCAGTGTCTTCTGTTGGAAATGTTTTTCATCTAAGAACCATGAACTCTCAACCCATACTGCTCAGGGTTATGGTGACAGGAAGTATAAATTCCCCTGGTGTACCATGGAGAATGATGCTAAATGAAGCCTCTCCTACTTTCATGTGTTCTTACTGGCAGCAATGAAGGATGGCAACTCAACCTTGAAAGCTATCATGGTCAATCTCCAAGTATCATCATCAGTTCTAACATCAAGATACAATTTTAATGCTCTAGGAGGTCAGCAGCTTCTGGCTAGTTATAGTGTATGATGAGACAAAGGGATCCCTCCACGCCACCTTTGCTACAAAGTGGGTCCCTAGTCTGATGTGATCCTGTGCCAATGAAACATTTTCGAGTACTCAGCTAGTGGTACTGGCTAAGCTTCTGCAAGCTGGAAAGGCAAACTCATACACAGAACATGTCAAATCCAGTCAAAATGAATCACAATCCTTTGCAAAGCACAAGAACTGGCTGGCTTCCTAGAAGTATAAGAATGCTGTCACTTAGCACAGGTGCTAGATCAGCACTGATAAACGGAAGCCCCCTACTGAACCAATACACAGCCATTCCCAGTCATTTTTCCATGTACTTTAGGCCAAAAGAATTCCCTAGTAAAATAAAGTCCAAATAATAAGAATTTATATGCTAGCAACTTAATAGACATTTGAAAAAGAACATAAACTGTTAAGAAATTACATTTACTTCATTCTTAAACAATGACAAAAACTTAATAATAAGAAATGTGCACTTTGGGCACTGTGAAAACTCAAGCTTGAAATCAGATTACACATGGCGACCTCCTTTGCTGTCACACATTTCTGTACAAGTAGTACTTGGCTTGTATCACAGCAACTACCAAAACTCCAACTTTACAAAACTATGAACTCATCAAAAGAAATGTAGTATGATTTAATATCAAAACCATATACTATTTCAAGCTAGTAGTTTATGACAGACACTGCTGTGTTTCCTTTGAAATTTTGAAATATCACGTTATTTCTGCATGTCTGCAGTGGTACTTTGGTGAACCTTGGTACAATTTGAGGAAGCGAGGAGTGTAGCAGGTCTAGCACCTCCCAGCTGGCTTTGTTGAGACCTTAACCCTAGTTATTAATTAGGTACAGCAAGGAGGGGAAAGGAAAGTAGAAAAGGGAGCACAGACTTTTGCACAGACTTCAAGCAAGCATCCTCTAGCCAGAATTAGGCCACTTCTGTAGACATTGGGTTCAGGGAAATTTGTGGGTTCAAGGTTTTCAAATGCATCCCTTCAGATGTCTCTTTCTAAGAGTTCAGGTTACATTTCTTCCCAACCAAAACACTGACAGTGGCATAGCAGACTTGTGAATTCAAGCCACCCTGGAGCTCTGCTACTCTTAAAATTAAGTCTCAGGCCTATTTCTTAGCTTCTTCCCTTCTATTGCATAGGAAAATTCCTTTTATATTTTGTTCCCAATTATCTTCAGCCTTTCATCATCTTTTTTCAAACTGTCAATATCACTCACCAACAGGCATCTCATCACATTCTACTTATAATTTCCCCAAATCTCTCAAAAGCCCACAATACTGTACCTATCAGTACATTCCTTTCCACAGGAACAGCATTCTGGTTCCCCCCAGTGACAGCTTTCACAGCAGCACAGCTGCAGTGCATGCCAAGGGCTGGTTATCAGCAACACATTTCTCCACTGACACTGCAAGAAGATGGCTCTTCTGGCCAGCCAGCACATAATCCAGCTCCAAAGTCTCATTTTGAAGTCTACCTCCTCAGACCACACCTAGCATCAACTACCTGGGTAGGAAAGACTTTGAAATGGAGATGTGCACAACAGAAATTTACTGTGCAATGCCTTCTGAAACAATTGCAAGAAAGTAGAGGAAGCAGGACTAAACAGAAGAAGGAATTGAACTGCAATGCAGTCACAAGAAGGCCTTAGCCAGTCCCCTGAGGAGTTCCGGAATTGAGATGAACCTTCAAAGTTGTCATGCTTTAGGGCTAAAGGGCCAGACATTTATACACCTACACAGAAGAGACTTTGGATGCAGGCTGCCCTGAAGAGGAAGCATGCCTTTGGGGGAGGCACCTCTGTTATCTCAGGGCAATGCCTGGGGAAGGACTCAGCTACCATCAGCTTTAGCTACCAATATTCTCAAAGTTAGAGGAGCATGTTCCTGAACAGGGGGACTGAGGGAAGGGGCGGGGAATCTGGATGCCTAGTCACAGCATTTACCACTGAATTATGACACCAATTAGGATAATGAACAGAGAGAACAATTTACCCTGCTTTCTTAGGAGGAATTACCATTTGATAAGAGAAAATTCTTCTTTGCAAAAAGCTCCAGCCAATAAATACAGAAGAAATAATAGAATTGTAAGAAAAAAAATTTGTTAATTTGAAATCCCTAAAGAAATTATTGACTCACACAAGGATTATCAAAGAATGCTAAAAACCATTAGGTGAAAGATATTCACAATATGCCAAAGTCATTAGCCCACGATTACTTGCTCGTTACAAATGGAAAACGCATACATGTACAGAGGAGAGGTCTGGTGAGTACCTTGTCACCCCAGTAATCAGACATAATACCATTAAACATAAAGACAAATGACAACCTCCAATGGGAAGCAACAATGCAGTACTTGACACGATAAGGTCTAACTTCCACTTACAGAAATACAGGATGAAAAACAGAGAGAACAACATCTGGGACCCTTCCCCAAAAGGAGCTAGATTTATATGTCATTATAGAAAAGGTAAAATACCAGTGAGAAACAGTGATCAGTGATAGCCAGGGGTTTAGAACAGGAGGACTAAAGAAGCTTTCTGAAGTGACAGAAATGTTCTTCTATATATCACTGTGGTGATGGTTCCAAGATTCTTCAAAAGAACATTTAAAGAGGATAAATTTTATTGCACGTAAATCAAATCTCAATTAACCTAGCTCCTCTCCCCGCAAAACCTGAAAGTTTTATCTACTTTTTGATGAAAATGTGAGACTATTCTGATGATTTTTAAAACAAATATTTTAAAATGTTAAAGTTTGGGATTTTTTGGCCACACTGGGGTTTGAACTCAGGCCTTGTGTTTGCTAGGCAGACGCTCTTACAGCTTGAGCTACTCCACCAGTCCTAAACTTAAAGTGTTTTTAAATTAACATTTTTATTTTCTTTTCAAGATCCAAAACAAGACATTCCACTTCTCTTATGTGGGAGACTAATTCATTTCACATTTCTACCTACCACTATGCCAACAGAGCAGTTTTTGCCTTAGTATGTCTCTATACATTATATAGCATTCCACAGATGTAATAGCTGTATTTAGAAAATTACTACCTATCCCAAATGCAGATATACATATACTAATTTGATCCCACATCATTTCCTAATCCATTCCTATAATAATGTCTCCTCCTCACTCAAAACCAGCAGAGTTGATCAATATCTCCTAGTTAAAATCTAATTCTTACTTGCTCTTCCAGATGCCCTACCCTTTGGTCAAAGCCTCCATGTCTAGAAAGACTTCCCATTTCTCTTCCTCATGACACCTGCATTCTAAGGCTAACGGAAATCTTGCTATTACTTGCACACACTGCTTTCTCACTTCTGCTCAAGTACCTGAGCAGGCTGAGCTTTGTCCCTCTGTCATAATATCTCATGCTTGCTTCATCACTTCATTAAACATTTTCAGAAGTATCTGCCTTTGTACCTTACACCCCAGACAGATAATACACTCAAATCTAGGAATTGTAAATTATAAATCTTTACAGGACCATGGTTAGTGCTAAGTAATAACCCCTGAGCATTTGTTGGGTTGACTACTTAAGATCTTACGATTAAAATCGCAGGCACATGTGGATGGACACAAACATACCATTTCTGACAAGCTGCTGAAGGAACTCAGAGGGTTTAGCTCTGAGAAGAAAAGCAATTCCCCATTTCATTCACAATTTCCTCTATTGTATCCATTAACATTGTTCTTCTACCCCTGCAAGACCCAGATATCCTGACTCTTCCATAAATTATCTCCCAGCCTATCAGTTCCCTCCTGGTAGCACTTCCTTTTTACCACATAGTCAAACACTGTCACCAAAAACCTTCACTTTCTATTTTTCTTTGACCACCAGTCACACTTTAACTCTGAATCAATTAGACATTTTCTCCATTTCTCTCGAGTAGAAAAGTTTATAATACTAATCTGATTAGAATTTTAAATGTTGTTTAATAATAATAACAGCTAACATTTAAAACACTTATCACACATAAGCACAACTTCCTTTAGATACCTATAACCTAAAAAGTTACAAATAAAGAAACAAAGAAAATCTAATTAACTTGCCCAATTTGACACCCATGAAAAAAGGTAAAATTAGGATTTGGACTTAACGCAGTCTGAATCAGGAGTTCTAACATTCAGCCACTGAGCAATGGTGCTTTGCAATTGCAAGGTATATATATACCTCCATTCACAGGCGAAACTGATCAAACATTTCTTTCCTGTCTAACTCCTTTCCCCAATGGGTCTCACTCATTCAAGGATATCAGTCACTGAATAAATGAAAGTTGCTCCCGCATTCAACAGTCATTGAGATTTAAAAAAAAAAAAAGAGTAAAAGACAAAACCCTTGCCTTCTCTCCAAGTCCTCTAGCCCCTCGCTGCCAGCAAAATAATAATATTTAATAACATTTAATGTGCCAAGAATGTTACATATATCTCTGCATTTAATCTACAAAACAATCCACATTATTATTATCATCCCCATTCTACATGTAAGAAACTAAAGCACGGAAGTTATGTAATGTACTTAAGGTTACACAACCAGCGAATGACAGAGCTAGGAATTGAAACCAGTCTAGTGTCAGAGTCCAAGCTGTTAACCACTTTGTTAAAGTGCCATCAAACTCCTAGATACTTCATTCTTGAATCATTCTGTTTTTCAACCCTACATCTGTAACATAATCTATAGTAATTCATTCAACATTGAATGAGAATTCACTTATCGTGTCTTTGTTCCTTGAACACAAAAATCATGTTCCCACATCAGGACCTCTTCCTTCTAGATATGCCTCCCCCGTTTATCTCAACTTAAATGCCAACTACCAAAGAGTCCTTTCCTGACCATGTCCCCTAAAACAGAATAATTACAAATGCTCTATCACATGGAATTGGTTGTTTCTTTTATAGTTATTTATACTAACTGAAGTATTAGTTGTCTATTTCTCCCACTAGAATGGACGATCCACAACAGTAGAGAACTTGTCTATTGCGCTCACTGCTACATTTTCAGTACCTAAAACAGTGCTAGGCATGTAGTAGGCACTTGATATTTACAGAATGTCAAAAATGTGGTAGTCATTCAGATTAACAAAATGGAATATAGTTCCCCTCCTTAATAATCTCTCAGTTTGCATGTTTACAAATATTTACCTCCTCCCTTTCTGTATTAAAGGAAGACCTACCCCTAACTTTTTTCCATGGCTAACATCTCCAGCTGTCATCTTAAACCTATTCCTGAGCTATCCCACTGAGCTTTTCGTATCAATTATCCCATCTCTCTTTACTCTCTTCTTCACTTACCCTCCTACATTCCAATACTTCATCTGCCCTCTCATGCTTGAATACCCTTCCTGCAATCCTGAATCCTCCCCCTGTTACCCTAACACCTTCCATTTACTCCTCTGACATCCCTCAACTATGACCACTTCCTCAAAATTACTGGTGACCTGGAAACTTTTCTCACTTTCTTCAGCACTTAACACTTCTAAAAACTCTCAATTCATTTTCCTAGGACCAGAAGTGCTACTGTCTTGTGGTTCTCTTAATTTTCTAATCTCTTTTTTTTTTTACAGTTTTCTTCATTGTCTCCTTTCTCTCAAATTTTTTAACTTAATGCTCAATAAAGTTTTGTCCTCTATTCTTATTCTGTTATCTATCTCCTCTAACTCATCCATATAAATAATATTCATTCCAAGCTTAAATCCTAGCTCTTCTTTCCCCAACATCTTTAATGTTAAAAAATATGGCGCAATTCTTAGTCATATTCTCAACAAAGAGTAGTTGTGGGCTAAAACTTAGAAAAGAATAATGTGAACTGTAATAAACAATACTGTGGTGAATAAGCATTAGCAAGCAATATCATACAAGATAAGACTGGTCTCCGTGAGTATTTCTTGAAATACTTGAACCAATTCCTCATTACTTTTCATTGATAGTTCACACAAAAATAGACCAAAAACTAAAAACCATTCACAAATTTTATGTATGTGATCAACCTATATTAGAATATTAGAATTCTAACCTATATTAGAATTGTCAATACAATTCTAGATACACAGAAATCATATTATCCATATAGTAGAAAGTCAAAATAGGGATATACCAGTCACAAAATATTGCATAAGTCTGAAAACAACATACAAAATAGTTTTGAATCTTTGAGAGGAGTTTGTATAGATGCAACTACAGGGCAGTAATTTACAGACGCACAGCTCAAAATTATACCTAATTACTAGAACAAGCTCCCTACTGTGGTTTTGTGCTATTTTCAAAAACATTAGCAAGAAACAGACTGGTGGCCTTCATTTTGGATAGCATTTATATCCATATGATAAAACTACTCATTTGCCCAAATCCCGCAAGCAATCAAAGACATGAGAAGACTGGCTTACCCAGAAAAAGTGTGAGCAAAGCTCTACTTTACAACTCTCTTCAACAGATAAGCCACAATATATACTAATGAACTACAAATACCTGACTTACACAGCTTAGACACTTTCACAATGGGAGAAAAAGACATCTGGTTATTGCCTAAAAAGCCACACACTTAATAAATATGGTAAACTCTAACTCATTTGACAAAATCCTAGTATGCTTTCCTCACGTACTGGCAAGATGCCCTGAGAAGAGATGACAGCAACTCCCAATTATCACAGTCAGAGCTGGTGAAACAAGTCAGTCACCATGCTTTAGGGTACATGGCATGTAAGGGCATGGAAAACAAAACAATGAGGAGAGCCCCAAGCCAAAAAAGGCACCCACATTTTAAGAAAAAGAAAATGAAAGTGATTTAGCATCTACATAAAGGAAGCTGAAGGTGCAGCCTGCCTAATTAAGAGAGACCTAGGAGCCACACAGATTTTTTTAAGCTGGTGGCAGCTGAACACTACAACAGCTGTCATATTTTGAAGTTCTTCATATTGTCCTTTTTCTCTACATAACCCCTTCTACTCTCAAGCCTGAACATAACAGAGGAAACAGAACAGAAGACGATGAGAAATAGCTGAATGGGACATCAGAACACAAGAGTAGCTGCAAGCATCTATCTTGGAAGGCCAAAAGGTTCTGTTATCAAAGTAGAGCTCCAAAAATCTCTATCGGATACTTTTCACATCTAAATAAATCTCCATCTATATCCCTTATTCATAAATATCGTAAAATGAAACCTCTAACCTGACCATCTAAAACTCATCCTACAAATATGACACTGTCCTTAGCCTGTATCATTGCTCCCCTTAGTGAAAGGCAGGTCTCTTGTATGGAGGATGGAAAGGGGAGCAAAGAATGTCATGGGGGAGGAGGAGGGGCGTGCAAATAACACTGCCGCAGACACTGGAAAAGCCACCTCCCTCACCATCCTTGCAAATTCTCTACGTGTCATGCCTCCTCCCTCCTCAACAATACACACACGTGTCATGACCGACCACCACCATCACCTTTTCGAGCACATCACACGCTATGCTCCCATCCTTCCTAACCATCCCCCCCCCACACACACAGACATACAAACACATACACGCACACACGGAGCAGAAACTGCGGCCACCGCACCCTCCGATCTCGATGAGAGCCTCTACCCCCAGCATCAAGCGCTAATTGAAAGACAGCTCAGTGCACAAATACGTCGACATGCACACAGGCGGATGCACGCGCACACCCACATGCACACGGTACACACGAGGCATGCGGCGCAAGGAAGAGCACCCTGGAGACGCACCTGGAGGCCGGGTGTCCAGCGCTGCTGCCCCCCTGGTCCCTGTCACTGAGCGCAGCTGTGTAAATTCTCCGGTAGCGGTCGGCCAGGGCCCGGCCAGACAGCAGCAGCTGATAGTGACCCCGGGAATCCACGGCAGGCAGCCCCAGCCCCAGCCCCGCGGCTGCCACGGAGCCTTCGGGAACCGGCATAAACAGCGCCCCCGGCGCTAGGGAGGAAGAGAGGGTAGCGGCTGGGAAGAATCCGTCCCCCCCGGGCCCCGAAGAGGCGGCGGCGGGGGAGGCAGTCGCCGCGCACATCATCATCCTCTCTCGAGCCGGCGCCGCCGCCTCGTCCCCGCGGGCCGGGCGGGCAGACACGCGCGCGCACTCACAGCTCTTTTCCAACGACAACGGCTCCAGCGGCGGCCTCGGGCTCCCACAGCAAGGAGACTACAAAGACAGCGACCTCCTCCGCCGCCGCCGCCTTCTCCTCCTCCCCCCCGCGCCGCCCTCGCCGCTACTGGGGCCGCTCATCTAACCCCGCCACCCGGGGAGTGTAAGGAGGAGGCGGTGCCGCCGCTGCCGCCACCACCGCTGCCACCACCAGAGCCGCCCGCAATGGGAAGCAGCCGCCTACACTGAGCATGCGCCGCGCCTCGCGCATGCTCAGTGGCTGGAACCCGTCCCTGCGGGCTCCGCCCCCTCTGCGCCGCTCCCTCCGCCTGGGGACTCGGGTGGGGGCGTTTGGTGGTGCGAAATCTTCAGGAAATCCACGTCTCCGGGTTTTACCAGCAGCGTGGGGAAGCATGCGGAGTGTATGGGGGAGGCTGTCAACTACGGGCATTCGTCGTCAGGTAATGGGGCTTCTTCTAGGTGGGAGAAGCAAAACCTGAAAGAAAAAGGGAATGTGCCCATCGCCAGAGGACGAGTGCTATGCTCTCCTGCTACCTTTTCCCCGTGTCCGCGGCTCCCAACATGAAGATGTAGTGTGAATGCTGGTTGGTTCAGAATTCAGTGTACAGAAGCCAGTCCGACTCATTAGTCCCTTTGGCAATTTTATTTTTTTGTCATTAGGATTTAAGGATGTTTCCTGTGAACGTGTAATTTACAGACTGATATTCATTCACGAGCCAGAGTCATTCCCAAATTCTTGTTCTCAACATTTCTATGAGAGCTACATCTTAATGCAATACTTTTCTTAAATATTCCTTTATTGACTCCTCATTCAATGCACCTAAGGGTGCACTTTTATCTTGACAGTAGTCACAGAATGTCTTATCTTTTTCTGCCCCGATTTATATTATTAAAGATCATTCTTGAATGTGAACTTGCAAGTATAATTGTGACTGTGTAACAACTGTAAATCCCAGCTCTACCAATGCTCTTAGCATTGTTATCTATAAAAGTGTAGCATTTGCTGAGTCCTCTGTTTCAAGGTATTCTACTAACCCCATCTAAGTAGATTCTTCAGACAGACACATGCCAATGTCTCTGGTTCTCATTTTAAAATTTTGCCTAATTTATAGTCCAGCAAAATTACTTCTAAGTCCTACCATCCTTGTACTATGTCATCTACTGACGAGTGCCTCTTCTTTAAATGGCTTTATCTCAAAAAGTCTTTCTTAGTGTTTCAGAGGAATGGAGAAGTAAATTGATTTCCAACTTTGGAGGGGGAAAAGTGCTGAAAAGAATGAATTTTATCTGGAATTTTAAATCATGTATGTCATTTCGATAAATAAAAAGATAGCTAGAAATGAAATAATGAAAACACAGGAACAATGGACTTGAGAATCAGTATTTTAGCTCCTGTAAGACAAGATTTGCCCTTGTCTTATAACTATCCTCTGTGCTTGTTTATTTTTGTTATTTTTCTTTCTCAAAGACACAAAAATGTGGAACTTTACAGATAGTCGCTATGCACTAAGTATTTGTTAGGTCAGATTTCTATCCTGAAGCGTCAGATTAACCCTGAAGCCAGAGACCCCACCACTGCGCTGGAGTAAGAAATCCAAGACACTGGTGCAGAGGTAGCTAAACTCTTAGAGTGGAGTTAAAGGCCTGACAGGTAGGAAATGCGAAGGTGTGTTGCTATTCCAAGAGCCAGCAGGGTACTTAAAAGGCTCTGAAATCGGACGACCTTCAATTTGGATCTCAGTTCTGCTTAATACATGCATATGTCTGGGCAAGTTTCCTTCTTTGAATAATAGTGGAAAACATGAGATTGAGTGAGGCTATAATGCATCTCGGATGCCTTGGCACGTGGCTTTCAACGAAAGACAACCACATTAAACAAAACGTGTTAGGCTTTTTCATAAGGGTAGGGATGGTATCTATGTCTATTCCCAGCTCCTACGAAAATCTAGCCTTACATGGGAAGGAAATATACATTGATTGAGGGAATGAAATGTTGCCTGCACAGAAAAACATTTTCAGCGCAGGCTTAGATGATAACAGTCACTATCCAATGAGTTTCTAGTGGACACTGATCCCTGTGACTGTACTGGTCTCTGGGTTGCTCCCACCTCTTCCTCAATTCCGCTTCAGTCTTTACAATACTTCTCAGTACCAGACAAGCCCTTTTCTGAGCCTCCTGGGTACACGCAAAACCTGGTAGCTGGATCACCTCCTAAGAACCCCGCTGTCATTGAGCCGCACCACTAGGCTTGCGCAGACTCCCACACAGGCTCATTTAGGTAGCCGAGGGTGGCGTTTCGGTTGCGGTTGGCAGCGTTTCCTTCCACGGCAGCGGCAGCGGTTGCTGTAGTCTGAATTGATAGCCAATGCAGCGGGCTTTTTTTCCTCCTTCTCCTCCCCGTCCTCTTCCTGCCTCCGCACTGTGTGCTCCCCGGTCCCTGCAACTGCCACCTCTACTGCCGTGGCTGGCAGCTGGGTACCTTGGAAGATTCCCCGGGAATGGCGGGGAATAGGGCACAAGCCAGGAAGGGAAGGGCGTTTGGAGTGACCTTTGGTACCACTGTTAAGGGAACATAAAAAGGAAAGGTGGGTCCCCAAGGCAAGTCGCGAAGGCCACCTGCGCCGTCGCCGCAGATCGGCGCTGTGGGCTTCTCACAGTGTGCAAAGCCAGCGTCCCTTCCCGCAGCTCCTGCAAGCCCTACTACTAGATGCATGACGCAGCCCCAGAGTTGGGGACTGGGCGGGGGACCTTGTTACTCCCTGCAATGTGCAGAATGAAAGAACACCGAGGGCTTTGCTGTTCCTCTTGGCAGCCCCTCTGAGCGCGGCTCCGGTCCTTCGGCGCTGCCATCTTTGCTTTATCTCTGGCCCGCAGGACCGGCGCGTGTGCGCGCGGGTGTCAGGAGCGAGGCTGGGGCGGTGCGGGCGGGCGCGGGGCCGCGCGGGCAGGCTGGTGTTAGGATGGGCGACACCCGAGAAGGTGACGCATTCGCCTTCAAAGGCTGGCGTGCGACGAAGGCAAGTGCTGCCCTTGCCCATTTTATGACGGGCGTAGTTATTTTTCAGTCTTTGTGCTTGATGCACTCACTTCCCAAAAGACTCTCGTCTGTGATCGTGTATTAAGACCTTGGGTTCATCTTTCACTCATAGGAGCACAGATTTTTGTCGCTCTTTTCTACTTGACACTGCAAATCTGGACCACAGTTTTTTGGACTTTAATCACATTTGAATTTTTTTTCTCATTCTATATCCTTAAAGATTTTTTAAAGAAGGCTATCAGCACTGGTGTAGGAAATGACAGGGGGAGCCATAATGTGTACATAAGAGAACAGATTGACGTTGTTAATAGGTTTCATTTAAAAGGTCAATATACTAATGCCACAAGCTTACAAACACAGGAAGCGTGTATATTACCCGGCATGCCACGACTACTGAAAATATGTGGTCAGAAGTCTCTGTTTGTTTCCTGGATTTGAACAAGAATGTACCAGAGCATTTAAAAACAAAATTGGAACCTTGATGGCATTTTTTAAAAAAGGTTGGTAGCTGAGAACGATTTGGGGAAAATACGTTCAGGCTTGAAGAGTGAAGAAATGCTTCATTCTTCAGTAACCTTCACATTTTGAGGGTCAACAGGATTCTGCAGTCTTAACAAATATGATACTGCAATTTAAAATATATGTCATATATTGATAACTCCAAACTGAATATAAAAATTCAACACGGCAGAGAAAATTCTTCTTTCTTTTATTTATTTTTAACAGGATCTCTTTCTTTTCTTTCTTGCTTCCTTTCTTTCTTTCTTTCCTTTCTGACAGGATCTCATATGTTGCCCAAACTGGCCCCCAACTCCTGAGTTCAAGCCATCCTCCTGCCTGGGCTTCCTGAGTAGCTGGGGATATAGGCAAGGGCCACCCAAAGGCCCAACTTGAAATTCTTTTAAATATGACTTACACAATGCACCCTTCACACATCTTGATGTACAGGCATGAATAGTTAATGTTATTCCCATATAAGTTTTAAAAGATGCAAATTATATGTCTAAGTCTTTTTCCTACAAATAAAAATTTAGGTTCTAGATCCTGCATTATATATGGACATTTTCATTCCTGAAAAAAAACTTTTAGACATTATTGGTGAGTATATGCCTCAAAATGTGTGAATTTCATAATACATGTATATGTGAATCACAACTTTTAAAAAATCATATATGATGCATACTTTCATGTCTGAGATAGAAAGTCACATAAATTATAACTCCTCTAAGGAGAGAAATTTAAAAAAAAACAGAATTTCAACTTTGAAAGCTTCATTATAGTTTATAAATAACTATTAGTTTGGTCTTTATTGCTCAGGTTAAATAGTTTAAATTGTATATTCTCAAACACCAAAGGGTCATTGAAATTCTTCTGTAGAACAGCAATTTTATCATATCAAAGTTTCCTTGAAATATATTTAATACAGTTGTTGGCAAATCCAGATATTAGGATGTATCTAAATGTCTCTAAAAGTGATTGCAATAGGCATGGTTTTTTTTGTCTCATTGTGTTGGTTGGTTGTTTTATAAAAACATTTAATCTCTCAGACTACATTTTCTCATTAGTAAAGAAGAGAATAAGAGCACCTGCTTTTTGTGTTTGAAGATAAAGTGAAGTAATACCTATGAAGTGCTTGCTTGGCACACTACCTGCCACACAGTAACAATTATTAGTAGTATTATGTGAAATTATTAATGGCCTCTTATTTGAAATGTATACCAATCCTGTGCTAGTAACAAAACAGTTACACAGTTTGAGTCACATAGACTTGGATTTTGAAGTTGATTTTGTGGTGGTTGTTGTTGTAATGGTTGGTTTTTGTTACTGTTGTTTTTAACAAAGTCTTTTCCATAAATATAGATCTACCATTTCTTGACATGACAAAAAGAATAGAATCCAAAGACAATACTTGTTTCCCTAAAATACCTGCTGTTAGAGAATATTAATTCACAGAACACATTGCTTCCTTTTATAAGTCCAGTGAGTTTGGGGAATTTTAATGATGATTATATTTTGATATGTAGTAGTAAAAACAGATTATAGTTTCCTCTGAAAGTGCCAGGAGCTATGGTACACACATTGGTTATAAATTATAAATCATTTATGGCCCACATTCTCTGTTAATTAATCTATAATTGACATCAAAGTCTTAATCCTATCTAGTTTAACTTTCTATTTTGATTTTTTACTTTTATATTTTGAAAGTAAAAACAAATCAATTCACTAGCTTTTTCTATGTAATTCTGTTAAAAATATTTTTTTGATGCCATGTTAGATTTACCTTCAAATTAGGTCAGAAGCCACATAAAAACTTTTTAGAACACAAAATTCATGAAAAATACTTCATACTCTATCTGAGTTAATTTTTGGTAAGTGAAAATATTTTCTTAGTTTGGACAAAATTTTCTTATGTGATTTCAAATGTTGGGAACTAATTGCTGAACTAACTAATTTAGTAATTAGCATTTAATTCACTATTTCCCAAGAAAGAACCATGCCTTCCCTCAGATACTCTAAAGTCCACCTCTATGTCCCAGTGCAGTGGTGTGCCAGTAACCTATCATTTGCTCCTACAGACATTCCTCTCCATCCCCTGCTCTGCTCTGTGAAGCAATGGAATGAATAAACTCTGCAAAATTAGACTTTCCAGGCCTCCCTTGCCGGCTAGTTCAAGTTAGGAAAGCCTGCGAGGTGAAAAGAGTGATTGGCAAGTAGGTAGAGGAAAAAAATTCATCTCTCCTCTCTCCCCTCTCCTCTTCCTCCTCACCTCTCACCCTCCTTCCTCTTCCTCCTATTATTCCTCCTCCTTCTTCTTTCTCTCTATCCCCCCAAACCTCCCTTGAGCAACATCTTCTCTGTGATTCTAGCTCCTGCTAAATACGTTCTCTTCTGTGGCCCTCTTGTTGTGGAACTAGCATTTCTTCCTTGGGCTCTCTAGCCCTAGGGATTGTAATGGCTTCATTCTGATATTAATCCCTGAGATATCTCAGCCCTATTTGGCTTTTCAATTCCTTCGTTACCAATGCAATTAGTTCCCAATTCTCTATCTTAATGACCTGGGATGTTCTTCTGTGTTTTTCTGATTGGTCCCTGAAAGAAAATGGTCATCGTTCCAAATAGTAAACCAGATTGGGCTTCTCAGCCAATTGATGGCATTTTGTCATCTTTCATCTGGTCTTTAAAACTTGGGGATCTGACTTCAAGCACCCAAACAGAAACCTGCTTTGTAAACAGTTTTGATTAACTTGCCCACACCCATTCCATTTTGTTTTGTTTTGAGACTATGTAGCCCAGGCTGGCCTTGAACTCCCAATCCTCCTGCCCCATCCTTCCAACACTGCTGGGATTACAGGCATGTACACCATACCTGCATATTCATTCTATTTTAAATTCTACAGACTGTAAGTGTGAAACAGACTCTCTGTGAGTCTCTCCTGCATCTAGGGTTGGCTTGTGACACAATTCAAGCCAGCCAGAGGAGGGAAAATCTTTTGGTACTACTTTTCTTTCTCTCTGTTCCTTTCTATCTCAAAGATGGACAGGAAGGGCTGATGTTTGTAGCCATAGACAAGAGATATGAGATGAGGGCCAAGAGTATCACTGATATTGTCCCTGTCATTGTAGAGCCATCAAACATTTCAAACTTATTTTTGTACAAGAAAAAAAAAGTCCCAGACATCTCATCTTTATTGATGAAGCATTCTGTTACTTATAGCTATAACGTCCCTGTCCAATACACCCCCTCAAGCATCTTGTCAGAGTGCACTCCCTAGCTTGCAGCTACCAGTAGTCTGTCTGAAAAAAAGAAACTACAGAAATTAATTAAAAACATAAAAATCTATTCATTCTTCTGGGTCCTAAATTTTCCTTCTCTAATAAGGTAAAAAAAAATAAGAAAGTTGACTGAATTGTATTTTATATTATGCTTTAGGTTTTAGTAAAGAATGCTACAATAGTGGCATTCCTCACAGACATCCCTTCCAGATCTGAGACACTTATTTCCCCAGCTGCTGAGAATGTTGAGGGCTGGCTGCTCCGGGATAAGCCCCTTTCATAAATTGTTCTTGGCCTGATGAGAGCTGTTTCACCCAAGCAGACATTACTCTCCTTCATCAAATAACTCACCGATGTGGTATACAGTGGCCTAGCACTCTGACTTTGACTCGAGATGAATCTGAAAACTTCTAGCTAAGTCCTCCATTGCAGCTTAGCAGCTACATTGTTGTTCTCTCTTTCCCCTTCCCTCCTTCTCTCTTCTCTCTGTCTCTCCCCTCTCCCACCTCTTGCTCTCCCTCTCATTGCTCTCACTCCTTCACAGAGGTATTATCCAGAGACTCCACAATAAGCTGGGGAGTGGTCTTAAACAAATTCTAAACTGGGATTATCCACTGGTCTGATAGCAATGAGGACCCCATCTGTAATGGACAGGTTCTAAGTTAACCTCCATGACCTTCACATAAAATACTCATGGCTTGTATAAACCCTTCCCCTTGTATGTGGGTAGGACCTGCAAATTCTGCTCAACAACAGAATAAGGCAAAAGTGTCAGAATGTACCTGATTACACTTATGTGATTAAATTACATGCTATTATATAAATTCTGTCTTGCTGGGACCCTTTGTCCCTTGCTGCCTTTACTTTTTATTTATTTATCTTTTGGGCAGTACTGGGGTTTGAACTCAGGGTCTCACACTTGCTAGGCAAGCACTCTTCCACTTCAGCCACTCCACCAGGCCTTGCTGGCTCTGAAGAAGCAAGGCACCATGTCATGAGCCACTCAGTGGAGAGGTCCGTGTGACAGAGCTGATGGTAGCCTCTAGCCAACAGAATTATCTTCCTTGCATCCTGCACAGAACATAATTCTGCCATAACCACATGAGTTTGGAAGTGGTTCCTTTCTGGTTGACGTTCAGAGGAGACTGTTGCCCCAGCTGACATCTTGATTTAACCTCGCAAAGGTCAAGACTAAGCCATGTCCAGACTCCCAATGTGCCAAAACTGTGACCTAATAAATGTATATCATTTTAAGTCCCTAAATTTGTGGTGCTGTCATTATCAATGAGGATAGATTGGACATTGATAGCCTTACCATAAGGTTGATATAGCTGTACAATTGCTGAAACTTCTGCTGGAGGTATACTGGGATGAGTTATCTGCAGGTGGGAATCTGCAGTATGAATCAAACTTTTGAGAGATTCAAAGAAAGTGTTAATAATAAAGACAGTGGAACCATATCACTCCTGCTGAGTGCCATAGATGCACTGAGGAAATGAAGTGCTGAGAGTTAGAGGTCCTATGGTCCAAGGCCTGTCAGGCATCTCCAGCAAATAAAGGACAAATTATCACATCTCCTATAGCCAAGAAGGATACCCAGTATCTATTGGGCTTCTTTGGATTATGAGGCATACTATTTACTTTGGAATGCTTCTCTGACACATTTCCTGAATGACACAGATAGTTGTCAGCTTTGTATCATCTCTAGGCTGTGGGCAGGCAGTCCTGCTTCTTGGACTATCCAACATGTCAGTCCTAGAAAATTAGATGTACTGGTGGCAGCAAAGATGGTATGGATGTTTCAATGTGAAAATCGCAAAGATGAGCCCAAGGGTTCTAGAACAAGCCCATGTGGTTTTAGAGGAAAAAAGAAATAATAAATTATTTGAAAAAAATAGCCCTTCTGAAGTGACAATCAGGAGATTTCAGGTATCTAGAACTGAGCATCAAGGGCTGTGCTTTGTCAGATCCACCAACTTGTAAGGTCCAGTGGGCCCAGAATCAACCTATCATAAATTCAGGTCCAGAGTCAAACATGAGCAGGCCCAGGGTAAAAGCAAATAGCATAAACATATGGTCAGACTCCCATGTCATCCACCACTATTGCACTGGTCACTAAACTCAAACGCTTGGCTGCACAGGGTGAGTTTTTACTATTGTCAAGTAGAGGATGAAAAAGGCTGAACTTGGTTCATCTATAAGTCAATCTAGTAAATTGGTTCAAACTGAAAATGAACTGTGCTGCACTGTGACCCTGATAGATACTAATGAGGAAAAATCCCCCCAATGGGGCTAACCATGCATTACCCATGGCCATCCATTTCCCACATAAGGGGTTGTGGCCTGAAGGAAGAATACATAAGACTCATGAGGCTTTTTGGTCAAGGGCTTGGAAGTAAAAATGTAGGAGGATTAGTGAGAAGTCAGTCTGTAAAAGACATATGTGAATTGACCTATGAGAGTGGGCATGCAGTATGAATATCTTTGAATCACATGGTGATGGGCAGAGAGCATCCCACCTGGAAGAGACAATAAACAACCATGTAGGATGATTCCACTAGTTGATACATACTATTCTGTTTTGTCCACCCAGTTATAGAAGAAAAGGCATGTGGATGGAGAATGGGGTGATGAGATGCTTGGTGATGAGAATGGGGGTTATGCCTGGCATTTTGAACAATGGCTCTCACTGAATGATGTTGGTACAGTTACTGCTGTTGCCAAATGTATAACCTGCCAGCAGAAAACACTAAGCCCTTTGGATCACATAATTCCTCAAGGATACTAACCAGCCACTTTCTGGATAGTGTATTACATTCTGCCCTGTAGTGATAAGTGACTCAACTTGGCTGAGTTTCATAAATTTTCTACTATGGGGTTTTCTTCCCTGTGAACAGAGCATGCATTGGCCAGCAGCATTACCTGAATACTTACACAGATACAGAATCCTAAAAAGCATTGTCTCAGACCAAGGGGCCCACTTTATAGTAAATGATGTGTGCCAGGATCATCTGTAGTAGGATGAGTCATAGCCCTCCCAAGATGTCCATGTTAGAATTCTTAGAACTTGTGTATATGTTACCTTACTTGGAAAAGGGGGCTTTGAAGATGTGATGAAGTTAAGGACCTTCAGGTGGAGAGAGTATTCTGGATTACTCAGGTGGCCCAATGTAATCAGAAGAGTTCCTAGAAGAAGAGTCAGGAGAGTGAAATAAGGCCACATAATTACAGAGGCAGAGTCAAGAAAATGGGATGAATGCTTTAGTTTTTTTCTTTTTTTTAAATACAGTCTCAAATTTTTTGCCTGAAGCCAACCTCAGACCATGATCCTCCTACCTAGACCTTCCATGTAGCTTGGATTACAGTGCACAATCAGGCCCAGTTTACTTGTTGAGATGGTCATCTCACTAGCTTTTTGCCCCAGCTGGTTTTGAACCGTGATCCTCCCAATCATCTCCTTGCGTAGGCATGCAACACATGCCCAGCCAATACTATCGTCTTTTTGAAGGTGAAATTGGGGCACAGTTTCAAATAATACCCTTTAACAACTGTCTATGATGCTGTGTCGTGAATAAAATATGAGTTCAGAAACCCAGAGTGGAAGTGGTATGAAGCTTCCCATACCCATAGAGCCCTCTTGGACTTTAGATGATGATTGCTTTCAGTCACTTTTGGCTCCTCAGTTTAAGAGACCAGCAGCCAAAGAAAGAATCCCTATCCTGGAAAGAGTAATTAACCCCTATCTTCAGGGATAAATAGGACCTCTGGTGCATGTGGGAGTAGAGAAGACTTAGGTGATATATAACACTTAGGTGATCCATAGTCGTGGATCATGACTATGATCATGATCATGATCATGATCATGTGTTTTGGGTGCCTGTTACTCAATTTTATTGTTAAATCAAATTCAGTTCCAATGGTTGGAAGAAGGCAAAGACTCAGATCTCTCAGGGGTGAGGGTGTGTGTAATCCTGCCAGGTAGGTCATTCAGACCAGCAAAGGTTCTAGCTGAAGGTGAAGGTACTCTAGTACAATAATGGAGGACAGGCATGATGAGTTCTAGCTGTACAATTGAAACAAGCCATAGCAACAAGGGCTGTATGTAGTTCATTTCAAGTATCTTCCTCTTTTAGATTTCTACAGGAAAAACAGTTGTAAAAATCAGCCAGAATCCTTGATATGGAGTGAGCTCTCTAAATGTGAAAATGGATCTGAGCAATGCTAAGGGTAGACTGTAATGATACTCTGTGTATTGCCACATTGTCCCTTCAGGATTGAGTTGCTCATGTTCCAGCTGTCAAAAGTGTTGGCTGCTGACAGTTCACAGCTGAGCCCTTCTCTGAGAATTGTCCTTAGTTGACGGCTGCTGCCTGGCCCATGGTTATGTTACCTCCTGAGGTGAGGTTTGCTTCAAGTAACTTAACATTCCAGTGGTACAAAGACCCAGCCCCAATGCATTAATTTTGGAACGATTCTAAGGGTCACCCCAATACCAGAGCTCCTTGTAGGCTTGGCTCATGCCTCTCTTTTTAACTGATCCTCGGTTTGACTTGCCCTGTTGCCTAATTCTGCTTTCCTCATTTCTTTACCAGACTTGTTTCTAAATGTAAACCCTAACAAATTTAGTAGATTTTTGTTCCACAAATAGATTCCTAGAGAACTTAATCTAAGACAATCCTTTGATTAAAAGATATAAAATTCATCATGCACTTGCTTAAAATATTGATATTACTCATGACATGTCATGTTTCATATTTCCTTTCTGAAAATTTTTTTTGCAGTGTTGAATATTGAACTCAGGTCCTCACACATGTGAGCAAGCACTGTACCCCTGAGCTACACCCCAGTCCTTGGAAATTGTATTCTACAATTATGTCCTCAGAAAAACTTTCCTTCCTTTAAACCTGTTCTTTTACGTCTTTTAGATGATTTTTAATTAAAAAAATGTCAACTCAGATTTAAATGGATGTATATTTCACAGTTATTTCTTTTTGTGCTATAAAATGACAAAAGTATTTAGTATTATATCTGTTGCTAAATATTTTCGTGCAGTTTAAATATTTTATAATTTTACTTTTTATTGTGACATAATATTTGTACATGTTATGGAGAACATTGTTATTATTATATAATTCAATACATGTATACAAAGTACAATAATCAAAGCAGGGTAATAAGCACTTTCATCTCTTTAAATGTTAATCCTTTTTATGTGTTAGAAATTTGTACTCCTCTAGTAATTTTGAAATACATTATTGATTGTTTTAGCCAATAGTTACCTTGCTGTGCTGAGGGGAACCAGAACTAATTCCTCATCTATGTGTTTTATTGCCCCTTGTTTATCCTTTCCTCTAGCCCCTTCCCAGTTTGTAGTGGCCACTATTCTACACCATTCTTCCATGAAATAGGCTTTTAGTTTACACAAACAAGTGAGGATATGTGGTATTTGTCTTTCTGTGCCTAGATTATTTCTTTTAATTACCTTCAGTTCCATCCATGTTGTTGTAAATGGCAGGCTTTCATTCTTTTTTTGTGGCTGAATAATATTTCATTGTGTATATTTGCAACATTTTCTTTATTCATTCACCCATTCAGAGACATCTATGTTGATTCTATATCTTAGCTATTGTGAATAGTGCTGTAGTAAATATGGGAGCAAAAGTGTCTCTTTGACATATTGATTTCGTCTCATTTGGATATATACACAGTAGTAGTATTTGTGGATTACATGGAAGTTCTATTTTTTAGTTTAAGGGCTCTCCATACTGTTTTCCATAATGGTTGTACTAATTTACCTCTCCATCAACAGCATATAAAATAAGTTCCTTTTTCTCTGCATCCTTACCAGCATTTGTCACTTTTTTATGGTAGCCGTTCTAACTGGGGCAAGATATCTCATTGTGATTTTGATTTCCCTGATGATTAGTGACACTGGGCATTTTTTTCATATACTTGTTGGTCATTTATATGTCTTCTTTTAAGCGTCTGTTCAGATCTCAGAATACAAAAGAGATGCCTGCACACCGTGTTTATAGAGCACTATTCACAATAGCCAAATTATGGAATCTGTCTTGGTGTTCATCAGATGATGAATGGATTTTAAAAAAATGTGGCAAAGGGTTGAGTGGCTCAAGTGGTAGAGCACCTGCCTAGAAAGTTCAAATCCCAGTACTGCCAAAAGAAAAAGTAAATGTGATATAGATACATGGTGGAATATTATTTGGCCATAAAGAAGAATGAAATTGTGTCATTTGCAAGGAAATGGATAGAACTGGAAATCACATGTTAAGTAAAATAAGCCAGACTGAGAAAGACAAACAATGTATGCTCTCCCTCCTATGTGGACTCTAAGCCTGAAAAATAATGACATGCATGTAAAACAGAGGGGACTATTTGGGTGTGGGAACCAGCAGATAGGGCAAAGTAGAGGTTGAAGCAGGGGAAAACTAAGTGTGTATGAAAATAGAATAATGAATCCCATTAAAATTTGTTTTAAAAAGGATGGATGAGAGATAAGAAAGAGGATGAGTTTGATCATGGAACTATCACAATGAAACTCCTTATTCAACTACTATATGCTAAAAAAAAAAAAGGAGAACGAAATCATTGCTTATACCAATGTTTTGAAGGGTTCCCTCCTGTTTCTCATAGCAATTTCATAGTTTCAGAGTTTAGATTTGGGTCTTTGATCTATTTTGAGTTGATTTTTTGAGGGGTATAGAAAGTTTATGACTATAATTTCATGAAATAGGTTTTCAATGCCCTTCTCCTTTTTTCTCCTCTTGAAATCCCTATAACATGAAATTTTTTTTCACTTAATGGTATCCTATGTATCCCTTGGGCTTTCTCCCTTCTTTTTAACTTTCTCATCTCTCACTTCTTTCATCTTTTTTTTAAATCTGAGTTGTTTAATTCAATAGATCAGTCCCCAAGTTCAGAAATTCTTTCTTCTGCTTATTTGAGTTTACTATGGAAGCTCTTAATTTTATTTTTTATTTTATTGATTGAAGTTTTTAGCTCCCAGATTTCTGATTGGTTCTTTTATTTAAAATTTCTCTTTCTTCAGCAAATTTCTTTCTATTTCTTTTGCATTACCCATTTGTATTCCCTTGCATCTCACTTTGTATCATTATTTTGAATTCTTCACAGGCATTTCATAGATTTCCTTCAAATTAAGATCTATTTCTAGAGAATTGTGTACTTTTGAAGGTATCATGTTTCCTAATCTTCTACATTGATGCCTGTGTATTGGTGTTATAGTCATCTCCCTCTTTGAAATGGATACAGGCTTACAGAGGTGCATGATCTTGGGCTCCACAGAATCAAGCACTAATGGCATTGGGCTTGTGATCGTAGTCATGGTGGTCTTCATACTAGGACTGTTCCCAGGTCCCATGAGCAAGCATGTGTGTCACCAAGGATTGGGGCACCAGCAGCCATGGTCCCAAAGCCACAGGATGTGAAAAAGATCTTCCCTATGTCCCTCAAGATGACTTCAGGAGATGCCAGGGCTTGTGGTATCAGCATCCATCGTTCTGGAGTCACAGGATGGAATTGGACCTTCACCGGATCCTGTGGAACAAGCACAGGAGATGCTAGGATTTATGGCACTAGTAGCCACAGACTTGAGATTGTGGATGCAAATCTTCCCTAAATTCCAAGGAGTGATTTTGGGTGATGCTGGTACGATAGCAGCTTCGCTGGCACCACCAGACCCAGATGAAACCTTCTCCAGGCCCGAAAGTATGTGCATGAGTAATGCTTGGGCTTTTATCAGGAGCAACTGTGGTCACAAGGTCACAAGCTGCAGATGAGACCTTCCTTAGGTCCTAAGGGGTGTGTCCAGATGATGTTGGGTTTGTGGCTCTGGTATCTGCATACCTAAAGGTACAGGACAGGAGAATATAGATGGGCACCATGATCAAAGGCAGTTGCTACCCTAGTTCAGTGTGACCCATTCAAGGAACCAGCATCAAGAAGAGGGCTCCTCAAGAGGTCAGATACACAGGAAATAGTTACTGATATAATGTGGAAGGCCAGATCAATGGAGGATCACAGTATAACTCAAGAGTCTGGAGGAACGATTGTATTATTGAGAAGGGAAACTCAGGAAAAGAGATTCTAGGAATACTGTCTATCTTCTCTTGTGAGATTGCTGCCCTGAAAAGAATTTGAGAAAATGTACTTAGAAAATACAACCATTTCCCTCACTAATACACATACTTCTTGCCTCTGATTTTAACTCATTTCAATCTATTCTGCACACTGCTGTGATCTTTTAAAAGCATACCATCTGCAATGAAATATTACTTGGCAATAAAAAAAATGAAATGTTGATGCATGCTACAACATGGATGAATTTTGAAAATACTGTGCCAAGCAAAAGAAGCCAGACAGAAGAAGGGACATATTGAGTGATTCCATTTATATGAAACATGCAGTATAGACAAATCCATTGAAGCAGACTGTAAATTGTTGGTTGCCAGTGGCTGTGGGGAGAGAGAGGGTTAGGGGTGACTGCTTAATGAATATGAGATTAATAGATAAGTGGGGGAGGCAGTAAAAATGTTCTAGAAGTATGATTGCACAACTGTGTGAATATACTAAAAACCACCAAATTGTGTACTTCCAAGGGATGAATTTTGTGTTATGTGAGCTACATTTCAATAGATCTTATTTTAGGGTTGGAGTGAGGTTATTGGTAGAGCATTTGCCTAGCATGTGTGCCCAGGGCTTAGTCCCTAGCACTAAAAAAGAAAAACTTATTTTAAAATCCTTCCATGATTTTTAAGGAGGGTAATTAAAGCTAGTTGCCACCACAGACAAACCCGAACTGCTTATACTCTGTACCTCCAGGAGCCACTCTCATTGCTTCCCTGAACTGCCTTCTGCCTCAGAAAGTTGGCTCCTGTGGACTGGTCACCTGGACTTCCTGGAGGCTGCCTGCTTACTGAGTTTAGCCAATGTGAATGCCTTCTCTGGGGATTGAGGGTAGGGGAAGAGGCACAACAAGGTGTTTCTTTCCAATTCTGCTGCTTCAGAGCCTCTGGCGGTGGCTGTGTCCCTTCTTGGTATGGCTCCTGCCAGACAGCTCTCCCTTCTCCATGGCTCTGCTGTCAGGACTTTGATAACTGTTTCCTCTCTTTGCCGCTTCAGTGCTAGAGGTGTTGACAGCTTCCTGTGTCCCGTGTTCCTTCCCTTTCCCTGTTCACAGCTCTGCAAGAAATTCCTTTGTTAAAGTCTGTTCATTTGAACCATCTGGAGCAATTTGTTCCCTGGTGGAATTCTGACTGATGTACTTCAGTCTCAGTGACTTCATAACAAGTTTACTTTTCACTTACGTAACAGTCTGATAAGAGGTCAGAGAGCCCTCCTTATCATTGGAACTTTGTCATCTGGAATATGTGGCCGCCAACATGTGGCAAGGGAAAAGTGAGTTGAAAGTTCACATGAGATGCTAACCAGAGCCAGGCCTGAAAGTGACTTACCACTCTTCCATCCATGTTCATTGGCTAGCACAGGTCAGTGATGGGGTGAACATATGACATTGATTCTGGCTACAAAAATCCCCTCAAGTTTTAATGAACCCATTAGCAAGACAAAAACCACATCACCATCTCTCCCCAGCCTACCTTTCTATCTTTATGAGCTGTTTTTTTCCCTGAGTTTCCATTTTCCCTTTTCTTCACATGGCTAACTCTTGTATTGACTTCAAACTGCAGCTGAGCAATTAACTTCTCCAGGAAACATTCTGAATGATCTCAAGGATCTTTAACTACTGACTGTCTTTGCTACCACAGTCTTAAGAAAACATTTCTATCAAAATGTTTATCATTTTGTGATATGATTTTATTCATTCTTCATCTTATCAATTGAACTGAGTGTCTTGAAGATATAGACTGACTGTTTTGCAATACCTATCAGTGATTCAGTACCATCACTAACAGAGCATTTTAGAAACTTGCAGAGATGTTCACTGTTGTCATAATAAGCAGGAGACACTCTGACTTGGGTAGGGGCTAGAGATGATAAGCATCCTGCATAACACAGGACAGTCTCTCATAATGAAGAATGTCTACTTGTCCTGCAATACTTTCAATGCCCCAGTGAATTTTTCTATAGATACTGTGTTAGTTTTCTTGTCACTGTGCAGAAAGCCTGACATAACTTAAGGGAGGAAGGACTTATTTTGCTTATAGGTTTAGAGGTTTCAGTCCATCATAGCAGGGATGTCAGGGTGAAGCAGAGCAATTCACATTATGGCAGCCAGGAAACAGAGAGAGGGAGAGAGAAAGAGAGAGAGAGAGACAGAGGCAGAGAGAGAGAGAGAGAGAGAGAGAGAGAAAAGGCTATTATGCTAGCTGGCTTTCTCCTTTTTCTCCTCTTATTCTATCTGGGCCCCTAGCCTATGAGGTGGACCCCATTCACCCACATTCAGGACAGGTCTCCCACCCTCCCTTGCCTAATCATCTCTGGAAACACCTCACAGACACACCCAAAGTGTGCTTTCTAATCTTGGTGATTCTCAGTCCAAACAATCAAAATTATCCATCACATAGGTAAAAAACTTGTTTTTACCTGTCAAAACTAAAATCTAATTCAATTTTACATGTAAATGTAAATTGGTGTATAATAAAAGAACCTACAACTTGGAGACTTAAAAAAATAGAAGCTTATTACCTGTGGATGACTGACTCGACTGGGGTGTTCTTCTGTTTTATGTGAGGTTAACTGGAGTTAGAGTCCTCTAGGAGCACAACATAGCTCATTCCCATGCATGAGCTTGGTCTGGAGCAGTTGGAGCCCCTCTGGCATCCTTCACACGACTTCTTCACATATCTTGGTCCTCTCATCTTGTAGTAGCTGGGTTCCAAGAGGTGGCAAGTGAAAGCTGCAAGTGAACTCAGGCTTGAGCTCAGAAGTCCCACAATAATGCTTTGGCTGCTTTTTTATTGGTCAGTGTGAGACTTGAGGCAGTTCCAGACTTAAGGTGAGGTCTTTTTAGTACTGGGGGTGAATGTAAGGCCTCACACTTGCTAAGCAGTTGCTCTGGAGTTATGCTCCTTCCCCTTTTCATTACATTCGTTATTTTTCAGATAGGGTCTCATGTTTTTGCCTGGGCTGGCCTTGGACCGTGATCCTCCTACCTATGCCTCCCACATAGCTGCAATTACAGGTGTGAGCTACCACATCCAGCCAAACGCTACCTCTTGATGTGAGAGGCAGCTTGCCTGTACAGGTGGAGAGGAAGTATTAAGGAACAGCTTTGGAGACTAGCTACCACTCAGGGATCAGCATCATTAATATACTAAGTTATTTTCGCCTAGCAGTAAGAATTTTTCAGAAATAAAGGGGAAATTTGACCTATTTTTTGTTTGGAATTTCATTTGTTGTATTGAGTGGTCAGTTCAACACACTTGTATCAGTCTGTCTTTGTAATTGTCACATTCATTATGAGTCAACATTTAGATTTAAATATCTAGTGAAATCTTGCCCAATTATCATATACATATATGTATGTGTGTATGGTTTTTTTTTCATTTTAGCCTTCCTTCGTATTAGGCTACTGTATTGTTTTTAAAGTTGCACGTAGATATTTGTTAATATCAGGATAGTAAAACAGTTGTTACAAAATATTTTGTGATAAAAAGGTATAGTGATACCTATGCAAACTGAACTAATATTCTGACACTACTGATTGACTTCCGTATTTATCGTCTTCTCTTTGATTTTAATTTTCAACTTCGGCTTACATTTTACTGTCACAAAATATATACTCCAAACCTATATCAACTCAAATCTCTGAGCAATAGCGTGGAGAATATAAATAAAATAATGAGCAAGTAAATAGCTAGTTCTGCATTTCCCCATTCTGTGAAACATATAGCTTTATCTTTTCTCCCACTGAAATATATTTTGTAGTTTGAACCACATTAATAGGAAGATCTACATATATGTTTTATTAATATTTACATTTTATTGGTGAATAGTTCTTTACTAGATAACCATATTTGAATAAAACTGAAATTAAATCTAATTATTTTGAATTTCTGACATTGCAAAGTATTTCACCTCATTTTCAGCTATTCTCAAGAAATGAAAAAAAATTAGACCTTTTTTAGTAAAGTCAGCCTTATGTACAAATATGATTATCCTATAGCTTTCCTCAAAATGTTAACTTAAATAAATACCATACTTGAAGTACATTTATCAATTGCAACTAAAGTCCAAGGAGCTATAACTACTGATTATCTGTTTTTGTCATCTATTATTTATGAAAATGCAATGTAGTAATCTATATTGAAGGGTTTATTTTCTTATAACTATACTTTCATACCAGAAGACATAAATGGGTCTTCAACTATTAAGTCGTCAGTATTTCCCATAAAATGATTTTTAGAGCAAGTAGACAAATATAGAAACCAAGTAAATCCTGTATTGTGAACTCTGAAAAATGCTACTGTTCTGTTTCTAGCAGATGGAGGCTACCTTACTGATTGGTAGACATGTGTTGGCCTTTGGTTCTGTTGTACAGATACTGCATTCGTGGTCTAACAGACAGGTGCTGTCTTCCTGGTCTGGATGGCAGATGGCTTCCCTCTTGATCTGGTAGACACTTACTGCCTTCCTTGACTAGTAGACAGATGATACTTTCCTGATCTAGTAACAGATGTTGCCATTTCAGTCTAGTAGACTGATGATTTCCTCCCAGTTTGGTACAGTAGAAAGGCAAAGTCTCACACTAAAACAATCCTATAAATCATTCTTCAGCTTCTAGTCAGAAAACAGTAAATGATTCTGTGCTAGTTACCACGGATGTAATGCATGACTAGCCCCTGAGAAGTGTATCATGGAAAGGATGTAAGAGGCATAAGTACTTAGTTACTGTTGCTACAATAGGCTCAGGTAAACATTATCTATTTTCTGTCTTAACCTACTTCAAGGAGGGCAAGAGACAGCCAGTTTTACATCAAGCTTTAATTGCATGCTTTGTAAAACAGAACACTGTGGTGGGAACTCCTGAATATTTGACCACAGAGAAAATTCCCTACCTAAAGCCAACTATTATGTCTATCTCAGTTTTAGTTTGGCAAACTAGGTCAGCCCCAATTCTAGTGTGGCAGAGGAAAGTTAATATTGTTTCTTATAAGTGGAAGTAGTTACTAATTTAACCACTAATACTTAAAGCACCGACAGCCAGTACTGAAGGCTATTAAAGTTTTTTGACAAATGCATCTTTGTCAGCCCTCTTTCTCTGCACAAAAATCATAAAGTCTTTCTTCAGTGGGTTAAAAAGTTTACTTAATTTTGGTATCTAGGGAAAAGTGATTAGAAAACAGTAAATCCTAGGAGTCAACCCATCAATATTGTTCATAATACAGGTGTATGATGTATTTGAGTTGATATCATATCTTTGATATTCTTTAATTTATTCTTATTTCAAGACAAAATAAGGCATCTAGAAATGAATTGTCCTATCCTAAGGATGTTTACAGAATGCAGAAGAAAACGAATTCTTTTGACAAACAAGATTTGGCTCAAAGTGTATGTGCACATTTGTATACAATATCTTGCCCCATAAATCCATTTTCTAGTTGTCATTACAGAACTGGGGACCACCAATCAATTTCTTTCTTTGCTCTACATAAAACAGACAAAGAATCAACTTCCTATCTTGTCCAAGAAAAGTGTATCCCTCAGTTCAAAGTTTGGAACAGCAACCACATTTATCAGTAATATTATTACCATTTTAATATTTAGTTTTTAGTGTTATTTTATGAATTTTCACTAATAGAGCTATTGTTTTTTCACAATTGCACAGCTCACTATTGAATAAACTATTATAAACTAAGTTTCAATGCAATGTTTCAATACTTGATGAAACTAGGTGCTAAAATAATTCTACCATTTACTACACCACAAAGAGTATGTCTTGTAAGAAATGGATTTGTCACTATGCAGGATTACAGTGTAGCCCTACTAATAAATAAATAAAGTCAAAATATTCCTAAGGCCATTATATTGTTTAACTAATTTTACCATTTTAGTACAGCTAACATTCAGAAAAAACATAGCCATAGTTTATAAAGTGAAATAATTAGAACATAGAGAGAAAATGTGAGAGAACTGGGCATTAAAGAAACTACAGATATGGCAAGAGTTTTGCAGAATCAATGAGAACATTTCATTCTTGTTCTTCTCATTCTATTCTACACAGAAATTATCCTATGGCATCTACATTTTATGATTACTTATTTGTATAAAAGAAACACAAGAAGCTGATTCGTTGTTACTATTCCCTTCCTTGCAGAATAAACTTGAAAAATAGTGACATTCAAACTTTGTCACTTACTTTCAGTGCTTGGAAAATATATGCCTATTTTCAAAAAATCTCCATAAACATATACCTGCATTCATAAATAATAACTGCAGAAGAATAAAAATAATTGTCTAAAATAAATTTTCAACTGGTATTTGGTTTTAGTGAGTTCCTTCAATTTTAGAATTTTCTAAACTGCATAGTTGTTCTTTATTTTAAAAAAAAATTTCTTTAGCACAAAAACTGATTTTAGCATCTTCTATTTATAAAATACTATCACTTTTAATGTAATTTCCAAAATATAATTTGAAACATTAAAGTACCATATTTATATTCTAGATGAGGAATCAAGTCCAGAAGGGTTAAAAAAATGTGACCAAGGTCACAAAATTAAAATGTTCTGAATGCTGTATTTTGCTTCCATTTCTTGTGATATGTCCAAGTGGCATGTTTAAGATAGTCTCTAACCAGTATATATATGCAACCGTTTCCCTCTCCTTCTACTGAGGTTTTAATGGGAAATGAATATAAGCTTCTGTATTACAGAATATATTTCATATTTATTTTGCAATGGGAATCTTTAAAACACAAACTTTATTATACAAAAGGAGGTTAAAAAGCAAATTCCAGATAAAGCAAAGATATGAGAATAAGAAAGTTCTAAAAAAAAGCCAAAAAATATGTTCAACTTATAGAGGCAATTTGACCATACCTATAAAAATGAAAATGTACAAACCCCCAATAATCTAACTACTGGAAATTTACCCAATAGGTATACTTTTTGGTAATAACTAAGGCAGTACAGAATAGCTGGTAATTGCAAAAACCTGAAAATAGCCCAAGTGTCATCATTAGGAAACTAGTTAAATTAATTATGGCATATCCAAAAGATAGAATACAAGACAGCCAAAGAATGAGTTAGCCAGTTGTGGTAGTGCGTGCCTGGGTCTCAGCTACTTAGGAGGCAGAGGTAGGAGGATCATGAACGGAGGCTAGCCCACACAAAAAGCACAAGACCCTATGTGAAAAACAAACTAAAAGCAAAAACTACTTGGAGGGATGACTCATGTGGAGACCCTGAGTTCAATTGCCAGTACTGCCAAAAAAAAAAAAGAAAAGAAAAGAAAAAGAGGTAGATTGACATGTATGTAGTGATATGGAAAGGTTTTCAAGATGTACTGGTAAAAAAAGAACCTACTTTTGGAGCAATGCTGGAGGTAAACACAATACCTGACTTCAAACTATATTACAGAGCAATTGCAATAAAAACAGCATGGTACTGGCACAAAAACAGATATGAAGACCCGTGGAACAGAACAGAGTATCCAGATATGAATCCACACAGCTGTGCCCACCTTACTTTTGACAAAGGCACCAAAAACATACAATGGAGAATAGACAACCTCTTCAACAAATGTTGCTGGGAACAGTGGTCATCTGCCTGCAAAAAACTGAAACTAGATCCATGTCTATCACCCTGTTCTAGTATCAACTCAAAGTAGATCAAGGACCTTAAT
Source organism: Castor canadensis (assembly GCF_047511655.1). Lineage (NCBI taxonomy): Eukaryota > Metazoa > Chordata > Mammalia > Rodentia > Castoridae > Castor > Castor canadensis. The sequence continues at coordinate 32,001,904 of NC_133395.1, read as the reverse complement.
ATCAGACCCAAAACTCTGAAGCTAGTACAGAAAAGAGCAGGGAATATTCTGGAAGTAACAGGTATAAGTACGGACTTCCTCAATAGAACTCTAGCAGCTCAGCATCTAAGAGAAAGGATGGACAAATGGGACTACGTGAAATTAAAAAGCTTCTGCACAACGAAAGAAATGGTCTCTAAACTGAAGAGATCACCCACAGAGTGGGAGAAAATATTTGCATGCTACACATCAGACAAAGGACTGACAACCAGAATATACAGGAAGCTCAAAAAACTAAACTCCCCCAAAATCAATGAACCAATAAAGAAATGGGCAACTGAACTAAACAGAACTTTTTCAAAAGAAGAAATTCAAATGAACAAAAAACGCATGAAAAAGTGCTCACCATCTCTGGCCATAAAGGAAATGCAAATCAAAACCACACTAAGATTCCACCTCACCCCTGTTAGAATAGCCATCATCAAAAACACCACCACCAACAAATGTTGGCGAGGATGTGGGGGAAAAGGAACCCTCATACACTGCTGATGGGAATGCAAGCTGGTACAACCACTCTGGGAAACAATATGGAGGCTTTTTAAAAATCTAAACATAGAAATGGTCCAAACAATGTATGCACATATGAATAATAATAATAATAATAATAAAGAGCCTACTTTTGTTTTTTAACTCAGGGCCTTTAAGGAGCTTGACCAGTTAGCCATGCTTCCAGCACTTTTTGCACTGGTTAATTTTGAAATAGGATCTCACTTTATGCTCTGTTCTGCCAAGACCACAATTCTCCTATGTGTGCTTCCCTGCATAGCTGGAATGACAGGCACGAGCCACCACACCCAGCCATTGGTTGAGATGAGGGCTGAACTTTTTGCTGAAGCTGGCCTTGAACCATAAGCCTTCAGATCTCTTTCTCCTGAATAACATCTACTATTTTTTAAAGATAAATTAAATAAAAAAAGGGGGAGGCTATTAAGCAATGCAGCAACAAAGGAAAAAAGTGTACTAGGGAACACTGCCATTCCTTTCTATTCCAGCCTTTTAAGCAGAACTTCAGTTCTTTTTAAACAATTTAGTCACGTGATTTCATCTTCTGTCCTTCAATGTCCTAATGTCTAAGATGGAGATAGGAGTAGTATGTGCCTCACGGATTATTAATGAGCTGATTCATGGGGACTTTTACCACAATGCTTGGCACATAATAAGAGTTCAGCAAATACTGACTGTTAATTTCTGAGAACACTGATCTTTATGGTCCTTTCCTTGGTCCATAAATAATTCCACTGTGTTGATGGGGGCACTTTTATGAATTATAATTCAACTTCCTTTCCTCCAGTATGTCTTTGGTTTCATTTTTTTGAGGTAACTTTTTTTCTCCAATCTACCCTCTATATTTTATAAATGCATGTATGTTATACACATATATATCTATACCTAATTTGGGCATGGTTCTATGAATTTCTTGTTCAAGTCTTTTGCAATCTTTTTGTTGGGTTCCTGTGTCTGCTCGGGTCCTGTAGGACTAGGGGTTATAGACAGAGGCTTTTTGTGGGGAGGAATGCCTATAAAGGATAAAAGAGATTAGTCGTAAATAGGGAAAGACCCTGGACCTCAAAAGGAGAGAAGGGAAAGAGGTGATCAGGTAGAAGTCTCTCATTGCAATGTATTCTGAGAAAGTCTTAGCCAGGCCAATAAGAAGTCCCAAAGCCAGGAATGCCTGCCCCAGTAGATCTGTGTAGAGCAGGGATGTCCTGATGTCCCCTGCCATGTTTAGTCACTAGCTGGGAGCCCATCTAGAAAACTTAGACTTGTATGAAAACTGCAATGGATACAAAGGTGTTGCAGCTATCTGCCATCTCCCTTCTTTTTCCAGGACTGGGGATTGAACCCAGAGCCCCACACATTTTAGGCAAACATTCTACTACTTCACCTATGTCTCAAGCCTTTTTATTTTTATTTTGTTTTTGAGACAGGATCTTAGTAACTTTGCCCAGACTGGCCTTGAATTTGCGATCCTCCTATCTCTGTCTTCCATGTAGCAGGAATTACAGAATGCAACACCAACCCAGCTCCCAACTCCCCTTCTTGCTGTAATTTCTCTTAAAGGGAGATCTGAGTAATGTATTTCAATAGCCACCATAAGTAGCCCAGTTTTCTCATTAATAGGAAGGACCCAGTATATATTTTAAATATTAATTTTCAAGGACTAGTTTGTTGCAATGCCATTATTTTTAGCTTGCTTGTTAACTTTGAGATAGCATTTATGAAGGGAATATTTATCATTTGCTAAATTCAGTTCTAAGTCTTTGCCTCTTAAATTGCCTATTGTATGGAATGTGGTATAATCTAGAAAGAACTCCATTTAAGATTGATACAAGACTTGTTCATATGGCATCTGACTGCCAAGTTCTAGTAGGACATGTCTATACTACACAAAGATATTTGTGTATCTGCATTTTTACTAAATTTCAGCTGCCTGCTCGCATTATTTCTGAGGAGCATCTCTGATCCACATATGAATTGAATACTCTAGTCCATTTGTAACAGGACAATGTAACCTTTTTCCTGTTACCTAAGAATTGAGCATAGAGTTACTTAAAGGCTGCAGAAGTGTCTTTGCAATGGCTGGTACCCACCCATTCTTTCAGTTTCCATGAGAAGTATGAGAGTCAGAGAATGAGTGACAGTTCAGAGTTGTCAGCCTGGTAGAGATGATTGAAGAGAGAAGGAAATAAGAGAATCTCTTCTAAAAATTGGCTAGAAGAAGAGACTGCCATTCTGTTTTCAGGTAGTTATGTCTGTGTTAGGAGGAAATTGTTCATATATTCTCTCACATACCCACATGTCTTACATGTGGAAAGTAGACTACCCTTTGTTTTGGTGTTTTCAAGGATGTTTGTATAGAAAACAGGCTTGAAAGTTAGAGATAGTATATTCCTCTACTATAGTTAGGATATGGCCTGTACCCTAAGGGTTCATATGTCTGGAGCTTGGTCTTCAGTGTGGTGATGTTAAGAGGTTGTAGGATCTTTAAGAGATGGAACCTAATAAGAAGTCACTGGGGACACTGACTTCAGAAGGAATTAAGTGTTTCTTTCTGGGACTCTAGCCAACTCTAGTGAGAGGGTTGTTATAAAGAGTGAGATTGGCCCCTCATTCTTCTTTAGCTTCCTCACCATGTGAATCTTACCATGTGAATTCTCCCTCTTACATGTTCTTCAACCATGATGCCATCTACCATGTTTTAGGAGGATGGGAAGAACTCTTGACAGACTTTGCACCATGCTGTTTGGACTTTGAGACTCCGAATATCTGAACTAAATAAGCTTCTTTATTTCCACATAGCCTCAAGTATTTTGTTATAGCAGCAGGAAATGGACCAATATACATCCTAAGTATAGGGCAAGAATGTTTACTGTCTAGTATGATGATGATATCTGCCTCTGGAGCAAAGATTAATCTCACTGAGTGCTCATCTTAAAATATTTGGGTTCCCTAAGCTTGAAGTTCTTTTTTTTTTTTTTTTTGACAGGGTCTTACTATGTATCTGTAGCTGGGTTGGCCTCAAACTTGCAATCCTTCCAAGTTTCACAGTTGACCAAGAACTCACACATGTATTCCATAAGAGAGCCAATGTTTTAGATGCCTGGGACAAAGGATGACCAGAAACTAATGCAGAAAAGACCACATCCTCACCTGGTCAATTTCCATGAATTGCACTTTCTGACTCCTAATTCCATTGAATCTGTATTTTGAAGATGAAGGGGCAAAAAGAAGTGAGTGAGCAGATTACATCAGCTCTGCTATAGAATAGACTCTAGTTACCTGCTTCAACCTGTACTGGAGGAAGGAGGAAGAGGAGACAAAGAAAAAAAAGCGAGTGGACCTTATAGAATCTAGAATTTGTTTAAGATGTTAACAGAGCATGGCTGACTGAAAAAAAAAAACAAAACCATCTTACAGTTATACTTCTGAACCGCAACTCTTTAATAAACCAGGTACCTAATAAAACACATGATTGTTTCAGTTTGGTTGACCAATCAGCATGTAAGGTTATGGTGCTTATTTGTCCCAAAATTTTAGACCTCAAATAAATAACTTTAAAAAAGTAAATGAATGAAGGACTGATACCATATCTCTTCATAGGAAATATCATTACCACCACTTAAATAAAAGATGACTAAACCTTGCCATTTAAAAATTATGTGTTTTGTGCCAGCGCTTGTGGCTCACACTTGTAATCCTAGCTACTCAGGAGACAGAAGTTACCAGCCCAGGACAAATAGTTCAAGACCCTATCTCAAAAACAAACAAACAAAAAATCACAAAAAAGGGCTATGGAGTGCCTCAGGATGTATGCCCTGAGTTTAAACCATAGTACCACAAAAAAAAAAAAAAATCACATTTGAAGGCTTTTAAATATAAAAGTTATATGTACTTATTTGCAGAAAAACTTAGAAATGCATAAATAATCTCTTATGATTATGCTGTATTTCAAGCATTGTATTTTGCTTTTTACTCAAAATTATGTTGTAATCACCATTATACAATTATTTGAGAAGTTAATTTTAATGGTTATATAATAAACAACATATCAAGTATCATATTTTATTCAGTAATGCCTTTGTTGCTCAATTGTTTCTATTCTTTCACCTTTCTAAATAATGTCAGGCTATACATTGTTCTCCATAAAATGTTGAACTATTTTCCTAGAAGTGGAAATACTAGATGAACAGGTTATCTTTTCAAGACTTTTACATACTGTACATTGCTTTCAAGAAAAATGATGTCTATTTTAACTCCCAAGGACAATTATGTAAGCATTTCCGTCATAGTACACTTGCTACCATGAAAATTAATTAGCCAAGTCAAAAGGCAAAACAGATACATTGTTTTCTCATTTTTGTTTTCTAGACAGATATTTTAAAATGTACACTTAAACTATATATCATGGGTGTGCATACATGTGTGTGTATGTACCTTTTGAACCTTATATCTGGGAACTGATTGTACTTTCCTTTTCTAATCACCCCTGGTCCCCACCCCCACCCCCTGGTGCTGGGGATTGAACCAGGCATGCTAGGAAAGTGCTTTACCACTGAGCTATGCACCCAGCCCCAAACATTTGCAATTTTTAAGGCTCATTCTATTAAGTTCTTTTTTCAAATTGATTAATAGTCAAATTGTTAAATCTTACATTTATTAAGAGCTCAGAAATTCCATGTTTTATGAAGGTCAGCTTAACTTGTGAATTTATTTAGGCTGCTGAGGTAGTTTAGTAGCCTAACATATAAAAATAGCATTAAGTTGTGACCAGAGAAACCTGAATTCAAAATTATTTTTACCACTTTCTAGTTCCTTGATCTGTACCCATACTTCTTTGATCCTCAAGGAACTCAATTATGAAATGGAGAGGATAATCCTTTTCTTTTAGGGTTTTCATGAGAATTAAATGAGACTAAGAGAATCGAGCATGTATTAGATATGCAGCATTCTATCATTCTTTAAAATCAAACCATGAGACAGCATACAGGTACACAGTAGAAACATGGTTAATATGAAAAGCACAATTACCTTTTTGATTGAATAGTTTCTTCTCATAAAACTTTTCTTTTTATGGTAACTGTTACATTTCCTGTCAATTGAAGTAAAAAAAAAAAAAAGTCTCTAGTTAATATACAAAAATCCTAACCCTGTAAACCACTTCCTCTTCTTACTTCCTCTTTATCAGCACTCTACACTTTGGCTCAAGTCTGTCTTTTTTTCCCCTTTCTCTCTTTCTTGCCTTCTTGCTTTCTTCTTGCTCTTAATCACTCAGTGTTCTGCTCAGTTCATTTTACTTACTAACTGTAATTCTTTCTATATCCTTGACCATGTGCGAGTATACTAACTAAACTCCTACAATATCAGTTTCCTGACTGGCATGCTTGCTTTTCACTCAACTGATTATCAGGATAGAGAACTAAGTTTCACTTCTGTTTTATAAACAAATTTCACAATAGTAATAGAATAGGCTCTTTAAGTCACCCTAGTTATAAGATACATTCTGCATTTTTAATGAAAACTCAATCTATTTTTATATGGAAAGAAATGTGGTATCTAAAACAATGCTGCTTTTTAGAACTGATCCCAACTGAAGAAAGAATGTGTGGGTATACACAGAAAGATTGAGATTTGTGTTAAGGATTTTCACTTATTACATTAGATTAGACCAAATATCTTTACAAGTATCTTCCTTTACAGAAAATTTAACTTCTCGACAGGATTATTTTGGAGGCATTACTGGCTTTACAGAGGATAAGGAAATTCTTTGTGAATAACCTCAGATATTAAAAAAAAATCTAGGACTAGAGCTTCCTGTATATGCTTGAAGTTTTCCATAATAAAATTTAAAAGTATCAAGATAGTTGGGGAGGAGTTGGGGATAAGATGGTAAAGAACATGAGTATAAATTTAATGACATTGTTAGTGTTCTAGATCTGAGATTGGACAGCATTTGTAGGAATTTGTTATATTACTTTTGTAACTTACACCTTCATTACATATATTACCAGTCTTCCTTTTCTTTAAAAAAAATTAAATTTACATTTCTGGTAACTTTTTATTTTAAATTTTCAAATATAAAATTGAAAGAATAAAACAAAAGCATTCATGTACCTTCCATCAAATTCAACAATTATTAACATACTACCAAATTTTAAAATGTTTCTATATACATGAATAAATATATTTTTGCTGAAGTATTTGAAATACATGCATTGATACATGTGAGACTCATTCCTAAACACTTTGTCATATAGATTCCAGGAATAAGAATGTTCTACTTAATCACAATGCCATGATTGTATCCAATGAACTTAATGATTTCAAAATATTATTTAATATCTAGGCTGTTGTAAAATTCACGCTGTTGTCTCCACATGCCTTTTATAGATGTATATTTGAATGTATTGAATTTGAATTATAGCAACATTTGTGTTTTAATGCAGAACAACCCTCCATTGTAATTTTTTTTCATAACTTTGATTTTTTAGAGTTCCGGTCAGTTGTCTAATGTAGTTAGTCCTGTATTCTGATTGTTTCCATGATGCCATTTAATCTGTTCTTCTATTCCCTGTATTTTGTGTAGACTAAAATTTAGGGCTGAATTTGATTAAAGATTTTGTCAAGAATACTCTGTTCTGGATTCTTTGATTATATTTTTCCATTTTAATTAGACATTTGTATTTTTTCTGTGAATTGTTTTGGTCATACCATTATCTGTGAAAAGTTCTTCATTTTCTTAATATTGAATTTTCATTGACCCCAAACCAATTTACATTTTACATCAAATTGATTTTTACTGTTTGATTTTTGACAAAGACCATTTTGTTAGAGATATCATGATCCTCCCAGCATTAGTGGGACATGAGGAAATGTGGGAAAAAGTGTTTCTCTGCATCTTGTTTCCAGAGAGCTTTTTTTTTTTAAACACAAACTTATAAGAATCAGGCAGACTAAGTATATTTTAAGTCAGTGCCATTTCTAAGTGTACATTTGATTTTAGCAATAAACATGAATGTTTTTACTAAGTGTCTAAAACATAGCAATATATGGGGAGCAAATTTTAAAACTATTCTTCTCTGGCTATTTGAGTCCTTTATAGAAATTTCCTTAGGATATTTTTGATACTATCATGCTATCAGTTAGAAGAGTCATGAATACATGAACGTGCCATGGAAAATTTAAAATTGTAATTCTTACAAGACTATTTTGGAATTGGAATTCTTAAAATTTGAAAATTTCTCTTTAAGCACATTTTCTTCATTGCACATTTCTATAAGCTTTTGCTAACTTAAAACCTTTCCCTTCCTTATTATCCTTCTTCAAAGAGTGGATGAGAAAGCTAATAATGCTCAACCCTGGCTACCAGTTGTACCAAACGGCATTACTGTACAGCTCAGCCAAATGGCAGCTTCTTTTTATATGCTATGGTGAGTTCATCTTACAGGCATTCAACCAATGTGCACTCTGCTTTAAGGAGTGATCATAGCTCTAAGGGCTGAGAATCTAGACTGCAGTTTTTCTTACCAACGATATAACCTGATCCATAGTCATTACAGAGACACAACTTGCAGAAATATCAAATTTTGTTTTGGTCTTTATCAGTTACATTTTACTTTATTTTCAGTTATTTTTTTATTTGGCTAATTCTACTCACTCTCCTTCCAATATCACAGCTCTCAGAAGACAGAGAAATGTCTTACTCATCACATCATTTCTGCAGAGTCTTGTGGTGAATATTTGTCTTAGGAAGCTGAGTCGAGTCATCTTGTTTTTAGTTTTAGTTCTAGTCAAAATTATTTGAAAAAATCACCAATAACTCTATCATTTTTTTTAGCAACCCAACTCTTCTAATCCATTGGCAATATGTACCCATATTTTACAAGCCTTAGAGTTCTTTTAATACCTAGTTTAATACGCCTTGCTGTAATTTCTTTCTTTTCTTTTCCTTTTTTTTTTTTTTTTTTTTTTTTGCAGTACTGGGGCTTGAACTCAGGGCCTTCATCTTGAGCCACTCCACCAGCCCTATTTTTGTGAAGGGTTTTTTAAGATAGGATCTCACAAACTATTTGTCCAGATTGGCTTCAAACCACAATCCTTTTGATCTCTTCCTTCTGAGTAGCTAGGATTACAGGCATGAGCTACCAGCTGCAGGCTCCCTGCTGTAATTTCTGTCTGCTACCTGAGATGAAGAGTAATTCTTTTCTATTATTCATATAGAAACCCCTTTCATACTCAACAAGACTTATTCCCTCTTAAGCTTTCTGTTTTGGAGGTAATGTAAATTCAACACCTTTACTTATACTCTGTACTATCAAACTAAATGATATCTGTCTTTTTGAGTGAACTTCCTTAAATTTGTCTTGGGAAACTTTTTGAAAGCTCTGACTGATGCAGGATTGTTTGCATAGTGTTCAGTCATTTTTATACTTGTGGAATTCAGAGAATCATAAAAGCAGAAGCAAATTTTGGACATGAACTATGTCAGCAAAGGCCTAATAACTACTCCTGTTAACTTTCTGAGCAAAAAATGTAGGCAGCAGAGGATTTGTTTAATTTGAGGTCTTTTTTTTGTTGCCATCTTATAAAGCTAATGGAGGGGAAAGTTTCTGTTCCTTTATTGTGCTAAATAGCAGGAAAGTAAGTGCCAGTTCATTTGATTAGATAAATAGAATTTTCTTCCATAATAGAGCTGAAGACAGTCTTAGTCAATGGGTTATGTTTGGCATATATGAAAACTCTGAAATCCATTCACTACATGCACTTACAATGTGATTTCAATGTTACTGGGTCCAGGACACTTGGCCTAGGGCCAGAAGTTTCTTGGTCACATCAGAGGAAGACCTCAAGGACAGACACAGAGGAGATTTTTGTAAAGCAAAGTCAATGTATACTAGGCAGGCTCAAGAAGTACAGGCTGCCCTGAGGCTCCCAAGACCTCAAGCCTTTGGGAATTGTCTGTAGGCATGGGGGCAGTCATTCATGGAAACTGATTAGCTCTTCCCACACATTGGATAGGGGAGGTTTTTGTCTTTGGATGGCCATATTGGGACTTTTCATTTTCCACTGATTGCAAGGCTGCAGACCCACCTGCATATCACAAATTATTTTGTGACTGTAAACATGCCAGGATGTGATTGCTCTTGTTTATCAAATCTAAGCCATCATTCTAGCATCAGGTTTCCTATCTCCTTGCCTACCCCTATGCCATTAATACTGATACCGGTTCAAATATACTTTTACCCTGGGACTGTAGTATGACCACTCGCAACCTATGTACCCTAATCAAACAACACGTAAAGTTGACTTTATAGTTTTGGTCATTGAAATAGTGACCGTGACTTCATTAATCCCAACTCTAATAAAACTACTCAAAAATAACTGACAGAAGATACTTTTTTTAAAATTTGACCTTCCCATATTTTCTCCTTTATACTTTGAAAGTGAATAAAAATTTATTTTATGCTTGTTGATTTTACCACTTGACTTTTATTTTAAAGCAGCAACTTTTAATTTTTTTTTTCTTTTCAGTGCTAGAATTGAGCCCAGGGCCTTGTACAAGCATTCTTCCACTGATCCACACTCCAGGCCCTTGTTTTTTTGGGACAGGGTCTCATTATGTATCTCAGGCTGGCCTTGAACTTGCTATGTTGCCCATGCTGGCCTCTCAATATCCTCCTGTCTCAGCCTCGTGAGTGCTGGGATTTCAGGCCTGTACCACCATACCCAGCGCAAAACCCTATTTCTTCTTAATGCCAGTCACTGCATTCCAATTTACCCGATGGACCTGGGCAGCCCCCAAGTCTTCTGATGTTAATTGAGCCAAACTGTATTAGTAATCAATAATTCTGTGAGACTTATGAACAGAAAACTCACGGTGGCTTACGTATGCAGAAACTGGAGGGTCTCACTCTTAAAGGTGGCTACAGGTGAGTGACTATTTGCTGTGGCAGCTCAGCACTTCCCTTATGTCTTTCTGCCTGCCACTGTTACAGCATTTTTCATTTCCAAGGCTTTGTTTGCCTTGTGGCTGGCCTGGTGGTGGCTACACTGCAATCGCCATAGTTGCCATTCATAAAGAAAGAGAAAAGAAGGAACAAGAAGAGGCAGTATTGACACTCATCATCACTTTCTTCTTCTCCCCCCATCCTCTCCTTTTCCAATTCTTTCTTATGGAAAATATCAAATGCACTCACACGGGAATAGAGATAAATGCTATCATGTATTCCATGTATTCTTTACCCAACTTCAACAACTGTCAGCATTTTACAGATCCCTTCTTGCTTCAAGATGTTTATTCTAAACCAAATCTTCGGTGAAGTGTCATTTCATTCAGAAATGTTTTAGAGTAGGTCACTAATATTTTTAAATAACTACATTACCACTATATTGCATACAATTAACAATGACTTCTTAATATCAGTTTGTGCCCATGTTAGCTGCTAGGCAGACATTTGTTGGGGCAAGCTCTTATACTTACAGGGGGAAAAGCTGCTGCCCCTTTAAAAGACAATAAATGTGCCTTCAGAGTTTTTACATTGCTTGGTGGTTTCAGCTAAAAAGGAGTCAACCAAAATAGCTGGGTCACTCTTTTTTTCATTATAATGCTAAATTCTCTACCCAGAGGTATTTGTGCCTACCATTTTTTTCTTCACACATGATGTGTGAGCTCAAACTGAGCATACTCAGGGTTGTGACTTTTTTTTCAACGCTGGGGATCAAATCCAGAGTCTTACATGTGCAAGCAAGTGTTCTACCTCTGAGCTACATCCCTAATGCTTGGATTTTTGAGATGGGTCTTGCTATGTAGATTAGGCTGGTCTGGAACTCTCTGCCGTGGCCCAGGCTGCCCTCAAACTCATGATCCCCTGCCTCTGCCTCCTGGATGGTGGGATTATAGGCTTGGTCCACCACAGCCAGCTGAGAATGCACCTACTTCTAGATGTGACAATAAGTGTTTCCTGTATGAATATACAGAAGTTTTCCACACTGCTTTGAGAGTTATCTCAGCCATGGACTGGTGGCTCATGCCTGAAATCCTAGATACTCAAGAGGCAGAGATCAGGAGGATCATGGTTTGAAGACAACTCAGGGAAATAGTTTGAGAGCCTTATCTTGAAAAAACCCTTCATAAAAAAGGGCTGGTGGAGTTGCTCAAGGTGTAGGCTCTGAGTTCAAATCATACACATGCACACAAAAAACCCCAAAGACTGCCTTGAGAATTATCTCCAATGTTCTCCCTACTTGCTACAAGTAATATAAACTTCCTTCCACTCTTTTATCTTCCTGTTGTGCTTTTTGGCTTTGCAGTCATGAAGAAGCAAACTATTGCATTTGGTTACATCTGGAACGTATTCATATGTTTCCCTAATTCTTCCAAATGTGTGAATTAGGAGCCAAACAAGTTTAGTTGTTGAATCTCTTATAATTTATAGTTATTATATAGGTTCCTCCTTTGTTTATTATATAGACCTCTTTTTATTTTTATTTTTAAATCTTTTGTATATATTTTATATGTTTTGTTGTTGAAAAACAGTTGTGTTTTGATAGAATTTTTCACATTCTGGATTTGGCTGATTGGTTCTTTGTGGCTTGTTTTACATATTCTTTTAGGGAGCTGGCAATTAAATTGCAACTTAAGTTCTATGTCACTTTTCAGGTTAAAGTATTTAACCACTGGTGCTTGTCCTATTGTTTCCATTCATCTGCCATTAATTCCTCATTCATATTTCATCAATAGTTTTTTTAATTGATGATCAATGCCTCATTTTATTTGTGATTAAAATGTGATGGATTTCTAATCCTATCATTCTGTTAGTATTTATTAACTGAGATTCTCCTATAAAGAAGAATTCTTTCTTTCTTTCTTTCTTTTGGTCTTAGTGGGATTTTAATTCAGGGCCTCTTCCTTGCTACGCAGGTGCTGTATTGCTGGAGCTACACCTCCGGCCCTTTTTGGCTTTAGTTTGTTTTTGGATAGAATCTTGAAATCTTCTACCCCCACCTCCCAAGTAGTTGAGGTTACAAGTGTGACCACCATGCCCAGACCAAGAAAGAATTTCCCCCCCACAATACTAAGGTTTGAACTCAGGGCCTTGTACTTGCTAAGCAGACACTGTACTACTTGGGCCTCCAGCTTAAAACGAATTCTTTACCAACTATTTGGTTACCAGAAAGGCAGGATACATATAAAAAAGATGAGATGAATGTTTTGTTTTTTTCATTTGTCTATTTTTCATGATGCTAAGTTGTGTTCTAGACACCTCTCATGATAAGTGGTGAGATGATTTTCTTCTAGCATCATCCTGGAAGATATGATTTTTAATGCATCTTTTTTGTTTTAATAATTGGGTGATTATTTTATGTTCAAGTTATCCCATCTTTGGCCATTAAGAGACCATTCAAACTGACTCCTATAATCTATAGGCAATCTATTAGTCTTTGATGAATTACCTGCTTCCTGGCACAAGGAAGGAGGCACATTTTGTATATTTTTTGATTCAACTCTGATATTAGCCATTTTTCCAAAGGGCCTTTATTCATTTTAGCAAATACCAGAGTGCTCATTGCTACTGGGTTGGCTGTTGTTTTGTAATCCTTCCCATAGATAAATTTTGGAAATGTGTAAGGTTTTTTTTGAGACAGTGTCTCTGTGTAGCATAGGCTAGCCTTGAACTCCCAATCCTCTTATCTCAGCCTCCTTTGAGTGTTGGGATTACAGTGAGTGCCACCACAATTAGTTTATAGGACTAACTATAGCTTCAGTTTGCCAAAATTATTTTTTAATCTCAGTCTTACATGACAGCTTGGGAGGAATTTCTAAAAGTGTTAAATGTTTATTCGTCTTGCATGTGGACTTCTTGTTGCTTTTTGTACATGCTAACCAATGATGAACCGAAAGGCAAATTATTGTTTATTACAGATGCAAAGCAAAACAAAAACAACACAAACTGTGGGAACTGCATATGTTGGCAACATAGAAAAACAGGGTCACTGAAATGTGTTAATTATAGGAAAACACATTTTGCAATTTGTGTCATTGTTTATTTTAAAATTGGTTTAATTTCCATTTTTAAAAATAAAACCTTTTTCTTCCTCTTTCACTGAGAAAGAGCCCCAATTAACAGAAGCATAAACAGCAATTTACATAACAATAACTCTCTTGGCATTAGAGAAACTTGGCCTTTGTTTTTTCTTTAAAAGAAAGATTTGGGTGCTACAGGACATATCAATGTTTTTAATCATAATATTTGGTAATCTTCCCATTATTTTTTGAAATCTAAATTTGAGTTTATAATGTACCTATTTAGCATGGCTAAAAAGGCCTATTAAAGTTTTACTGTGACCCAATCTTACTTCACACTGGCACAGTCTTGCCACTTTCTGGTATTTGCTAGCCAGAGATCAGTCATGTTTAAAAATGTTTCTGTCTGTATTGCTTTTTTTCTTTCCCAGGTTTTCCATTCCCTTCCTTACTTTGCCAAATTTCTGCTCATTTTCTCTGTGAACAAAGACGTGGCTCTACCACACAGAATCAGTCACTCCTCGCTGTGTGTGGGTGTGGCCTGTAACAGGAGTCTTGGTCCAGAAGCCCCATCCAGGGATTCCAACATGTCAGTTCAACCACTCACCCAATATGCAAATTAAAAAGACCAGACAGTAGTGATCAAAGTCAGGAAAAGGAGACTTAGTGCTGGCCATGTGTGGACAGAGGCAGAATGAGCCCTTCAGCTCACCTTAGAGATACTGACATGACCTTTAGGTTTAAATAGAAGAATTGGGGTTGGGCAAGAGTTAGGCATAACTAAGCAGTCCCATCAAAGGCATGGTCAGAAGTATAGTAAGACTGACTATTATCTCAGAATTGGTCAGGTAGGGCCTTATCATCAATAGGAAAGTCACTGCTGCCCCGGGTGAGATTCAACTCTTGTGACAAGATGTTTACTCATTAGTCCTGTTGTTCCTGGAATCCAAGGTGACTGCAGAAAACAGTGGCTCAGAGCAAAGAAGGCAGAATAAAGGAAGCAAATGGAGGCTGAGCATTTGCAGGCCCAAGTGAAGAGTCAGTGCACGTAGCAGAAGCAGTTCCTAAGTACTTGTTCTAGTCCAACAGTGGTTTTTCACTTTGCACACACTTGAAGGAACATTGAGTTTCCCAGAGGTGCATCAGGAGTTTCCTCACATGGGGGGTGTGTGTGTGTGTGTGTGAGTGAGTGTGTGTGAGTGTGTGTGTGAGAGTGTGTGAGTGAGTGTGTGTGAGTGAGTATGTGAGTGTGTGTGGGTGTGTGTGAGTGAGTGTGTGTGAGTGTGTGTGTGAGAGTGTGTGAGTGAGTGTGTGTGAGTGAGTATGTGAGTGTGTGTGGGTGTGTGTGAGTGAGTGTGTGTGAGTGTGTGGGTGAGAGTGAGTGTGTGAGTGTGTGTGTGAGAGTGAGTGTGTGTGAGTGTGTGAGTGTGTGTGTGAGTGAGTGTGTGTGAGTGTGTGTGTGTGTGTGTGAGTGTGTGAGAGTGTGTGTGAGTGTGTGAGCATTAGGGGATGAGTGGGAGAGGCATTTGAGTAGGCAGAACTCCTGCTCTCTACCAGCTCAGTTTAAACAATGATAGGATTCAGAACACACGGCCCCCCAAACATGGCCCTTTGGCACTTGAGAAAACAGCTGAAGTAGGAAGGTCTCCTGCCTACCCCGAATTAACCAGCTTTCTAAAGGTGACTTCTTATAGGGAGGAAAGAAGTTGCTTATCTCTGTGAGGACAGAGAAGAGTTTGCACTAAGTCCTCTAGCTTATTACCATTGTGTTATGGCGTCTGTCCTCCAATCATCTTTTTCCACAGCCATTCCCTCTTCTTCAAATCTACACAGTGAAATACGCAGATTTCCCTATTTCCCTGGATCTTCATTTCTGAAAGCTCTAGTATCACCTAAAATTCACATTAAATAAACATGTAGGATTTTCTCTTCTCATCTGTCTTTTGTTAAAGAGGCCTCAACCATGAGTTTAATGATGGTCAAGAAAAGATTTCTTTATGCCTACAAGAAGAGAACTCTACTTTGTTGGGTTTTTTTCTACACAGAGTTTCCATGGAAAACTATTATGGTTGAAGAAAGATTCCATGTTGGTTAAAAAATATGAGTGCAAAAATCTCTAGGGTAGAAAAAAAGAGAATGATCTCTGGATTCAAAGAGATCTTAGTCTGAAGTAAAGGCCTACCACTCATTAGCAGGTAACCGTGGTAACTTATTGAGTGTCTCTGACCTCAGTTTCCCATTTGGAATGTTGGTTGAATAGTACCTGGCTGATCAGATCATCATGAGGGTCACATAGGATTCTGTGTACAGTGTGTGTGCCAGTTAATAGATGTTAACTCATTCCTTCCCTTTTGGCATATAACATGTGTAATGTTAACAGTGCTTATATCCCACTCTAGTGCATAGAGGCAGGGAAACAGATGGCACAGTGTCTGGTCCTGACCAGGGACTCAATAAATCCTTCCAAATTGTTTTGAAAGATCATGACTTTTTACCCGACTTAAGTGAATACTTCTATAAATAAAATAAAATAAAGTTACTTTGAATTATCATAAAAAATAAAGAAAATTGAATTAAAAAATCTTATATCAGAATGAAGAAGAGAAAATGCTATGTAACTTCTTTCAAAGTAATCATATGAACCAGGATACAATTGTAAAGTAACCCTTTTAAATCCTTTTGGAGGTTAAAGTTTAGAGGAGGGTCTAATTTTTTTTTATTGTTGTGCTGGGTATGGGTACATTGTAGCATTTACAAAGGTTCTTATAATGTATCAAATATATCTTCTTCAATTCTCCCCCTCCACTGCTATTCCCCATCCCCCCTCCCCTGATTCCTGGAACAGTTTCAACAGGTATCATTTTATTTTTGCATTTACATCCATGTGTATACATTGTTTGCACCATATTCATCCTCCTACCCTTTTCCCTGCCACCTCCCCCTCCTACTGGTGCCCCCTCCCCCAGAAGCTGTTACACCATCCTGTTCTCCAATTTTGTAGGAGAAAAACCGTAAGAGATAAAATGTGAAACATGACGTTTTTGCTAGTTTGACATAAAGATAGCTACACAGGGAGTTTCCTTGCGTTTTTCCCATGCCTATGTGTATTACAGCTCCAATTGATTCACTTCTTCCAGTCCTCTTCACTCCTCCCCAGTCCACTTCCCATGGTGGCCCTGGCCAGCTTAAAATGTCTATATTCATTCCTGTACAGTGAACACCTCAACCTCATTCAAGTTTTTGGTTTCTTTTCCCTTGAAGAGGAGTATCTAGTTCTGTCTTAAATATTCAGTAAATATGGTCCATTTTAAGTGGAGTCTTAAAGAATGAATGGGAATCTGCATGATAAACAAATAGTGAAACCATTTCACGTAAGGAAGGTAGTCTCCACCAACTGATACTGGGTTTGGCTTTTATGTAATTGCCTTACAATGTTGAAACAGCTGCTGTTATGATTGTCCATCTTTGTTCCTTGTGAAAATGTGAATGTGAAGAGAATGAAAAGAATGGAGAAATTCCTCCTTAACTTCCTTTTCACTCCTGGAACAGGTTAAATAGCAAAACAGGTTGGGGAAATTTCCAGGTTGCTACTAGAATGTTCCAAAGAATGTTAAGTTACTGTCACTCCTAAAGAATATCTTTGATCTGTCATTTCTCTCACCTGCATTATCTGTAAAAATCTTCAACTTATACTCAAGACATTCTAAAAATGACTTGGAGGGAATATTTGTTCTTGCCTGAAACCAAATTTTCAATCTTTACTATGTTTCACAACTTATTACATATTTTCCAGTATTTATTCCATATGTGTTTATCTTACCTTACAACAAATATAAATATTGTGGGGTGGAATCTGTCTTACATTTTTTTAAGTTTTTCTGTTGGAGTTTAACATAGTGCTGCAATCTGGAGAGAGATTCCTATGTATCTATTAGATTGCTTATTTGATTTGGCCACCATGGGGATAAGACAAACTGCTGAAAGATATGTAAGGTTGGTCAAACTTGAATTATAATGGTAGAAGTGGATATATTGTTAAACATTTCCCATTGGCTGTCCAGACCTACTCTATGTTCTTCTCTACCCTGCTCTGGCTGACCTTTTTGGATTGTTATCAACTCACCCCCTTGCCTTTTTGCTTTCACTTGAGTTCAAGCCAAGAGGAGGTATTGGAAGGAAATCTGAGGGGCAGAAGAGAGATAAGGCCCCAGAACTGTAGTCACAGGTTCTACTGAGCATCCATTTAAAAATATACCTACAGGTATACCCCTCTTCCGTTTTCAATGCTTGCACTGCCCTTCTCCACCTTCAGCTCTAGAGATGGTAATAATTTCCAATTACTTTGTTCTTGGAATGCTTCACTAGCATTTGCTAATTTCTTTAACCTTGCCCATCCTTTTCTTTTTTAATTTTTTGTGGTACTAGAGTTTGAACTCAGGACCTTGCAATTGCTAAGCAAGCCCTCTACTACTTGAGCCATGCCCCCCGTCCTTAACCTTGCCCTATTTTTCTGAACAGTTCCTCCATTAAACTCTGTCCCTATTCATCTGTATCCTTCTGGGATTCTGACTAATATTCTAATACCATAACTTTCTGAGTAACTCTGGAAATAATAAATTTTATTTTTATTGTTGTTGAGCAAAAATGTCCTCAATTTAATGTGAATTTTTACTTTTCAGAAAAAAAAAAGATATGCAAACTTCTGAAATGGTTACCTGAAGAAACTATGCAATTTTAAATTATGACCTTCAGTGATCTGTGAACCAAACCAAATGTCTTACTCAGCACTATACTTTTGTAAGCTTGTTTATGTAACAAAGATCCTTCCTGCCCAATGATTTAATGACCTGTTATTAACCAGCCTTGCTCATTCTAACACATTGTTTTACAAGCTTAATTGACTCAGCCCTCCCATACAAGATAAAACTTGCTTAGGAACCACTTTGACTATTGAAGTCTTTATGTAAATGAGTTTGTAGGAATAACAAACAATAGTCACACTAGCTCTCTGGTTTTCATATTTTTCATTAGTGAAAGAGGAATAAGAAAAATCACTATACTGTTAGAAATGATAAAAATATATGATCTCTAGGTAACTCTTGTTTAATGAAAGGCTAAGTTAACCTTAAAATATTACTGCTTTTATGATTTTTTTTAAAAGATTTTCTTTCAAGTGAAGGGCAGTCACTCACCAGATATTTTATATTAAGATACAATGGTTTTTACACTTACGATGCTGTGAATAAGAGAAAAATCTAAATTGACAATAATGCTAATTTGGTAATGATCTTAGTTCTTTGTTAAAGTTATTCTCTAATTAATACTAGAAGATGTGTACTTTTTGAGGCATACTGAGCAAAATATTTCTCTAAAATGTTCTTTCTTATTTTTCTCTTAGGGTCAGTTTATACTTGGATTAATAAGGAAATCTGTCATCATAACTGGAAGCTATCATAATATGAGCTCTGAAAACAGAAGGTAAATGAATGAATAAGGAGATTTTTGTGTATAACTTTGGAAATAGCTTAGTACAATGTCTGCACAGTAACATAAAATTCATCTGTGCTATCAGAGTATCTTTGGGTGTCTCCTCTGATTATGCTAAGGCACTTCATCTCTACTTTTCTTATGTGTGTTGTTTCCCTTAGTTATTTCAACAACAACTAACCACTCCTTCTAAACCCTTTTATAACAAGAACAAATCTTTTGTTTGTTTGTTTGTTTTGTTTGAGTTGTACTGGAGGTTTGAATTCATGGCCTCGCACTTGCTAGGCTGGTGTTCTACCACTTGAGCCATTCCTCCAGCCCCAAAAGAAGAAGTTGTAGAAACATATACATACCAGTAGCTCCTAACTTGAGTGAACTTTTATTTTGTTTGCCACGCTAATGATATTGTGGTTACAGTTATAAAGTTCTGTATCTAATAAGATTATGCACAGAAGTATTTGTTAGGTGAAATGATATGATATCTAGAATTTATTTTAAAATACTCTATAAATAAATTTTGGGATACAAAGAAGATAAGGAAAATGAAATATTGATAATTATTAAAGCTGGGTGACGAGTACTTTGTGGTCATTGTATTTTTTTCTCTATTTTCATGTGTCTGAAAATTTTCATGATAAAAATTAAATTTTATATATAAACATGAATTATACATAAGTAATATAAAAATAATAAATATAAGTAAAGGCCTGTGTCAGAATTCTTTTGCTCTTGCTATGGCATGATTCTGGGCAATATAAATGTCTGCCTTATCCTTATCTAAAGAAGATATCATCTTGGGTGGCCTCTCTACTTACCACAGTTTCCTTTTTTTCTGAAAATGGATCAAAACACAGGCGTGGCCATTTCTATACTATGTGACAGTCAAAGATGTCTATTCAGCTGACAGTGAACACAAACAGGGCCCATCATACTCTCTTCTTACCATTTGAAACTAGCAAGAGAGAAACACAGGGGCTGGTGAGGGCCCACTGTTTTAACAATAGTGCCCAGAGACGAGGCCCACAAAACCTTTCCCTGGCCTTTGCCATCTTCAGATTTGATTGTTCATGTCTTCCACTGACCCTGTAAAATGCTTCATCATTTGTCCAGATTCTTTTATCCTCTTTTTCTTTTTAAGTTACCCAGAATCAGTTCTATTGCTTAAGGAAAAGAAAAAAAAAGCTTATTTAAAGTACTACCTGCAAGAGATAATGTTCACATTATGAGGAACAGAAGGTCTGAATGCAACCCCATTCTACATGTGAAACACCTTTGCATGTTAACACAGTATGCAGAGGGCTTCTTTCTTACATGTTTTTCTCTTCAACAAATTATTAACAAACACTTCCTATGTGCCTACATTTTGACAAATGCTGAAGGTTCAAAAAGAACAACAGGATATCTCCACCCTTGTAAAGTTTACAATTTTATGGGGCAAATAGATATTATCAAATTATAATACTGGCAGTTGTATTATTTAGAGGCAAGTCTTCAAAAGGAGAGAAATATGTTTCTAAGAAGGTGAGAAACAAAAGATCCTTATTAAGAGTGAACAATGGGAGTCAGAAATGAACTTGAAGGCTGAAAGGAAGAAATTTATAATTACGTGGGAGGGTGATAGAATTGAAGGTCAAAGGTGAAAAATGTTTCAAGTATGACTCCCAGGATTCTGTGCCATTGGTAAAATGGATGGAAACAGAACCCTGTGTTCAAAAAGATGTTTGTCACTTAAACAGTTAAGACTAGATTGGAATCCTTATTAAGACAATAGTTAAGCTCACTAGTACATTCACTTTATTATAAAAAGCAAAAGCCACCTCAGGTTTCTTTGGCCAGATTTGTGATGTATATTTGTCCTTCCTAAACCAATGAACAGTAAGGGCAATGAGGGTACCATGGAGAATTACCATGAAGGCTTAGAGACTAATCACGATTTCTAACCTTGGGAGGGCCCCAGTCCCTTAAAGCAGATGGCTGTTTCATGAGCAGGGAAGCTGGTGGAAAGAAATAGCTGTTGCCTGAACAGCAGTATGTGGTGCAGACAGGTCAAGTCACCTGCGCAGTAGCAGTTGTGTGGAAACAGTAGAAGTGGAAACCTGATAGGAGAGAATTCAGCAGAGAATGGAAAGAGAGCAACTAAGGCAATAAATACAGAAATGTCTTTTGAAAAGTCTTGCTATAAAAGCTAAAAGAGAAATAAGGGGGTAGCTAGAGAGGTATGTGGGGGCCAAGAGAGGTTTTATGTATAGATGCATGTCCATATGCATCCATTAAGATAGGAGAATTACTGCATATTTGATATTGGTGGGTATGAACCTATTGGAAGGTGAAAACTGAACTGCAGAAGAGAGAGAAAAGAATAGTTGGGTGAAGTTGTTGAGAGGTGGTGAGCGTGAGCCTGAATGCACATGTAGAGGAGTTCCAGGAGGGAGATAATTCATGCACAGCAATAACAGGCATTGGGTCCACGGACCAAGGTGCAAGTTGGTGTGCAGATGTGGTGGTAGAGCGGCTTGTGAAAATTCTCTTCAGACTGCGTATGTAGAACTCCAATATGGAAACAAATTAAAGAAATGAATAGGTTTTTGAGGAGATTAAGCACTTGTTGTTTGCCCATGAATGATTTCCATAATGTCTTGGCTTCTGATTTCTCCCTAGACTGATTGTTAGCACAGCAAGCTTGTTGTTCTGAAGTTATATTCAAAGGTGGATCAGTAGGGTACATGGCAGCATGGAAGGAGGTTGTATTGTATGTCAGGTAAAATTCACACTCCCTCCTTTGCATCGTCTGGTCTTCTCCAGACTTACCAAATACAATTCTCCCATTTGCTGTGTCTTGCAAAAGCAAAATTTTCTTTCTTCTCCCAATATGTTAGCTTTGTTCCAGTTCTAGAACACTTGTACTTCCTGTTTCCCTCTTCTTGGGATAGCAGTCCATCAAGCATGCACAGGACCATTTCATTGTTTTCCTTTAGGGCTCACTGAGGCCTCTTTAGGCCCCTTATCAAAAGTTGCTGTACCCTTCCCAGTCACTAGCTCATTACTGTATTTTGCTTATAGGTTTTACAACTCACCAAAATATTTTACTTTCTTCATTATCTATATCCCCACAATTAATATAGAGCCTGGTACATATTAGGCACTCAATCATTTTTTTATGAATACATACAGATGGCTTTGTTCTTGTTCCTATTGCATTCAACCTTTTTTTGTCAGCAACCTAGTAGAAAACAGGAAGACTTGCTTATCAAATCTGAAGATGAAGCTGGGCATGGTGATGCACCCCTGTAATCCCAGCACTAGGGAAGCTGAGGCAGGAGGATCATGAGTTCAAGTTTGGTCTAAGCTATATAAACAGTTCTAGATCAGCCTGGGATACATAGTGAGACCCTGTCTCAAAAAAAAAAAAATCCAAACAGACAGACAGACAAAAAAAGTCTGTACATAAGGTGAACCTGAAAATTGCTACCAATTTAAACTGAATATACAAATATCTCAAGTACTGTAATAAAACTATTAGTAGAGATAGAGGTGAAACATGAAACTTATGTTAAATTCATTATGACCAGGTACCAGTGGTTTATGTCTGTAATTCTAGCTACTCAGGAGGCAGAAATCAGGAAGATCATGATTTGAGGCTAGCCTGTGCAAATAGTTTACGAGACCCAATCTGGAAATACCTAACACAGGAAAGGGCTGGTGGAGTGGCTCAAGTGATAGAGTGTCTGCCTAGCAAGTGTGAGGCCCTAGTTCAAACCTCAGTACTGCAAGAACAAAAAAAAAAAAAAAAGAAGAAAAGGCAATTCATTATTTTTTTTCTTTTATTCATATGTGCATACAATGTTTGGGTCATTTATCCCCGCTTCCCCCTTCCCCCTCCCTTACTCACCCCGCCCCCTCCCTCTCTCCTCCTACCCCCTCACTACCAGGCAGAAACTATTTTGCCCTTATATCTAATTTTGTTGAAGAGAGAGTATAAGCAATAAGGAAGGAACAAGGGTTTTTGCTAGTTGAGATAAGGATAGCTATACAGGGAGTTGACTCGCATTGCTTTCCTGTACATGTGTGTTACCTTCTAAATTAATTCTTCTCGAACTAACCTTTTTTCTAGTTCATGGTCCCCTTCTCCTATTGGCCTCTGTCACTTTAAAGTATCTGCATTAGTTTCTCTGCGTTGAGGGCAACAAATGCTATCTAGTTTTTTGGGTGTCTTACCTATCCTCATACCTTCCTTGTGTGCTCTCGCTTTATCATGTGATCAAAGTCCAATCCCCTTATTGTGTTTGCCCTTGATCTAATGTCCACATATGATGGAGAACATACGATTTTTGGTCTTTTGGGCCAGGCTAACCTCACTCAGAATGATGTTCTTCAGTTCCATCCATTTACTTGCGAATGATAAAATTTCATTCTTTTTCATGGCTGCATAAAATTCCATTGCGTAGAAATTAGAAATACCACATTTTCTTAATCCATTCGTTAGTAGTGGGGCATCCTGGCTGTTTCCATAACTTGGCTATCATTATGAATAAAAGCCTAGCTTACCAAAGACCTTAGTAAAAGACCTGAAACTTTGAAACTACTAGAGGAAAACATAGAGTGAGTACTTCAGGTCACAGACACAGGCATAACTTTCTGAATAGGACTCTAATAGCTCAGGAAATAATAGCAAGAAATGACAAAGGAGACTGCACTAAATTAAAAAAAACTTTTTCACAGCAAAGCAAACAATTACCAGAATGAAGAGACAACCTATAAAATGAGAGAAAATGTTTGCCAGCTATTCATCAGATAAATGATTGACATCCAGAATATATAAAGAACTCAAAAAATTAAACACTAAAAGAACAAGTAATCCAATTAATAAGTGAACAAATGAATCAAACAGTTCTCCAAAGCAGAAGTGCAAATGGTCAAGAAATACATGAAAAAAATGTTTAACATCCTTAGTCAGGGAAATGCAAATCAAAATAACACTGAGATTCCCAGTCATAATGGCTATCATGAAAAAACAAGAACAAGAGCAACAACAACAACAACAAATGGTGGTGAAGACATGGGAAAAGGAACTCATATCCTGCTGGTGGGATGTAAATTAGTGCAGCCATTATGGCAAGCAATATGGAGGTTCCTCAAAAACTAAAATAGGACTAGCATATCCTGCTATACTGCTCCATGGTGTAAACCTGAAGGATTCAAAGTAAGCTTACTGTAGAGATACCTGCACATCTGATTTATTGTAGCACCACTCACAATATCTAGGTGCCCATCAACAGGTGAACATGTTTTGCCATAGAGAAGGACTAAATCATATTATTTGCAGTAAAATGGATGGAACTGGAGATCATGATGTCAAGGGAAATAAGCCAGACAGAGGGAGCAATATCACAGGATTTCTCCTATATGAGAAATCTAGATTTCTAGATTTAATAAACAGACATAGATATAGAAGGGGACTTTTTGGGAAGAGGAAGTATATCAGCAGGAGGGAGAGGTGGGACAAGAGAGGGTAATAGGATAGAATATAACCAAAGTATGTTACTACATATATGAAAATGCCATAATGAAACCATTATTTTGTATAATTTGCTCTAATAAAAATGTCTTAAAAAACATAGCTTAGCAGCTGTTCATGAATTCTGATAAAAAAAAAAACCTAGGAGTTTTAATTGTTGGCAGCTTGGTGGCTAAAAAAGATAACCTGATTAATAGAGGCACAATATGTAGACAATGGTGCCACCATATTCTGCTGGATTAATCCACATCTGGAATTGTAATACTTATGTTGGTTGTTTGATCATCTGCATGTTTGTTTACATTTACTTCCAATTCATTGTTTTTTGATGAGCAGTGTAAACTCTTATGTTCAATAGGCAGAAACTTCTGTTCTTTCCGGCAACCTAAATGGAAAATTGAAATAGTGATGAAATAGTTGATTATTGAGAAAGGGTGGTAATTATCTTGATGGCATGAGACTCTAATAGGCGAAGCTGTCATCTTCCCCAAGAATGTGTCTGCAGAGAGGGTGATCTTCCAATGATCTAGCATTTCCCGGGCTTGAACCTATGTTTGTAATGGCTTCTTTTTATTCTTGGCTCCTGGAAGACTTAATAACCCTCGTTGGGTGTCCCAGCCCTGCACTTATCTTTGTAAAGAGCCCTTTCATCAAATTCTATTCAAAACCCTAAGCTTCTTCAGGACACAGATTAATACCATAACTTTCGGGATTCTTCAAACTATAGAATTATAGGAGGGACAAAATTTGTGTTCCTTAGTCATTATAATACACTACTGAAATGTTTGTAATGATATATTTAAAGTATTTATGTGTACCAGAAGTTTTTCATATGTTCTTCCTCATTCTCACAATAGTATGGCAAGGTAGGTATTTTATTTTCATTTTATACATGAGGAACTAAAATCTCAAAGAGGTTAGATAATTTGGTCCGGGCAATAGTTTCAAATGACAAGGACTTGAGTTGGATGCCAAGGTCCACATTGCTAATTTCACTATACCTACTGCCTTGCTTATCTTTACCATGCACATTGGATTGTCTTATGCTGTCTGATTACTTAGCTGGAAGCTGGTAAATTTTTTGTAGGTGTAGACCATATTGTATTCAGTGTCTACCATAGTGTCCTGTACATAACAGATATACAAAGTATTTTTGAATGAATAAATGTAGAAGGAAAATGTCATTTAACCCTTTAAACCCGTGTTTTTGTAATTGGTTTTTGGTTTAATATTTACTTCATCACATTTCTCATGCTTCATTTCCCTCGTAATCACTGACCTCCACTTTTATACACTTGATTTTCTCCTGTATATATTCCTTGCTCAATGTGCAGATTTGTTAGGTATCAGAGACACAGAGTGTCTGGCAACTTGAAAATGGTGAGAAAACAAAAATTTAAATAATGATAATATTTATTACATCTGTTTGGTGGGATTAGAGTCAAGGGTAATAGGAAGACTGTTAGAAGCCACATAAATACTGCATACGTTTTTGTAACACCTGTTGTTTTGTTTGAATACACAATAGTAGAGGGGTGTTAATTTTGCCCCTCTACTAGTAAAATGAAGAGATTCCACTTTGTACATTTAAGCTTATAGATAGCAAATCCACTGAGTTTAGTGATTATAGATTATTATACTCATTAAAGGATGCATACATGCCTTAGAGCATGGCATAAGAAATCCCAAACGAATGACTAGAAATTGTATGTCTGGACATTACATTTTCTGTGTCCTTAGCCACAGGCTAAATATGCTGACATAATTTACAGACTGTTTAACAAAACTGCTGGCCAAAGGCTGGCATAGTGTTCAGTTGCAGCAGGGGATCCTGGGGTAGGGAAGAATGCACTCCAAGTTTGTTCCTATTTATAGGTTAATGCCTTGGCTTCTAGTTGGAGGCTCTGATGTGGAAGCTGAGTGGGGAGTCATGGAACTAACCTGGACATGGGACGACTAAGCAAAGAAGGTGTTAAGTTACAGAAGAAACTTGGGTTCAATTTTGTTACTGTTTGAATGATTTATGATTAAGACGTCCCCCGATTTTTTATTTTGAAAAATTTCAAATCAACAGAAACATTAAAAGAATAATAAAACACTCAGATACCACTTTCCTAGATAAACTAATTGTTAATGTTTCACCTTATTTGCTTTAATTCCATTAGTAACAAATAGCTTTTTTTTTTAGAGTTTGGATAACTAATAAAAACTTCATATTTGTTTTAGCCACTATTAGATTTATAAGCTCTATGAGAGCAGGAACTAACCTGTCTTGCTCATTGCTGCAAACTCCAGCACCAAAAAAAAATGTTTGATTTACAACATGAGCTCAATAAATATTCACTGGAGAATACACTGAGTTGTTCTTTAGATACTTGGCCCTTACTAGCTATACAAATCAATTGAAGCCTGCAAAAACAAATCAAGCTTGCTTGATCATAAAGCAAAATATTAAGAAGTGTAGTAAAGTATTGGAGAAGAATGTGTCAAAGTCCTCCATTTATTTGTACATTAATGAATACAATGTCTTGTATCAGATGGGTGCTCATTAAATATTCCTCAAATAACAGAACAAAAACATTTGGTTAGAGTATTCAAGAAATGTCTTGGATACTCTAACCAAATTTGATCCAACTTTGAAAAATAAGCTTTAATAATAAAAATTTGATGCAGTAATGTTATTGGATATGGGTCACACACACTAAGAGGAGAACATGCACGGGAGGAATAGGGAAAGGGTGGAAACCTAAAACTTGAATGTGGTTGATGTGCTCACTGTCAAGGAGCTAATATAGTAATCTTACACTGGCACAGGCCACTACGGGAAGGGGACCGAGAAGTAGTGAAGAGGTCTGGTAGAGATGAACCAGTGTGGGTTGCAGTACACTTGTGCATGGAAGCAATACTTGGAATCTCTCTGTATAGCTATCTTTATCTCAAACTAGCAAAAATGCTTTGTCTTTTTTATCATCTCTTATGTTTTCTCTTCAACAAAATTGGAGAAGAGGGCAGAATAGGTTCTGCCCGGAAGCGGGAGTGGAGAGTTTGGGGGGCCTTGGTGGGAGGAGTAAGGTGGCCCAAACAATGTACAAACATGTGAGTAAATGTAAACACAATAAAATAAAAAAAATGGACCAAAACACTAAAAAATTTGAAGAGTGAGTTTATTCACACTGGAATGATGGATTCATGGGCTTGGTACATTAGCTGACCTCTTTTGCAAGACTAGGGTTCTAGGGCTGGAATTCAGAGAGGAGGGAGAACAACGAACGGAGAACAGAAGAAAAAGTAAGACTACTACATAGGAGTTCTTGGACATAAAGGAGACTTTCTTAAGACCGGAAGCTGTTTTGAAATAGTGTGTTTACAAAGGTAATTATTTTCTATAGACCTTGTTCTCTAAGAAGTAGTCTGTTATAAAGTAGAAAGTTTCTAGGATTTTAAAATAAGCTCCTGAAATAAACACAAAGAATGCTGAAAGGATGTTTTCCTGTTGCTTATGTGATGAAGTCTGAAGAGCATATAATTCAGTGTCCTTTGCAAAACTAACTCCTAACAATCTCAGTAACTTTGCTGTTCCTGTGTCACATCTGGCCTGGGTTGTAGCACAGTTTTATAATTGTGTTATGAACTATGTAACTTTAGTGTCCCTTTATTTAAAGCATCTGATCATTGAAAATGTTTGGGAAATGTTTTTTCTTGTGTCCCTGATCACCTTATTGGAGTTTCAAGATGAACATTAACCCACTTAGAGTCTCTGAAAAACTCTTGCAGTGAGAAGTCATTTAATACATAGTTCGTCAAAACATACTTGGCCAAAGCATTTCTTTGGTGATTGTTTATTAACAACCTAAGGGCACTTGTGTCCCCAGAATACATTTTGCAGAGTGCTGTCATCCAGCATATGGCTTAGAATACCTGGGCTGTTGCTCACAACATTTCTACCCCAAGAAATCTACTTAGAAAACCCTGGTGCTCAAATAGATGTTCTAAGACACTTACAAAAGGAAGCCACAAAAGATGTCAGGACTTACATTTTGCGGTTTAAAGCCTGTCTATCGGCTCTTTAACGTAATTCTCTGTTTTGAAGTTAGAAGCATAATCTTACTGAGCAGGTATTCCGAATCAAAGAATTTAATTGACTAAACCTCAAAATTTAATATCACTTATATTTTAGTCTTTGAGATAAAAATCTTCAGTATCAAGCGATATGTGCAAATGTAGGGAATGACAGAATGGTGTTTGAAACAAATTAGTTCCAGGAAGTAGATAGTGTTTGGTAAGTTCAAAAAGCTCACATATTCAGTTTTTCAGGATTTGTTCAAATGGATACCAAGAACTGAAAGAACAACTGACATTTACATTGATAGATAAAATGAGAATCCTCCTTGGTGGACAGAAATGATCTTTGTTAGCGTATGCTTGTGTGCTTATTTAGAGAAGTAGAGAAAGGATGAACTATTTGTACAGAATATCCATCACCTTGTTTTTCTATGATGTTCATACGTTTCTCCACTTATCCATGTATTCACTAACCTTTTCAACTTACAGTTAGGAGACAGTTCCTAAAGGTTTCTGCATACCTTATAAGCAAAGACACCCTCAGTCCTTTTCTCCTGGACCATCTTTTCAAAAATGTTTGATAGTAAACAGAAGAAAGAGAAAATTTCTCCCTCTGGATATAACCCCTGGAGCACATTCATTTTCTGTCTCATAAAATAAAACTTATGTTTCCCTCAGGAGCAAAGTTTGGATAGGTCTCTTGTATCCCAATCTTTTATAATAAATGATTGAGGTTTTCTAAATTCAGAGTATCTCAGCTCAAAGTGATTGTGTGAGCAGCAGTGATCTAGTCTGCTCCCTGAGTGGGACTTGAGAGATTAGAGGTACCAATGTGAGCACAAAGCTCAAGGTGTTGACTGTGCTTTGAATAATAAATGTCTTTGTCTCTGGCCCAGGAATCTCATATTCTCCACCAATATCCCAGAAACTATGGCAGTCTAACTAGTCTGCTGTAAATTTTGGTAAAAATCTCAGAGTTTTAATAGCTTTTTAACTAGGTTTTATCTTGAGTGTCATCAGACTTGCCCTGCTTCAAAACCCCTATACTGGTCATTGCTGGATGACCAGGGCGAGGCAGAGGTAGAACTTGAAAAGCAGTAGTAGCCTAAGGCAAATAAGAGACAAACAAGTGACCAGGGCTGGTCTGATGTTACCTAAGAAAAGTAGCAACACCAGGTTCAGAGCAGCCATGAGAGAATGGAGGGACTAAGAAATGACTAGGCATCTGTAGTTAGGGTGGCTTACATCCCAGAAACATGCTGGGCCTTGGTTCTGTTTCATTCTGAGACAGAACTTTTCATACAAATTGAACTTTTTTCCTTTCTCTAAAAGCGATCTTTAGGTAAATGTTTGAATTGTGACGGTGTCACATCCTTGGGTTGCTCTTGCCCCATGGTCCCTCATTCTTTTCACTGTCTGTGTTTAAAGGAAAGTGATGTTCTTAGCCTGGCTGAGCCCTGAGACTTTCCTTTTACGGGTGGGTTGGTTCTTTGTGTCTGGCTGTCCAGGCTCTTTTCCAGGATAGTTTTTTACTTGTGGCGCAAGTCATCCTTGGGGGTGAGGTTTGAGTGTAGTATGAAAGGGACCTAAGAGTTGATACTGGGAAAAACAAACAAAAACACAAGTTGATAATGGCTTAAATAGCAAATTTCCAAACAATGTGTCATTCCATTTTCTCACTACAAACAGTTATGGATCTCTTGGGAATTTGGAACTGTTGGCTGTACTCTTTCTGAAGGGGGATGTGGTTAAAATAGCAGCAGTCAGTCCAAGCTGGCAAGCCAGGCTGGTGGTTACCTCTTTGTACTCATAAATACACTTATAAAAATGGATATGCCATGAAACGTGATGGGCACTGTGTGATCACATGAGTTTATAGAGAAAACTCCCTAGTTATTTTAGACTGTTAATTTTGACTGGATTCATAATGCCCTTCTAAATGTTTGATCAGCTGTTTTACCCATGTTATTGCAAAAATAATTTTAATGACTTGAAGGTGAACATTTAAGAGTTTATCTTAGCATTGTATACTGTTGTATGTTGCCCTTCTTGATTATTCTTATTGTTCTTATCTGGAATGGGGAACAAAGTTCTAAAAGCTAAATTTGGGATAAAAAGGGCAAATATTATCACTTCTCAGTCTTTTGGCTAAAATCAAGTGTAGTAAAAGGGCAGATGTAAGTAAATGTAAACTGAAAATTAAAAACTCAAGCAAAGCCCAGGTTCTAGCTGCAGGGCAGAACTGGTGGTCATAAACCAAGTTCAAGAGGAGGCATGGAAAATCTTTCTTGGCCATAGCTATGGAGATGGTCCTGTTCACATCTGTGCAAATGCATTTTATCTGGTAGATAATAAAAATCTCAGCAAATCAAATCCCCATTTAACCAGCTTTAACACTTTACTGGTTCCCTCATTAATTAATGTGTTAAGTAAAATCTTTGATATGTGTTCATTTTATATTTGTATGTTGTCATAATTTTGCTTTACATTGAAAATAACTCTTCAACACTCTCTATTTCCTATAACCTAGGAAATACCTGTTGTTTTCTCCAATAACCATATTGATAATTTTACTAAACACCACACACACACACAAAAGAGGCAGCATGGACATTGAAGGGCAAATTGGAGTGCAATCCCAGAGACACAGATGGAATGAGATGGAATCAGGAATTCGAGCCATATTAGGTTTCAAGGACAGCCTATTAATGGAGAGGGCCGTCTGATTTGAAGTGCACAAAAGCAAAAGAAAAGTTTAGCTTAATTGTAGAGATACTGGGATATACGGGCAGCAAATATGGGCAGAGGGTTATTTAAACGTATTGGCAGGTCAGAGAAGGTAGGATGACTGTGGCCCAAAAAAGCCCCAGACCGAGTATTTGACCAGACTATTTTAACAAAGCAAACTAGATTGAGAAGGCACTATGAATGACCTCCTAAACTATGGCCCAGTTTGTTATGGGCTTGGGTAGGACTCTTCTTGGTGATGGCTATGATGCTAGCAGCAACTGGAGGAAGAATGGGGCTGTTTGTATTACCTCCTTTGGCTAGAGGACAAAGATCCCCTGACATGTACGGTTCCATAAGACATGCATTGGTCAAGAGCTTGTCAACCAAATCCAGGGAGAGTATGGGAAAAGATAGAGCTAAAAGTTAAATTTTTTTTCATTTTTCTTTTATTATTCATATGTGCATACAAGGCTTGGTTCATTTCTCCCCCCTGCCCCCACCCCCTCCCTTACCACCCACTCCGCCCCCTCCCTCTCCACCCCCTCAATACCCAGCAGAAACTATTTTGCCCTTATTTCTAATTTTGTTGTAGAGAGAGTATAAGCAATAATAGGAAGGAACAAGGGTTTTTGCTGGTTGAGATAAGGATAGCTATACAGGGCATTGACTCACATTGATTTCCAGTGCGTGGGTGTTACCTTCTAGGTTAATTCTTTTTGATCTAACCTTTTCTCTAGTACCTGTTCCCCTTTTCCTATTGGCCTCAGTTGCTTTAAGGTATCTGGTTTAGTTTCTCTGCATTAAGGGCAACAAATGCTAGCTAGTTTTTTAGGTGTCTTACCTATCCTCACCCCTTCCTTGTGTGCTCTCGCTTTTATCATGTGCTCATAGTCCAATCCCCTTGTTGTGTTTGCCCTTGATCTAATGTCCACATATGAGGGAGAACATACGATTTTTGGTTTTTTGAGCCAGGCTAACCTCACTCAGAATGATGTTCTCCAATTCCATCCATTTACTAAAAGTTAAATTTTGGAGATTCCAAGATGGTGACTAGAGGAAGGAAGCAGAAAGCATGCTTCCTAAAGTAAAATCTTGGAGAGCCACTGGAGATACACATTACAGGAAAAACCACTGAGAAGAGGCGAAACTTTGACTTCTCCCCACCCCCAGCCCATGCATAGCATTCCCACTTCATGTTAAATGGAGAAACCAGGAAGGCTCCCATGCCACCAGATGCCAGTGTCCAGACTGCTTGGGAAGACACAGACCACAAAGTGAGCTAAGCAGCACACGGTAGGTACTCCCACAGACAACCCTGGGCCAGATCAGCATAGCACCCTGGACAGACTGACCCCCACCCAGGGAAAAAAGAAACAAAACTGAATAACAAGCAATAACAACAAAAAAGACATGTAGCAAAGAGGGTGGGGATCCCTGAGCACTGAAGAGGGGAAGAGGGGAAATCTCTCATGGAACTGTAAATAAACAAGTCAGCTGGAGAAGGCAGGAGCAGCGGCACACGACCAGGAATGAGGAGCGGGAAAGCTTGTAAAAGTGGCGGTGGGAGGAAAACTCCACAGGAAAGTGGGGAAGGCCAACTTCCCATGTGAACTGTAAATAAACATGCAGGCCTGAGTGTCACCTCCTCCAGTGTGCTTGGAAAGGGGAAAGCTTGTAGCAGTGGTGGTTGTGCCCAGAAGAACTCTAAGTAAACAAAGCCTGAGGGGCCAGGTGAGTGTTAAGCTCACTCCTGGGATCTGCATAAATAAAGCCTCCAGCAACAGCAGGCTGAAAGCAGCAGGCAGGTGAGCTGCAGCCTCAGATAGACATTCACAGAACTGTCTCCAGACTCTTTTTTTTTTCTCCCTCCCTTTGATGAGACAACAACCTAACTATACCTGCATGCTGAAAAACTTACTGAAACTATATTGCATTTGAACTTGGGACACTTTGTGGGGTTTTTGTTTTGTTTTGGTTTTTTTTTTTGGTTTTTTTCCCCTTTGATGAGACACGGACAGAACTACTTCTGAGACACCATCTCCAGGATTGGAGACTGAAGGACTAACACCAAAATTATTAAGACTGAAACTTTATTGCATTTGAACTTGGAGATTTTTTAACTTATTTTTATTTTTATTTGTTTTATTTTATTTATTTTTTTCTCAATCCTCTCTCTGTCTCTCTAATGCCTGTTCAGCTTACTCTTGATTAGTACACTATCTCTCCCTGTTTATATCTTTGAAACTTTTTTGCTTGTTTGTTTTGTTTTTTTGTCTTGTTTGTTTATTTGTTTTTCCCTATTTCTTTAACTTCTTTGCTTTCCCTCTCCTCTCACCCTTCCATTCTAAATATCACCACTGTTATTATTACAAGCTAGAAAATATTTAATTGCACACAATACAGGGACAATAACAACACCAAGGGCAATGACGGGAAGACAGAAAAAACAGGGAAACCAGTTTCCTGACAGCAAAAAATTAGTACAGGAACTAGAGGGAAATGAAGAAAATAGATACTCAGATCCAGACTCCAACAAAATGAAGATAAACTACACCAAGAACCCAATGAAACCCACAAGAAAAATCTCAAAGAAGAAATACGTCAGGTAATCAATGAGAATTTTATAGAGCTGATACTGGATATGGTCAACCAAAATGTACAGGAGACACTCAAGAGATTCCAAGACAACAAAAATAGAGAATTTGAGAAAGCACAAGAAGAAATAAAAGAAACCAGTGAAGCACTGTTTAAACACCAAAGTGAAAAAGTGAAACAAAGAACACAATTAATAAAGAGATAAATGAACTCAGGACAAAAATAGACAACATTAAAGAGGAAATGACTCAGGATATGGAAAACGTCAGAAAAAAGAACGAAACAGAATTGCAAAACAAAATGGAATGCCAATCCAGCAGAACAGAACAAACAAAGACAGAATCTCAGAACTCAAAGATGAAATGGTAATTAAAGGAAAAACCGAAGAACAGTTAGTTAAACAACTCAAGACCTGTAAAAAGAAAATGCAAGAACTCACTGACTCCATTAAAAGACCAAACCTGAGAATCATGGGCATTGAAAAAGGAGAAGAGGTGCAAGCAGACGGAATACATAATATATTCAACAAAATAATAACAGAAAATTTCCCAAATCTAGAGAAAGATATTCCCATAAAGAAGCAAGAGGCCTCCAGAATGCCAAACAGACCAGATCAAAATAGAACTACCCCACGGCATATTATCATTAAAACAACAAATACAGAGACCTGAGAAAGAATATTGAAAGCTGTAAGAGAGAAAAAAACAAATAACGTACAAAGGTAAACCCATCAAAATCTCAGCAGACTTCTCAACGTAAACGTTAAAAGAAAGAAGAGCTCGGGGTGAGATCTTCCAGGCACTGAATGAAAATAACTTCAACCCCAGGATACTTTACCCACCAAAACTATCATTCAAAATAGATGGAGCAGAAACTAAAAGATATATGACCATAAAGCCCCACTACAAAAGATTCTTCAAGGGATTCTGCACACAGAAAGTGAAACCCAACATAACCATGAATGGGCAGGCAGTACCAAACTACAGCAAAAGAAAACCAAGAGAGTAGAGAGTAACGTTGATTTAGCTACACACAATCAAACCCTAACACAACTAAGACAACTAAATGACAGGAATCACCACATACCTATCAGTACTAACACTTAATATTAATGGACTTAACTCCCTCATTAAAAGGCACCGTTTGACAAACTGGATTAAAAAGGAAGATCCAACAATTTGTTGCTTACAGGAGACCCACCTCATCAATAGAAATAAGCATAGGCTTAGGATGAAAGGCTGGAAGAAGATTTACCAAGCCAATGGCCCCCCAAAATAGGCAGGAGTAGCAATACTTACCTCCAACAAAGTAGACTTCAAACCTACATTGATCTAACGAGATAAAGAATGACATTCCATACTAATAAAAGGGGAAATAGACCAAAAGGAAATAACAATTATCAACCTATATGCACCCAATGTCAACGCACCCAATTTCATCAAACATACCCTAAAGGACCTAAAAACATATATTAACTCTAACACAGTGGTTGTGGGAGACTTTAACACCCCACTATCATCAAGAGATAGGTCATCAAATTAAAAAATCAATAAAGAAATCCTAGATCTAAAACATACCATAGATCAAATGGACCTCGTTGATGTCTACAGAACATTTCATCCAACTTCTACACAATATACATTCTTCTCAGCAGCCCATAGAACCTTCTCCAAAATAGATCATATCCTAGGGCACAAAGCAAGCCTCAGCAAATATAAGAAAATAGAAATTATACCATGCATTCTATCTAATCACAATGCAATAAAACTAGAACTCAACAACAAAAACAAAGACAAAAAACATGCAAACAGCTGGAAACTTAATAACTCATTGCTTAATGAACAATGGGTCATTCATGAAATAAAAGAGGAAATTTAAAGTTCCTGGAAGCCAATGAAAATGAAAACGCAACCTACTGGAACCTATGGGACACAGCAAGGCAGTCCTGAGAGGAAAGTTTATAGCCATGAGTGCATATATTAAAAAGACTGAAAGATCTCAAATCAATGACCTAATGATACATCTCAAGCTCCTAGAAAAACAAGAACAAGTAAATACCAAAACAAATAGAAGGAGAGAAATAATAAAAATAAGAGCTGAAATTAATGAAATAGAAATGAAAAAACCATACAAAGAATTAATGAAACAAAAAGTTGGTTCTTTGAAAAAATAAACAAGATTGACAGACCCCTGGGAAAGCAGACTAAAATGAGGAGAGAAAAAACCCAAATTAGTAGAATCAGGAATGCAAAAGGGGAGATAACAACAAACACCATGGAAGTCCAGGAAATTATCAGAGACTACTTCGAGAACCTATATTCAAATAAATTTGAAAATCTTAAAGAAATGGACAGATTTCTAGATACATATGATCATCCAAAACTGAACCAAGAGGAAATTAATCACCTGAATAGATCTATAACACAAAATGAAGTTGAAGCAGCAATCAAGAGTCTCCCAAAAAAGAAAAGTCAAGGACCTGATGGATTCTCTGCTGAATTCTATCAGACCTTTAAAGAAGAACTGATACCAACCCTCCTTAAACGGTTCCACGAAATAGAAAGGGAAGGAAAATTGCCTAACACATTTTATTAAACCAGTATTACACTTATCCCAAAACCAGGCAAAGACACCTCCAAAAAGGAGAACTATAGGCCAATCTCCTTAATGAACATTGATGCAAAAATCATCAATAAAATAACAGCAAACTGAATTCAACAACACATCAAAAAGATTATTCACCATGACCAAGAAAGCTTCATCCCTGGAATGCAGGGGTGGTTCAACATACGAAAACCAATAACTGTAATAAACCACATTAACAGAAGCAAAGACAAAAACAACTTCATCATCTCAATAGATGCAGAAAAAGTCTTTGATAAGATCCAACACCATTTCATGATAAAAACTCTAAGAAAACTAGGAATAGAAGGAAAGTACCTCAACATTATAAAAGCTATATATGACAAACCTATAGCCAGCATCATATTTATTGGAGAAAAACTGAAACCATTCCCTCTAAAATCAGGAACCAGACAAGGATGCCCACTATCTCCACTCCTATTCAACATAGTACTGGAATTCCTAGCCAGAGCAATTAGGCAAGAAGAAGGAATAAAAGGAATACAAATAGGTAAAGAAACTGTCAAAATATCCCTATTTGCAGATGACATGATCCTATACCTTAAAGACCCAAAAAACTCTACTCAGAAGCTTCTAGACATCATCAATAGCTATAGCAAGGTAGCAGGATATAAAATCAACATAGAAAAATCATTAGCATTTCTATACACTAACAATGAACAAACTGAAAAAGAATATATGAAAACAATTCCATTTACAATAGCCTCAAAAAAACCCAAATACCTAGGTGTAAACCTAACAAAAGATGTGAAAGACCTCTACAAGGAAAACTATACACTTCTGAAGAAAGAGATTGAGGAAGACTATAGAAAGTGGAGAGATCTCCCATGCTCATGGATTGGTAGAATCAACATAGTAAAAATGTCGATACTCCCAAAAGTAATCTACATGTTTAATGCAATTCCCATCAAAATTCCAATGACATTCATTAAAGAGATTGAAAAATCTACTGTGAAATTTATATGGAAACACAAGAGGCCACGAATAGCCAAGGCAATACTCAGTCAAAAGAACAATGCTGGAAGTATCACAATACCTGACTTCAAACTATATTACAAAGCAATAACAATAAAAACAGCATGGTACTGGCACAAAAACAGACATGAAGACCAGTGGAACAGAATAGAGGACCCAGACATGAAGCCCCACAACTATAACCAACTTGTCTTTGACAAAGGAGCTAAAAATATATGATGGAGAAATAGCAGCCTCTTCAACAAAAACTGCTGGGAAAACTGGTTAGCAGTCTGCAAAAAGCTGAAACTAGATCCGTGTATAGTACCCTATACCAAGATTAACTCAAAATGGATCATGGATCTTAATATCAGACCCCAAACTCTAAAGTTGGTGCAGGAAAGAGTAGGAAATACTCTGGAGTTAGTAGGTATAGTAAGAACTTTCTCAATGAAACCCCAGCAGCACAGCAACTAAGAGATAGCACACATAAATGGGACTTCATAACACTAAAAAGCTTCTCCTCATCAAAAGAAATGGTCTCCAAACTGAAGAGAACACCCACAGAGTGGGAGAAAATATTTGCCAGCTACACATCAGACAAAGGACTGATAACCAGAATATATAGGGAACTTAAAAAACTAAATACTCCCCAAATTAATGAACCAATAAAGAAATGGGCAAGTGAACTAAACAGAACTTTCTCAAAATAAGAAATTCAAATGGCCAAAAAAACACATGAAAAAATGCTCACCATCTCTAGCAATAAAGGAAATGCAAATTAAAACTACACTAAGATTCCACCTCACTCCTGTTAGAATAGCCATCATTAGCAACACCACTAACAACAGGTGTTGGCATGGATTCGGGGAAAAAGGAACCCTCTTACATTGCTGGTGGGAATGTAGACTAGTACAACCACTCTGGAAAAAAATTTGGAGGCTACTTAAAAAGCTGAACATTCATCTACCATTTGATCCAGCAATACCACTCTTGGGGATATACCCAAAAGACTGTGACATAGGTTACTCCAGAGGCACCTGCATACCCATGTTTATTGCGGCACTATTCACAATAGCCAAGTTATGGAAACAGCCAAGATGCCCCACTACTGATGAATGAATTAAGAAAATGTGGTATTTCTACACAATGGAATTTTATGCAGCCATGAAGAAGAATGAAATGTTATCATTCGTTGGTAAATGGATGGAATTGGAGAACATCATTCCGAATGAGGTTAGCCTGGCCCAAAAGACCGAAAATCGTATGTTCTCCCTCATATGTGGACATTAGATCAAGGGCAAACACAACAAGGGGATTGGACTTTGAGCACATGATAAAAGCGAGAGCACACAAGGGAGGGGCGAGGATAGGTAAGACACCTAAAAAATTAGCTAGCATTTGTTGCCCTTAACGCAGAGAAACTAAAGCAGATACTTAAAAGCAACTGAAGCCAATAGGAGAAGGGGACCAGGAACTAAAGAAAATGCTAGTTCAAGAAGAATTAACTTAGAAGGTAACACACATGCACAGGAAAGCAATGAGAGTCAACTCCCTGTATAGCTAGCAAAAACCCTTGTTCCTTCCTATTATTGCTTATACTCTCTCTTCAACAAAATTAGAGATAAGGGCAAAATAGTTTCTGCTAGGTAGTGAGGAGTGGGGGGGAGAGGAAGGGGGTGTGGGAGGGGGTAAGGAGGGGTAACGGGGGAGTAATGACCCAAACATTGTTTGTACATATGAATAAAATAAAAATTAAAAATAATAAAAGCTAAATTTTGGAGTTCAGGGAGGAAATTTGAATGCCCTACAAAACTGAAAAGCCAGATAGTACCAAAAGTTCTGGGGTGGAGGCAAATGTAGGCTCTTCCTTTCTTTCTTCCTTCCCTTCCTCCCTCCTTTCCTTTTTTCCTTCCTTTCTTTCTTCTTTCCTTCCTTCCTTCTGTTCTCCTTTCCTCTCTTCTTTCCTATACCCTTCCCTCCCTCGCTTTGTTTGTAGGCTATATGCTAGAAACAGCACCTGACCTCCAATAATTTGGTCTTATAATAAACTAAATCATCTGATAATAATCAAGAGCCACAACAAAGGTAAGCATGGGGCCCCATAGGAGCACGCAAGGTGGTGGAAGGGAGCACAGACTGTGAAAAATGGAGAAAGCGATCACTGGTCTGTGTCAAAAAGGATGATTAGGAGGAAGAAAAGTAAGAGTAAAGAGTATTCTAAACTGAGGTTTGTGTAAAGTCTGTGAGCTGAGAGAACATTCAGAAACCTTCAGAACGTTAGTGTTATTGAGCTGAGGAACCATAAGAAGCATCTTAGATAAGCATTTTCTGTATATGCTTATATTTCTCTGCTATGGTAAGGAACTCAGCAGTCACTTTTAGGTCTTTCAAACCAGCTCCAGTCATGAGTGGCTCTCTTATTTTTATTTATTTAGTTAGTTAGTTAGTTATTTACTTATTTATTTTCTGGTACTAGGGATTGGGCCCAGCATCAGTAGTAGGCAAATACTCTACCACTTGGGCCATATCCCCCAGCTCTTTTGTTTATCTTTTGAGAAAGTCTCCCTAACTCTGCTCAGGCTGATCTAAAACTCATGATCTTCCTGCCTCTTCCTCCCAGTTATTGTGTTTTTTCCCTTAGGACATGGTTTCACAATGTAGCCCAGGATGATTTTGAACTCATGATGCTCCCTAACCTCTCGAGGGCTGTGATTACAGATGCATGCCACCATGCCTGGCTATGTGGTGCTCTTAATTACCTTTGGGTTCCTCACCAGGCAAGCTGGAATTCCTGAGCTCTCACTATGAAACAGAGACTGAGCACTCTCTTTAGTGGCTGGGGGTTGGAGAGGGAGAATAGAAATTACCTCTTTCTTGCACATAGACCTACACGCTGAGATTTTAGCTCTCCTCTTGCAAGAGTCTTTGGAACGGGAAAACAAACTGGCACACCCTGGTAAAGTCAGGATGAATCTTTCCTTAAGTCTTCCCCTTAGAAGGATACAGATTTATCTCATCCAAGTAAATAGCAACCTCTGAGGCATGCATTCATAACAATCTTTGAACCATTCTCCCTTGGTGGATATACTCTTCAGTTCCTAGAGTCCTTGAGCTGAATTTATATTTAGCATTATTCTAAATATTCTATTTAAAATACTTATTTAGAATATTTAGAATTCTATTTATATTTAGCATCATTCAAATATATATAAATGCATATATTAGCATTTAAACCAGAAAGGTTTAACGGTGTCACAAAAAATGAAAACATCATTTTTAGTACTGCTTAGGTATTATCTATGGCAATGGATTTTTGCTAAGAATATTTGGAGATCTATGAGTGCTTGAAAAGGCAATGTGTGCTATAGTGAAAGTACTAGAATGCTGTGTTAGCCACATGATTTGGATGGCTCTGTTTCTAAAATGCAAATAATGAGACTCTCCTTGCCTACCTCATGTGGTTAATTGAAAGATTTAAATTACAGGTGACATATGAGAATGAAGAGTCACTAGAATGCTCACCAAATATGAAATGTTGTTGAGTTGCTCCTTGTCTTATTTTTGAAAAAAAAAAGCATGTTTTTCCTTTTTGAAATATAGCTTTTCACTAAGAATGAGTTACCATGGTATTAGATACTCTTTAATGAAAAAAAATTGACAAATAAATGAAAAACCTGATAGGATGTCCTTTAGGGCTATTTTTAATAGTGTCTCAAAGCACTTGGGGCTCTTTTTCTCTATCCGTATTTATGGATCGTAGTTGCAAGTTGATGGATACTTGATTCCATAATTCAACACATTTTGAATACTGAAAGAAGTACCATAATTTAAAAGATAATTTCTCTAAAATAGTGTTTTAGCTTTGACTGAAATAAAGATATTGGTAATTTCCAAGGGTGCTTTTAAAAATATGAGCAGCGTTCAGTCAGGAAGGGGTCAAAATCAGGGTTAGTGAAAGCAATAGCAGTACACTTATATTGAGTTTAAGTGTATGGGAGAGCTGAGAATAAGGAAAGAGATGGGGTGGAGAATAATTTGCAAGACCCTCATTAGCTTTCAGCCAAAGGTGGTGCCTGATGCATGCATATTGCAAAAAGGGCTCAGAGATTCATGTTGACAATTGGTAATTTCTAGGATTAAATACTGTTCCAAGCTCCTCCTGTGCAGTAATCTTTCCTGTTTTCCAAGCTGTTGCAAATTTCTAGAGGAGAGATGATTTTTTATTGGCTGCCAAGACCACCTGCTCCCATAAAAACCTAGGCATGGAGTGAGATGAGGATTTTTCTCTTCATCCATGCTTAAAGAAATACATTGTTTACATTCAATGGGGAGCAGTAGACTCTTAATTTCTCATGGTATTATTTTCAATACTGTAAGTAGGGAATACTGTAAATGGAGTTAGTAATTTCATTGAAGGAGCAGTTCCCTATATTTTTATTTATCAAAACGATATAAATGGAACAATGTTTCTTTTACTGATACAAAAGAAAGCAAGAAAACTTGGAAGCTCTTGAATATTTAATGTAGTTTGGAATTATATAGATAATATGTTAATCAGATGTTTCCAATTAAGTCTTTCTAATTAGTTCTCACTGACAACATAATTCTACTTATGGGGGAATAAATTTGAATACTTTCTACTAATATACAGACAGCCATACCCAAAACATTTTTTCAAATGAAAATTTACAAGTCCATTAAAAAAACTTTCTTTGATATACATTAATTGTTAAGTTCCAAAACTAAACTACTGAAATCATTGTTTTCTCAAGACGTCGCTTAGTTTCATGAATAAGGCACAACAGTAGGGATTGTCGTAGTAGATTGCATTAATGAGATAATTGAAAGCATGCAGCTAATGACTTTCATTGTAGTTTATTATGTTACAAAACGAGGTCCAAAACATTTTGAAGCTATTGCCTGTGCAATTTCATACTTAGCCAATCTTGTTTTGAGGCTACATTGGTAACAGATACTTCTTGCTGTCTGGGTGTGGTGAGATGGGAGCTGCAGAGTAACTGGTTTTTTCTGTTGGTCCAAAGGCTTGTGTCCGCCTGTTTCTGGAAGGGTGAGTTGGAGCCACCAAGCTTTGGATGCTTTTTGTCTACAGAGTTGTCCTGAAAAGGCTAATCTGACTTTAGAATATATTTAAGTCAGAAAAACAAACAAAACGCTGGAGATTGGTATGTGCACAGACTGTGGTTTGTGAAGCACACAGGCTGACTTTGAGATCCATTCACCATGTGTCAAACCCAAGACTGGACCTTGTGGAGCTCCTTTGTCTAAAAAAAAATGTTTTCTAAAAGCTTACTTAAAAAAAATAAGTAAAACATACTGAATGCTGAAAGCGAGAGTTTGCTTATTGAGATTGATACTTATATCACGAGATCATAGTGCTGGGTTTCCTTAATCTCAGCATTTCCAGCTCTGAGTTTCACGTGGAGCAAGTATTACTTAGTGTTCACATTTTTGCTGTGCCATATTTTCTGTTGTAATTCAGCACACATTTTTATGCCGATTGATTTTTTAATCATTTAGTTGTTTGGAAGTGCATTGTTTTTATACAAACATTTGGGCCTTTTTTCTCTATTATTGGTTTCTAGCCTAATTTTTTAAGATTAATGTTCTCAGTGCTGTGAAATTCGTTCAGACTTGATTTATAGTCCAACCCTTCATCAATTTTGGTAAATGGCTTATGCACACTTGAAAAAAATTTCCTGAGGTATTTTATACAACAGTTAAACGAAGCTCATTAATCATGTTAAAATCTAAATCCTATGAATTTTTTGCTTGCTCTTTTTTTTTTAACTGAAATAGATGTATTCAAGTCTTCAAATCTAATTGTGCTAACCTATTTATCCTTCGATTCTGTCAATTTTGCTTAAAGTATTTGAGGCTGTAAGAGGCATGCAGATTTATAGTCATTCAACCCATTTAGTAGATTGACCTTTTATCATTGTAGAATATTTTGTACCTCTCACAATACTTCTTTTTCCGATATTAAAAGCAACACTGAGTGCTGGGATTGTGGCTTGAGTGATAGAACTACTGCCTAGCAAGCTCCAAGGCCCTGTGTTCAAGCCCTAGTACTATATAAAAAAAAAAAAGCAATATTAACTTTTATCTTTTAATTCAATCTGATGGTTTTCTTTAATTGGTGAATTTCATCCAAATTTCTGATGTATTTGTGTTAAAATCTATCATCTTTTTATTTGTTTCCTACTTGTCCTTCTGTTTTTAAACTTTTCTTCCCTTTCTTGCCTTTTTAGAATTCATAGATTATTTTTTATAAATTTATGTTCTCTTTTATTAGTGGTTGATTATTCATGAATTTATACTATTTTGTTGTGACTTTTGGATTTTAGTAATTTGGTCCTGTCTCCTGGTATGCTTAGCCATTTTGATTGAATGCTGGATAATAGGTATAAAGAATTATTGACACTGGATGATTTTATATTTTTTCCAGAGAGGATTTACTTTTCTGTTGATAGGTGATGTAAGGGTAGATCACTTGATTTATGTCATTATTAAAATGATTTTTGTCCATGTAATATCTGTTTTGTTTAGTTCTCAATTCTAAGACATAGCCTTTTTGAGTCTCACTGAAAGCAAAGATGTTTATCTTTTTTTTTCCCAGTACTGGGGCTTGAACTCAAGGTCTACACCTTAAGCCTCTCCACAAG
Organism: Castor canadensis; assembly: GCF_047511655.1. Taxonomy (NCBI): domain Eukaryota; kingdom Metazoa; phylum Chordata; class Mammalia; order Rodentia; family Castoridae; genus Castor; species Castor canadensis. Next base: position 31,957,671 of record NC_133395.1, on the reverse strand, counting down.
CCCTGTTTGTTTGTTTGTTTGTTTGTTTTTTGAGATAGGGTCTGCCTGGAATGGCTTCCGATTCTCCTGATCTCTGCCTCCTGAGTAGCTAGGATTATAGACATGAGCCACCAGAGCCCAGCCAGGGTGTTTATCTTGATGGTTCTTAAACATATATTTCTATTTTCTAGAATCTCCCTGTGTATTTGCTGAAAGCACCAAGTTTGAAAGTTGAAAGCTTTACTTGGCCACTAGTTCCTGTGGTGCTTAAGAATTGGCGAATTTGTTAGGGCCAATGTGGAGAAGGTTGAGCTCACACTTAGGTGTTTTTCTTCTCTCTGTGTTCTTAGCCCTTTAAAGTTTGACTGTCTGTGTTGCTCTCGAGTGCCTTCAAATAAATGAATTCCTTTTTTTGTTGTTGGGTACTTTATTGCAGGGATTTTATGTGGCATATTTTGATTTTCCATACACATCTTTTAAATTATTTATTTGTTTATTTTTAAAATTCATATGTGCATACAATGTTTGGGTCATTTCTCCCCCCAAATGAATTCCTAAAATAGAATTTCATCCAGTTTCTTGGTGAAAGTACTGGTTTGATACATGGGTATAGTGTATGTCCTCTGGAATTTCTTTAACACAGATTGAAACTAAAGTATGAAGATTATCTGGAAATTCAGGTCTGATCAGAACTTGTAGATGGCCATTCCTTTCTCTGCAATCTGTCATTATAACTTTATATCTCAGGGAGTGTGTTAGTTACCTTTCTGTCACTATAACAAATGACCAAGGCAATCATTTTATAAAGAGAGAAAGTTTTTTTGGTCCACAATTTTAGGGGTTTTATCCCATGGTCACTTGGCCCATTGCTTTGCACATCATGGCAGGAGTGCTTGGCCAGGAAGTAAAAAAGGAAAGAGAGAGAGAGAGAGAGAGAGAGAGAGAGAGACTAGAATCCCATAATTCCCTTCTGAGACATACCTCCAGTGACCTGAGATCCTCACTAGGCCTCACCTCTTAACATTTCTATCACTTCCCAATAGCATCAAGATGTGCCTTTGAGGAACACTCAAAATCTAAATTACAGCAATGGGAAAACAGGCCAAGGATATTTTGCAGCAATAAATGCTAGTGGCCAGGAAATCTATAAACAAATATTCAGCCTCATAAATATTAAGAAAGTGGAAACTGAAGCAAGATAATGGTTTTCTTCCACTACATTAAAAATTAATTTTTTCATATTGGTGGGAATGTAAATCGACTCACTTTATTCTAACATTTATGATCAGTAATGTTTACTGAGCCTTCACTGTATGTCATGAGCATAAGTACTTTATTTATACTATATTATTCTTATAATAATGCTATAAAGTAAATATGATTATTACTAATCCTATCTTTAAAAGAAAAGAAGCTGATATCGAGAGTCAGATAAACATGTGTCCCAAGTCTCTTGAACTGTAAGTAATTGCACTAAGCCTGGACTGCAGAAAGTCTTACTGTAGTGCCCACACACTTGTCTGTTAATTTAGACTGCTGTTCAGTTCCGCTTCTAAAGCTTCATCCTATAGACATGGTCATAAAAAGATGTGTACAAAGAAACATGTACAAAAAGTTTCCCTGTAATGCTTGTAATAACTAAAAGCTTGGACACACTAAATATTTAACCATAAGGGATTATAAAAATAAACTCATCCATACAAAATTATAAACAATGCAATACTCTGAATCACTTACTAAGAATAAGGTAGATCTAAATTTATCAACATGAAAAAATGTCCAAGATACAATTTTTATAAAGAAAAAGTTAAAACTATTTTGATAGAAAATTAAGCATGTACTGTATATATATATATACGTATATATACATATATATATGTATATATATATATATATACGTATATATATATATATGTAGCTAGAAATATCCATATTGGTATACATACCAAATTGTTAGTAGTGGTTTCCTCTTGAGAGTAGGATTTGTGGGTGGTGGAAAAGGAAGACTTATATTTTAACACATATGTGCTTTGTTTTATTTTTACTTCTATATATTGAATATGTGTTACTTTTTCATTATTTAAAACACTTTTATTATAAAAGTTTTGAACATACACCAAAGAAGAGAACACTTTCTTTCCATATATGTACCATCTTGTACAGACAACAATATCAGGAGTCCCTGACAGCATTCCATTTCACTCATAACTAACTCATTATGCATAAATAAGAGTTCTAGAAATTTTATTACATACACAGTGCCATTATCATACCTTAAAATGGACAATAATTCGTTGGTATCATATGATACCCACTCCATAATTATATTAGACAGCTTTTCATCACTATAAAAAATACCTCAGATATTAACTTATAAGGAGAAAATGTTTATTTTGGCTCTCAGTTTTGGAGGTTCCAGTTCAAGATTGGGCAGAGCCCTTGAGCTTATGGTGGTTGTATGAGATGCCAATGGCAGGGAGCACATGGCATAGTGATATGCTTGCCTCATATTCAGAAGACAAAACAGAGAAAAAGGGAGGGCCTGGGGTCCCAAAATTCCTCGCCCTCCCACCCTGTCCCCAGTGATTTAAGGACCTCCCAGAAGGTCCCTCCTTCTAAAGGTTGCACCATCACCAACTGTGCTACCCTGAGATCCAAACCTTTAATACATGGGCCTTTGGCAACATCCAAGATACAAGATCCTGCTGTCTCAATATCTTTTTACAGTTAGCTTGTTTAAGAAAGAATTTAAACAAGGTCCTCCCATTATATTCATTTGTAAGATTATTTTCATCCCTTTTAATCTAGCAGCAGATTACTTTACTTATTTTTTCTATACTGTGGACTCATTGTCATTTAGTAATTACTAAAAGATGTAATTCAAACATGGGCCCCGTAGTTACACAAATCATTTGGCAGCTGGATTTTACATATTAAATCTTATTGAAATAAGATATTTTAGTCCCACTTGTCAGTATTTACCCCTCCTGCCACTAATCAATACTGAAATTGTCAGTTAACCAGCATTTATTGAGTGCCTAAGATAGTTTGAACAAAAGACATTTTTGAGAGAATATCAGTAAGGAGACTAGGAAAACAGAAGGAAAAAAAAAGAGTCACCAAGTTTTAAGATCGTGAAGTGGAAGAACTGAACTAATTTTAAAGTTCTAATTTTTTCTTTCTATTGGAAATTGACTCAATCACTTTCACAGTTAAAATACTCACAGATGTATCTGTGTGTCGGTCACCTTTGCTTTCTCTCCTCCTTAAATCTAACCATCTAATCATTGGTGTGGAAGTCAGCAAGTTTTCTAATGATTCTCTATATTATGACACATTTTAAGTATGATAGTTTTGAAAAGATCAGAAAAAGGATTTTAAAAGATGAGCAATTTGACACAATTATATTGGAACACAGAATTTTCAGGAAAATTTAACACTACTCAATGCATAATAAATAAAGCCACAAGTCATGTCTACAGCATTGCAAGGCAATGCCAAGATGGAACAGGACTACCCTCCCTCATCCAAGGGGACCTAATTGGTATCAAAAGAAGGAAAAATAGAAAATGAGAGCAGGAGCTCAATGTGAGATCAGGGAAAATATCTTAATGGATAGATTGATCAGTTAATCAAAAATTCCCAAGAGAAGTGATGTTAATGCAATTCAAGAATGTAATTAGGGGGCAGAGTACACCAGGGGAGAGATAAATGTAACGTTTATAATTTCAGTCCTGTGCAGATCAGTTCCTATTCAGAATATTTCATTCTTTACAAATAAAAACTAGCTCTGTTAGATACATTATTAGTGAAGGAATGTCTAGAAAGAGAACCAGATCATGAAAACTTTTATTTTCATTTCTCTTGCTGGTGTTAGAGTGTGCGTGCTAGAAATTCCTAAAAGAGGCCCATATTTTGATTATTCTTATCCACTCACTTCAATATTGTTATGAGTAGACTATGAAACGCCCCCCGCCTTGGCATGTGTTTTGAACTCATGCTCCCAAGCTGGTGATACTATTTTGAGAGGTTCTGGAAACTTTAGAAGGTGGGACCTAGCTGGAGAAAGTAGGTCACTGGAAATGGGCCCTTGGGGATATCTGTCCCTGGCCTCTTTCTCTTCCTTTTTTCTCCTTCATGGCTGCCATGTTGTGAACGCTCTGCCCCACTATTCCCTCCCTCCATGATGGGCTGGACCCTCTGAAACCATGAGACAAAATAAAATTTTCCTCCCTTTTAAGTTGTTTCTGTAGAACTTGGTCACAGCAATGAGAAAAGTAACTCATACAAACAATCATCATAAAACTGGCTTTATTGCAATAGTATAATGATGCTATAGTAATTCGTAGAACAGCAAGGTACACCCAAGCATTAGTAAGTTGGAAATAGGACAACCATTAGAAAACTTACCCAAGTTGATGTCAGTTTTTTTGTTTTGATCTGGTTATTTTGGAGATAGGGTCTCAGTTTTGGGGTTTGTTGTTGTTGCTGTTGTTTTTGTTTTTTGCCCATCCCAGCCTGGACTATGATCTGCCTATTTTATGCTTACCATCATCCCCAGAATGACAAGCATGCACCACCACGCCCAGCTCTTTTCTGAGATGGGATCTTGCAAACTTTTTTGCCCAGGCTGGCCTGGAACCATGATCCTCCCTATCTCAACCTTTCAAGTAATAGGATTACAGGGGTGAGCCACCAGCACTCTGCTGATGTCTGTTTATACTAAGAATGTACTCCAGTAAGCTAAATGAGTCTGTATTAATTGAACTTTGGTTCTTGATGGTAGAAATAAGTGTTTGTAGCATCAATGGACTTAACTGTAATTGCTGTTAACTAAAAAGAGCGAGAGAAGTAAAACTCTTTAAGAGAATTCCTCTTTTTTTTTTTATTTGAGAACAGGGTCTCACTATGTAACCCAGGCTTGCCTCAAACTCATGACCCTCTTGCCTCAGTCTCCCTAGTCCTGGGATAAGAAATATGTGCCACCATGCTCAGCTAAGACTATTCTATTAGGATTGTAAGCTTCATACTTCTTTAACCCATACAGGCCTAAAAAATAATAGATTATTTTGCACTATTAAACTCAGAATATAATTTGTCTATTGTACTTCCTTTTTACATTATTTTGAGGAAATTTTAAAGCTATAGAGTGGGCTGAAGTACCTCAAGAACTTCTCCAAAACTCTTTGGATTAAGCATGGGTATTTTAACTAAGGATGCAATGCAGTCATTTCTAGTTTGTATTAGCCAAAGTTTTTACTTTTAATAGGAGACAAATTTAGGATTGAATATTTAGCTTTCATAGGTCAGCATTATACATTTGAATCATTCAGATTTACTAAATCAGCTTCATTTCCCCCAATCTTCATTTTTGTTGTGTTGTGTAGACATGGCCAAAGCATTAAGAATTTAAACCAAGTTTCTCAAGTAGGGTTAAGTGCAAAAAAATTTAATGATTTGGTTTTTTGGAGGGGTGGTACTGGGGTTTGAACTCAGGGCCTCACCCTTGCTAGGCAGGCACTCTATCACTTGAGCCACTCCATCAGCCCTTTTTTTTTGTGTGTTGGGTATTTTCAAGAAAGAGTCTCAAGAACTATTTGCCCTGGCTGGCTTCAAATGGTGATCCTCCTGATCTCTGCCTTCCTCCACCTCCAGTAGCTAAGATTACAGGCTTGAGCCACTGGCACCCAGCTTAATGATTTGTTAATAGGAGTGAGGGGTGTTGTGAAAGATCACCAAGTAATTATAGGGAAGTGCCTACTGAAGCACACTCATGATCTGTGTGCCACACCCACGAGCTGCACCCATTTACTTAAACTCGCTAGTCATAATCTAGGACACAGCTATGTGGCTGGTGCAAAACACATTCCTATTTGAGAAACGAACATATAGGCAAGTGATCTTTACCCTGGAATTTGCAAACAAAGTCCAGAAATAGGATTTTTAAATGTCTGCTGCCAGACTGGAGGTGTGTCTCAAATGGTAGAGCATGTGCCTTACCAGTGCAAAACCCTGAGTTCAAATCCCAGTAACAAAAAAAAAAAGTCTATCACCAACGAGTCAATCTGGAAACATTATGCTGATGTCAAGAGAAAGTCAATATGGAAACAGCAAGTTTCATATTTGGCAAAAATAAACTCAAATGAAAAATAACTTGGGAGCCAAGCATGGTGGTACACATCTATAATCCCAGTAGCTGGGAGTCTTAGGCAGAAAGATCACGAATCCAAGATCACTCTGAGTTGACCTTTCGTAGTGAGATCCTGCCTTTAAAACAAACAAACAAACAAACCATAAATCAAACAAAAAAAAAATCCCCCAAAATAATTTGGGCCTAAACTATGGTTTGGGAATGGTCTAATTGTGGTCCCTTAAAGATTTATATGATTAAAAGTGGTATTTCAGCCAGGCACTGATAGTTCATGCCTGCAACCCTAGCTATCTGGGAAGCTGAGATCAGGAGTATCAAGGTTTGAGGCTAGCCTGGGCAAATAGTTCACAAGACCCTATCTACAAAATAACCAGAGAAAAACGGATGGATGTGTGGCCCAAGTGCTAGAGCACCTGCTTTGCAAATTCGAAACCCTGATTTCAAACCCGAAACCCTGATTTCAAACCCCAGTCCCATATACACACACACAAAGTGATATTTCCATGGTGGCTGTGTTGGGAGGTAGTGGAACCTTTAAGAGATGGGTCCAGTGGAAGGTTGTTCTCCTTGTGGGTCTCCTTGGTAGTTCTCCTGCAATCCCTTGAGTTCTTTTGAAGAGGTTGTTGCAAGAGGAGCAAGCCTGTGCCCGACCACCCTCTCTCTGCCTCCTGGCAGGAATTCTTTGACACATGTTCCTGCCTTCAGCAGATAAAGTAGCCAAGGGACTGCTCTGGGGCCTGTGCTATGCTATTTGGGTTTTGAACCTCCAAAACTGTCAGCTAAATAACAACCCCCCCCCTTTTCATAATTAGCTTGTGTGAGATATTTCATCATAGCGATGAAAAGCTAATACAGGTCTCCTGAAATAATAGTAGTAATTTCATTCTTTGTTGGTACTGTCCACACATACTGTGTTTGATCTTGCTTGTGACAGAATATCTGATTCATAGGGTGTTTGCAAATCAAAGCCATGGTCTCGTCCAGTAAACTTTATTCTTCCCTAGGTATAAAGTAATGTTTCTTATAGCTTCAACACAATTATTTCTGCAATTACAGAATTACAGCAATATGTCTGCTAAATTATATTCATGACACAATAGCATTGCTTGGTGACATGAAGATAATACTAAACTATGATTCCTTAAGGCTTTTTATGTTTTTGTTGTGCCTGAGCTTTTACTGCGACTCATCACAGGAGGTCAGGAGTTGAATTTTCCACTTGTGATGTCATGTCATTGCTCAAAAGTTTTAGACTTTGGACCATTTTGGATTTCAGGTGATTAACCTATGCATAGTCATTCTCAAATTGATTCAGGACTTTCATATTAAAGAGTAGCAATTTGACATTTTATTGCTTGAAAAACAACAGTAATTTTAACATTTTACTATTTAAGTTGCAAAATAAGACTATTTAGTGACTTAACATACTGTAATTCCAAATCTCTATTTATTTCAGCTTTTGTAGCCTTTGAAGTTATATGAATGTCAGTAATTCTTAATACTGGTGCCAAGTTTGAAACTTTAAGTGTTATTTTCCATTTGATAGTCTGGGAAATCATTTTTATGTCTTTTAGTTATTTCAAATAGCATTAACTGACAAACAAAAAGCTGCATGTATTTAGAACATACAGTTTGGTAAGTTTTAACTTACACCTATGGAACCATCCCCGCAGTCATGATAAAGAACACATTGATTAGACCCCAAGTTTCCTGCACCTCATTATAATCCTTCTTCTCTCCCCTTTCCTGAGTATTGTAAAACCTACTAATCTGTTTCCTCTGACTGTCTATTTAGTTTGTATGTTTTTAGAATTTAAGATAAAAAGAATTATCTGTGTAGTCTTTCTGTTTGGCTTCTCTCGCTCAACATTTTATTAATAGTTCACATATTTTCTTGGCTGAGCAGTACTCTATTACATGAATACACCCCACTTTTGTTTCCATTTACCTAGAGATGGACAGTTGGGTTGTTTCCAGTTTTACAATGAAGCTACTATGAACATTTTAAAATAAATCTTTGTATGGATATGTATTTTCATTTCTTTAGGGTATGATTTAGGAGTCCAGTGATGGGTTTCCAGGGTAGATTTCTGTTAAACTTTTCAAATCTGCCAACATGTGTTCCAAAATGATTGTACCATTTTACAGTCCTACACGCGGTGGAGGAGAGTTGCAAATGGTCCACATTCTCACAACGTTTGGTGTAGCTGCTCTTGTAATTTAGGCTTTCTAAGAGTTGTGTATTAGCATAACATCGTGGTTTGAATTTGCATTTTTCTGATGACTGAACATGTTCAATATCTTTTCTTGTGCTCTTCGTCATTCACATTTCTTCTCTGGTGAAGTGTCTGTTTGGATAGTCTGACTATTTAAAAATATTTGTATTGATGTTTCTTTTACTATTGATTTTTCTTTTTTCTGTGGTACAGGGGTTTGAACTCAGGGCTTTGCATTTGAGTTCAAGAGTAAGGCAGGCGCTCACTCTACTGCTTGAGCCACATCTCCAGTCCTTACTGTTGAGTTTTCAAAGTCTTCTCTCTCTTCTCTTCTCCCCTTTCTCTTGCTCTCTTTCTCTATCCCTCTCTCTTTCTCTTTATATAGAGAATATAGTTTTCTCCAAATATGTGGCTTTTATTTTTTTTCCTCTTAGCAATGTCTTCATAACAGAAGTGTAAAGTTCTGACAAATGCAATTTTCTTGTTTGCTGGGGTTGCTATGACAAAATATCACAAATTGGTAGCTTTTAAAGAACAGAAATTTATTTCTCATAGTTCTGTAAACTGGGAAGTATAAGACCAGGTCATCATCAGGGTTGGTTTTTGGTGAGAGTGTGCTTTTTGATTCACAAACTATGCCTTCTCCATGTGTCCTCATATGGTGAAAGGGCCAAGCTTGCTCTTTTGGGCTACTTTATAAGCGTACTTTTTCCAATCATGAGGGCAGAGCCCAATTACCTATTAAAAACCCCATCTCCTAATATCATTATCTTGAAGGTTTGGATTTCAGCATATGAATTTTTGAGAGGACACAAACATTCAGACCATAGCACTAATTTATAATCTTAGATCATGCTTTTGGTGGTGTGGCAAGGATACAATTTCTATGAATTTTTCCCAAAGATTTATATTTTACATTTAAGTCTGTACTACATTTTAAGTGAATTTATGAATATAGTATTTGCATATTGATTTATTATTTTAACATATATACTGGTAAGACTTCTGCTTAAAAAAATCAGAAATCATATGTGTGGATGTCCACTTTTGGGATCTCTATTCTATACTATTCATCTATTTGTTCATCTTCACATCAATGTCACTGTCTTCATCATTAAGGAAAGTCTCTTTGCCTCTTTTCTGTCTATTTAGCAGGTCATTTTTAGCTTTTTATTCTCACTGCGTATGTACTAGTAATTAAGGATGATTGTCAACTTTTACATTAGTTCCTTTTTGAACATACTGGAAGGGTGCCATTGGAATCAAAGCAGTTAGGATTTGAACATGTCTGTCTGTCTGGGGTCTGGGCTGCCAGTGGTCTATTTGCATGACTAAATGAAGCCTCCTGGGAACAAATTCATGCTTATGAAGAGAAAGTCAGGCAGGCAAAGGTTGCCATAACAGATGCTTCAGGCATCAAAAGGAGCCTGGATTTTATGTATGGCACGTTGTTTGTCTCTCTTGAGGTCCAGCACCATGTAGGTCTTACAGGAAATAGAAGTTGAGGATACTGTCCACCATCTCTCTTATCTCTCTCTAAGACATGAGGATACTAAGCATCTCTATCTTGGTCTGTAGGCAAAAGTCAAAAAGAAAGAAATATGTTCTTTTTCCAGTGGGAGTAGAGGAACACAGCAGGACTTTAGCACATTGAAGTTCCCAGAGAGCTCTATACATTTAGCATTGTGGTAATGTAGCATCATCAGGGTGGTTCCTTCCGATCAAAGTCACTATGCCTGCTCCTTTGCAGGTAGTGGAAGCAGAATAGATTTGCTTCTGTGGACTCCCAGGTAGAACTGGACACATATGAAAGAATCTAGGGAATCCCAGAGTCTTGTGATTTGGGGTTACAACTGCAAAAATATGGGGTGTTACTATCAATGTGCCTTAATTCCATTCTGTAGGTGGGTGTGGTGAAATATGGTAAAATATGGGCAAAATATTCTGGTTAGGTTAATTTAAAATACTGTATCTTGAATATAATTTAATGAGATTCAAAAAGGATAAAACCAATTACTCATCAACATATCATCATAAAAAAGCCATCCTTGTTTTAAGTACAATGACTATTTTTCTGCCCTTTTGATTGCTTTTAGATGTTGAAAATTTATTTACTTATTTTATTATTGTTTCAGTTGGGGTACACAGTGACATTTACCAAACGTCTTACAAAATATCATAGCTGAATTTACCCCCTGTGTTATTCTCTTTTATCCCTCCTCTCTAAATGATGAAAACTTTTCTGTGATTTCTGGGTGCTAATTAACTCCAAAACTCTTGCAGATCTGTAAATTGTAAAGATGCAAATATATCCTTGAACACAACTATCTGCATATAAACTTAGTGTATCCATGGATTCCCTGATGTCCAATAGGAATCCTTGTTCTGGGTATCTTAGACGAATGCTCATAGAATTCAATTACAATAACAGTTTGTATTCAAACTCCGGTTTACTTATTTTAATCAATATTTGTCACCATAGAACCTAAGGAACAGAATTTTAATGACCTTGTCGAGTGAATTATATTGTATGAAGAATGTATTCTTATCTTGAGGAAATAACTGGAAAGCATAATATCTACCTAGTGTGCCAACTGAAGAGTAATTTATGGTAGGGTAGATAGAACTGGAAACAATTATATGTCCAATAATAGAGTATAGGATAAACAGATTATGACACAGCTAAATGTCATGGAGCCATTTGCACATTAATATTTAATGTTTATGGCACATCAGTATGTAAAAAAAAAAGCACGGTTTTAAGCAGTATAGATGCTATGTGTGTGCGTGTGTGTGTATGTGTGTGTACCTGTGGGAAAAGCCTGGAACAGTCCTTAGTTTGGCTCTTAAATATTCCAGCTAGCTTGAGTAAAAAGCTAATGGACTCCATTAGGAAATGTAAAGGAAATCTCCTGGGAATCCAGCAGGGGAATCCATTATTTAGCTCACATCATGAAATCTGGAGCTGTAGGTATTTGTGGATGTAAGGTGGCTCCAGGGGATCAGAGTTCAGAATATTCTTCCCAATATTCTGCTGTGGGATCCAGCCACACCATGCCTTCCAGTCTCTTTTTAAATTTTATTTATTTTGCTCAGGCTGGCCTTGAACTCATTATGTAGCCTGGGCTGGCCTTGAACTCAAAGATCCTCCTACCCTAGCTTCCCAAGTACTGGGATTATAGGCATCTACCATCACACCTGAGTCCTTCCAGCTTCTTTCTGTTCAACTTTTAACCAACATGCTCTTAATACTTGCTCTGTGTACATTGAGCTTGCCTATAGAAAATTGTGGTTTCCCAATTCATAGCCTGTAGGTTGCAGACTCAAATGCTGTCTTATTAGTTTCTAACTCTTAAGATAGAGCCTGTTGCTTGGGTAATTTTATTGATTCAGATTTGTTCCTGGACAAACTGCTGATTGGTTCCCTTAGGGAGATGCATACCTACAGCTGGGATGATGGGATGGGGTGGTAAGTTTCATTCATATAGGGGAAGGCTGCTGGTAGGGTTATTTCATTTAGACAGGGCCTGCACAGGTGGGCACCATAAAGGAAGTCTATGAAGGAAAGATTACTCACGAGAAAATTAAGAGTGGCTATCACTGGTAGAATTGTAGGTGACTTAAAAATATACACTTTTTGTGTTTTTCATTTTCTAATTTATCTGAATGATTATGAATGCTATGGGTAATATGTGATTGGTACCTTTCCTCCTGTAGTTTATAGTTTTGATCTAATTCCATTTGGTAGCAATATAGTGTTATTGAAAAAAGATGAAATATACTGGCCAAAAAGAAAATTAACAAATGCTTGTATTTTACTAAGCAGAACTAGTACTGGGTACCATTTGAGGTTGCACATGTGCTGGAGTTGGGGAGATATATGTAGAGATACTCTAAGACAAAGCCTCCAACTTCAAGTTCAGTTCAATAAATCTTTTTGTTTTTATTTTTATTAGCATATTTTGTTGTATGGGCTATACATTGTGACATTTACAAAAGTGTTTACAATATATCTTAGTTAGATTCACCCCCTCCATCATTCTCCTTTATCCCCCATCCTCTCTTTCTTAGAATCGTTTCAGTGAGTAATGTACAAGAGGGTTCCAGATTCGATCAGGTACAATCTCTGCCTCCTCAAAGAACTAACAATCTAGTAAACTACAGGAACAGGAAGACAAAATCAATAATGCAAGTGAATGTAGGGAGTTCAATGAGACATCTGAAGAGTTCAGAAGAGTGGGAAATCGTTTCAAATTGGGGTGAATAAAAACGATCTCAAGAGAGGTGGGCTTTGAACTGATCTTACTGGATAGCTTGGGGAAGTGAAGGTATAATAGAGGGTATTATTTGAGAGATGGCACAGCTAACAAAAGGGTTAGGTAGGAAGGAAGAAAACTGTTTGGAAGACATGAATGAGTCTGTTTTGTGGGCTCAGGTTATGGAAGGAGAAACAAGATTTTATTGAGAGCTTCTCTAATGTGATTTCACAAAAATGCTTTGGAACTTTCTTTTAGCTTCAAGTTTAATTATATAAGCTTTCTAAGGCTGATAAAAGGGTATTGTGTTGGATACAGGGATGCTATCTGTTGTCCTACACTTGCCTCTCAGCATTCTTTCTCAACCATGAACCCAGATGTTAGAATCCTCTGTAATGAATGAGAGCCCAAAGACCTCCTTTATCTAACATTGGCTTTTTTCCTTCCCTCCCTTCCTCCCTTCTTCCCTTCCTACCTTCCTTACTCCCTTTCTTTATTTCTCCATTTTGGGCTCTGACTCTAGTCTTGCTATTCTCCTGGTGTTGCTGGATGTCCTGACTCAGGTTACTGGCTTTGACTTAGGGCATTAGACCATTAATACTACTTTTCTTGATTTCCAATTCTAAGGTCTTTTTTCTAGATCCTGGTCCGTGGTACTCAGTTATGATCCTTCAAGGAAGGAAATCTAATATAAAATGAAATCCTTTATATCTCACCTCAGAAGGTTTATTGGATGAAGTATAAAAAGTGGCATATATATGTGTGTGTGTGTATATATATACATATATATATATATATGTATTATGTATGTATTTAAACAAACCGGCTCATGGAAAATAATTCCGTAACACCAACCCCAAGAACAGTATTATAATGATGTCCACTTCATAGACTGGTTTATAAATTTGATGTACTTTGTATCATAGAGGTAATTAAGCCCCCAATTGGTTTTATAGATGTTTTAAAATATTTTCTACTCTATCTATTCTTACTGTATATCCTCAGCTTCTACTTTCTTCAAAAGACAAAGAAAATAAATATTTTTAAAAGTAACTCTTGATGTGTGTTCACATAATACTAAATTACTTAAGAAGATGGCCATTGAGTATGAGCAGGATGGTGAGAAGGACACTGTCCATTAATGAATGTGATACTTGGTCTGTTTCTATCTGTTTCAGCTGCACATACATATGATCGTCTTTCTGGCAGCAGGATCCTTTCCTGCACTGCCTCAGAACACATCCTGTCCGAGGGAACAGTCTATCACTGGGCTGTTCGATAGCCCAGTGGTAGGCTGGCGATGGGTCGAGAATGAGTCCAGATGGACTATCCCTATGAGCCACTCCGACCACCTCAATACTCTCTGTAATGTTTGCCCAAGCCTCATGACAAATTCCTCCCATGGTTTCTTTTTTATACTCTAGTTTCCCCCTTTGGAATGGATGATATATTTATAATCACAGCCCTTTTGGCTGGTTTTTATAATTTTCCTAAACCTTATCAACTCATTTCGTGGGAATTCTTTATAGACCCTGCTAAGATCAAATGGATGGCTCAGAACTATGAAGCTATTGTGGTGTTTTTCTAAGAAGGGACACCTGAGTATCCATAACCAGATCAGTTGTCACCTCTCTTTGATGTTTGAATGTTGCTTCCTGTTATCTTCCTGTTCACATGAACATATTAAATTTAGTAACTACATACTAATTCTTTTTTGGCTTATTCTTTCAGACACAGGCTTTGAATGTATACATCATATTTTCTGTAAGTATCAATGTTCTGTGCATATAATTCTGCACCCCCCCTTTTTTTCTTGATAATGTGTTTTGGAGATGTTCTTTAACTTGTTTGATTCTTAATGTGTAGAGGAACAAGCAATGTAAATGTGTGAGGAATGTTATGTATTCTCTTTTTTTCGTATGTAACATAAAATTATTTATTCAAAAGAATAATTCTATTATATTTACTGAATAAGTACCATGTGAAAGTCATTGTGCTGTATAGTTAAGGGATGCAAAAATGAGTATAGGATATGTAAGCTACATAAAAAAGAATAAAGCACAGTCTTGGCCCTCTAATGTGGGGAGAGTAACACAGTCAAACAAAGACATGGGCACACAGTCTTCTTTTCTGTGCAGTCTTTAAAGAACAAGAAAGCAGGTTTTAATAACAATTGCTTGATCTTAGCTCTTGGCTAAGATGAAGAATAATTTTACACTCAAGACACAGTATGCCTGGCTTAATTGTCTCTGTCAATTTGAGGAAGCAGACACTCAGGTGTACAGGCAGATGCTAATTCTCCTTTGGGAGCATGAAGTCTGTGTGTCTTTTCATGGGGGTGGGAATGCCCACTGATTTCAGTTGACATGATATTTATTAAGAGCACTGTGGCAGACCTTGTCTCACATGGTATTCAGTTATGGATGACCTCTGCTGGGATGATCTTCAGCATCTACAAAGATAGCCTAGTAGGTGACAAAAATCCACATCTCCATGTCAAGCTAATTTGGGGAGTATTTCATCATTTTGTTTCCCACTGAGAAGAACATTAATAATTCAGTGGTTTGTATACATTTCCATTCATTCCCCTTGTGAAGAGGTTGCATTGCATAAGAATGATACAGGATGGAGGGGTCCAGAAGACCTGAGCCTAGGGTTGGTGTCATGTTCTTGGGGAGTCCCTTTGGTACACTGTCCCTTTTTCTTCCATAATGTCTGTGGCTGCAGCAGCAGTCACATTTGGTGGAGAAAGTGGTAGATTTTATTAGTATCTATGTCCCTCACTGATTACAGCCCTCAGGGTAGCTCTGTGTAGGCTATTGAATAATCTTTTTCAATAAAAAGATTTCCCCCTATACTTCAGTATTAATAAGAACAAAGCTTAGTATAAATTGTTTATTCTGAGCTGAAACAAAGATTTTTTTTTCTTCAAATGCAGACTCTGTGAGTGAAGATTTGAGATTAGGTCTCTTGGGAACTACCCATCTGTGAAAAAGTATTTCTGTTGGACTAGAGTCCTGGCAATTGTAAAATGGATTGCCACTGCAAGCCATTTATTCTGTCTCACTGGACAAAATAAATTGTTTCCTAATTGGAGCTATGTCATGACATGTACTGCAAAATGTGTTAGCAGTGATTTACTCTCAGTTTAAAGAAATGACAGAAAACTGTCTGCTTTTACTTTTTTAAGCAGATTATAGACAATGTTAAAAAAGGAGCTCTTTCCTACAATACTATTTTTATACATTAATTTATACTGAATATTTTGCAATACTTTAACACATTAAATTAAAGCATTTCTGTATATGCTTTTGAATAGCATCATTTGAAACAAGCAAATCAGAGATTCATTAGCATAATCTCATTATTTTGTGTCCTTTACACTGAGACATTATTTATACTGCCTTTAGAATGAAGTCCGTATAGGAAAATTGCCTTTCAGATATTAAAATGTATATGTAGATGTGGTAAGCACACACATAATATGTCTATAGTAAAATATAATTTTTATATGTAACAATTGTGGAATTTCAGAAATAATAGACAAAAGGAATATTCCAAATGATGTAACGACAATTAATACCTAGTTTGGTCTCTACACCACATTTTCCACAAATGTAAGCTCTAAGTAGATTAAAGATGTTAACAATAAAAGAAACCCAAAAGTATAAAAATGCTAGAAGAAAAGAAATGAAGCATTTTAATAATTTTGGGACCAGGAAAGATTGTCTCATTGTAATAAGAAACCTAGAATCCAAAGAAGAAAATAACAATGCATTTTAAAAAAAAACTCCTTTATGTAAAATAATAAAAATAGACAAGTGAGAGTTTTGAAGAGAACACATGTGAAGACAACGATTAATACTGGAATACTTTAGTAATAATCTTCTAATAAAAATGAAAGCAACAGTCAGCTGAATAGAAGATTGATAAAGAATATAGGTTGGTAGATTATGGAAGAGGGATATAAATGTCCAATAAATTTTAGAAACTGTGAGTCAATTCAGTAACAAATAAATACAAATTAAACAATACCAATAACCATAACTTAATTGGCAACATTTCAATAGATTGATAATATCCACCCTTGGTGAGGGAAAACTGGTATTCTTCCGTCATATTGATCAGAGTAAATATAGGTATTTCTTTTATGTAGCAAAACAATTAACATTATCAAAATAAAAATGACATGCATGACCTCTGGCCCAATAATTTCACTCAGAATTCCACTTCCAGGGGTCTGTTCAATAGAAATACTACTTAATTACATAAAACATACATATCCAAAGATCCTCACTATGCTATTATTTACTAGTCAAAAATTGAAGGAAAACTGTCAGTAGGAAAATGGTTGAATCAATTGTAGAATATTCATCAAAGGAAATTCACGTAACAGTTAAGAAGAAAGAAGTAGATTCATAATACTGATTTTAGTACTATTCATTATAAATAAAACAAAAAGCATTTGCAAAACCATATTCATATCCTGATTCTACTTTCACTTGAGGAAAAAAAACCAACAAAAATATGTGTCCCTATAAGCATAGAATAATGCCTAGAAGAATGTAAAGCCGTGGGGTCTGACAAGTCAGGAGAGAAGGGAAGGAGGAGTTTCTCTTTTCATTTCATATGCATTTTAAAAAGTGGGGTAATGGGTGATTTGGGCTTTTCTTACTTTTTCTATTTAACATCTTTTAAAAAAAATTGTAGGTATGTCTTCCTTTTGTATTTGAAGAACAAATTCAACCTTGAAAAGCTAATTTTTGAAAGACAGATTAAAAGGATGAGGGACTGAAGGCTACTACTCACAGTCCAGGGCTCTTTCCCTATGTCTTTCCAGAGGCCATGGGAGACAGGTACCAGGGTCCTAACACACAGCTCCCCACTAAGCTCTCAAGGCACATGCAGGGCACATCTGTGGCAGCTGAAGTACATATTGTCTGTTCCTGCTCAGGCAACAGTTTCAGATCTGATTTCCTACTTACGTGTTTCCACATTAGACCTGCTAAAGTAGCAGCATCTTTGTCGTGGGCCCCTTGGGCTATTCTCTACAGCTTAGTGACAGGAAGGTTGTGGTGCCATTATACAGCCTGCCCCTCAGGGACTGGCGAGCAGCTGACTGGCTGTCTCCACAGAAGGCAAAATACCTTCCTTCACTCTGCTTGAAGCCTGACTGCTGTCTGCAGACTGCGTGGTCCTTATGCAAATTTTTGGTTCCAGTTTTTACTAAGATGTGTTTATTATGAGCATGAGCCTTACCCCACATGAAGTCTGCTCTAAAGCCAGCACTATCACTGCCTTAAGCAGTCATTGTGAACATTTCTGTCACCCCTGAGCTCCTTCCAGGTCCCCAGGCACACCCTCTAATATGTATAGCCAACTGCTCTACATAGAGAAGCAATGTCACACAATGGATACTCATTGCACCAGGGACCCCTCTGTCAAGTGCTTGCTCACTTTTTATTTGTTTACTCGGAAACAGATGTTTAAACATCTGCTTAAGTACTGTGAAATCTTTTCCTCAAATTGAACCTTTCATTCTTGCAGTATAACCAAAGTGGAGGCAAAGTGTATGTGGAAAAGAGGAATTCTTTTATAGCATTTCTAAGACAGAAAGTACAATGTCAACAAAAGCTTTTGTGTGTTTAATAGGAAATTTCCTTTGGCTCTTTGAAGCTTTAAAGCTCAATAGCACACTATTGCTTTGAATCTTTATTTTCCATTGTATGATGCTATTATACAGAATGCTATACCTAAAGCTTTTTTTGGGGGGGTTATTTATTTATTTATTTACTGATGCTGGGCATGCTAGGCAAGTACTCTACCACTGAGCTACACCCACAGCCTGACACATAAAGCTTTTGTGGAAAACCATTTTGAAGAAAAAAAAATATACCTGAGACGTAAACTGGTATGATAGAGAACATATGTTAAAATGTTGTCTCTTTATCTCCTCCAGTAAAGGACTGGGCAACTTTCCTGATTTGGAAGTTATTACATGCCCACATCAACATCTCTAAGGAGCTACATATTGACCTATGAACACACAAAGGCAACAGTTCTGCTGTTTTGCTTCTCTAATGCAATAGAAAAACATTTGGCTTATACAATTAAGATAATCTGATTACACCACAGACCTGTCTTGTTTTGAATCTGAGTGATTTCTGTCTAGTTTACATGGAAGAAAATATAATTTTGCCTGACTTTTTGTAGCAGATAACTTTCAGATTTTGTTGCTGAATGGCTTATTTTTAGAAGGAATTTTGAAATTGCAACTTGAGACTTGTATCACTTTGCATATGAGATAATTGAAATGATTTACTGGTGCTTTTTCAAGCTGAAGCACAGGAGTGGTTCCAAATGGAAATCCAATCAGTTAGCTGTTTGCCTTCCTTGATCTGAATCACTGATTTTAACCGAGTTGTTTAGTTGCTTAGGCATCTCGACAACTCTCCTCTTGTAGAGCAGTTTGGGGCAGAAGAAACTACAATTCAGTCTGTTACCTTTACTGCGCTCAGTTTGTTCCAGTTATCACATTGCACACAGATGCATACATACACACACAGAATGAAATAGCATACCAGACATTTCAATCTATTATAGAAAACAATAAAAGTAATAAAGTATTATTAGAACTCTCTTTTTGCTTCTGTAAGGTGGTAGGCCAGCATCATGAAGCCTAACTGGCAACTTGAGGGGTGACCCCCCACAATGACATTGCTTTATTATTGCCTGCAGGAATATGTCCAGTGAGCACATCCCAGGTTAGCACTTCAGACTATATAGAAAATCATCATTTGCAGTTGATTTGAAAGCCTATTGATCTGCCATTAGGTAGAAGCTAGTGCAGACATATTCAGTTTTCTTACTTAAAATTTTAAGCTTGAGGACCCTGCTACTCCATCATTTTCAAAAACTCCTTTTAGAGGACCAGAATGAGTAAATGTGAATTTTTAATATTCCTAAAGGAATAAACTTCACCTTAATAAACATTTAATATTCATAGGTATGTGTGCTGTAGCCTCACCACTGTAGTGAGGAAGACCAGGGAGAGCTTCATCTTGCACCCCATTCATTTGTTTTGGCTGCTTCACTTGGGTGTTGGGACATCAACCTACCCTTCCAGATCTAATGAAACGTGAAGTGCTTGGGCAACTTGAACTTCTGTCTGTCTGCCAGCTTGCCTTCAGCAGATTCTGGGGAGCTGTGTTCAGGATCAGACCCATGCCATGACCTTTTGGTTTTATGTTCTCTTCTAGTCTCTCTTGTGATAGACACACCAGGTTCAATGAAGGACACTTGTCCATTAGTAAATGTTAATATGCCAGCCTTGTCTCTGAGATCAGTGATGAGGTGTTGAGTAACAGGCTAGGGAGAAAAAAAGTAATCAGGAAGGACATTTTTTTAAATTTGAACTTCACTGGAGAATGTAGTTTTCCCTGAAAATCTATATACTTCCTACTATGCAGTAAAAGAAATTACCCAGATTTTCCACTTTCTGTACCTGATTTGGAGAGGAAAAAAGCCAACCTTTTGGACTGAGCAGCTCAGATAATGTCTCTGACAAAAATAACTAGGTAACTGCTCTGTCTCTAAAACCCTTGTTTTTCTCATGGATCAAACTTTGTTTATTGACTAGGGGATATTTTGGTTTTAAAATACTTTTAATTGCATCCTTAACCAAATTTGTTTCACTTTAGACTTTTTTTTTTCAGCAAAGCAATATGCCTCCTCCTGCCTCAACCCAGAAAAATGCAGATACTCTGTAGCTGACTTTTTGTAATCAACACATGTGGTCCATGTAGCTTTCACTAATGCATGCAAAGGAGGAAATGGTCATGTTTTTGCTTTGTCTGAACAAAGTGGTTCCTTCAGTTCATTTTCTAAACCCTTCTGCTAGAACAAACTGGTAATTCTGGGAAGACAAAACTGCCTACAGCCATATGCACCCATCTGTTCTCTGCAAACATGTCTTGGCTTTTTCCATACTACGGGAAATCACTACAGGTGGGCAGGCAGGTAGGCCTCAGTCAGGTAAGGAAGTATTTGTAGTTAAATGTGTAATGATAAGAGAAGCACGACAGAGAAGAACTTGCAATAACAGTTGGTTCTCTGTCCCCTCTAATAGTCTAAGTTCCTCTGCTGGCTCTGTACTCCAAATGCTTTTATTAAAGTTCTTTTCTCTGTCTTTGATAGATGTGAAACTAGCATGTTTGTGTGTTCTTGGCATTGCAGATCTAAGATCACACCTGTATGCAATCCTCCAATTCTTCTGCCAAGAATGTAAGGTAATTAATTACTGACTTCTGCTTTCATTTTCTTGCCTCAATGGTATTTCAATAACTCCTGGAGGAAAATATAGCTGAATTCCCAGAGGCTTTACTACGATAGCATCACACAAGTAGCATCTAGGAGCTCATAGGAAGATGGACTGGAGTAGAAGGAAATTATGTTCTTTCCCTTTAAAGAATAGGTTCTGATGCTTTCTTTTCACTTAATTTCTCTCTTTTGACTGTTCAGCTTTAGGTTCCATGGAAATAATATTTGAATCTTAGCACTGACTTCCTTTTAACATTTTATTTTGACTAAAAATTATACAGCTTTTAAAAAATTCATCATAACAGATGAGTTTACTATGGGAATAAAAAGGCTACAGATTTAAAAATCATAGAATCCAAGAGTGGGAAGCAATTTATGCACTCTCCCAAATTTAATCACTTTGTTTTTTAGGAGAAGAAAGAGAGGCTCAGAGGAGTTACATGATTTCCCTGTGGTTGCCCAGCTAGTAAAGAATAAAATTGGGAGAAGAATTTGCTACTCTACCCAGTGATATAAGATATTGAATGTGTCTGTTTACTCAGATATGTAAATTATAGCTGTTTAAAAACAGTTCTGGTGATGTTTGGTGTACATGTTATATTTTAAGGGTTTCAAATTTATTCAAATGTCTTTTTATGTTTTGAATGTGTTTATGGAATGACGAAAGTGTATGTGTACGGCTGTGTGGGTGTGTGAGAATATTTATAGCTTTAACATTCCCTGAGTCATAAGACTTTGACTTAGTTTTATATTTAAGAAGGATCTTAAAACTCTACAACTGGCAAATAGATGCTGTAAAAAGATTAAAGAAATTCATAAAGTATGATCACTTCATGTGGCTATAAGTTTGGATCTAAATAGGAAAAGTGGATAATAGAGCTGGAAAATTCTGGCAAAAAACCTTAAACAGAACCAAGTTCACCACTTATCTCCAAAACTGAAATAGCTTTGGGTTTTTACTTATTTGTGTTTATTTTGTATTTGTTTTAAATTCCCACCCAGAGTGTCTAATTGAAGGTAATCTCTGAATAAATGACTAAACTTTATAGTCTACACTTCCTACAGAGATAGAATCATTATACACAGATCTCTGGAGTTAAGTGGTGTCATTTTCTCAGCAGCTCTATTTTAAGTGATTAAGCAACATTGCATTATGTCTTGGTGTGAAATCTCTGTTAGGTTTAAGTACTTTTTAGGACCCAGACCTGCAATGATTGCCAGAATTATACCTCCATCCTACACATATTAAAAGTTAATGTACTGTGGTGGAGGGTTTGACAGAAACTAGGAGCAACCTTTACTTCCATTGCTTGGACCACTCCAGACATGCCTTTTGAACACTGACCCTTTGCTGCCTTGACTGTAGCAGACTCAAATCGGCACGCTTTGCCACCTTCTTCTCAGGTAGCACAGCACCCTGGCTATCTCAGCCTCTTCACTTGACCCTGTTTGAGCATGAGTAGCCTAGAGCCTGCCCAAGTCTGGTCTCCCAAAGATGTCTGTGTCTTAGTCCTTGGGACCTGTGAACACTTTATCTGGCAAAATGGACTTTGCAGATGTGGCTAAGTTAAGAATTGATAGGGGCCCAAGATTATCACAAGAGTCTTTGTAGAGAAAGACAGGAGGATCAGTCAGAAAAAGGAGATGTGACGATGGGACCAGGGGTTGAATGAATGCCCTTGAAGGTGGAGAAAGGTGGCAGAAACCACAGAATGTAGTCACCTTCTAGAAACTGGGAAAAGAAAGGACATGTTTCTCTCTGAAGCCTCCAGGAGGAAGGAGTTCTGCCAACATCTTGGTTTTTGATTTAAAGGAATAATTTGCATTATTTTAATCCTATATATTTGTGATAATTTGTTCTGGCAACAATAAGGAACTAATACAATTATCATATAAAGGTTCACTCAAGATTCCAATGCCATATTACTCACAAACATGTCATAATGTTTCAAGTCTTTTTCATTACTATTGCATTTAAAACCTAAATGCCTTTCAAACATGTGTTTTCAGGTCTCCTTTAAAATATTCTTATAGATAAATCTTGTGCCATTTCTATGTTTTTAAAGTAATAAACTTATTCATTCAACTTAAGTTGTTAAACATCTACTATGTGCAAAGGAATGTGTCGTAGAGAACATAGAGATGTTTAGGAAACAGACTTTGATTCCAAGGTCAGTCCTAGGAGTTAAGATATTGTATAGGTAAACTGTTGCCCAAGGTGCCATACTGTATTAGTTAACTAGGGCTGCCATTACAGAGAACCACACATTGGCTTGTTAAACAACTGAATTTTTTTCCTCACAATTCTGGAGGCTAGACTCCAAGATCAAGGTGTCCATAGGATTGGTTTCTACCAAGACCTCTCTCCTTTGTGTGGAGATGGCATTTTCTTTCTGTGTCTTTATGTGGTCTCCCATTTGTGCCTATCTGGGTTCTGTTCTCTTTTTGTAAGGATACCAGTTGTCTTGGGTTCTAGACCACCCTAATGACCTCATTTTTACTTAATTGCCTCTGTACTGACTATATCTCCAAACATAGGCATATTCTGAAATACTAGCAGTCTTGATTTCAACATATGAATTTTGGGGGAACACAATTTAGTGCATAACACATAATGAGGTTCTGCTTTAAGAAAATTCAGAGGAGTGAGACACTCCAAATAATTGCTAGTAGTAGAATTTACTTAAAAATCAACTGATTAGCAAGAAACTCCTATATAAGGTTACTTATATCAGAGACTTCTGTCTCTCCTAAAGTGCATGGAGACATCATGGAACAATACTGCTGAAGAGATAATGGAAATAGTAAATAAAAGAATGGGGTATATTTATGTTCTTTCATGAAATGCACTCAAAACTAAGTAAAGAGATCCTCTGGTTTGATTCCTCTGTTCCATTCTCAGGCTGTAACCAAAGCCAGCAACTAATGAGTGTTTTGATGAATCTGACCTTTTGAAGTAACCAAATTTGCTGCAATGAATTTCACTGTGCTCTTACAAAACATCTCATCCAGGCTTACAGATATTACTGTATCTTAGTTGAGACAAAAAAATGGCTTATTGTTCCCATAAGAAAACGTGTCCCAATAGAAAGAACATGATATATATTTAACATGATAGGTAAGCAAAATATGCTAAGTTCCTTAGTGTCCTAATTAATATATTCCAGAGGAAAGGTCTAATCAACAGAAGTAAAATATATACTTGTTAGGAAAGCAGACAGTGTTCACATGCATCCTTTCATTTCCTTATCAACAAAGATAAAAATGCTCCAGTTGGTGGGAACTCATTAGAGCTAGTAATTTTATCAACCTAATTTGGCCCATCACTGTTATTGTGCCGTAGATGGAAATACATGGAGATGGGGCTAAGAAAGTCTTCAATAGACAAGATCAGATGTGCATATAAGATAATTTTCCTAGGCAAGAGATACATAGTGAAACCCATGGAAGAAAGACTGAGGAGGATATGAGCACCTTTGAACTTCAGGTCATAGAAAAAATACTTGAAGAAATCCCACTTTTACGTTATTTGTTTTCTTGTACAAATATTTGTTAATTATGTGTGTGCTTTTTTTTTTTAACTATTCTCTATCATTTCAAACAAATTTTGCTACCAGAGGATTTTGAAAATAACTTTGGTCTCAGGTCCCAAATAACACTACGAGTGGTACAAAATGGATGTTTTCATAGAAGGAAATAAAATGGGAGAATGGGAGAATGCCTACTGATGGTTAAAATGCTGTTTTTCCCAACATGGTATTATTTGAATTGAAGAGTAATTGAATTCAGTTGTCTGAAGAGTATTTATTTGTTAGCAACATGTGAATTAATTTAACGACAGTATATAATTTTTAGTACAAGTTACTGGAATTTTTCTAAGAGTGTTGATTCACCTCAAGGCACGTTGTTTTCTAGATACAGTCTGCTGAGTTTTAACAATACCTCATAGCTAATCACAGATGGGAAACAAATAAACACACAAGTGTTTTCATTGATAGTGTTGATCGTTCGTTGTCTTAGATCAAACACAACATTGTGCTTCCTAGCAACATACTTCCTGTAGTCAAGGAGACATCATCACAGACTTAGCGGAAGAGATGAACTACCCCTAGGGTACAGAGAAGAAACTTGCAGAGAAGTAACTGACCTCCATTTTAATCAAATCCAAAGCAATTTTAAACACAACTTAAATAAGTGAGTTTGAAAAAAATGTTTTTGATAGTGAAGATGCCTAATCTTGAGTAAAGAAGATGTTATAGCTGGAGTCCCAGTGTCTCAAGGCCCAAATATGTATGTTTTAAGGGGACAGAACCAGTTCTAGGATTCCATGTCAGGGAGATGGAGAGGCTTTCTAAAGAGAATCTTAAGTGAAGTCAAGAGACATAAAAAAAGGAAAGTAGAGCCTGAAGGGAAAACTTTCCCATTCTCTTTGCCATGTGTCCCAGTAATCACATAAGGCAAATGTTTGTGGATCTGCCCAAAACCAGTAAAAAAAGCTTATGAAACAAAAACAATACTAACCCAATATTGACCATGTGTTTTCACCTAATCACAGGGGAGTTTCAAGAAGATCTACTGAATTTACATTTTTATACTGTAGTGCAGGGGTTGGCAAACTAGCCTGTTGACCACATCTGGCCTGCTGCCTATTTTCGCCTGGTCTGTGATCTTACAATGATTGTTACAGATGAATACTTATAATTTATTTTGAGGATAGGGTGTATTAATTTTGAACCTCAATTAATGTACATGTTGTCACCACCCAAATAATTTCCTTCTTATCAGTAGATCTATCAAAAAATGCTCAATTATTGTAAGTACTTATGTACTATGTAATTTTTACTTATTTACTTCTTGGCTTGCAAAGACTAAGATATTTACTATTTGGGACACTATATAAAATGTTCCTAACCTCTCTCCCAATAAAGAAAATAGGCAGGAGATGCTCTGTGTACGTTTATAGTTTATGACATCTCAGATCCTCCTTATCGAATCCAAAACTTACCAACAGTATTTGTTACCATCCAATTTAAGTACAAGACATTTTTGATTTTTTAACAGTTGCTACAGTAATAATGAACATAACCCCAGAAAGTGTTTTGTTTTCACGTGGTATTGACAGAGGTCACTTTGAGGTATTCAAATGGGAGGATGGTTTCTCTCACATGTGTACCCTTGTTGGGGCTGCTTGGAAGGCTTGTTCAATCAGGACCATTCACCATGGTGCCTCACTATGGCATCTCCAGGATGGTGGTCTCTGGGTAGGGGGATTTTAGATGGCAGCTCAAAGCTCCTAGGGATGGTGTTCAAAGAACCTTGACTGAAATCTTTATGGCTTTTCATGACCAATCCTAGGAGTCCTGGATGTCCCATCTTTTCCTAGTCAAAAAAAGTCTTAAGACCAGCTCAAATTCAAGGAGAGGAAAACTAGATTCCACCTCCCCATAAAATAAGAAATAATGTATGACCATCTTTAGTCCATGATGCCTTCTATTTTTGGTTTATAATTTTTTTAAGTCATAAATGAGTATGAAAAAATTTTAAATGTTTTTCCTTGATCTATTATCACATAATTTTTCATTTTCATTTGTAAATATAGTGGATTACATTCAGTGGTTTTCAAATGGGAAACTACTTTCGAATCCTGGAAAATATCTAACTTGACCATGATGTATGATACTTTTTATATATTGGTTAGTAATTTGCAACATTTTGTTTAAGGCTTTTGAATCTACGTTTCTGAGAGAGACTGGCCGATGATCTTCATTATAGCATCTTTGTGCTAGATTCATTTGTGAGCTGCAAATTGTCCCCTTTTTTTGTTCTCTGGAAGAGTTTATATAAGATTGATGCTATTTCTTTCTTAATGTCACTAATGAGTCCACTTGGACTTAGAGGTTTTTTTGTTTGTTTGTTTTGGGAGAAGATTCTTAGTTCTAGATGCAATTTCTTTAATAGATGTAGGATTTAATTTGCTTTCTTCTTGAATCAGTTTTGCTATATTGTGAGTTTTTCTAGAATTCGACTATTTTGTCTAAATTTTCAAATTCATTGGCAAAATATTGCTAATAATATCCTCATATTCTATTAATGACTATGCTTTGTATTGCTTTTTCTTTTTGATCCTCAATTGGGCATTTGTGACTTTTTTCTTTTTTTCTAAATTAGTCCAACTAGAGGCTTATATATTTTGTTGCCTCTTTTCTGGATACAATTGATTGATACTGTATTTATTGTTTTGGTTTCTGTCCAAATTTCTCCCCACTAGCAACAGCTAAATTCATTCCCCCCACAGCTCCCAGTATGTTTAGGTAAAGCATAAGCACTGGGTTCAATATCAACTAAAACAGAGAAAATTTTACTTGGACCTTCTCTAATTACTTACCTCAGTTCTATAATTAATTGTATGTTTTTCTTCTTCCGTCTGAGTCAAACCACCCTATGTCATATTCCTGTTTCCTCTTTTTAAATGTCCTGAACGTTATTGCTTTCTGGAGCGAAAACACCTTTCTTGCCTTTCTTTACCTTCTGTGTCATTTTGTCTTGGTTAGATTTCCTGGATCTCATCAGAACACTGTCTTCTCAAGACTTTCATCCCAACATTCTGGAAAATAGACGATTTGCTCCCAGTGGAAGGGCTCACGTCCCAGATGCTACCCTCACTGGTCCTGATGGAATGAATCTTTTTATTTTCAAAGCGACCAACACATTCCTGTCTACGTTTCTTCTTCTGAAACAAAATAAAGCTTTATTAATGCAGCCCTGGGGTACACTGGGATCCACAGGCTGTAAGAGACCTAGATGTAGAAAGCTTTAATAATTTTGAGAGTTTCCATTACATCTTGTGAAAACAATTTTTTTTCTTGAATAGAATCAAATTGGTTCAGAGTTTCTAAATAATTTGGCTCTACTGTTATGCCACCAGTGTACAATTTTTAATTTATCACAAGCTTTCACAAGGAGAGAATAGGTTATTTCTAAAGGTTTAAAGCAAATCTATATTTTATTCAAATAACTTTAAAAAGTAATATATTACTACGTGAATTGCTTGAGACACTGTAAACCTCACCTCTTAGTGTCTAAGTGGCTAAGCAAATTGCAAGCCAAATTATATATTATCAAATAAAATGTGAAATTCATCTTCAAACAATATCATTGAGCAGGTCAAATTTGCCTTTTGTAACTAAGAAGTTTTCTTGTTGATTAAAAAAAACTTAAAATGAAATAAATGTACTTATTTAAGTTTTTAGAAAAAAGTAAGTGTGTTATGCTTGTATTACTTTAATGTATAAAGAAAGCACAAATATATCTTATTGGGAAGACTAGCTTTTTTTTGTTTTTTGGTGATACTGTGGCTTGAACTCAGAGCCCCAGCTTGCTAGGCAGGTGCTTTACCAATTGAATCACTCTGCCAGCCTTTTTTTTGGTGTTGGGTATTTTCAAAATAGGGTGTCTGGAACTATTTGCCCCCGTCGGCTTCAAGTCCCAATCTTCCTGTTCTCTGCCTCTCAAGTAGCTAGGATTACAGGCATGAGCCACCAGTGTCTGGCTTCTAGCCCTCTTGTTTTGAAAGGGCTTTAAACATTGTTGGGTTTTTAGACTCTCCAGTCTCTGTTGGCAATGACAAAGGCTAAGGAGCAGATAATTCTTTGATAGTAGGCTACATTTTAGTTCTAAGAATGCAGAAATCTTGGTTAGAATCATATCGTAAAATATATTTGTTAACAATGCTTATTTCTCATAAACTCTAGATATAAAATGTCCTTTTAAAATTTATCATGCTTTCCAATTCAAAAAGCACCTATAGCCAGAATGTCAATGAGATCTGAAATATCATATTTTTGCATTCTCTGCTTTGCCTGATTTGTCAATTGCTCTTCCAACCTTGGTAGGTATCAATAGCTAAGTCAAAATCATGACTTGCATTATTGATTCCAATTCTATTAATTCAAGTGTATGGAAAGTTCATTGTGAAGATGCAAACAGTATTTTCAGTAGACTTATGCAAATTAACACTGGTTATTGCTCAGTGTGGTTTTATTAAGAGTCAAATTAAGGGGCTGGGGATGTAGCTCCATGATTAAGTGTTTGCCTAACATGCACAAGGCCCTGAGTTCAATCCCCAGTACTGCCAATTAAAAAAAAAAAGGAAAATTTAAAAATTAAGATAACGAATTTTCTGGAATAGTCATAAATTACATAAGTGATAGTTTTTCCTAAAATGGGCTTATAATTAATTTTATTTTTGACAATTCCCATCTCCATGTCTATGGTACAAAATTCTTTCTCTTATTTTATTTTATTTTTTGGTGGTACTGGGGTTTGAAGCCAAGTCCATGAGCACAACATTCTTTGTCTAAGTTAAACTAATATCAAAAGCTGTGCAAGGAATAATTTGGAAAACCAATATTTAGCAATCAGTCATTATTCAGTACACAAACTCAAATGACTGAAAAATGGCAGTTTTAAAACATTGAAGATTTTTATGAATAGCAATTCACAATTAAAGCCTGCAAAGTTTGTCACAAAATTTATACATAACCTTGACACAACATTGTGTGTCAACAATGAAGTTTTAATTTTAAAGCAAATACTGTGAAATTTTCTAATGTTTTCATTAGTTTACTTTTCCTTTCTGATAGAATTCTTTTGCACCTTTCACCTTAAGTAGATTTTCCCATCCCACATTTCTTCTCCTGATGTCTAATTCCAGCCACACCTATTATTATCTTCCTCATTACACTCATGACTGATCTTTTTATTTACTCTGAACCTCTGACTTGGATCTTCTGTCTGTCTTTCTATCAGTTTTTCTGCAACTGTAAGCACCTATACATGCCCATCAGTGTACTGTATTTCAGAGGTAAGATAATGATAGTCCCTTTAAAGTTAGGGGTTATGTCTTCTTCATCATGGGGTCCCTAGTACTCAGCACATCCCTGATCCATTGTAGACCTTCTATAAATTTTTATTAAAAGTATCCCAAGAAGCCCATCTGCCCTGTGAAGCATTCCATCTATATTGACCATTTCTCTTTGTTCCAATAATATTTATTCAAAATTTTAGGACCATTCCATGTGCCAATCAGTAAAATATGGGGGAACAAATATTGTTCTTAGGTTTTCAAGTGAAATGTACTGCTATGGCACAAATTGCCTGAGTATAAGGAACACATACTGTGCAAGTTTGCCTTGAGTGCTTCATCGCTGTGTTGGGCTAGGTTGCAATGCAGCTTTGGTTAGAAGGGAGACTGCTCATAAACCAATATAACTAGCTTCAGGGGTTGCACCTGAAATGTGCCTCTCATTTTGTGACCTAAAGGCCAAAAAGTTGAAGCATATAGAACACATAACAAAATTAGGTTGTGTATTGTATGATTATTTTTATCCATATCACAAATGAAGTGAATAAGATATTAGCTATATAAAATTCAGATATTTGAAGATTAAGCTAATTTAATTTTCATTTCTGAATAAATAATACATACATATTTTAAGAGTTCAGAACTATGTATCGGAAAAATCTTATAAGTATTCTCTGACACTTTTTCTTCCAGTAATCAAAGTGAAATTGAACAAAGTGACATATTCACATTCAATTATTCAATTACTTACTTCCTGACCTTGCAAACTTAGCTTAATATAATTTCTTTTTGGTTAGAACAATGGTGAAAACTACTATGGACATAGTGCCTAACACAGTCAATTTGTGTATTGGATGTCATTGACTCACACGTTCTCCTGAAATCCCCAAAGTCTTTTTGTTTTGTCCACTTTTCTTGTGAAGACTGAAGACCCATGATGATTGCTTACTAAATCTTCACCTTTTATGCACAATGTGTGATTTAGTCTTCATGTTCTACAGAATTTTGTCTTTTTCAAGAACAGACTTGTTTAGTGCCATTTCCTTCCTTCCATTTGTTTTTTTTTGTGAGGAAATTACCATTTCTAGGAGCAAAAGAGATGATGAAAGAAAAGTCCAAAGTAAAGCTTACTTTAGCTTATTTACTCAAAGAGAGTAGGCTTACGAGACTAGGAAGAGAAAGAAAGAAGAGGAAAGGCTAACAACCTAAAAAGCAAAGCCCTGGAATTTGAAATTAAAAATATATACATATCCAGCTATACATTTCTGACATATTTATCATAAGTTGGGACAGTTTTTTGATCCATAGGAAATGTAAATTAAAAACATCATTCAGTTAGTTCTGACTTCCACTGAAAATAATTTCTACAACGATCTTCTCATTAAAATGTTTAGAACTAAATCCACAACAAAATTACATTTCCAGAAATGTGATTAAGTTTCCTGAGAGAACATCAATCTACTTAAAGAATGAACTCAGCATTTTTATGTGTGTGTTTACATAGATGCTTTCTTCTTTTCTATGGACAGCATGATGTAGTGGAAAGAATAAGAGATTCTGGAATTAGATGAAGTGAGCACAAATCCCAGCCTGTCCTCCCAGCCATGTAACCTTGGGTAAATCACTTAATCTGCTTTAGGCTTGTTTATTTTACCTGTCAAATGAAAAATAAATGATACCAGCTTTTCAGGTTTGTTGTGCAGATCATATGACTATATATGTATGTATGATTTGCAAATTGTGAAGTGTCATGCAATGGATACTTGTTTGGGTTCAGATTAATTCAAACATTTCTCAAAACCGATGACTGCCCTGGTTCTATGAATTAGCAAACTGTCAGTGGGTTTAGAATTTTTAAAAAATTATGATATATTTGAAATTGTACAATTAGGAAAAATATAAGCCTCCTTTAAAAGAACCTTCTTGAAACCAAATCATGTAATTCTTATCTCAAGTTTGTCTTATCATCAGATTTTAGAATCAATCTGCCCTCCTTCAAAGAAGACCATTTAAGCTGTGGATGATGTAAGTGAGAAAATACAGACATGTACACAGGGACAACTCATCCACGAGAAACAGTGGGCACAGTGCTAAGGGTTCACTTTGCTTTTAGGCATTCACAAGGTGTTTCAATTTATTTTGAAATAAGAAGGAAAAAATGGACTTTAAGTCAAAGTGAACATTTTAGTATATAATATTAATATAGAACATTTATGCTAATAAGTCATAAAATATGACTTTTAGTATTTATTGTAACCCTGGAAAACTCGTGATAAATTGCATGAAGAGCTCATTTACCTGCAGTTAAGGCACACTTAGGCCCTGTTCCAACAGCAGTGGCACTGCCAGGAATCACAGATGTGGGGTGATTAGTTCTATTTTGGGAAATGGGGGAGGCTTCACAGAGCTGATATTTAAATCAATCCTTAAGGAGAAGTATGCTTTCTTCAGGAAGAGGTCAAGAAAGTCATTTCTGGAAGAAAAAGCAGCATAAACTGGGGAATGGGGTTTGGGTGAAAGAGACTATGAGAATTTGGCAGTGGCCAATAACCAACAATGATTTCTTTTATGGGATGGTGAGGGACACAGGGAAAACATCCCTTATTCATATAGTCAAAGCTTGCCAATTTTTCTCCATCATTTTGCATTCAAATATTTTAGAACTAAACCCCCAAATTACACCAACATCTGCAGAAACACTTAGTGAGTAAGCAGTAGGTTGTTCTAAGAGCTGATGAGATTAGTTACAATTAATAGGGGTGTTGTGTCTGGAATAAGGCAATCATGTATCTCTGATTGCATGCAACAGAGAAAGAGTAGCTAATTCATATGAGAAAAAGGAGCAAAGAAGACTGGAAGCCCATCCTGCTAACACATTTGATGTTCTTTGCAATGTCTAAGTGGTTTTCTCCTTTCCTCCCAGCTAAACTAGGTAATCTGGTTCAATCCAGAGGTTCAGTTTTACCTCCAAACCATGGGACCAATCCTATCATTTGTCAGAATCTCTAAATCAATACTTAGATTATCCAAGACCAGATATGCCAACTGATCCCTGCTCTGTGTTTTCAGTAACCCCTATCTTGTTACACAACTGACACAGATTAAGTGCTTCACTTGTAGAATTTGTATGTTATTCTGTTTCTAAAATGAAATCCTTGCATTGTGGCCTACTTTCATGGTCCTCTTTCCTCTCATCAATTTTTCTTTGCTCTTCAACCGCATCTCTGCTCTTTACCTCTAAAGATCTGGGAGAAGGCCTGATGTTTATGCCCTAAAGAGTGCATTGGACCAGTTACTTACATCTATATTTATATTGATGTTTTGAGGCATCCCTCTTGTTGGACATCTGAACCAGTGGTTAGATACCTTTCATACGAATCTGACCCATAACCAACACTTAATTTGATGTATGACAGCATCATTGGAATCTCAGTATTAATGAAAATTCTTTGTGTGGTAAAGCTTTATCTCTGCTTTTCCTCTAAGGACGAGACTAGAATTATTTGTTCACCAGAAAAATTGTTATCTTCAGAATTGGACTTCATTTCTAACATTTAAGGGGCCAGCTACGTATGACTTTAATCAGAGGCTGATGACTTATTAGAATTTCTGTGTATGCATGCCAAATTTGTTCAGATGTCGGATATAAGGGACAAATGAATGAATTGGCCATGGACTGCACTTGCAAGGAATGAATGATGTAGGAGGACTTCTATTCCTTATTTTTCCACTTATTACTTCATTTAGCAAATAAAGTAAAATTACTATACTTTGTTCCATATTCAGCATTACCATTCAATTTTACATTTTTCAATTCAAAGTTATGGTCATTTTTTTGCATTTTGACATGTAGATTATTAATTAGATTTAGAAATATGTTTTAGAGTATCACAATATTCTTGAAAGGTAATTGGATAGACTCTTAGAAAAAATCATTCAAGTAATTTCTTAAGTACCCATCTATCCATGTACCTATCCATCTATTCATCTGATATCTTAGTAGTTCATTTATTTGCCAGGAAATGTGCTTGCAAATAGAAAATCACTTCCAGAAGTTTATAAGTTAGTTAGAAATAAGCACACAAATAAATAAATAATTTCAATGCCATTGAGGAGATAAATTCATATGTGGGTGAACCCATACAAGTTCCACAGGCATAAAGTGAAAATGATCCTAGATTCTTGAGGATTGTTCAGATTCTAGATCTGGATTTGAATTCTGGGTGTGATTTTGAGTAAGTTATTTAATACCTATATGTCACAGCCTCCTCATCTAACATGCTTGCAGAATGTCAATGTGAATTTGTGTCAATTGCCTGTCACATAATCAGTGCCCATTATGTAACTACCTTCTGTCTCTCCCTCTCTCCTTTCATTCATCTCCAGACTTTGCTTTCCTTATCTTGAAAAGAAAATGATTTAATTTTGTTTCTAAGTTATTTAAGAATCTGAAACTCTGCAATTAAAGAGCAATTTTCCTAAGCTAAAAAATAGTTCCTTCATTTATGCTCAAATATGCACGTGTTCTGTAAATATGGATAAGAAGTGTCCTGTGCTGAGCACCAGTGGCTCATGCCTTAATCTTAGCTACTCAGGAGGCAGAGATCAGGAAGTTTGAAACCAGTCCAGCAAATAGATCATGAGACCCTATCTTGAAAATACCCAACACAAAAACAGAGCTGGTGGAGTGGCTCAAGTGGTAGAGTGCTTCCCTAGCAAGTGTGAAACCCTGAGCTCAAACAAAAAATAAAACAAACAAACAAACAAAAATGTGTCCTGAAAAAAGGTTCTTGTGTTGATGGCATGCCATGTTCACAAACAGGGTTTTGGAACATGATTGGATCATGCAGGCTTTAACCTCATCAGTGGATTGATCCATTGATGATTCATAATTTGACAGCATCATTGGAAGGTGATGGAAACTAGGAGGAGGAGTCTGGCTAGAAGAAGTATGTGACTGGGGACATACCTTTGAGGGTTATATCTTGTGCCTGGCCCCTTCCTATCACTCTGGCTGTCATGAGGTGAGTAGCTTTGTTCTGCCACATCTTTCCTGCTATGATGTTCTGCCTTACCACAGGCCTCAGAATTATGAAGCCAGCCAACATTGGACTGAAACCTCTGAAACCATGAGCCAAATAAATATTTCCTCCTTTAAGTTGTTTTTCTTGGGTATTTGGTCACAGTAACTAAAAACTGAGTAGTACAATGGTAAACTTTGATTAGCAACACTGACTAGTCTCTGATACACCAAGTTCTTTCCCACTTTCAGGACTTCGTATATCTCATTCAATTTTCTTGCAGATCTCTTTCCACTATGCTTAACTGGCCCTGTTCTGTGCACCCTACAGTTTCAAGCTAAAAGTCATTTCCTTAAGAATGATCTCCACAGATGATTCCCAGGGGTTTACTCTGTGAATTTTCATGGGACTCTGTCCACATTGTGACAAAATAGTCGTCATATTGGAAAGTCATCTCTTATCTTTATTTAAATGCCAGATTTTGAGATGTGTAATCTTGTATTTCTCTTGAAAAAAGATAATGTAATAAGTCCCTAACTATAGACATTTCTGAGCTGGTTTATGGTTTACTGCAGATAGATGGAATTTACTTATATTTAAACCTCTCAATGCAAAATGAAGATACAAGAAGTATTAATGACTAGCATGAATAAATCAGGCCAACACTATGCCGGGCATGTTAGGTATTATCTCACTTTTTATATTATATTTAAGAAATAGGCTTATGAGTAAAATAGGCTTATGAATAAAGAAATAGTGATTTAAGGAATTTGAGTAAATCTTTTTACCATTACAGTAATTACTATGTTTTTTAAATATCAAAACACTACAGATGGGAGAGGGTGGGGGGAGGGGGAGAAATGACCCAAGCATTGTATGCACATATGAATAAAAAAAAAACACCACAGATTATAAAACTCAATCAAAACAAGTCAAAATAAACCCTCACAACAAAACCAAATACACACACACACACACACACACACACACACACACACACATACACACACACTTACTCGTCTAACAATGGTTTTTCAGGGAAAGAAGGAAATACAACCTTCTACATGCATGTTAGTTCTAAGATGATCTGGGTGTCAGCTGCATTAGAATTGAGAGGCAGTCAAGGCAAGTTTGAGTTCACAACTGTAGAACTTCATGACCAATATTTTTACTGTCACTTTATAATCTTCAGATTCATCAACTC
The DNA here is from genome assembly GCF_047511655.1 of Castor canadensis. Lineage (NCBI taxonomy): Eukaryota > Metazoa > Chordata > Mammalia > Rodentia > Castoridae > Castor > Castor canadensis. Next base: position 31,921,662 of record NC_133395.1, on the reverse strand, counting down.
TCAACTACATGATACTTGTAAAAGTATCATTAAATAAATAAAATTTTTTGAGAGTTGTGAAAATAAAACAAGGGAGAATATAAATACAAAAACAAAACAAAAACCAAACTCCAAGCAACCCATAGTTATTAAATTTGAACTTACCAGCAATGTTCGTGGACTTTAAAAATGCTGCAGATTATATAGAATGTTTATTAATGTGCTATATGATTTATTTGATTTAATCCTCATAACAACTTTTAGGGTAAATATATTATAATCCTTATGTAACAAAGGAGAATCTGAGGCATACAACTTGCCGTAGGACATGTACTAATAAAAGTTAGAATTTATCTTAGACCCAGAGACTAAATGTAGAGCCCATAGGTTATGGAATTGTTTTTTGTTTTGTTTTGTTTATTTTGCTGCACTGGGGACTGAACTCATGGTTTTGTGGTTGCTAGGCAAGCACTTTATTACTTGAGCCACACCCCAAGCCCAGGTTATGGAATTGGTAGAAAATTCGACAATTTCCCAGATCCCAGGGATGCAGCCATATATTCTGAATAAAGTTTCTCCAGTAAAGTTCCTGAAGAGAAAATGTGATCCTTACAGACTCCCTCTGTTCTACCAGATCTGAATTTGCCAGCTTTAGTTTTGCTACTCATAGCAATCTTAGGAAGAGCACAACAGGTAATCTGGTTACCCACTGTAGACTAAAATTTCCTGTGGTCAGGTGTTATATTTTGTTCCTGGTTGTACCAGTGTCTGGCATAGCCAAGGAGCTCCATAAACACTTGCTCAATGAATGAAGCATGTAAGAAACTAAGCATAAGCAATTTTTCATTTAAACCAAAAAATGCACATCATGAAGGATGAGGTCTTAGAAAAAGTGCTCCTTCCATGTGGATAATTAGAAAAAGGCCCTCACTGGGCAGGTGGATTCTGTCAGGCTCAGTTCAGCCCTGTACTACAGAGCCTTGGAATCCAGCTAGGCAAGTAGATTATATTGCCAAACCTTCTTGCCCCTTTGATCAGGCCTGTTTAAGCAGTGCACAAAATATGCAACAGTATATGGTGGTTTGGTTTACCTCATCTTCCTTTTGACTGTGTGTGTGTGTGTGTGTGTGTGTGTGTGTATGTGTGTGTGTGTGTGTGTGTGTATGTGTGTGTGTGTGTGTGTGTGTAGGAAGGGAGAGAGGGCTAATGTCCTTTTGTCCTTTTGTCTTAAGAAAATACCATTTTCTGGCTAGGTTAAAAAGACGGAAAATGATTACATCTTATTGATTTATACTTTATTCACTATTCATGTCAGTCTTCATTTTTCAAGGAGACTGCACGAGATAGAGTAGTTCTTTTCTTCCTTATACTGTAATTTATAAATTATTTTTATGGAATCTTTTTGCTTTTGGGAACCAAAAAAAATTGAACTCCAAACCTTTACATTTTAGTTTTGAAACATTCTGCAACTTTTTTTACTGATTTTCTTAAGCCCCTCTCCTTACTTTTGTGTTAAGCAAGCCACTAATTTAAAAAAATTAGTTGAAAATGATCATAATAGTAATAGTTTTCAGAAAGGGTAGTAATTGTTTCCCTGGAAGGTTTTATTAAAGATTGAAACTTTGTTTCATATCACTTAGACACACACATGCTCCAAAAATTTAGATATCAAACTAGCATTCCTTTCCTGACCAAACAAAACCCAGTCAAAAGCATTTTTTTTACATTGATTATAGCACTGCTACAGCAGGACTTTTAGAAGTAATATTTGTACTTATTTTTAATAAGGGCCACAGACCATCTTGAAAAATGTAGTTATTTTGGAGTGAATATAATGCTTCAATTCAATTTACAGATCCTCAGATCAGAGCATTGACTTATTGTCCTCAAATGCATTTAAAATTTTGATTCCTGTGTTGGGTGTCAGTATTTGCTGTTGTTCTTAATCTTGAGCTTTCCAACACATTAAACTAAACAACAAAAATGGGAGGAATTGTGATGAAGCAGAGAACCTGTCCCTTCGCTGGCTCTGAGGATGAGTCACTCTGTGTGAGTGAGTTCTGTGGATGGAAGCCAGTTCTGCTCTTTCCATTAGTAAAAGAGACAGGGCCAACTCATCAGGGGAACCCTTGCAAGTGTTAGTGAGGACCATAGAAATGTTTGGAAGAAGAGCTAATCATAGTGTCAAGATTGCAAATGCATAATAATGTTGGTTGGCCCTTGCTTACTATAAATTTTTACTTGTAGCATCTTCAAAATGGCATGGTTTCCAGATATTAAACACTTTCTTTTCCAGTTCCATTGGCTTTGCTGTTACGCAGGTGTACATATTGGATTAGCTTCCAAGTGAGCTAGTAGGAGGACTAGAGAACAACAAACAGAGGGTTTGGATCATCTGGGAAACAGTTCTGAGTGGTAATAACAGGGTGAGGGCTCCGATATATATGATTTTAAATCTCAGCTTTGCATTTTGCCCTATGAGTTTGGGTAAGTTCTCAAAGGCTTTGCTTTCTTTGTTGGCGATAGCTCCCACCTTAAATGGCTTTCATAAGGATTAAATTAGATAATGCATGAAAGTACTCAGCACAGAGTGCCTAGGTCACACTCAATGCTTGGAAAATGATAGTCTTCTACTGTGGTGATATAGTCCTGGAAAAAAATTTGGTCTGAAATTTCCTTCTTATTTGTTGATTTATAAGTCCTAGAAATAGGTAGAATTAATAAAACTTTGGAGGCTTTTGAATTTGAATAATATTGCTAAGGATAGCTACCAAATTGACCATAATGTATCCTAAACTGTTTCCAATAAGCTTGACTAGATGTTGGCTCTAAGTAAAAACAGAAAGGATGTTTATAGAAATAGGAATATCAATGTTTTCTACCAGTTCAATGCAAACTTCATTTGCCAAGTGCTTTCAGTATGTCATTTCAAGTACTTATCATAAAGGTACAAATTAAGTACCATTATTCAGATTTTGAAGATAAAACAGTGGCAAATAGATTGAGAATTTTCTTCATGGCCATATGAATAGTTAACAGAAGACCTGAGATTCAAAACCAGGCTGGTTTTATTATGGAGCCTTTGATTCCTCTATTATACTTGCTGTGTGCTGAGCTGGGCTAGGAAATTTGTCCTAGAAATAAGTGTTGTGAACATCCACAGGTTGTTTTCTCACCTTAGTGAACACCAGATACTTTTGCTGCCAATTTCATGATCTCTCAGGGAGTCTCACAAACTCTCCTTTGCTGAATTTCAGAACCCTTTAGCTAATTGAATTATTTCCATTGAGGTGGATTTCAGTTCAATCTAATACAAAGCACTGTATTGACAAAGGATGTGCTGTTGTTGGGGGTTTTTCTGAAAGAGGCTTCTTTCTTAACTTTTCAGTTAGATGAATTTCGAGAATAGAATTATTAACATCTACCTAGTTCAGGCAGAAAAAATGTTTTATTCTAGGGGCTGGTTTTACTGTTAGTGAATCTTGTCATGAGATTAAAAAATTATGGTCAAAGAAAAGAATCAGTCACAGTATTAGGAAAACAGATCACAGTGTTAGGAGGACAGATTAAAAAATGAGCAAGACATAACAATTGGGAGGAAGAGATAGGTCTATAACCTAATAATAAGGTTAGAGATATCAGAAGAAATAAATGTGTTGGAGATAGTAGGGACAACAAAAGAGGAAATCATCAGGTTCATCTGTGGGAATGCAGGAAATTCTTTGACGAGTTGAAAGTCACTGAACTGAGTCTTGGATAGTGAATAATATGCTCCCAAATTCTGAAGGAGAGCAATGGGCTGTTCAGTGAAGTTAAGCTCATATAGCAAAGGAAGACAGCAAACAACTTGAAAAATGATTAGTAGAAATGATTAAAGTGGGACACAAAACAGAAAATATTCAAAGTAGTAGACCTATTGTCTGATTGAATAGGTCTGATCCAACCAATTCTCTAATACCAACTAGGCCCAGTTTTTCATTACTACATCATCTATATGGAGTTAGCACTGGATTCTACAAGTTAGAGTTGAACCCCACAAAACTGCCCCAAATTCACCACTAATTACAAATGGGGTCTCCACACTACCCATACATCTTAGCCAGCTATAAATGTGGTAGTTCCCATGACCTCTTCCTCAGGTTCAATTATTTCCTTGAGTCACTTATAGAACTGAAAAAGCACTTTACGTACGACTACTGGTTTATTGTGGAGGGTACAACCCAGGAACATGTAAATAGAACAGATGCAAAGGACAAGGTATAGGGCTGGGGATTCAAGCACCTCTCTCAGCATGTGATGTGTGCCCCAATGGGAAGCTCTGACTTCTGGGGTTTTCAAGGTTTCATTATGTAGGACTGATTGATTAAATTGTTGGTCATTAGTGACTGAACTCATTCTCTAGCCCCTTTCTGCTTCCTGGAGCTGTAGGGAGGATTAGGGGAGCTGAAATTTCCAACTCTCTAACCAAGTAGTTACTTTTTCTGGTGACCAGTCTCTATCCTGTAGCTATCTGGATACAGTTCTCTTAGTATTCAAAAATACAAAACAAATGGCAAAGTGAAACCCTAAGTACTCACCACTCATACAAGACCAAAGGTTCTAGGAGTCTGCTGCCAGGAAACCAGGAACAAACACCAAATATATATATATGCACACACACACATAGATTCTTAAGAATCTAGAAGTGAAAATAGCTAGAAGAAAGAAAAGAAAGCTAAGAGCAGGAATTAACAAAAGTGAAGAAAATTGATAGAGAGATATAAGAAAGCCAGTCAAGAAAGAAGCTGAGTAGACTGGGGGGTCAACTGCGAGAATCACTGCTCTCAGAGAAGACAACTCCCACAGCGTCAATTAGGTCTTTATAATAAAAACGCCCGGTCACGTGATGGGGTGTGCCAAATGGTGCTGTAAAGATTGTATTATTTTTATCAGTATTTTGAAATATTAAATATTAGCATAATCTTATGTTCTCAAAACACTTTTTTATGCCTCTCATGTCTCTCTTTTCCCATTTAGCACTGTCTGCCATTACCTTTGTGGACTCTCAGCAACTTACATGGACTCACCCAAGATGTGTACTAAGACCCCGTCTTACTACAGGGTCTCTGAGAATGCTTTCTGAAAACCAGGTCTGCCTATAGTTCTTGATTTGGTTTAAAACGTTGCTGAAATTTGCTAATGGCATAAGCACTGTAGAATGTTGGTTAAAGTCTCATATCTGTATCTCATACAGAGGGAATAAATTCTGGACATCTCATTACAAGATGGCCACGGTAGTTGATAATACTGGATTGTACATTTGAAATTTGCCAAGACTGTAGGTCTTAGTCTCGTTACACACAAAAAATGCTAATTGTGTGAGGTGATCCATTTGGTAACTAGCTTGATTGTGTTAAGCATTTAAAAATGTATGCATGTATCAAAACATAAGTGTGTACCCCTTAAATATATTCATTTTCTCTTTGTCAATGATATCTCAATAAAATTAGGAAATAGCAATGTGATCAATGAATTTTTGGTCTTACTTTCTATTTGAATTTGAATTGTTTCTTAGTTGTTTTCTTAAAGTGACATTCATAAGACTCTTTAAAAGTTTAAATGGGAAATATTACAAGTAGTAGCATTAGATTTTTTATGCCATTTGACTGTTACATATTTTTTTTAATTTAATAAGGTTCAATTGAGCAAGAAAAGGTTGAAGGTCCAGGTAGCATATGGAATGGGAGATGTAGCAAACTAGGCACATTATCATAACACCTGACCTAGTGTTCTGTATCTTGGAGCACTGTGAAGATCAAGAAACCCAAGTGCTCAGTTCACAGCTATGCATGTTGTCTCACAGAAGGGCAGATTTTGTCATGGAGTTTTATGATGTAGTTTAAATATCCTATATAACCAAGATAGTCATAAGATAATGATTCTGTTTTTAAAGAGAAACATTACCTTTATATTTCACATTATTTTTCCTCTAAAATTATTTATTGTAGCACTTAACCAGACCATAGAAGACACACTGTAAACAGATGATCACTCAAAACTCAAGAGGATCTTACTTAAATCAGTCTCAAATGCAGTACAAACTTCTCCAGACAGGACCCTTTCTTATTCATCTTTTTTTAGACATCTTAATTGGTATGTAATAGTTGTCTGGGGGTGTCATTGTGATATTTCCATATATGTGTACAATGACCATAACATTCTTTTACTTCAAATTATTTTAAACATTTGTGGTTCCTAGTGAAAACTAGAAAGCACAGGAGGACTTTGATATATAGCAAATTGTGATGTACACATGTTTGGTTAAGCTATAGGCCAAGTATTATCTTTTGACCTAAGCCTATTCAATAAGAAACTTGTCTAAGATGATCTTTGTGCAACCCATCAACTCCTTCACCATGTGTCTCCTCCACTTTGTAGGAGATGGGGTGGGAGAACAGAAATAACATGCTTGAGTCAGACAGATCTGGTTTCAAATGCCAGCTCTGCCACCTAATATTTCTGTAATCTCTAGTAAGTCCCTTAATGGGTTTAAATGTCAATATTCTAAATACCTACTTCACAAGGCGACAGTGTGCTTTTGAAGAGATTATGGATGCAAAGTGCCTGGCACCTAGGAGCCTTCCGTGACCCTATAATGTAGATGTTGTGGGTGATTTGTAGCTTTCTGCATTTTGGGGTCACCAATGTGGCAAAATGAAAAGAGCAAGGCATTTGAAGTTGCACAGAACCAGGCTTCGCTCTCCTTTGCCGTGTGTTGGTGCTTTGTCTTTGGGCAAATTATGTAACCCCTTAGCATTTCTGCTTCCCTATGGTGGTGGAGGGGTGGGGATATTGTCCATCAATCATATCTATAGACACATGAGGATTAAATGAGTTAAACTATGTTAATTGACACTGTAAATACTCAATTAAGCTTCAATTATATTTAAGATTAAAATTAAGATTTTTTTTTTTTGGTACTGGGCTAAGAAAGTTCTCTACCACTTGAGCCATGTCTCCAGTCTGTTTTGCTTTTAATTTGTATTTTAGATAGGGTCTCATGCTTTTACCCAGTCTGGCCTTGAACTGTGATCCTCCTACCTCCACCTCTTAGGTAGCTGGGATTACAAGTGTACTCTACTACTTCCAGCCTGCTATGAAGGTTTTTTTTACAAGATTAAAAAAATGTGTTTAATTTACCAAAGTCTCTGGGATTACAATTGACATTGTTAGAGATGACATCAATTTCTGGTTTAAATGCTGGGTATTTGAATTCTTCTCTGCCTCTGTTTAGGAGTGCTAGAGAAGTAAATTTCAGTGTTCCGTATGCTGCAGAGCAGAGAGATGCTCATGAGCTCACTGGAGGTAATTTTTCATGCCTCCAACAACCATATGTTTATGATTGATGACTGCTGTTTTAAGATTTTTAAAAGTCCCAATCCATAGAATTCATGTTTCAGATGATTGATTTCTATTGAACTTGCCTACTTTTTAATGCATTAGAATGTATGTCGAGTAGGTACGAAGCCATATTTATTTGATTATAATTCCTTCAGCTTCATTTTCTTGTTGCTAGTGGCAACCAATGAAAGAATAGATCTAAAATGACAAACAACAGCCACAACGATTTCAATCCATGTTTTTATCTTTCCCCAGTTGTGATTTTAAAACAGGTTCTCTAGTAGTCATAAAAATGATTGCTGTATATGTCACCTTAGACACAGTGACAAACCATCCACCTAAATAACCCTGTCCCACTAATGAACTTCTTCCGAGAGCTTGGAGAGGCAACCTCAGGCCACATCCACTGTTGCTACACTAACAGCATAAGGAAGATGATGCTGTTATTATAAAAATTATTTCCCAAATGGAATTTTCCATTAACTGGTGTGTCTTGGATCAGCAAAATCTTATGTGCAATAGCAGTAGCACTTATATGGTATGCCTCTTTTTGAAAACTACTCAGTATCACTTCTTAAAAACATACATATCATCCATTTAAGAATTTGGTGGTTTTGTTATAGAGATGTACTGAAGTCACTAAAGGAAACTAAAAATACAACTTTGGCAGAGCCATTTATATACTACAGTGAAATTCTATTAGACTGCTTTCCAAGGGCAAAAGAAGAACATTTTTGTAAGCAAGAAAATATTAACTTTACAGAAGAATGATACACCTCTGGGATGTCTGTTGGGTCTTCCAAAATTGAATCCAATGGACAGAAAAAAAAAATGAAAATCCACATTACAGCAACATGCAGAATAATACAGCTCCTCTCTTCCTCCAAAGCCATGTTCATTTGCAAGTCAATAGAAATAATCTTCTGGCACTCATTTGATCTCTGCATGCTATGATGCTAACTGTCTGACTCCTGGAGTGTTACATTCACATAAACAGGACTTCCAGAAGGGTGGTTTTATGAAATTTACATCCAGACTTTTGTGGATTGAGAAGCCTCTTTGGTGAGAATGGAGTGAACTAAGTTGCATTTCTCAAGGCTAAGGAAAGATCCCCATCCATTGCAAGGTTAGGCTGCTGAGAAGTTTAGCACCATTGTAGACAGAGCATTTCCTAGGCAGCTTGGAATTAATGGAGCCCACTTCCAGTAAGGCGAGGCCCTTAACAGCAAGATGTGACCCAGGAAGCATGGCCAGGGAAGCCAGAGGGGAGAAAGCCAAGAGAGGGTCAAAACATTGTGTCATTTCATAAATTTTTTTGAGGCTGACAGAATTCAGGATTCTTTTTTAATTAAAAAAATACTGTGAAGTTTTGTCTTGTCAAAGTCACTAGATACTGTAAGTAACAGTTTCCCAACTTTGCCTTGCTTCTAATACAATACTTTGCTTCTAATACAATACCTTGCTTCTAGTACAATACTGCAACAATGAGTGTCTTCTTGCTTAAATTTGCTGGAGGTAGTGAAGATGTGCAGTTCCCATCTGTGAGCCTTTACCAATGAGAACTGCCAGGGCAAACGTTGGTAAAGATGACTAAATTATCAACCAAATCTTAATCTCTGCTCACCTCTTCACTTCCATTAAAACCAGAAATGCGTTAGAGACCTCTGTGTCTCTTGGGCTCATACTTGGTACCTTATTTAGCAAACTTGAAAACAATTTTGTCTTTGGAAAAACACAGCGGAGGCCCTGATCATCAGGGGTTCATTTACCTACTGCACATAGACTTTGCAGCCCTGCTCTTGCTGTGGGTTCCCTGTGAATGTGGCAAGGTCCTTGTCCAATTAGGACAATGAGGACAAGTTGTCTAGCTCAGTTATTCCTGTTCTTATGCTCAATGAAGTGTAATCGCACTCCTTTCACCAGTCTGAAGTCCTTTTCATTCTCTCTGTGCTTGGAGAATCCACTTTGACTGTACTGCCTGGACTTCCTGAACTAATGGGAGTGGCATTAGTTCTGGAGATTCCCTAAGAAAATTAAATACTTTTAGATCAGGAGGTTTTTTTGTTTTGTTTTTTTAATGTAGTCTGAAAAATGCTACTTAAAGTAATTTAGCTCCATTGCCAACAGATGAGAAAAAAGAAAATCCTGACCTCAATTCACATTCATAAGAATGTAAAACCTGACATAATGAAATGGTAATTTGTGAAATTAAAGCCATATTTGTTCAGAATAGTGATGGTCAAAGATGCCTAAAGATTGGAGTGTGTTTGAGGGGGTGAAGAATTTTTGAAGTTTCCTAGTAGTAGAGACTGTCTTTTTCTTATTACTTTTTTACATGGCATAAAATCGGCACTCAATAAACATTTGTTGAATGAATGACCTTTTATTTTGTACTACTGTCTTCTCCAGAAACTTTCTCTAGAGTCTATATTTATTTATGCAACACATACTTTTGTTTGAGACAGAGCCTTGCTATGTAGCCCAAGCCAGCCTTGAACTCATGATCTTCCTGTCTCAGTCTCCCTAGTGCTGGGATTATAGATACAACACATGCTTATTAAATGGCTACTTTATGTTTGGTACTCTCCTGGGTTATGAGTATAGAAAAATGGATAAAACTTGAAACATGCCTGTAAGGAGATTGCAGATTGCAGTTCACTGTTTGAAATGCTTAGATCTGGACTAGGGGTGTGGTTCAAGTGGTATAGCACTTGCCTACAAGTGTGAAACGCTGAATTCAATTCAATAGTTCAATAGTTCAATCTCTAGCCTCTCTCTCTCTTTCTCTCTCTCTGTCTCTTACACACTCACACATGTTTAGATCTAAAGAGCAAGTTCATTTTTACCCTCTTTTCATCTCATTTCTGATAGATTTTTAAAAACCTTTAAATTTTTTTAAACTATAAATTTTTAATTATATTTTAAAAATTTAAAAATTTGAATCAGTTTTATAATGCTTCTGCTCTCAGTAGCCTATTTCTACAAAATCTTTATAGACCTTGAATTTTGAGAAACTCCAGCGTTATGTTTTATACTTCTACTACTGGTTTCCCGCAACTGGATGACTTTAGTACATGAATGCTATTTTGTGTGTTATAATATTTGTCCTCGTGTTTTTGTACTTCTTTTTCTTTTAAATCTTTTAAATTTTTCCAGGGAAAGTAGAAGAAAGATATATCATGTTGTCTCTGGAATAAAAGATAGGGCTGTAATCACTAAGGTGATTTAACTAGTATGATTCCATTGAGGTGAATTTTGGACCAGGATGGTTTAGAAGATAGAGCAAATTATCAACAAACATTTAGTATGCCAGTCTCATGAGTCAGTAGGAGTAAAATGTTGCTCCTGTCCTTGAAGGATCCCCAGTTTAGTAGAAGAAAGAAAGCATGCACACCAGAGATAATTAGGAACCTACGGGAGCAAGATTCACGTAAGAAAATTCAGTAATGAGAATTCAAATCTTATTAGTAGATGACATTCAGACTTTAAACATTCAAGCAAAGATATTTCCTTGGGAGCTGGAGGTAAATGTCACTTGCTTAGATTGTATTTAGAACAAAGTAAATTGACAATTATACATATTGAAATAAAATCTCTAGATTCAAAAAAATCTTTAAATGTGTTTACATAGTTTCTTCTTGAGTCATAATAAGAAATTTGGTGGTATTAATGAATAGGAACATTAAAGTGAGCATTCAGAGAGTAGGAAAGCACCAAAATCAATTAAAATATGTATTTTGATTGTTGAAGTTTTTGTTTATAAAATAACATTGAGTGACTATACCCATAGGGAATGTAAGGACTTAAGTCTGAGGGGGAAGAAAAAAAGATAAAACAGCTCTTCAGAATGAAGATGATGGGCAGATTCATAGCAATTAGTTATGTTACAAAAATACTATGTGATTAAATGTCATAGATACATGCATAGCTACCTATAGTTATATGGAGATAATTACATAAGGACTAAGTCACTGAGAAAGTTCAAAGAGTAAGAGACTAAGAGTGATTCTTTAGTGACTGCCAGGTAATGCCATTTAAGGAAAATTCTTCTTTGAGCATATACCATAACCACAAGTGTCTTTGATTGAGTTGATTTGGATAACCTTAGTATCCAGTAAAAAAAATGACTAGATTTGTGACCAAGCTCTTTGGTCATCACCTTTTGCTTTTGTTTATCTATCCTGATTTGACTTAGATCATAGCAATGGGAAGAATCAGTTGATTAATGTAGAGTTGTAATTTTCTCAACTCAAAAGATGAAACATTTACTCTCTGTGTGTACGTGGCCATAATTGAGTTGGGATCATACTAAATATTCTTGCAACAATTAGGGCCAGGGCAAGAATAAAGACGTTTGGGAACTACTACTTAGAGCGATGAAATCTGCAACCACTTATCACATTTTGCCAAATCATGTTTTATTCCACTGGGAAGCATGGCTGGTAGTTTTGGGTGGATAATGAAATTCAATAACAGTAATTTTAATATTCAGTCCTTAAAAATTGTATCTATGTGACACCAAAATAATTTATCTTGTTTTTGGTTTTACTTGATTGGATTTGTTGTTTTGGTCACATCAAGTCTTTTTAGTCAAACTCATGTTGAAAATTAGCCTTCAAAAAGTACTGGAAAGGACCTTTAGAAATTTAGATCTTCCTTTTCATTTTGGAAAAACTACTTGATAAGCTGAAGAAAGAATACAATACTGTCCTGTGGCTGTGAATCCTGCTGAAGCCCTGTGCTGATATAGAGAAACAGGTAGAATAAGGGACCATGTTTAAGATATGAACATTTGAATAATATGAGCATATCTCATCAAAACACATTCCCTATGGAAGAGAGATAGACGAAGTCTTTAGAAGTTTGGGTAATAGGCCATTGCTTGGACAAGCTGAGTCCAAGATTCTGCATGTTTTATCCTCAAATTTTTTGGGGAGTCATCTCTAAGAAAGAAACAACTTTTGAGCTGGTGGAGTGACTCAAGTGGTAGAGCGCCTGCCTAGCAAGTGTAAGGCTCTGAGTTCAAACCCTAATGCCACCAAAAAACAACAAAAAAAACCCAAAAACAAAAACAAAAGAAACAATTTGCCTATAAAATGGTATTAGTTGTTTATGAAGTTGATCTTTTTTCACTTCAGAAATTTATTTATTAAACAAGGTTCTGTATTCAATATTAAACATGCTTTTAGAGAATTAAAGGCCTTGAAAGAAACGAAAACTGGGAGCATAAAGCTGACATCAGAAGTGTAGTTGAGGGTTGACAGAGTGTCTCAAGTGGTAAGAGTGGATGCCAAGAAAGTGTGAGATCCTCAAGAAAGGAGTGATTCTGCTCCTTTATCTGCTTTTCTGTATGAATAAAGCCAAGCACTTATATGTGCATTTTATTCTTTCAAACAATATTTAATGAGCACTTACTATGTGTGGTGATGCTTCATTGTTCTTTTTTAAAATTGGGTTTATCTCAAAACAATATATCTTGAAATTTGCCTCAGGACTAAACAATGGACAGTTCTAGTGGGGTTGTTTAGCTCTAGGGTTTTCTACACTCTGAGAAGCAAACTGACTACTCACTAAATGTCTTGCTGATTTACAAATATGCCCAATAACTGTCCATAGGATTCAGCCTTCAATACATATATTGTCATATATAATATTGCAGGAGGTAAGAAATACAAAGATGTTTTCATTCTTTGGTACAAATGTAGAAATTATTTTATCTTAATGATTTCTCATGTGTGGAAATATACATCTAACAGTCTAAGTTGCCACCTATACAAGAAATCAAAAGGAAAAGAACTCCTACAACTTCCTAAAAGGATGACAATCCAATTTTAAAGAAATGATCAAAGGATCTGCATAGACATTTCTTTGAAAAAGACAAGAAAATAGACAGCATGCACATCAACTCTCAGTATCACTAGGGAAATGAAACCAAAATCACAATGAGGTATCACCACACACACCCACTAAGATGGCTATAATAAAAGGATACATAATAATAAGTGTTGGTTGGATGTAAAGAAATTGGAAATAAAATAATATCATAATAAAAAAAAAAGTGTGAGGTCCTGAGTTCAAACCCCAGGGCCTCCGAAAAAAAAGGAAAATCATGACAGTGCAGTGCAGTTGAAGGAGTATAGAATTCCTACTTACAAGAAAGTGATTTTGGCCTAAAATTTACAAATTGGTTGTCTTATTTACCAGATTATTATTCAATATCGTACTTCTTTTGACTGAATCTTCTCTCCATGTAGCAGAATTGGAGCGACTGAGAATTTGATCAGTAGTTTTTTTTTGGCTGGTCTATAATGTAGTAAATGACAAGAACCTGAATTTAGTATCAAGCAAGAGAGACTTGATGATTTGCAGTAGCTGAATCCTATGGACGCTGGGTATATCCCATAGCCTTGACTTTCTTTGCAAGTGATTCTATCAACATAAGTTCTTAATTAACTTGGAGTTTTTATGTATATGGCACCAAAAATTTAGTGCATAATAGGTTCATTGTTAAAGGAAAATTGTCATGTTAGAAAGCACCAATGGATGTCAACTTGTACATAGTTTTTGAAGTGCCATCAGGCATTAGTGCAAGAGTGTTATTGCTTTTATAAAGAACTTGGAGGCCAGGTGCAGTGGCTCAAGCCTATAATTATAGTTACTTAGGAGGTGGAGATCAGGAGGCCACTTCAGGTAAAAAGTGTGCAAAACCCTCAGGTCAACCAATACAAGTGGGGCATGGTGGTTCATGCCTATCATCCCAGCGGTGTGAGGAAGCACAAATACAGGAGGATCTCAGTCCAGGCCAGCTAAAGGCAAGACCTTCTCTCAAAAATGATCAACACAGGCTGGGTGCCAGTGGTTCATGCCTGTAATCCTAGTGACTCAGGAGGCCATGATCAGTAGAAGCCAGCCCAAGCAAATAATTCGGGAGACCCTATCTCAAAAAATCCATTACACATACATTAAAAAAAAGGGCTGGTGGAGTGGCTCAAGGTGTAGGCCCTGAGATCAAGCCCCAGTACCACATAAATAAATAAATAAATAAAAACAACCAACACAAATAAAAGGACTGGAGGTGTGGCTCAAGTGGAGAGCACCTGCCTAGAAAGCACAAGGCCTTGAGTTCAACCCCCACCCAGAGCTACCCAAAAACTTTAAATTAAAAATGAAATAAAAAGATCTTGAGCAGTTTGCTTTAGCAACCTTTAATATTATATATAGCCTACTTTCACCCAACTTCCTCTTCTGTTTAGCTTCCTCTCTTTTCAGCTCATAGGTACTCCAGTTAACATGTGGAGATTTTATTTGTTATGTTTCTATATCATCAGCAGTTAGACTGGAATTTGAGTTTAACAAGGCATTTAATTTCTCCTTTTAAATGTCTTTGGTAAATTAAGGATAAAAAAAATTTGCCTTGCATAATTCTTTTAATGATGTACATGAATGTATGTGAAGTTTCTGCTGCTTAGTAAGTGCTCAGGAAACAAACCAGGATGTGTGTTCATCTGGGGATATGACTGTGGTTTCTCTTTGTTTCCCTTTAGATTGAATAATCAAGAAATGTTGCCAAATAACAGACAACTCAGCTGCAAACACAAGAGCACAGACTGGAACCGGCTTATAAAATGCAAGCCAGCTGGCTGCTCTAGAAAAAAAAAAAATCTTAGGAAAAAAAGACTTCTTCATCTAATTCATAAATGAAAATTGAATCTCCAGGCTCAACTGGCTCAGTTTTATCTTTGCTTTATTTAAACTATTCTTTGCTAAATAACTGTGACAACATTGAGGGAGTTCATTAGGAAAGGCAGGGGTGACTTTTTACAAAGCAGTGTTATAACCATCTCTAGGGAAGAACCTCTAGATGATTCCATGCAGGAAACACTGTATGGGTGATGTGGCCTCAGGCCAGTAGAGTTGATGAGCAGCAAAAGGAAACCCTCTGCCCAACTTACCAGATGTGTGTGTGTCACATGAATATATTATGTATTGTGGCTATTTGTATGTACTAGAAATATGTGTATGTGTGTTTGTCTGTGATCAGCATTTATTTTAACACGCTTTCATATTCTTCCCAGTATCATGGGACTAGAAGCCTGAGAATCTCATTTACTGATTTCCTTGCTTTCAGTGTTTGTGGATAATTTATATTGTGTTCACAAAATGCATGCATGCACTCTTCCAAAGGCAGAAGAGAGACCCAGTGAAAAAAGTAAGAACTACCTTGAAATAGAAACAACACTTGCCTTAATTTATTGCTTTTGTAGGTTTAGAATAGTAAAGCATCTCCCCTACTAGAAACAATCATTCGTTTAGCATTTACTGCATGGATTGAATTTTCATTAGTAAAACAAAGCAGATGAATTATCTTTTGTTATTCCCTTTTGGCTTACTTTTTCAGTGACACTGAGAGACTGAGTATTTTGAAACATATGACAAAGTTGTCACCTTTGAGTGGTACAAATTTAGTAGCAATAGTAGGGTGTGTTATTACAATTTCTTTACTGAATGAAACCCACTAGTTATTGCTCTGTTCCTTATGACAAATCACATTGAGAATCAACACTGAGATGGAGATTGGGAGGGAAGAGGACAGAGGAGGACAGTCTGGTTTTCATCTGATGAAACAGTGCTTGAATTGCAAAAAGGTAATTGTGTTACTGAACGACGTGACGATTCTGTCACTTGAAAAATTCACTTCTGAGCAGATTCGGTCAGACAAGCTCTCCACAAGATCTGGACTTTGATAAACACAGCCACTTTAATTACAGTTGCTGAGATGACAGGTTTGGATTTATGGTATCCAATCTCTGTACCCTGAAAATATGAAATAACTTCCTATAAACGGCCTTGAAATCCTTGTACTAGACTTCTTTTTGATCAGACATAGGGTGTTACTAATTGATTCATCTTCCTCTTGTTCTTAAAAATGATTTGAAGGGCCTGGCTATGTGACACTACTTGGTCTGATGTAAAGTGACCAGTTGTTGCTGATGCCCTTGAAGGCATCTTCCATCTCACACCTTTATGATACAGTGTCTGGGAGTCCATCCTTTAAAACTTCATCACATGGGACCACACTAGGATCGACTCTTAATAATAAGTCTCTTTACGTGGGGTTTAGATTAATCTCCATTCATTCTAAAATCTATCTGGTTCTTGTTACTAACCTGGGAAATTTGGCAAATGGTTGTTATCTTTCATTAATTTAGTTAAACATCTACAATGTCTATATTCTATGAATTCTAAAATTAAGTTGATGGTTGGTAAGAAGAATAGTTAAAAGGGCAATATATTTCTCAACCACTGAAACAAATTTTTACTTGTGAGAAGGCAATTGTTAATATTACTGAACTAGGGAGACTTTCTTCCCTGATTGAATGGCTTCCTTTTTTCCTTTTCTTTCTCTCTCATTACATAGTCTAGACTTGCCTTGAAATTGTGTGTCCTCCTGTCTTGGCCTTTACTGAGATTACAAGTATAAACTGCCATGACTGACTAGGTTTCGTTTTGATGCCAAAGGGGGTCAGTTTTATTTTGTTGGAAATTTTTTCCAGTCAATGTTTTATAAGAAATATTTTTAAAAAGAGCTTGACAACATAATTCACAAGAGCCAAAAGGTGGGAGCAACTCGGGTGCCTAACAGATGAATGGATAAAGGCAACGTGGCATATCTATATAATAGAATATCAATCAACCTTAAAATTGAGGACATTCTGAGATACGCTATGATATGAATGAAACTTAAGACATTATGCATAGTGAAATAAGCCATTCGCAAAAGGACAGATGTATATAGTGCATTTATATGAGACACATAGGGAGAGTCAGATTCACAGACACAGCAAGTAGGATGGTGATGCCAGGGGCAGGGAAAATAGGGAACAGGGAGTCGATTAATGGGCAGAATTTCAGTTTGGGAAGATGAAGATGTTCTGGAGACGGATGGTTTTGCTGGCTGCACAACAAAGTGAATGTATTTAAAACAATAAAACTATACACTTAAAGTTGGTTAAAATGGCAAATTATATGTTTTACAGATTTTTAAAGTTAAAAGGTAATAAGTTTAAAATGACCTCAACAGCATCTTCTGTGTATCCCCTTAACTAATTCAAGTTGTTTCCCAAAATTATATGTTTCTGCTGCTTTAATGTCAAATAAAATGTGCAAAATTTTACCTCTGTGAAGTTATGTATCTTTCCTGGTAGGCCATTGGTTTTGAGACACATCATTGTGTCTCTGAATTTAGAAAAAAAAGTAGAGTTTCAGCTAAGTGACACTTTGGATTTGTTTTACAATTACAAACATTGAAGGTAAATTAAGAAAAATAATGTTCCATCTTTGAAGATTCCCTTTTGTTGACTGGGAGTGTAGTTCAAGTACCTGCCTAGCAAGTGTGAAACCCTGAGTGCAAACCCTAGTACCTCCAAAAAAATTGCCTTTTGGTGAATTGTATGCATGACAGTATACATGACGGTAATAGTGTGGGATTTTTTTTATTATTATTGAATATATTTAGAAGTGTACATTTGGGTTTTAAGTTAAAAATACTTAGAAAATATTTTCTTATTTTCTCAAACATATCCCATTTATTGATTATATGCTTCTTGTCCTCTTATAAATATTTAATAAAATCTTACTGTCCTTTTGCCTTTCTATACCGCTTAAAATAGACTTGAAATGCCTCAAAAAGTGTTTTCACCCATGTTTACTGAGGCATAATTCAGAATAGCCAAGTTATGGAATCAGCCTTGGTGCCCATGAACAGATGAATGGACTAGGAAAATGATCACACACACACACACACGAGTGTTACTTAGTCATAAAGAAGAATAGAATTATTTCATTTGTAGGAAAATGGTTGCAACTGGAGATCTTCATTTTAAGCAAAATAAACCAGACTGAGAAAAACAAAAACCTCATGTTTTCTTTCATATGTGAATCTAGATCCATGAATACAAACAAATAAATAAAAAGACACAAACCTAAATGGAGGACTATTTAAGGGGGAGGGTTGGGAGGAAAGGGAGGGTGATAGGAGTGAATATAGTCACCGTACATTGTAGTATGTGTGGAGATGTCATAATGAAACCATTATTTTGTACAATAAAATGTATCAAAATAATCTTTGGAGTCTTGGAGAACAGAAACATTCTATTTTATCATGCATTTGGAGTGCAGAAGGGCAGGGGTTGCTGTTGATGTCTGAAAAAGAGATAATAGTGCTCTAATTTTTAAGTTTTTTACTTTTATGTATATTTTGTCATAATAATTATCATGATTATCTTTATGTGTCAAAGTTTCAAGCCAATAATACTAGGGTGAAAATAAGCTCACCATTATTTCAAATCCACAATAAGCTATCAACTATTTTAAAATTCAGATTCTCATTCAAACACTTGCATGTGTTTTATTTTAGAAGAGTTTTTTTTTGCCTAAGATTGATGATAAGATAGGTGGGACGACATTACTCTAGGTTACCTAGACATAGCTTTGATAGAATATAAAGCACTTTGAACTTTTTTCCTTAATTGATTCCTTTTTAGGACTGAAGTACTAATTACTTAAGTATTGACAGAAACTTTTTATAGATAAACTGATTTAAAATAAAATAATTCTTACGAAGAATAGTCAATAACTTGTAACATTATATTGAGTTTTGGGTTCAAAGCATGTATAATGCAAGCACAAATGTTTTCAGAGACGTCATAAGTCAGAGTAGGGGAAAGGTCAGAGACTGGTGAAGCTGAATTTTTATGAGTGAGTCAGCAGTACCCCTGGCTTGAGACAAGATTCTTTCATATTTTTTTCTTCCCAAATCTGTTGCAAAATGGAGAGTTTTAAGTGCTCCCAAGAGGTGGTCATTTCAGTGAGAATGACTTTCAGGGTGGGAAGATCACGTGAGTGGAGGCCATTGAGAGTCAGTTGTTTCCTTGTGTGCTATGAATTCCTTTGGGTCAGTCTGAATAAATGGCAAGTGATTTCTTACGTGGTGAAAGAGGCTCTTCTGTAGGTATCTCTTAAGCAGTCAACCATTACTGGGCGGAGGGAGGATGGTGAGGGGAAGGAAGCTCTTCAATCCCAAGTGCTCTAACAACTCAAAGACTGCACTTTCACAACTTTGTTGGTGACAGTATTAGACCTAGCCTGATGTGGGTTATTTTTTAAATCATATTACTGCTGTACTAGGGGTACATTGAGACATTTACAAAAGTTCTTATCATAGTTGAATTCAGCCCCTTCATCATTCTCCTTTATTCCCCCTCCCCTCATTCCTGGAATAGTTTCAACAGGTCACATTTTTCCATTTTCATACACGAGTACATGATATTTTCACCATATTCACCCTTATACACGATTTCCTTATATCCTCCCTCCTCCCACTGGTACCAACCCCCAGACAGAAACTATTTCACCTTCTTATTCTCTGTTTTTTAAAAAAAGACATTTTTGTTTATTTAAGATAGCTAAACAGGGTGTTTCATTGTGACGTTTTCATGTGTATATGTATTATAACCGAAATTTATTCATGTCCTCTATTTTTCTCCTTTCTACCTTAGTCTCCTTCTTATGGTGATTTCGGCAAGTTTAAAACTTCTAAGTTGATGTGGGCTGTCTATAATTTTAACTATAAGTATTAGTGTTTGGTTACAGTGTACCCCAGGTCCTGCACGTTTTCCATCATGGTACTCTAAAAGTCGGTGTGCCTCTGAATTCCCAAACACCTCAGGCTCCAAGGGGTTCAGAAAAGAAATTATAAGTCTGTACTACTAAAAATCTTAATGTTACTACTACTAAGTATTGACAGTCTTTAATTAAAGAAATATTTAGTGTAGGCATATTACATGCCAAGCCTGTGCTAGCTACTGGATATTCTATAGGGAGGAAAATATACAGTCCTGGCTGCCTAGTTAAGAGAGACAATTTTAGATATGACATGTGCGGTTATATAATTATAAGTTGTAATAAATGGTGTGAAAGGAAACAGTGAAATGCAGGAAAAATCAGGGAAGATGCAGTTTAGATTGGTGGATCAAGGAAATGTCTGGATGTAGACATGAAAGGCTACTAAGAATCAGTGATGAGAAAAGGGAAAACATCCAGTGTGGAGAGAATAGGTTGTACAAAGGTGCAAGGGTAGGAAAGAGGTCTTGGCAAGTGTGAAGGGCAAAGAGCACATGGTGCATAGCAAGGGGAAGGAACTGAGCTTTGCAGGTGGGCAGAGGCTAGATATTCTGAGTGGGCAAGGAAAAGACAAACTTACATCCTATTTTCTGGGAAATGCTATGATTAAACTTAATTTTTAAATAATAATTCTAGAATATGATACAACTTCTTTCTTTTCTTTCTCTCCTCCTCCTCCTCCTTCTTTTCCTTCTTTCTTCTTCTTAAGTTGTATTGGGCTTTAAACTCAGGGCCTTGCATTTGAACTATGCCTCCAGCCCTAAGATATGATATAAATTCTAAAAATGAATTAGGTTGGGCAAAATTATAGCTATTTCAAATGAGAGACAATGAAGGCAGAGGCCACAATAATATAAATAGAGATAAAAAAAAAAGGATTTTTTTTTTGGTGGTACTGGAGATTGAATTAAGTGCCTCCCTCTTTCTAGGCAAACATTCTGCTACTTGAGCCATACACCAGTCCTTTTCCTTAGCTCGTTTTTCAGATAGCTTCTCATACTTTTTGCCTGGGCTGGTCTTTAACAGCAACCTTCCTGCTTATGCCTCCTGAGTGGGTGATTACAGAAAGGTGCTACCATACCTTGTTTGAAAAAGATGGATTCTTCATTTAACTTGGAGAATATACAGAGTTAAGTGATGGATTGGTCACAATAGTTGAGGAAGAGAATTCCTTCTTTTTTTTTTTTTAGGAGAATGGAGATGTCACTTATCAAGATGGAAAAGACTGGAAGAGGAGCATGTTTGTTTGGGCTGGGTAAAAGCAGAGCAAGTGTCTGGCTTTGTGTATGTTAAGCTTGTGATATCTGTAGGATATCCAACTAGTCATGCAAAGTCAACTTTAGATAGACAGACCAAAGCTGAAATACAAATTTGAATGCTACTAATAGAAGGATTTAAAGAATTTAGGAGTGGAGGAGACTATTAATTAATTTTTATTTATTGATTCATTTTATTTTTGTGTTGGGGATACAATGTGGCATTTTCAAAAGTTCTTACAATACATCAAATATATCACACTTGAATTCACCCTCTCCGGTATTTTCCTTCATCCCTTATTCTCCCTATTCCTGGAATAGTTTCAACAGATATCATTTACACACATGTGTACGCAGTATTTTTGCTGTATTATTCTCCCTCCTTCACCATCTCCCCACCTCCACGCTTCCACTGGGACCAGCCTCCCCCTGCACCCCACCCTTTGTAGGATCTATTCCACCCTCCTATTCTCCAATTTTGTATATGAAAAGAAGAACAAGAAAAAATGATATTTGAAGTTGTTTAAGATAGCTACACAGGGAATTTCCTTGTGACACTTCCATGTTTATGTATATTATAGCCTGATTTGTTCATCTAGGAGGAGACTATTTAAAGAATGAAAAAAGACAAGTTCAGAGGCCAAGTTTTGAGGAATTGCAGCATTTAAAAATCAGGTAGAAGAGTGACATCCAGCAATGAGGAATGAGAAGTAATGGCCCTTCCAGTAGGAGGGGTACTTGGTGAGTGTGGCGTCAGAAAAGTCAGAGAAAAGGGGTTTTGAGGAGTGAGTGCTCAAGAAAGTTGAATACTATAAAGCAGTAAGAGGGACAGGTCTGACTGTGCTCC
Organism: Castor canadensis; assembly: GCF_047511655.1. Taxonomy (NCBI): domain Eukaryota; kingdom Metazoa; phylum Chordata; class Mammalia; order Rodentia; family Castoridae; genus Castor; species Castor canadensis. Next base: position 31,899,519 of record NC_133395.1, on the reverse strand, counting down.
TTATTTTTGGGAAGTTATGGTGGTCTTGGCATGAGTAGTCTCTGTAAATGGATTAAGGTAACAAAAGTAAGGGAGCTAATTGTTTGAAGCTTGGTTGTGAAGGAGAGCAGAGAAGCAGGGAGATCAATAGAGAAAGATGCAGGGAAAAGGAGGTTATTTCAAAAATAGATGGTCTGAGCTCATTTCTAAATTTTGATAGAAATGATGTACTCATTGTTATGTGCTCATAAGGAGATGCTGAGGATGCCTGGGAGAAGACAGATCCAAGGAGTCAAGACCACTACTTATTCTGTGTCAGGGTGATAGGGCATTAGACACTTTAATCCATTTCAATCCTCACAACATCAGTAGGCGATAAGGATCAGAGTTGTAACAGCCAGTTACATTCCAAATGGCTTAGGAAGTCCAACAAGGATGCCCCAGGCTTATTCATGCCTATAAGAAATATTCTTGCAGTTCAAAAGAAAAGTGCACATATTTCTACAGTGGCTTCCTCTAAGTCAAGTTTGTCCTCCGCAGGGGCTCATGGAAATCCCTCCTCCCTTGGTCTCCAATTCTCATTTATACCTCACCCTCTCCCTGGATCATGGCTTTATGTCACAGAGCTTTTCCAATGTCACTGATAAGCAATCATTGCATGGGATCTCTCCTTTCTTCTTTTTCTTCTTCTTCTTTTTTTTTTGGCAGCAATGGAGTTTGAATTTAGGGTCCCATACTTGCTAGGCAGATGCTCTTACCATTTGAGCCACTCCTCCAGCCATGTTTTGTGATGGGCTTTTTCAAGGTAGGGTCTCATGAACTATTTTCCTGGGGCTCACCTCAGACAGCAATCCTCCTGATCTCTGCCTCCTGAGTAGCTAGGATCACAGGCATGAGCCACTGGCACCTGACAAGGGATCTCCTCATTCCTGGGTAGTATCCCAGAAGACAGACAAAATCTAATATTGACACTTCTCATGGCACATTTTGGACTTCTTCACCTTCTTAGTCTTTAATTAAATGACTTCTATGTGCTATGTGTTGTTCTAAGCAGTGGTGAACAAGTAGACAAGGGGCAGGTGGCCCTAGAAGGTCTTTTGTGTTTGTATGACTGGGGAAGTTGGAGATGGTTGACAAGTTAACCAATGAAAATTTTCAAGCAATGATAAATAATATGAGGAGAATAAACCAGGGCAATGTGGCAGAGAATTGTTGAATGCTTACTTTAGATTAGGAGGTCAGGAAGGATGTCAATATTATGTTAAAAGACCACTCTCCACTGAGGATCAAGACAGAATCAAAAAGAACCTGTCTTAACCCAATGTATAGGATGAGTCAGGGGTGAAGAAGAGAGCCTTGTTCATCTCCTCTCTTCCATTTTGTAGACAAAGAATCAAAGAACAGAGTCACTGAGCCTGTGCAATGCCCTGTGACTCACAAAGACAAAACTTGAATTCTAATCTCAGTCTAGTTATTCCTGAACAAAAGTACTTGTTCTAGGCCTACAATAGACTCTGGGAGGCCTTGGACAAAGCAATTTACCTGGATCTGCAAGTGAGGGTCTTAGCAAACTCAGCATCTCAAAGCTAAACAACAGATATGCAAGGGAGTTGGGAAGCATTCAAAGACAGTGGGCAACCTCAAATCAAAAATTTCATTGCCATACGAGCTTATCACTGTAAAGTGCCATTTTCTTAGACAATGAGGTCTGAAAATTCTGCCAAAGGCCACTTAGTCTTTCCTTTCTCTTCTAGGAAGGAATGTTTCTAAATTTTCCCAGAAAATGGGTGTTTCCTTTGGAGAAATTGATTGCTCAACCTTGAGTGGTGGCAGCCAATTCCAGAGAATCACAAAATTAGGGCAAGATTTATTTATTTATGTTCATAACTGAACAAAAGTATTGCACAGAAATCTGAAATACTTCATGGTGGTACTGCTTGCCAGTGGTAGAAAGTGATCCAAAAGTTTCTTGGTTGGTGGGCCCGTCTCCTTAAGCCTCTGACCAGATACCTGGGGTACAGCTTTAACCCTACTATGGAGCATGTCCTGGGGACTTACGGGAAGTGTTTTTCTGGTAGTCTATTTGCTTGCATCTAGTTTAGGGAACTGTAATTCAAATTGTTTATGTAAAACCATGAAATAACCTGGCTATTTTAAAAGAGAGCTCAGGAAATGAAATGATAATTAAATAGTTAGAAAGTAGGATTTATGAAGAGTAAGGAAGATGAAGAATGATGGAAGGAGGGTTATATTCAAGATGGGTGTTTGTTTCTTTTTCTCTCATATCCCAGACCTCAAGGTTTCTTGGGGAGACTCTCGGGGGGCCATTAAGGGATCTCTTCAAGCCCTGCTTCCTAACTTCACTCTTACCTCTTCTTGGGTTCTTTCTCCATTTCTTCATAACTGGTTTGTTTCTCCTCACCCAACTCTTCAGTTGATTGATTAGCTGTGATGTTTTTTGGTCTGTCCAACTGACCACTCCCACCTATGGACTGGTGAGAGAGGAAGACCATTCTTGTTAACTTTTTTCCACATAATGTTTTTCTAATTGAATATTTACAGGGTCTTTGCCATGTCTGGGGCTTAATGGATGAGTGAGAGTGGCAGGGAGAATACACAGATTCTGACATTCACACCAGTTCTTAGCAGCTTGGTTTTTCCATTTCGGCTCAAGTCTGTGAAGATCTTTAGAATAAGACCAGGCCAAAATTAGATGGAACTAACTTTCTCATTTTTCTGGAAAAAATTTAGGTACATTCCTTCCTATTAGAGAAGGGAAAATCAAAGTGGCCTTTGGCAGAATTTTAGGAAATTTAACACAGGACTTCAAAATTTCAAACTTTAAAATTTGGATCAAAAATCAAAGTTTGTTGTTTATTCTATAGCTTTGGCCTGATTGGCTGAATTTTCTGGGTGGCTTTCCACCTAGGAGCAATTTAGGATCTAGAAGCTTCTCTTGATCCTTAGAATTCAGTGAGCGCAAGGGGCAAAAAGAAAAGAGTTATGGATGGGAGTGCTGTGTGCCCAATCTGGAAGTAGTATACATTGCTCCTATTCACATTCTATTGAGCAGAACCTGGACACAGGCTGCATCCAACTGGAAAGGCAGCTGTGACATGTCTAATAATGTCCTTGAGAAGAAAGGAAAATGGGTTTGGTGAACAATTTAGTTGCTAGTACAAATGTCATCAGTGAATCTCTCTCTCTCTCTCTTCCACCAATCAAATGATCCTAACTAAAACATAAAGGAAAAAAAATATGGCAGTTCAAAGATTAAATACAATGTCTTCAAAGATCTTCCCAACAAAGTTGGGAAACCATTACATTTCGATACACTGATGTATGGAAATGAACTTAAATATACAACAGCATATTACATGGTTGGTATACCAGGATTATGACTCTAGAATTTTTTTTCATCACAAAACAGTCAATAGTATTATAACAATATAGAAGACAGTTCCATTATAATTCTGCCATTTTTTCAGAATGGTTGGTCCTTTTCTATTTCTCTTACTTTTCATATTTTCAAATGAATCAAAGCTTCATTGTTTTATCTGCATATATTTATAATCATGAAAAAATAAATGAAATAAAGAGGCAGAAGGAAGAAAGGGAGGGAGGGAGAGAGGGGAAGTCATTTTTAGGACACAAACATCCCCAACACTTACTTTCATAATCATTTTGATGCTGTTTTGTAGTAATTGACCACATTAAATTTTGAGGTTTTCTTCTTGACTGGAAAAAATAAAGAGATTTCATTTTGGAGTTTGTTTTGGCATTGTTGTCATCTGTCTTTTAGTTATCTCATCCCTCCAGTCATCAACATTTACTCTAGGCAGACTTATTCCTAGTATAGGACTATCAGGGGCTTCTGGTGAGGAGTGTATTAAAAATAATTACAGTTCAAGTAATTTCATAAACATTGTGACATGGAGAAGTTTGAGAAGAGAGAAAGAACCTGAAGAGAGTAAGTAGAAATACAGCTACAAACCAGATGAGAAACCAGAGGACCCAATTTCTTAAAACATTCAACTTTATGCAGTTTTCAACATGGAATCTACATGGTCCATCCCACTGGCATTGTTGAATGGGAAGATAAAGAAGATACTAAGGGCTCAAAATAGAACAAACCTGCAGATTTGGTTTTGAAAATCTTGTCAATGAGATTCCAAGATGGCGGCTAGAGTTAGGAAGCAGAAAGCGACCCTCCTATAGTGAAATCTTGGAGAAACGCTGGAGACACACTTTGCAGGCATAATCACTGAGAAAAGGCATAACTTTGACCCCTCCACATCTCCAGCCGGCACAGAGAATCTCCACTTCACGTTAAACGGAGAACCAAGGAGGGCCCCCGGGCCGCCAGTGGCCGGCGCCCATACGGCTTGGGAAGACGCGGACCAGGTGAGCTTCGCGGTACCGCAGTAGCCCCACAGACAAGCCTGGGCCAGAGCAGCATAGCCCCCTGGACAGACTGACCTCCACCCGGGAAAAAAAGAGAAACTGAGTACTAAGCAATAAGAACAGTTAAGACACGCTGGAAAGAGGGTGGGGCGCCCTGAGCGCTGAAGATTGGGGGAAGGGAATCCTTCCCGGGACTGTAAATAAACGAGCCAGGCGGGCCGGAGAGGCTCTGGCGGGAGCGGGGCGCGCCAGCAACCAGGAGTGGGGAAGCTTGTGAGAGGAGGGAAGACCCACTTCCCACGTGAACTGTAAATAAACACGGCGGCCGGCAGGAGCAGCAGCACCGCCCAGTAAGCAGGAGCAGGAAAGCTGCTGAAAGTGGCAGTGGGAGGAAAACTTCAGAGGAGAGGGGGGAAGACCCACCTCCCACATGAACTGTAAATAAACACGCAGGCCTGACAATGCGGGGCAGTGTCACCTTTCCCAGTGCTTGGAAAGGGGAAAGCCTGTAGCAGAGGCTCCTGCACAGGAGAACTCTGAGCAAACAAAGCCTGTGGGACCAGGTGAGTGCTAAGTTCACCCCAGAGATCTGCATAAATAATGCCGCCAGCTACAGGCTGAGAGCAGCAGGCAGGCAAGCCACAGTTGCAGATACCACTCTCAGAACTGCCTCCAGATGCTTTTTTTTCTTTTTCTCCCTACCTTTGATGAGAGAACAACCGAATTACACCTGCAAGCCGAAAAACTTACTGAAACTGTATTGCATTTGAACTGGGGACACTTGGTGGGGCTTTTTTTTTTTTTCTTTTCTTCTGTGTGTGTGTGAGTGTAGTTTTGTTCTACTTTATGCATCCCCTTTGATGAGACCACTACAGAACAACATCTGAGGCACCAACTCCAGGACTGGAGATTGAGATGGACACCCAAATTATTAAGACTGAAACTGCATTGCATATAAACTTGGAAGTTTTTTGGGTTTTTTTTTTTAATTTTCTATTTTCCATTTTATTTTAATTCATTTCCATTTTATTTTAATTCATTTTTATATATAGATATTACTTTCATTTACTTATTTTTTATTTTTTTATCTTTGATTTTCAATCCTCTCTCTGTCTCTCTAATGTCTGTTCAGCTTACTGTCGATTAGTACACTAACACTCCCTGTTTATACCTTTGAAACTCTCTTGTCTGATACCTTGTTCTGCTTTCTCCCTCTTGTCTGTATATTTGATTTTCCCTTTTCTTTAACTTCTTGCTTTCCATCTCAGCTCACTCTTCCATTCTCAATATTACCATTGTTATTATTACAAGCTAGAAAACACTTAATTACACACAGTACAGGGACAGTAACACCACCAAGGACAATGACGGGAAGACAGAAAAAACAGGGAAACCAGTTTCCCCACAGCAAAAAATTAGTACAGGAACTAGAGGAGAATGAAGAGAACAGAAACTCAGATCCAGACTCCAACAAAATGAAGATAAACTATGCCAAAGGACCCAATGAAGCCCACAAGAATAATTTAAAAGAAGACATACTACAAGTACTCAATGAGAATTTTATAGAGATGATACTGGATAGGGTCAACCAAAATGTACAGGAGACACTCAAGAAATTTCAAGACAATAAAAATAGAGAATTTGAAAAAGCAAAAGAAGAAATAAAGGAAACCATAGAAGCACTGTATAACACCAAAGAGAAAGAGAGAACACAATGAATAAATGGATAAATGAACTCAGGACAAAAATAGACAACAATAAAGAAGAAAACTGCCAGGATATGGAAAACCTCAGAAAAAAGAACGAAACAGAACTGCAAAACAAAATGGAAGGCCAATCCAGCAGAATAGAACAAACAGAAGACAGAATCTCAGAACTTGAAGATGAAATGGTAATTAAAGGAAAAACAGAAGAACTATTAATTAAACAACTCAAGACCTGTGAAAAGAAAATGCAAGAACTCACTGACTCCATCAAACTTGAGAATCATGGGCATCGAAGAAGGAGAAGAGGTGCAAGCGAAGGGAATGCGTAATATATTCAACAAAATATTAACGGAAAATTTCCCAAATCTAGAGAAAGATATTCCCATACAAATGCAAGAGGCCTCCAGGACACCAAACAGACCAGACCAAAATAGAACTACTCCACGACATATCGTCATTAAAACAACAAGTTCAGAAACTAAGGAAAGAATATTGAAGGCTGTAAGAGAGAAAAAACAAGTAACATACAAAGGTAAACCCATCAAAATCACAGCAGACTTCTCAACAGAAACATTAAAAGCAAGAAGAGCGTGGGGTGAGATCTTCCGGGCACTGAAGAAAATAACTTCAACCCCAGGATACTCTACCCAGCAAAGCTATCATTCAAAATAGATGGAGCAATAAAAGTCTTCCATGATAAGCAGAAACTAAAACAATATGTGACCACAAAACCACCATTACAAAAGATTCTGCAAGGGATCCTGCACACAGAAAGTGACACCCAACTTAACCATGAAAAGACAGGCAGCACCAAACCACAGGATAAGAAAAAGCAAGACAGTAGAGAGTAACATCAAGTTAGGTACACACAATCAAACCTTCAAATAACTAAGACAACTAAATGGCAGGAATCACCACATACCTGTCAGTACTAACACTTAATGTTAATGGACTTAATTCACCCATCAAAAGACACCGTTTGACAAAATGGATTAAAAAAGAATATCCAACAATTTGTTGCTTACAGGAGACTCATATCACCGACAGAAATAAGCATATGCTTAGGATGAAAGGCTGGAAGAAGATTTACCAAGCCAATGGCCCCCGAAAACAAGCAGGAGTAGCAATACTTATCTCTGACAAAGTAGACTTCAAACCTACATTGATCAAACGAGATAAAGAAGGACATTCCATACTAATAAAAGGGGAAATAGACCAAAAGGAAATAATAATCATCAATCTGTACGCACCCAATGTCAACGCACCCAATTTCATCAAACATACCCTGAAAGACCTAAAAGCATATATAAACGCCAACACAGTGGTTGTGGGAGACTTTAACATTCCATTATCATCAATAGATAGGTCATCCAAACAAAAACTCAATAAAGAAATCCAAGATCTAAAATATGCAATAGATCAAGTGGACCTAGTAGATGTCTACAGAACATTTCATCCAACCTCTACACAATATACATTCTTCTCAGCAGCCCATGGAACCTTCTCCAAAATAGATCATATCCTAGGGCACAAAGCAAGCCTCAGCAAATATAAGAAAATAGAAATAATACCGTGCATACTATCTGACCACAATGCAGTAAAAGTAGAACTCAACAACAAAAGTAAAGACAAAAAACATGCAAACAGCTGGAAACTAAATAATTCATTACTTAATGAAGAGTGGATCATCGATGCAATAAAAGAGGAAATTAAAAAGTTCCTGGAAGTCAATGAAAATGAAAACACAACCTACCGGAACCTATGGGACACAGCTAAGGCAGTCTTGAGAGGAAAGTTTATAGCCATGAGTGCATATATTAAAAAGATTGAAAGATCCCAAATCAATGACCTAATGATACATCTCAAACTCCTAGAAAAACAAGAACAAGCAAATCCCAAAACAAATAGAAGGAGAGAAATAATAAAAATAAGAGCTGAAATCAACGAAATAGAAACCAAAAAAACCATACAAAGAATTAATGAAACAAAAAGTTGGTTCTTTGAAAAAGTAAACAAGATCGATAGACCCCTGGCAAACCTGACTAAAATGAGGAGAGAAAAAACCCAAATTAGTAGAATTAGGATTGCAAAAGGGGAGATAACAACAAACACCATGGAAGTCCAGGAAATCATCAGAGACTACTTTGAGAACCTATATTCAAATAAATTTGAAAATCTTAAAGAAATGGACAGATTTCTAGATACATATGATCATCCAAAACTGAACCAAGAGGAAATTAATCACCTGAATAGACCTATAACACAAAATGAAATTGAAGCAGCAATCAAGAGTCTCCCCAAAAAGAAAAGTCCAGGACCTGATGGATTCTCTGCTGAATTCTATCAGACCTTTAAAGAAGAACTGATACCAACCCTCCTTAAACTGTTCCATGAAATAGAAAGGGAAGGAAAACTGCCAAACACATTTTATGAAGCCACTATTACACTTATCCCAAAACCAGGCAAAGACACCTCCAAAAAGGAGAACTATAGGCCAATCTCCTTAATGAACATTGATGCAAAAATCCTCAACAAAATAATGGCAAACCGAATTCAGCAACACATCAAAAAGATTATTCACCACGACCAAGTAGGCTGCATCCCAGGGATGCAGGGGTGGTTCAACATACGAAAATCAATAAATGTAATAAACCACATTAACAGAAGCAAAGACAAAAACCACTTCATCATCTCAATAGATGCAGAAAAAGCCTTTGATAAGATCCAACATCATTTCATGATAAAAGCTCTAAGAAAACTAGGAATAGAAGGAAAGTTCCTCAACATTATAAAAGCTATATATGACAAACCTACAGCCAGCATTATACTTAACGGAGAAAAATTAAAACCATTCCCTCTAAAATCAGGAACCAGACAAGGATGCCCACTATCTCCACTCCTATTCAACATAGTACTGGAATTCCTAGCCAGAGCAATTAGGCAAGAAGAAGGAATAAAAGGAATACAAATAGGTAAAGAAACTGTCAAAATATCCCTATTTGTAGATGACATGATCCTATACCTTAAAGACCCAAAAAACTCTACTCAGAAGCTTCTAAACATCATCAATAGCTATAGCAAGGTAGCAGGATATAAAATCAACATAGAAAAATCATTAGCATTTCTATACACTAATAATGAACAAACTGAAAAAGAATATATGAAAACAATTCCATTTACAATAGCCTCAAAAAAACCCAAATACCTAGGTGTAAACCTAACAAAAGATGTGAAAGACCTCTACAAGGAAAACTATACACTTCTGAAGAAAGAGATTGAGGAAGACTATACAAAGTGGAGAGATCTCCCATGCTCATGGATTGGTAGAATCAACATAGTAAAAATGTCAATACTCCCCAAAGTAATCTACATGTTTAATGCAATTCCCATCAAAATTCCAATGACATTCATTAAAGAGATTGAAAAATCTACTGTTAAATTTATATGGAAACACAAGAGGCCACGAATAGCCAAGGCAATACTCAGTCAAAAGAACAATGCAGGAGGTATCACAATACCTGACTTCAAACTATATTACAAAGCAATAACAATAAAAACAGCATGGTACTGGCACAAAAACAGACATGAAGAGCAGTGGAACAGAATAGAGGATCCAGATATGAAGCCACACAACTATAAGCAACTTATCTTTGACAAAGGAGCTAAAAATATACGATGGACAAATAGCAGCCTCTTCAACAAAAACTGCTGGGAAAACTGGTTAGCAGTCTGTAAAAAACTGAAACTTGATCCATGTATATCACTCTATACCAAGATTAACTCAAAATGGATCAAGGATCTTAATATCAGACCCCAAACTCTTAAGTTGATACAAGAAAGAGTAGGAAATACTCTGGAGTTAGTAGGTATAGGAAAGAACTTTCTCAATGAAACCCCAGCAGCACAGCAACTAAGAGATAGCATAGATAAATGGGACCACATAAAACTAAAAAGCTTCTGTTCATCAAAAGAAATGGTCTCTAAACTGAAGAGAACACCCACAGAGTGGGAGAAAATATTTGCCAACTATACATCAGACAAAGGACTGATAACCAGAATATACAGGGAACTTAAAAAACTAAATTCTCCCAAAACCAATGAACCAATAAAGAAATGGGCATGTGAACTAAATAGAACTTTCTCCAAAGAAGAAATTCAAATGGCCAGAAAACACATGAAAAAATGCTCACCATCTCCAGCAATAAAGGAAATGCAAATTAAAACCACGCTAAGATTCCACCTCACCCCTGTTAGAATAGCCATCATCAGCAACACCACCAACAACAGGTGTTGGCGAGGATGCGGGGAAAAAGGAACCCTCTTACACTGTTGGTGGGAATGTAGACTAGTACAACCACTCTGGAAAAAAATCTGGAGGCTACTGAAAAAGCTGGACATCGATCTACCATTTGATCCAGCAATACCACTCTTGGGGATATACCCAAAAGACTGTTACTCCAGAGGCACCTGCACATCCATGTTTATTGCGGCACTACTCACAATAGCCAAGTTATGGAAACAGCCAAGATGTCCCACCACTGACGAATGGATTAAGAAAATGTGGTATCTATACACAATGGAATTTTATGCAGCCATGAAGAAGAACGAAATGTTATCATTCGCTGGTAAATGGATGGAATTGGAGAACATCATTCTGAGTGAGGTTAGCCTGGCTCAAAAAACCAAAAATCGTATGTTCTCCCTCATATGTGGACATTAGATCAAGGGCAAACACAACAAGGGCATTGGACTATGAGCACATGATAAAAGCGAGAGCACACAAGGGAGGGATGAGGATAGGTAAGACACCTAAAAAACTAGCTAGCATTTGTTGCCCTTAACGCAGAGAAACTAAAGCAGATACCTTAAAGCAACTGAGGCCAATAGGAAAAGGGGAACAGGTACTAGAGAAAAGGTTAGATCAAAAAGAATTAACCTAGAAGGTAACACCCACGCACAGGAAATCAATGTGAGTCAATGCCCTGTATAGCTATCCTTATCTCAACCAGCAAAAACCCTTGTTCCTTCCTATTATTGCTTATACTCTCTCTACAACAAAATTAGAAATAAGGGCAAAATAGTTTCTGCTGGGTATTGAGGGGGGGGAGAGGGAGGGGGCGGAGTGGGTGGTAAGGGAGGGGGTGGGGGCAGTGGGGAGAAATGAACCAATCCTTGTATGCACATATGAATAATAAAAGAAAAATGAAAAAAAAAAAGAGAGAGAATATATGAAAAAAAAAAAAGAAAATCTTGTCAATATTCAAGAAACTACACTTAATGCTTTTCCTTCTAGTACTTCCTTCCTTCTTGGAGTACCTCCAATGTTAGAAATGCTATGCTAGACATTACCAATTCAATACATCCTGCTGAGGATCATCAATTAACATTGCTCTGCAGTATTCAAGAGCCTCAAGATAGACTATCAGTGGCAAAGAGGCCTAACAGCTGGCACGTGTGGTGAGGGTAGCCTATGGCAACACGACACCTGAGCACAAGTGGAGAGCCAAACCTGGAAGCTCTGTGTGTTGTCTCTGGATGGAGAACTGAATTGCATTAGAAGTGAAGTGCACCCAGAAAAGGTGCTGGGGAACCCCATCTCCTACTTAACTTCTACATTGCAATCTCATTCCTTCAGTCAACATTTAGTAAATTACGAATGAGCAGGTTAGTCCTGGTCAATTGAGACTTTCATGCTTTTTGAAAGTATACAGTAATTATAGTATAAAATGACCAGGAACATCTAAAAGATACACTTAGAAATTATGGAGGTGTGCATATTTTTTTTGGCAAGGCCAGGGAAGCTTCAGAGGGGAATCTTTAGAACATATTTCACTGCACATATTAATTGGGCAGTTAAAAACATCTCAAACTTGCAGGCACTCTGAGGCTGAACTTTCAGCCTTGCATATAACTATTTATTTAATAACTTGTGCTGAATGTTACCTAGTATAGTCTAGGTTCTCTGCCTTCTGTAGAACCAGGAATACTAAAAACCTTTGGTGTTTAGAACCATGATAGCCTCTGAGGCCCTTTTCAGGAGTCTTAGGAATTGTGTCTTATATTAAGTAGGATGACCCCAGGAAATCTAAGTGACCAAATATTTTAGGTTTGACTGATTTTACTAGCTCCATGCAAATATTTTTTATGGAAGGAAAAGGAAAGGCAAACCCAAGGTCACATAGATTCTTAGAGAAGAGGTTAGAATAAATTGTGGTCAGAAGAGTCAATACAGGGTTGGCTGTATGGTTCAAGTGGTAGAGCACCTGCCTCACAAGTGCGATGCCCTAGGTCCACATCCCATACTGCAGAGAGAAAAAAAAAAAAAAGACTCATAGGAGGGCTTACATTTGATCATATTACTTACTTTTCTATATGCTCATATGAAAAATATGTACTTTACTGACAAAAACATATAATATAAGTAAATATAAATATGTTCAATGGATTAATTGCTGCTATGTTTTAGATGGATGGTTAGAGAAGCTGTCATGGATTTAAGTATCACTCTTATACCCCAGAGCTCTGCTTCAGTGATTCAAACCGTGGTGGTCCTGACTTCTGGTCTTATTTGTTACCTGTATGCCTGGAACCCCTAAAGATCCTTTAGCTGTTCTTAACATTCACAAACTATATGTATTGTCACATTTCCATGATCAATTCAGCAGTTAGCTGGTCTGGAAAATGCTTCTTGATGTGCTTTCACAGTGTACAGATTTTCTACTTTAAAATGACTAAAAACAAAATTATAGGCTGGAAGTAATGGAAATGTTATGTGCTGAGGACCTCAAAATGCTTTTTAGAGTTAAGATCTGAAACTCTACCTAGCATTTGGAATTAATTCTTGGTTGTGCTCTCCCCACCCTCAGCCCAATTCTCTTTATGGAAAGATTTTTAAAGAATCCGAGCTCCGTGTCTCAGTGTCTGTCACCATTTTATCTGCATTTTCACAAGCATTTTAGCAATTGTGTGAGTCATTTCTTCTTCACCTCCCACAAATTGCGTGGGTTAGATAGAGCTGTGGGAATTTTCCTAAAGTAATAATTTTGACTCCACAGTCTAAAAAGACATCACTTATGAACGCTTGCACACACAGAACCACCTACTAAGGCAGCACTGTAACACTCCAGAGGTTGGATGGCAGTGATTTGTGTTTTGTTGTGGTGTGGTTGCCCAGCCTCCTTGATCTTCTGCTGTTTTGTAGGCAGGGTTAAATCACACAGTGGATTGGGGGACTGACCTCATTACATCATATGTGCTGAATCACTGTCCTACAACTGTTGTGCGGAGGCTCAGGCAGGAGTCTGCTGTCTCGAAAGTAAGTGTCAGTGAAAATGCTCACTGACAGGCTTGTGTGATATTTCTACTGAAGTTTCCCATTCATGTTATACGAATACGATTAAAAAAATGCTTCCTTTCTCTCTTTCCCCTGCTTTTTCTTATTTGTTAAACAATCAAATGCTTTTTAAAATCCTGCAAAAGCAGCTTTCATTTTTAAGGCTCTTAAGCACTTGTCTTGTGACAGCCTCTGTGTCGTGACTGCCCCCTCGTGGCTGCTCTGAATCATGTTAGGTTTCTAGAAGAGAATTTCATCTTTTTGTTTCTTTACTGTGTCATGTCTCAAATAAAAGCCTGTGTGTCTGGGGGGTCATCCTTGAAGAATGTGCTGCTCTTGGCGGGAGAGGTGAAAAGAGCAAGAGAAGGTTTTCGATGAATGTTAAAGATGATGTCATCTTTACCACAGTTTGAAACCCCAAAACCTCCGAAGAGCTAAGTGAATTAACCCACGTCTGCACAGAATCCACTAGTGAATGCAGTAGTTTAATACTCATTCTTTGAAGCTCAGACTGCTTTTGTTTGTGCCACTCAATTTGAGGGAAAACTACTTCTGGAATCTCCTTCAACCTCTTGATTTTCTGTATGATTTCCCTGCCACTCTAATTATCAGCTTACACGTAATCACTAGCTTTCAATAATTAAAAGAAGTAGTTGTTCAGCCAATCATTTTTATTCAAAATGCAACAAAAGCTCAAATTGCATGTTGAGTTTTGTCCAGATGCTGTTTTCCTTTAGGACAGGCCAGCTGACACTGTTGTTCATTTTCTTATAACATGTTAGAAGCACATCTTACTTCGTGAATCTAACTGGCAACCTACAATGAAGCCTACAATTTATGTACCAGCTCAGTTGCTCTCCAGAGCCATCAGACATGATATTTTAAGAATTAATCTGTGTGTGTGTGCATCTCCACACACAACCACATGTACTAAGCCTATATATCAAGTGTGTATATAAGCTTCCATTGTCTACTTGAATTCAGACAAGGGCTGTTTAGGTAGTTATGTTTTTCACCAAGAATAATAAAGACTACTTTTAATAAATTTTGTTGACATGAATATAACTTCTTAATACTTCTGAAAGGGCCCTAAAAGTCTTTGGTTAATTTTTCTTTTATACTGTCAGGTACAAAGTTGACTAACTTCTTCATCTCAAAAAATTGAATCAGACAAAATCAAGAATCTTTAAGAACAAATTTTTATTGTCTCATGCTTTCTTGGACTTAATAATTATTGCCTTTTGGACCAGTGATGGAACTCACTCTGAATAGCTGCAAAGTTGTAAAATTGCAAAACTGAATAGCTGGGTTAAAGGTTTTTCTGTTCTGTGAAATTTGCTGGAGCTTGCAAGTCCTTGATTCTGCACTGGAAAAGTTTCAGAGAAGGTTGGTGTGTTCTTTGTCAGAGTCTTTGGTGAAAAGTGTCCATGGAGTAGTTAATTGCTATTAGCAAATGCAGATAGAAACAGTTGCCTCAGTGTGGCTGAACAGCCCTTGGCCAGTTCCCAGTGGGCCCCGCTTCTGCTTTCTTTGGGGCTTTTCCAAGTCTTCCTTCATCTCTGCTAATCCTCCCCACTAACCCCCTCCACTCACTGTCACCAGATGACCTTAGCTCTTACATCAAAGGGGAGACAGAATCTGCTTACATAACTCAAGTTCTTCCTGCTCACTAAATGTGCTTACTTTTGCAGTCTCACCCTCATCTCCTCTCTCCAGGGTGGGGTAAGGTGACTACTCCTATTTTCCAAGGCCAGCCCCTCCACTTCAAGCCCATTTCCCCAGAAACCTTGCTCCATCCTTGACTTTTCTTTCTCATGTATCTTCACTCTTTCAATGGTCACTGTCTCAGTCTCCTCAACATATACATATGACAACAATTCTTCTAGAGTATTGACTTACACTCTGTGAGGGTCCAAAGAACAGCCCCCAGCTCCCTCCAGAACACAGAGGCCACAAGTAGCTCTGTTGACAGAAGCTGCCTTGGGTTTAATTGTGTGGCCTTGACACCCTGGGCCTCAGAAGATTAGATTATGGATAGGAGCTGTAGCCAAAGGTAGCAGATGTAAAAGCCATAGCCAAAGGCTGTTCAGATGTGAGAGCCAAAACTACATGGTGCCTGAGTTCTCTTTGGGTTCCTGTTTACAAGCAATAGAAAAATGATTCTGCCTAATTTAACCTGAATAAGAAATTCACTGGATAGATGTCTGTGGCTCACATATCTACAGGAGCCTGGAACCAAGTGTCCTGGGGATACTGCATGGTGGCCAACCCAGGAACAGTAAAAGTTCTACTAGATGAGAAACATGTTCAGCTTGCTGCTTCTGCTGTTGCTGCTTTGATGGGGATGATCTGTAATTGTCTCTATACCTGTCTGGCTATCTTAGGTCAAGTGACTGCTTGATCCTACAGCCAGGCTGGCAGGAAGAGAGAATACTGGCTCACTAACTACTGTGTAGAATGTGTTCCATCATGGTGTTAAAATACAGTAGGTCATTACCAAAGAAGGAGATTGGAGTGTCAATAAGATGCTGGACTGTTCAACTCACAAATGGTGACTACAGATGGTTACTCTTGCACAGTGAGCTGCTCTCCTGGAGAGCATGAATGTGAAGCCCAGAGAGAAATGGAGGAGAAAGCACTGGAAATAGAGAGGCAACAGCAGAGAGAAGCAAAGATGAGATAGATTTCAAGAACAGCAGTAGAAATGAAAGCTGTGTCATGAAAATGGTAGAGTTGTGTGAGTACAAGAACAGATGGATGCCTGCTCTGAGAAGTAGCCAGACAATGGCAACCATAGGTACTAGGTGGGTTGGATGCTGGAACTGACTCAGTTCTGGATGAGTGTGCAGTGTTATCTAGTTCCCAAGCTTTGGAGTCAGAGAATCATGGTGTTCCTGGGGTATAAATTCCAATTTCAGCACTCACCTTCTGGTGACCTTGGGCATGTTTTATAATCAGCTTCTTCATCTGTAAAATTGTGCCAATGTCATATGGCTACGTAAGAATTAAACTTAGCAGATTTCCTGGCATACTACATGTTAGCTATTATTTTTGCTATTATTTCAGGTTACCCATGATTTTACAAACCATATTCTATTCTATATCTTCACAGAAAATTCCAACTCATTTTTTAAGATCTAGTTCAGATGTTGCCTCCTCTGCAAATCCATCCATGAATCTTTCTCCTGTCCCAAAGCATAACTAATACTGCAGGTTATTTCAGTTCAGGTGCACACTTATTGAGGGGCTGTTGCAGGCAAGGTATAGTATTTTTCTTGGTGCTAGAGATATTGAAAACATAATTTGGTTCCTCAAAAGCCTACGTGGAAAACAAACACACAGTTTTAATGCCTTCTACAAAATTCTATGATAGGCCTGTAACAGAGCAGCACTTGCTTTGCGTTTTCTAAATCATGCCTCTACTGCAGCAGCTGTGGTGCTGCCATTTTACTGTTTGCACATCTCTTCCTCTCTTATAGGCTATATGCTTTTTGAGTGCAAGAATATGCCTTTTTCATTTTTTATTCCTCGGACATATGAGACACTCGATATTGTTGTTGAATAAAGTATGATTCCATTATATTTCCATTGAAAGGCTTAAATATTAACTTTCACAGATGTCATGCTTAATTGTCATTACTATTTAAGAAGTTTTATTCTTAAGTCCCACAAATTATTTCTTTACTCTAAATTAAGGTTTGAGCATCGTTCAATGTTGCCACCTTTAATCTGGTTGAAATTTGAATAAAAGGAGGGAGATGGGGCTGGATAATGCCAGGCCTAAGCTGTTGGATTGCAGTGAGGTCTTGAGGGAGTCCCACTCATCCAAGATAGAGCACAAGGTCTGAGGAAGGTGAAGCCATCATAGGCTTCCAACTAGGGTTAGGGAGCAGGCAGAGACAGAGGTGGAACAGGATCCAAAGAGGAGGAGAGGCAGAAAGAGAGGTCACTCTGAGGCATTTCCATATACGAGGGAGAAGAGAAGCCAGTGTGAGTAGCAGAACAAAAGAGAGGGCAGAGGCTAGACAGGTGATGGGGGGGGGAAGGATAGATTTTAATTATTGATTTATTTGAAGGTTATGTGAAACCTTGGCATGCATAACAAATGCTCAGGGAAGGTCGAATGAACAACCTAATTGTAAGAAGGGAGGATGTATGGGAAGGTCAGAATAGTGGGCCCTGAGTTAATCCAGGCTACCCGGGTGGGAAAGAGATTGTCATCTCCAGCTTCAGACTGAATAGAAAGCAGAGGGAGCAAGGATTCAGTGTAGGGTGAAATCTGGAATTCAATCTAGATTTTGATGTCCATTTCCCAGCTGAGTGTTATGTTGTACAACCCTTTATCAAAAATGAATATGATTCACAAAGTATAGTCATTCATCCATAAACTTAAAATGTTGGCTTTTTCCTGCTTTTTACCTGTTCATTAAATTTTGTCAATGTCTTTCCTGTGTCTCTGGTCTTCTTTGATCGTCTCTGACTATGGTTTGTGTTGATTAATGGTCAAATATGGTTTGGAAATATAATACAGCATAATGTAAACGCTGAGTAACTAGATTTTTTTTTTTTTTTGCTTATGTGACTCAGAATTGGCAGCTTTACAATTTGTGTTTCATTTCCTTTGGCCAATTATGTTGATCAACGAGCCAAAGAAACAGAGCTCACTTTAGGTAGTGGGGGGGAGCATGGGCACATGAACTTGGGTAATGTAGAATTGATAGCCTTTCAGAGCTGGAAAGCATGTTGTCCAATTTCTTCATTTTGTTAATGTGAATTTAGAGAAGTCAGGGGACTCTCCAAAGCCATAATGCAGGAGAAGAAATTTCCTCATTTCATTTGAGGGTAGAATATTTAATATTTCATAAAGACAATAGGAAAGCCACTGTTCTGTAGCACTGGTCAGTGGAAAAGAAATTTCCTAGGTTTTATTTACCTGTATTTCATGTATAATCTCTATTTCCATAGGTCTAGGGTCTATTTTGGGAATTAGTGGAGAATTTGAGGAAGATAGCAAATTGATCAAACTTGTGTTTTAGGAAGTTAATCTAGTGGGAGTATTTCTCATTTCTGTTAAAATGTTACATATGCTTTAAAAACATTTATCACTGCATTGTTACTAACTCAAGCTAGTTTTAGTAGTGTGATTTCACTTTTTTTGAAATATGCAAGAAATACATTACCCTTTCATTAGTATCCTATTTGTTCCAGATACCGCCATTTGTTTTTCCTCGAATTGAATTAGTTCAGAGGACAGAAATTTTGAGGTACTTGCAACAGTGATAACCTGTTTGGTGTCACCTATTTTTAATGGTCTTTTAGAGACCAACATAATTTCAGAACAAGGCACTTGTCACTTTGCCGCAGTTCTAGTCCATTCAGGCTGCTGTAATAAACTATGTCAGAATTTTTTTTCTCACAGTTCTAGAGACTGAGATGTGTAAGATCAAGGCACTGGCTCATTTGGTATCTGGTGAGCACCCTCTTTCTGATTCACCAATGGTCGTCTTCCTTCTGCATCCTCACATGGCAGAAGGCACAAAGGATCTTTAACTCTTTTATAGGCGTGCTATTAAAACAAATTAAAATTGAGACCAAGTCTGAAGAATCCCTGAGCAGACAAAGCTGGTTAGACTTTTTTAAGTGACCTTCACTTTACTTGATATGCAGCCAGCAGCAAAACTTAACTTTGCTTATTTCTGGTAAATGCCTACATTAAAGAAAAATGAAACTTAAAGCTAACCAATTAGAAACCACAAATTAACTTATATAACCAAGAACTTTTCAACAGAATAGACCAAATATAACATCTTTAAACTATAACCAATCAAATAGTTTCTTTGTTTTGTATTTGTGTTCAATCTGCCTCTAATATGTCTTTCTCCAATTTCCCGCCCACCCCCACATCTTGTTCAGAGCTGTTGTTTAAAAATTTCATCGTGCTTCAGTTTACCTTTGAACAGCCCTCATCCCATTCACAACAGCTCTGTCTTCATGACTTAATCACTTTCCAAATGCTCCCCCTCCAAATACCTTCACATTGTTGATTAGGTTCCTTTTTCTCCCCCTCTCCCTTTCCCTCCCCCTCCCCCCTCTTCTCCTCCCCTCTCCTCTAGTCTCTGCTCTCCATTTTTTCTTTCTTTCTTTTTTTTTTTTCAGTACTGGGGATTGAATCCAGAGACTTGTGCATACTAGCATGCATTCTACTGATGAGCCTCACCCCTAGCCTGAGGGTATTAGGTTTCTTTCTTTCTTTCTTTCTTTTTGCAATAAGGGGAATTGAATTTAGGATCTTGTGCTTGTTAGGCAGGTGCTCTACCACTTAAGCCATTCTGCTAGCCCTTTTTGCTTTGATTATTTTTGAGATAGGATCTTGCTTTAAGCTTGGGCTGATCCTCCTGTTTGTGCTTCTGGAATGACAGGTGCACACCACCATGCTCAGTCATTTGTTGAGATGATGGGTTCTCACTAAATTTTTCCTAGGGCTGGCCCTTAACCGTGAATAACCGTGAACCTCCCAATCTATGCCTCCAAGTAGCTAAAATTACAGGCTTGAGCCACTGTGCCTGGCGGGTAGTAAGTATGAATTTTGAAGACACGCAAACATTCAGTCTGTACCAGGAGTCACCAATGGAGGCCCTCAGGAAGTCTACTTTAAAGCTGCAGTGGAGCATAGGCAGTATTCTAATGCTTTTTGATTGCTAGCTCTCATTTTTTATTTGTAATCTGGGATACTATGAGTTCACTTATAGAATGTGTGTGTGTGTGTGTGTGTGTGCGCTTGTATACTGCTTTGAGGAAAATAAATATAGTATAATACATGATTACTACTTTGAAGTGATTCTTTAATTGGGGAGAATAAGAATAAGTACATGAAAAGTTAAATGAAATATTTTGCCCAGTGGAAGTTTTACAAAGTACTGTAGATTTTATGAATTTTTCAAGTAAAAGCTTTTAGTGTTGGAGTGTCTGGCCCACACACTTACTTTTAATTCCTGCAAGACAGGTTTCATATCCATTTGAGTGCATGAGAAAAAAAAATGAGGCTCAAATTGAAATAGAAAGAAAAGGAAATATACAAATTGAAACCCAGGTCTGTCTGTAGAGTGCTGGTCAATTTCCATAAAGCCTTCAGAGTGGAGATATGTCAATCTTATTTTATTTTTGCTATTCAAGCATCAGAACCCACACAAGTCCTTGCCATGAGGGCCGGAGCCAGTCTTTACAGACCAGGCCCATCTGCTTTGCACAGTGTATATCAGGAGTTAGGACACAGAGAAGCAGGAGCCAGTACAGTGTGTTTGGACATTTGGGAGTGGAGGTGGCAACTGTCTAAGACAATCATGTCCCTGGATCCTGCAGCAGTGTCCAGTCCCCAAGTCTGCCTGAATGTGCTGTGGTGTCAGAGGCAAGTGGGAGCTGCCAGATGTCTTTACTTGACAAATTCTGGAAATTGTTCATGGCTGTGAAATTCTTAAGTTTACTTTTTCCAGCCCTCCTGGAGAGTATATGAACTCTCCAGCATCTTTTAAATAATTTCCATTTCTTTCATTTACATCTAAAAAGCCCTGCCTAATTTATACCAGGAGAGGTTGCGGGCAATGGACCTGCAGGAGGAACTGGAATTTATTGCATTCTAGTAGGGATTGAAGGGAAGTGAAAGTCAAGTTGCTATTATGGAAAGGGACCTGAGCAGTCATTGAAATTAGTGTAAGTACAGCTAATCAAGTGATTGTTCATGGTCCCCTCGAGTGATTGCAACATTGAAAACTAAATTTGGGAAATGACATTATAGGTGCAAGATGGGGTCAAAGGACTGGAGTATATAGCAGTGGACAGTTTAATGGCAGAAACCAACAAACTCCAAGTCCTTCACTGTCAGCTCAAGAGACCTCCTGAAAACTCAACATGGTTCATCAAACTTTCTCTGACAGTTCTGAAAGAATCTGTCACCTCTTTTAGTCACAGTGTGGAGACAATTAGATCCCAGACTCAAAGATTTATTCTCCAGGTCACTTCCTCACATCAATTTATAACCTTCCCTAGTCTCATAGATGAAAGTTAAAACTGACTAACACACGGTATTAAGCAGTTCCCAATGTAGTGGGTAGATATGTATGTGAGAAGATTTGGGTTGCTCTGTGTCCAAAGCTTCAAATGCCACTGCACCTCCTCACCAATATAAGAATGCCCCACAAACTGTTAAAAAGTTAATCCAAAAGACTCACAAGATTTTGTTGATCGATATTTGGAAAATTTTGACTGATATATATGATAATGAATTCTGAGGATGTTGGCTATAGAGGGAAGAATGTGTCAATATGTGTACCTGCACCTATTTACCATTCTAAATTCAATTAGGAGGGATTTTAGTTACTGATGAAGCTTGAACTCATCAGCAGTCTAGACAATTTCTGTTCTATGGAAAGAAACTAAAAGATTTTAAGATGTAGGGATGTGGAAAGGAAATTTGTATGCAATCCACTCCCTTAACTGATGCGTGTGTTGAGAAACTCCCAAGAATGCTAACATTAAAGAAAAATCCCTGTGGAAGCTGTACTTTGTGGACCTAGAATGCAGTGAGAGGAGACATAGAG
This sequence comes from Castor canadensis, assembly GCF_047511655.1. Classification (NCBI taxonomy): domain Eukaryota; kingdom Metazoa; phylum Chordata; class Mammalia; order Rodentia; family Castoridae; genus Castor; species Castor canadensis. The sequence continues at coordinate 31,877,503 of NC_133395.1, read as the reverse complement.
AAAGTAAATTGTCAGATTACACTATGATACGTGAATCCCAGAATGGTGGAAACTGTGTAGCTGTACTTACAGATAATTGGAGCTTGGGTTGATGGCTTGGGGTGGGGGCAAGTTGAGTCAATGTGGTAATCAAAACATTCCAATTCTCAAACATCTTTGATAATTGCTGCTCAGACACGGTATCTGTGTTAGCTAGCATTCTATTGCTGTAACAAACACTTGAGCTAAATCAACTTTTAAGTAGGAAAGGTTTATTTTTGCCCTTGGTTTCAGTCCAAGGCCCTCTGGCCCCGGGGTCAGATAGTATATCATGATCAGGAGCACATAATAGAAGAAACTGCTGCCTCTACTTCATGATGGACATGAAGAGGAGAGGGGGAGAAGGAAGGGAGAGAAACAGAGAGAGAGAGACAGAGAGAGAGACAGAGACAGAGAGAGCGAGCCCCATTGAAGGCACAACTCCACTGATCTAATTTGCTAGGTCCTACCCCCGAAAGGTTCCAGCACCTTCCAGTAGCACTGTGGGCTGGGAACCAAGCCTCTAATTTTGGGGACATTCAAGATCCAAGTTATAACATTATCCTAAAATGAATTATATACATAGCCAACCAAGAGACCATGTTGTTTATGAAACAATATCAACAATAATCATAACCCCAAAACTCTAGAGAGGGCTATCACAGGCTCAACTTGAACCTTTATCACTTCTACCCAATTTTCAAACTTAACTGTCAGACACTGAAAGGAAGACTAGACACTCTGGCATAAGAATTCTGAAATCATATTGTAAGTGTGTATTTTTCCTAGCCTTTTGCAAAGGTAACTTCAACTACAGGGATGACCACATTGGAGAAGGGAAATGTATGAACTCTAGTTCCTGGGGGTCCAAAATCCTACCATGAGCCATCAGTCAGAGTGAGAGCTTATGGGGTCAGGCAATAAATGGGGTTTAATCTGTTTATGTCAGGGGAGCCTGTTTTTCATTCAGTTCAGTTGTATGACTGAATGAAAGCCCTCAGCAACCACAAAATCTCTTTGTTGGCTTCCTGACACGTGGAGTTAGGTTTCATGATGATAGGAAGAGCTAGTGGAATCCCTAGAATTTCCTTTCCAATGTTTTTTAAATAGCAGTGCGATTCATTAATCCATCCATTTAAATAATTTTTATTGATTGCCTACTATGTGGTAGACACTGTGAAGTGATTATTAGGGAACAAAAAAAAATCCTTAGTAGAGTGAACATTTTAGAGGAAGAAGACAAATTAATAAGTGAAGTATATGATATGTCAGCTAGGATTAGTGCCATGGGAAAAATAAATTAGGGGCTGGGTGGACGGTGGAGTAGTCTTTCTTCTCACAGAGCTAAGTGGAATTAAAATCGAGGGGAAAGGGCTGATGGGAGAATCCTGGGCTTCTTATACTAACCAAAATACAAACACAGACTGGAAAAATGATGAAATAATGTATCATACCAAATACATAAGCTAATAAATAGAAACAATCTCACTTTGCCAAAGGAATAAAAAAAGTCACCAGAGGGGACTTAGAAGCTCTCTATTTAATCTGCCCACTTGGCAGGTGCAAGAGGCAGATGGGTGTTGAAGAGAGACATGTTTGTGCGTCCATATTAAGATGAAAGTTAAGCCCACATCACAGTGTGTGCTATGTGGGGGATCGGTAACTACCATTTTGCATCTTTGAGTTCTCATCTTAATTGGTACTGTGGACCTTTGCAGTGATAGTTTTGATTTTACTTTTAAAGTGTTTTGCTGCTCAGCAGGTCTCCAGGGAGTGGTGCTAGAGAGTCAAGAACTGTAGAGTATTTGAATATTATCAACCCCAAGCTTGACTGGTAGTTGTCTTGTCTGTTGCATGAGTGGCTTTTCTTTTTCCAAGTCAGTTTTACCACCATTAATCAGTGGGGTAGCCCACTAGGTGTAGGTGTCTAAACGGAAATGAAATCTGCTTGTTCAGGATGGTTTCGGTACAGTAGGGATGGATGATGCACGCACTGGCTTATCTTCCAGCACATTGGTTTCAGAGCCCACCAGTTCAATTACATGGAGTGTATTACTAGCTTTTGTCCTTGAGCGGGGTGGCTTTAGATTTGGTCCAGAGCATTAAAAAGAGATTTCCTTTTATTTAATGTAGTTCTTTGATAACAACATTAAGAAAAACAATGTCAGTCCTCTTTCCTGGAAAATACAGCCTGCATCATCCACATTAATTTTCTTTAATTTTTGTTACAAATAGCCCTTTTTTTCCTGATAAAAATAAACACATATATTACAAAAAAATCTGGAAAATTTAGAAAAGTGGCAGGGAAACATTTTCAGTTCTATTGATGCTGGACAAATTGCCACGAACTTAGTGTAGAAACTATTATCTCACTGCTCCTGTGGGTCAGGGGTTTTGTCATTGGCTTAACTGGGGTCATAGTCAAAGGCGCTAAGCTCAAAAGTCAAAGTGAAAGCTGCTCAAAGTCTCAAAGGCTGCATTCACCTTGTTGGATGGACTGTGGTCTCATCTGACTCTGAGGTCTGATTCCAATGGTAAGTTGAATAATTCTGTTGACAGAATTATTTTCCTGTTGTCGTTGAATGCATGATAGCTTGCTTCTTCAAGGTCACTGGAGTCTGTCCTTTTAAGGAAGTGTTGGACATCTCTTTCAAAGAGTTCACTTGATCAGGCCTGACCCACTCAGGATAATCTCTTGATTGATGAACTTAAGAGTCAGCTCATTGGAGACTCAGCAGTATGAAATCCCTTCACTTCTGTCAGATAATATAATTATTGGAGTGATATCCCATCATATTCATAGGGCCAGCCAACACTCAAGAGGAGGGAATTATATACTTTTGTGGGTCATCTTAGAATTTTGTCAATCACAGGAAAAATTCTTAAACCATGTATAATAACCATAATATCAAAATTTTAAGGTATTTTTCATGTTTTTTCCTATGTAGAGTGTTCTTAGTATAGGTGCTATTAAAACTTGCAAAATATTTGTTCTTTTAAAAAATTTATTATGGAAACTTTCAAATATACACAAGAAAGGAGAGAATGCTCACAAACCTGCTACTTAGCTTCAACAGTGATTATTCTGCAGTGCATGTGAGTTTATTTATTTATTTTTATTTTTTGGTAGTACTAGGGTTTGAACTTAGGGCCTTGTGTTTGCTAGGCAAGTGCTTTACCATTTGAGCTACACCTCTAGCCCTTGATGTCTACCATTCATTATTAACTGGGGTCCTACAGCTTTTCAGCTCCCTCCTTGTAGTGACCCCTGGGGATCTACACCTTATTGTTGCCACCAGTTTTACTATGGATCACACACTCCTTTCTTCAATTCCTCTTCAACCAGGTTTAGCTTCTTCCATGAAACATCAGTATGTCGTTATTACAGAACTGAGAGAAAATTCAGATAAAAATAATGGAATACAGAACAAAAATGATAAGCTAATGTGATAAAATTAGCAGAAATTGTTTTGACATTAGGAAGAAAATTTTAGAAAAATTCATGTTATATCAAAAACAGTAGTTCCTTAAGAAGAAAGGATAAATTTCCAATGGAAATGATGAATTGTTTCTTAGATCACTTACCAAAAGAAATGAACATATTGAGAGAATAGATTTCTTGTTGACATGGAGTATGGACAGTGACTGATGGGAATGAAGATGTTGTAATGAAGATGACTTAAGATTTATGTTTGCCTAACTTTTATAGCTTATATGTAAAAGAAAGTTTGAGCTTTTCTTAAATCTGACAATCCTAAACACAGGATTTTACAAAAATGAGATGTGAAAAAATGAATTGAAGTTTTCTAAACTATCAGAAATGAAAAACATTTTTGGGTTATCCATGCTAGAGGAAAGGCTGAGTTATCTTTCTATTTTTCTCTTATGATAGTGACATTTCAAGTTTATTGTCCTTTATAAGAGATGATCAGAATATGGAGTTAAAAGTGTGGAAAAAAAATAGGATAGTCAGCCCTCCTTATTTATTGGCTTCATAATGCATGGATTCAATCAACTGCAGAAAAAAGTACTCAGAAATATTGTGCCTGTACTGAACATGTACAAAATTTTTTCTTGTTGATGTTCCTAACATTATATAACAACTATTTATATAGCAGTTATATGATATCAGGTATTATAAACAATCTAGAGATGATTTAAGTATATGGGAGAATGTGTATAGGTTACATGCAAGTACTATTCTATTTTACGTAAGAGACTTCAGCACATGTGGGTTTGGAATACTAGGGTGTGAGGAGTTCTCAGAACCAATCTCCCACTAATATAAAGGGATGACTGTATGGATAGAGATATATTAAAGAGGAGTCAGTCAATTGATTAATAAATGTATTGGGAGCTTTTCTGGATTTTCGCAATATTTGTGAAGTCCTGATAAGTGGTGTTTTCATTTTCTTTTGATTCCAGGAATTTTTAATTCTTCCCCTGATTTCTTCAAGAATCCACTGATTATTCAAAAGTATATTGTCCAATCTCCGTCTGTTTGTATTAGTCTATAGTTCCCTATGTTATTGATTTCTACTTTTATTCCATTATGGTCTGATAAGACATGAGAAATTAGTTTCTTTTTTTTTTTTGTATTTGGTAGGACTTGTTTTTTGACCTAAAATGTGACTTATTTTCTAAAAAGTTCCATGGACTACTGAGAAGCTGTTAAATGAAATATTCTATAGATGTCTGTTAAATGTATTCGATTTACTACGGTGCAGTTTAACTCTGAAATTTCTTAGTTGATTTTTTTGTCTGAATGAGCTATTGATGTGAGTGGGGGTGTTGAAGTCATGCACTATTATTGTATCTGGACTCATCTGTCTGTTTACATCCAGTAGTGTTTGTCTTATGAAACTGAGTGCACCAACATTCAGTGCATATGTATTTATAATGGTTATATCATCTTGATGGATCATTCCCTCTATTAATATATAATGACCTTTTTATCCCTTCTGACTAATTTTGGCTTGTAATCTACTTTGAAAGATATGAGTATAGCTACTTATGCTTGCTTTCGCATTTTGTCTGACTGGAACATTATTTTCTATCCTTTCACTTTCAGTCTTAGTGTCTTTGTCAGTTAGGTATTGGTTTTAACCCAATTAGCCAGTCTGAATCTTTTAATTGGAGAGTTAGGGTTATTATTGAAAAGTATATAATACTTTCTCCATTTTTCATCTTAGAGACTTGCTGGTTTACTGAGTTGATAATGTTTATTTCTTAATTCTCATTTGTCTATTTGCTATTTTAGTGAGATTTATTTTTGCCAAGTTTTTATGTTCATGACTATCTTTGTTGCTCATTTGTGTGGAGGAGTCCCTTAGATATCTTCTGCAATGCTTGCCTAGTGGCTATGAATTGCTCACCAAATTTATCTATTCCTCTCGTGAAATTCATTTTGTTCTAAGTCCTTGTGTTTGTGACTGTTTTTCTTCTTCTTCTCTGTGTAGGATTTCTTTAAGTATCTTTTGCAAAGCTGGCCTGGTGGTCATGAATTACTTTAGTTTGTACTTATTTTGGAAGGTCTTTATTACTCCATCAATGTTATAGGATAACTTTGCTTGATGTAGTTATCTTGGTTGGCAGTTATTTACTCTCAGGGTTGGAAATATATCACTCCATGATTTCCTGGTTTTGTGGATTTCTGTTGAGAGATCTGATGTAATTCTGATAAGTTTTCCTTTGCAAGTAAGACAGTGTTTTTCTCTTTCAGGTCTCAGTATTCTGTGTTCTGTGCTCTTGCTGTTTTATCTGTAATATGATGTGGAGCAAGGTTCTTTTCTGGTCATGTCTACAGGAGGTTCTAAATGCCTCTCATATTTGGATACCTGTATCTTTCTCTAGATTTGGAAAATACTTCATCAAATAGGTTTTCTGTGCCTTTAGTTTGTATCTTCGTTCCTTCTTCTATTCCATGAATTTTGGGATGGGTGGAGTGGCTCAAGTGGTAGAATGCCTGCCTAGCAAGCATTAGGCCTTGAGTTTAAACCCCAGTACCACGAAACAAACAAACAAAAACAGAGAGAAAAAAATGAATTTTGAGGTTTGGTCTCTTAATCATGTCCCAGAGTTCATAACTTGTGGTCATGCTTGATTGCTTTTTTTCTTTATTGCGATCTGAATGCAATATTTTCTCAAACTTGTCTTCAATGCCTGATATTCTTTCTTCTGCTTGATCTAGTCTTTTGGTGATTCTTCCCACCATGTTTTTTGTAGGATTTATTGACTTTTTAATTTCCAACATTTCTATTTTCGTTCCCCCCTTCCAGAATCTTATTTCCTTGCTGTATTTCTTTTCCAGGTTTTGTATTAACTTCTTTACTTCATTCATCTTGTTTGAATCCTCTTTGAGGTCACGGATCATCTTTAAAACCAGACCTTTGAAATTTTGTCTGTCATTTCAACCACCTCAGTGTTTTAGATTTGGTTGTGTGGGAGTTACAGGCTTTTGGAGAAGTCATATTGCTCTAATTTTTCATATTTCTGGTGTTATTACATTTGATACATACATCTGTTGTGATGAATATCTTTTAGGATTTTTTTTTAATGTAAGCCTTCTTAGTGGACAACTTCTTTTAGGTTCATAATTCTCCTACTACTCAGAGGAGAGAAAGAAAGCAGATGGCAGTAACAAAAACAAATCATAAAACAAACCAGGTATCTAAATTTAGTAAAAAAATCAATGGGAAACATCAGTTGATATTTCCCATTGTACACCCTGATAAGGTTAGATAAGAAAGGAATTGGGATATTTTTAGGGTAAACCAGGAATATAAAAACTATTAAATCTCAAGGTATTAATAATTAACTAATAAAAAGAAAGGGAGATGAAGAAAGGAAAAAGAGAAGAAGCAAAGTAGGAAACAGAAGAAAAGTATGTGGAATGAAATATAGAAATAAAAGTGAGGGAAACCACAAGAAAAGAGAAAGACAAAGCAATAACTCTCCTATCAATCAATATTTCTTCCTTGCTGAGGAGAAGAGAGTGGAGACAGGTTTTTCTTTTGCAGTTTACTTGATGTGGAGGGCAGCCATTTTTCTCTCTGAAGTCCAGGCAGGTTAAACCAAAAGACGAGTTGCTTGCAGACTGAGCCCTGTCCTGCTTTTTCTGTTTGACTGAATTCCTTCAGTGCTATTCCATATGCAGGCTTGCCAATGTGAGGTCGTGAAGGAGCCACCCTCAAACTGCTCCCACCAACTGAGTCTGAGGACTCCCTGGCTGGATGGCCTTTCATGACAGATATGTTCTGCCTGTGCGGATTTGGTATGGGATATTCCCAAGAATAAAATCTCTCTGAGAGAACAAAGCAATCTGCACTTGTGGGGCAAGGCATGGCTCTGAATGATCCTCTGTGTTCTACCCATGCAGCTTGCTGTCCTGTCCTCCCACTTAGATTCACAGGGGCTGGTGGCTCTTGTCTTACCAGAGTTTTGGCCCCATGTATCCACCATCAGCTCACACTTCCTACCCAGAGAGATCTGTGTAAAAGAATCTGGGTCCAAATCACATCTAGTGTCCTGGGTCCACACTGATTCTCAGGGTGGTCACTTGCTTGAGCCAGTGGAGAGAGGAAGGCTTCAGGGGGTTGGAGATGTAAAAATGCTTTCCCTTGATAAAAGTTTGGATTTGTTAGGCCTCTTTCCTCTAGGATGATTCTCCTCCACGTCACCAGTGAGCAAGCTAGAAACTCAGGGGGCCCCTATCACTGCACCTGCCTGCTGCATGGGGTGCAGAAATGCCCTATTAAATTATGTTTTTGCAGAGTGTGAGATTATGCATCTGTACAACTTCCTAAGGCTTTCCATTTCTCTTCTGCTTGCAAGCCTGCTGGGGGTGTGGGGGCATGGAAATTCTTCCCTTTCTTTACCATTTTTCTCAGCATTCTATGTTAGAGTCCATTGTTTATTTTCTAAAGTTCAAGAGTTTTAGACTTCACCTGGTCTGTCTACTGTTACCCTCCATTGCCTTGCCGTGCCTTGGAGTTGCAGGAAAGTTCTGATGTCTCTAATCTACATATTTCCCTCCTCCTTTCTACACTTCTACTTTCTTCTTTTAAAGAATGGTTTAATTTTTTTAACTCTCTTAGCTACTTTGGATTTTTTTAATGTATACTATGGTTTCTATTTGCTTATATATAATTTTATTTTTAAGCTATGACTGTTTTAATACTATAGATTTATAATATATTGATACTGATGTTTGATTTTTATCTGCTTTTAACAAAGCTTCTAAGAATTTCCTGCCAATTTGCTTAAAATATATGCAAGCATTGCACATATTAATGTTCACCTGTAATTGTATAGAACTTCACTTACCCCACCACACTGCCAAGTAAGTGTTTTGTATTTGGAATAAGTTAGGCAACACTAGGGGAAAAAAAAAACCCTTTTGGTAAAAGGTAAAGCAGATGTTTGCTCTTCAGCTTTTCAATATAGAAAAACCCCTGACAAACCCAAAGAGGACTCTCAACTTTATTTTGTATGGCAAATTTTTCAGCACTGGTGACTATAATTTATTATTTTTTTTCTCTTATTACATTGCCAATGTTCTTAGTTTGTATTTTTAGAATGATGATTCTACAGATCTAGTCCATTTGGAGTTTTCTATGTTACACAGGATGAGGGTGTTATTTGGACTTTGTGTGAAAACACAGCATTGCTGGTTTAGGCCAAAACCTAATTTGCTTTGTTTCTTCCTTTCCTCCTTCCTTCCCTCCCTTTCTTTCTTCTTGCCTTCCTTCCTTTTTCTTTTTTATTTTTCATTTTTTTGTGATGCTGAGGATTGAGCCTTCTGCATGTTATATTAGTGCTGTGTGACTGATTATTTCTCCAGACCTCTGATATTAAATATCCAAAAATTCATATTTTAACTGATCTGTTTCATAATTACAAAATCCTCATGACTCAATGTGACTAGATAGATAGTTTGGTGGATGGGTAGAAAGCAAGTTTACATGAGTGAGGAATTTCATGGTTTCCTAAGACATGACTTTGAAAATTTGAGTGGAATTTTTGCTTTTTTAGGCATGGTCTCATGTTTAAACAGGGAGATAATATGAGCATGCATTTATTCAGCCCACATATATTTGCTGAGTACCTTGTATGTATTAGTACATAGAATAGCTAGGATAGCACTGTAATAGCTAGAGGACATTGCCCAAGGAGGCATTAGATTTCAGGATGCTTGCTTATTTAACTAAACATCATAAATTGGGAGTTTACTGGTGGTTGTATAACTATAAACATTTTGTGTTTGTTTTAAGTATTTTATCAAGGCACCAGCCAAAAACAAACTGTCAGATTTTTAGAAAACCATAGAAATTTATGACTCTGGTTGAGCTCTTATAGACTTGTACAATACATAATTTAACTTAAATTTCTGCTCTAGTTTTTCCTGCTCTGTACATTCCAGTAGCTGGTATGTTTCTCTCTCTCTCTCTCTCTCTCTCTCTCTCTCTGTCTCTTACACACACACACACACACACACACACACACACACACACACACACACAGTTTATTATCCAACACTCTCAGTGTCTTTTCCTTCTCACCTCTGAGGAAAAAGTGTCCACCTGCCCAGACCCAAGTTATCTATTAAGCAGATGTATTCCATCCTTCCTTAGATCCCAACTCTTGCTATTTCTTCAGGAAGTTTTCATGATTTATGACTGATGGTTTTCAGTTTATTCAGTTGTAGTCTCAATGTGCTTTTGAATTTATAAATATTTCTTTTGTGTGTATACTTGTCTACCTTATCTGTCCTATTGGATCATAAACCATTAAGAGACCCAATCTTTACCTTAGAAAAAATATACAGTGATATAACTTTAGCACCATTTAGTATTATATTTACAATGTATCAAAAGGAATCAATATTTTATTTCAGGGTCTCTCATTTGCAAGGAACAGAGGCATGTATGCTGTCTTTGGCGTGGGAAGTAAACAAGTAGTTCATGAGAATCTGAGAAAAGAAGCTACAGGATAGCTGTGAACAGGAGGTCTCCTGTGTCTTCCTCCCCCTGCACTTCCTGCTCCTCCTCTTTATACTTCTTTTCCTGCTCTCTCTCCTCCTCCTCCTTCCCAATCCTCCTTCACTCTCTGTGTCTTTTTTTTTTTCTCATGACTTAACTTTCTGATTCCCTTTGCATGCTCTTTCTGTTGTTTCTATGTCTGTACACTAAAACTACCTTTAAGGAAATCAAATTTGACAGCAAAATCACACGGCTTGGTTTTCTTGATCTTCTTCTTATAAGCTGTGTGACTTTGGACAAGTTTCTTATTTACTTTGTGCCTCAGCATTCTCATCAGTCAAATGACAATAGGGGAGTATTGCTAATAATGGTAATTACTTCATAGAGTAAATAGATTAAGAGTGTGAAGGTGGTTCTGAGCTAAGATGGCAGGTTAGAAGTTTCCTCGGTGCAGCTCTGTGAATGAAAAAAGCTGGAGTAACAAAAAGCAGAGACTATATTCTGAGCAAAGAAAGAGAGGAAGAGCATCAGGAATCAAGAAAAGGTAACAGTGATACCAGAGAGTCTACCTTTGGTCTTTAAGTCTGGCATGAGATGAATTCAGGCAAGGCATAGAAGCAGAGTGCCAGAAAAAGAGCAAAGTTTATTAGAAAAGAATAAACCTTCAATAGTCTGAAAGTGGGTTGTATCTAAGGTAAGAATGACATTATCAGCCTTTGGGGTTTGAGTATTTATTGAGATTGTCCATGAGAAAGTCTTAGTCCCAGGTCCAGCCCACAGGGCTGAGGTCAGGGTTAAGAAACATACTTTTTCTTGGTTGCAGTTTCACAGGGCTAGAGGAGGTTTACAAAATTACAACATACAAATGGTTATTGGGTCAACCTGATCTTTAAGGTATGGTTGATAGGCCTGGATCTTTGTTCTGTCAAATTAAAGATCTGTTGTTCCAGGCACTGTTCGTGGTCAATCCACATCCATCTTCCAAAACACCTGTGACACCTATTGATCTTTGTAGACTGTTTTGATTTTAATAAAGGCAGGTCATTTATGAGTTGAAAAAGTTTAATTACTTTGTTTTTCTCTAAGTTATTTTCTGTGTTCTTTTACTCCCATGGTTATGGCTTACTTTTACCTGTCACCTAACATCTCCCTTCCATCATGGACTGGAGATCCCAAAGAATCCTCAATTTTAGGTTCCTTTTGCGTATCTCCATCACTCATGTATGCTAAAAGCATAGAGAAACAGAAAGGTGATTCATATAAAAGTAGGAACTAGTCTACAACTCCAACCCAGTTGTCCAGAGGGAACCCAAAACCATGAGTACAAGCTAATACAGGCAGCCCTGGTGACAGCACAGACAGACAGTCTTAGCCAAAGGACAAACCTGACAAACCCACAGATCTCATAAGCATTAAATTCAGTGTGTGTGTGATTCCCTCTGCATGAAAGGCTAACATTCAAGAAGAAATCAATTGTGTTGCTCCCCATATCTGAGAGTGCAATATCAGGCACCATTTGAGAGGAGAGCCTATTGTTTGAGACTGAATTACTCTGGGGATTGAAAACAAGGAACAATCACAAATCAGGGGACCCTGCTACAGTCTCCTGCCGGGAGATGACAATGAAAAGTAGCCATGGAGAGAAAGAGGGTAGATGTGGACCTGCTGAAGAGCTTAAGCAGCAGGGATCTCAGGCTGGGGAGAGCATGGTGGTTAAGAGCCTTACCCTTTGTGATGAGGAATGAATCCTTTGCCTGTAGATTACTACAGATCCACAGCCTGAACTCCAAGCCCATGCTGGGTGGTTTGCTTGTCCTGTGGAGTTGCCTCACTTCTGCACTTTGAGAGTGCTAAGCCCAGTTCTGTGCATTGCTGGATATCCACAGCTTATTCCCTCCCACAGGGCTGTTTATTACTGGTCAGGGTCTGAAAGCATGGAGACCTATAGGTATAGTGCTCAGTTCCCTTGGTTCTCCCACTCCACTGCAAAAGCCAGTGCTCTGATTCTTCCATTCTCTGCTCTGATGCATTTGGGGATACTCTTTATGCTTAGAGGTTTGTTGTCCCTGAGCACACAAACTGGGAGGCCTCTGGAGTATGTGGGAACCTGCCTGGCCCACAGATCACAAAGCTTGTTGGGGCAAGTCACAACTTTTGATATGTACAGAAGGGAAGCTTTTGAAGTTAGTACAACCTTGACATTGAAAACACACTCTTGATTGGCCCAGTCCTCAGCTCACATACAGCACCAACTAGTACAGTGGAAACAGAGGAACCACAATAGACTACGGCTTTGTCCCACTCACTATGCTTTTCTCAGACCCAATAGGTTCTAATATTTGAGTGCCCAGGAAAATCTTCTTGAATTTTTGTCTTCCTTTTCTTCTTTTACTGTTTTTCTTTTTTACTTTATTTTATTTTAAAAAAAACTTTTGGTTTTATTTTGCATTCTCTCACCTTTTTCTAACTTTATTTATTTTTTTTTATAATCAGATTGTTTACTCTCTTGCTCCTTTCTCTCACCCACATTCTTTTCCTTTTTATTTAACCTTGCTGCTTCTTTCTTTTTCACTTTCTTTGCATCCTCTTTTATTTCATTCTTTTATTATCATCCCTTTTACCCTCATTAATTTTTAACTTCATAGTTTGTTCTAAATTATTTTTGTCACTTTCTGTTCTATGCTTATTGTTGCTATACTGATTGTCTTCAATTGGTTTTTATTGTACTTATGTGTCTGGTTTCGGTTTGTTCTGGCATTTTTGCTGTTAAGGGGGTTTGGTTTTTTCCTATGTAAGAATTATCACTGAGTCCTCAAGAGAAGGCTGCTCAATAAGAAGACCCCTCCCATATAAAACCAGAAGACATACCCATCCCAACAGATGCACAAATTACAACAATCAAGAACAAAAAATATGAAAAGGCAAGGCAGCATGACTCCTTCAAAAGTTCATAATTCTTCAAAATCTGAACCCAAAGATATTGAAATGGTTGCAATGTGAGACAAAGAATTTGAAAGTTTAGTTTTAAAAATGAACAATGAGCTCAAAGAGTATTCAACAGATGAATGAAGTAAAGAAATCAATTCAAGACCTAGAAGAAAAATTCAGCAATTTGATGAGAAATAATTCAGCAAAGACAAACATTCTGGGGAAAAAAGGTGAAACAGAAATCTGGAAATAAAAAGGTCAATAAATCAAATTAAAACCTCAATTAAAAAAAACTCAGTGGAAAGCATCACCAATAAACTAGGCAGAAGAAAGAGTATCAAGGAATTAAGAAGAAAGGTTTGAGGAATTATTACATTCAGATAACAATAAATAAATAAGAAAGGTTTGAGGAATTATTACATTCAGATAACAATAAATCAAAGACCCCTGGGACACAAATAAGAGAAAAAAAACTATACAAATCTGTGATGTAGAAAAGGGAACTAAGGTATAGACTAAAGGCACAGAAAATCCATTGAATGAAATTTTAGCAGAAAATTTACCAAATCTAGGGAATGAAATAGATATCCAAGTACAGAAAGCATTTAGAACACCAAATAGACATGATCAGAAAAGAACCTAGCTATATCATATTATAGGTAAATGACAAAAGTATAGAACAAAAAAAATACCAAAAGCTGAAAAAGAGAAGTACCAAGGTACTTACAAAAATAAATGTACCAAAACAACAATACATCTCTCAGCAGAAATCTTAAAGGCCAGAAGAACATGGCTTAATAGATCTCAAGACCTGAAAGCAAATGACAGCAATCCAAGATTTCTATATCCAGAAAAGCTATTCTTTACAATTCAAGAAGAAATAAAGGCCTTCCATGATGTGCATGAATGAAAGCAACTCAGAAACACTAAGGAGGCATTTCAGAAGAAATTAAAGGAATCATACACACAGATGAAGAAGAGGGACAAGTCACAAACATGAGAGTTTGGAAAAAATAAGTCTCACTAGAAGAATAGATAAATAAGAATTAGTCATTAATTCAGTGCACCAGAAAACCTCTAATATGAAAAATGGAAAAAATAGTATATACTTTTTTATTTTTTGGCAGCACTGGGGTTTGAATTCAGGGCCTCATGCTTGCTAGGCAGGCATGCTTAGCACTTAAGCTATTCTTCCAACCATATGCTTTTCAAAATGAATCTAAATGTAAACGGTCTTAAGTCTCCAGTTAAAAGATGTAGACTGATCATATTAAAAGCAATATCCAAATGTTTTCTGTCCACAGGAAACTTAACCCACTGGCAAAGACACACACACATTGAAAGTGAAAAAAATATTCCAATCAAACAATGTGAAAGCAAGCATGAATAGCCACATTTATATCTGACAAAGTAGATGGCAAGCCAAAATAAGTAAGAAAGGATAAGGAATAAGGGATAAGGAAGGTCATTACATATTAATAAAGATTATACTCCATCAAGAAGATAAAACAATTATAAATATATCCTTCATAAACTCACAAAAATATCTTTTCAAAAAAATGGAGAGGAAGGTAAAACAAGTCCTGTCCAGTGGAAGAGGATGCGGCATAGGGAAAGGGTGTAGGAGGGTGAACATTGTGGAATCACTATGTATTCATGTGTAAAAATGGAACGCTGGAAACTGTTCTACTAAGACAGACAGGAGAGGGATAAAGGAGGTGAATCTAACTAAGATATATTGTAAGCACATTTGTAAATGTCACAATGTACCTCTAGTACAATATAATATGCAAATAAATAAATATATATTTAAAGAAAAGTAAAAAAATGCACAGAATATTGGTGCAATATTGGTCCAATTTCATAAAGAGAACACTATTGGATGTAAATAGACAGGTGGGGCCTGATACAATAACAGTGTGTGACTTCAATATCCCCACTGATATGAATAGATAGATCACCTAGACCAAGAAAAAAATCAACAAAGAAACTTCAGAATTAAATTACACTATATATTAAATGCACTTAACAGGCATCTAGAATATTGCACTCAATGACTGCAAAATACACATTTTTTTTCAGGAGCCCATAGAACTTTCTTCAAAATAGATCACATTTTAGGTCATAAAGCTAATCCTAACAAATTTGAAAAAAAGTTAAAGTAATTTCTTCTGTCTTATCAGATCATAATGCAACAAAAGTGGAAATCAATAGCATAGGAAGCCACAGACTACACAAAGAAGTGGAGATTGAACCAACGGAATATAAATAATCTAAACAAATCAATAATGAGCACTGAGACTGAAGTACTAATAGTCTGCCAACAAAGAAAAGAAAGGACTGCTGAATTTACTGCTTAATTCAATGGGACCTTTAAAGAAAAACTAACACCAATGTTCCTCAAACTATTCCACAAAAGAGAGCAAAGCAGTTCTTTCTAACTTATTCTACAAAGCCAGTATTACCAATATTTTGTATTGGTAATACAAAATTATTAAATTAAATTAAAGCCAGTATTACCTGATACCAAAACCATATAAGGACACAACAACAAAAAAAGAAAATTATAGAGTAATTTCCTTGATGCACATAAATGTTAGAAATTTTAACAAAATACTTTTAAACCAATTTGAATAACACATTGAAATGATTGTACACTTTCAGCAATGTTGCAGGATACAAAATCAACATACAAAAAACAGTAGCTTTTCTGTATACCAATAGTGAACATGCTGAGGAAGAAATCAGAAAAATGATCCTATTCATAGTAATTTGTAAACAATCTATGAATAAAACTAACCAAAGAGGTGAAAGATGATCACAAAGAAAACTATGAAACATTAGATGCTAGAAAGACCGCCCATGTTCATGGATTGGCAGAATTAGAATTAATATTGTTTAAATGGCCAAATTACTGAAAGCAATACACAAATTCAATATAATCCCTACCAAAATTTCAATGACATTCTTTACAGAACTAGGAAAAGCAGTCTTAAAATTCATATGGAAGCACAAAAGACACTAAATACCCAATGCAATCCTGAACAAAAAGAGCAATGTCAGAGGTATTACAATACCAAATTGTACTACAGAGCCATAGTTACAAAAACAACATACTATTGGCATAAAAATAGACATGTAAACCAATGGAATAGAAAGAAAGATCAACAAATAAACCCATCTTAATCTTTACAAAGGTAACAAAAACATACATTGGAGAAAAGACAGTCTGTTCAACAAATGGCACTGGGAAAACTGGATATCCACGTGTAGAAGACTGAAGCTAGATCCCTTTCACCCTGTGCAAAAATCAATTCAAACTGGATTAAAGACCTTAATGTAAGTCCTGAAACTTTGAAACTACTAGGGGAAAACACTTCAACATACAGGTGTAGGAAATGACTTTCTGAATAGGACTCCAATAGCTCAGGAAATAAGAGCAAGAATTGACAAAGGATTGCATCAAATTAAAAAATTTCTGCACAGCAAAAGAAACAATTACCAGCCTGAAGAGACAGCCTACCGAATGGGAGGAAATCTTTGTCAGTCATTCATCTGACCTGGGATGAATAGCTGGAATACAGAAATAACACCAGAAGAATGAATAATCTAATCAACAAAGGGCAAATGAATTGAACAGAGTTCTCAAAAGAAGAAGCATGACTGGCTGGTAAATACATGAAAAACTGTTTGACATCTCAGCCATCAGAAAATACAAATCAAAACTTCATTGAGATTCCATCTCACCCCAGTCAAAATGACTATCAGCCACAAAACAAAACCAAAAAATCAACCAAACAAAAACCAAATGTAGGTTAAGATGCAGGGGGAAGAAAACAGGCAGGGGTAGCAATACTTATCTTGGACAAAGTAGACTTCAAATCTACATTGGTCTAACTAGATAAAGAAGGACACTGCATAGTAATAAAAGGGGAAATACACCAAAAGGAAATAACAATTATCAACCTATATGCACCCAACGTCAATGCACCCAATTTCATCAAACGTACTCTGAAGGACCTAAAAACACATATAAACTCCCACATAGTGGTAATGGGAGACCTTAATACCCCCCTATCACCAATAGATAGGTCATCCAAACAAAAAATCAATAAAGAAATCCTAGAACTAAATCACACCATATATCAAATGGACCTAGCTGATGTCTACACAATATTTCATCCAACTTCTGCACAATATATATTGTTTTCAGCAGCCCATGGAACCTTCTCCAAAATTGATCATATCTTAGGGCACAAAGAAAGCCTCAGCAAATATAAGGAAATAGATACAATCCCATGCATTCTATGTGACCACAATGCATTAAAACTAGAACTCAACAACAAAAACAGCAGTAAAAAACATGTAAACAATTGGAAGCTGAGCAACACATTGCTCAATGATCAATGGGACATTGGTGAAATAAAAAAGGAAATTAAAAGGTTCCTGGAAATTAATGAAAATGAAAACATGACCTACCAGAGCCTATGGGACACAGCAAAGGCAGTCCTAAGAGGAAAGTTTATAGCCATGAGTGCATATATTAAAAGGACAAAAAGATCTCAAATCAATGACCTAATACTACAGCTCAAACTCCTAGAAAAACAAGAACAAGCAAATCTCAAAACAAGCAGAAGGAAAGAAATAATTAAAATAAGGGCTGAAATCAATGAAATAGAAACAAAAAAAACCATACAAAAAATCAACGAGACAAAAAGCTGGTTCTTTGAAAAAATAAATAAGATTGACAGACCTCTGGCAAACCTAACTAAAATGAAGAGAGAAAAAACCCAAATCAGTAAAATCAGAAATTCAAAAGGGGAGATAACAACAAACACCACAGAAATCCAGGAAATCATCACAGACTACATTGAGAGCCTATACTCTAATAAATGTGAAAATCTTGAAGAAATGGACAGATTTCTAGAAACTTACAACCACTCAAAACTGAACCAAGAGGATATTAATCACCTGAATAGATCTATAACACAAAAAGAAATTAAAGCAGCAATTATGAGTCTCCCAAAAAAGAAAAGTCCAGGACCTGATGGATTCACTGCTGAATTCTATCAGATGTTTAAAGAAAAACTAATATCAACTCTCCTTAAATTGTTCCACAAACTAGAAAGGGAAACCAACTCATTTTATGAAGCCAATATTACTCTCATTCCAAAACCAGACAGACACCTCCAGAAAGGAGAACTACAGGCCAATTTCCTTAATGAATATCAATGCAAAAATCCTTAATAAAATAATGGCAAACAGAATTAAACAATGCATCAGAAAGATCATACACCATGACCAAGTCGGCTTCATCCCAGAGATGCAAGGGTGGTTCAACGTATCTATATGTTGAACATATATAAATGTAATATAGCACATCAATAGAAGCAAAGACAAAAAACACTTGATCATCTCAATAGATGCAGAAAAAAGCCTTTGACAAGATCCAACACCACTTCATGATAAAAGCTCTAAGAAAACCAGGAATAGAACGAATGTACCTCAACATTGTAAAGGCTATATATGACAAACCTATAGCCAACATAATACTTAATGGAGAAAAACTGAAACCATTCCCCCTAAAATCAGGAACCAGACAAGGGTGCCCACTATCCCCACTCCTATTCAACATAGTACTGGAATTCCTAGCCAGAGCAATTAGGCAAGAAGAAGAAATAAAAGGAATACAAATAGGCAAAGAAACTGTCAAAATATCCCTATTTGCAGATGATATGATCCTATACCTTAAAGACCCAAAAACTCTTAGACACCATAAACAGCTACAGTAAGGTGGCAGGATACAAAAATCAACTTACAAAAATCATTAGCTTTTCTACACACAAACA
The DNA here is from genome assembly GCF_047511655.1 of Castor canadensis. Lineage (NCBI taxonomy): Eukaryota > Metazoa > Chordata > Mammalia > Rodentia > Castoridae > Castor > Castor canadensis. Next base: position 31,858,728 of record NC_133395.1, on the reverse strand, counting down.
ACAAACAAACTGAGAAGGAATATATGGAAACAATTCCATTCACAATAGCCTCAAAAAAAAAAATCAAATACCTAGGAGTAAATTTAACAAAGGATGTGAATGACCTCTACAAGGAGAACTACAAACCCCTGAAGAAAGAGATCGAGGAAGACTACAGAAGATGGAAAGATCTCCTTGCTCATGGATCGGTAGAATCAACATAGTAAAAATGGCTATACTACCAAAAGCAATATACATGTTTAATGCAATTCCCATCAAAATCCCAATGACTTTCATCACAGAGATTGAAAAATCTACCCTAAAGTTCATTTGGAAACACAAGAGACTGTGAATAGCCAAGGCAATACTCAGCAAAAAGAACAATGCTGGAGGTATCACGATACCTGACTTCAAACTATATTACAAAGCAATAGCAATAAAAACAGCATGGTACTGGCACAAAAACAGACATGAAGACCAGTGGAACAGAATAGAAGACCTGGATATGAATCCACACAACTATACCCACCTCATTTTTGACAAAGTTGCCAAAAATATACGATGGAGAAAAACAGTCTCTTCAACAAATATTGCTGGGAACAGTGGTTACCTGTATGCAAGAAACTGAAACTAGATCCATGTCTATCACCCTGTACTAGTATCAACTCAAAATGGATCAAGGACCTAAATATCAGACCTGAAAGTTACTACAGGAAGGAGCAGGAAACACTCTGGAACTAATAGGTATAGACAAAGACTTCCTCAATACAACCCCAGCAGCCCAGCAACTAAGAGAAAGGATGGACAAATGGGACTTCATAAAATTAAAAAGCTTCTGCAGAACAAAAGAAATGGTCTCTAAACTGAAGAGACCACCCACAGAGTGGGAGAAAATATTTGCCAGCTATATATCAGACAAGGGACTGATAACCAGAATATACAGGGAGCTTAAGAAACTAAACTCTCCTAAAATCAATAAACCAATTAAGAAATGGGCAACTGAACTAAACAGAACTTTCTCAAAAGAAGAAATTCAAATGGCTAAAAAACACATGAAAAAATGCTCACCATCTCTAGCCAGAAAGGAAATGCAAATCAAAACCACACTAAGACTCCACCTCACCCCTGTTAGAATAGCCATCATCAAAAACACACATGTGTTGGTGAGGATGTGGGGAAAAAGGAACCCTAATCCACTGCTGGTGGGAATGCAAGCTTGTGCAATAACTCTGGAAAAAAATTTGGAGACTTCTTAAAAATCTAAGCATAGACCTGCCATATGATCCAGCAATCCCACTCCTGGGCATATACCCAAAGGAATGCAACACACATTACTCCAGAGGCACCTGCACACCCATGTTTATTGCAGCGCTATTCACAATACCCAAGTTATGGAAACAACAAAGATGCCCCACTACTGACGAATGGATCAAGAAAATGTGGTACTTGTACACAAAGGAATTTTACTCAGCCATGAAGAAGAATGAAATCTTACCATTTGCAGGTAAATGGATGGAACTGGAGAACATCATTCTGAGTGAGGTCAGCTCAGAAGACCAAAAATTGTATCTTCTCCCTCATATGTGGACTTTAGATCTAGGGCAAATGCAGAAGTGTTGTTGGTCACATGACAAGAGGAGAGCACATACGGGAGATATAGGAATAGGTAGAAAACCCAAAACATGAAAACATTTGATGTCCCCACAAACCTTACAGAAACCTTAAAGCAACAGAGGTTATCATGAGAAGGGGAACAGTAACCAGTGTAAAGATCAGTTAGAGATGAATCAACATGGATCGTAACACATGTGTACACGAAAGCAATGCTAGGAATATTTCTGGATGGCTATCCTTAACTCAACTAGCAAAAGTGCTTTGTCTTCCTTATTATGCTTGTGTTTTTTCTTCAACAAAATTAGTGATAAGGGCAGAACAGGACCTGCCTGGAACTGAGGGGGGGAGGGGGAAAGAGGAGTGGGAGGGGGAGAGAGGATGGGGGAGGGTGGCAGGGGGGAGAAATGACCCAATGTATGCACATGTGAATAAATGAATAATTAAAAAAAAAGATGCAGGGGGAAAAAAGACCCTTATACATTGTTGGTGGGAAGCTTAATTAGTATAGACACTACTAAAACCAGTATGGAGGTTCCAAAAAAGTCTTAAAATTGTACTACTATATTACAAAATTTTTTTTGATATTTGATATTAATTTCACCAGAAATGCGTGATACCTAAAGGAATCAAAGTCAGCATACAATAGAGATATCTGCACACTCGTGTCATGTTTTTGCCTCACTTTTCACAACATCCGAGTTACTGGATTGGCCTAGGTGACCATCAATGGAAATGATTGAATAAAGAGAATGAGGTATGTGTATACAGCAGAGTATTATTCAGTATAAAGAAGAACAAAATTATGTCATTCGCAGTAAAATGAATGGAACTGGATATGATCATGTTAAGAAAAAGAATCTGGACTCAGAAAGACAAATATGGCAGAACTTCATATGCAGAACCTAGATTTAAAAAACAGATATGAAGTAGAAGGGGAACTATTTGGAAAGAGGAAATGGACCAATGGGGGTGTGCAGGTGTGGAAAAGAGGGTAATGAAGCAGTGATATGATCAAAGCACTTTATGTGCATGTGTGACAATGTCACAATGAAACCCATTATTTTGTACAATTAATGTACTTTAATAAAAAGTGAAAACTGTAAACAAAAGAGAGACTATAAAGATTATAATAAGTACTATGTAAATGGTGACTTATTATTTGGACATCTGATTTTTATTTCCTCATAACTTTAATTTCCCCAAGGATCATTAAGGTGTTGGCCCTATTGCTAAACTCAGTCCTTTTCAGGAAAAGGACTTTGGCTCAATTCATCTTTTTAAGTTGGCCACATGGTATTGGGGTTTGAAAGGCCAGTTACTGGGCTACTAAAACCCAATTCTCTTTCTCTACTCCAATTCTTTATTTCAGGGACAGGAGGTCACATGGATACAATATGGCTGCTGTCTCTCACCAGGTATAGTCAGTCACTTTTCCAGATTCCTACAGATTGGGAGTAGGGTAATTGCACCAAAAAGCCTGTATTGGCTAAAGATGTCAGAGAATATATGTTTAAGAGGCCTTGATTTGTTTTTAATGAGTTTTTAGTACATGGTATCTTGATTTTCCATTGACCATATGACTTCAAAGATACAATTCATGGACTTCTCACTATTACTACCATGGACCCATTCAGTCTGGCATAACAGCATGAGGTAAAGAGCACAAAGGTGGAGTCTGGTGATTTGGGTGAGTTCTACCTCCTGTCCTCACCCACTGGTTAATCCTGGGCTATATATGAAATCGTTCTAAGCATCATTTCCTCATCTATGAACAGACATAAAAATATCTGCCTAATAGAATATAAAATATATGTTTTTATTTTAAATATATTATATAGAAACTATATTTTTCTATATAAATATATAAAATATATAAATATGTTTAAAGTATACTGATATTTAAATATATTTTAAATCAGTATTTAAATGTCAGTATATTCAAAATATATTTTAAATATATTTCTCTCCAGATTATTTCCTGGGATAGTATCTTTATTGAAAAAACTCAGTATCAGAGCTCAAAAGGAGAGTATGTCATACTCACAATAGAGAAAATGCTTTTTAACACCTATATTTGACAGATTCAAAAGGCTGGCTACCCAGAGAGAAAAATCAATGGTAAAATGAAAATGACAATGAAGTATAAGTGATATTGAAGAGCAGCAGCTCAATACTAAGCTGGAAATAATAAAACTCCAACTTGGACTTCACAAAGGACAAAATGGAATACATTTGAAAATTTGAATATATTGGGTTCAGGTGTAACAGACCTCACTCTTACTAATCTCAGGTTTTAAAAAAAATCTCAAAATTAGCTTACTTTCTAATGGTCAAATATATGAACCATGCAATAGGCTTGGGATTGAAGATCAGTTATTGGAAGAGTGTGATTTGAAGGTACAAAAGGTCCCCTCCCAATCACTCCTCCTTTAGCCTTCTCAGATCTGACAAAACTAGGTTTAGGAGTTGTATTTTTGGAAGATGCAATTTTCTGGTAAATAGAACCAACTATTTTTATTTCACAACTATTTCTGAGTGAATGGAATTTATTAAAGGAATAGTCTGACTGTGGACCAGACTTCCTGCATTTTAATTCCAGCTCCACAGTTGACTATCACTGTGACTTACATGTTCATCTTCTTTTACAGTCATGCATTTATGTATATGGTCATAGAGTTGAGAGGCTCATATATAAAACTGGATCAGCTCCTATTTTGCTGATTAGATGAAAGGAAAGATTAGAGAATAAAATGATCTTAGTGAGGGGTGTGTGTGTATAGAGGCAGCCAAGAGATATTATTATATCACAGAGTCGGGCGTGATATAAAATAGTATTAAGGGGCCACCCAGAAGAAGGGCGGATCTCTATGGTTAATTTTCCCTTTTTCACAGTTTTGAACAGAACCCTCCAACCCTAATGAGCACACTAATACTCTGCCTGTGTAGCTGCTAGAGAAAGATTAGTGATAACCTTCTGTCTCCTATTACTAACATTTTTCTTTCTTTCTAGTGTCCTAGTGTGTTAGTTACTTTTCTCATTGCTGTAGCAAAATATCTAAGACAACAACAAATTTCAGTCCCTGGTCCTTGGCTCCATTGCTTCTGGGCTCTTTGTAAGGCAGAATGCCATGTGGTGGGAGCATATGGAGGAGGAGGCTGTTAACCACAAGATGACAGGACTCGGACAGCAATGAAGGGACTGGGCCAGGCATAATCTTCCTCCAAGTAAGTCTTACTTCCGAGAATTTCTAGAACCTCTCAGCTGGTGAAATAGCAATCAAAGGCAAGCACTGAGGGCAAGCATTCAATGCATGATCCCATGGGGGATATTTCTTATTCAAACCATAACACCTAGTTACTTATTTTTCCCCTTCAATTCTACTCACTTAACGCATTTTTTTTTCTTTTTTCTTTTTACTTAGAAGTAAGAGTATCAAGATTTTTCAATGTCTTGAAAAAGACATTGGTTATATCTATGTAAGAAAATTCAGTGCTGGGCATAGTGGCTCATGCCTATAATCCTAACCACTTGGGAGGCTGAGATCAGGAGGATTGCAGACAAAAAGTTAACCAGATCCCATTTCGACTAATAAGCTAGATGTAGTGACCAAGTGTCTGGCATCCCAGCTACACAGGAGGTGTAAATAGAAAAAGTATGGTCTCAGGGCTGCCTGGGCAAAAGCAGGATGTCCTATTTGAAAAATAACTAAAGCAAAAAGAGTTGGGGATGTGGTTCAGGTGGTAGAGCACCAGCTTAGCAAGCATGAGGTCCTCAATGCAAACCCTAGTAGTCCCCCTGCAAAAAAATTGGTGACTGTGAAGAATCTCTCAAAGAAACAATGACGGAAGCAAACAAGCTTTACTCAGGGATGTTGATGCACCACTCAACTTTTATGTTACATTAAATGAGATGTTAAAGGACTGAAACTGATTATCTGAATACTGACACTTCTTTCTTTTGGCAGCACTGGGGCTTGAACTCAGGGCCTCACACTTGGTAGGCAGGTGCTCTACCACTTGAACCATTCCTCCAGCACCAATACTGATATCTTGCAGATTTATCTCCATTTCAGTCACTTTGCACTTTGAAGACCACTGTGAAAACTTTGTATTAGTCAACAAATCAACTCTTTTCTTGAGCTGCTCAAGGACCAGGCTTCTCTCTTGGTGCTCCTCCATCCAGGGTCTCTGTTCCCTTGTCTTGCCATCAGCTCCTCTGCCAGACACTGGAAATGAGAAAAGAGTATTAGGATCAGTACTAATTGTACTAAACATCTAATTGTCAAGTTCTCACAGTGGATTCCTTACAGGGTCCGATGCATGTTTGATGGGTATATTAACTCCCTTTTGTGCTAGAAGAAATTTAGGGAAGTCTAGGTCTAGGGCTTGGAGGCTCAGTGTTAGGGCAACTAAGGAATTTCTTCTCAGACTCTTTACTTGATTCTTTAACTTAAAAAACAAAACAAAACAAAGAAACCAACAACAAGAAAAATAAGCCCCTGCTTTGAACTTCACGAAATAGGTTTGTAGGACCAAAGTCCTACAAAGTCTTCTAGGGGGCAAGTGCCCTTTACTCTGAGTCCTATCACCATCTGTCTGTAAGGCCAAGCACATCTAGCTTCACATTCACCTGATTGCCCTAAATCTCTGTTTTTAAGGCTAAGAGGTCCATTTGCTGCTCACTTTGTGCTGCTCTGGGCTTCTGGGCACTGCCTAGAGGGTTCTGGACTGCTTGTCTCACTGAGATGTCTTTATCCACTGGGTTTTCACTTTCCTATTCCAGCCATTCTAGAAATCCTCAAATGACTGAGCTGTGCATTCATAAAGCCTAGTGATCCGCTGGCTGAGTGGTTCTATGACAGGTACTAAGTCCTAGTGGGATGATATAAACAACCACCAAAACAGTTTGTACTTACATGCTTGTTGCTGAGACACCGTCCATGATAGAAGATTTGGAATAGCTCAACTATTTAATTTGTAGTTGAAGCTACAAATTAAATTTGGAGCAGATAAAAACACAGAGTAAAAGGATTCCTCACAGGACATACATGCATATGGTTAGAATTCATTGTCATATAAATTAAAGTCAGAAATATTTTGGTTATTGCTGATCCAATGCAAGAGAGTAGTAATATTTCCCATAGCAAGTCAGAACTGACTCATTTGGCTTGGAAATATCATATAAAGAGAATTTTCAAACTTGCTCTTGACAAACATTCCAAATAAAATTAAAAATTTTTTCCTTTCAATAGAAAGAACTACTAGGAAATGGTGGTTAAGAGCTCAGGTTTTAGATTCAGGCAGACTGCAGAGAACCCTGGCTTATCAGCTATTACCTTGGGAAAGCTGCTTACAGTCCAGTTTTCTCTCCTTAAAATGGGGATAATTGTAGCACTGACCTCCTTGGTTATTATTCATAGTAAAGGAAACAATTTATTTAAATACTCAGTATACTACATGCCCTTAATAGATACCAGCTTAAAAAAATAAGAAAGACATGAATGTAACTACAATTTGATTGTTGTCTTTAAAACTAAGTAGGTAGAGAATCACACATCAGATAAAAAGTGTAGCATGATCCTCCTCCATAATACCCAAAATGAAAAGGAAAAATTTAATAATCCTTGACACATTCTACCATTATAATATAATAAACTCCATTACCATAGTGTTTTGTGTTTTAGTTTTGTGAGTGGTGAGAAGTTGAGGAAATATGCCAGGTTCAATAAAGAAATCAAAAGGGAGGTGTGATAGAATATTTGTGTAATTATTGCTCCACCTAAATTTAATTCTAATCACCAAAATCTCACTTTAAGTCTGTTGTGACAAATTTGATTTCTGGTACAACTGGCTATTACCATACCTGTTCCAAGCTGGTGAAACCTGAAAGCTTTGGATGTCAAACCTTCATTTGACAAAGCAGAGACATACAAGTCTTACTGTATATTTCAAACAGACATCAGGCAAAGCTTTGACATTTGCAGGTAGGTCTGTAGATTGGTCAGTTGGAAATGTAGAAATAAGGGTCCCACCCCAATTCTAGCTGACTCAGAATCTATTTTGTGACAATACTACCAGAGAAGCATTGAGATGAAGAATATTTGACATTACTTGCATTTTAGATATAGTTATGTCGTGGTGATGGACATCACTGTTTCAGCCAACTTGTTAAACCTTTCATGTTTCTTCATTCTCTTTCTTTCTCTTCATGGATCATGACCTTTATTCTTGGCTTTAGTGAGAAAGTAAATTGGGCCATTAGTGTTTAAGCTACTATAGCCCTTGTCTTGTATTTCACCTTGACTTAAATACTCTCGTGCTAAGAGAGTGTGTGAATGCACAGCTTTGGGTTCAGAGACCAGGAGGTCAAGTTCCAGACCCTTTTAGTTACCTCTGTAAAAATTAAAGTAAGTCAGTCTTCTCATATATAAAATGGGAAGAGTATTAAAGGTATTTGCTTTGTTGCGTGATCTTTCAATGACTCCTACAACTTTCAGGTTTGTATATGAGGTTCTGTGATCAGTGCATTTTCTAGCGTACCTGAGTGACTAGCTCAGAATAGCCTACGAGTAAATCAGAATATTCATTATTGATGCAATTTAAACTCTCCATTGACTGTTATTGTTAATAGTGACATCTCTTTTCAAAATGAGGAAAAATCTTCCATTTTCCATAGTTTAATCCTTACATCTATTTAATCAAGAGTGAGTGCCGTTTATGGTTGCACTTGGCCATAACCTAGTGAGAGAGACTTGACACTGGGAAAGGCAAAGAAAAAAGCTATTCTCATCAAACTTCCACTCCAATAATCTCTGCATGTACTGAAGGTGTGTTTGCAATTTCTTATTACTACACTTACTTTCCCTTTCTGTTTAAGACAAATATCTATAGGGTATAGTTTTCTGTAGCCTATCACTTTTATTTAAGTATGCAAAATATAAGGTCCGAAAATGTTATTATAATTTTAATTATAATAATTAAAGTCATTAAGTTTTGAAACTCACAAATAAATAAAACACAGGTATGATGTTACTGTTTCAAAATCATAACTATTACTCCATATTACTTTTTCAGAGTCTATCACTATATGAAAAAATTTAAAGGCATCAAACACTACTGAATTTGTAAATATCCAGATTTTAAAGACTCAGACAGGACTAAGTTTATACTCATTCATCCTTGCAAATAAATACCAAACTTATAGCAGCATTCAAAATATAAAAATTTTCATATTACAAAGATAGTACAAATAATTAAAGTAAGCATTGATCACATTGCTTTTTTCTATTCTAAAAACATCTGGCTCTTAAAAAACACAACATCCATATGTACATTTCATGTACATGTTTTTAGAAACAATTTCATTAGCATATGTTAGCTGTACAGGGGGTTCTTGTGACATTTCCATATATGTTTGCAATGTACCTTGGTTAGGTTCACCCCCACCATCATTCTCCCTCAACACCTCTCCCACTTAAAATGATTTCTGCAGGTTTCATTGCTTTATTTCCACACAAGCTTATAAAGTACATCAACCATATACACCCTCCTTTAATCTCTCCATTCACCTCTCCTTCCCATCAGTACCCTCCTCTTAATAGGACCTGTTTTACATTTCTGTCCTTCATTATTAAGTGTATATTCATTATTCAAAGGGGTTTTGCCATGGTATTTCACCTGTAAATACATTGAACTTTAATCTGTCTGACTTCCTCTATTATTCTTCCTTACTTCCTCCTTCTCCTCCCTTACTCCCTATTATAAACTATATTCAGTGCTTTTTGTTATGTCTTTCTACACAGATGCAACGTATTTCAGTGTTATTTACTTTCTATCACCCTCTTTTTCTCTCCTTCTTCCCTCTAGTCTTCTCAAGCAGTCCCACTATTGCAAACATGTTCTCTCATTCTCTGTCTCTCTCTGTATATGTATGTACATATACATGTATGTATACACACATACATACTGTATTTGCATGTATGCTTTTGGATATATATCTTTTGGATCTGTCTTCTACATATGAGAAAAAACATGTGATCTCTGTCTCTCTGAACCTGGCTAACTTGGCTTAACAAGTTAATCAAATCCAAACTTGTGTACTTTGAAACCAGACTACCATCTAAACCCTTCCCTCCCATCAACAAAGTAGCAGAAGAATGCTTTAGAATGAAAAGAAGAGTGTCTTATTATGGGGAGTGGATTATAAGAAGCCTATGAGAACCTAACATAAGCACAGCTTTGTTCAGTGATCTATAGGTGGAGTTTGGTATGGCCTCAGCTATGGAAGAGAGGGAGAGGCAAAATGCAACACAGCTGCTTTTCCTAAGTTGTTTACATTCAGAGAAGTAGGAGGGCAGCTTTCTCTTGTTACAATGTCATGCTCCTCCCTGAGAACTGTTGCTCCACCTCCTTGTTTACCACTGGATATAAAAGACTCCCTAAAAGAGGATGCAAAGGTTTTTTTGATGGGGGATTTTAATTGGCTGCCGCTGCAGCTGATGCTGGCTGTCTGTGTGTCTATGAGTCTGAGGGCAAAGACTTTAAGAGAGATTAAAGAAAATATGGGACAGAGCAAGTCTAAGGCAAGAACTTTAAAGAATAGAAAAGAAGACTTTAGAAGTAAGGTTTTAAAGATAGAGAAAAGAAGCAGAGTAAAATAGAGAAGAGTTATTAGAGTAAAAAAGCAATGAGGCTGTTGTTGTCTCCATCTGAGCGCTTAGAACATCTGATCCCAACTTTCTGCATTTGTCCTTTCTGCATCTTCAGTCACCCCCAGTTAGGTTCAGTAGAACCAGGAGCTCTTAGGATAGCTTGTGAGATTTTATTAGCAGTTTAATATGCTAGTTTTCAGTATTTTTCCTACTTTGTTTCCCTCTAGTGCCCCCAACATAAAAATTACATGGGTGTTCTACATGGGGACATGTCCAACTCAATGAATTTGTTCATTAAAAAAAGTTGGAAAGATTCTTCTTGTCTCTTTTAGAATTTGAGTACTACTGCCTCTTTTAGAACTTGAAATCCTAAATCCCATGTGCCTCCCTAACCACCACATCCTCTGAACATCTCTTCCCAGAAATACTTGGATTTCCAGGGACTAAGCCATGATCCTATTTGTTTTCACATCTTATGCCTGGTCCTATTTTCTTCAATTTTAATGATACTGTAAACCATAATGATGTACAAGGGTTATGCTCAAATTCAAACAACTTTTAACTTGAAGGGAAATGGCTTAATACAATCCAGTATTCACTTCATTGTATTGTAGCACAGTAGTAGTACTAGGCAGGCACCCTACTAAGTAAGCCATGCCTCCAGCCCTTTTTGCTTTAGTTACTTTTTTCAGATAGGGTCTTGTGCTTGGGATATTGGACTGTGATCATCGCACCTGCTCCTCCTGCATAGCTGGGATGACAGGTGCATGCCACCATGCTTGGCTTGTTGTTGACAGGGGTCTTGCTAAGTTTTTGCCTGTACTGGTCTCAAACTGTGATCCTCCCTGCCTCTGCTTCCCTAGAAGTTGGGACAACAAGCATGAGCCACCGTGCCTAACTAACAGTAATTTTTAAAAAAGGAAAATTGATTAATATAGGGATAGCATCCTTGTCATATCTCTGGTTGCTATTTGGCCTCTGTCCTTTTCTTAGTCTCAAAAAAAAAGAACACAGGCTGGCAGAGGGACTCAGGCCATAAGAGTATCCTTATAAGCATAAGATCCTGAGTTCAAACCCCCTGCTGCCAAAAAAAAAAAAAAAAGAACCTCAGAAAGAAAACAATGATCAGAGCTTGTACTACAGCAAGAATTATTACTGTGGGAGAATTATTATGTGGTTGATACCATAAATGAGAGTTAATTTGCTTTGTGGTCACTGTGGGATACTCTGGAACTGTGACTCATTGAGAACCACTAAAATCTTCTTGGCAGGAGGTAGGGTATATAGAACCAAATTATTTTTATGGCACTTTAGGGTTTGATTATCTCACATTTCAGGTTGGATAACTTCCCACAATGACTGATCTATTAATCAGAGAATCTGGTGTGAGTACCAGTAAGGGATGCTTTTGTTCTCTTCCTACTAAAGAAGGTACTGAATAAACCATCAGGGAACACAGATGCACTCTCAGCTTGTCACACCTCAATCTTTTTTGCTCTTGAATATATGACTTTTTATGACTTCTTTGCCTATTCTCCATCAGATAGTAGTCAGCATAACTCTGATTTCAGTCAATCAGTTCCCTAATCTTTTTTTGAAAACCCAAGGTGTAATAGGTGACTATAAGTGATGTCTGGGTATTTAGAATTAGGACAGGAATTGCTGAGATGAAGTGAACCGGGAGAGATGTTTTCTTTGGCATTACTTTAAAGACATGGCACTGATCTTCAAGGGAGGTATATGTTTATCTTTCTTGGCACAACTTTTGTTTTACTCATTGTGGAGCTCCACCTTTTATTTTGGGTAATATTTTCTCCAATATTCTAGAGTGTTGTGTGAAATTTCCCATAGTGTCAAACTCTGGTTAAGTTAGGGAAAAATTGAATTTGAACTTGAAGAAAAATAATATCCAAATTATTGCTTTGCAGTTCAGAGTGTTGCTTGTTATATTGAGACAACTATAGAGCAATCTGAGCACTCCAAAATGCTGGTAATTCATTTGCATAGAATTCAGTGAACCAATAAAAAATAAGATAAAACATTAATGAACATTTTATCTTACTTTAAAATTCTACTTCTATTAGTCTTTACTGGCAATTTCAGTTTTAACAGAAATTATAAGTATTATAGGTATCAATTTAGGATCTTCAATTGTCATTTGGTTGTAGACCTGAATTTTAAGATGGAATTATTTGAGTAGTAATAATTCCTGATGTAAAAATATGATGGTCAAGGGCATGGATTTTGGTGCTAGACAGCCTTGAGGCTGAATAATGCTCTTGCTAACTGGGAGAACTCTCCTAGACTGAAGACTTCATGAAATTCAGGGCCTTTTCTTTGCTTTATGGCATTCTAGTAAAAACTCAATCACAGGAGTGTTATGGGGTTTTTTCTTCTTGTACATGAAAATTCTTTTCCTCTTAGTGATTTCATATAAAAAGGCTGTCACTTTACTCTTTTCTGAAGAATATTTGGGTTCTGCAATGTCATACATTCCTGAAAAGATGAAATATTCTCAAAAGTCTGAGTTTAGAGAGGTAAATGTTGGGAGGAGAAGCGTAGAGAAGGTGATGTCTTGAGAAATTATTTTAAAGGATAAATAGGACAACATGGTCAGGTTAGAGGTGATGAGGAATCCATGAGAACATATTTGTTGTTGCCAGAACTTTCCTAGATATTATTTTCTTTAATTTGAATTTTTATTTAGCAGTAATTTCATACTTTAAAAATTGCAAAAATAAAAGAGTACTAGGCATACTTATACCTTCTCATTAGGTTTGCCTAAAGTCACCACTTTACTCAGTTTGTTTTGATATTTGCTGTCTTCACCATGTATTTGCCATTGTAATGCCAACACTAAGTTGTATACGTCACACACTGTACCCCATATCACTTTATCCCTGAAATTTTCCCTGTGCATTTCCTAACAACAGAAATATTCTCTTTCATTGCCAGAGTTTGGTCTTCAACTTTAGTAAATTTAACAGTGATAATCAATTTTATCCAAGCTATTATCCTTGTGCAATTTTTCCCCAACAATGACTTTTGTAGTATCCTCCTCCCAATTTAGGATTCAATCTATGGTCAGATATTGCATTAATTTGTCATATTATCTATAGCCTCCTGTATTCTGAACCATTTCCTTATCCTTTACTTATGTTTTGTGTCAGTAACATCTTTGAAGGCTATAATCCTCTTTCCTTTTTACTAGAATATTCCTTATTGGTCTTCTGTTTACTCATGATTAGAGTCAGGACATAAATTCTCAATCAAATACTTGGTCAGTAATATTGAGTCCTTCTTAAGATATAACATCTGGAATCACCGGCCACCTGCTCCTCTTTGGTATTAATTTTAATCTGGTGAAAGTGTTGCCTAGCTTCCCCCCGCCATAATAACTTTGTTTTTAACTTGAAACTGACTAGCAACTTGTGGTCAGACACTTAAATTCATACCAAATTTCTAGCATGAAATTATAAAAGGAACTTCAGTAGTTGTTTGCAATTCTACATACCTGCCCCCTTCACACTTCATAAATATTATTTTAATGAAAGAAAAAGTTTAAAGTCACCAGTGTGGATTTCCATCTATTGGCCAAAGACTATAAATTTAGCATGAGAATGACTTTGCTCCAAAATTCAGTGTTTACTAATTTTTCACATTCCTGTTGTTGAGTGTAAATCCCAAAAAACTGATGTGTGTGTGTGTGTGTGTGTGTACAACAGTTATTGGTAAAGTTTCAAACTGACTGTGGGATCTTTATACTTTTCTTTGTTTCACTATGCAACAAAAATAGCAAGTTGTACCTTAAGTGCATATTTCTAAGTGGAAGAAGCCAGTCTGAAAAGGCTACACATAGTATGAGCACCACCAAATTATCTTTCAGAAGAGATGAAACCACAGATATAGTAAAACAAATAAGTGGCTTCCAGGAATAGGAAGGGGAAGGGAAAGAGAAGGATAAATAAGGGGAGCAAAGGGATTTTTAAGGCAGTGAACCTCTTCTGCATGATTCTATAATGGTGGATACCCAACACTATGCTTCTGTCAAAACCCATAGAGTTATACAACATAAAGAATGAGTGCTATGAATGTAAGCTATGGACTTTAGTTAATAATAATAAGTCAACATTAATTAGTATGTTGATTTTAACAAATAAATCACACTGAAGCAAGATGTTAACAGTAAAGAAAACAGTGTTAGGGACAAGGGGGTATGTGAAAACCCTCTGTACTTTCTGTTTAATTTTTCTGTAAACCTAACACTACTCAAAAGTATAGTCTATTATTTAAAACAAAATGGCAAGCCACAGTTCCAGAAAAACACAACTGGAGAAACAGCCTGTATGATATCAGGAGTATTTAAAACACACCAAGCACAGTGTTAATTAATATATTGTATATGAAGCTAGCCTAAATACTGGCCAGGTTTTTCTGTGGTGACTGTTGTTTGTTGATTGATTGGTTTTTAGGAGTTATGACAGATTTGGAAATTTTTTAAAATAATAGACAAATATATTTTATTGCCTTTCAATGAACACTGTTTGAGCTCTCTTTCCAATACCCTTGTCTAGAGTGGCCAAGGCAGGTCATGTTGGGATTACCGAGCTCTCTCTGCACTGCACAGCCTGACAGCTACAGTGCTGAGATTTCCTGGACTGCTCAGGGGCCAGGGTGACTCAGGATAGCTGCAGATCCCTAAGTTGTGCTTCCATGCATGGCTGCTTTTCTTTGAGCCTCCTTGTTCTCTAGCTGTGGAGTTCAGCCATGCTCCCAGGACTGATTTGGGGAAGACACTTTCATTAGCTTACTATGGTAACAAGAAACACTAGCTCTGACAGGTGGGTCAGGTTTTATATTAGGGCCCGGATCAGTAAGGGCAAGGATTCTTCGTCTCCAAGTTCAGAAAGTCCTGACTTAGGATGGTCAACTTAACGTGCTTTCTACTGTATGGTGGTACAGAAGTGATATGCATTCAATAGAAACTGTAGTTAGAATTTTGCGTTTTGATCTTTTCCTGGGCTAGCAATAGTGAGCTTCTATGGCATTTGTGACAGTGTTTTTATGCCATCGTGAGAGGAAGTGACTGATACTGCACAGTGCGCTGTGTTGCTAAATGAAAGTGTTCTGTAGGTTAAGTGTATGAAGGGCACTTTCAACTTACAGCAGCTATATCAGGACGTGACCCCATTGTAAGTCAAGGAACAGCTATACAGCGATCTCATTCTACCACATTACACCAAAGTCCATTTCCTCCAGGTTCTTCAGCAAAATTCTTGTCTCAGTTACTTACTACTTGGGGATGGCTTCCCTCACTCTGAGGATGACAGTAGTGTAGCTGTGTCTCAGTCTTAGCTCTGTCTTTGTTGCTTAGTCCCCTCTATATTACGCTCTGTGAATTTCCCCTGGCTTAGGAGCCTGCTTCTTCCAATAAATTTGATGGGAAGAGGGGAAGTTCAGGTTGATTCTACCACCTCACGCAAGTGTCATTTTTGTAGAACCTATTTCTTTTTCTTTTTTGGGGGTACTGGGGTTTGAACTCAAGGCTTTATGCTTGCTAGGCAGATACTCTACTGCTTGAGCCATGCCTCTAGTTCATTTTTCTCTGGTTGTTTTTGAGATAGGGTCTCCCTTTTTTGCTTAAGCTAGCCTGGACTGATTCTCCTATTTTAGGTTTCCTGTGGTAGCTAGGATTGCAGATTGCACTACTGTGCCCAACTATGGGTCGAAATGGAATCTCACAAACTTTTTGCATGGACTAGCCTCAAACCATGGTCCTTCTGATTTCAACCTCTCAAGTAGCTAGAATTATAGCATGAGGCACTGGCATCTGGTGCCTAAAAGCAGTGTAAACTCTTCAGACCAGTCATCTTATGGATTTCAAAATGCAAAGGAATATCATTTAGCTATTATAGTAACAAACATGTAGGCTATCATAAATATAAAAATGCCAGAATGAGCCGGGTACCGGGGACTCATGCCTGTAATCCTAGTGACTCAGGAGGCAGAGATCAGGAGGGTTCAAAGCCTGCCCCAGGAAACTAATT
Source organism: Castor canadensis (assembly GCF_047511655.1). Classification (NCBI taxonomy): domain Eukaryota; kingdom Metazoa; phylum Chordata; class Mammalia; order Rodentia; family Castoridae; genus Castor; species Castor canadensis. The sequence goes on along the minus strand of NC_133395.1, from coordinate 31,842,437 downwards.
TGTGAAACCCTATCTTGACAAAAAAACCCATCACCAAAAAAGGGCTGTTGGAGTGGCTCAAGCAGTAAGAACACTTGCATAGCAAGCATGAGGTCCTGAGTTCAAGCACCAGTACCACCAAGAGAATAAAATGTCAATATGCAATAATAACCCAAAAGGAGCAAAACTCATGATTCAGGTACACATTTTTTGCAATTATGTGAAAATTAAATTCTTTAATCGTAAGATCAGGAGAGAATTTGGTGAAAGAGTTTAGCATCTTACATTTATCCATTTCCTTGGTTCTGTCATGATGCCAGAAGATACATGGAAACTCTATTGGAGGCTCTGGTGTTTTCCAGGCTCTGCAGCATTTTCGTGCAAGTCTGGAAAAAAGGAGAAAGCTCCTAGAAATTCTGGGCTGGGACTCTCAGGATGATTTTTCCAAATAAGAGTGAAAAGTAGCTGGAGAGTCTTTCCCCAGCCGGACCTACACTTTCTGGACCCACACTTTACCAGCTCTGCCATGTTCAGTTTGTTTGAATAGACCTAGAACACTGGGACTCTTCCTCAATACTTTTCTCTCCCTCACCTCTCCCATTCAAATTCATTGCCATCCACCTGTGGATTTTACCTCTTTTAGTATCTTTTTAAATCACTTCACAGTCTTCATCTTGTCAGCCATCACTTTCCTTCAGGCCAATATTATCTCTTGCCTAAAATACTGCACCACTCTCCTCATTGCTTTAATTGAGGTAAAACATGCACAAATAAAGTGTTCAGATTGTAATTGTACAGCTCAGACAAATTTAAATGCATATACACCTCTCATCACCATTTAGATCATATAGATCATAGGAAAGCCTGGAGTAACCCAGAAACTTCCTGTGTGGTCCTGTTGCAAAACCCAGGCTCCAGCCAATGGGAAGGGAAAGTGCCTGATAATGTAAAGCTGTCTTGTCTCAAATTACCTTCTGTGGGAGGGAAGTTAATAACATGGGCACACCCAGCTAACAAGGCCTGGAAAATGTAGCTCTGCCTGGGTAGCCATGTGCCCAATCACAGCCCTATTACCACAGAAGAAAGGGGAAATAGATTGTGATGGACAGCTAGCTGCCACTGCCACAATGTTCCCATAATAGTGATCTTTTCCAACCCATAAAATATTTTATATCTCACCATATATTTGGCACTTCTTTACTTTCTTCCAATAAACTTGAACAATTTTCCTCATAGAGTTTTTGCCTGTCTTATTGCTAGATTTAATTCTTGGTGTTTCATATCCTCAGTGCCGTATATGTGCTCTTCTGTTTCATTTTCTGTTGAGAAATGATCAGATATTGAAGGGAGATGATTCTAGCAAGCTGATTCACCAGGATTCTTGCTACATTGGACAATGCAGAGATGAACACAGAACCCTAAAAGTCTAGCTGAATGGAGAGTTCTGAGGAGTTGTACTAGATTTTGGTCAAGGGGAGTGTTAGTCAGCTTTCTGTTACTGTGACAAAATACCCAAGGTAATTAACTTCAAAGGAAGAAAGGTTTATTTTGGCTATGGTTTCAGAAACTTCAGCCCATGGTTGTTGGGCCCTGTTGTTTTGGGCCCATGGTACAATACATACATCATGAACACATGATGGTGAGAGCATGTGACAGGTGAAGGCCTGTTTACCTCAGGTTGGTGATGAAGCAAAGAGAAAGGGGAAGGGGCTGCCTTCCCCAAAATCACCTTCAAGGCAATGACCTCAAGGACTTAACTTCCTTCCACTAAGACCCACCTACTAAATCCAGTACCTCCCAATAGTGTGAGGGCCGGAGGCCTTGAAAGGGGACATTCAAGGTTCAAAACAAGAGACAAGATAACAAGGAAAGGATCTTTGTCACTAATGAAGTACATCTTCTATTTTAATCTATATTTTTGTGAGGTATCCTTTTTAAAAGATCTGATAGCTATTAAAACTTAATATTAAAAAGAAATGATGGGCTGGGAGAGCAGCTCAAGTGGTAAAGTGCCTGCCTAGAAAGCACAAGACCCTGAGTTCAAATTCTAGTACTGCACAAAAAAATGAATTTAGAACCAGATATTTAAATTATATACCAATTAATTTAAAAGAATTAATTGCATACTATTATTTTTTAGAAAAAAGTTTTATGCTATTTAGAGACTAATTAAATAGCTTGCATTGTCCTTTTAAAATTTTCTATTATGTATACTATGCTTTGTAAATTATAGGTGTCAATAAGACTTATGCCAAGGAAATCAGAATGTCAGAGGGCAAAAATGCTTATGCAGAGCTGCTGATGGCTTTCAAAAAATGGAGAATTTCAGGAATTACAGAAAATGGCTGCCAATGATTCAAACTGCCTGCTCATGACTGAGGTGAAATAAGTCATGGGAAGCTGGGGGTAGCTTCTGGAAACACCTTGTATTTACCATCAACTGCCTGCAGGAAACACACAAAAGTACAGTTCTCTAGTGTAAAATTAAGCAAATATACTTACCAGTAGATGGTTTGTGCTCAAAATATTTTTATGCTGATGGGGATGTACAATCGAAATCTTTCAGATCATACTTCCTTACTGTACAGCAACACTATGGAGTCTTACTTTCCTAACTCCCAGGTACTGTCTCTAAATCACAGTCCAGTTCTGGTTCCTCTTGTCTGTTGATCTCCTTCCTCACTTTCCAATAGACTTTTCAGAATCATTAACTTCCTTCTCCCCCCTTTTGTGCAGAGCCTGTGGTACATAGCTGATCTTTGACTATGAGTACTTACTGCTTTAACATTGTGCTGGGAAATAGAGACCGTGGAAGGTGAAGTTGAAAGGCCAAGTTCAAAGCTTCCAGTGCATTTGAGTGGACCTGATAGGGGGAGATTCTGAAAATCACTATTCTCTTAATAACTTTTGGTCCAGCACAGAATCAGAAATGCTCACAGACAGAATAAGTCTGTTTCTGAGGTTATCACAATGTGGTCCGCAGCTAATGTTCCACAGATATTTTATATTATTTCTTGTCCAGCCCTTCTTGTATTTAAGATGGTCTTTCTGGCCTATAGGAACTGGCCTATTACTTCATTTGCTTTTATCCATGAATAAGTCATTAAAAACATAAAATAACAACAACCCTCCCCCCAAAAAAAAATCCTTCAATGTTACACCCACTCCATTTTGGCTTCCAGTAGGGTCATGCCTGGTTCACAAATGATTCACAGGGCTGTGACAGCTACCATTGAGATCAACAAGACTCAGCCCATTGTCCAGAGTAGCAGCACAGCTCACCTCTGCAGGCTCCACCATTCACTCACCCAGCATGAAGATCCTCTGCCCCAATAATGAGGGCAACAGAATGACCACACCTTCAAAACTCACTGTCATAGCCTGCACAGAGTAAGCAGACCACATGGCAAAAAATAGAAAGGAAGCAACTTCAGGTTGGGTTTAGTAGGAATTCTAGTGATGAAAAGGTGAGGCTAGAAACAAATTTCTTTTTTGAAGTTCTTGACTTTTCCTATAAGGCCTGTGGAAAGACAATGGTATCTCTCTGCACACAGTGCCCCGTAGAACTGAAAAGGACTCTCTTGAGGCCTACCCTGACTCCTGGCATATCAGAGATACTGGAGTCTTCTTCCCTCGGTTCCCAGGCTGTGCTGTGAATGCCAGGAGCTGTCTCATAGGTGTTTCATGGAGGGAAGCAAGGGAGAAAAGAGGGAAATAAACAATATATCTATCTATGCAAAGTGTCCTGTGTTAGTTCCATCCTTTACTTGGTTCAGTACAAGAAACATTTGCCAGGGTAAGTTTTTAGTTTAGTTTAGTGTTTTGTTTTGTTTTAAGGAATCAGTAGCAGAGGAAGTCTACAGACATTTATAATCATGTGTATTTCTGGATAAGTACAATTTAATAGTGATTTATTTTCAAGAGACTACTTAATCCTGTGCCCTTGGCTGAGAAACTTGCTCTTTAGGCCACACCTCAAGGGGAAGGCACAGCTGCCAAATTCCTTTGCACAAATCCCCAAACAATGTCCTATGTTTTGAGAGTGGATTTGCTGGGCCTTGTCAAGTTTGACTGTGGAGGGTGGGTCAGCCACAGGGCGGACTGCATACTTTTCTGGGGAGACCCAGGAAGCTGTCCAGCAAAGCAAAGGGAGGTAGGAACTTGGGGTGGAACATAAGCGTTTGTTTATTGTGCTAAGGAATTTGCCTGGAGGTGTGGGAGTTACCTCACTGAGTTTGTCCAGGTGGTAAGTTTGGGTTGTTACGTTTAAATACATTTGTTTATCTTAAAGAAAAAAAAAGACTTCTCTGACCTTTTTTTTTCCATGTTCAATCTTCAATCACACATCTTTTTTGATATAGTTACTGTGGAATCTTTTATTTTATTTTTAATAAGCATATAATGATTATACATATTTATGGGTACAGAGTGATATTTCAGTACATGCCAACAATGAGTAATGGTCAATTTAGGGTAACTGGGATGTCTATCACCTCAAACAGCTATCATTTCTTTGTGCTGGGAGTCTCCAAAATCCTCTCCATAGCTGTTTTGAAATATATAGTTAAATGGTGTCAACCATGTCAACCATGGCTGTCCTACTATTGAACATGAGAACCAGCCTCACCCCTGTATCCCTAAACCATCCTCTTTCCATCCCCACTGACCCCTACCCTTCCCAGTTCCTCGTAACCACTGTTTTGCTATTTCTGTGCGATCAATGAGAACACACGGTATGTCTTTCAGTGCCTGACTTATTTCACTTACATAATTGACCCAATTTTTGCCTCTTGATTTGCCTCTGCTATCTTGGCAAGTCAGAGTTATGTCAAATATTTTGGCACTCTTTCCTTCTAACTCTGTAGTCAACTCAGCCAGCACTGAAAGGAACCGAGAGTTCTGTGTGCCCTGGGCTCTGCTGAGGGATTAGGGGAAAGGTACATAGAACTTTGCTGTTGGTTATGTGACTTGTTGCTTCACTGTCAAGTCTCAAGTCTTGTCTTTACTATGGGCTGCCCCATCCAATTTGACTCCCATTTTTTTTTTAAAACTGTTGGGAGAATTAAGATTTGGAAGGAAGAACAAAGCACAGTAGACCTTACAAAGTGGTTTCATTGGGACCTATGGGGAATTAAATTTGCTGTAAGACAGATGATTTTTCTTATTTAATTTTTCACTTGAGCCTTTTTAGCACATGTGTTTTTAATGGGACTTGGTTGGGAAAGGACAGCAATCTGAGGAAACACATTTTATATATGCCCTTTGCTAGAGTCTGAGGTGAAAATCAGAATATACAGCTGAGTCTCATGCTTACTTTGCAATTTGTCCTCTGACAGCAATCCTCCTACCTCTATCCCCTGAGAAGCTGGGATTACAGGTTTATACTACCATGCCTGGCCCTAAAAACATTTTTTTAAGCTCATGGTTTGCTATTTAGCTTGTGATGACTCTTTCTTTTACTGGTTAAGACTTCAGTTATGACACTAAACCAAAAACTCATAAAGGAGCACATTTATTGAGAAAAGAAGTGTTCATTGAGTGTCTCTTTATTTCTCCCTACACCTACTTGTTTCTATATCTACTTGTCAGACAGGGTGTAAGAGAAAATGAAGTGAGTGAACTAGGTAGATGTTCATGTAGCCCAATGTTAGGTGTTGATGAAGTCTTGACTTTCTAACAGAAACACACATTTTGGCTGTAAGTGAAAGGGAATCACTCATGGGGGACCTGCCCTGGTCTCCTAGTGCCCGTGAACTCTGGAATGAGCCACAGAGATGCTCCCAGAGCCTAACAGTGGAGGAGAAGCATGGAGTCAACCTTCTCTCCTCATGCACACTGACGTTGTGGGTCTCTTCAGATTCATTCTGTTGCATAAGCAAAGATCACACACATTCATTTCCCAGTCTTTCTACGTGGGTTTGGCCATGGGTGTGTAAAGTCAAGATCCACTCCCCGTTTCTGTGTTGCAGAATTACAGTTAGACTGGATAGACTAGTTGGGCTAGGTGACTGCTTTTGAGGGGGAAAATCCACGCAGTGGTGGGAATCGCAGGGTTGGCTTCCAAGCACAGAAGATATGCTGAACTGAAAAGGCTTAATTTCATGAGCGTCATGGAGCAGTGTGAGAGGGGAAGTGGCATAGTGGGAGTGTTACAGCAGTAGCAGAAGTAGCTGAAGAAACACCCGGACGCAGAGGGTTAAAAGCCCTGACTCTGTACTGTTTGCTTGCTGTGAAACTCTGAAACTCCATGTCTTCCTCTGACACAGAGATGCTGACAGGACATTAGAAAGTTGTTGCGAGGTGAAGAATGCCTGTAATCCCAGCACTCGAGAGGCAGAGGCAGTATATTAGAATTTGAGACCAGCCTGGGCAAGCTGGTGAGACCCTGTCTCAGATAAAACTCTAAATAGAGCTGGCATATACTTCAGCGTTAGAGCGCTTGCTCCCTGGGCTTGATCCCCAGCATGACATTAAAAAGAAATAATTTTAAAAGGAAGGAAAGTTGTGGGGATGCAATCAGTTAATGAGTTATGCCTTATATAATAAGCTTATCTGACATAGTAGGGGGTCAAGAAGTGTCCCATAATTTTGAATGGACTATAATCTCACAAACTTAAATTACTGAGTCTTTTCCAAGTCACTTGGACCACTAAGAACCTCAGTATTGTTAATTGTTGTTTTGGCTCTCTGCTTATGCTCCTTTTCTCACTTGGCATTACCTCTGTGTGAGAAGGGAGAGGAAGGGACGAGGCATGTTTTCCCAATACGCTTAGTTAGCATACACCAGAGGTTGGCCAAGTCCCACCAGCACCAGCCACATGGACCGTTCTGACCATTCCCTCTCCTTTACAATATTGTCCTTGGCTGCTTTCTGCCTACAAAGGCTAAAATAAGGTATTTACTATGCAGCTCTTTGAGAAAATGATTGCTGACCTCTGGACACAGACGAGGAATAAAAGGATTGATTCTAAGTTGCATCAGTTACATTAACAGTGATAGCTGTCAGAGCATTTTTATTGTTTGATGCTTTCAAATCTAACTTTGTCTCTATCTGTGCTCAAAGTCAAGGAATATCATATTTATTTTCTAATGTTGAGTTTAAATGTTTCTTGGGAATTTCCCTTGTTTGGGGTGTGTGTGTGTGTGTGTGTGTGTGTATTCAGTTCGATCTTTACATTTTTTTAGACTGTTTTGGGAGTTTGGTTTATCAGTTTAAATTTTCTTCACTTTCTCTACATCAGGTAAAACTGGTAAAAGTAAACAATTTTGTTTGCTTGTTTGTTTGTTTGTTTTGAGATAAGGTCTGATTCCATACCTCAGGCTGTACTTGAACCTGCTACATAGACCAAATTGGCCTTGAACTTGCAATCCTGCTTCTTCTGCCTCCTGAGTTCTGGGGTTACAGATGTACACCACCATCCCAGCTACATTTGTTTTTATAAAAGACATATGAATGTATAAGCACGTATTAAGTTTTTCCTAAACTAAATAAAATATTACATATAGAAATGGAAAATCAAATGGATACAAATAGTAAAAAATTTAAAAGCATATCAAAAGTTTTAAAAGTGCATAAGATACATGAAATAGAAAATTACCTCTGTTCTCTTTCTTTCTGTTTCACACACATAGTCTTGAATTATTGAATTCAACTATTTTTAGCTAAAATGACTTGGTTAGGAAAGGAATGGGATAATGGTAGGAGAACTGTTATAACATATAAATAACAATAAAATGTATCAATTCCAAAATATTTTAAAGTCACTATTTTCTAGGGAAATCATCAAAATTATTTGAAATTTTTATTACAGTAGAGAATAAACCATTAGTTTACAATAATGTTTGAAATTTTTTAAAAATCCAGAACTCTCTGCTTTCTTGGGAGGAGTTATCCTTTGATTATGTAAAGTAAAGGAAATGGAGTGGGCAGGCAGTGGAAGGGAGGGAGATTAGACTGAATAGGAGGGAGAATTGACATTGATACTTCAATGACCAATTAATTGGATATGGTTTAGCACAGAGGGAGAAGAAGAGGGAGGAGGCAGTGATGAAAGAGGTTTCAATTTGGGCAATAAATTCAGCTATGAAAATTATGTAAGCAATCACTATAAAATGAAGAGAAATCTTCCCTTAAGAGAGCAGTGGGTACTCTTGGGGATATACCCAAAAGACTGTGACACAGGTTACTCCAGAAGCACCTGCACACCCATGTTTATTACAGTACTATTCACAATAGCCAAGTTATGGAAACAGTCAAGATGCCCCACCACTGATGAATGGATTAAGAAAATGTGGTATCTATACACAGTGGAATTTTATGCAGCCATGAAGAAGAACAAAATGTTATCATTTTCTGGTAAATGGATGGAATTGGAGAACATCATTCTGAGTGAGGTTAGCCTGGCCTAAAAGATCAAAAATCGTATGTTCTCCCTCATATGTGGACATTAGATCAAGGGCAAACACAACAAGGGGATTGGATTTTGAGCACATGATAAAAGCAAGTGCACACAAGGGAGGGGTAAGGATAGGTAAGATACCTAAAAAATTAGCTAGCATTTGTTGCCCTCAACGCAGAGAAACTAAAGCAGATACCTTAAAAGCAACTGAGGCCACTAGGAAAAGGGGACCAGGAACTAGAGAAAAGGTTAGATCAAAAAGAATTAACTGAGAAGGTAACACCCACGCACAGGAAATCAATGTGAGTCAATGCCCTGTATAGCTATCCTTATCTCAACCAGCAAAAACCCTTGTTCCTTCCTATTATTGCTTATACTCTCTCTACAACAAAATTAGAAATAAGGGCAAAATAGTTTCTGCTGGGTATTGAGGGGGTAGGGGGGAGAGGGAGGGGGCGGAGTGGGTGGTAAGGGAGGGGATGGGGGCAGGGTGGAGAAATGACCCAAGCATTGTATGCACATATGAATAATAAAACAACTTAAAAAAAAGAGAGAGAGCAGTGGGTATCATGGGTGAATTGAAGATCTAATATTATAATCTTGCAGACAGGGATTGAAAAACTAATAAGAAATCAGATTTACAAAAATTAAATAAACTAGACTTTTGATAAATAATGAATATCCATTGTGTATGTACACTCATTGTTTATGATCACTATTCCTTCATTTAACCAATCAACACTGAGTGCTACTGTGATTCAAGAAATACAAATATGACACATATGATGACCTCTGATCTCAAGGGGCTTATTATGGAATATCATGAAATATTTGGAGTAGAGAAACTGAGTTGAGGAGAATCAGAAGTGAAGATAATCAAATCATGAAATAACTATACTAGTTTAATAATAAAATTTTAATTACAAAAACAAATTTTTCTTTCTAAGTTTTTCAGTGGAAGAAAAAGCAATCCTTTTTTTTCCAGTCCTGCAGGCTGCAGCCAAGAGGGGTGCACTGTATCTGCAGGGTTACACCATATCTATGTCTTTCTATGACTGTCTACAGAAGGTCACGAGAGTAGAAAACGTTGATACATGCAAACACCCTGAGGAACAGTGGTTGCTGGTGCTGCCAAATTGCTGGTTTTAGTGGACATAAGAATGGAGTAAAGTAAAATAAAAAGTGAAGTAGTAAAACTTCAAGTCTCTCAACTTGAGCACTGTTGGAGAGAGCATGACTGCAGGTCTCTCGCTTATCCAATTGCATCTCTGCTCCTCCCTTTCTCATTAACTGGATGAGCCCTGCTTCAGATCAACAGAACAAGAACTATATTCACTAGAAAGCAGAAATCTGTTATTTATTTGAAGCTCAAAGAAGAATCAGAAAGTAACAGGATCTCAGGACTGAGGTGTCCTGATTCCTCCTGATGTTGGGTACAGCACAAGTTTGGGGTCTTGGTTAGATAAACCTGATGTTATCATTTTGACCTGCCCAGGTGATAAAGAGATGGTTATCACCAGTTTCACTGAAAGAACATGGGCATAAGGGTTAGGTGACTTGTCCATAGTGAGTAGTGAGTATCTTCAGGAGTCTGAAGCCAGGATCGTGTGGATCTGTGCTGTGTTCCTCATTGGTCTGCCTCATTCTGCTGCTGTCAGAGTGTATTAAGTGCTTGTAGCACTGGCAATTATTCATGAATTGTGCATCTGTCTACACCCAGACAAGGAGAAATTGACTCTGTAGTTACTACTCTAATGATATCTCTTTTGTTTTAATAGGCACATAACATTTATTCCTTCCATCTGGAAGGACAATGGGGAACCCTCTATTTTTTTTCAAATCCTCAAAGTCCAGGATTCATAGGTTAGACAGTTTTGAGATGCTAGTTTATCTTTTCCATTCTTTTCACTTTCAGTATCAGTTTTGGACTATCTCTGGGGCAAGGAGGTAACAATCATTTAATAACAATTATTAAATGAATGTATGAAAACTTCCTAAAACTATGCTGGCTGCACTACAAGTGTAACATACTCAGGTGCCGGTGGCTCACGCCTGTAATCCTAGCTACTCAGGAGGTGAAATCAATAGGATCGTGGTTTGAAGGCAGTCTGGGCAAAAAAATTCATGAGACCCTATCTCGAAAAACCCCTCACAAAAATAGAGCTGGTGGAGTGGCTTAAGGTGAAGGCCCTGAGTTCAAGCCCCAGTACTGCCAAAAAAAAAAAAAAGTGTAACATAAGTGTTTTCTCTCCATTATTTGCAGAATCCGTGCTCATTTGGGCTAGTTGTTTCATAGGGTACAACATGTTGACAAAACAATGTAACATTACAGTGTCTAACATTATGAGAGAGTCAGCAATCACTCCCCAACCCAAAACCTGTGGCGGACATTGCTAATTAACTCTGACACACTCCTATTACATCTGAGATTGCCTTGGGAACCTCACCCCAACTTAGCCAGCTACTGTCAATTAATTGCCTTTGGTACCTGATATAAAACCATTTGCCACCCAGTCTCTGTGCTTACATCCTACAGTGACCTCAAGAACTGTGCTGGTCAGTCACAGTGAAATGGGTGTTGTGAAGTTGTTCTAAGCACAGTCAAGGCTTCCCAGTTCCAGGCCAGAGTGACACCAAGGCTGTGCCTGTGTGGCCACCTCCACGTCCACACACATTCCTTTCATTCACACTTTAGCTTTTCCATTCATCTTAGAAGTTCATGCCTATTTAATTGACTTACCCTTCCCCACTGCAGAGGAGACATTAGCAGCAGTAGAGGTATATATATATAAAAGATAGCATTGCAGCAGTTGTATTAAAACAAAGCAAAGCACATCAAAAACCTCATAGTCTGAAAAATGTGAGCACATTTGCCATACCAGAAACCTACATGTATAACTCTATAATATCGGCTTAAAATAATACCTGAGTAGAATTTTTCTTTGCTTTTCTTAAGCTAACTGACTAGTTTGAGCACTAGTATGACTGATAAAATCATAGCAATACCAAACACTTTTTGGTACCAGGGCTTTGAAGTTAAGGCCTTGCACTTGTTAGGGAACTGCTCTATCACTTAAACCATGCCTCCAGTCCATTTTGCTTAAGTGATTTTACAGTTAGGGTCATATACTTTGCACCTGGGACCAGTTTCAGATGGCAATCTTCTTGCCTACACCTCTCTCATAGCTGAGATTACGAGTGTGGGAAAACCATTCCTGGCTTATTCTTTGAGATAGGGTCTTGCTTACTTTGTTTCGGTACAGACTGGCCTCTAGCTGTGAGTCACCACACCCAGGTCCAAACACATTCTTGATTTTGACCTTTTTACACTTTCATTTTCTTGAGTTTAGACAGTCATTTTGTAAATGTCTGTTCAGTGTGAGGAAGTCTGAATTTCACTCAAGTGTTTAGAATTAGTCCTTTTTCAAATCAGGGATTTGGTTGTAAATGGAAGAATGTTAGTTTGGCTTAGTGGCATGTGTGTCCTGGTATATAAAGTAACAGAAACTCTTAATTACATGCAGAAATGATTGCTTGGGGACTAAAATGCCTTAACTGAACTTTGGACAGTCATACTTTATTTCATTATAGGGTAAAAGCTTATTTTTCTAGCTTTATATTTTATGAAGGACAAAAACATACATTTAATATAAGTTACTACTTGTTCCTACAAAGTGGCTTTTAAACTGTTTAGCCCTACAATTTTAACTAAATTCTAATGCTGGATATAGCTTCCAGTTTATTTTTTAAGTTGAGTCAAGTCAAATCTTTGTTTTTCAACTTTCTCTCTTGTAATATTAATACGCAACCTCAATCCAATCAACATTTGTGGGTATCACAGGAATTTAAAACCCATTAAAAAGTACTTTATGTATATAATTATCCAAGTGTCTATGTACTGCTATCAAAACCCACCTTCTTTTAGATTTTCCAATTCCTCAGTCCACAACAAGGAAACATTCAGGAAGTAATCTCCCAGTTCCAATTGCCTTGTCCTCCCATCCGGAAGTTTCTATTCTTGCTATAGTCATTGGATAGCTCAGCTGGACCACAGTTTTTAGGGGCCAGCTTAAGGAGGATTTGGCTAATTGTTGGTGTAGGTGATGAGTAAAGATGACCCAGGAAGTTCTTGTGACCTGGTTCGTCTTAGTAATGGTCCAGGTTTGCTAAGCCTCTTTAAAGACTCCTTGGCTATTAGGAAAGGTGCACTTGAGACAAAGCTTGCAAGATGCCCCCACCCAGGATGGCTCTTCTGTGTCCTTCCTCCCTCTGTGAAAGAAAATTTGTATTTCCACCCTTTTCACATTTTTTACATATGAAATAAGGATGAGAATTCCTACATTTGAATATGTATTTTTTTTTCTTTGATGGTTCTATAACATATATAGAATTTCTGAACCAGATTCCTTCTCTGTTTTCAAGTCCCAGAATTTCTGGGTTTCTGAGGACTTTTCTTTCCTAATTGAGCAATGGGGTGTGTGTGTGTGTGTGTGTGTGTGTGTGTGCAGAAAGAGAGTCCTTTTTTAAAAAAATTTTTTTATTAATATATGATAGTTGTACAGGGAGATTCATTGTGACATTTTCATGTATGCATATATTGTACCCTGGTCTGGCTCTTCCCCTCAGTTATTCTCCCTCTTTCCCCACTTCCCTTCTTAAAATGACTTTGGCAGTTTTCAGTGTTCCATATTCACACATGTGTAGAAAACGCATCAGCCATATTCACCCTCCTTTACCCTCTTCATTTCCCCTCCCCCTCCTACTATTACACTCCCCCTAACATGACCTGTGTTACATTCCAGTCCTTCACTGTTTAAGTGTCTGTTCATTGGTCAGTGGGGTTTGCCTGGGTATTTGGCCTGTAATTATATTGTACTTTAATCAGTCTAGAGGAAGCTCTTCTTCCTAAAGATTTTTGTCCTGCTTTTAAAGGGGAATTCAGAATAGGTTGGATATGATGCCACCTTGTTAGTGATATAGTTGTGTGTATTTTGGGTATTAGTTAAAAAGGGACACAGGAACATTTTTGGCAGAACAAATCCATAGATTACATGAAGAACTCACTAAACGAGGACAGTAGGTCCAGGAGAGAGACTGTTTCAGTTGAATTGGTATTTGTATAAGGTGACACCCTCTTTCACACCACCCACCTCCTCCCTGAGTGACTCAGCACTGAGGGAGAAGCCTCTAAGCTATTCATTAACACAGTCAGGTGAAGTGGGAATGCACTGAGGAAGTTCCTGGGTCCTATCCATTTCTGCCAGATCCATCTGGGGAATCACTGTAGGCTGGTTACTGAAGAGTCCTGGGTTCCTGCCCAAGAGAAGTAAGTTGATTTATATTTGAAAACGTAAATATGTCTGTTTTACTTCATGTTCATAACTTTCTCTATTCTTACAAATGATTAAAATTAGGACTGTCTGTATTATCTTTGTCTTTCTTCCAGTTGACTTTTGACAGCCTCCAGTGGGTGTTCTGCAGGTCAACAGCTCTGCTCTCCTTTGTTGAGTGTTTCGTCCTCATTGTTGTTAACTTGGCAAATGTACACAATATGGGCATCGCAGAAATCGAGCTTTTGAGTTTCCCCGAGGGTTGGCAGCTGGAGAATCCTCTCCCACATAAGGGGAGTGAGTCTTAAACTCAAGGAATCAGCACCTTCTCAAGTGACATTTTTAAAAAAGATCTTCCTGTTTTCATAAGTGATGTTTTTAGTGAAATAGTGAACGTGGTTGTTTTATAGATAGTATGTTGCTTTTATTCTTTTCTTGACTTCTAAGTACACCATAAGTTGCTGAGCTGTGTGAGAGAGAGAAAGAGAGAGAGAGAGAGAGAGAGAGACCAAACCCATACCCCTTATATTTTCCAAATAAAAAAATCACCCTGTCTTATGAATGTACAAAGGAGTAAAGGCAGTGTGGGGTGACATGGAGGTGAGGGGTGTGGTGCCCCACAGGGATCTCTATGTAATTTTCTGAATTCTAACGTAAGAACTTTGTAAAGTACCCAGGGCCAATTTTCAATCTCTATTCATATCCTACTCCTGAAAAGCCAGTTTTGGAAGCCTTTTGTTAAGAATAAAAAGTTATTTTAGGGCTGAGGGTATGGCTAAGTGGTAGAGTACCTGCCTAGTGAGTGCAAGCCCTGAATTCAAACCCTATTGCCTCATTCAAAAAAGTTAATTTAACCATGCTTTCTCTTATAATTAAGAGCAAAGTTGATGCGTCTAACTCATACTTTTTTATTTTTACCGTTTCCATTTATGATATAGTATTATGGGAATCAAACACAGTTTGATTCACAGCCTCAACCCTCCAGCTAGGTGGTCTTTACAGCACACTTGACTCTGTTTAAGGACTACAGTTTTCATGCTTCCCATACATGCCAAGGCTATCTGAGGTTTCAGAGGTGTTCAGTTGTATGAGAATTCAACTCCCAAAGATTTAGTAAAGAATTTTGTTACTTAGAGTTCCAACATTTATAGTACTCAGGAAGCTAAGGTATAGCATTTGTGGAATATCATTTTACTTTTTGTGAAATGTGATCAACTTGAAAACTGTTTTTCACTTCTATGGCTTATAATGCAGATATGGCCTGTCTGATATTTGCTGTATTACAGTGTTAAAATATTAGAAAAAATCAATTTGCGAAAACTTAGATATAATAGCTATTAAAATTTCACTAAAACACTTGGATAATTCTGAATATCGGGATATCCAGAGAGTGCAGAGAAACCGGTCAGACTGAAATTTTAGCTTCCTTAAGTTTTAGATCTAATTGACACATTTTCTTTTTTTGTAGGCCTATGGTTTGAACTCAGGACTTTGTGCTCGCAAAGCAGGTGCTCTACCACTTGAGTTCTACCACTTGAGCCACACCTCCAGTCCTAATTGACACAATTTTCAATTGGAGTGGCAGATGGGCTCATCCAGTCTAACTCCTGAATTTTCTAGAGTTAGGCATCTGGCCAGGTCTGAACCAGAATGTAAATTCAAATCATCTATCTTTTGCCTTACCAGATTTTCTTAATGATTTTTCAAATTTCTTTCGCATAAAAAATGTAGTACCAATAAATGAGCCACGGTCTACCATTATAAAAGGACCACAAATGACATGGAAACGAGAATGTCCTTTCTCAGCAGGACGTGAGAACATGATAGAGTGTGTGTGGTGTGACTGTGGCATAGTGGGATGCATTTCTAACTTTTGGCTTTGGACTTGGTCTTTTGATTTGTTTTATTCATGGGGTTAAATCTTAGGAACCAATAGCCCTTCAGCAGAGAGATGATCTGGTAGATGTGTGTAGGCTGGGGTCTACACAACAGGAACTTCTTCACCTCGCTACCATTCAGTGGCTTCTGTTTTGCCTGGCTCTCTTCACTGACTCTCAGAATGAAGAGTGATATACCTAAAAGATTACTATTCCCGATGACTTTGTAAAGAAAACAGAGGTATGTTTTGAATGACTGAATTCATATTTTGGAATGAACTAAATATATTTCAAGCAGTCAACTTGAAAAAAGCATAATTTCGGTGATAGAACCTAGTACGATTGGGGCATTAACTCCAAGCATTCTTTAAGAGCAAGGAGCTAGCATTTGCTGTCCTCAATGCAGAGAAACTAAAGCAGATACCTTAAAAGCAACTGAGGCCAATAGGAAAAGGGGACCAGGAACTAGAGAAAAGGTTAGATCAAAAAGAATTAACCTAGAAGGTAACACCCACGCACAGGAAATCAATGCGAGTCAATGCCCTGTATAGCTATCCTTATCTCAGCCAGCAAAAACCCTTGTTCCTTCCTATTATTGCTTATACTCTCTCTTCAACAAAATTAGAGATAAGGGAAAAATAGTTTCTGCCGGGTATCGAGGGGGTGGGAGGAAGGGGGAGGGGGCGGAGTGGGTGGCAAGGGAGGGGGTGGGGCAGGGGGGAGAAATGACCCAAGCCTTGTATGCACATATGAATAATAAAACAATTTAAAAAATAAATAAATAAAATAAATAAAAATAAAAAGAGCAAGGAAATACAATCCTTGGCCCAACAGCCAAAGAGACATCTTTGTTGGTCTTACATAGCTTCTTTTGGGCCATTATCCTGCTTATAGGCCATGTATTCTTTTCCATTTTCTCTTCCTGAGAACTTCAAGATAAGTTGCTACTCATTGTTCCTAGTTTATCATGGCACAAATCCACATGACTTTAGGATTTGGGAGAGGCTCATCTTCAGATGCATGCTTTGCCAAATCATGGCTTCATTTATTAGACTCGCATTTGTGTCAGTTACTAAATTCTTTAAAGATATGAATCATTCTGTTATTGTGATAATTAATTGGAAGAGTGAATTTTTTATGGCTATCTGTTAAATGCCAACTGGCTTAGCTCTAAACATGGAAACCAATAGTCCCGAATACTCATTGTAGCTGTATACTTGCAAGCTCTGAGAACCTGAATAATTTATTTCTGTCTCTAGACCCAAGTTTCCCTGGCTTTAAACTATTAGCAAATTTCCTTTATATGGAACCTCCTTGGAGGGGGGCAATAAACTATATTGACAGTACTTTTCAAACTGGGGTACACACATCCCAGGAGACTGTACGTGTTTTGGAGAGTGCAAAAAAATTTAAAGGGTGAACAAGATACATCTCTGGATGGACAGCTAATTTTAGTTAAAAGTTTTGGAGAAAATTATCCCTATAACCTTACCTTCCCCCCTTTTGTCTTTAGGGATACTGTAATAGTTCAAAAGGTGTCTGCATATAAAAAGCACAGGGGGCTGGATTCTAGATAGACTTGACCTTGAGTCAGCTGGAATTGGAAAAAGTACATATGGGCTCAAGAAGTAGATAATTTTTATTGAATAACATTTTAATTGATGAATATTAGACTATAATTCTTTTAGGGCTATTTTTTAAATTTATTGTATGGAATAATGAGCATCGATATGACATGTTCATACTTGCGTACTATATACTTTGACAGTGTTTACCCACTCATCCCCTTTGTCCTCCTTTCTTTTCTTGCAAACCTCCCCCAGATAGTCCCTTGCTGCTTTCATGTCTTTTTTTTCCCCACATATGCAATATAACATGTCATATTTGTCTTTCTGAGTATGGCTTATTTTGCTTAACATTGTGATCTCCAGTTCCATGCATTTTACAGCAGATGACATAATTTCATCCTTCTTTCTTTATGGCTTTAACAGTACTCCATTGTGTGTGTGTATCCATTCATCTGTTGGTGGGTTGGATATTGTGAATAGTGCTAAAATAAATGTGGATATGTGGGTACCTCTATAGTAAGCTGACTTTGGTTCCCTTGGATATATGCCCAGGAGTGCAATCGCTGGATCATATGCTAGTTCTATTTTTAGATTGTGAGGAACCTCCATATTGCTTCCCATAATGACTGCACTAATTTACATTCCTACCAGCAGTGTATAAGTGTTCCTTTCCCCATATTCTCACCAGCATTTATTGTTGTTTGTTTTCATGATGATTGATAGCTACCCTCACTGAGGTGAAATGGAATCTCAACATAGCTTTGATTTTGCATTTCTTTTATTGCTAAGAATTTTCTTCATGTATTTACTGCTGCTTGAACTTCTTTTGGGACCTGTCCAATGCATTTGCCCATTTATTGATTGGATTATTTGTTCATTTGGTGCTTAATTTTTTTGAGTTCTTTATACTTTCCAAATACCCTTTGTCAAAGCTGGCAAAGATTTTTTCCCATTCAGTAGGCTGTCCGTTTACTCTGGTGATTGTTTTCTTGGCTGTGCATGAGCTTTTTAATTTGATGCAATTCCAATGATCAATTCCTGCTCTTATTTACTGAGCAATTGGAGTCCTACATAGGATGGCATCACCTATGCCTCTATCGTTAAGTGTTTTCCCCTAGAAGTTTCAAACTTTCAGATCTTACATTAAGATCTTTGACACATTTTGAATTGATATTTGCTCAGGGTGAGAGGTAGGGGTCTAATTTCAGTCTTCTACGCATGAATATCCAGTTTTCCAGGCCTCATTTGTTGAAGAGACTATCTTTTTTCCAGTGTATGCTTTGGCACCTTTGTCAAGAATCAAATGGCTGTAGTTGCATGGTTTTATTTCTGGGTCTTCTGTTCTGTTGGTCTATGTGTCTGTTTTTGTGCCAGTGACATGCTGCTTTTGTTATTGTGGTTCTGTTTGAAGTCAGGTATTGTGATACCTCCAGCATTGCTCCTTTTGTTCAGCTTTGCTTTGGCTATTTAGGGTTTTTTGTGCTTCCATATAAACTTTAAGATTGTTTTTTCTAGTTCTGGGAAGAATGACATTGGACTTTTGATGAGGATTGCATTAGATTGTGTAGATTGCTTTCAGTAGTGGAGCCATTTTCATAATATTAATTCTGCTGATCCTTGAACATGGGATATCTTCCTATCTTTTTTATTAGAGCATATTAATTGCATAAGGAATTTCATTGTGACATTGCCATACATGCATAGAGTGTACTTTGATCAAACTCACAGCTTCTATTGCTGTTTTTTGTCCCCCTTTCCCCTTTTTAACCAATTAAAATTGGTTTAATTATTCTATTTACATTCATGCATATAAAGTACTTTGATCACAATCACCCCCATCACCTCTCCTATCGTCTTCCCCCTTCCCACTGGTTACCCTCCCCACCAATTCCAGATTTGACTCAAGTCTAAGTGAATAAAGAAAAGATGCTCTATTTATACAATGGAGTGTTATTCACCCATAAAGAAGAATAAATTATGTCTTTTGTAGTAAAATGGGTGGTATTGGAGATCATCATGTTAAGTGAATAAGCCAGACTGAGAAAGACAAATATGCATCATTTCTTATGAAGAATTTATACAAAAAGATCTTTTCATCTTTTAGTGTCTTCTTCAATTTCTTTTGCAATGTTTTATAGCTTTTATTGTAGAGTTCTTTCACCTCATTGGATAGGTTTATTCCTAGCTATTTTGTTGAAGCTATTGGGAATAGGAATTTTTTTCCTGATTACTTTTTTAACATATTTTTTATCGGCATGTAGAAAAGCTACTGCTTTTTGTATGTTGATTTTATACCCTACTACTTTGCTGAAAGAGTTTATCTTACCTAAGAGTCTTCTACTGGAGTGTTTAGAGTCTTGTGAAAGCATGAGAACTTACATCACAAAAAAACAAAAAATGAAAAACATTTCATAAACGTATGTCCAATTAAGAAATGAACTGCTTCCTTGGCATTTTTACATCCTTCTCTTCCATGTGTACTTATGTATAGCATGTCATTTCCTCAGATAAATGCATCCTGTTCAGCTGTAGTTTACATATAGTCCTGTCTGCTCCAGGACTATATTCATGTAGCCATCCAGACAAGCCAGTAACCCTCAGTATTCTACTCCAGCATTTAATTTCACCACAACTGGCCATCCAATGATTTACTTTACGTAGTCATTGGGGGTTTGCTTCCACAGACTCACTGTAATAATCGTGAGAGCCAAGAAACCTGAGTTCTAATCCCATTCTGTTATTTAATAAGCTGTGTGACTTGAGTAACTCATCATTTCATCTTGTCTCATGGTTGCAGGTTCCTTATCCCATGGCCACAATCTAGACCCTCACTTCAGGTGCTCACCAGCCTGGCTTCTATGGACTATAGCCTAGAACTGTAAATTTTTAAGAGTGAAATAAAAAATTGTCCCAGAGAACAGGACACCACTCTTGTTGAAACTTGATGTTATTCTGTAGAAAAGAGCAGAGAAGGGTCACATATTAAAAACAAGAATCAACAATCAGAACATTTATAGTTATAAAGACTGAAAAAATTGGTAAAGTGTACATACATCTGGATAGCAAAAGGTTTCATTTGTGTTGCATTCTGGACTTTGTTTCACCATCAGTAAGCAAGACTCCCAGTGCTAAGCTTAGGTTTAAAGGCTGTGTGATGAAAAAAATAGCCCATTTTTAGGCTTGGCTTGTTGGCACATACCTGTTTTCCCAACTATTCAGGAGACAGGTAGGAGAATCTCAGCCCAAGGTTGCCAAAGCAAAAGTGTGAGACCCTATCTAAAAAACAAACAAAAGAAAAAGGTCTGGGGGCATGATGTAAGTGGTAAAGCACTTGCCTAACAACCAGGAAGCCCTTGTTTTTTTGGCAGTACTGAGTTCAAACCTCAGTACTGCCAAAAAAATAATAATAATTTCTAATCATCATAGCAGTCAATATAAGGGATCTAACAAACTGGTAATTTTGGGATTGCCTTCAATCTGTGTATTCAGGCTAACATAGGTGTTTATGTCTGGTAGACCCATTTAAAATTAATTTAAGTGGACTTGTTAATATTTATACTTTATGAAGCTCTGTTTTCTCCATGCATAATATTTCATGTGCTCTTAGGTGATAATCAGCTGCTTATTGGTTTGTTTTCTTTATCTTCTAGAGCACAGTACTTCTGTTCATGGATTTGAAACTACAGTTCTCCTTTATTCTCTTACTGAAAATGTTTTTATAACATTTGTCCTTTTCCTAGGGATTCCCCCATTTTAGTGATTGCAGAACTTTTTCATACACAAAGGTGAATACTGCTAGGGACAATTGACACCTGTACCATTTTCTAGACATTTTTTCTGTATTCCTTTCCTTGTTCTACTTTCCATCCCAATAAAGAATTGTCCTAGGCAACTATTCACACTACTTTTCATAATGATAGCAATTTCCAAAAATATGTTAGAAGCCTGATAAATTCATTGGAAGATTCTGGAGCAATTAAAATATCCAGTTATTACTTAATGCTGATCTTGGGGTGCTTTGCTAAAATGATCAAAGAAAAATCTGCTTCAACTTCACTCTCTTTCACAGAGCTTGACTGAAAAGGGACTGTCATTCTTTCTGCTCTTTATTCTGTGCAGTAACTTTCTGTCTGTCATATACTCGTATTGTTTCCCAGATTTCTGAGACAAGTCCTCTGGTGTCAGGCTAATTTGAGTTTGAGTTTCAACTGAGTAATTCACTAGTTATAGAACCTCAAGCAGGCTTCTCATCCTGAGACTCTTCAGAAAACAATTTGATTTTTCCACTGTCTACCTTTCTAACTCCCATTATACCTTTCTGTAAAATTACTCTGACTTCACTGAAATCATTCATCATAAAGTTTCATTTAGGTATGGAATAAGGTTAATAATAGCAACAACTGTTTTTTTTTTTTTGTCAGTAGAATGCTCTTTTTTAAATTTTTATTTATTTATTTAGTTATTTAATTCCTATGTGCATACAACGTTTGGGTCATTTCTCCTCCCCTTACCCCCCTTACCTCCCCTACCCTCTCCCTTGCCCCCTCGCTACCAGGCAGAAACGATTTTGCCCTTATCTCTAATTTTGTTGAAGAGAGAATATAAGCAATAATAGGAAGGAAAAAGGGTTTTTGCTAGTTGAGATAAGGATAGCTATACAGGGAGTTGACTCGCATTGCTTTCCTGTACATGTGGAAAAACTTTTGTAAATGCCACAATGTTCTGCCACTCAACACAACAATAAAAAACAATACCAATAACCTAAAAGCATTTGTGATATTTAAATTAGATTAAGTACTTATAACATTATTATATTATCTTACATGTCATATTATATATAAACTCAATGCAGTTTCTTTTTTCTTCCCTCATCCTCTGTTTTGTAAATCTATGTTCTATTCACATTTTTTTTCTTTTCTGCTTCACTTTCCCTGTTCTCTTTCTTCTCTGGGCCCCTTTCCCACTCATTTCAGTTTCTTTGATCTTACAATCTTTCTGAAGAGAAAGTTCACAGGGAGAGGTAAAAGTATTTTGATAAGCCCAGAGGCATTTCCTCCATGGCTATAAAGGGAAGAGTGAGATATAAAAGGTCTCTCTGATGAGAGGACCCAAAAGATGGAGAAGGAACTTGTAGCTGAGCTGGGAGGGGGCTCAAGGAATTCTTGGATTTGAAACAAGAGGAGTGAGGTTAGGATAGGGTTGGGGGGAGCAGTGGGTTACTTAACGGACTGAAATGCTCCCAGAGGAAGTGCCATTATTAAAAACAGAAAATACTGAGCTGTGGATATAGCTCAGGAGGAGACTGCTTGCCAAGCAAGAATGAGGCCTTGGGTTCTATCTCTAGTACTGAAAATTAAACAAACAGAAAAACATCCTGAAGGAAACTGAGAAAGGGGAAAGGCCTTGGAGAGATAAGAAGGTGAAAAGAAGACAGACTTAATCATAGGGCATGTTGATAGTTTCAAGTGCATCCAAAAGGAGCTAAGAAAGCTGATTGATTTCATGATTCAGAATTTCTGAAGTGATTTCATCTAAAACCTAAGGACAGATGTCTTTGGGCAGAGGCTAAAGGCAGTGGATAAAAACAAGCTTTTTCTGGTGTTTGGCCACGAAAATGAAATGAAAGATGGGCTACTAGCTGGAAAGTTTTCTTTTTCTTTTTTCTCCCCTCTGTCCTTGTGTACTTTGATTTTATAACTTCCCATTAGAATTTCACCTTATGTAGTTCCCAGCACAATACAGAAGCTTTCACATATTTTTTTTTCTGTAACACTCCATGTTTAAAACACAGTTGTTTGCCTGCAATTCCAGTCCTCAGGAGGCTGAGGCAGGCAGTTCTTGAGTTCAAGGCCAGCCTGGGCTGCATAGTAAGACCATGTCTCCAAAACAAAACAAAACAACACAGGATGGGACAGGACAAGACAAAACAAAACAAAGAGTGCACGGTTGTTTCTGAGTGTCATTGTTTAGGGGGTGTACAAGTAACAGCTTTTTGAGGAGCTAGCATTAGACTTCCCTCTTTCTCATGAGAAGCTAGAAACTTAACTGGAATGAAACTGGACGATGACCAACTAGCCAAAGAGAGGCTGCTGAAGTGCCCTGATTTGGGTGTTGAACAGATTTTAAAATTGAGATCACTTCAGTCCCTGAAATAAGTAATTCATTTGAATAATTCTATAAAAAGTAAGATTTTTCTGCATTTAATTTTAACACCATCAATTTGAGAGGTTTGTGATTTCTAATCCACATCACAAGGTATTCTTCACAGAGACATATGTTACTGATCCATTTTAATAACTGTGTAAGAAATGTCCATATATCCTGGCTAAGATGGAAAGAGTTCCACTGCAGCAAAATGTCAGTGAAAGTGGAACTTGATAAGACAAGGATTTGCATTTCTGAAGCTGTAGATTGGAGCTTCAAGAAATGGTTGTGGGGCCAGCTCCTTGGGGACTGGCACAAGAAGATGGTCAGGGAGATGTAGTCAGTGGGTCCTGATGGGAAAAGGATCAGGCAGGTCAAAGGAAGGCCGGAGGCCAGGAGGGGCATGAAAAGAGAAGGAGGAAAGTCCAGAGAGCACCTTGGGACATCTGACAGGTGCCACCACTGCTTTGTCAACATATAAATATGGTAAGAAAAATTTAATTTCCCTCACTCTCGAACATTTTTTGTTTCAGAGGAAAAACCTTGGAGTCTTTATTATACTGTTTTCACCTGAAAAGGAGAGGACTCTTTTTCCTTTCTCATTTAACTTGTGCCAATGGACAGGGTGACCGTGGGAATGAATATGAAGCACTGTCTAGCTATCTTGTAGGGAGATGGATCCTAGGAACTGCTGTAGCCAAGAATAGTAGAGGCCACTGCTGGCATCAGTGTAGTAACAGGAGTGGAGGCCCCAGGCAGAGCTGTCAAGGGATGTTGGAGCCACCATTCTCTTCTGCTGATCCACCCAGCTGCTCTTCCATTATTTGCCATCTTTTGGCACACCAGGGCATTTCTCTGGGTGCCTGGTATTAGTCACATCACATGGCACTTTGAGTTACATGAAGGATCACTTACTGAAAAGTGCCTGGGAGTTAGAGTCACATAGACCTAATTACAGTTCCTGGTTCTGCCAGTTACTGTGTGATTTGTGTATATTATTTAAATTCTGGGCTCCTATAATTAAATATAATAGTACTCACCTGGAAGAATTAAATAAGAACATATCACAAAGCACATGACACAATGAGTGGCACATGGCAGGGACTCAGCAAGTACCTCTTACTAGAAATATTGGTCACATAGACATTTTGTGATATATAACACTTTACTAATGACCAACCCTCCATTGGAATCTAAGTCTTCCATTTGCCTCACAACAGCTTAGTACCATGGAAGAAAAGCATTAGGCTTCAGTAATTTTAAAAACTGGAAAAGGAATCTTTTAAAAATATACTCCAAGGTTTATTTTTCTATAGGAAAAAGTCTAGAGAGACAATCCAGGGCAGTTGGGATAGTTTATGACACCGTCAAGGAACTGGATTCCTCCTCAATCCTCCCTGGCATTCTTAGTGTGTGGATTTATGCTTGCCTGTGGCCTATTGGTCCAAGATGGCTGCTCCTACCTTCCTCATGGCATCTTAGCTTCACCGAAAAGAACGATGAAGCACCAAAGGCCAAGTTCTTCCCGGGGACTTTCTCTTCAGCCTCAGTAGCCAGAAATATGAATGTGTCTTCAAGAGAGGCTGAAAAATATGGTTTTATCTCCCAACAAGACAGAAGGAGGGAATAGACATTAGAGAGTGAACCACAGTATGCCAGGAGTCTCTGAAAACTCTCAGATGAGCCATGTCTAGGCCTTTCCTTCTCCCTCTTGAACAAGTCTTCTTTGATGTGCCCCCGCCCCCCTGGCAAAAAAGTTCAAAACAAATCTTAAAAAATGAAAAAAATGTGAATAACATTTGTAATTTGAAAGAGGGGGGCGTGACATTCTGGAGATCTATAATCTGTAGTAATGATTATTAACCTTTCTAAGCATGAAAATTCTTCTTAAAAATAAAAAAATAATACAAGGTCCCACATTTGAGACCAGTTGTATCAGTAGCATGTGAGCTGACAAAACAGGGGATGCATTTCGTGATTGTATTCCCTAACAGAAATGGTTGGAAGCCAGGCTTGCATCAAACTAAAAAGCTTGCAGAGGGGAACGAGGGAGAATGATGGAGAGTGAATCTAATTAAGATGTAGTTTAAGCACTTATGTAAATATCACAATGCATACCCCCAATACAGCTATTTATGTTAAGAAATAAAAAAATTTAAAAATATTAATATATATGAAGAGCTCAGAAGAATGCTCATCACATAATAAAAGCCATATATTTGTTACTATAAAACCTGCTAGCAATAGAGAGTTCACGGTTGTCTTAGTTCACTTTAAAATAACAAAGCTTTTTTCTTATAAAGAAGTTCAAATTTTACATTTTTTCCTATTAAATAGTTGTCTAGTGTGAGTTCCTAGCCTACATATTTACCACAAAGATTATAAAGTATACAAATTATGGCCTTGTACCTATTTAACTCTTATTAACTGTTTGTTATACAATTTTCAAAACACATACAATTTTGAGATTATTTTGAGATTATTTTACATTTCTGATTTCTTTTTTTAAGATTCTTTTCAGTCTTTTTGTTTTCTGTTTTTTTTTTATGGCACCAGGGTTTGAACTCAGGACTCAGGCTTGCTAGTCAGGAGCTCTTACTGCATGAGCCATTCCACCTGTCCACATTTCTGTTTTTTATATTAATATATAGCACTAATTTTTCACGTGGTATTTAAGAAAATAATAGAAAAAATTCCAAGAGCATTTCTTCTATAATCACACAATTGGAATCACGTGAAAACTCTTAAATTCCTTTCGATAAATTTTGAAGTAGCCATGTTTAAATGCATCTCTACATATATAATTTCTGAGCTCTTCTAACATATGATCATATCCATGGGTCAAATCCATGGTTTCCTTTCTTCTGTACAAATTCCATAAATTTTCTAAAGTGTCTTCAGTGTCATATTTCTCAAGAGGTTTTAGACAACAATTGATTAGAAGATACGTGAAGATTACTGGTTGTCTTTTTTTGGACAGCCCTGGGATTTGAACTCAGGGCCTCACACTTACTAGGCAGGCACTCTACCACTCTGCCAGCCCAAGATAGGCTGTCTCATAAGAGTTTCAAGTCCTGGAATTCTTTGAGATTACAATTAACTTTACTTTAGCAAAATTATAATGCAAAGCTCTATGCACGTGAGCATATAAGAATGCTGCTTCTTACCTTAAGGCATCTAACAGGAAATCCTAATAGCTTATGCATTTCCCTACTTCCCCATAAGTATGAACTCCAGAGTAAGCCCTTAGCTGGGCACCAGTGGCTCACACCTGTAATCCTAGATACTTGGGAGGCGGAGTTTGGGAGGATCGTAGTTGTAGGCTGGCCTGGGCAAATAGTTCCTGAGACCCCATCTCCAAAATGACTGGAGCAAAGCAGATTGGAGTTACAGCTCAAACAGTAGAGTACTTGCTTTACAAACATGAAGCCCTGAGTTCAAACCCCAGACCCACCAAAAAACAAACAAACAAAACCAGAAGTAAGTTCTTATCTCCATAAAATATGATGAAGCCAGTTTTTGTTCAAGAAAACACTGTGGCTCATGCCAACACTAATAAAAACACTATATCTACCTAAATGTAAAAACAGTAATAAAATAAAAACTTCTGCATAGTAAAGGAAACAGAGAAAATTTTTGCTAGCTATTCATCTGGTAAGGGGTTAATATCCAGAATATATAAAGAAAACACCATCACAGATGAGTTCTCTTGTCATTTTTAAAAAATTAAGGCTGGTTGAATGGCCTGCCTAGCAAGTATGAGGTCCTGAGTTCAAATCCCAGTACCACATAAATAAATAGATAGATACCAAATGATCAAACAGTCCTATCAACAAATGAGCAAATGGACAGACAGTTCTCAAAAGAAGTACAATAAATACATGAAAAAATATTCAACATCCTTAGCTGTAAAGGAAGCACAAATCAAAACTACGTTGAGATTGCACCTCACCCCAGTCAGAATGGCTGTCATCAAACAAACAAATAACAAATGCTGAAGAGGATACAGGGGAAAAGGGACCTTTGTAGTTTGTTAGTCCAGCTACTATTAGTATTGAGGTTTCTTAAAAAGCTAAAAATAGAACTACCATAAGACCCATTTGAACCTCTCCTGGGCTGTAATCAATGGAATCAAAGTCAGCACACAGTGGAGACACCTCAGTCCCGTGTCCATGTGGCACAATTCACATCAGCCAAGAAATGGACTCAGGTGAATGGATAAAGAAATTATGGTATATATACACAATTGCATACTACTCAGACATAAAGAAGAATGAAATTATTTGCAGTAAAATTGATGGGACTGGAGGTCATCATGTCACACAAAATAAGCCAGACTGAGAAAGACAAATATCACATGTTTATCTCATATGTGAAATCGGTCTAAAAGTAATCCAAAAGACATGAACATAAAAGGGGGACTGTTGGGAGGGGGACCCGTGAGAGGAGGGAGGGTGACAAGAGAGAGTGATTGGGGGTAAATATGGTTGACTTACATTGCATACATGTATGAAAATGTCATAATAAAACCCTTACTTTGTACAGTAAAAAGTTCTTGGAAGTTGGGTGTGGAGGTGCACACTTGTAACTCAGGAGGCTGAGGCAGAGGGCCAGTTGGAGGCCAGCCTGGGCTACAAGGTTTGGAGATGCGGCTTAACAGTAGAGCTCTTGCTCAGTATATGCAAGTTCCTGGGTTGATCCCCAGCCCTTGGGTGAGGGGTGGGGGGTGGGGGGAGCAAGACTCTGAATACTGAGTATGGAAGGATTTGGAAACAGTGCTCTGCCCTCCATCTGAACCCGCTGCTACCCTTTGCCCATCTAGAGGTTTGCAGCCAGGGTTTGGGTACCATGCTGGGACAGGTGAGATCTTCATCGACTCCTACAGAGAGCTATGCAGAGAAAATCAAGATCTCCTGTCCATCCTACATACTGAGCCAGCTCCAATCAGACCAACATCCTGCTAGAGGGCTGAGGCTCTCATGCTTCTGGCACAGAGGCACTCTCCAGAAGGGCGGGAGTCTCATTGTGTTCTCCTGAGCAATAGGGTGACTGTTTCCAAACCCAAAATGGAAAATGGG
Organism: Castor canadensis; assembly: GCF_047511655.1. NCBI lineage: Eukaryota > Metazoa > Chordata > Mammalia > Rodentia > Castoridae > Castor > Castor canadensis. The sequence continues at coordinate 31,814,062 of NC_133395.1, read as the reverse complement.
GTCTGCTTAGTAGGCAGAAGCTTTTAGACTAGGATGTTCCTTAATAGTGTGTGTGTTAGCAGTAGATGGGTGCACAAAAGTCCTTGTGGGCCTTAGATAACTGTGTGAAATAAAACCTGGTCTCATTTTGTCCTGGAAAGACCACATGGGCCACATAGGGTTGTCCTTGCTCTCTCTCTCTAACTCAGGAAGCATGGGTATGCTTCCAGTTCTTGTTTTTGTTTTTGTTTTTTTTAGTTGAGATATAATTCACAGTCCATAAGACCCATAAAATTAAGTGCTTCAAAGAAACATATTCACAAGGTTGTGTAAACATCATCACTAATTCCAGAAAAATTTTATCCCCCAGAAGAAACTTCATTCCCATTAGTGGTCATTTTCCATTCTCTTCTCCCCTAAGCTCTGACAAGCACTCATCTATTCTGTCTTCTATGGACATGACTATTGTGTACATTTCACATAAAAGGAATTATATGATATACCATTATCTCTGGCTTCTGTCTTAGTCTAGTGCTTTGAGTTTCATCCACATTGTAGTATGAATTGGTACTTCATTCCTTTTTATTGCTGAGTAATATTCCATTGTGTGGTTACACCCGTTTATGTTTCCATATCGTTGGTGAGCATTGGGTTGTTTTCACTTTATGGTTACTATGAATGATATCGCTGTGACTATTCACCTACAAGTTGTTGTGTGGACATATGTTTCATGACCAAGGGATATCAGGGAATACATAAAGAGGGCTGCTCTGTGAAAGTTTGCTGTAATTATTCCTTGAAAGGCTGCCCTGGTTTTTGTGATCCCAAGCCCTACAAGCAGAGCTTATGGGTCTTCTAAAGATTGAGATGTCAAGGTTCAGGCAGGTCCCTGTGGCCTACTGTCCCTCTCTCACTCTAATACCAGGGCACCCATCTAGTCTTGAAGATCAGGAGCAGTGTGGCTATTATTACCTCCAACTCCCAGAGACAGCAACTGGAGCTCAGGAATAGTACATAACTTGTCCAAGGTGCTAAGAGTCAGATTCTGGCTTCTAAACCGAAGCCAGTTTCTTCCTCAGCCACCAGCAATAATGCTCGACATGAGTCACAGTTCAGGGACAGTGTGGCACAAAGCTCCTTGAACAACTTAGCTGTTTTGGGAATGATGCATTATGTTGTCCTTAAGGACTGTATTAGTTTGCTAGGGTCGCCATCACAAAATGCCACACAGAGACTGGATGACTTAAGCAACAGAAATTTATTGTCTCCCACTTCTGTCCGCTGGAAGTCCAAGTTCAAGGTGTTGACAGGTTTGGTTTTACCTGAGTCCTTTCTCATTGGCTTGTGAATGTCTGGTTCTTGCCTGTCTATCTTGTTGTGAGGTCACTAGTCAGACTGAATCAGTGTCCACCCAAGGGCCTTATTTTAAAAATTTCTTGAAAGGCACTATTTCAAAATACAGTCACATTCAAAGGTAATGGGAGTTTAGACTTGGCCGCGTAAATTTCAGGGGAGCCCACTTCAGCCAAGAAGTACCTAGGCAGTACTTACACCTTGCCCGCTGGAAAGTCAGTTTCTTAGAAGAGACAGACAAACAAGCAGATAATTATAAAATGCCCCTCTCCAATTATCCTGTTCCTTGTCTCATAATTCCTTTTGTAGTCTCTGCAGATGTGTTATCAGATAAACATTCAACATGACCTCCTCATAGTTCAATCAGCTAAGAATGCTCCAGGTCTTCATCAGCTAGGTGGAAACAATTTATTAAAGCCGATTTGGAAACTGGAGACAGATAAGCCAAGAATCCCAAGAAGCAGGGCCAGATGGAGGCAAACTTACAAAGAGTTGAGATATGTTTGTCTTTTTTTTTTTTTTTGAGACAGTGCCTCACTCCAGGCTAATCTTGAACTCACTACATAGCCAAGCCTGACCTCAAACTCACAGTCCTCCTGCCTCAGCCTCCAAAGTGTTGGGATTACAAGTATGTATCGCCAAGCCCTACTAGAGATCTGTCATTAGCTCTTTCTTTACCTCCCCTTCCTGCCAAAGTCTTATCAACCTCCAAACACAAGGGCTATCCCACAGCCCTTACAGATCCAGCTGTCCAAGTTCAAGTCTGTCCCCTCTCTTCCTGTACTAAACCCCACCTTCTCTTATATCTTTGCTTTGCAAGGTAATAGAGGCATGAATTTAAGAATTATTGAGCACCTACTGTGTGCTGAGAAATAATTAGACACTTTGCTCATGTCCTCACTTGATCGTCACATAGCTTCTCATTTTATAGATGAAGGGCCTGAGCTACTGACACACCCAAGGTAACACAGTCAGTAAACAAGATCACTTAAATGCTGGTGTTTCTAACTCCATTACAATCCTTTAGACTCTCATCTCTGTGAAAGCCATGGTCATGACTTATACTGTTAATTCTTTTCTTAGGTCTGGCTCCCCAGAAACAAGGCTGAGAGGAAGTCAGGTGCCCATGACTTATTGCAGATGTGCTCTTGGGAGAAGGGATTGAGGGAAGAGGCGGCAGAAGGAGCTGAGCATGGATGTGTTCTGTTCTGGTCATGCTTAAGCTGGTTTCCACAGTGAGCTTGGAAGTTCACCTTGCATTCCCAGAACTGGCTCTACCTTGAGGCAAGGGACTGGCATTTTCATCTTAGATTGGTCAGTCCCTGGCTGCAAAAATGAATCCTTACCACTGCTGGTCCTATGGTACAGTGTTGCAGGAGGTTCTTTTGTATTGGAGGATGAGAGGCAGGGGCTTTTGAAACCCCTGAGTTATAACAATAGGCAGCTGTGTTAAGTTCCATAGCATTTCTAGTTTAATAAAGTGATTTTGTGCACCTTATTCATTTGATTGTCTGATAACCTTGCTAGGCAGATGGGCAGGTTTCATTAGTTCCATTTGATGGAAAGGATAAGTACTTCAATTGCAGAACTTGAATGTGATAAAATTGGATCTGGAATCTGCTTCTCACTGAAGATTGAATGCCCCTCAATGCACCATCTGTCATGTGTTTGGATGGACATGTAAAGGGCATAATGTCCCACCTAGAGTGGCCAGTCATCACCATTTGCTCAGGAATTTCTGTTTTTAGAACAAAAGTACCATGTTCGAGACCTGGGCTAAGTGGGTGTAGTTCCTAAGTACCACAGTACTTCTCAGACCTACAAAAGTGTTCTGATTTTATTCTTTCAAAAACAGAAAAAAAAATGTAAGTACAGTACAAATGAACATAAATAATTTAACTAGTCTTAATTCTATTAATACTAACTCAATCACAAAATATAATTGTAGTGTGTGTGTGTGTGTGTGTGTGTGTGTCCCCACAGAGGCGTAGTTCAGCCCTGGGAAACTAGATCAGTCCCAGAAAAAGTCCCCTTCACACCTTAAGAGTAGAGGCTGATTGTAGCTAAGGAAGTTTGAGTTTTCCATGTGGTAATTGCCTAAAATCACCAGTGTTCCCCAGATCTGTGATTTCCCTGCATCTGGCTGTTTCCTTTCTAATGCACTTCGGATGCCTGGGTTTTCTTTGGCTTCCCCAGAGAAGGAAATTCGCACCCATCTTTGGACCTTCCTCACATCAGGCTGTGTCTTTCTATTGGCCAGGGTGAAACATTTGTCTAGCTTATTTTTTCCTCCACTACTATCTCCATGCCAGGAACAATGTAAACACTAAATGCAAATTTATTGACTGAGCAAATGAATTAGGTGATAGAACCAGTTGCTTGTTTTACAACATTGGGGATGCTAAACACCCTGGGCCTCATTTTCTCCATCTGTAAAAAAAAGTTGTTGGAAAAGCTGAACTCTCAGGTTGTTAGAGGGCACTTTCTACTATGTATCTGTTGTACTCCATTATGTAGTTTTGTTGTGCATTGAGAAATATGTTTCAGCCATGAACTAGTCACTTTGAGATTGTTATGTCATCCTTTGCTTTCTCCCATCCCCATTTTTCCCTTAGATCCTTCCTGGAAGGCAGCATGTCCAATTTTCCCTTGAGAAAAAAGTCTCCTACAGGAAATGGTAATGTAAACAATGTTTCCTTTACTCAAAAATCTTTAAAAATCTGCCTGGCGTGGTGGTGTACAACTATAATCCTAGCACTTGAGAGGCTGAGACAGGAAGATGGAGAATTTAGGACCAGCCTTATACATAATGAGTTCAAGACCAGCCTGGGCTACATAGTGAGTCCCTGTCTCCAAACAAACAAACAAGCAAAAAACCCCCAAAAATTAAATAACTTTTAAATCTAAGAAAAACAAGATTATAATTTTAACAGAGATATTGAATGTTTGGAAAGAAGTCTAATTTAATTAACATTGCTTAAGTTAGGCTTAAGAAAAAGCTACATTTTTATCTCATGTGATGATAACCTAGAAATTAAAAAAATAACTGGAAAGACACCCTTTGTTGAGGATTACATTCTACACTTCTGACTCCATGAGCTCAAAAATATTCAGTCACTTGTAATCAAATGCAGCAGGACTTATTGACTACTATTTGTTACACATTATAAAAACAGACCTGTGTGTGTTATTTTCGTGGCATATTTTCTATTGAGCAGAATGGCCAACCCACTGAGTGCTGGCTTGGTTTATCCCAGGCTGGTGGTTGTAGATTCCCCGGGGCCCGGATAGGGCTTGTGAGCTGCACAAGCAGTTTCAGTTGGCACCTGAGCAGTTTTATATGTTATCTTTGATGATGGGGTATGGGATTTGTTCTTTCTTGCTGGTGCATCCTGCTTTGAAACAGTACTAGTCTTGCCAGCCAAGACGATGCTAGCCAATCAGATGTGCCTGTCAGGGCTTTCAGGTTAATAAACCACACTCAGCTCTACCACACTACATCTCCTAGCTTCTCTTGTTTCTGTTGGTAGATATGAAGAGCTCCACTCAAGGTTCTGCACTGAGGCAGCAGGGTTTTCACGAGATGAACAAAAGAAGGACTTTCTTACAGGATAACAGCTGGATAAAGAATCTTCCAGAAGAGGAAAAGTAAGTGGGAGAGGGGTGAGTGGATGGATGAGTGGGAAGTGGTGTTCTCTGTTTGGGAGGCCAATGGCCCTTTCCTTTCAATGCATTTGGCTGCATGGTCTAATTTTTTGAAAGCCTCAGGAAGCATAAATTGGCTATACCAATGTTTTAGGATATTTCTTCCTTTTTAAATACCCACATTTACAAGAGGATGTGAGTCATTACTGAGAGAAAGCACAATTGTCCCTTAAAAGGGAAGTTTGCGCTTTCTTGGCAAACTGAAAAGAAAGCAGGATTTTCCAGTTTCCAAAGGTAGCCTGGTATGTGATCAGGTCAGTAGAAACAAACACATAATAGTATGGTTCCAAATTTATATGTTTAATAATAATTTATTTAAAATTTCTACATGCATAAGTGAAATCAACAAATTCCCAACTCATTTTAGTCCCATCTGGCCATCTACCTTTAGACATTAGAAGAGCAGAAAGTGTCACCTTACTTTACAAGGGAAAAACTTACAACCAGCAAAGTCTTACCTACTTAGAACATTGGTTCTGCTAATTATATTTTTAAAGATCTGAAAACTATGACTATAAGCATATAGCCTCTTCGCCAGCATAGATTTATAATAGACATTTGTCCAAGCCAGATGCTTATTTATAATAAATTAGTGATACATTATAAATTATGCATGCATATATATGAATATATTTTCTGATTTCCTTATGTGCCAAGCTTGATGCTAGATCCTTGGCAAATGAAGCATCAAGTTCATGGTAAACACACAAGGTAGTTTTTGTATACTAATTTATAGAAGAGAAATCTGAGGCTCAGAGAGGTTGTGCAAATTATCTGATGCTGCACAGCTATTAAATGATGGAACTGGGATTTTTATCATGACCCATTGCCTGTCCACTGTACCAGTGTTTCACAATCAAGGGCAATTTTACTCAAAAGGGACATTTGGCAATGTGAGATATTTTTCATCTTCAAAATTGGGGCGGATTCTGCCATTTAGTGAGTCAAAACTCAATATGCTGTGAAAAATCCTGCAGTGTGCAGGATGGCACCCACAGCAAAAAACTGAGAAGCTCAAAATGTCAATAGACCTGATGCAGAGAAACCCTACATTACAGAATCCTTATTCTAAACTTTCCAGAAACTGCCCAAATACGTTTAGTTGAGGAAGATACTTGTGACTGGTAAATAAAAAGTTCTATTAATTTCTATCACCTAATCTTACTTATTTTAAAGACTTATTAGGGTAATAACAATAGCTACTGGAGTTAGCACTCTTGCACAGCAATCATTCCCTTCCACAAAACAGCACTCACTGCTTCTGTCAGAGCTTAACATGGCATTCCTACTTTTCTGCAGTGGCCGTATAATGTCAAATGAAGGTAATAAACTTGGATTGCAACTATTTACACAGATGGGTGAAGGTGGAGATGTCTAAGTTAAATCACAGTTAGCAGGAATGTTGGTTTTGTGCCAGTTAAGCTTTGCCCCAAAATGCCCAGAAAATGAGGCTGCATGGCAAGGCAGATGCTGAATGGAGGGGAAATTGGCTCAGTTGCTTCCTCAACTCCTGTTGTCCCAGTTCTGGGCTGTGTGTTGTGATTTGTTTTCAGGTAAGAATATGCCTGGTGTCTGCTATGCTCTCACAAATTTTGGAGAGGAATACTGAGGGCCTCTGAGGCTGTGTTTGCTAGAATTGCTTGTTTCATCTTCCTTTTTAATTGTCTACTGCGGTTCTTTTATAGCTTTATTAAACGTGCTTCCAGAGTGTTGAGTAATATTAGTGGAGCCCAACCTGGAAAAATGTGGTGTTTCAGGTTTTGTTGGTTTGACATGAAAAGGGTTCAGGTCCTTACTCTCTGCTTTGGCTGAAGTCCAAAGGCTTCAATACATGTTTTGGCATTTCCTAAAATCCACTGTACAAAGTAAGATAGACATAGCTTTGGAATTTTATGTATATGCGTCTATTGCAGGGTTGACTACAGGAAAAACAAAATCTTGGAATACAAAGATGTGAGTCCCAGACCCACCTTACTCAGTTGTGAAGCTTTTGTTTTAGGAAAGAAATAAAATCTCTGATCAATTTTTCCATTTGTGAATTGAATAGAACAGTGTGTTCCTTGACTAATTCATAGGGTTATTTTAAGGACCAAACCAAACAATCTATATATTGTCATGGTTCAAAAGTGGGCTACATAACCCATGAATAATGAATCTCTTTAACCACAAATATTAGTACTTGCTCTTCTACATCTTGTTAGGGAAAACTGTGAAGTACATAAAAACATGCAGCCACAATGGGCTTGATTAAATTTGAACAATATTTGTAGATAGCTTTTGTATTTGCCTTCCTGTAGGAAAGGACTCCTCTAATCTATTTAACATAGATGGCTTCGTGTTCCCATACTCTTGTTAAAAAAACAACAACAAAGCAATACAAAATACTGTTCATTGTTGAATCATGTGGAAATCTCATGGGCTAATTGATCGTTTGTACTGACAAACTTGTTTCTTTTCACCATGCTCTCGCAAGTGGTGACTGGTTAAAATAGTCTCACAGTTGTGTTCTTATGCCTGAAGAAAAATGAAATAACCTTGCCAAAAGTTGTACACCTCCTTTTGTCTCTCTTATTTAGTGTGCACTAATCATTGTGACAGATTTTTATGACACAATTTTTGGTCTTTTCTTTGTAGAGATGAAAATTATGGTAGGGCGGTGCTTAACCGGCATAACTCCCATGATGCCTTGGACAGGTGAGTGTTTCAGACAAGTTACACCATAGCAGAATCACAAAGATGGCAGTTCTCAGAGAAAACTTGTTCAAGCCAGTTGAATGTCTGTGGCTAGCATCAGGCTTTCTTGACATTCTGGATATGTGAAGGAGAAGCTGGCATATCATCAGGGATTCCTGTGGGGAAAACTGTGCTTCTCTGGCTCCCAGAACTACAGCTCAGAGGAAGAACATAATCAACCTAGACCATCCCACTGAGGTGGTCCTCCTGAGCAGCAGGGAAAGGGTTCTCATAGTCATATGACCAGAGAGGATGTCTCTGAACCTCGGAGAAAGGAATCCTAAAATATAGAAATAACAAAGCCAGAGTTCACCTGCTAAATGAGCTAATACATTTCTTTTTTAGAAACTCTTGGGCTTGGGGCAAAATGCCAACTTATCCTCAGTACTAAAAAGACAGACAAATGCAAGTTTGTAGGAAAATTCATGATCACAACAATATAAATACTCTCAGATCGATCAAGTAAGTAGATAATATTCTAACACACACTTGTACTTACATGCTTACAACCAATCACGCCCATTAGAAGAGACTCAATATTTGTCAGAATCAAATTTCATTCTGCTTTGTATTTGTTTGCCACCGAGAGGTAGTGAGTAAGGGAGTATGAATTTTTTTTAAATTAGGCAGACACCTCAACTATGTTTATTTTCAAAATCTTTATCTAGGAATTTTTCCCAGCCATTTAAAATATTTTCATAATTTTGACCTGTTCTAAAGGTGCTGAGTTTATATGCCTATAATCCTAGCCATTCAGGAGGCAGAGATCAAGAGGATCGCAGTTCGAAGCCAGCTCGCACAAATGGTTCCGCTAGACCCTATCTCGAAAAAACCCATCACAAAAACGGGCTGGTGGAGTAGCTGGATGTGTAAGCCCTGAGTTTAAACCCCAGTACTTCAAAAAAAAAAAAACAGGCGGAGGGGGGAGGCTGAGCTTAAAATCCTGTACACAAAGTAGCCATTTTGTGTCCGTCTGATTTATTGTTTTGTGGCCTGCAGACCGTACCTGTGCCCTCACCTTAAGTTCCGTCATTGTGAAGTCTGTAGCTGGTTCTCAGTTTCTTCTCATCTTATCAAAGAAGGCTGATTACTTAAGCAATATAAATTGTTCTCTCATTTTGTTTACCTTTCCTGGAACTTTAAATAACACTTGATGTGTGACAGTGAAGACTAAGCTTCATAGTCTTAGTACAAATACTATCTTTTAGGGTAACAGGAGCTAAAGGGTTGCTATGCTAATTTTACATTTTAAATTATATTGGTTGCCTGGACCTTTCTTCTTGGTGGCCAGCATTTTGGTTAAAGCAGCACATCAGATTTTTATTTTCAGTAACAAAAATATGTAAGCACTAGTCATGAACTATAACTAATATCACAGAATAAATCTCTCCAAAAGAATAGGATGGACTCTCCTGGCACTTGCTCAAATGATGCTGCTTGCCACTTTTCTATCCATTTGCAGAGTCTGTGTTCCGTTTGGTGTTCACTTAATAGTCACTTTGCAGCACTTTCTATGTGCTGGGAATACAGGGACATCAAGAAGCCCTCAGATTCATGGGGAAAGCTCCCTAAGCTAAAATACTAAAATTTACCATGGAAGATGCTATTGTAGAGGTGCATCCAAGTACCATGGAAACAGAAATGAGGGAGAGACTGCCTCTGCCTGAACAATGGAGAACCCCACCAAGGGAGTGGTCCTTGTAGAAGACACTGTGCTTAAAGGAGGAAGAGAAAGAGTTTCCCAAGTTGGCAAGGCTAGCTGGTGGGCATGGGGTAGGTTTTACATTTTCTTCTTCCCTGTCCCTCCTTCCATCAGTGAGTGAGGATCTTTCAACCCTGTCCATGGTGCTGGATATTAAATAAAGCCATTTAGGATTTAGTTCATCATATGAGCTTGTGACATTGCTAAAGCTCTGCAACAAAACATGATGACAATGGAGTGAGTGTCTATTACACAGAACTCTACAACACCGACATCTTATTAGTTATTGTCCATGTTACATGTTGTATTGTTTTGTATATCTTTATCTTCAATTTGAATCAAAATTGGAGTTAAAAAATAATTGGAGCCAGAGAAGAATCCTTTTGGGTTTGCCATAAGTTAGTCTATCCATGTCAAAAACCTTGGACGATTTGGTTACTCCAAATTTGTCTTTCCTGGGTAACTTGTACATGTCCTATCTAAATATATCAAAATTTTGCCAAACATATACATTTTTGTTTTTGATACTTTGGTAATCATTTTTGTTACAGGAAAGTAAATAAGAAAGATGAGCCTAAAGCCACAATTAGTCGGTACAGATCTGATGACACTTTGGACAGGTGAGGTGCTTTTGAATCATGTAAGTGACAAGTGCTTACATGTGCTTTACATGCAGTATGTGTTAATGTATTGTCAAGTCCTATTTATTTTTAAAATTATCATATCATTGTTGTAAGTCCCGTTTTTTAAAGAAAATTAAATTATATTATTGCTGTAAAGTCCCATATCTTGTAAAGTTAGGAGGTATTTAAAAATGTTTGCCAAAATAAGCTTTGAATCAGTGATTTTTTATCTTAATGGAGAGAGAACTCCAGGGATTGACTTATCTTCTTCAAAATCCACAGTACCTTGACTAGCTAGACACATTGTTTTCCCAAAACCCTAGATTTTAGGAAATAGTAGATAAGTATGAAAAATTCTGACAGACCTTGATTTGAGTACAGTTAGCATGGGCACTGCATGGGATCTTTTAGTTCAATTTAAATGCAGAGGGATGGGATATGGCTTAAGTGCTAGAGCTCCTGCCTAGCAAGCATGGGGCTCTGAGTTCAAACCCTAGTACCACCAGAATGAAAAATGAAGAATATAGCTCTTTTTGTGAATTTGGCTTTGGATTCTTCCATTCTGATGATGGAGAAACAGCATTTTCTGTGTGACTACCTATGAAGAGGCTGTAACTTTTAATACTACAGTAGTTGGTCCACTCCAGGAAAAAGACATATATATCACTTTAGAAAGTTAAAGTACTTTCTAGCCCTGGAGTCATAGGACTCATAGAATGTGATGGTTATTTTTGCCTGTTTTTCCCCCTGTTACTTAGAAAGAAATGGCTCAGTCTTCCTTATAAAGAAAATTAAGAAATGTCTATCCAGGTTGAAGCATAAATTATACAAGCTACATTTTTCACTTATATTTGGTGTAGCTGCTCAGTAAGCATAAGTAAAAAGTGAAGGTAGCATCTCTAATAGGAGTTAGGCTCAGTACATCCCCAAGGCTGGTGATGGTTGAGCTCATTCCCTAAAGCTAAAAATATGCTGCTGTTATACATGAAAATGACACCTACTGAATTTTAGGCAGATGTGCTAAAATTTATTACATCTAATAGACTTGGCTATTCAGACTGTGCTGGTGTTGATTAATACAGCAAATGTGTGCAATTCTTAGCCATTTGTAGGCTTTCGAGTCAGTCTTCCCTGATAGAAGATAACCAACACTGTTATCCTGAAGAATTGACCTCTCTCTTCTTTTAAGTATAAGCCCTGTCAAAAATGAGTTTGTAGAAATAAACACACAGGGTTTCATCTCTGTATAGAGAAGAAGTAGAGAAAATATCTTTGCTCCTTTACCCTGGCCTTCCAAGTTGTCCTGTTAGACAGTTAATTGAAGAAGGAAAGCCAGTTTCTAGGGATGAATTTTACAATGAGATGATTAAGCATCAATAAAGGTAGATATATAAAAGACCCAAATTTTGTAGACTGTGTATGTGAAAGTGCAGGTCAAACTCAAGCCTTGGGATATTAGGAATGGAACAGACCTCATAGGCAATCTGATTGAGTTGTTTTCAGCCTTGATGGCAGATCAGAATGCTAATGCTGGGAGCTTTAAACTCTGCTGATGGTTTGGTCTTACCACCATCACTCCTCAGATTCTCATTTAATTAACCTGTGGCAGTGCTAAGCATTGTTTTCAAGCTAATAAAGTGTTCCTAATGTGCAGCCAAGACCCAGAATCTCCAATATATCCCCAAGTCTTCATTCTATCCACTAGAAAATGGTACTAGAGACAGTGTGATGTGTTTACAGAGGTTTAATGGCACATTTGAAAGTGTTCTGGTCTGCTCATTCCCAAGGCAGTAAGTGTGGAAATAAATGCAAGAAAACAAGAGGGTCCTTAAAGAACCACAAATCCTGTTAGCAAGACTGAGATCTCCATAATACAGATCACTCCAAAACTCCAGACAGGAAACCATTTCAGAAGGAAAAATGATCAAATATATCTGGTGTGTGTGCCTGTGCATTTTAATACAAATGCCTTAGTTTTAATGAATACAAGAAATGTACTGAATTTAGATTTGAAGAGTTTCCTTTCAAAATATACACATATGGGTAGAAACATGAAGTGTGCTAAAGAAATATAACCAAATAGTAGCATGAAGGTATGGTTCAAATCCTGAAGGTGGTTTAATGGCTAATTTGGAAAAGCTAGATCGGGGAGCCCCCTAGTGTTCTCTTGTGTAAGTAGAACTTTTCCTCGGATCATATTGCTAATTGTTATTTCCTGTATCACAGACCAACTACTATTTAGGCAACCTATTTCATATCACAAGTTGGCAAAAACTTAATTACCAGGACAAATACAAAGTTACATTGTGAAGTTATTGTAGCATGAAAAAGGTCTGCCAGGAGTTTAATAACTTAAATGTTTATCCAGACTTTTGTGTTGTTTCTTTGAAAGGATCTCAGACAGAAATGCTGCTGCTAAAACACCTAAGACCTTGGATAACCGACTAACCAATAGGTACTGGTGTCTACTAACTTAGGAAGACTCAAATATCGTCTTTTTCAAAGTGTTACTTAATTTACTTACAATTCTTTAATCCTACTTAATATCTTTCTGTAAATTCTTACCCTCTATATTTTTAGCACAAAATTTCTAGAGTAAAAAAACTTTACTTTTGCTCATGACTGGAATAAAATGTCCTCTTTAAAATTCAGAGAGTTCATTGCTTTGGGTCATCATTCTTCCCACAGTTTTGTTTCTGTTTAAGATGTCCTGGTGCCAAAATTATAAACACATGCAAAGGTAATTTTATACTCTTATTGAACAAACAAATAAAAAAAGAATAGATTTAAACCATACTGAATTATCTGAAGATAAAATGCATTCTTTGGAATCTAATACAAGAGTTTTTTTAAAACATGAAATCACCTTATCAAATTTGTCCAAATACTAATGCTTTCTTTTTCTTTCCCTCAAATAATATCTAACTTTCAAAATAGTAATTCTAAATTGATGGACAAGTAGTAACAGATTAATTCTTCAGTTACTCAAACTGTGCCTGTTTCTCTTTCTCTTACCAGAATGTTGTCAACATGCAGATCACCAGAAACAACCAAGTCGTATGTACTTTTCTAATTGCTGTGTGTTTCTTTGTACATGTTCAAAATTTAAAAAGGGGGGAGGGTGTTTACAAACTTCAGATCAAAGTGTTCTTGTAATACAGCCATAGCCCTGTGTCTTGGCAGAGTTCGTAGTAGAGAACAGATATCAAAGTGGTCTACAAAGGTTCAAATACTTACTGGCTGGACTTTTACTAAAAAACGTTGCTTCAAACACCAAAGTTTTGGTCAACCCTTTTGCGTTTGCTTAAAAAAAAAAAACCAGACTCTGTTTATCCCTCTACTCCTATGGCCTTAACTCTTTCCTCCTCTATAGCTCACTAGAAATTCCCCCCACATCTGCAACTCTTACTTAAGGGTAAACTGAGTCATGAAATCACGGGTCTGCTAACAATTAGGTGATATACATTTTCCCTGGCATGTATTCTGGCCATTAAAACAACCCAAATTACACTTTAAAACCTAATTAGTTTTTACATGTGTATTTACATACCTCTCAATGCTAAGTAGGCCTGCTTCACTTTCGTTTTTTGAAAGCCTGCATATATTAATCAATGCTAAGTTAAGAGGTCAACTAGGTGATTTTGGAAAATTTTTAAAACAAACTAATGAAACACAGTATAATTCTGTTAGCCACAACATAACCATGACATTAAAAAAATATAAATCCACCAGGCAGTGTAGCTCTCCCCTGTAATCCTTGCTACTTGGGAGGCTGAAACCAAGAAGCAAATAGTTCGCAAAACTTCATCTCCAAAATAACAAGAGCAAAATGGGCTGGAAGTGTGGCTCAAGCAGTAGAGTGTCGGCTTTGCAAGCAAAGGTAAAGCTCTGAGTTCAAACCCCAGTCCCACAAAAAAAAAAAAAAGAACCCATAGCACACTAGAATTGATTGGTCCAAATGTCAGGCAAGTTTGTCTCTCAATTCTTCTAGTTTTTATCTAGTTATAAAATAACAATTTACAAAATAAGTAAACTGGGAAGAACTTTTTTTGAGGAGATACTGAGGATTGAAGTTAGGGCCTTGTGCTTGCTAGAGAGGCCTAGGAAGAACTTGTTATTGTTGCTTTTCCATTCTTAAATGAAGAACTTTATGGTGAGCAGAGAGCAGGTGGGAATGTGAGTGGCTTATAAGATCTTTCAAAGATGGGGTAAAATGAAGGAATTTGAGGAATGTTATGAATTGTTGTTCTGGTCATTAAACAGGCAATCTGGCAGTTTGCTGAGGGTAAACACCACCACCACCACAGCCACCTCTGCTATCACCCCTGTGAAGAAAAAGAGGTATGTTGGGCTCTCTGTGCCTGCCATTCACTCAAATCCTGCAAAAAACCATTCTTTTGCAGTGTTTTCCTCCCTCCCTCCCTCCCTCCCTCCCTCCCTCCCTCCCTGTCTCCCTTCTTCCCTCCCCTCCTCCCTCACTCCTTCCTTCCTTCCCTCTCTTCCTTCCTTCCTTCGCCATCCCTTTTGCAATTTCTGAACCAAATCCTGCCCCAAGGCTCCCAAGAGGCATCTAGACGTGTTCTCTTTGTCCCTTCCTCTCCTCAAGGATACAGCACCTACATTCTGCTGGCTTCAAACTTCAGTCCCTTACCCTAGTCTCCTTTTCAGATACCTCAGTTACCTTAGGGCCATGAATTTCTAGGTAATGGGGTTCTTTTGTTGTCTTGTTTTTGGTTTTGTGGTGCTGGGGATTGAACCCAGGGCCTTGGGTGTGCTAGACTAGTAGTGCCCTACCAATGAGTTAGGCCTCCAGACCCTGTGGGTAATGATTTTGATGGTAAGCTCAGATGTTAAAGGCTGGGCTACTCAGGTAACCTATTTTACAGAGTTCTACTAATGGAATGCCTGGAAGGACCATATGTCTCCATGGTCCTCATGCCCCTCTGTACCTATAGAAATCAGGGTCAGCTATTTCAATGTCCTATGCAGTGTAAGAATCTTTCCTCTGATAGGTTCGACATGATTCAGGACTGTTGAAACTAGCAGTAAGATTCTCAATTTTGTGATAGATCTTTACTAGCTCCCAAAGGGAGCATGGACCCCTTACATTGCACAGAGATCTATCTTAATTGCTGCTCATTGTCTTTGTTCAGTCCTATCATGCTTCAGGAAATAAAACTAAAAATTTAAAAGGTAGCTCTCCCATCCTCGCATCCCAGCCATTTCTTCTCTAGTTGACATCACTGTTTCCATGTTTTTATTTTTGGTCCCTGTCTTAGTCTTCTTGACAATGCCCTTGGCTATTGTTATCAATTAAAATTATGCCCACATGACGTAAGGATTTCTTTCTTTTTCTTGAAAGATGTTCACAGATGGTTAATCTTATTTATTTATTATTTTTCTGTTTTGATACATTAATTGCACAAGGGAGTTTCATTGTGATATTTACATAGATGCAAATAATGTACTTTGATCAAATTCACCCCATCTATATTACTCCTTCTTAACCCCCCCTCCTTTCCACTCAGGCCCCCTTTTTAAGAGTTTTTAATGAGTTTCATTATGCTGTTTTCAAACATATATATAATGTTTTTTTATACTTGCTCCCATTATCCTCTCCTTCCTCCCTCTTCCTACTGGTTCCCCCCACAAACAGTTCCTCTTTTACAATCATGAAAGATGTCTTTCTAATTGAGGTTTAAATTGAGATTGGCATTTCTGTGTTGTTAATTTATGTTTTCAAGACTTTTGTGAGAGTTTTCTATCATAAGGTTTTTTTAATCATATTTTGATTACGGCATAAGATTGTTTCTATTATGAAATAATTCAACTAGGCAGACAAAACTAGATAAATACATACATATGAATCTACTATCTGGATTTAACAATTTTTTTTTTACAGTTTCTTCATATTTCTTTTTAAGGAAATGTCCCCATTGTTGCATGTCAAAGGAAATGAGAAAAGGAATTTACTTGGGGAAGTAAATATCCTGGAATATAGGACAGTGCTCCCTATTTTATTTGTGAAATCATATTCATTTTATTTCGAAGGCCTTCCATAAAAATAGTCCCATAGCCTTTTTAACAGTTAAATTATTTTCAGCTTTTCTTGGCAGACGTGGGGGTGGACCAGCCTTTTCAAGCACCATGTTTATTACTCTTGTCATTTCTTAACAGACAGTCCTGGTTTCCACCACCCCCTCCGGGTTACAGTGCCACCCTGAGCACAGGCGCCAGCAGAAGGTAAAGGGAAGGTGTCAGATGTAATTGCTATGCCACTGGATGGAATAACATGTCAGGCATTGACAACGTATAATTGTGGATGCTCTGAGATAAATTGGAGGCAATTTTGCGAACTCTGAGCTCTGTAGAAGACAGTGCCTTGTGGGAGTGAGGTCAGGGCTTAGTGTCCTTGGTAGGATATCTGACAACCTACAAGTAGTAAGTAGGTGACTGATCTACTTTGCAGTGTTTGATATGACAAAGTGCCACAAACTGAACGACTTAAACAATGGAAGTTTATTGCCTCACAGTTCTGGAGGCCAGAAGTGCAAAATGAACATATCAGCTGAGTTGGAGCCTTTCGAGGACTGTGAGGGAGTCACTCATGCTGCCCTCTGGCTGCTGAGGCTTCCTGACAATCTTTGACATTCCCTAGTTTGAACAAGCATCATCCCAGTGTCAGCATTCATCTGACATCCTGCTTATTTGCATGTCTGAGTCCAAATTTCTTTTTAAGACCACCAGTCCTATTAGATCAGAGGCCCATCCTGTTCCAGTATGACCTCATCCTAACTTAACTAGTTACATCTGCAACAACTCTATACCCAAATAAAGTCACATTCTCAGGAAGTGCAGGTTAGGACTTTCACATATGAATTTTGGGGACACAATTTACTCTCTATCAGTGGCAGAGAGGGAGCTCTAGTGTGAGCTCCTGGTGCCCAGCTGCTTCCAGCCTGTGCTGAGCCCAGGTGACTGGGTGGGGATTCAGTGGGTGAGTTCCTTGTAAATGTGAAGTGACAACTGAGTGTTTTATATTTTTTGTTATTGTTGAGAGCAATCATTAAAACTAATTGTAGATCATGTGGAGGACAACTTATTCTACAGTTTCCACACTATAGGCATGCCAACAATTCAATTTAGTAAATATTTAATTTATGAATACTCTGTATCAGAAATAGTTCTAGAACCGTGGGATCTATCAGTGAACACAACATAAACCTATGTTCTAGCCTTTAAAGAAGTGTGTTCTACAAGTATAGACTTCTATAATATGTGTTATTACTATCATAGAAAGAAAAATGGGTCTTGTGATGGTTTGGCTTTCAGACATCCAGAAATGTTTTCATGTTTGAAACCCTAGAATGTCATTACCAAATATTTCTGTATTTCAATGGAATGTTTTCCCACTTTTAATTACTGGAAAAGAGAGCATATCAAACTATGTACTTGATAACTATGTACTTAATAATAGATTGGTATTTTTCTAAAATGTTCATTTACTGTGCAGACTCTAATGTCTCTCTCATTTTCAAATGATGGAAATATTTAAAAGTAAATATCCTTTGATATAATTTAGGTTATATCTGTAAGGATACAAATAAACTTTAGTTTGTCAAAAGGCACAAAGACATTAAGTTCCTTTTTTCACACCTGTCAATATATTTATATATAGGAATATAAATCAAGTTATTTGACATACTGAACAATCACAACTTGGAAGCACTGTTAAAATGTCTTTTTCTAAAACCTGCTCATTGACAGGTAACTTCCAGTGATATGAGCTGACAAGTGTGGATTGTATTTCTAGTGTAAAATATTCTTTCTCCTCAGGCTGTAATTAGATATTTCTGTATAAGTGATACCTTTCATAGGGTTACCCAAGAGGGAAAAATGTGAACTAGCAGTTCTGCAGGTTTTTTTTTTTCTGAGTATTATAAGATCCATCTAATTTTGTCTTGATAGATAATAAGTGGCACTTTCCTATAAATACCTATTAATTATTTCCAAAATAACTTCCTATTTTTGTCCTCTATTCGGATTTAATGTAAGTTATTATAATAGGCAATGGGTTATATAACTGTGTAAAATATGCAAGGATTATTCATGAGTCAACACCTCACACTGTCAGGGACTGTTAAGCTCGTGGATCTCTGCTTGCCCAGAACTGACTGTGCCTGGATATAAGCCCTTACAATTCATGCATTGATGGAAATGATTAACATGGAAGATGGAAGGAGTTACAATGCTCCTATTTTTGATTCTTGACACAGATCCATAACACAAGAACTAAGGAAAAGGAGAGATTGTCAGGCTTCACTGATCAATTTAGATGTCCACGTCTCTTTTAGTGTTGCAGGTTATTAATACAATGACTGAGCTGAAGGACTTCTCTTTGAGGATCAGAATAATGTCATGCTGAGCTTTCAGGAGACGGGCAGAATAATAGCAACGCAACAGTGCCTTTGATTCTAAAGTGCTTTTCTCTGGAAGCACTCAAAGTATAGTTTCTGCTTCTCACCTTTAGGGCCAATGTATTCCTAAGGCTGATAAATAGCCTTTTAGTAAATGATGAAAAATAGAAGCAAATATTAAATGATGAAAGGGAGTGATGATGTCAAAAAGAAATCTCTGTCCCCAGAAGGGTCCAAAGAAAATGAAAATAGATTTTAAAAAAAAGATTAAAAATGGGGACTATCACTCTTTTTATTTTTTGTCCTATTTGTATCTTATTTTTTATTATTATTGTTGTACTGGGGGTACATTGTGGCATTTACAAAAGTTCTTACAATATAACATAGTTATTTCACCCCCTCCATTATTCTTCTTTATCCTCCCTCCCCCATTTCTGGAATAGTTTCAACGGGTCACATTTTTCCATTCATTCACCCTCCTCACCCTTATATCCTCCCCACTCCCACTTGGAACCAAAACCCCAAAGAGGACCCATTTTACCTTCTTGTTCTCCATTTTTGAAAAAAGACATTTTTGTTTGTTTAAGATAGCTATACAGGGAGTTTCATTATGACATTTTCACGTGCTGTATATTATAACCCAAATTGGTTCATCCCCTCTAGGGGATGATCATTCTTAATGCTAGTTAATAGCACCATGCTAAACTTATGTGCCTTCATCTTTTACTAATACACTGTTATTCTTCCCTCTCTTGTCCTCCCTCTCATTTTCTCTAAAAGAATTTTCCCTTAATCCTGACATTTTTATTCTCTTTTCTGCTCACTGAGCAAGTGTATTTTCACCACCTAATCTTTCCCTGAAAGTTCATTTTCTCCCATACAAAGATCACCAGGCTTCTCCTTCATTCCAGTAATGTCTTCAGCACCTTTCTTTCCAAGACCTCTCTGGAGCCTTTAATGCCATCCATCATCCCCACTCTCATTTGTTCCTTTCTTGAAATCAAATTTAGTTGTGTTTGGATTGAAAACTTGTGTCGGCACAACATAAACTGCACCCAAAGGGTCTCAGGCTTTATTATTAAGAGAAGAATCATGAAATCATGCTTTTATCCATCCTCTGTCTACCTATTTATCTATCGTTTATCGTCTATCACCCATATATATATTTAAGCCTGTGACTATGTAAGTCTATCTTTGTGTCTACATTTATTTTTGTATCTACATCTATATCTGTGTCTGTCTATCCAATTAACACAAGACTAGTGAGGTCAACCAGAGTTTAAATAATCAAGCACAGTTTTAAGATAAATTAAAAATAAAGTAGAAAAATCACATTTTATAGCTAAAGAAAAAACACAACTTTCTAAGAAAAGTGTCATTTTATATTTGATGTTTGTTAATCTTGCTATGAAAGAGTTCAGACTTGGAGGGTTAAACAAAATTTAGGGTTAAGTATTTTTGAAAGCACTTACCCCATTTTTGATAAATGTTAGAGACAAGCTGTAATTCATGACAGCAAGACGTGGTATGTGAAGTTTTGAACTTCTATAAATCCTCTGACCCTTCCATCCGATTTCTAAGGTTGTTTTTCTGATTACCAGGGACAAAACTCAGGGCCTTGCACTTGCCAGGCAAGTGCTCGTTCACTGAGCTAAATCCCCAACCCCTCACAGAGATTTGCCAGAAAAATTGTATCCTCTGAAGTCTTCTTATCAAATGCCATCAGAACAAATATTTTCTTTTCATTTTAATCATGACTGAGTCAAAATTTTAGCTTACATCCATCAACCTCTCCTCAGATCTCCTTGGTCAACCCGTTCCATCATTCCCTTTTTCTCCACATTCAAATGTTTCTTCTTAAAAAGAGTCTCCTCAATTTTTTCAGCACCATCTTACAATCCCACTCAGTTGGCACTTTACCTTTTTTTATCCAGCAAGTGCTTTCCAGCACCATTTTCTGGTTCTTGGGTTGCCATTAGCTCTTGGAAATAGCTCTCTGAGCCCCGACAGCCATTAATGACCTTGATTATAACATCTTAAATGACATCTTGAATGAATGACTTCTGCTCATGCCTCTAATAAATTTCTCATTGTCTTGAGAAGGAGCCCTCTAACACACTCTTCTAGGTTTTCTTTCATTTTAAGCCATTCTTCCTCAGTCTCTTTTCTACTTCCTCATCCTCTACTAAACCATTAATTACTGATGCCCTTAAGGCTCAAAGTGGCTCTTCTCTGCTATGCTGAGCTCTGCCCCTCAACAGCAGCATCCACACCAGGAAGTCAACTGCTACCTGCATCTCCCCTTTCATTTACATTCACTCCAGACCTCTTTTCTGAGCTACCTGCGGACAGCCACCTGCCTACTTCACACCTTCATTTAAATATCTTAAAAGCACTGCAAACTCAACATGTTCATAATGAATCCCACAATTCTCCATCCCAACCTGGTCTTTCATAACAATTCTATCCTCTGTCCACCTGATACCCTGAAAACTTGAAGCTAGTTTTTACACATTTTCCTTCTTAATTACATATTTAAAATCCATTAGTAATTTGTACTGTCTTATAAATGATTCTTGAATACATGTACCTTTCTATATTTCCATCTTTATCATATCTGTCTAAATAGCCTTCTCTCACCCTATATTTAACCCTCACCTCTTCTACACATGGTGGACAGAGCAATACTTACAAAAGAACATATTACCCTCCTACATAACAACTATAATGATTTTTTATTGTTTTAAAATAAATATCTAAGTCTTTAGCATTGACTACTGTCATTTACGCACCCTCCAGTTCCTCAGAAATTCACTTTGGTCTCTGGTTCAGTGACTTACCTGTTCTAAATGCACTATTCTCTCACATTCTATGGACCATTAGAATGCAAGACTCCTTCTAGCTCGAATGCTCTCTTCTCCCCCATTCAGGGTCCTTCAGTTCTTATGGCCATATTTTAATCTGAATTTCAGAACTTCACTTCTGATTTATCTCTGTTCTGTTCTCTCAGCTTCACACTAGCTTAGAAATAGTTTCCTTGATTTGTGCAAATGCTACCTGCATACGATTTTAATAAAGATGTGGATGGTTGGAGTGGTGTAAACTGTGTAAAATGGGCTGGTGGAGAGGCTCAAGTTGTAGAGTGTCTGCTTAGCAAGCATGAGGCCCCAACCTCATGTACTGCACCCCCAAAAAACACCTGTATAAAGTGAATCTTGAAATCCTTGTTTGCAGGTTCTTTGGACACCCTGGTAGTGGGCATTTCTCTCAGGCTGACATTTCTTTCCAGATGCTGTCTTACTTAGAAATAACTCCTTCTTCTTCCCACCTCTCTGTTTATTCTCTTCCCCCACAAACTCTTAGTAATGTATGTCATATACTTTAGTTCTTTCTTTGCTGTGTTCTGCTATCCTCAGAGAATCTAATCCTTATAATCAAACATAATATTGTTACTCTTTGAGAGCCATTCTATGTTACACTTTATAAAAAAATTATTTTCTCATGTTCTAATCATATTAACATTTGGTCCCACTCACACTTCAAACATAAATCATTGAACTCTGTCTTACTCCCGTTATCCAGTCATCGTTGAGTTCGAGATTAGGATGCTGAGTAAGGAGAAGGACATCACCACTAGGTGGCAGTAGCTTATCATGAGCATAATTTGGTGTTTGACAGGTTTGCCTGCTGAGGGAGTCACTCAGCAGGCTTTTCAAATTGTCTTTGGCTTTCCAGAGATGAGGCACTGTGGGGGAAAGGGGAGCTGAGAGGGAGCTTCCTTATCTAGGTGATGTCACTCAGTACCATGGTGAGGAATTCCTATGTCAGAGAACTTTGAAGTACAACAGTAAGTTGGGGTCCTTTATAACCCTAAAACTAGATAATATGGACGTACAAATAACCATGACACAAGATCTACTGAGGAGTCATGAGAGGAACATCAACGTTCTCTGGGAGATAATGGGATTTGGAAGACAGGTTCTCAAAGAAGGGTGGGATTTGAAGGAAGGAGAGAAATTACACCCTGGTATGCTTTCAAGAGCTCAGGATGACTTTAAGCATAATGACGCCTTCAACTGGTGCAGGAAGAAATAGTTGCAGAAGTGAGAGTATGCAGGAAATCTTAGGAAGCTATTATTGTGCTTTGGTTTGAGCAGGTAGAGATACCGGAAGGATGAATTTCAGCATGTGATTCCCAAGCTCTGAGAAATTCCGGGGGTTAAAAAGGGGGTGTGCTCAGGTAAGAGGCTGTTGCTAGAAATCGCAGTGTGGGATCTGTAGAGTAAAGTTACTTGTGGAGAACATATTGAATGCGAAGATGATGAGTGTGGAAACTTGAAGTTTGTCCACGCGTCATGTGGTGAAGGAGGTACCAGGGCAATGAGACCAGAGCTACTTTAGTTACCTGGGAAAGATGAGGTGTAATGAGGGGCAGGTGTGATGGAGGTAGAATGGGCGGATGAATGCCACCATCTTATAACCTTTGCAGCATTGAGGGAAGTCACCCATAGGAACTTGTCAAAATGTACATGCTGATTCATTGATTTTAATATTCCTAGTATCTACAAGGCAATAAATTTCCTTCCACTTGTTATCCTATTTGTAACTTTGTAGTTGAGCCTTATTCTATGTGCCAAGTTTGTACAATTGATTACCTCTCTCTTTCTCTCTTTCTCTCCTCTCCAAAATAACTGCTGTTCTTTGGCTGTGTGTTAAAAAGTGCTTTTCTAACTGCTAAGTGCCCAAGTTAGAGAGGTATATGATCCAAGGAGCCAATGTTATTTTAGGAATCTCAAAGTCTACTAGGGAGTAATTTTGAGCCAAGATTGCTAAATACAAAAGTGAGGCCTGACTGAAAGTGGTCCTTGAGGGTATGAAGAACACAAAGGTGGAGAAAAATCACAAAATATGGTGGCCCATGGAGAGGGATGTCTTTGGGGTACAGTAGGCTCAAAATAGGCAGGGCCTAAGAAACATCTCAAAGAATAAGTAAAAGTGAGACAGGTGCAGGGAATAGGGAGGAGTCAAGGTTCTAATGCCAGATATCACAGTTAGAGCATTAGTGTGTGTGAGTGGAGGTGTGCACACATGTGTGTGATTGTATTTGTGTATGTAGAACTATGTGCTTTCCATCTTGGGCATTCTCCTGCATTCCTTCTTTGTCAGCTATGTGTAGTAGCACTAGAAAATCCAATAAATCCAAATCTGATGTTATGTGGAATAATGTTAGCATAAGATGTTATGGGTGGACAGACACACAGCTACAGCCATCTGGCTTTTGACAAACCCAAAACTTATGTTGGAGAAAAGACAGTTTCTTTAACAAATGGTGTTGAGAAAAATGTATATCCATATGTAGAAGACTGAAAGAAGATCCTTATCTCTCACCTTGGACAAATATCAATTCAAAATCTTTATGTAAGACCTGAATATTTGAAACTACTTGGAGATGTAGGCATAGGTAATATCTTTCTGACTAGAACTCATATTGCTCAAGAAATAAGAGCAAGAATTGATAACTAGGATTGCATCAAATTAAAAGGCTTCTAAACATCAAAGGAAACAATGCCAGAATGAACAAACAGCCTGCAAAAAGAGAGAAAATCTTTGTAAGCTATTGATTGAACAAGAATTAATATCCAAAATATATAAAGAACTCATAAAATTAAACACCAAAAGAACAAATAACAAATACAATAAACAGTTCTTAAAAGAAGATGTCCAAATGGGTAATAAATATATGAAGAAATATTCACCATCTTTAGCCATAAAGGAAATGCAAATCAAAGCAACACTGAGATTTCATCTCTCTCCTATCAGAATGAATGGCTATTGTCAAGAAAACAAATAACAACAAATGTAAGAATATAGAGGAAGAAAGAACCTTTATACACTGTTGATGGGAATGTAAATTAGTTTATCACTGTGGAAATCAGTATGGAGGTTCCTCAAGAAACTAAAAATAGAACTGCCATATGATCCAGCAATTCCACTGCTGATCATACATCCAAAGGAATGCAAGCCTGTATATAATACAGACACCCACACACCGTGTTTGTAGCAACACCATTCACAATAGCCAAACTATGGAATCAACATAGGTGCAAGAAATTAATAAAGAAAATAATATGGTACGTATACAAAATGGAGTATTATTCAACAATAAAGAAGAGTAAAGGAAGCCAGGTGCTGGTGGCTCAAGCCTGTAATCCTAGCTTCTTGGGAGGTTGAGATAGGGAAGATCACAGTTTGAGACCAGCCTGGGCAAAAAGTTCTTGAGACCTCATCTCAACTAATACTGGGTGCAGCCACATGTGCCTGTCCTTCCAGGCTATGCGGGAAGTTGAGATCCAGAGGACAAAGTTTCCAGGCCAGCCAGGGCCAAAAAATTTGCCAAACCCCATTTTAACAGAAAAAAGCTGGATGTGGTGGCAAGTGCCTGTCATCCCACGTATGGGAAGCCTAAAATAGAAGGATCATGGTCCAGGCTGACCTGAGAAAAAGTAAGGCCTTAGCTCATAAGTAACCAGAGAAAAATGGGCTGGAGGCATGGCTCAGACTGTAGAATGCCTGCCTAACAAGAGTGTAGCCCTGAGTTCAATCCCCAGTACTACCATTAAAAAACAATGAAATTCTGTCATTTGCAGGAAAATGGATGGAACTGGAGATCATCATGTTGAGTGAGATATAAGCCAAGCTCAAAAAGACAAATAGCTCATATTTTGACTTGTATAGGAAATATATATATGATAATAATGATAATAATACATGATTATGAAAGAGGGACAATTCTGGGGGAACCAGTGGAGGGGAGAGGAGGAAAGGAGATGGTGATGGAGGTAAATATGATAGAATTACATTATATATACATATATATATATGTATGAAAATAGCATACAGAAATTCACTAGAAACTTAAAAATGGGAGAAGAAGGAGAAAGGTGAAGAAAGAGTAATATAGACATAGTGTGTTTAATCAAAGTACATTATAAACATGTGTGTAATATAGTAAAATCCCTTCATACCATTAATTTATGCTAATAAACATTTTTAAAAGGTGCTGTGGGTAGGTATTGGCTCATAACCTGTGCTGAGTTGAAGTACCTTTGCAGGGTCCATGTTCCTATTTTAAAAGTTGATGCTGTGCTGTTATGCAGCTGGAGCTCTGCCCATGTATTGAACATTGCAAAACACATGTGGGAGAAAGAGCAAGTGTCACTGATACGGAAAGTGGTTAGGGCCACTGACTGTTCCTGCGACATACTGCTTTCATTTAAAAAAGTGTCAGAAAGTCTGACACAAAGCAATCTGTCAGCAATTATTAGTGCATATCTTGATTTTTCAAGCCCTTGAACTCTTTCCCATCATCTTCGAGGCCTTTAAAGAGTGATAATGTTTGCCAGGCTTGAGCCAATGACAGAGTGAATAATAAATACATTTCAGGAACAGAACATAGGGGAATAACAGTTCTGCAAAGTTGATATTGAACTTCCTTCTGCCTTCTGAACCCATTGTTAAATCTTGGCAAATTTAAATGCCTCTATCTATGTATTTAGATGGCTGAAAGTTTCAGTGGTGTAAGGCTCTTTTAAGAAACTCATTCATTTAAACAAATTGCTTTAATACACAGTATGAATATTCAAGAATGTGACCCCAGAATACTGATCTAGGAAGAACAATGGCACCACCGTCTATTTTGCCACCACCAACAAAACCAACATGTTTCTTTTTTTCCTGGAACCCTTTTCAAATATAGGGAAGAAAATAAATAATGTCTGACAAAATTAAAATAGTGCACACATGCATAGAAAATTTACTCTATAGTTAGATGGTTCATACATACCATCATTACTCTCATCTTTACTTGTTTCAACATCTTCTCTGTTTTCACTTCCAGTTAGCTGATTGGGAGAGTTAGAGGAGAATATAAAAATCCTGATTGAGAAGGGAGTTGCCATGGCAACTTTGCACTATAGTTATATTTTTCTGCCTGTAACTATAAATGGTAAAATGTAACCTTTCTAATTATGCTTCCACACTGTTAACTCTGTTGGTACCAAATTCTCTATAAAGTTTGATGTCATGTTACATACAAATAATAGATTTCATTTTTATTCCAACAAAAATCTTTATATTAACTAAATTCTTTTGTAGACATGAAGATTTTCTGGCATCCAACAAAACATCAAAGTACAGTGCCTTAAAAATAACACCAGAATGCTGAAATGATCCATTCAAAATAATTAAAATACCAGCCTGAGTTAAGGTTTATAAATGTTGTTTGATCTTTAGCTATCAGGGAAATGCAAACGAAAACTATACTGAGAGTTCATCTCACCCCAGTGACAATGGCTGTCATCAAGAAAGCAAACAACAACAAATACTGGTGGAAATGAGTATGTGAATGTGTGAGGGGTGGGGGAAAGGATGTTCCTCAACGAGCTAAAACTAGAGCTATAGCATGACCCAGCTATACCACTCCTGGGTATAGACCCAGTGGAATCTAAGTCAGTGTACAGTAGCGATGCCTGCACGCCCATGTTTATTGCAGGGCTGTTCACAATAGCCAAGCTATGGAATCAGTCCAGGTGTCCATGAACAGATACACAGATGAAGAAAACAATGGAGTATTATTAAGCCATAATGAAGAATGAAATTATGTCATTTGCAAGATACTGGATGGAAGTGGAAATCGTCATGCTAAGCAAACCAAACCAGAATCAGAAAAATAAGTATCAGAACTTTTCTGTCATATGCAGAATCTAGATTTTAAAAAAATACATGAAAGAAGAAGGGAGATTATTTGTGAAGAGGAAGGGAACTAGTAATGGGGGAGAGTGGGACAAGTGAGAGTAATGGGGTGATGACTCTGATGAAACTATATTACATACATGTATGAAAATGTCATAATGAAGTCCATTGTTTTGTATTCTTAATATATGCAAATAAATATGAATGGAAAATTTTGAATAGAGCAAGGAGAATGATGATTCACAATGTGTAAGTAGAGGTCTTAATTTTTAGCAGTGAGTTGCTTTTTCTTTAGTCCTATAGGGACTACTTGGTCTTGTAACAATAGTTTTAAGTAACTAAGTCATCTATCCAAACAAGAAAATATGGAAAAACACCCCTGCTTTGCCCATTGCATATTCCTGGGGTAGCCCCCCTCCCCTGGAATCCCTGTTTCCTCTGCCGTTGCCAGGGGAGCTCCTTGAATTGTTGAGGCAGGGAAGTTCCAGGTTCAAATGTACAGGTGAGAAAGAAGCTACAAGAGTCAGGATCCCTGGAGTCTGTCACTCTGCCAAAAACATCACCCTGTTCCAATCATGAAAGCCAGACAGTTAAATTAAAAAAGAAATGATTTCACCATTTAGTAGTATTGCCTGAAGTTCTGTCAACTAAAGATTATACATTTCACTTGAATTAAACACATGAAAACTTCATTAGGTTAAGGTAACTGTGCCTGGTCATTCAAATCATTCCTAAGTTGGGTTTTTTGTTCTGCTAAGACTGGCAGAACTGCAGCCTAGTGAGGGAATGGGGTTAGCACTGCACAGTGAGCAGTAGAAGATGGCTTTGGAGCATGAAGGAAGGAAAATTTAAAGTTCCTGTGAGGCCGGGAGGTACAGGTGTGGTGTCCTGTGGGTGATGGAGGCATATGGTGTCATAGAGACTGGGAGAAGATAGTGGGGGAGTGGAGAACATGACACGTAAGAATCAACATCTTTCTTAGGACTGTCCTATTACTTGGGAAGTGGAGGGGTGTGCTTTGTCCTCTTCTCGCTCAGCTATGTGTAGAATGCCACATAAATGGAATGACATACAGTTTACCTTGTCTTTGGAGCCTGTATGATGCAGGTGAGATTCCGCCATCTGTCTTGTGTATCAGCAGCTCATTCTTTTCTGTTGCTGAGTAGTATTTTCATCGGATAGGTGTGAATGTGCATGGTTCATTTATCCATTCACTAATGGAAGCATTGGGTCATTTCCAAAAACCCTTTAAATGTTTATGTATGGGTTCTTTGTGTGAACATATTCATCCATTTCTCTTAGGCAAATGCCTAAAAAGACGAGTTGCTAGGTTAAATGGCAAGTGCTTTTTTAACTTTATAAATAATTGTCAAAATGGCTGTCTTTTTATTGTGGTTGGGGGGGCAGTCAGACAGGGATTTGAACTCAGGGCTTCATACTTGCAAAGCAGGCTCTCTACTGCTTAAGCCACACCACCAGTCCATTTGCCCTGTTTATTTTGGAGATGAGGATCTTCAAACTGTTTGCCCAGACTGGCCTCAAACCTTGATCCTCCCAATATCAGCCTCCCAAGTAGCTAGGATAACAGACATGAGCCACCAATGCCAGGTGTGACTCTCTTATTTGTCATTCCCACCAGCAACATATAAGAGTTCCAACTGCACACTTCCTTAACAACACTTAGTACTGTCAGTTAAAAAATTATTTTAGCCAATTCTAGTAGGCATGTAGTTTATCGTACCATAGCTTTAATTATAACTCATGACTAATGATGTTTGGAATATTTTTATACATTTGTCATCTTTACATCTCCTCTCTTCAAATATTTTGCCTATTTCTGGCTTTTTTTTTTTTTTTTACTTATTACTGAGTTTTGAGAGTTTAAAAGTAGTCTTTTTACAAGTCCTTTGTCTGACACATGATTTATAATTTTTCCAATGTGTAGCTTGTATTTTCACTCTTTCATAATATATATTTCTTTTTTCATAATATATATTTCCTAGAGCAAAAGCATTTTGATTTGATGAAATCCATTTTGTCAAGTTCTGTTGAATGAGTTTATTTTTGATGTTGTATCTAATAACTCTTTGCCTAACAAATGATAATACAGATTTTCTTCTAGAAGTTTTATTGTTTATGTTTTACATATAGGTCTAATTGAGTAGACTTCTTGTTATTGCTAAAAACTTTTTAGTTTCACCTGATAACAGTTAGAATATTCTTACTATTGTCTTTGAGAAAATATCTAAGGACTAAAGGCTACCATGAGTTAAGCAGTATTTTTAAAAGTCTTTGTGTCTGCTGACCAACTGTATTCATATATTTATTTCTAGGCACTTATAATGAAAGGAGGTTTACTTAGGTCACAGCTTTGTAGATGAGAAGGCAGTCCCATTTGTTCATCCCGGACAAGGACCACCATGGTAAGAGTAGGCATAAGAGGGAGAGATGGTATAGCAAGACAGGAAACCAGAGAGGAACTCAGGGTTAGGCTTGTTCTTTTTGTAACAACTTCACTCTTGGAGGAACTAATTGGGGTCCCACAGGAACTACGATGACTTATTTCCCACTAGGCTCTACCATCTAATGGTTCCACTTACTCTTATCGTTGCCCTCCTGGGCACCAAGCCTCCAACACACAACTTTTGGGGGACAAGTCACATTAGATCCATAGGGTCAACCACCATTGATTCATGTTCTTCTAGATGAACCAAAACTTCAATATCATCAACCACAGCAGCACATTCAAAAGCACAGCATATGAATGTGAAGATATTTAGTCTGTAGCAAGTACTCAAGGCCTCGTGAAATGGAGGATTCTTTGTAATAACTCTGCTCTTCTACGGTTGCATAGTGATTGCTGTTCACAGACTTGAACCAGTCTCTTTCTTTAATAGGTAGAGAAGCAGAAGTTCAGAGGGAATCAGAAACTTTTCCAAAGTCAAACAGAAAGTTGCTGCAAAGCGAGTCTGGAGCCTAACCTTCTGGAATTCTGGTCCAGTACAGGCTAAAGTTTGTCGCAATGGCCTCTGGCTGCAGAAAGTAATCATTCTTTCGAACATGGCCTTGAATTCCATTAGCTCTTTGAAAGCACAGGTCACACCTTTACTAGTTTATGGATGCCCAGGTTGTTTTGGGGTTTTTTTGGTACTGGGGCTTGAACTCAGGCCTTCACTTTGAGCCACTCCACAAGCCCTATTTTTGTGAAGAGATAGGGTCTTGGGAACTATTTGTCCGGGGTGGCTTCAAACTGTGATCTTCCCGATCTCTGCCTCCTGAGTAGCTACCAACTCCCAGCTGGATGCTCAGTTTTGCTTCATACACTGCTCTCTGCCCCAACATTATAACTGGAATAAATGCTTGTTGACCTAATGGGTCCTTCTTTAGGAACAGAACTATTTTGAAACAACTGAAGTTTTAAAAGATTTGCATTTAAAATACCTGGAAGAGTACTGGTTGGATACGAGGCAATAGAGTGAGAAGAACCATGGTTTCTGATATAGAAAGGCTATATCCAAACCTTGGTTGAGCCTCTTACCAGCATTGTGATCCATGGCAAATTACCCAACTTTCTGAGCCTTGGTTAAAAAAAAAAAATAGTAATACCCCAAAGGTTATGGGTATGGATGGAATGTATGTGAGAGCCTGGCAAGGCTGGCATGTTATTGACACTCAGTCAATAATAATTCCAGCTCTTTGCCATTGTCAAAACAAAAATTCTATTTGTGGGAAACAAAAGCAAAGCACAATGAAAAGTGAAAATGAAACTCATAATGAAACATGAGGGTCAATTATTCGTGGTGGAACCTAGTCTTGTGGTATGGTCATAGAAAGGTTCACAAAGTTGGACTGGAACTGAAGTCCAAGAGCCAAGCTTGTGATCTGAAAATGCATAATGAAAAGAAGTGATCTCTGCATAGCAGCTTGTGAAAATGAAGTAGCACAAGCAGCTTTCCCTATAGTGTGATTGCTTTTAGTTCTGACCTGTGTGACACAATCTGCAAGTTTTCATGAAAACTTTTTTTTTTATTCCTCAAAGCTATTCTTTACAATTATAGCCATTAAAGTGGTGGCATAGATCCTGTGGTGGCCTTGTAGAGAAGGGCAGAGAGGAGAGCTGGGGTCAACGTATCCAAGCCTAAACATCACACCTCAAAAAGAATTCAAGCAGGATCATTCCAATAAATGTCTCTTATTTCCTTCTCCTCACAACACTCCAGGCCACAGCTTCCTGCCTGGCCCTTGCATTTTAATCCCCTGGCTTGGCTCACATGGTGTTCCTGGCATAGCATGAATGACTTCTCTCATTCCCCTCCCCCCCACACACGTACTTGGGTTCTGTTATCTGTGGCTGTCATTGCAGAGCTGCAAATGAAAGCTGCTCAGAGGTGAACTGCAGTCCAGATGCATTGCCCAGCTCCTGGTCTAGCAGGGTGGAAAAACATCACCTCAGACCTAAGTATGCTTCTTTGCTCTTCTTTCCCTTCACAACGTCACACCTACCTTTCTTTCCAGAGCAATCTCCAAACCATCTCAGTTCTCTGTTTTCTCTACCCATGTCTACTCCACCCAATCAATACTTACCCACCTCTTTGAGGTCTTAAGCATTCTAACAAGGAAGAAATTTAATGTTCTATCTACATGGTCTGGCATAAGCAAGATGGTGCCACGCTATTTTTCCTCTCTGTAATCCTCCTTTCCATCTTTTTACTTGTCTCCTGCGTATCCTCAGACACCCAGTGACTAGTGCAGCACCATTATTACCCCAAACTAACTCTCTCCTTCTGCTTTTCCTCTACTTCTGGAAGGAAAACATTTAGTCAGCTAATCAACACATATACACTACAGATTGTCATTGATGCATGTGCCCAAGACGAGGAAATTTTTTGAGAAAAGGTGGTATCACTATAAGTGAAATAATCTACAACTATGGATTCTGAAATTAAGCCAAAATGTGGAAACTATTTCCATATAAATTACACTAATGCCCTCTGTCCTTCTGACTTCAAAGCCACCATCAGTACATGAGCCAGGAGACTCCCTGTGCTTTGCTGCTCCAGTGCCCATCACCCAGAACCTTACCATCACACACTGCCAAAGAGCCTCTAGGACTAATTTTGTCATGTCCTCCATGCCTGTGTCCTGTGTCCAGGGATCCTCAGAGGAGCTCCAGCCAGGTCATTTCTTACTACTTAGACTGTCCCACAGACTCTGTATATCCCCGAACCTAACCCAATCAGATGTCATCCAGACTCTCAAACCCTTCAGCTCTGCCTCACATCAATTATTATTGAAACTCTCTGCTGCTCAGCTGCCCTCTGAGTGATCACACATCTTTTTACTGGGTTCTTCCAGCTCCTCCCTCATAAGGGCTGTTTTTCCATCATCCACATGTATCACAAAGACTGAGGAAGGGAAAGGGTACCTCAGCTGTACCCATCTCATCCTTGTCCCTTTTTGCTATACTGAATATTCTCACAGACACCCATCTAGCAATTTTCCTCTTCTGCATCAGCAAGTCACTGGATTGTTCTATCATCATATCTCCATTTAGAAGTGGCATGCCTTGGCCATCAACCTGCAGCTGCTTACCCTTTTCTCTCCTTCCTTTTCACTACAGACTGTTGACTTCAACCCTTCTAATTTCTTGTTTATTATTTTTTCCTCAATCCATTCCTATAGTGTTTTTTTTCTACAATGATTTTTCAAACTGCTCTTATCAGGGTTACCAATGACTACTGTGCTGTCAAAGACAAGCTAATTTCCCAGTCCTTGCTTTATTTGGTCTATCAGTAGCATTGGGCAAGGCCAGTCCCCCCCCCGCCCCCCCCCCCACACCTTGGAATCCCTTACTCAGTTATCTTTCTTTTCTCCTTGGTCACTCCTTACTCAGGCTCATTTATTCTTGACTTCTAAATACTACAGGATCTAACAGACTAATCCTTGGCCCCTTTTTGTCTCTACTTACTGACTTCCTGATTTGGTGATCTCATCCTATTTCAAGTGTCAAATACCATCTGTAAGTTGATGGTGCCCATATTTATATGCTCTTCCTGCACATATCCTAAGGGTGCGTTTTGCCACTTCCTGCAAGTCTTAGTTCAAATTTCACCTGACAGAGAGGCCTTCCCAAGCATTCTAAATACAATAGTGTTCTACCCTTCATTCTATCTCTTTACTCTGTTTTATTTTTGTACATAACACTTTTCTCCCCATGGCATATACCTATTTGTGTATTGAAAGCCTTTTGAGAGCTGGGGTATTACGTCATAGCGTGCGTTGCATATAGAAAGCTAACAATGAATGTTGAATAAAGGCATGATTTCATTCAGCCCTGACAGTCTTATTAGAAGGATTATTATGGATGAAGAAACAGAATCAGGTTAACCCATTGTCACACAGTTGGTGATTCAGGTGGTCTGACTCTGAGTCTACACCTACCCAATTTGCACAGAAGCCCACATTGTTGGGCTAATTTTAATAGGTACAGAGTTTATCTTGAAAAAAACAGAAAACCATTGAAGTAGTATCAGTGTAAGGCAGGGCATGTGGAGTAGGTAGGTGACATGTCCTTGGTAAGAAGTTGACTCCATCTAAAATGTGCATGTAAACCATCCTCTCCATTCCCATCAATAACTTAGGCTAACTCAGAGACTACTTCATTGGAAAGTTTTGGCTGATGGTATTTTTTTACTTTGCTAGAATCAAACTAGCTTGTGCTGACACTACTTAAGTTAGATTTTATTAAAAGCTTCAAACCAATTTTTTCTTTAGGTCTGTGAAACTGAAAACCTTCTTACTGTTTCCAAAGGGGCTTGATATAATAACTGACATAATTCCTAAAGAAGCTTGTATGTTAATGCATGAGAATCATTTACTATGACTCAAAATGCCATGATTTGAGCTAAAATGTTAAGCTATTTAAAGAACTATTATAGTTCAAACTATAGTTTAAAAGGATAGGATTTCCAAAAGTCTTAACTTTTAAAATATCTGTATTTTAAATATTTGATGTCTTTAAAGTTTGGGCCCCATGGATTCTGACCTATCATATGGGGATTGTAAGATGTAAGAACTATTTCCATATAGGCAATAGATGACTTGGTTAATAGTTTCTAAAACCCACTGTGTTTCCATAGTGAAGTGAACTGCTGTTTTCTGTTTCAAAGGGACGCAGCTGTGTACCCTCCAATCCCTCCAAAGCCAAGTTCTCCAGTTTCTTCTCCTAACCAGCTGACACGAGATAATAGGTAAGACCTAGCACTCTTGAATTTCTTGCTGAATGAAGGGAAATGAGCAAATGAGTTGTTGTTGTCTGCCTTGTGCAAAGCATGGATGTGCTATGTGTGCACATTCACTAATGGAATGCTCAGAATTTTTTCTAATTTTATTTATCAGCACACATATATATTTATGTTTGCTCTTGAATGCTGGTGCCTATTACTTGTTTTGGATACCTTCAAAACAATAGTCATATTCAGAAAGTGCTTGTACTCAGGCTTCATATTTTTTAGGCTTCTTATATATTAGTTCTTATTGTATACATACAAGTACATATGTATTTAGCATATATCTTTCATATATATAATAAACTATAAATAAAACATACATCTATTTGGCAACATATACAATCTAAATATAAACCATATTAAACTCTATATGTACATACATATATACATATTTGATTTGTATTTACTCCTAGCTAAGTTTCCTATTAAGAGCTACATATTCTGATGAAACATATTCCTGTGTTCATCCTTTTGGAGTAAGACACTGAATCTGAACTCCTATTCAGTGAAACTTCACAGGATCTTTGAAATTTTGTTCTTAGGATGAAAGCATAATTTTTTAATGAGTCAAGAGAATATTTCTTTGCTGAACTAATTAATAGTATAGATTAGATTTATAACTGTTCATTCGTATAATGGTTATAATTATCTCATAAAAATAACTTCTCAAGTTTTTATCTTATCCAATTTGTTCCTTTATAGTATTGAGCAATTAAATCTTAACTTGAATAAGATTTTTAAAAAACTGCTAAAGTAAATTAGCTTTGTACCATCTAAATTCTAATCTAAAATCAGCAGCACTAGAACGCTAAGCTTGACTAGATTTAAAAGGAGTTAAATTCCATAGGAATTGGTCTAATATATTTTTTCTATTCTAATTTCTTTCTTCCATCAATGATCTGAAAAATAAAATTAGGACAACACGCATGTTTTTAAAACCCTGATTACTTTAATCACAGCAAGATGATTTTAATGAAAGAATATTAAAGGGAAAGTGTTTCCTATGTAATTAACACATGTCCTCAGGAGAACAAAAAATAGTTGAATATAACTTCTTGAGAATAAGCAAGAATGTATAAGTAGGTCAACCACAATCTAAGAAAAAGAGCAGAGAAAAATCTTATACATAAGATTTTTGTGACAGAACCTAGCATGGTACAATTTAATGTTGTCAGCTCAATACAGCCATTCTCAATGTAGATGTCTTTGAAATATAGACTTATTTCTTATCTGAGCAAATGTATTTCTTGATAGCATTCAGATGAGGTAAATCTTTAAGAAAAATCAGTCTTAATATTTTAAAATGATATATCATTATTTAATAGACTTAAGTATGAAAATGCTTTGATAAAAATAGGGACTGAAAAATGAACATGAATATATGTAGAACAGATGCTTCTATATATATCCCATGATTTAAAAATATATGAAAAGAAGGTGAAATTAGTATTTTGATCTCTTTAGACTTTCAAACAGGAGATGGTTGAGTTCCACCCAACCCAAAGAAGGAAGGTAAAGCTTTTATGTCAAGTAGTGGTATGGTTTTATCACATGTTGATTTGTTTAAGCTTAAATGTCTTTCCATAAGTTTAAATGAAACAGACATTATCTTTAAAAATATAGGCAGATATGTGAACCTAGACCAGGTGTATACACAGAAACCAAGAGACCTGCTGAAGGAAATATAGGGTATAATTATTTCTGTTTATATGGATATAATTATAGCAATAATAAAATTGCTATATAATTTTAAAGTTGGAGCACTTAAAAATACAAACTAATTAATAGTAAAATAGATAAAATCAGTTTTCCAACTGACTTCAGCATAGTGGGTAATAAGTATTTTTATAGGTACTTATAGAATTTTGTTCTTTGTATTTTTATCCTAAGCTTTCCATTAAGAAAAACTAAATTGTCTGAACATAATAACAGATAAGATCAAATTCTTTGAAGGCAGGAAGGCTTGTTCATCTCTATGTTCCCAGCACTCACCCCAAGGTCTATGACACAGTTGGTGTGAAGGTACAAATGAATATAGGAAATATAGTCACTTAATTGAGCTTGTGCTACAAAAGCTTTTCCTAGTGATGGCTATAGAAATTATTTCCGGATCCCCCTGCAGCATCAGGACAGGCTTACAAATCCTGTTGGTTTCTTTGGGTAAGGTGGCATTTCCTAAATGTCTGGTTTCCTTACAACAGTACTGATTTACACCTCTTACCTTGCTAAACTATTGCTAAACTAGATTTCACCTAGCATTTGTTCTGAATAGATCTTTTTTATTGTTTTTTCTTCTTGTTTTGTTTTTTGGAAAAAATACTGTTTCTGAAAATACATTTTAAAAATGCTATTTGATAGGTCTGTCAATGTACTAAATCAGTTTTACAGTAAAAAAATTTTGATTGAGAATTTTTTGAAGTTCATATGTTTTTTTGTGTGTGTGTGTGTTTCCCATTTGACCTTCAGAAGAGTTCCGGTTTGAAACACAAAACACATATCATGCAGATTCTTTACCTGTGAGAAGAATTGTGAATCATGTTTTCCTTTACCTAAAAATTTACTGTGCAACTCTTAGCATTTCCTAAACTGTGCACGTTCTGTGAAAGGAAGAGGTTAGTGTTGCAGTCCGTTCAGAAAGCACAGTGAAATAATGTTCTTTGCAATGGGACTGTGCAGCACCGTCAGCCTGCTTAGTTGTATTCTCAATCATCAAATGTAGACTACATTTCCCAAACTTACTCAACAACAACATCCTTTCTTCATGTAACCCTGTTAACCTTCTTTGAGATGTTGGTGAAACACAGGTCTCAATGACAGGAGAACCTGTAAGGATTTTCCCAGTTACTCCTTTCCATGATGTAAGATGATTATAGATTCAGGTCCTTTACATCTCAGATGCTTCCACTTAGGTTTCCCTTTGGAAACCTAAGAAGACATATTTTCCTCCCACTTGAGGAGTTAACTAATTGTCTGGACCTGATGTTTAATGCTCCTTGGATTTGGGAGAAAAAACTCCTGAACTCCATTTACTTTTTTCTTTTTGATCAAATAACTTATCTTTTAATAAATTTTAATGTGTTTAATTGTGTCATTTGCACACGTGTGTAATGTATTTCATTGTATTCTTTTTAAGTGTAGAACTTGGAAGCCACCAATACAAGACTTTAGGAGAAAATGGTCATTTCAGTGAGCACTAGATGGTGAGCCAACACCAAGACAGAATGACAAAGAGTAGAGTGTGTGTATGCCTACATTTGTGTCAATGGGGGATACAGGAGTCTGTATGTGCTATGAGCTGATATGATGGGGCCATTTTGTTTTTCTTCTA
Source organism: Castor canadensis (assembly GCF_047511655.1). NCBI lineage: Eukaryota > Metazoa > Chordata > Mammalia > Rodentia > Castoridae > Castor > Castor canadensis. The sequence continues at coordinate 31,776,182 of NC_133395.1, read as the reverse complement.
CATTCAATAGCTCCTGACTAACGTGTGGGCTATCACTTCCTTTTCTAGAAACAGATGTTAACGTATAGCCCTTTTCAAAGCTAGGTTCACTGCATTAACCTGTCTCTCTTTTCTATTGTTTAAAGGAGTCAAGATCTGGATAACATTGTCAAGGTGGCTACTTCACTTCAGGAAACTGGCAAGGGGTGAGGTTCAGAGCTCTCAGGCCTGATCTTTCTTTAAGGCTCTTTGTGTTTCCAAAATGCCCAACCAGTACCTGAAAAAGTTCCAAATATGAGCCAAACCTCAATGCTGTTTATGACATATAATTTAAAAGAAGGAAGCATCCATGTCTCTCCACAAGTACCCTTGAATAATGGGCATTCGTGGACACTCTTCTTCCTCTGCTTTCTCTTCTGGTGATTTTACTCATCCTAGTGATCTCAGCTGTCAAACCTCATTCCAGATCCCCAGCCCTGTATCTGTGTTGCTGGTCCAGATCTCTACTTATCTGTGCAACATGCTCATTTAGGATGCCTTAGGCCATGTTCAACTTCCTTCCCAATGTACTGTTTCCTGACTTCTAGTCTTTGATTCCTACAGGCTCACCTTTCACCTTTCTGGAATTTTTTTTTTCTGTACTAGGGATTGAACAGAGCCTCTCATACACTAAGCAGTATTTTATCACTTTGCTACAACCCTCGCCTATGTAATCAATCTCAATTCTTCCATTCCCTTTCTCCCTCTACGTAGTTTAGGAATGTAGGACTTCAATATCTAAATTGCCTCTCATGTCCACATGGCTTCACTCCAGTCCAAATCTTTACTGACTTCAATATAGACCACTAGAGGGTTTATTCAGAGTTACTCCTTTACCTTCTCCTCCCTGTAAGCCATGACTGCTCACCCATGCTAGAGTTTTTTCTTTAATTTTCTGTTCAAACATCCATTGTCTTGACTCCCTATTGTCCATTTAATTATTGAAGGCCTTGGCTAACCTGTTTACCTTTGTTCAGGCCATTGCACTCACGTGACAATCTTTCCCAGCTTCAAGGCCACCATGTCAATCCATCCAGATCCCACTATTTTCAAGACCTAGATCACATGTCACCTCTTCTGTGAAGTCTCCCCTGAGTGGCCCAGTGAGATGTTACTTCTGCCTCTCTAGGCGATTAGATACTTGCTATTCATAATTCATAATTAATTATGTTTTGTTTTTCGATGTTATTCATATAAAAGTGTCACTTTCTTTAGCATCTCCATAATCTTCAGGGTAGATATTTTATCTTGGCCATCGGATGTCATTTGCAGTGCTGGCATGCCACTTTGCAGAAAGGAGATACTTATATAGTAGATGGTGGTAAAGTCATGATGAGATGGTGAGGAAACCCTGGGTATAAATATTCCATTGTTTAAATCCAAAACCCATAAAATGTTTCTTTGTTTATTGTAATTTAGTGATGATGACAGTGTTACTAGAGTTTCTAGTCTCATCAAAAAAAAAAAAACTGAAGGAAAAAAATGACATTTGGCTTTTCTGTGCAAATTTGTAAGCTAATAGGAGCTCTGTACCCAGACAGATTATAGAACTGTCCTAGGTGTTTCATTTCCATTTTTCTCTCATTGAAGTTCCCAGATTTCTGATTTTGTTAATGTTCTTTTGTTTGAGGCTTGCTTTTTTTCCCATAGGGATTAACAATTTTTGGTAGATGATCAGGATGTTTGAGGAGAAATTATAGTTCGGGACAAATCAAACAAAAACAGTGAGAACGGCAGTTGCTTTGGCTTTCCTGGGCCTGCTCACCAGCCACAGTGCACACATCTCACAACCACATGCATTCATCACAAAGAGAAGTTGCTGCTCTGATGTGACCAGGGAAGAAAGGAGGACAAAAATTGCTTTATTTATCCAAGCTGTTGTTTGTGGAACAGAGTGTTACTGCTCTCTGATTAAGGGCATTTAATTTGTTGCAAATCCAGTGGTGAAACTTAATATCCAAGGCTTTCATCAATTTACAGTCATTTTGAAAGTTCCATTTCTTTAGTCTGAATACAGTCTCCACTTAATTTAATTTACCACAGAGTCTTCTCAGGATTTATGCTATTTTTCTTGTGATCAACAGGAGCAACCCCAGATCCCGAAAAACTCGTCATTGTGACTCATGCCAGTCAGAAAAGTCTGGGGCTAAAATTTACAGGATTCTTAGGTCTGCTTATTCCCTCAGGACAGGAACAAATTTGCAGCTTCAGAGTTGGCAGGTAGCATTTTAAGCAAGAATCAATCATGGGGCACCAGGTAAGACTACTAGGTAGTGTTAGTCTCACACAAGGACAGAACAGTAGTCAATTTTTCTTTTTTCTTTTTTTGGTCAGGACATCAATTTTTTCATTATTTATTTTCAGCCTTAAACTCTAATCTTTAAATACATAAAATTAGTTGAAAGGATTCATCTATATGATGGCAGTTGATTTAACATATATTTAGGGTCTCTAAGAGGATTGCCTTCTCAGCTATTCTGTCATTCTGTCCATAGCCAGGTGTCTTTACCACAACAGAATAACTCAGCCACTGTGTCTTCAAGAGGTTGACACAATGTCTCAATGTCTCTAAATTCAGTTAAAAAATAAAGGTAGGGCTGGAGGCATGGCTCAAGTGGCAGAGCACTTATTTAGCAAGTACAAAGCCCTGACTACAAACACCAGTACTACCATAAATAATAAATAGATAAGTAAAGCAAGTATGTATTAAATAAAAAATATTAATAAGGTGATATTTATTATGCTGAACAAAATTAATTGAGAACTTATGACTTGCCAGGTATCACACTAAACACTCTGTAATCATTCATTTATCAACTATTGTCTGAGATGAGTATGATTAGCATTTTCATTTTCCAGACGGGAAAACTAGGTTAGCAAGAACTAAGGCAACTCACCCAGGATCACCAGTGAATAGTGGTGACCCCCAGATGGAAGGCAGGTGCCCCAGATTTGGAAGCTTGGATGTGTAACTGCTGAGTTTCCAGGTCTTATGGTCCCAGGTCAACCCCAGAGATGACTCAGCAAGAAAGAGGGCCATTAAGAAAATTCAGACAATGTGTGAGGCTAGAGCAGCAAGAAAGAACTGAGATCTGTAAGTGGAAAAACTAAATGAGACAGGCAGGAGAAATGGGGCTGGGAGAGGTGGGGGAGGGAGAGAAAGTTGGGGAGGAGACATGCTGTGAAGATGAACAGGAAGAAGCAACCAGGAGCCCCCTCTGGAAACACTCTTGTCTGCTTGGGGTGGAAAGCCAAGTCTATGTAGTCTGGGGATATCTCCAACCCAGAAGCTTAGCTTAAGTAGGTTGCTCCTGAAAAGGCAGCCACAAAGGGCTTTGTCATTCGTAAATATGAAAACAGGCTAACAAGTTTAGCTGACCTAGAATGAGATGGTAGTAGAATTCAAGAAAGAAGCCAGACTTACAGATGAGCAAGTGTTTTTCATGGCTACTTTCTGTGCAAGGACATTGTGCAAGGATATAAGCTATCATTAGTGTACTTGTATTTGTTGCTTCAATTGAAATTTATATGAAGCATCTACCTGAAGACACTGTATTAAAGATTGAAGAGGATGCAATGTAAACTAGAGTCCTAAATTTTAAGTGGTATGAGTATATGGGACCGTGTGTAATTGCCATAATACAAAGTAAATGGAAGTGTCATAAAGAGGATGTGAAAATCCCAAAATGCTGTAAGAGTTCCAACTACAGGGCAGCATTCAACCAAAGGACTAAGAAATGCTTCTTTAGAGGGGTTTTCACAGATAACTAAGGTGGGACATGTGTTACATTGCAGAGAATGTCACAGAGCTATTGTAAGGTAAGTCTGCCATTTGACTTTTGGCAGGCCTTTACTAATATGAAATTCTTTTTTTCTTCCAAAAGTGAAGAATTGGATAATCTCATCAAAATCAACAAAAGCTTAAATCGGTAAGATTTTTAAATGTCTATTTTTTAATCTTGTTACTAAATTGCATAGTGTGGTTTCTTGTATCTGTTCAGTCTTAGAGCATGACCATCTATATACCAGGCTTGTCAAAAATATCCTACAAATCATGGATAAAAGCTTGCATAAATAATCATTACATTGTTACTATGAATGGTTGTTAAACTCTAAAGATACTAATAGCAAAGTCTTTGATTTTCATACTCCTTTCATTTATTAAGGCAGTTATGTAAATAACCACATTTCCTGAAATATGAATACATACATTCATACATGCAGAGTGTTGGTTTGATTACTGAATACCATTACTTCAACCATTCCAAAGCTTACTAATATCTTAGTTAACATTAGCTCCTGATTTTGAATCATGTCTAATTGCAAAACTTAAAATATGCTAAGACAGAAATGTGAACATGGTGGCAGGAAAGTTATGTATACCTTTAGTTATCACTCTGTGTAGTTTTTATATTATTACTAGTGTAACTTGCATGCTGGTCACCTAAACTGAGAGAACAAAGAGGAGAAAATAAAGGGAATGCCAAATGAATTCATTAAATTGTGGCTCATGAAATATGGTTTTCATATCTTGTTTTGACAATAACGATCTACGGGATAGACTACTGACGAGTCACTTAAATTTGCGGCTTTTCAGTTCCTTGTTTATACAGAGAGGTTTTAGATTAGGAGTTGCAGAAGGCAGGGGTAAGTGAGTGGAAAGTCTAATTCTGAGAAACATAGGAAGTGGAGGAACCCAGCAGGAAGAAGAAGGAATGATCTTTCAACAGCACTGGCTGCCTTCACAACTCCAGCTAAGAGTTACCATGTGGGAATTTGGCCCAGTGTTGTAGGTTATTTTCAGGAGATTCTGAACACCTAAGATCATGGTTATCTCTGTAAATACTGGCTCATTGTTAAAAGTGGAAACACTCTGTAAACCTAAACAACACATCTACAGACCTGTTGTGGCTTACAGATCTCTAGTTTGTGCCTTTTGGGTTTTTTTGGTAATAATGGGGTTTGAACTCAGGGTCTATATGCTTGCTAGGCAGGCACTCTACTGTTGGAGTCACACTGTCAGTCCTTGTTTTATTTTTTCTAAGGTCCACTTTGATTGAAATTATGAGTCTGTGAAAGCACCTGTGTGGAATAGAACAATTTTAAGAATTGCAGCTAATCTTTCCCAACCAGCTTCTATTTCTTGTTTTAGATGTAAACTAGTCTGTGGTTTATAGACTTATGCATCTATTATTTATTACTGATGAGTTTTTTAATCAATATATTTAAAGAAATCAAGGTCTTGATGGTCTCTTCAGAGCAAGTCTAAAGGCAGAGCAAACACAGAAAAGGTAAGTACATCTGTCTCTACTCTGAAAATTGGTGGTCTTATTTCTTCAGACTCTAGCTAGAAGGGAGCTACATCCTCCGGCATAGAAATGCACTAGCAGATGGTCTAGCACTCCTGGCATTGTACATTTAGTTCAGACATAATTGCCCAGAAGGATTTCTGCTCTTCTACTTAATGAGAAATTCATAAAAATATTTATTGCATCTGACCTTTCAAGATACTACACAATTTCATTTTAACATGCAGTTTTTTTATTGGAATTTCTCTGTGTTTACAGAGCCCAAAGTCTTGAAAGTCTCATCTATGTGAATACCCAGATGGACAAAGATTGCAAAGGGTAAGAGTCAATCAAGACAGCCTACTTTGTTCAGTCTGAAACTGTCTCCTGTTTTCAGGGAGAGACCTCTTACTCAGGGCAAGGGTCAGGCAGGCTAGTGGAGTCAGCCCTGGATCAAGGTTAGGAGAGGGCTGGCTCTGTCATCAACCACTCTCAGTGACCCTGGGCAAGTGACTTAACCTCTGGAAACCTTAGTTTCCTTATCCCATAAAGTTAATGAAAGAAATCCAACTGGCTATGACAGATAGTAGACAATAGGCTTGTTTATGAACTAAATATATTGACCATAGACACTGTGGTTCTGGGAACATATCAAGTCGCTGAAGTCTTCAGAATGTAGAAGGCACTTTAGAGTTGGAATCTTGGGGACAATTCATGTGTACATCTCTACATGTGTGTTTGTAAATACTTTAAGGTCAAAAGCCATGTTTTATTTATTTTTAATCATAAAATGAGTTAGTTAATGATTATTAACTGAATTAGTAACATTTGAGAGATTAGCTTATAGTTCTAGAATTATATAAATTTATTTAAAAATTGATTTTTCATTACTGATATTATTTTTCATGTTGAAAGAAACCAATCTCTTGACAATTTCATTAAAGAGCATCCCAAGACAGTCAAGAATGACAAGGATAAGGACTTATGAGATGCCTACCATTTTCCCCAGATTAGGTGCTTATGTGGTATTTAGTTAGTAATTAAATTTGCCTCCCTAACATGACAATTATTTCTATTGCCATAGTTATTTTTAAAAACCTTTTATCTATGCCAATCTGTGCCCAGAATGATATTCTAGCTTTCCAAGCCTATCTTGGCAGACCAGTTCTCCACTTTCTGATACAGAACAGTAAAAGTCTAGCTGATGAAAAGTTTTGGCGGTAATAATCACATGACACAGGATGCTTGTTAAAAACATTATTATAATGTAAACATGCTGAAATATTACAGGTTTTTTTTTAATTGGCAATGTGAAGGTTTTAATTCAGGGTTGTATGTTTGCTAGGCAGGTGCTCTCCACTTGAACTACACCTCTAGCCCTTTTAGCTTTAGGTTATTTTTCAGATAAGGTTTTGATTTTTGTCTGTCTTGGTCCACAGTCCTCTCATCTATGACCTCCTGTGTTGCTGGATGACAGGCATGCACTACCTTTCCAAGCTTATTAATTAAATGGGATCTCACTAACTTTTTGTCTGGGCTGGCCTTGGATTGTTATCCTCTTGATCTCTGCTTCCCAAGTAACTAGGATTACAGGTGGGAGTCACCACACCTAACATGATTTCTTTTTCCACAGTAGATCTTAGCCAAAAGGCTGAGAAGCAATGGTGATTTCTTTTTCAAATGGAGAATAGATGAAGGTGGAAAACAGTCAATTCTCTATAAATGGTATATGAGTTTTACAAGAAAACATGAAATCTCAGGGATTTAAGAATATGAGTTTTCAGAGCTCTACAACAGGTGGAAAATAGGAAAAGTCAGATGAATGCTACAAGTAGATCTTTTGTGGACTAGGAAGGAGAAAAGAGAAGTGATTTGTAATCTGAGATAGCTTGATAGCAACTGGACTTTCTTTGATGCAGGATTAAGTGATCTTGTTGGCATAGTAGGGAAAGAGTGTCCTACTTATTTCCCCTCTTCCACCCTCCCTTTTTCCTTATAGCGAAAGAATTTAAAATGTCAATGATCTTAGAACAGTGAAATCAGAGAGATGGAAGTGGCAAAGAGTAACATATGCACAATTGGGGAATTTAGAAAGATTAGCATTCATATTCTCTAATAATTTTTGTTTTTTTTTTTTGAGACAGAGTCTCACTACATAGCTAAGCTGATCTTAAACTCTCCATCTTCCTGCTTCAGCCTCCTGAGTGCTAGGATTATAGGTGTGCCTTACCATACCCAGCCCCTAATAATTTTTAGTGTTTGACATGTGAAGGTTTTAGTCTATGTGGCCATTTTACATAAAGTACTAGAGCCTTGATAAAGTTATTTCAGCCTTTTCAAGGTGACCTCAACCCTTTTAAATATACCTTGGACTTTTTAGAAGAAATGACTTGCCTTAAATCCTCAAAGTATTTAGACTTAAAATGTTGATCAATTGATTTCCACCTGATATGAATGAGTTTCATGATTAAATAAGACAGTATCTTAATGTATGTACTAAAGTCAGCCTCCTTCCAACCTGCCCTGAAAAAAGGAAAAAGCTGAAATCTAGTGAGAAATTTTACTTTTCTGTTAACTCAGCCCCAACTGAGTAATGGGGGAGATGTTGCTATCAAGCTTTCTCTTGAGCCTGTATGTGATGAACGGAGCCACTCAAATTAAACATTTCCAAGAACTTCTGATCCTTTAGATGCTAATTACATCTTACACCTGTTGTGTGAACTCTGCTGTTGTCTTAAGAGATTCTGAACACATCACTGAGTTGCTCTCTCTCTCTCTCACTTTCTCTATCTTGTTCTACCTTTTCTCTCATCCTTCACCACATGTTATAAAGAAACCAAAGCCTTGGAAGTCTTGGTAAAGTTCATCATAGGAATGACAAAAATGAGAAAGGAAAATAAAACTGCTTGGATGAGGCCCTTCTATCAGGTTAGCTTCTTACACCTCATTAGAAACAGGCTAATGATGGCTTCCTCCACCACAGGCAAACTGTTTAGGGCCACAGAGATAACAGGCAAAGGGAATACAATGAATGCTGTTTCCAAAATACCACATACTTGAGTTGTATTGAAGTACGTGCAGGAAAATTGACTGTAAAATCTCTTTTTTCTACATTTTATTTTAGCGGGGGTGGAGGTTTGAACTCAGGGCTTTGCACTTGCAGGGCGGGTGCTGTACTGCTTGAGGCATGCTGCCAGCCGTTTTTGCTCTGATTATTTTGGAGGTAGGGTCTTGCTTTTTGCTCAGGCTAACCTGAACCATGATCCTCCTATTTATGCTTCCTGTTGTCGTTCAGATGACAGGCACACACCACTATGCCCAGCTATTGGTTGAGAAAAGATCCGGCTACCTTTTTACCCAGATTGGCCTTGAACTGTGATGCTCCCAATCTCAGCTTCCTGCGTAGCTAGAATTACAGGTGTGAGCCACTGGAATCCAGCTATCTTTTTCTAAATTTTCTTAAATAATGTAAACATTGATCACCTTTTAATGTAAATTTTAAAATATAGAAGGCACAATGGGAAAGGAGAGGCTTGTTGGGAAGCTTTTCTAAACTGCTTTCGACTCATTTAAATCAAGCACTGTTTTGGAAATTAATAAAGATAAGCTAATGATAACCATATCAAAGGTCTTTGTGGTCATTTGGTCCTGATAACATCTGACACTACATTCAGGGACATTCTCATTCATGTAGATATCAGAGAAAATTGTATGTAGCCTAACTGATATGAAGTTTTGATGTTTTTTCCAAACAAGTTGAGATCTTGGATCTGATATCCAAGTGAATGCCAGGACAGATAAAATCAGAAGAGGATAAGAAGTGCTTGAATGTGTCTGAATATTGGTTATTTTCTCCCGGACTAATTGGTGATCTTCTCAGTGATCATCTCTGAGGACATCTCATCTTTGAGTTTGTCTTCTCTCTTCTTTGTCTCATCTCTGATGCTCTGATCTTCACTTTGAGTAGTCTACAGCATATTCTGTCTAAATTTACATTTACAGATAGCTCAGTAAAATCCTAGAATTTAATCTAACCATATTGTTGTTAGGCAATTTTTTTTGGTGGAATTGGGGTTTTAACTCAAGGGTTCATGCTTGTAAAGCAGGCACTCTATCACTTGAGTCACACCTCCAGTCCAGTTTGCTTTGCTCTGGTTATTTTGGAGATGGGGACTTGTGAATCTTTTGCCCAGGCTGGTCTCAAACCGCATTCCTCCTGATCTCAGCCTCCTAAGTAGCTAAGATTACAGGCATGAGCCACTGGTGCCTGGAGGCAATTTTTGTATTAAAATCAATTTAGTATTGGTAAAATAGTTTTCTCCAAAAGCTTGAATTAATTATCAAGAATATGAAATGTGCAGTGTGTATATAATGCTATGGAAATATTTTGAAATTGATCTAAACTTTTTTTTAAGAGGTGAAGATCTTGATAATATCAAATTCAATCACAGAGGAAGTGGAAATACCACTGGGTAAGACTTGTTCATGTCTCTCATTCTGTTTCTGTCAGTGGTGATCAGAGATGAAATGATCACTTTTTAGCTTCATAACCATTAGCAGGGAGTTGTGCCTGTAATGAAGATGGGCTACGTGACCAGCCCTTCTTGTCTCCCTAAAACTACTTCTTTTAACGAACTTGCCTCAATGTTTGACAGTGAGTTGCCTTTTCATCCAGATTTGGGGCTTTGATTTATTTTTAGGGATGGCTACTGAGTTGAATATCTTTGTTTAAAGAATGGTCTTAACAAAGGTTGTGAAGTAGATTTCCAAAATGACAAAGATAGTCAAGAGAGAACCTGGACAAAAACTCTTGTAAGTCATGTTCTCTAAGGTTGGTTGTCTCAGCAGGCACTCAGGTGTGAGGCTGGCAGGTGCTGCCTGCAAAGGGCAAGGAGACCACTGTGTGTCCTGTCTAGAGCTATGTTGCCATGGCAGCAGTACCCAGTCCCCTACCCCCACTCTGGGTTCAGCTTAGGCCCCTTTAGGTGTCACTCAATGCATTTTAATGGGGCAGCATGTGTCTCCTGGGAAGTTAATCATTAATTTTCTTGCTATGTAAGTTGATTTGTTCTTGCCCTATATTATTCACCATAATTTACTCCAAGGCAAATGATTTTGATAAGGTTGGGTTGGGGAATAGCTGAGTTTATATGAAGGCATGCTTTCTTATTATCATTATTTTTAATATCATTAAATAATTATTATTTTATTATTTCAAAACACAATAGCCAATTATATCTGATTTGTAAAGAAGAAATTTGTATTCAGTTTGCATCCATTGTAGAAATTCATCTAACTTACATTATTTCAAGATGCATCTAAAGGCAAAGTTTCACATATATTAATGCATCCTGAGAATAATGTGTGTATATATATTGTGTATATGTAGAATATATATTCTGTGTAAATATATATAGTTAATAAATAAATGGCCTTAAATGCCTTCAGCTCAAGATGAAAGAGCAATTTCATTTGTATTTATAACTTTAAATATTTACATCAGCATGCAGAACTTGTATATTTCTGCTTCTTAATTTTTGCAACCATTTATTTATTTGATTAATGCTTTATTTTAATTGCATTAATTAAAACTCATTTCCTTATCCAAAGCAAACAAGACCTTGATGGGCTTCTTAAGGTGAACCCTGAAATAAATAAAAATATGAAGAGGTAAGACATGGGCTGGAGGAGTGACTCAAGTGGTAAGCACCTGCCTCGTAAGTTTGAGGCGATGAGTTCAAATCCCAGTGTTGCCAAAAAAAAAAAAATGTGTAAGCATGTTAGAATTCTGAGCACTTGTATTCAGGACAGTGAGTCAAAGTGATCAAAGTGCAAGCCAAAACTGAAAGCTTCTTTCTCTAAATGCATCATATGAAACAATTCAATACAAGTGATGACAGACATCTTCTCCCTTTTATTCTTGGGTGAAGTTTGTGATCCAGCAATCTTGAGAAATGAAAAGGGAATTTTGACTGATCTCTACTGAGCTAAAGGATTTCTTTCTTTGTAGAGTGTGTGAGTGTACATGTGTGGGGGTATGTATAAGAAGCATGTGAGGAGTATTGTGTGTATAGGTGTAAGCAGAATATGTATAGATATATGTCGAAGTTTGTATGTATAGGTAGTGTGTGTGCGTATAAGTGTAGGTGTGTACATGTAAGAGTAGTGTGTGTGTAAGTGTATGTGTGTGCAATTATAAGTAGTGTGTGTAGGAGTGTGAACTGTGTGGATATGTGGGTATATTTGTATGTAGTGTTTGTGCATGCTGTGTGGTGTGTATTTCAAGATGATGAGCTGACCAAAGTGGACTTGATTAAAAGAATTCTCTTACCCATGAATTGTCAAGTAAGTCTGGAGACCTTATGCCCTCTTGCTCTGTTTTTTTTAAAAGCAGATGAAATGTTTTAGAAGCTGAGCTCATTGGCATGCTGAAAACAGTACCAAATAATTCCACATGGAGTCCCCTGAACTCCTTTCCGTTCAACTAACTCACTACATGATATTACTTGTTGATTCTAAAATGTGTCACCAATGCCCATGGGCCCCTTTGGCAAAGCAAGGACTCAACTAGCTAAAAGCTAGTGTGCATACTGTCAAGCTGTCCTGCTGTTAGCCATGAGTCATGGCTGGAGGCACAACCACCCTATGAATTAGAGGCTTGCACAGTCGTACAACCCACAGGCTGACAAAAAAGTGTTGATCACTTTAGCAACCTGGGTATTTCAGGGAGGTAACCTGAGGTACTGAATGTGATTAGGGAGTCTGAAGGTCTGAGTTCAAATTCTGACTCTTGCTAATTATGTCTCTGACCCTCAATTTACTTATATCTTGAAGAGGGATCTCATGCTTGGCACATACTATACACATCATTTGTCACAATAATAAAGATTCAGGTGAATTATATTTTCTTAATATTTTAGATGGCATACAAATATTTAGTTTATCTTGATTTCCAGGAAAAAATCCATGCTTTCTTTTCCAATTTTTATTACAGTGTTTTGAATTGTGACCTATTGTTCTTCATATATTGTAGTGTGCATGTGTGCACACAGCTATGTGTACATATGTGTGTATGCATGTAAATGTGTGTATGTGTGCACTCACATGTAAATAGATACATGTGCTCATGCTTGGATGTGCAATGTGTGCTCACATGGGTAAGTGAGGGTAAATGTGCACGAGGTGTACGTGTGTGTGCTGTAAATGTGGATAATTGCATATGTGTGCAGGTGCTTTGCATTCATGAGTGTATTTGTGAGTGTGTATGTGGTTTTGTAGGTGTATGAGTACAGATGTACGTGGATGTGTGTGAGCATATGTCAGCATGTGTGGATTGATAGTTGCATGTATGTGCTTTCTGGGGGCTTTGAAGGGTAGTTGTTGCCATTTCCTTTTTCTGCACATAATGAAGTTCTGTAGATCTTTTAAAAATAAAGTCAGATCATGCTTCTTTCCTTATTAAAAAAACTTTCAGTGTTCTACCACCCATGGTAAATAACATTATGATGCTCCCTGACAGCCTTTTACTTTCTCAATATGGATCGTTCCTCTTCCAGCTCTTTCCTGCCTTAAGGCTTCCACAAATGCAATTCCCCCTTTCTGGAACGCTCTAGCCCCATATGTCACCTTCTCAAACAGGTCATTTCTGACCACTGAATTGAATTAAGTCACCACCCTCTCCCTTGTCCTACAGGAATCAGGCACTCTTTTTTATTTTCTTCACAGCATATATTGTTATCTGAAGTTGTGGCATTCATTTGCATGTTTAGTTGTCTGTTTCTGATCTCTTCCCAGTTTGGAACAGATCCCTCATGGTGACTAACCCTGTGTCTGCCTCATTTACTTCAATCCCAGCACTTGAAGCAGAACTTAGCCTATTGTTCATTGGGTTTTCCAATTTGTGGAATGAAAGAACATATAAATACTAAAGATATGTACATTATGAGGCAATGTTTTACACAGTTAAACACAAATATTATATGATTACATTAATTAGATTACCACATTAATTACTTCACTTTTTTTATTGACTTTATGGACTAAGTAATTCAGAAAACCTTATACTGTTATAAGCCTCATTTAGTGTTTAAAGATATCAAAATCTTGATAATATAATGAAAGCAAACTTCACAACTGACACCAATAGGGAAGGAGTTTTAATGCTTACTGATCTTTTATTTGAACACTTAAGCTGGAAATAGAAACCCAGGAATTTTTTTTCTCAATCTCTCTATTTAGGCAAAAATCAACAGAGGGTAATCTGGAGAAGAGTGCTTGTCTCCCTGGGGTTAATTGTTTCATTATTTGCATGACAAAGGTCCACATTTTTTATCCTGCTTTTAATCTGGGTATCATGTCTCAGTCATCTGGATATGAGCAAAAAACCTAGGTCACCATCTGGTTGCTCCAAATATCTGTATCTTTGATGTTGGATCGATGAAAACTCAAAGGTTTTTTGATATGTTCTTAGTAGGGTCACTCGTGTGGAGAAAGTACAAATGCACCCTTCTGCAGAGGTTCCTTTCCCCATGTGGTATCCTCTGTAGATCAGAGGAATATTTATGTGGCAAACACATGTAGATGCAATAGGAAAAGCACAATTCCATTAAGATCAGAAGACTGTGTAGAGTTTCATGTTACAGTTAGTATGTCCCACATTTCAGAACTCTATGGATTTTAATCTTCTTATTGATTATTGCTCAATTAGTCAAAATGTATCATTCCAATATGCAGTTGTAAGTATAAAAAGTAGATACCAAGTTGTATATCATGGATTTTAACAAATTGGCATATTTATCTTAATGTAGTTTTGTGACAGGAAACCTGCCAATAAATATCAAATTAACAAAATATGTACTCTCCAAAGTTGGTTTTAAAGTTTCACACATGTATGCTTTCTGAAATGTTCCATGTACAAGTATATAGACTAATTAAAAAATGTATTGTGCACCCAGCAAAAGCTACCAGGGTAGCATTAAAGGCACCAAAATAGAGTTCTAGTATAAAATTTACAAGTGATCAAATTAAAATATTATCTCACTGAGTCTCAGTGAGTTTCAGAGGTGTCAAATACCTACAGACACATGCACAGTCACCTTTAACAATCTTCATCTTTTTGGTATGATCTCAGTGAGTGCTTATATTGTTTCTGAATGTTAATGAATAGCTTCATGCAGTTGTTGAAAATCTGCCTTTAACTCATTATTGCTTTAATGTTTTAAAGGGTCCAGAGTCTTGACAATCTGATCAGTGTGACCCCTGAAGTAAACAGAAGAAACCAAGGGTGAAGATTACGTCTTCTCTCTCTTCCTCTGCTCCTCATCAATTTGTGACACTCATAAGAGAGGATGAGTTGGAAAATCTTTGGACTGGAATCAGAAAGGCTGAGCCTCATTACTTGCCAGCTGGATGTCTTTGAGCAAGTTCCTTGAATATTGAGCTGTAGCTTATGTAGTTAGAGGATAAGGGTCAGAGTATTCTGTCTTTGGTTTTGGATAGTTGTAAGATCAGATGGAATAATGGATATAAAATCCCATAAAACAAAATGAACACCATTTAGTTATAGCTATTGCATTAAATGCTTAGGAAGACAGGGTGAGAGTTTTTGGCAAGTCCTTATATTTTTCCTAAATCAATTATTTATTTTAACAAATCAATCTTGCCCCAATTTTATGTTTTTACTTTAAGGACAAATGAGAAACTAGATTGATATATCAGTGATTTGTATGGAGGTTAAATTTTTTACTTTTTTAAATTAAAGGTATAGACTAGTATTGATTTCTGTCAAATTTAATAGTAAAATTCTTCTTAAGAACATATATCCTTTAACTCAAAGTGGCCAATTGATTTAACTGCATTTTTATTTATTTATTTTTGTTTGTTTATAGTTGCAAAGACCTTAATAACCTCATCAAAGTGAGGTCAACTACAGGAGCAAGTATGCAGGGGTAAGATTTAATAAACTCTTCTCTTTTGTTTCATGATAATCAATGCTTAAAAGTACCATTAAATCATTGTTCCAGTCAACTGATGCTGAACCCAATGGTCATCAAGTAAAGCTGTGCAACCCTATCTCATTTATGGCATGTCAAAGATTTTGGTCAATTACTTTCTGTTATAATGAAGGTACCTGTCATCAATTAAGTCCACATTTGTTTTCCCAGGATAGAAGGATATTTTCATTTGTTGACTTATTTTCTTAAGCAGAAGGATGGCACTGTAGGGGGAAAAGCACTAGGCCTGGCTCTGCCCCTGGTACTTGGGTGATCCAGATTACTTACTTATGTTTGAGATTCTTTTTTCCATCATTGAACTGAGGAATTGGGGCTGGCTGCTCCCTAGACACTTGCAGTGCCAATCAGATACTAAGTTCCACTAAGATGGTTGGCGTCATGGGAAAGCCCAACACTCTGGAACTAGATTACCTTGCTTTAAGTCCCAGTCCTGCCTCTACTAACCATGTGGCAGAATGACTTACTCTTTCTGTGTGTCAATTTTTCCTTCTAAGAAATGGGGATTGTAATACTTTTTTTGTCATAGTTATACACAGGGGAGTTTGAGTGGTGAGGGTCCTTGTTCTGCTCTTACATGGAAATCAAAGACAGACTTGAACAGCAGAGGTCAAAAAGATTTTATTTGCAGATAAGAGAAAGGAAAGGCTGCATGGGGGCATGCAGTGGGACCTAGAAACCGGTGGTCCCCTGGGTCAGGTTGGAAATTGGGTTTTATAGCTTTTTATATTGCCCAAGGGTGGAGGTATTGGGATGGATGGATGTTGAAGAAGTTTCTTCCTTGTGCAAACTGATGTTTCTTGGAAAGGAGAAGGGGCATTTTTTCCTTCCTGGCTAACTGACACCTTTTGGGAATATGTGGACTCCGGCAGCCCGCCCTTCAAGTCCCCCCTCTCAATGATCACCCTAAATGCTGTTAGGAACAGGGACAATGAAATCTATTTCATGTCTGCTTCCTGCTGACAAAGGGGCTCACAGCATCAGCGCTGACCACGAGAGGGGTTATCGAGAGGACCGTGATAGTAGGTCATTTTCATCTCCATCAGGGGCATCTGTAGTTTGATGAATTCTGTGAGAGGAAACAAACTTGACAAGTCTAAAATGCAAGGCCCAAACACAGGTAAGAGAATAATGGCAACTACAGGCCCCAGAAAGGGTAGGAACCATGTCCTGGAGGGGAGCCAGGAATTTATTTGATCCCATACCTGTGTGGCTATCTGAGTTTCGAGGGACTGTTCTTGGAGTCACTTAGCCTGTTGGAGTATGTAGTCTGCATGTTCCTCTACAAATATGCTTAAGTGCTTATATATGTGCAACAGGAAGTATTGGCCTTGTTTAGCCAAAAGTAAATCTAGTGCTAGGCAGTGGTCCATAAAGGCAAGGGACGACAAAGACCTTTGAATGTCCTTAATGGCAAGGCCTACCTGGTCTGAGGTGACCTGTAATACTTTGGTTAGGTTTTTTACAGTTACGTGATTGCAACTACCCCATAGATTATTCTAGATAGGGTTGCAATCAATGCCATTATTCCTAATGGCATTGATTAGCGTAATCTCCCTTTTGTGCCTATGGGAAGTTGTTCCTGTTCCTTGGGAAAATTTAGTCTGTCGTATTATGTTTGTATTATTCCAAAAAGAGATATATTTAGGATTAGGTGTAAGTTGGGCAATTGCCCAATTTCCTTGAGTATAGTTTGGATGTAGACATGGTAGCCCCCATACTCAGTTCTTTTTCTGTGATCTCCCTATGAAGAGATATCCTTCCTCAAGGCATAAAATACCTTGGGTGTTGTTAGCCTGGGCCTGAGAGGTGTCTCCTGGAAACAGGTAGTCAGAGACATTAAGGCTGCTGGTAAAAGATGGAGGCACAGGGGGTGGAAAGGTAGAGTTATTCAGTTTTTTTTTTTTAACTTTCTTGTATATTTTTGTTAAGATACGTTTGTGATGACCAGTAGTAAGTATGCAATAAGAGTTTTTATCAGTGAGGTTTGAGGACTTCGTCATATTGGAGATGAGGCTCCCATTACAAGCACTAGCCCTAAGCACACTGGGACTCATAAAAGTGGGGCCCTTAGAGTTATTCATACAGCACCAGCAGGCTGTCATATGATAGTCACCTTTAAGGGTGGTGAAGAATATGACCTTTCTTTGGGATGCAGGCCCTAGGCTCACAACTGATGAATGACAAACTGGTATATAGCTGTCCAAGACAGAAACATTAAACATCCAAAGTTTTGTCTGAGAGATGAACCCAAGCCAAGAATAAGACATAGTAGGCTGGTTCTTCCATGGGACCCCTGTAAGAGGAACTATGGCATAGAGAAGTTATCTGGCCTGAATATCAGTGAAGGAAAAGGACCTTAAGTAAAATTTAATATGACCCATGCTGGCAGGTGAGTGGATGTCAGTCTCTCAAAGCAAACTGAAGAGTCCTGTAGTGGGGATTTTGGAAGGGAAAATGCTCAAAAGAGGTTTAAAACCCCATTGGTCTTCCATGAAGGGGTGTAGCTCTTTCCATATAGGGTGCTAACATGTCCAGAAGACCAAGCCCCATAGCAATACAGTTAGCAAATAAAAGAACATGCTAATGCTGCCTTTTGGGTTCTAGTCCATTTAGAAGGAGCTGTAGTGGCTAGTCCTGTTCCCAAAGTAATTATAAACAGAGTAAATAGACTAATTGGGAGGTATGGAGGTTTGGATCAAGAAAGCTCTTGGAGGTGACTTATCTGTATCTGTAGGCATTTTCTTCTAGAACAGCAGTTTTAATCCATCCAAAGGTTTACATGAGAAGGAGGCAGGCTCTGATTCTGGATCCAGAGTTGGAGATATGACATTCACAGGGAGATTCCAGCTCTTGACTCTTGAGTGATGGATCCAGGGATCCAGGCCAGCCACTCACACTGCCATTGAGGTAGACAGAGTAACTGGATATGGCCCCTTCCAAGGAGGGGTGTTTAAGTCCAGGGTTGAATTTGGAGACTTTATTAAGACTTGGTCACCAGGGCAAAAGAGAGGGGGTCCCTTTATATCCACCCTGGGGGTGGCTTGTTTGATTTCCGAGAGTGCTTGTTGGAATTTAGCAAGTTGAGTGACATGGGAAATTAAATGAGCTGTCTCTTGGTCAAGAAGGGGTCATTGGGTTAGGAAGGCCTGCCACATAGAGATTTAAAAGGTGTCAGTTCCTGCTTGCCTGGGGTGATTCTGAGCCTAAGGAGAGCAATAGGGAGGAGCTTAGCCCAGGGGGAGTGGGTTTCTTGGGCCAATTTAGCCAGGTGTACTCTTAAAAGTTTGTTTGCTTTTCTACTTTTCCAGATGATTGGGAATGCCAGGCAAAGTGGAGATGGTATTTTATGCCTAGTGCTCTAGAGAGTCCCTGAGTTAACTTCTGCCTTAAATGCAGTTCCATTATCACTTTGAAGGCTTTTGGGGAGACCAAAGTGAGGGATTATTTCTGTGATTAGAATTCGGACACCTCCCTAGCATGTTTTGTACTGCAAGGAAAGGCCTCTACCCACCCAGTGAACATGTCCACAAATACTAACAGTAGTTTTGATTTTGGTCCCCCTGGCATGTGGGTAAAGTCTAGTTGCCAGTCTTCCCCAGGATAAGATCCCTGCCTCTGTGCCCATGGCACCTGGAGCCTTTTATTACTGGGATTTTTTTTTTCTGTACATTTTACATCTCTGTACAACTTGTTGGGCAGTGTCCCTTAATTTAGTCCCCCCAAATGTTTTGTTGACCAAAACCAAAGTATTTTCTAAGCCCAAATGATAAAATTGGTGGAGGGTCTTAAGAATTTTTCATTGGAGTGCCTCAGGGAGCCATAGCTTCCTTTCCTGGGACACTCACCGGTCCCAGTGATCTGAGGCTTGTTTACTTTCCTCTGATCAATATTGTGGTCTCCTGGTGGAAAGGGAGTCCCCTCCCAGAGGAGAGGGCCAGCTATACATTCCTGCATGGCTGCCCGTTTAGCTGCCTCATCAGCTGCTTTGTTTTCCTTTGCTATCTTATCTTTCTCTTTTTGGTGACCTCTACAATGAATTTCTGAGACCTCTTTGGGCAACAGGACAGCATCTAGGAGGGCTAGTATGTCACGAGCATGTCTAATGGGGGATCCCGTTGTAGTTAGCATTCCCCTTTCCTTCCAGATGGCTGTATGAGCATGCAGGATCAGGAAGGCATACTTAGAATCTGTATAGATGTTGACTCTCTGGTTTTTCTGGTTAGTTTTAGGGCTTCTGTCAGGGCCACTTAATTCTGTCAATTGAGCACTTGCATTAGAAGGAAGAGGACTTGATTTGAGGATGCCAAATTCTGTCACAACTACAAACCCTTCATGTCTGACACCATTTTTGACAAAGGAGCTGCCATCAGTGTATAATTTTAGATCTGGACTTTTTAAGGGCTGATCAGTCAAGTCAGATTGGGCAGCATAATTCTCCATAAGCATCTCCTCACATGAGTATTAGAACTTCCCTCTGTCTCTGGTACAAGGGATGCAGGGTTTAGGCTCTGACAGGTCCTTAAAGTTATTTCTGTCTGTCCCAGCAGTTGGGCATGGTATTTAAGTAGATGGCTGTTGGACAACCGAAGTTCCCCTTTTGAGTTAAAAGTTTCCCCTAGGTTGTGTGGGTAAATTGTCAGAGCCAGTTTAGGACAAGTTTTTGAGCTCAGGCACTAGAAGGCACAACTACTCAAAGATATCCTGGCCATCCCTTGGCTACCTGATCTAATTCTTTAGTTAAGTAGCCTATGGGCTGGGGAGAGATGCCCCAGAGCTGAGTCACCACCCCCAGAGCCAATCATCCCTGTTCATAGACATAAAATTAAAATTTGTCCTGTACCAGGAGACCCAGGGCTGGACTTGTCCTAAGGTCCTTTTTTAACTGGCTAAATGTACTTTCTGACTTGTCATCCCATTCAATAAAAGGCTGGGAATCCTTCTGCACTTCCTTAAGGATCTGATATAAGGGTCTGGCTAGTTCTGCACATCCTGGGATCCAAATTTTACAGTATCCTATCACTGCCTTCCCTCCCCCAAAAGACCCTTAATTGTTTTAGAGTCTTAGGTAGAAGAAAGATCAGGATTGAATGGATCCTATCTTCTCCTAGAGTCCTCATTTCTTTCTCCAGGACGAGATCTAAATATGTAACCCTAGATTGACACAATTGGGCTTTTTCTTTAGAGATTTTATAACCTCTATCTGCTAGGAAGTTTAGTTAGGATTTAGTGGCTCACGAAATGACAGGCTCAGTTGGTCCAGAAGAGGAGATCATCTACATATTGTAACAGAGCAGCTTGTGGATATTGCCATTCTGCCAAATCCTGGGGTAAAGGCAACCCAAAGAGATGGAGACTGTCTCTAATCCCTAGGGGAGGGCAGTCCAGCCTTTCTAGGGAAAGGCTGGTGACCTGTCCAGCCTTTCATGTGGGGTCCTCAAAGGCAAAGATAGGTTGACTTTTAGGGTGTAAGGGAATGCAAAAGAAGGCATCCTTTAAGTCCAGGGCAGAGTAGTAAGCAGTACCTGGTGATATTTGGGCTTGAAGATATAGGGATTTGGAACTACAGGGTGAAGAAGCACTACTGCTCCATTGATCAGATGGAGATTTTGGACTAGCTTCCATTTCTTAGGTCTCTTTTTGACCCTGAGAATAAGAGTACTACATGGGCTGGAGCATTCTATTAGCTGTCCATGTCCCTTTAAGTCTGTGATTATGGGAATTAGTCTCTCCTTAACTTTCAGTCTTAAAGGATATTGTTTTTGATGGGGAAACTGAGCGAGATCCTTGAGATGAATTAGGACTGGGACTGCTGTTTGCGCCCATGCCATGGTATGTCCATCCATACACACCATGGGATCTACTTGGTCCTCTATCAGGGGCAAGCAAAAGTACTCCCCTGGAGGTTAAAAGGAGCTGCACACCTAATTTAGATAGAAGGTCTCACCCTAACAGAGGAGAAGGGATTTGGAGGACAATTAAAAAGCAGTGACAGAAGTGAAAATCTCCCTAGGAGCAGGCTAGAGGCTGAGTGAAATAATGCTCTAAGGGCTGGCCTGATATGCCCCAAACAGTAATTTTCTTGGAGGACCTGGGCCTGGGAGAGAAAGGAATAGCTGAAATGCTGGGCTCCAGTATTGATAAGGAGGCTGACCTTGTGCTTTTTAATAGTAAGTATTGCCTGGGGCTCCTCTGGTTTTATGGTGCTCACAGGAGCCTGGATGGGAGGCCTTGGGACCTGTTCTTGTGTGGGAGGCTCTGGCCTCAGTTCCCCTGGGAACTGAGGACAGCATGCCTTTCAATGATTTCCCTGGCAGATGGGTAGGGTCCCAGAGGTGGCTTCCTCTGGGGGCACATCCCCCTAAAGTGGCCTGCCTGTCCACATTGAAACATGTCCTCGGGTTTGGACTGTGCCCAGGGGAACCTTTCAGAGTGCTGTGATCAGAGCCTCCTGCCATTTATCCTTTCTCTTTTTCTTTTCTAGGTCCTTTTTTTTTCTTTTACTAAGTCCCTATTATAATATACAGATGTGGCTACCAGACCAATTGGTCCAGATCTCTGCTCCATTCAGCTGCCAATTTTTGAAACTTTGTACAAATATCTGGGGCTGACTGTGTTAAAAATTTATCTTTTAGGACAGTTTTCTCCTCCTGTGACTCCTGTGCAACATTGATATGCTTTTGTAAAGCATCCTTAAGTCTCTTTGGTGACCCTTTGGGGTTTCTGAGGGTCCTTGCTGTACAGTCATGACTTGGGAGTAAGGGATTTTACCTTGGCCCTTCTCAGACCCTCAAGAATGCAGTGGATGAAGTGGTTACAGGTCCATTCATCCTTGTCATTCTTAGGGTCCCACTTAGGATCATATCTAGACACTGCCTGATCTCCTGTGGGAATTGGGAATTGGGATTCCCTTTAAGGTACCCAGTGTCTCTGTCTTCCTTCTTCCTTCCCTTCCTCCTCCTCCAAGGGCCTTGTCTGAGATAGGTCCATAGGGACACATTTGTCTAAGTGATAATCATCCCAAGCTGCAGCTGCCTGATCTAGTACTCACTATTTCTCCAGAGAAGTGAAAGTCTTAGATAATGACATCATTACATCCTTCCAGCTCAGTTCAAATTTTTGGCTGATTTCTCTGAATGCCTGGATGTACTGATCGGAGTTTTCAATGTAACCTTCTAAATCCTTTTTTATTTCTTTAAAGCTCACTTAATCTAAAAGGAACATGAGCCCTATCCCCTCCAGGAATTAACTGGAGCGGGTAGAGTCCTGTGGGATGATATCAGGGGTGTGAGGTAGCTCGGTAAGGAGGAAGAAGGGGAGCAGTGGAGACATTAACCAATTTCCTCAGGGTGGTATATATCCTCTGTGGCTCCCCTGGAGATTTGATTTCTGTCACAGGGGAGGCCCCCTTTGACATTGTTGGGGGCCCTTGGGCATCAGATGGTTTTTTGGGTTCTGGTTCCTCAAGGGAGTTTGGGGTTTTTTTGCAAAGGGTCACCATGGGCTGGGTATATAGCTTGCATTAAAAGAAAAGTTGAACATACGGGACTTCAGTCCACTTTACCTCTTTTCTACAGAACATACCTAATTGAAGAATGGTATTATAATTAATGCTCCCTCCTTTTGGCCATTTTTCCCTGTCTCCCAGAGGATATTGTGACCAGACCTGGATGCAGTAAAATTTAAGTCACTTCCACTGAAGACTTTCTGGATCAAGATCTTTCCAATGTCTTAGTAAGCAGGCAAAGAGGGATACTTCCAGGATTCTGGAAGTTTGATTCCCCATCTAAAAAGGAAAGCAAGGGAAAATTGATCACTTTAAGAGGAGTTTTTTCCTTTTACCCACATGTCCCCAGGTGAGGAGATCCTCTATGTGGGAGAGGGCAGCCTTCTCTCCTATGCTGTCCTGCCATTGCCATCTGTTGCTAAGGTTTAGGTACATCCAACTGCAGCTACATGGCTGGAGTGACCCAGATCAATTTTTTTGCCTGTTTGTCTTATTTTGTCTGTTTGCCTTGTGACCCAGGTATCTGGTTCTCTACCAGCTGAAGGTTTATAATTTAAAAATAATTCTATCAGTGAGGGGGTCTAAAGCAACAAACAGGGTTTGCATGGCCAGAGAGAGGACCCTTGTGGAGGCATGGATGGGGACTTTTGATGAGGCAGACTTTTGTTTCCCTATATATCCTGTGAGACATATCTATTTTATGAGAAGAGAGGGAGCATCTGAAAGCACCGTTCTTTTGTTGTGGTCTCTATCTCCTTAGGTAGTTCCCAAGTAAAGCATTCTTTTCTCCCCTGAGGGCAGACTTTGGGAACCAGCTTAACCAGATCAGTTAAACCCAAGTTAGAGACTAGCTCTTTTTGGTGTACTCAGTTGAAATGGGGACTGCAGAAGGGACATGGAAGCACCTGAGGACGTGGTCTAAGGATTAGGTTTTGAACAGGGGGATGTAGGGATCTCCCCCCAACTCAGCTAAAGAAAGAAACTCATTGCTGTCTAGGACAAAGGGGGAGGCCATTCATCCTGATCTACTTGGGAAAGAAGAAGCTGAGGATTGGGGGAAAGGGAGTTCCCAGGCTCAATGCGTGATGGCTTACTAGTCATCACTGCTGTCCAGGTCTCAGTACTGGCCAGAGGCAGTACTGGAGCACTGGAAGCAAGGGGTGGCCTCCACTCTCAGGCCATGGGAACTGTGAAGAAAGTGTAGAGATCTGACTGTGTGCCACAGACATGGCTGGCGGGTTTCAGATACTTACCCACCTTTGGAGCCTCAGGGCTGGTCAGGAAATTGCATCTTTAGCCTTGAGGTTCCACCTGGGAGTTGCCTGGGCCAGCGCTCCCTTGCAGCTTAAAGAGGAACTTTCCTTCCCACTGGCTGTTTTTGGACCTCCTCCTTAATGGGTCAGGTCTGAAAGGGAGAGAGTTTAGGGAGGTAGGGAGCTGAGAGTTGGGAGGAAATATAAAGCCTTGGTACACTGAGGTTTTAGCTCCACCCATATATATTGGCAGTCTGGCCCCTGATTTCTGGAGTTGCCTGCCTTAGCAGATGTAGAGGGATTGGAGCTTTTTCCCCAGGTTCCCGAGGGAGAAACCCTCCTTAACAAGAAAGAGGGAGAAAGGGAGAAAGAGAGAGAGAGAGAGATGTCCTGAGAGTTCCACCGTAGCTAAGCCATGGTGGGGGTGCTCTCCTGAGGGACAGACTCCATTGGAGTCCCAGATGATCATGGCCACTTCCTAGGCGGTCCCCTCTAGTTTGGCGCAACCTGTACCGATCTCAGGTGAAGAAGTGTCTCTTCATTGTTGCCAAGATGATATACAGGGGAGCTGGGGTAGTGAGGATCCTTGTTGTGCTCTTAGATGGAAATCAAAGGTGGACTCAAGGAGCAAGGGTCAAAAGGTTTTATTTGCAGAGAAGAGAAAGGCTGCATGGGGTTATGCAGCAGGACCTGGAAACCTGTGGTCCCCTGGGTCAGGTTGGAAATTGGGTTTTATAGCTTTTTTTATTGCCCGAGGGTGGAGATTTTGGCGTGGATGGATGTCAAAGGAGAAGTGTCTGCCTTGGAAATAGATGTTTCTTGGAAAGGAGAAGGGGCGTTTTTTTATCCTTTGGCTAATTGACACCTTTTGGGAATATATGGACCTCCCACAGTCTGCCCTTCAATAGGATTGATGTGAGGATTAAATTGGATAAATCTCATCAACCACTTAGAACAATGCCTGATATATCAAAAGTCAAAAATATTCTAAAACATTAGATTTTACTCATTATTTCTATGCAAGTATAGTTAGTTCCCTGCGTGTGTGTTTAGTTGGTATAAAAAATCTCAATCCTCTGAGATGACCTCTGTTTTAAAAAGTATTTTATAACAAATAAAAAGTATCTCTCAGTTTTAACAAATATTCACACCATTTGATATAAAACTACCACTGATGTGGTCATTTCTTCTGTTTTTAGGGGCCAGAGTCTTGACAACCTCATCAAAGTGGCTCCTGATACAAACAGAACAAACCAAGGGTAAGGTTTGTGAAACTCTTTTGTATTCACCTTTAAAAATAAGATGAAATGCATCACTCACCAATGAGAGAAACAATGTTGGGAACCAAAATCAACAGCAACTCTGTCACCAGCCTAGGGACAGTGTTTAAACGCTTGCTCATGGCTCCCTGACAAAAGGTGTTCAAGAAGTGAATTGATAGAAACCACCTGTTTTTTTTATATGGGCTAAAAAGAGAAAGTGATGATAGAGTTTTAAATTGACAAGTGTCATTTGATTCAATATTAAGCTTGAAAAGTGCAAAAATGGGCTGGAGGTATGACTCAAGTGGTAAATTGCCTGCTGAGCAAGCATGAGGCCCTGAGTTCAAATCCCAGTACTGCCAAAAAAGGAAATGAAGAAGAGTGTAAAAATGATTGACTTCAGTTGTCATCTATTAAAACTTAAAACATTATTTTCAGGAACCAAGACCTGGATAATTTTATTAAAGTGACCTCCTCAGCAAACAAAAGGTAAGCTTACTGAGAGAAGGTTGAAGACTTGCGAACAATTCTCCAATGTATGTAAAAAGAATAAGATTATTTGGCTAAGAACATTACAAAAGGGAACAGGAGAAAAATGAGAACAGGTTGATTTGTTGATCTGTAATGACACCAGGCAGATTTTTCTTATTGCTTCCATTTGTTTCATTATAATATTGTTTAAAATGATAATGCTGAAGCTCATTCTGTATAATTACTGCTTGAGAAATTCCTAGTGACACAGTAATCACATAAACAGATTATAACTGTAAATTTGTAGTTAATAAGTTATAAGTTCATAAAACTGAAGAAACCAAAGACTGTTGATTTACTTCTCTCTCATAGACCTAAGGATTAATTTTTAAATGACTCTTGAAAAAACTGGCAACGTAACATTTTTATACTTGACAAGAATATTTTTTGCATGACATTGAATTTATTTTTGTTCTTGAGAAATTAAGGCCTATAAAACACTGGAGTAAATGTTAATAAAACCATGGCAGAGAAATTAAGTTATCTCTCATAAAATTATTATGAAGACAATGGCAGTGAAAACATTGTGCAGACAGAAGGAATTCCTATGGTTATAAGAGAGAGGGAGAGTGTAAATGGGAAGGAGCTTGGAGTTTGGGGTCCAGTGTCCTGGTTTCCAGTTTGGTTCATTCTCAGCTACTTCTTAGGTATCAGGCCCCAGGAAGTGTCTTAAGCCTTCTTAAACTCAGTGTTTTCACAGGGGATGGTAATAGTTTCCTCAGTGAGTTGTTCTGAGGATTAAAAGATGTTATTTAAGCCAGGCATGGTGGTACACAAGTGTATTCTCAGTAGTCTGGTGACTAAGATAGGAGCACTGTGAATTCAAGGCCCACCTGGGCTACAGAGTGAGAGACCTTGTCTCAAAAAGAACAAAACAAGCCAAGTGCTAGTGTCTCACCCCTATAATCCTAGCTCTTAGGAGACTGAGATTGGAGGATTGAGGTTTGAGGCCACTGAGGGTGAAACAGTTTGTGAGACCCCTTCTCAATGGACAAAAACTGGGCATGGTGACACACAACTGCCATCCCAGCAATGGTGGAAAGGCTTAAACAGGAGGATCGCAGTCCAGGCTAGTTGGGCAAAAAGCAAGATCCTGTCTCCAAAATAGCCAGAGCAAAAGGGCCTAGTAGGTGTGGCTCAAGTGGTAGAGCATCTGCCTATCAAGCAGAAAGCCCTGAGTTCAAACCCCAGTACTGCCAAAAATAAAAAGGTAATTCATGCATATAAAGTAGAAATCCAGTAAATTTATTATTTTTAATCCAGATCCCATTGAAAAATTTACAACTGTCAAAAAAAAAGTCAGTCATGAAATTTGCTGATTTCTATTGACTTTGAACCTTTTATTTTGTTTTGTTTTAGTGATGAACGAGGTCTTGATAAATTTATTAATGTATACTCCAAAGCTGTCAAAAACACTGCTGGGTAAGAAAAGGATGCTATTTATTTGTTTTCTTTCTCCATGACTACACACAGTATGAATGTGAATGTAGATTTTGAAATATCATCACCATTTTTATATGTCCCTGGAAACCTATATTAACCACAGTATTTGTTAATAGCAGAAAAGAGAGAGGCAGCTGGAAACCATGTAGACCTGGGGCCTTTGCCTGTGTCAGGAGTGACTGGAGAAGGGGTGGAGGGAGCAGAGCTAGTCCACAGCTGTTCATGTTTTGCTTTATTTGCCTGCATTGTGGCACTGATATTGGTGCTTTTGTCTCTGGAGTTAGTATTTATTAATGGTAGTTAATCTAAAAACTAGGCCTAATACTTCATTAGGCTTATTGTTAGCAGTATCTTTACCTCCTTGCGGAAGACTGTTTTATGAGAGTGGAAATTTATGATGTCCTTTGTTCTTCAGAGGGTTTGTGTTCCCACTACTGGATATGGACCTAAAATTTGACAGTATTTTAAATAATATCTCTAAGATAATGAAATTCACTTTTTGTCTCCTTTTAAAAAAATCTATCTTTTAAAAAATAAAATCCTAGGAATGTTTTCATGATTTTCATTTTTAAGTTTTATTAGTACCAATAAAAATCCTAAAATTTTAGAGGTAGAAGACAGGAACCTCAGAGACTCAGCCTAGGTAGTTAGAACAATTTTTTTTTTTTTGTCAGTACTTGGGGTTGAACTCTGGGCTTTCTGATTGTTAGGCAGGTGCTCTACCATTTAAGCCATTCCACTGACCCTAGATTGAACAATTTTGAAAACCGCTGTTTCAGTTGAGCCTCTTTGTTTTGCAGAAGAAGAAATTAAGGCTCAGAAAGGTCATGTGAGTTGACCAGAGTAACAGGGAAAATTAGTGGAGCCTGATGGTTGGTCTGTGATCTCTTAGGCAGGAAGTAATTGCTAAGCACCTACTGGGTTCCCAGCCTACGTGACTAGGTATCATTAGTTGCACATTAGGTGCAATTATAGGCTATGGACGCCAAAAAGAGAATTCAGTAGTCATACTCAATCTTATAAACAGCAGGCAATTAACATAGATTAAAGCTAATTATGTACCAGGGGCACAGAGATATTACTCCAAGACAATAATAGGTTGTCAATTTAATATATTATGTTTTGGAGCATTCATCCACTGCTGGCTGAATATAGAACATATTGTCAGTGAGTTGCATTTAAAAAGAAAAGGAGACATTGAAAAGTTGATGTAGTAAGCACGACAGGCAGTAAAATTCATATTCATGGTGTCCTGGAGTAGATGGTAGAGATCAACAGAGCCTTAGGGGGTGTCTGCTCCAAGTTTCTCATTTACAGAAGGGTCCAGAGGTAATAATCCCAGAGTGTTTTGTGTTGGGGAGGGTGTCTGATTCCAGCCCAACTCTGGTCTTTACATCACAGCACACAGACTTTCACCTTGAAATAAATGAAAGTTAGTTAGATACCTTGGAAAATAGGGTACCAGCATAGGATTGTTGCTCTCATTGTAGGATGGTCAGTGTCCTTTCCTGTTCTCATGGGGCCACTTGAAGAATTACTTCATTGGTGACAATGGCACAAATGTGCAAATGACCATAAAATACTAGCGCTTTTAATCTATGGAAGTAACACCTAAGTATTCATTCTAATGCAGCCTCAAACATCCTTAAAGAAAATCAGTGAAGCAATAACTTGAGGAGGAAAGACGTTACATTTTCCCCAGATAAAGTTTAGATGTTAGATTCCTTTGTTTGCAGGATATAGGCCCTGAAAAAAAAAATCACTATACTTGTTTTCAGTTCATGGAGATAAGTTGCATATGCTATCAATCAAGGCCATTTAGAATTGTTACTTAGATCCTGTTTTTTATTTTTTGTGGTACTGGAGTTTGAACTGAGGATCTCACACTTGCTAGGCAGTTACGATACTAGTACTACTGTCTTGCCACCAGCAAGACGGAGAGGAAAAGGGTCTGGCTTTATGCTGGTGCCAGCCTGAATCACTGTCCTCCTGCTTCTGCTTCCCACTTGGCTGGGATGACAGGCACACACCAATGAGTCCAGCCATTGGTTGAAATGGAGTCTCGCTTGAACTTTTTGCCCTGGCTGGTCTTGAACTGCAATCCTCCTGATCTCTGCCTCCTGAGTAGTTAGATTACAGGCATGTAATCTAGATCCTGGTTTTATTAACATATTTTGTTGGCTTTTTAGAAGTAGTGGTAAGACATAGAATGTATTATTTCGTAAACTATGGATCACCACCTAATAAAGGGGTTGGTAATTAATTTAGTGAGTGGCGGCACTCCTCCTGCCCAACCTAATAAAATGAAATGAATTGAAAATATGAGAGCTCTTATGTAGTAAGAATGTAATTTGTGTGTGTGTGTGTGTGTCTGTGTGTTTGTAAAATTTATTTCTTATAAGGTTTTGTGAAATGGTGGTTTGAACACCACTATTTTAGGTTGTTCGTTGAACCAATTTTTTTGTGCTTAGCAGAACAAATAAAAGTGAAAGTTCCCATGTTTGTTTCTGCATTATCTATGATTCTTGTTCTTAATTATGCTGGCATATGGTTATTATAGGCAGCTATATTAAAATACATTCTGGGCAGGATGCCAGTGGCTATGCCTGTAATCCTAGTTACTCAGGAGGCAGAAATCAGGAGGATCATGGTTTGAAGCCAACCCCAGGCAAGTAGTTCTCAAGAACCTACCTCAAAAATACATAACACAAGAAAGGGTTATTGGAGTGGCCCAAGTGGTAGAGCACTTGCCTAGCAAATGTGGGGCCCTGAGTTCAAACCCCACTACCACTAAAAAATTATATATATATATGTATATTTTTTGGATTAATTTTGTATGTAAAAAAGTTGGGACTTTTGAACATATTCTCCCCTCTGTTCCTTGTTATTCTCTTTTAAAAATATATTAAGTTAACCTGGCTTTTCACATTGCTGTTTTTCTGGCACAGTTTGGTTTTATAACAGAAACTTTTACCTTTATTATCCACTTATTTTATGAGATTTTTTCAATCCATTTATAAAAGGAAATGATATTTTAGATAGGTTTTACTTGTCGATCATTCTTTTAATTATATTTATAGATAGCAGTGGATTGTCTTTAATTCAGAATATTATTACTAGAGATAGCTTTTATTATTTTTTTTGACAATACTAGACCTTGAACTCAGCACCTTGCACAGCCTTGCACTTGTGAGACCGGTGCTGTACTACGTAAGCCACACCACCAGCTATTATTGGGGATAATTCAAACAGTAAAAACTCAGGGAGGCACTTTCCATCTCCCATGGAGATCTGAGAACTACTAGAAGTCCAAGTGAGGGAAGCCAGGATCTGGGAAGAACATTCTATGGAAAGTCAGGTCTGGGAAAGGAAGGAGAGACTTTGCTCAGAACTTATTGATGACTTACTTGTTTCTACATGGCTTCCTCTTGGTTTGTAACTCCACTTCAGTGGTTTTGAGGAGTAATATATGTTTTACTTTTCCAAATGGAAAAAAGGACTGTTGAGGGGAACAGTTCAGGCAAGTTGCTGTCTCAGATGGTACTGGATGCTGATAGCATCAGTCCTATAGTCTCTTCCCATAACCCCTGCCATGTATTTCTTTGGGCATATATTTTAAAAGTGTTTGGATTTAACAACAAAAGAACAAGTAAATCAAACAAAAAATGGGCTAATGATCTCAACAGACACTTCTCAAAAGAAGAAATACAATACCTAAAAAATACGTGGAGCCAGATGCTGGTGGCTCATGCCTATAATCCTAGCTACTCAGGAGGCAGAGATCAGGAGGATTGGAATTTGAAGCCAGTCCTAGGCAAATAGTTCATGAGACCCTATCTTGAAAAATCTTGGGCTGACAGAATGACTCAAGTGGTAGAGCACCTGCCTAGCTAAGTCTGAGGCCCTGAGTTCAAACCCAGTACCACCAAAAAAAAAAAAAAAAAAAAAAAGAAGAATCCCATCACAAAAAAGGGCAGGCAGTAAGAGTGCCTGTCTAGCAAGTGGGAAGCCCTGAAAATATGGAAAAATACTCAATGTTGTTAATTGTTAACAGTTACAGTGTATTCATGTTCTAAGGCTCTTAGATATAGCATCTAAGGTTAGGAAGCTGCCCCAGGGACACCAAAGAACCACGAAGAATAGGAAAATAGTACAGAGTGAGTAAATAGGGAAGCATAAGAGCACATCAAGATGTGAGGCGAGCACATCAAGGTGTGAAGCGGGCAGTTGGTTAAGTACCAAACCTTCTAGAAGCATTGGGGCTTGGAGTTTTATCCAATAGGGTGGGATTGCTGAATGGTGAGAAATCAGGGCCCTCCCCAAATGGTTCTGCACAATGGCTGCTAGAAGTGAGGGGGAGAGGTCTGCCTGCAGTTGATCTTCTTTGCCCTTCCTAGTTTAACCTTGATATGAAGAGTGGGCTCTATCAGGAGGATATAGGGTCATTTATCTTACTCATTGGTCCAGGCAATAGATGCTGGAGGGGGGAGAAGACCCTTATACACTGTTGATGGGGATGTAAAATAGTGCAGCCACTATGGAAATCAGTAGAAATGTTCATCAAAACACTAAAAATAGATTTACCATGTGATCCTGCATACACTAGGTGTATACCCAAAGAAACTAAAGTCAGCTTATTATAGAGATATCTATACCACCATGTGTTTTGCAGCATAATTCACAATAGTCAATCATGGAGTCAGCCTTTTCCAGATGAACAGAAAAGAAAATGTGATATATATGTATATATATATGTATATACATAGCCATGAAGAAGAATGAAATACTTTTCACCAGATGGGACGACACCATGTTGAGCCTCAGAAAGACAAGTTTCATGTTTTCTTTCATATGTGAAAACTAAAAACAATTGATAATGACCTGAAAGTAGGAGAGAATCTACTAGGGAAGAGAAAGAGAACGGGGAGGGGAAGGGGAAGGAAGGAGACTGTAGAAGGGAAGGTGACATGGCCAAAGCAGGACACCTGTGTGCAGGGAAATGTCACAGTGAGACTCATTATTTTGCACAGTTTATGATAATAACTGTAATTTTTAAAGGGGTATTTTAGAGGGATACTTTGAAAAAGTATTACTTTCCAGGCCTTAAAACTGGAGTTACACTGAGGCAGGGAATAATGGTAAACCACAAGGAAGGAAATACTGTTTTGTGTCTGAGAAAAGAAACTGGTAGAGCTTCAAATGAGAGTGTACACTTTCCAGAAGATCTGTGTAGTTTAACTGTGAATGACTGAGCTCAGTTTAGTTTAGAGTAAAAACAAGTCATAATTCTGATGGACTTCTAGAGCTCTCTTTGCCAGATTTTATGTTGGCCATGATTTTTAAAATGGCAAAGACACTAAAACTGGTTTGTATCTTCATAATGTTGAAACATTCCAGAACAAAAAACTTAGTTACTAGATGTTTCCTGTGGAGCTCTTGACCCAAATACACTTGTAGGTTGCTCAGGCAAAGAAGTTATAAAGTCAGAGGGAGTTTTCTTCTCTTATAGTGTAATTCTTTCTCCCCTGGATTGGTTACAAAGCATTTATCATGGCTGCTATATACGGAAACAGTGTCACACAGTATAACCCTTTCTTTCCATTTTCAGTGTCCTTAACCTATTACCTATAACCCAAGCACTTTAATTTTTTTCCCTAAAGAAATCAAGACCT
This sequence comes from Castor canadensis, assembly GCF_047511655.1. Taxonomy (NCBI): domain Eukaryota; kingdom Metazoa; phylum Chordata; class Mammalia; order Rodentia; family Castoridae; genus Castor; species Castor canadensis. Next base: position 31,743,198 of record NC_133395.1, on the reverse strand, counting down.
TGATAAACTCATCAAAGTGAATCCTGAAATTCTCACAACCAACCAAAGGTAATAGTCCTATCTTGTTTTTCATGTTCTTTGGTCAGGAAGAATATTTTTTTTTCATGTTATTTAAGCAGATGTATAAAAAAACTTTATTAGTAACCTGCTCTCTTTCTATTTTTCTATGTAAAGAAATCAAGATTTGGATAGCCTCATCAAAGTGAATCCTGCAGTAATCAGAAGCAATCAGAGGTAATCAAATAAAAGCAGTTGATTCACATTTTCATATGTCTGTTGCCCATGGATGAAGCAGATTTGTTTTTTGTTTTGCTTATTGGCATTACTAGGATTTGAACTCAGGACCTTGCACTAGCTAAGCAAGTGCTCTACCACTTGAGCAACACGCCAGCACATTTTTTGCTTAATTTTCCGGCAAGGTCTCAAGTTTTTTTCCCAGAGCCGGCCTTGGACTACAATCCTTTGGGCTCTCTTGTAGCTGGGATTATAGGAGAGAGCCACCACACCTGGCTTTATTGGTTGAGGTGAGGGTCTTGCTAACTTTTTACCTGAGCTAGCTTTACTCTGCCTCCTGAGTAACTGGGATTATAGATATGCACTGCCATGCCTGGCCTTTTTTTTTTTTTTGATGGGACTGGGGTTTGAAATCAGGGCTTTGAGCTTGCAAAGCAGGTGCTCTTCTACCTGAGCTACACTTCCAGTGCATTTTGCTCTGGTTATTTTGGAGATGGGGGTCTCTCAAACTATTTGCCTAGGCTGCCTTGCACCTGGATCCTCCTGATCTTAGCCTCCCAAGTAGGGGTAAGCTACTGGCATCTGGTTAATTACTTTATTTATTTTTTGCTGAAGGTCAAACCCACGTCCTGGCACATTCTATGTAAGCACTCTACTGCAGTCAGTCCCCTAGCATGATTATTTTTAACTGAGAACTCTATACTCAGTCTCCGGTACTTTCTGGGGGTTCTTACTAGGTGCTGTGATAAGCTAAATATAAAATGTTTTGTATGAAGGTTTGTAAAAGCAAGTTGTCAGTGCAACTTATTGTAACTGTTAGACTGAAAAGCACAGGCTTTATTCGGAAGAAGAAACCCAAGGAGGGATCTCCAGCAGACACTGGAGCCCCGGATGAAGCGGATTTATACTGCTGCATGAGTGACCTAGCACAACCCCCAAACCCATTGCTAATCTGAACTTTGTCTGCTGTCTTTTGAATAGCCAAGACTTGGACAATCTTACTAAAGTGAAACCTTCAGCTCTCAGAAGCACTAATTGGTAAATGACTTTGCCTGACTAATTTTGACATAGTCCCATGGCTGTGGGGTAGGAATTTTCTTTTCTTCTTTTTAGAAGGAAGCTTCTATTTTTCTTTAGTGTTTCAAGTGAGGACACCTGTGTGCCTCTTGTCAACAAGGAAACAGATTGCACCCCACTGGAATCAATTACACTATTTTAGAAGAAGTTCTGGGTTCTTATTTATATGTCACAGTTTAGTGTTTGTTGTCTATAGGAAATAGAGTTTCAAGACTGAAATGAAAAATGGGTAAGAATAAGGAAATATTTTGAAAAAGTTGAACCACATTGGATAGGATATTAGGGTCTCCAAAATCCACAGCTCATCTGGGCTCACAAAATATGACAGTAGATTTTAACCTTGGGTTCTGAAGCCATCCAACAATTTGCTATTGTGTCACTCAAAGTGCTTTATTAATAGATAATGAAATAACAGATACAGTGTACAGTGTGTAATAAGTCTAAATTGTTTGGCTGACTTAATTTTATCAAAATAAAAACATAGCTGGGCATTATAATCCAACATCCTGGGATGAGGAGAGTAAGTTATCAAAATGTAGTTTGAGCCCACGAAGAGATAAAGGACACACTGATTGGAATCTTACCTTGTTTTCTACATCAGTACCTTATTTTGCTCTTTCTGTTTGCATGTTTTTATCTCTGGGGCTTTGGAGTCTTTGAAGTAGAAAAGCACGTAGGTGGTTGAAGAATAATTGCTATGTAGAAAGTTCTTACTTCTGGTAATATGCTTGCAGTTCACTGTCACTGCAGCCCCTTGAGGTACATGTTCATGCACCTTATTTTATAGAAAGAGAAACTATAGTCCAAAGATACTAAATAGTCTTCTAAAGAAAAAAAATATATCCTGGATGTAAACTTGGATACTTCTGAAACCACTACCTAGAGGAAAAACAAAACACCTGTGGTTATGTGAGCTCAGACTGTCTTCTTTCCATCCTGTACAGTTCATATATCAATCTTCCTCCCATACCTAGTTAAAGGACTATAATCAGATATATTTTCTCTAAAGCATTATTGTTAAAATGACAGGGAGGAGAGAAAGCACTGGCTACATACATATATACATATGTATGTGTGCATGTATACATATATTAATTTTTATTTATTTTTGCAATGCTGGGGATCAAACTGAGGGCTTCACACATACTAGGCAAGAGCTCTACTACTGAGTTACACCACCAACTCTTGCACAGAGATTTTTTTTTAATTGCAGAAATAATAACAAGCTTTTGATATGGACCCTACCAATGATAATTGTATGGAAACAACTTTGTTAAGTAGAATAATTTCTTCATAGTGATTTTATTGAGGTGAATTTTTCTTTTTATCCATAACAATTTTAGAAGGTTTCCAATCATATTGGAAATAGTTAGGTTTAATAACCATATTGTACAATAAATAACAGTAAAAAATCTCTTTCCTCTCTCTCTCTCTCTCTCTCTCTCTCTCTCTCTCTCTCTGTCTCCTCTTTTTCTCCCTGCCCCCCGCCTCTTCTCTCTTTGGCAAGTGTATTATGTTGACGATGGTATCTTTCTCATGAGAGTTTGGTCTCTCTTTTTACTGCAAGAGGCTAATTGTACATAAAAGCAGTTTGTATTTCAACAACTCTTAATCAAATATCCCTAGGAAGAGAAAATTTCCTTACTTAGATATGATTACCATAAAAAGGGAAATTTTAAATGTTGACCACAGTGCTGCCTTAAGACGTCAGCTTGGTCCACAGATCTAACCTATGCCTGATTATTCTTTAGTAGCATACCAGACTTGATGATAATTCACCAGGATGTTCAAAAATTATCATCAAGCAGGCAGGCAGAAAGTACTGAACTATTGGAAAAGAGTGACCTCGTCCCATTTATTGGCCCCTGTATCTCCAGTACATTCATGCTACCATCTTGATTTCTAGGCAGGTAGACAAAAGGGTATTTTAAATGCACTTCTTAGTAAGAAGAATAGCTACAATGCACTTTCACATTGAGTCAATGGGACACAAGCACTGATTATTTAATGGTATAACCACAGTGAATCAGAGTTCTTTCATGTGGACCTTGACAACATTTCCAGAAGCTGTATATATTTAATTTACAGTTAGGGGCTGAATAACCTTCAGTCACCCATCAAAAAGTAAGCAGGCATCCCTGAGCTTTTAGGAGCCCAGCAACCTGAAACAATGCAGATATGTACAGAATTTTCATTTATTCAGCTAGAAATTAAATGAATTCTAGCGGTAACATGAACCAGCATTGAGGGGAAACGTGTATTTATCTGTAGCTGACAAACTGTTGCTAGTCTGTTAAAACTCTAAATTTCTGCTCTCAAAAAGATTTTGAAAAGTACACCTTGTGCATCTAATGACACTAGCCCTTTACAAGCAATAAAAGCATTCTTAACCCGAGCAGAGAAAAAAATTCCTGTTTGTGGTATTATACTTACATCTTTTTTAGGGCGTCTCATTTACATTATCTCCAAGTTTTCAGTATTACAAGAGGAAGAAAGTTCCTTCTACCTTCTTCATATTTGTATTCAAGACACAAGCCAGGAGGTAACCTTGATTCTTTCTATTGCTCATTCCCCACAATTAGTCAATCAATCAATCAATCACTTTGAGATTTTCTCCTAATAATCGCAGGAAGTGGTCCAATATATGCATCATCCCCAGTACTGTAATCTAGATCACCATTCAGCTTTCAATTGGTTCCTCTGCTGCCACTCTTGCCCTGTGCCCTTCAAGCCATTCACCAATCTGTGGAGTGATTTTCCTAAAATCTAAATCTGATAGTGTCATTCTTTCTTAGCTTCTCATTGCCATTGGGTAATGGACATGTTCCCTAACCTAATCAATAAAGCCCAGCATGATTTGGCCGCCTGGGCTTTCTCCATCTCCTATTACCCTCAACTCACCAGCAAACGCTATCCACACCCTCCTAGTTACACACTCTTCACTCCTCTTTTGTTGCTATTGCACAGGTAAATTCTATGCATCACTATGGGTCTCTTTTACTCAGATTTAGGGAAGCCCATCTGACATACCACGTCTGTATTAGGTACTTCTAGATGTTTTTGAGAACATCTATTTTCTTATGACCAGTTTTCCTGCTTGATCCATTGACTATCTTTTGCTCATGAAAATCTCAATGAGCCACAGTTAATCAGAGCCACTGAACTTATTAGTTACATGTTATATTTAAAATGTCTAAATTCTCTATGGATCTGTTAGTTTCTTTAATATAAAAATTTTAAGACATCCTCATTGAAAAGAACTATGAAAATATGTCATTTGGGCCCATTTTGCTATGTTGACAAGCTGAGAAATTGTGCCAGTCATTTCACTGTATTCAATATTCTTTTCAGGAGACAAATATTCCTTTTGAACTAAAATTTAATGCCTAAGATTTTGTTCCTGACATAAAAGAAATACCATAGTAGATTTTTATAAGTTTGCATTTTGTAAGTGTGTTTGATATTTTACATAAACAAATTAAGTCAGCTGCATTTAGAGAAACATATTGCTGCTTATTAATAAATGCCTCCTACACTCACCTGAGAGAGGGAGAGCAATTAGGATGAGCAAATAACCTTTTCTTATTAGAGCTTATCTTAGGAAAAGTTATGTAGTAAGAGGTATGATTCCTTGGTCCCCAGAATCTCTGTGTTTTTCCTTAGTCTACTCTACAGGGAGTGTTACACTCCTTAATATGGCAATGGAAAACACTATTATAACATGAGTTGATTTTTATATTCAAAATTTGTTCTGTAGCCTCGCCCTTAGATAACTCATACTTTCTTCCAAATATTCTGAAATCTACACTTAACAAGTACTATTTGATGCTGTTGTAAACAACATTGTTCTCTTTAGCACTTCTCTATGTACACAGAACTGATTTTTTTGGAGTAAATTCTAATTGCTCGTAAATGAACAAATAAGTTCTTCCTTTCACTGTAACTGCCACAGAAAGTTTGTGTAATTAAGCATTTGCTCAACCCAGCAACACTTGACTTGACTTCTTAAAAAACCTGTTCACACTTTCAGTCACAGTTCTTCATCTTCTGCCACAGTGTAAAAGATACCACCCAGTAGATGTGGTCTTAATTAAAGAACAAAAACTTGCTTTAACTTGGGAAGTTTATGGTCAGTCTGAACGTCTTTTGTTGGATCTTCCAATCTTGCTGAATAACTGAAGCAAATAAACATTTGTTCTTTGCATAGCCTGGAACTTTCTACCTTAATTTAAATGTTAATGTAGATGATTCAGATTAAATCTAATATCCATTCAGCCAGAGATATGTGGTACTGCTTATTGCAATAAACAGAATTCTGTGAACCAACAATACAATTACTTTGATGATTTGCACCACTTTGCTGGTGTGCTTCTTTGAAGGCATGGATAGCTTCGTTTTGGGGTTTTCTGCTATAGTTGTTGGGTCTGTAAGATCCTGGTTTCCTCTCCTTTGTGAGATCCAAACCCATTCTTTTTCCTCCTCACAATCACCATAGCCCCAAAAGAGCTTGAGTGAGGCAGAGACAGAGCAAAGATGCAGTGTCTGCAGTAGTCATAAGAGGAAAGTGTCAGAGGAATTGAGGATGTCTACCATCAGGCTGAGAAACTAAATGCAATCATGTTATGAAGGTAGAAACAGACCTGTAATCATTTTATAGAACTTCCTTAACAAAATTCTATAAGCTGGGTGGCTTAAACACAGAAATTTATTTGCTCACAGTTCTGCAGGCTAAGAGTAAAGAATCTGTTACTGGCCTCATTTTTTGACTTATAGACAGTTGACTTGACCTTGTGTCTTCACATAGTATTTGTGGAACACAGGCCATGGTAGACCCTACTTTCCATTATCCCCAAATATTTGCCAAAGCATTATTTAAACCCTTAAGGGGAGAATCACTTAATTGCTAAGACCCTTAAAATGGTTTAGTGGCCTCTGAGGCCGGGAAGGTAACTTCAGCAATTAGTGAACACTAGGGCTTTCTCTAACCCATTTCTCAATTTGCAGGATGTGAGCTGGGAGGTTGATTTCTCTGTTTTAGCAGTTATGTTGAGGAATGCAGTTCTGAATTTTGCATCATTCAGGTTGTAAAATCAAATGATTTTGATACATCTGAGTTACTTCTGAAGTAGCATGCTTTTAATTGATATATTTCTACTGTAACTCACATTAAAAAGTAAATTTACCCTAATTTCTACATTTTCAAAAGCATGCAACTAGTATTTTAACTGTGAGGTCTAAGCATGACTATGGAATACTGCCTAATTTGCATGTTTTATCAATTATTGATGGCTTGGATATTAGGTACAAAGTCTGAAATCTCACCCCACATAAAGATGAGCATATTTTATAGTATTTTTCATCCTTATGAATATTAATTTTGTTGAGTGGGAGTCATCATACTGATTTTGTATATAACGACCTTATTTTAAGCCTAATATCTAATACTAAGGACCAGAAATATAAAGAATTTTAAAAATGGGAATTATTGCTAGAGATGTAAAAATTCAAGACAGAAATAAAAATGAAACTCGGTGTGGCTGTGGACACCTGTAATCTCAGCACTCAGGAGGTGGAGGCAGGAGGATTAAAAGTTTGAGGCCCACCTGGACTACATAGTGGACTGCATAGTGAGATCTTGTCTCAAAAAAAAAAATAAGAAACAAAACAAAATGGCAACAAAAAAGCAGGAAAGGAGGAAAGGAAAAGCAGAAAGATAAAAGAGAAAGGAAGGAAAGAGAAAGAAAGAAAAAAGAGAAATAAAGAAAGAAAGAGAAAGAAGAAAGAGAGAGAGAAAGAAAGAGACAAAAACAGTCCTTCAAAGTTGTGGAATCAACAATGCCCACTGCTGCATCACTATACCCCTGTTATCTATTATTCATTTATTCTTATTCAGTTCACCCACAAATACAGTCATTGCATTATTTTATTTTTCTCACCATAATCTCATGAGATGAATTAATAACCTTGTTTACAAAATGAAGCTTAAAAGGGCTGACTAATTTACCAAAGAAAGTTGGGAGACAGAGGGACCTCAATGCTCTACTCCTAAACAACTCTCCTGCCCAAAAGATTCCTGACAAAACCTTTTCTAGACTCATGAAAACAACAGAAGTCTGGATGTGGTGGCCCATGCCTATTACTCAGCACTCAGGAGAATGGCAAATTTGTGGCCAACCTGAGCTAACATTGTGAGACCCTGTCTCAAAAACAAAAATATAAACAAAAAAACCAAAGAACTTGCATTGTTATATCAAACATATAAATAATATATAACCAGAGGACCTTGTATCTCATGAAAGGTATCAAAATCATTAATGCAGTCCAAGACTTAAGAATCTAACCACCATATTTATCATCTGCATTATTGATTGTTAATTCAAACGTTGGGTTGATTTCCCATGTTTCTATGATCCCAAAACCCTGAATGAAGTCTTCAGGTAAACATCCAAGAGCTGATTTTAGATGGGCAAGTGATTTGGCTTCGAATCTCTACTCTTCCAGTATTTAATTGGTATTGGAAAATTCTCTCAGTCTTTCCCTGCCTCAGATGCTGTCCTGCAGGATTTTGTGAGATCTTGAGACAACCATGTGAAAACACAGAGTTAGCACTCAAAGACACAGTTAGTTAAAAGTTAGCTAACTGTAGATATAAACCACTGGTGTCTTTTCAGATCATGTTTCCCATATCTTCCAAAAGGTTCGTGTTTTGTTTTTCTCTGATAATATAATCCACATCTTTTTTTGTGTGTGATGCTGGGAATCAAAACCAGAGCCTCTTGCGTGTTGGCAAGTGCTATACCACTGCCCTATACCCCTGGCCACAGTTTCCTATTTGATCCATGAGTTGTATCAAAAAGCTCAATGTGTGAATTCCAATCCCCCATATTTCTATTGACCACTGAAGAATACGTCCTATAGTATGTGTTGATTTTAAATTTTTATTGTAATATCTGCTCATTTTCTACAAGTGTGATATATATGTACATTCCTTTAGAGGCCAGGACCCAGAAAATTTAACTGAAGTAAATTCTCATGTGTCTGAAAATAAGAATGGAAGGTAAGGCTCATTATAATTTACTTTATTTCTTAAATAAAGTTCTGCATGAATTTTGTAATCTTAGATTTTTTGGAGAGTTGAATTGTGCTATGGCTTTTAAATATAAATACTATCTAGGACTGGGTTCATGGCTCAAGTGGTAGAGTGAATGCCAGCTAGCAAGGGCTAGGCCCTGAGTTCAAACCCCAGTGCTGCCTATATACATATATATATGCCTATATACATATATATATGTATGCACATATATATATATGTGCATACATATATATATGTATATAGGCATATATATATATATATATATATATATATATATAATAATCTAAATATGAAAAGTTATGGTACCAGGTGCTTAATAGCTGATATGGGAAAAAAATAACAAAATTCTAATTTTGTTAGAATTTCTTACTCAGGCCTGTTCTATTTCTTAGTGTAAAAGATGTCATAGAAAATGAAAGCCCTTTACTTGAGCTGTGAGAATTTATTTTTACTTACTGCTGCTTGGTAGGTTTTCAGTGATGTGGCAACCACTCTGAGACTCTTCATTGGATACCTCATGCTACAAATGCATAAGTTCCTCACAGCCACAAAATAGTACCTAATTTTGAAAATTTTTTTACACCACAGAGTATAATGGCTTTAAAACTGTTATACTTTGTCTGCCATTACAAGGAAGATTGAAATAGAAGCTATACTTTATTGTTACAGACTGCTTAAATTAGGAAGGAATTAATAACTTTTACATATTTAGCAATTATTCCCTTTACACATGAATGAACCCTAAAACAATGGGCTCCTATTTTTTCTTACTTTCCTAAAGCACCTCTGCCTTTTGTTAATTGATTAATTGTGTGTGTGTGTGTGTGTATAAGAAATAATATTGTTGATTTTTCTGCAGAGTGGAAAAGCTAGGGAAAGAGGAGCTGGCTCTCTTTTCTCCCATAATGTCTGCAGAAGTCTCTTGAATCTAACAGAGGGATAGATTCTTTCTGTTGCTGTAGTTCTCCAAATCCTTTTCTGCCTTTTTTAAAAGATACCAAAAAATTCTGATAGAATGATGGAAGATTAATTTTTAGTAGAATCTGATGTTCTGAAACACATCCACTATTTTGAGAACAGTGTGCATACAACTAACCGACCTCATTCAAATATCATTTAATGAGTAAATGATTAAGTATAATTAAGGAACTTGGCATTTAATCTGATTTGAGAGGTGTTTCACTTTTAGTTGAGCCTATTCATGAAATGGGTTTTTATGGGAGGGATTAATGAGGAAATAATATAGTCAGGGTGAGGATTGGGGCTTTGACATATGAATTTTGGGGAACACAATTCAGTCCATAATAGTGTTGTTTGCAAATTATTTTCTTCTTCTGTTTGTGAATTTTGTAAACTGGTAATTTTGATTTTATATTGGTAAGGTCAATGCAAATACATTTCAATTTTACTGATAACCTTTGTCCTTTGAAGCTACCTGTTTTTTCAGTTGGACTTTCTATTGTGTGTAATGTGATTTGAATAAATTTTATTTACTTATTTATGTATCTTGTAGTGATAGAGATCAAAACCAGGGCTTCATGCACTCTAGACAAGCACTTGATTTGAGTATCTTTAAACAGTTCCTAGTTAGGTTTATTATTCTTGGAATGACATACTCTAACAATCATGTTAGAAACCTAATAACAACAATTCTACCTTTTTATTTAAACTTGGGCATATTTGTGAATATCTGCCATAAACCCAGAAAATTATTTTTTGTATGTCAGAGATATGTGAATAGATTTGTGTGTATTTTACCAGGAATTGAGCCCAGGGCCTTGTGCATCCTACGCAAGCACTCTACCACTGAGTTACATTACCTTCCGCACACACACCCTGCTTTCTCCTTTAAGAGCTATTTGGAAATGAGAATAACAGTTTGAAAATCATAAATCTTGAGTAAGATCTGAATTGTCCTGTAGAGTTTTACATCTCTCCTATGTCAGAATTTACAAGCACGGAGGAGGAAGAGAGCAAAAATTTTCATTGTTCTTGCATTAAGAATTTCCTCTGTTCCATAGGAAAAAGTAAATGTGCCTACACCCTATTAAACATGGTGACATTTTTAGATTAGCAGAAATCTAGGTCAGAGTTCTTCTGCAATCTTCAAAGTGTTGCCTTTCATTAAAAGTAAGATACAAACTGGAATGCTTGAAGCAACCCTGGGATAATTTTCATTAAATTGATAAATTCTCAGATATGTTAATCATAAGAAGTTTCTAAAATGACACTGCTCTTGTGAAAACGTCATGGGATCCAATTTCTGATGGTTTCTACCCTTGATAAAAAGGTATCATATCCTCAAGTTATATAATGTCGCATATGCCTGTGGATTATTCTTAAAGGTAAGATAGTGATTTCTGGGAGGCAGCAAAATAGTTCTACACATATGTAATTGTAGCTGTGCAGAAACTAGACAGACGTAAAGAGGTTCACTGTGTGTAAAATAACACTGAGCAGAATTTTAATATAACAAAAAACTTCTAAGTGGCCTTGATTTTAAGTGCCAAATATGTGGGTTTGCTTGGTCAGGCTGGATGGCCAAGTCAGTGGACTCACCAGCGCTCTACCCAATGAGTCCTCTGTCTATTCCTATGAAGCCAGGAATAATCTCAGGTACTGCAGACAATTAAAAAACAAATGATTCCACTAATCTTGTTTCCCTTTGGTTGTAAATCCCACATCAAAGTTGACCCTTTGCAAAGTTACAGAAATTTCTAATTTTATGTGAGGTTTTATGTAAACAGACTTAATACCAAAGCATTGAGCTAGCAACTTAGTGTTGGGACATCTGGATGGGAAAACAATAAGAGTTTTTCCTTAAGAAGTCCACAATTACAAAACACACTCCACCGCTAAGTAGAGGTATTGATATTCTTTATCAAGGTCTAAATATTTCATTAAATCAGATGTCATAATAGCCAGGTAAGGTCCACTTTTTATTTGCAGCTTCTCAGGAAATTCATGCTTAGAAATGCAAATAGAGACATCAGGAAAACAGACACCACAGTATATTACACAGATGTTTGAAATAATCTTTGTACTCAACACCAAATTTACTGAGTGACCAATTTTCATAATAATACTCCGGAAGTAGGTCAAAGACGTGGAAGTTGAGAACAAAATGGAACTGAGACAGAATTAATTTATGCAGAAGTTCATTCATAGCACTTTAATATTTATGTTTCAATAATTATAGTTTAGAAGGAATATACAAGCATTAATTTTTTGTTGAATTAGATTATAGCCTTTTTAAAAATTATCCTTCATTTTACATGAAGTAAAATGGTTTCTTTTGCAGCTCCAGTGCTGGAACCAGGCACCCAGGACCTAAAGACACCATTGTGTATACAAGGACATATGTGGAGAATAGGTATTAGAAATTTATTTTAAATATTTATTTCAAACTTGTAATTATGAAATGATCTCTGTTTAACAAGAGATGTCATCATTTTATTGAATGCTTCTTTCAAAGAAACAATCAATTATGAGTCTTTTAAATTCTAGGCATATAATACTTTATAATGTTTCTGATATTAAGTAGTTGACAAATAATCATGGTCATTGGATGATCTAAATAAGTATTTAAGTTCTAGAGTTGTGATTTCTGGGCTAGCCTCATCAATGTCACCTGGGAACTTGTGTTAGAAATGAAAATTCTTCAATGCCCCCCGACCTTAGACCTGCTGAATCAGAAACTCTGTAGGTATGGCCCAGCAATCTGTGTTTTAACAAACTCATCATCTATTTCTGATTCACATTTGAGAACCATCACTATAAAGATAAAATTGTGGCATAACAGGTGAATAGATTGAATGACAGAGTATTCTGGAAGGATTGTTTTCCTCCTTAACCAAACAAGAATAGCAATGCACCTTCAGCACCGTTAACTTTCCTAAAATCTGCCCCGAGCAGACTGTAGCGTGGTGTAGAGTCCCTAGAGTCAAATTTGGGGGTGAGTCCTTGTTTGTCATTAACTAACCATGTAGCCTTGGCAAAGTTATTCCTTCAAGGCTCAGTTTCCTCATCAATAAGAGGGAGAGAAGTGCTGTATGAGTCATGCCTACACATATGCAAACTCTGATTTGGTGGTGTTGGTAATGTGTTTTATGACAGATGTCTTAGTTCTATAGCTATCCGTCTATGAGCAATTTGGAGGAAGAGAGAGATTTCTCTTTAACAAGTCCCAAGTGAGGACGTAGAATTATCACTCACTGTGTGACACTGTAGGGACATCATGCTTCCATCTTGATAACTTCCAGGAAGCAATTGTGAGGAGCCAACTGGTGACAGATTTATCTTCAACGATGAGTGGCATTGACAAACTGGGACAACCTACAAAATGAAAAAGAGATGACTTTTAATAATTACACTCCCTTTGCTTTCGTTCTAAATTATGCTTTCTTGGATGTGTTCAAATGAAAATAGAAATTTCTAGAGCTTTCTTGGAAAGTTCAAGAGTCTCTGTTTCTCCCTGTGAATGGTATTGGTGTGACTGTGCTTGCCTTGCTCTTTGTTTATTTCCTTTATGTTTGATTGCATATAGCTTCATTTTAGTGAAGAAGTAAGGTACAAGTATAAATTTCACAAGAAAAATGACAATTTTATCTGCTCATGCTTGTTCCTATATTCCCCACCCTACTCTATTTACTTCAGGGGTACATCAGCTTAGAGATGTTTTGTGCATCATTACTTATGCAGATTCTAAGAAGGTGTCAGGACATCATCCTGGCTTGCAACATCACAAAGAATAATAATGATAAGGCTGTGTGAAGGAGAGTGAGTGTGATTTCTTTTACTTGTGTGTGGGTATGTACTAGGTAATATTAGGAAAAAACTGCCTGATTCTCATATTTGGTTTCTAGTAAATCACCAAAGAAAGAATACCAGGAGAATATCTCCGGAAAATATATACAAACTGTTTACTCAACTTCAGATAGGTGAGTAAGTCTGTATTTTGAAACAAAACTGTACACACAAGCACACAAAAAAGCACACGTGCACACTCTTTTAACTATTTTTGCATTGCTGCAACAAAATACCTGACAGAAACAACTTAAAGGAGGGAAGATTTATTTTGGTTCATGGTTTCAGGGGTTGACTCTGTGGTTGCTGACCCTGTGCACTTGGGCAGGGCACAATGGTGGCAGAAGCGTGTGGTGGAAGAGCTTCTTTACCTCATAGAGGATAGGGAGGCAGAGAGAGAGGTGGAGACCTGGGACCTGGTATAATCTTCAGAGGCATGCCCTCAGTGACCTACTTCCTCCAGCCACCCACCATCCAAAGTAGCACTAAGAGCTGGGGACCAGGAGTTCAAAATATGAGTTTGTGGGAGCCCATACACCTGATTCTTACCTTCCTGACTGCTGCTGCTCTCTCATTTTGATGCATGTTTTCCAGGAGTCCTTTCCATGCCTTTCAAGTTGCCTCCCAGCTTAACCCTTTTGCTGTTGGTGATTCCCAGGAGTCTCCAGTCTGCCAAATTATTGCATCAAGGCTTCTTTGCATCACTAGACTGTCCTCTGTTGTCCCTCCTTGTGGTTTTCCAAAGCCAGCTCACCTTACAAGCATGGGTATGCTGCTTTACCCCACTCTGGACCCAACTCAACTCTCAGGAGGAGGGTAATGATGAGTATTTATTCAGTGCTGGTGAAGAAGCCACTCAGGTTTTTCTCTCTAGTCTTCTCTTTACTGTTGAATATCTAACAGGGCCCCTAAGTGACATTCAGGAGAGTGTGGCCAGTAGATTTTTCGTGTAGTAAATGGAATTAGCATTTCAACCCAATCTCTGGAAACAAACTGAAATGCAGATGTCTGATATTCCACTGACGGTGGGTCTCTGTAGCAGGGCCTAGAGATGTGACTCATTGAGAGTAAGGACACATCTTATTGTTGTGTCACCTAGGCTTCTAATGCAGTGTTTGAGGCACCTAACAGGTACTCGATATATGTTTTGGAAAACATAAACCCATGCCCATTTGCTAAGGGAAATATGAGTGAGGAGGCAGCAAAATTATATCACATTTATCTGATGGTTTTCCATTTCAACTGGCTTCCCCAGTGGAAAGGGCTTGTCATCAGGGGAGACCTTCTCACCACCCTTTGCATTTCAGCGTCCACTTCAGTGCCTATGGAATGGACAGATATAGAGAATTCCTATTTTCTAGTTTTTTCTCCTTCTCTCCTTTCCTTCCTTCCTTCCTTCATACTTTCCTTCTTGTCTTCCTTTCTTTTTTGGTACTAGGGATTGAACCCAGAGTCTTACATGTGCTAGGCAACTGCTCTGCCACTCATGCTATACTCCCAGAGTTTTAAAATTTTATTTTTGTTTTTGAGATAGGGTCTCACTAATTTTGTGTGGCTGTCCTGGAACTCATGGTTCTCCTGCCTCTGCCTCCTGAGTAACTGGGATTACAGGTGTATACCACCATACCTTGTTCTATTTTCCACTATTGAATTGTTTATAGGCTTACATGGAAAGTTTTAGCATGTGTGTACATACTTATGTATACACACATGGATAATTCATAGGGAACCCTTCGCTAAATATATAAAAGCAAATAGTTAGAGAATGACTTAAAATAGGGAATTACTTATATACTAATATAAGCATTAGGAAGAAGTTACTGGAATGACTAAAAATATAAATCCAGACAAGGTTTATCTACTATAATCCCTTTCCTCTCTCACTTTTTCTTGCTTGCATTTTCTCTCCTCTGGGAGTGGACATAGCTTGTGGGGAGCCCAATAGGCCTCATGGGCAAGCCAAAGTCTCTGGAACCACATGGCTCTATTCAAATCCACTTGCTGCAGTGACAGCAACAATTCACTTACCCTCTGTGTCCCAGTTTCCCTCTCTGCAAAAGGATGCTGAAGGTAATAACACTGACTTCTCAGGGATGTTGTGAAGAAGAAATGAGTTTTTGTTAGGAAAGTGCATGGGAAAATGCCCGGTACATTTTAAACATTATAAAGTATTGGTTATTTCTATTTTACCATCTCATTATGTATCCAACTCGAAATTTCAGGCCTTCATGCTAGTAAGCCTTACCAGGTCCATTAAAGATAGTTCTACAATTTTTCAAAAGAAGAAGGATACTTTCATAGGGTTTTGGTGTGATTAAGGTTTTTGGATTCTGCTGATCTATAGTTCATAGATTGTTGAAAATTAGGTATTCAAAATAAGTAAGAAAACTCATTTCCCCTCATCATCAAATTTGTGGCAGGATTACATCTTTCTATAGTGTGAATGTTGTCATGGTAGGCATTCCTACAGCCTTCCTCTTACCATGACAATGAGAGGAATGTTTTGGTGACTCTGGACCCTAATCAAGAGTTTTATAGACACATCATTTGTGAATTTATAAACACACTCTTGCATGGATTTCTGTTTTTGGCTTATTGAGTACTTCAAGAGTTATAAATTTATATTAATCTGCAGCATAATGTTCCCATGCAATCTGTAAAGTGATATGTTTAAATTAATAATTAAAACCTTTCTTCTACCTTAAAGGGGTACTTGTGTCTTAGCTCAACTAGGAAACTGAACATCCTTGTCCAGGCAGATGCACTCTGGATTGCTGATGAGTTTAGAATCTGACTTTCCCTCATGATAATTCTTTGACATCACTGTGGGGTAACTAGACAATCAATTCTATTAGTAAGATAAAAAAAAACTCTGGACTTTCCTTCATTTTGAAGTATCATTAAAATTAGCATATCATTTCCACATGACTTTATAGTGAATACATGTGTCTTTTATAGGGTGGCAAATGTATTTTTAATTGCTTATTTCTCTCTAGGTCTGTCATTGAAAGAGATATGTGCACTTACTGCCGCAAACCCTTGGGTGTAGAAACTAAAATGATTTTAGATGAATTACAAATTTGCTGCCATTCCACTTGCTTCAAGGTAAACATGTTTTTATTTTGTGTTACTAAATGTAAAATTGCATAATGACTTTAGTAAAGGTATTTATTTCAGTACATAGAATGAAGTTAAAGCTTTAAAAAACCTCCATAACCCACATTAAAAATGTATTACTTAAACATTAAAGGTTTATAGTTACTATCTTGACTTTAGGCTTAGAGTTGATTACTGATACATCTACTCACTCTTACTCTAGAGATTTACTCTATGAAAAACATAAACACTTGTTCTTTTTATAAAAGTTTTGTAGCTTTTTAATAAATCATGCATTATATTATATATTATATTTTGTTATATATGTTTAACAAATGTAATGAAATAAAAAAGGAAAATAAACTGTTGAGAAGAAAGCTATCAATTCTTTCATCATGAAACTAGGGCTAGTAGGCTTAGCAATTGTTAAGCTCAGTTTGCTTTTGAGACCATAATTAATTGTAACTGTGGCTTACTAAATAATGGTAAATTTTCATTGACTGAATGCTTCACAGTTTGGCTTTCATCAGGCACATCATTTGTTATCACAATAATATGCAGTAGGTCAAATTTTAGCTTTTGGTGTAGTTGCATAAATATTGAACTGAGATTCTGAAAACATGAGTTCTTGTTTTGTCACTAAATATGGCTATGTGACTTTGGATCATCACCTAAATTACCTGGGCCTCAGTTTCCTTACCTGTAAAATAAGATAGGTGGCTTGACCAGTGGTTCTCAACCCTGGCTACATATTATAATTATCTGGAGAGATTAAGGGGAAAAAATAGAATGAAAAGCAGAATGTTTGAGATCATCCCCAGTTAAACCAAGGATCTCAGAGATGATTTTTGGTCATTAGCATTTTTAAAAATCTTTAGCTAGATCTAATAGTGTAGTCAATTTGAGTGCCAAATGACCAAATCTGAGCCCTTTTTAGTGCTGGCATTATATAGTTGATGCAAATGATCTCACCCATTTAAATAGAAAATTTTCTAATTACTGCTTTCTGTAAATAGAAATAACTTTCATTAATTGTATTTTGAATAGCCTATATCCATTTTCTTTCTTTTTTTCTTTTTGGTGTACTGGGGTTTGAACTCAGGGCCTCATGAATGCTAGGTAGCACTTACTTAGTGCTCTATCACTTGAGCCACTCCACCAACCCAATTTCCATTTTCAATATAATTATAGAATGTAACTGAGTTAAAATGTTCCCTGAACTCATGGAAGAAGACAGATTATTCTATAGCCATGGTAATAGAGAATCACGTGAACGGGTTTAAATATGTCATATTTACCAATGATAATTTGCTTTATTGAGCACACTTCTGACAGCCAACCAGTGACTGCCTTCTGTTTGGAAGTCAACCAATCAGCAGTGACCATGTCTAAAACAGAGACTAGTACTTTTCCTACTTCTGTGACCAACACAACTCAATACAAACTTTCCCCCTAAACCTTGTAAGATCTAGCAGTTTGTTTTGCCCAATAAGGCAGTTCCTGGATGGCATAGCTCTCCATTATGTCAGCAAATGATAAATGTGGGTTTGCATCCTTGGCATGATCAATTAAAAATCATATTTATTCCATGGGTAGTTAAGTGGAAACTTCAGTGGTAGAGACACTGACATGTACCTGCTCAGCTCAGCACATGGACTATAGACTGGGTTGGAGGTGTGGTTCAAGAGGTAGAGCAAGTGCTTTGTAAGCAAAGCCCTCCACCCCCAACACACACACAAATAGGCTGGCCTGTAATCCCAGCTACTCAGGAGGCAGAGATCAGGAGGACCTCAGTTTGAAGCCAGCCCTGGAAAGCAGACACTATCTGGAAAAAACCCCTCACAAATAAGGGCTAGCAAGTGGCTCAAGTGGTAGAGTGCCTACCTACCAAGTGTGAGACCCTGAGTTCAAACCTCAGGGCCAACAAAAAAATAAATAAATAAAAATAAAAAATGATTATAGACAAATACACGGTCAATTTCTCTATGGTTTATCTTGAGGCTCTGAGAGTTGCTAAAGAAGATGGTCTTGAGTGAACTAAAAAGGCTTTGTATATCCCTTCCCCTGAGAATCTAGACTTTATAATATAAACATTAATCTATGTATGAATATATCTATACTCTTATTTAGTGTGAAATATGCAAACGACCTTTGGAAAATCTACAAGCAGGTGACAGTATTTGGATTTACAGACAGACAATACACTGTGAACCTTGCTACTCTAAAGTTATGGGTAAGTGTCACCCTCTGTGAGAACAACCACTTGTACTGATATTAGCAAGCATTGGTGTCCTTGAGAATGATGGGTTTCAGTAAATGAAAACATTTGATTGTATTTACTTAAGGGGCTTAAGGCATGGTTCAAGCAATAGCGTGCCTGCCTAGCAAGCACGAAGTTCTAAGTTCAAAACCCCAATACCACCAAATACACAAACACATACACACACACACATGTATATTTGTGTACATTTAGTTAGGAATTCAGCAGTGGATAGATACACTGTGGTAGTATTTTGATTAGTGGTATAAAATCAGTGAACATTTACCTTGTCTTCCGTTATCAGACAGGACATAGATACAACTAAGCAAAGAGGATGTTTTATTTAGAAAATGTTCATTTTTCATACAAAAATAGATCTCTGATGAAGTTATTGTTTAAATTGAAATCCATTTCTCTAAATAAGCTTTTATACTTGCACTCGAGTGTACGTATTTTTGTTGTTGTTTGAAATAGGGTCTCATTGTGTAGCCCAGACAGCCCTTGAATTCTTGATCTTCCTGCCTCAGCCTGTGGAGTGCTGGGTTTATAAGCATATACCACCATGCCCAGTTCAGATAGATGTATGTGTGTATTTTTGGTGGGACTGGGGTTTGAACTTAGGACTTCACTCTTGCTAAGCAGGTATCTTCCTCTTGAGCTACACCTCCAGTAGTTTTTTCATTTAATTTGGTTATTAAAAATAAATGCCTTTTATTGTTACTTTTATATGAAAAAATAGAGTCAGTTCTATACTAAATATAGCATTTAAGCTTTTAAACACTGTAATACAAAATATTCCTATAATTTGGACTGTTAATTTGTATCAATAATGTGAGAAGAAAATATTAAGGACATGTCATATATTTTTAACATTTCCTACTAACTAAGCATGAAACGTTTAAAAGTAGATTAAAAAGATGTGCATAGAACACAATAAGTTAGCAAAATAAAAGTCCTAGGAAACTTGATTACTCTTTGAAAGTCAGTATCTGCATTTCATTTTTAGATTGTGTTTTGTTCTTTGGACAATATACTAAGGTCTGAACTCAGGGCCTTACGCTTGCTAGGCAGGTGCTTATTTTTAGATTCAATAATAAGTAGATAAAAATCACTTATTGAGGAGAAGGTCAGTAACACCATGTAAAAGACCTTTCCTTTTTCTGGTGTCTTGGTGTAGTGAATGCAAGGAACCATTTGGGATTCCTACATGGGACCCAAAGTATGGGACATAATGACAAATGTGCAAGCTTAATGAGCTCCTGGGAGGTTACAGCTGGAAGATGCTCTGAAAAAAATTCAGAAGCCCACGTTCCATCAGGCTGCAGAATCAATTGCAAGAATAAACCTAATTATATTCCTACTTTGCCTTCTATTTTCTGCTTTCCCCAGACAGTTCTCATAGTCACTTTTCTTTCTAATTTTGCAGTCTTATTATGATCCAATATTGTATCACAGCTCTTGATGTATGTGGTAGTAACTCTTAAAACTTTCAGACTCCAAACGTTCATGACATGGCTTAGGGGTATGGTACACAAAAGACTTAGAAGTCCTCATGCTTTCCTTCTTGCCTGTGTGCACTCCATAGCATTGGGTTTATAGATGTCATAAGTTGTGAGGCATTTCACAATATGCATACCTGGCATCTATACTTATTACCAAAAGCCACAGTGAGTGGCTTCAGGAGTAGAAGGAAAAATGGAAGTCTAGATCCATTCATCCCCTAGATGAAAGATTGTTTTTTAAATTTTAGTTGTGGGTTTATTTTTGTACCGAAATTGTGTATCTAACTGCTTTTATTTTCTATTTTCAGCACAGTGGATGCAATAAGGCAGGTACATCATCAATCAAGATGAAAAGTATTACTCAAGGAATTAAAAGTTACACATTTTTCTTTAAATTATTTAGAAAAGCTTCTACACTGAAGATTTGTGTTTTGGTGTACATGGTGGTTTCCAGTGTTACCAAGTTCCTCATTTTCTCACCTTTATTCCCTAAGAGTTTGGATTAACAGGCATTATTCACCTGTTGAAAAATATGCTAAAGGCAGCAAAATGTACTTCCTTTTCCTGTAAAAGAAATGCCACGAGAGAAATTTTCTTATAATGTTTGACAAAAAGACCTTAGAAAATCACTTAAACTTTCCGTATTTCTGCCGCATTATTTGTAGCATTAAGGGCATTGAACAAAATGATTTCTGTGACCCATTTCTAAAGGAAGTTTGAGTTTGCTCCTTAGAAATGCATTACTATAGGTGTCTGTTAAGCTTATTGAACTAGAGAGGACACAGAAACAATTTCACCTAGGGTCAACCTTCAGTCTATCCCAGGCACAGTTTTTATAGACTGTGTTTTTTTAAAAAAAGAAAAAAAGTAGATTTCTGGGTAATAGGTAAAATCATGTGACATGTATCATTTATACACTATAATTTGTTAAATTTTCTTTGCATGCATTTCAAAATCTGGGTATACAAATAATCTGTGAGAAGTAGTGGTTATGGATTACAAAAATGTGTTGCATATGTTCATGTTACATAGCAGTTCATATTAACAGAAGGCTTATAAAAATAAAATGAACTGTTGGTTCACAGAATCTTTGTAGAGTGTCTATAATATCATAACCAATTTGATTGATTATACTGACCACAATTTATTATATTCTATGTTATGCTGGTTAACTTTTTTTAAATTACTAAGCTATATTTTCACTTTCAAAAGCTTTTTTTCCCCAAAGGAATTGAAAATTCACTAATCATTAGAGAAATTAGTGCCATTAACATAGAGAAGTTGAACTTATACACTATTTTATAGACACATAGCAACTATTTGTCCCAAGAAGGCTTACTGAGGTAGGGATAGAATTCTAGGGAGGCTTTAATCAGTTGTGACATAGACAAGGGAGATTAAAAGATGATCATGTATTTTGCGAAGGGTGAAAAATTCAATCATTCTCCTGTGTAATAATTTCGTGCATCTGTCCCTTTTAGAGACTGGTCCACAAAGTGTTAAATGGAAAGGACTTATCAAAATACAGCAATGTATAATTGTCCTATGGATAGGGAGCCAGAAAAAAACAATTAATAATAATTTGATATTCATTAATTCATGCTTGATGAGAAGCTGTGGTAATTGAGCCATATGTTTCATTGTTCTTTTATTACATGTTATCAGAGCAGATCAAAAGAAGTAATTTCTTAGAGTTGAGATTCACTGCCGAGAAGGACGGATGAAATAGCATCCCTGCCTTTTCTATGAAGTAAATTAACATCTCAATGCCTTTGTGGTAATTAAAAATCATCTGGCTATCATTTCTAAAGTATGAAAACCTACAGGAAACACATTTCTCGCTTTTCCATGGCTGTTTTATAGAGGCTTTCTTCTACAATTAGAATCAACTCAAAAGCTGTTATAAAAATGGAGAGCAGAGAGAAGGGTTCTGGTTCATCAAGACCACTTTATTATGTGTCAGTTTATTCTTACTATCAGAATGACAGATTCTGATATTTGGAAGATGTCATTTTTTTACGGTCAATTAATTATGTTATGATTGGTATATTTTCCCAGACACAATTCCCTCAATTTAAGAATACCGGGCCCTGAATTCTCTTACCAATTAAAATATGTCTGTAAAAGAGAATAATAGCTCCATAATGGCACCATCTTTTTAAAAAATCAATAGAAAAGAAATTCAATGGTTTTCGAAGTAGAATGTGTTAAAATGGCTTGCACTGCTTTTTTGATAGTTCTGAGGTTTGAACTCACATGAGTTTTCCAACCCTTTGGGCTTTAGTTAATTTTTCAGATAGGGTTTTGTTACTTGTACCATCCTTCTGCCTCTGCTTCCCAGGTAACTGATGTTATAGATGTTCCCCCAACATGCTCAGCTTATTTTGTTGTTATTTTTTTCTTTTGATGATACTGAGGTTTGAACTCAGGGCCTTGCATTTTCTAGACAGGCACTCTACCCCTTGAGCCATGCCCCCAGCCTTTTTTTCCATTATTTTTCAGACAGGGTCTCAAGTTTTTATTTAGAGTTGGTGAAAGTCAGACCATGTTCTGGGTCAATTTAACCTTGCTTCTTTTACATATTCTCAGATGGAAATTCAAGTGCCAGGAACAGTCAAAATATTTTTAAAGTTTGTCTAATCACCATACAAAACAATATTCAGATATTTCTCAGACTCCTTTCAGCTCTCTGCCAAGGGTGAATTACACCACAGGACTTCTTAGTCCTCGATCCCAGATTGAAGTCACTCACTTAGGCAAAGGAGCCCATGGGCATCTTCCAGCGACTATCAGGTGGGCAGCTAGATGAGAATTGGTCCATTCCTGCAGTGAAAACAAGGAACGGTGTGTGATGTTTCCTCACCTCATTTGAAGCACTAAAGGTTGATTCTTTTCGGTTTTCTAAGTGGAAACATTGAACAAAAAGGCAGCAACATCTTTCCTTTGTCTTTTTTGGTGGCACTGGAGTTTGAACTCAGAGCCTTGTACTGGGTAGGCAAGTGTTCTCTCACTTGAGAAGGCAGACGTTTCTGATCTAGGAGACGTTTCTCACAGGAATCATATAAATTGCACATATCCCTTCCCCTTGCTGCAATATGAATTATGTATCTGGTAGAAAGAAACAGTTAGATCTTGGTATATCTTTCCTTCAGTTTTTATTTTCTGGCTATGCTGGGGTTTGAAGTCAGGGCCTTGTACTTTCTAGGTAAGCGGTCTTCTACTTGAGCTATGTCTCTAACCCTTTTTGCTTTAGGTTACTTTTCAAATAGGATCTCAAGCTTTTGCCTGGCCAGTCTTGAATGGTTATTCTCCTACCTACACTTCCTGTGTAACTGGCTGTTTTCTGAGATAAGGTCTCGCTAGCTTTTCAACAACTTCTTCTTCTTCTTCTTCTTCTTCTTCTTCTTCTTCTTCTTCTTCTTCTTCTTCTTCTTCTTCTTCTTCTTCTTCTTCTTCTTCTTCTTCTTCCTTCTCCTTCCTTCTCCTCCTCCTCCTCCTCCTCCTCCTTCTTCTTCTTCCTCTCTCTCTCTCTCTCTCTCTCTCTCTCTCTCTCTCTCTCTCTCTCTTTATTTTGCTCTGGTTGGCCTCGAACTCCAATCCTTCCATCTCTACCTCCCTAGTAGTTGGGATTATAGGCATGAGTCACCATGCCTGGCCTTAGTATACCTTTCTTAGCAGTTTCAATTTGTTGATTTTACCTGCTTTCCCAGAGAAAAGGAAAGCTCTGTGTGTCGGGGGTCCTTCAGGCCCCTAATGGCAAAGTGGACTGAAAATCTCCCCCAAGCAAGTGTCTAGGCCCCAAGTCCTGTGAAACTTCGATGTGACTCAGCAAGTGAAAGACCGCCAAGAGTCTGGAATTAGTGAACATGCAGAGATGTAGTAGGGAGAGGCAGTCATGTTAGTGTTAGAACAGATCATTAAAAGCACACATCAGTAAGTGAAGAATGTAACAAAATCCATAGAGCTCATTCATTTGGATTGTGCTGGGCCCAGCAAACCAAACCAAAATGGAATCATTCTTGCTGAAGTTCCATGCCAACAAGCTGAAACTAAGCTGTCTATTTGCCCTTCCAAGAAATCAGGAGAGAGATAATAGCCAAATCTCCAACAAGGAGTTTCATCCAGCATGATAAGGAGGTCCTTTCTTACAAAAGACCTTCACAAAGAAAGTAATCTTTACAAAGGAAGTGACTTTGAAATAATCCAATTCACTTTTGGTTTTCTGTTTCTGCTTTCTAAGCCCTTTCTTATTTTTTTGTTTGTGGTACTTTGGCTTGAACTCAGGGCTTTCACCTTGAGCCGCTCTACCAGCCCTATTTTTATGAAGAATTTTTTTGAGATAGGGTCTTGCAGAACTATTTCCCTGGGCTGGCTTCAATCCGCCATCCTCCTGATATGTGCCTTCTGAGTAGTTAGGATTACAGGCTTGAGCCTCCGGAGGCTGGCAAGCCCTTTCTGTCTATAAAGCCAAACTCCTTTGCTCCAAATGAAGTGCCCGATTCTAGAATCACAAATAAGTCAATTAAGATCTTTAAATTTGTTATAATTTTCTTTGATGATTTAGCTTTCTGTCATTGAAATATCATTGAACATTATGAATCTTATGAACAGTTTTAAATCATATTGAGACAAATACATTCAGCTAATTTTTTCCTTACACATTTTACAAAGATTCAAAGATTGACTCAAAATGTAACATATATCTAAATGTAAAGATGCAAAACTACATAACTTCTAGAAGAAAACAGGAGAAAATCAACATGCCATTATGTTTTTTTAAGATCTTATATATATAAGGGGGTGAATTCAAGTATGATATATTTGATATATTGTAAAAATTTTTGTAAATGCCACAATGTATCCCCACCCAGCACAACAGTAAAAAAAGTTTTAAAAAGTATAAATATATATATACACATATATATACTTATTCATGATCCATGAATAAGTTGGAAGTATTTTGTATTCATGTATGAAAATAGAATAATGAGACTTGTTGGAATTGTTCTAAGAAGTGATAAAGGAGAATGATGGAGGGGTGAATCTAATTAAGATATATTGTAAGCATTTATATAAATGTCACAGTGTGCTCCCTGTAATGCTAACAATAAAAAAATGAAAAAAACCCCAAAGCAAAAACGTCTTATAAAAGTTAAAAAAAAAAAGCATGATCTATAGGAAAAACCAGTAAGTTGAAATGTATTCACATTAAAAACTTCTGCTGTGTGAAGTGGTCAAAATAATGAAAAGATAAACCACATCCTGGAAGAAAATATGTTCAAAACACCTGTCTGATAAGGAATTGTCCCTAATATACACAAACAATTCCTAAAACTAAACAATAACAAAGACAAAAAACTTAATTAAAAATAGACAACAAATCTGGACAGTTCACCAAAGAAGTCACATAAATGGCAAATAAGCATTTGAAAGATTCTTAACAACATTTGTCATTAGAGAAATGCAAATTAAAACGAGGTACCATGTCTACTTATTAGAAAGGCTAAAATCTATAAGATATTATTAACACCCAGCATTAGTATGGTACATTTGCCATCATCGATGAAGCCACTACAAATGAATGCCTATGTTTTATTCAGATTTCCTTGGTTACAATCTAATGTCTTTTTTCTGTTCCAGGATGCCTTCTAGGATACCAATTACTTTTAGTCACCATGTCTACTTAGGCCTGTGACAGTTTCTTAGATGCTTTGCTTTAGATGACCTTGTTACCCAGAGCTTTTTCTGATGTTTTTTCATGACTAGATTGGTGTTTTGAGTGTTGAGGACATAGATCACGAAGAATAGTGCCATTCTTACACCTTCTTACAGAGGGTACGTGCTAGCAATATGATTTATTCCTGTTGATGTCCATCTTAATCACCTGAGCAGTGTTTATCAGGTTTTCCACTGTAAAGTTATTTCCTTTCCACCCTGTGCTCTTTGGGAGAAATACACTATGCACAGACTAGAGAGTTAAATTATATCTCCTTTTAACCTCCCTCTCTCATATGTAACCTCTCTTAGCCTGCTCTGTTTTTCATAATATTGCTTGTATTTGTATTAGGTCTATATTCTACATATGAGAGAAAACACTCAGTCTTTGGCTTTCTAAACCTGGCTAACTTCACTTAAGAAGGAAGTCAAGAAGGTGAATATGGTTGATGTATTTCCTATATAAGAAAATGAATATAGAATTTTTAAACCTGTTGAAATCACCATAAGAAGAGAACTAAGGTAGAAAGGAGAAAAATAGAGATTAACCAATTCGGGTTGTAATACATAAATACATGGAAATGTTACAATGAAATTCCCTGTATAATTATAGTAAACCAAAAAAAATATCTTTTGTTTCAAAGATAGAGAACATGCCCTGTCTGGGGAGTTTGGTACTAGTGACGGGGGGAGGGATATAGAAGTATAGGGTACAGGAGGGTGAAAAAAAATTACATCTTCTTAAGGATGGAGTAGCTATGTAAATTATCTTGCATTCTTCTGCATGGGATACTTGGGTTTTTTCCCCACATTTATTTGTGCATTCAGTCATTTATTTACACAAGCATAGCCTGATGGCTATTTATTTTATACTTTGGGTTATAATTCAACACTGCATTATTTATTGTTTTGCTCATTCTGTTGCAGCTTTGATCACTGGGAACTTTTTCAGCTGATGTGGAAATCCCTTGGACATATCCACATCATTTTGTGTGTATGTGTATACGTGTTGTGTGCTTGAGCACTTCTATATTTCTTGGCACTAAAAGATGCTTCAGGCTCATGTAACATTCATTCTACCCAGCCTGAGAGGCAAAATGTACCTTTTATCTTTATAAGTTGATTTATCTCAGGTATTTGTTACAGTGATGGAAAGCTGACTAACACAAAATGAGTTGATTCCAATTCTCTGAGGAAAAGCATTTAATGAAAGTCCATCGTATAGTTTCTGAGAGACAAAGATATCTCTTGCCTTCTGTCATAAAGTTGCAGTTGGCTTTTCTAGTTTGGTAAGACCTCAATTACTAGACTTTAAGTCAAAGAGTAGCCAACCAATACCTTTATCTAGCATGGGCTCCAAACACTGAAAACATTACCAAATGACTTGTCATGTCATAATTAGAGTTCTTAGACTTCCAGCCTATAACATTTATTTCCTCATTCCCCATTACATAAACAATTAGCCAATACCAGGTGTTCTATGTTTTTGTTTGATAGCACCTGATTTTTAGTGTCAGTTTCTGCATAAGTTCACATACAACTGAATGCCTATAACAAAGAGCCTCTAAGACACAGTAACTTAAATACAGTAAGAGTTTTTCTTCCTCTGTTTCTCATAGCAAAAGGAAAGTAGACTTGTCCACAAAATTGTCCAGAGCATATCCTTGAGCTGCTATCCTCTAATGATCAAAACTGGCTCTCCAGCTCCATAACTGTGCTCCAGGGAAGAGAAAGAGGAAGGGCTTGATGAGGGCCATTCTTTTGTCTCACATTCAAATGATGTGGTTGCTCCTATTGGTCCCAACTAAGTCCAAGGCAGGCTGGGAAGGGTAGTTTCTAGTCATTCACCTCCTAAAATGTGTTGAGGATTTTGTTACTAAAGAAAGGTGTGTGTGCATGTGTGTGCGCCCGTGTGTGTGTGTGTGTGTGTGTGTGTGTGTGTGTGTGTGTGTGTGTGTGTTAGGGGGAACCAAGGGGTATCATGGAGCCATAGAGCCCTGTAAGCCAAAGCCCTTGACCTGTTCCCTACGATATTTTACCATTGGGTGATAACTCATAGCTTCCTATGACATAACTCTTGATATACAAAGATACTGTGACTAGATCCTCTCAAATAATTTAACAGCCTCTCCCTGTTGAGAAAATGATTTTAGAGCTGTGTGGTCATTTGAGTATGCTTCGGACCTCATGCTCCCTAATCTACAAGACCTAAAGATGAATAGATTTAGGGACCTGAGACCATGACCTGTTTGTCAGTGGCAAAGCCAGAATGGAAACTGGGCATACTGAAGTCTCTTTCACTATTCATAGGGTTTTTAAATGAATACAATAATACAAAACTTATCTCACTAGAATAAAGTACTGTGATCAAATTAAGCCTTACAAACCATTCTTTTATTTGGATAGTTCACTATTTTATTAACTTTTACAGTTATAGTGACACAGTGCTAACTCCTACTTAATTTGTCTGGACCCATTTTTATTTTTTTTTTGCCATCTATTTGAAAAACAAGTTCCATTCTAGATTGCATTTGTATAGTTTTTTTTTTTTTTGGCAGTACTGGGGTTTGTACTCACAGCCTCACCCAGTCTTACCACTTGAGCCACTCCACCAGCCCTAGATTTCTTCTTTTACAGGTTGCTTTTTGTACTTTGCAGGTGTCATGATTGAATTAAATTTACAATCTTTTTGGAGACTATTTAACATGAGATGCTTTACAATATCAAACCCTGGAACCAAACAGAAATTTTGCTGAATTCAGTATGTATTGTGTCCATTATATGGTTCCAAAGTGCTATGTTTATCACTATTGTAAAATAATATATTCAATTAGGATTTATTCCTTTCAAAGTCATGTTATTTTCCATATTTGGCCATTTTGACTATGTATTCTAATATTTCCTTTTTAAGTAGAGCTTATTGATCTACAACTATACATTTATGTCTCCCTTTTTCACTTTCAGGCTTTCCCATAAATACTTTCTCCTTATATTTGGGTACACAAATATATTTCACAATGCACTTCTGTAAAGTTCATGGGTCTTCAAGACCACCCTCATTTCTGACATCAACTCCAGAGTTCAGGGAGCCTAATACCACCTTCATTTCTGATACAACCATAAGTCTGAGAGGTCCCCAAGACCACTGTCTTTTGATAATTCACTAAAGGGACTTACAAAACTCAAGAAAGCTGTCATACTCAGAGTTACAGTTATTGCAGTGAAAAGATACAGTGACTATCAGCCAAGGGAGGAAGGGCATAGGACAATGTCTAGGAGATACTGCATGCTGAGCTCGTTTTTCTCCCCCTGAACATTGTGTGTACTATTTCTGTTTTCCCAGCAAATGATATCTGAAGGTGCGTGGTGAGTAGGGACAACCAGGAAAGCTTCCTCAAGCCTTGGTGTCCAGAGTTCTCATTGGGGTGTAGTCTTGTAGGCATGACTGATCTACCATCCAGAAGTAGATCTAATTGTGGGCGGCCCAGAGTCCCTAGTATCACATTGTTAGTATAGAGTGTCAGGCCTGGCCCAAGACCCCAGGTACACATAGATACACTTATCAGGCCCAATAGTCCAAGGGCTTAGACGTTACTTCCCAGGAGCTATGACAAAAATCAAATCATTCTTGGAGCAGGTTAATCCTTTTCTTTACAATCTACCTGTCAAGTTTTATAAATCCACAGATGCTCAGATTTCAGTCCCATAGCCCATAACAGTGCTATTAAGATGGGATGTTTGTTCAACTCTTAAAAGTTCCATCTTTTACTAGTGCCTCTCAAAGAATGGATGAGGGGATACAAATACATGCTCCATATCCACTTTCATTTTATCTTTTCCTCTTTTGTTCTCCTTGTCCCCGACCCCAACCATCCTCACAAAAGCTCTTAAATTTAACATTGCTCTCCTTTGTTCTTCTCTACTCTCTATAATTGCATTGTTCAGAAAATTGATTTAGTCTAAAATTCAGCACAAAAATAATCCTTCCCTTTTAGGAGGTGAGAAGAGGTAGAAAATTGGGCTCAGCAATGCAGATTTTCTTTGATAGGTAGGGACATGGGGGGAAGTCAAAGCCTATAGTAGTAATTTTTGACACAGTAATAACTTCCACTCACTGAGTACCAACTGTCTTTCAAACACTTTATGTACAGGTGTTTTACCTTTTTTATACATGTCACAATCTGAGAACATTTTCATCAACTAAGTGGAGGTGGTATCACTCAAGAAATACCATGGGAGGACTGGGAGAATGGTTCGAGTGGTAGAACACTTGCCTAGCAAATGTGAGGTCCTGAGTTCAAGCCCCAGAACCACACACACACACACACACACACACACACACACACACACACACAGAGAGAGAGAGAGAGAGAGAGAGAGAGAGAGAGAGAGAGAGAGAATTCATACAGTTGATGTGCTTAGCTCCATGACTCTTCGATATGCTAAAGGAAATACCACAGGAAGAAAAATTAAAATGTGTAAGCCTGAAAGATTTCTTTTTCTTTATTCTTTTTATTGATACAATTGTCTTCTAACACAATCCTAGGTGATCAATTTATGGAGAAAAGGAAAAATCTAAAGTTTCTACTGAATTATAACAAAGAGAAGACTAAAATATAAGTATACTTCCTCTTTCATGTGATATTGAGATGTCTGTCAATTTTAATACATAGGGAGGTATTTGACTCCATTGTGACATTTCAATACACTTTCTTTAGTAGAGCAAAATGATCTAGAGAGAAACTATCCATTATGTGCCTTAACAGCTCACCAGTTCGTTTGTTAAACTGTTCATATCCATTAGGGTGAATTGAAATCAAATGTGAAATACACTTTATAGTTTATTTTTCTGGCAAAAGGAAGCAATAAACTTTCCCTTTCTACTCTATCACTCCTCTCTTATCCCTGCCCTACCCCCCTTAAATACAGTCTCAGGAGACTGATACAATGACAGTTAACATAGTGTATCTACTATATTACATTTACTGTGTTTACATTTTTAGGCCATAAATATCTCAATATTTCCTTGAATCACCTATAATTCTTTAATAACCTCAAATATTTATGTAGTACTCATAGTTCTCAAGTTATGCCACAAATGTTCTCTTTCTATTTAAGCTCGTTTGAATCATGAGCCAAGCAGCCTCTATACATTGCATTTGGTTTTAATATGGTCTTGTCTATTTTAATGTATAGTGCTATAGTTCCAATCTGGAATGTCACCCAAAGGCCCATGTGTTAAAGGGTTTGTCTCCAGCTTGGTGCTATTGGGAGTTGGTGAAAACTTTAAGAGTTGGGCCTTGCAGTAGCTCTGGTCATTGTGGGGGAGAGGGGGAATGTCCTTGAAAGAGATCTTAGTCCCTGCTTTATCTCTTTTTTGCATCACTCATCCTAGTGATGAGGAGGGATTTTGCTCTCCTGCATGTTCCACCACCATCTTCCACCACAGACCCAAGAGCAAAGCAAACCTCTAAAACTGAATTCAAATAAACCTTTGTTACTTGATTATCCAAGTATTTGTTATAGTGATGAAAAATGGACTAATGGTTCCTTCCCCTCCTCTCCTTGCAATTTTGTTGTTGAGATGGAAGAGGAAGAAGAGCAGCAGTAGCAGCTGAGTCACTTGTCATTACAGAGTTTGCTGCAGTTCCTGCTTTTGTTTTGTTTTGTACATGTTTTTCAGCCCCAGAATTTCTATGTACTGAGATGAAATAAAATTCAGGGTTGGTGGTAATGGTGATGGTGTGTGATAAATGATATTGGGTACTTTTATCAGAGGCATAATGTCTGTCTCTCATTTTGTGATGGTACTAATATATTAGGAATTGCAAAATGTGATGTTCTAATTATATTTTCTCTTTTTCATTAATTAGCCAGTATACATCTATGAAAAGCTGCTTTGTCTTATCAATAATTTGGGTATTCAGAATTTCAATAGAGGAGGCAGAGTGAATGCTTTATGCTTTTTAAAATGTTTTTAAAATGAAATGTCAAAGCTCTAATATTGTCCAAAGAAACCATATGCCAAACTGTCATTTTAAACTCATGGATTCAAACATATCTGACACATTTCAATCAATGGCACTTAATATTTCTGTTGATACTAAAACAATCCCATTTTTGGACAGTGGGAGCCCATTTGAATTAGTTCCTGAGTCCTTTTGACACAACCTGATGAGGTTTTGGTAAGAATTTCCAGGGTTATCTAGTGCATTTCCTACCTTAGACCTTCAACCCATATTTTCTTTTTTCAATAATTCTTTTTTTTTTTTTTCAGTAGAAAATGGTATTTAAAGACTGCAACTGGCCAATAGAGTTACTCATTGCTACTAGGCTGGTGGACATCTCTATGTTATGTCAGTGGAGGGTGCTAAAATTTTTTTTTCTTCATTTTTGGAAACAGAGGAATGAGTTCACACTGATATTCTAATTCAATTCAGTATCCTAAAGTTAAATTCATGCATCTTGGTGAGTATTTTTGTTTTATTTTGTAACACCAGCTCTCAGTAACACAAACATAATACTCATTTGCTTTTTCCACAGTGTGATCATCACAGCCTCAGAATAATTCTTGTCAATACCAATAGATTTCTGGTTATTTCCTCAACGCAGAAATTTTTCCAGAATGATGGAATATGGAAATCTGGCAATGACATGGATTATTCTTTCTTCAGCAAAGATGAATTGCATGACTTAAACATATTTACTTAATTTTATTTGAAATCTTGATAAATACGTTGAAACACTATATTATGTGTCAGAAGTCCAGTTCAGGAGAAGGGGAGAATTTTCCTCTCAGAATTAGCACCTTGTAATTCAAATGACTTATAAGAATGTCTATAGTTAATTCTTATCTATTCTGTGCATTAACCAGAAGTCTAGCATATTTGCAGAGAAACTCTCTCTTAATGTGACAAGACTCACAATGAGTTAGTCTCCCTCCATGAGAAAGGCACAGTAGGGGTCAATCCATACCAGATTATACCATGGTTCTGTCTGGTATCCCCGAACATTTACCATAGCCACTTTGAAGTACTGAAGTAACAGATGGTAAATTTAAAAGAACAGCTTTTTAAAATTTAAAACAAGTACAAATGTAAACCTCCTTCATCCTCTCCATTCCTTTCTTTGCCAAAAAAAGGAGAAAAAAATCACAAGTATGATTCTGAGCTGCTTATTTTTAAAGTACCATTTATCTTAAGTTTCAAAAGCCATTACAACTCATGTTTAACTTTTTTTTTAAAAATAAACCAACACCTCATTTTTCTCAACTTTTCCCAACTGGTGACCAGGATATGGAAACAAGAGTCACAAGGCAGTTTCTAGGAGGCAGTAATACAGAGAGGCAAGCTGCAACAACTGCCCTGTTCACTCTTCCAAATTGACACAGGACATCAACTCAATGAACATGAAAAAAAAATTAATATTTCTTTTTATGAGTAAAATGTTTCATGTACTTTATTATTTTTTAATATAAGAGGGAGAAATTTAAAAGCCTTGTAGCTTCCTTTCTTTGAGCAGGATGATCAAGTAGAGTCTGATAGAGGGCATACTGGAGGCTAATGTTGAACGGGAACTATGATGTTCAGAGAGAGAACACAGATGGACATTGACTGTGGTGTGGGGTTATGATGCGTTGTTTAGTCTTTTAGAGCAGATAAATAAAGAGTGTAGACATTTCATCAAAATTGACATTCAAAGTTCACACTTTGAATGGAGCCATAGACTCCATTTCCAAACACATGAAGAAGAAAAGAAAAGAAATGAAATAAGATAATCTTCTTTATGGGTCAGGATCTGAAGGGCAGGGTGGGACTGCCTTCTCAGTAAGAGAAGCAGCAGAGGCAGTGAGGTTACTCGTTCTCAAAACCAGAAAAAAGTGGGCAAGTCATTCTCCTTCCTCCTTTCTTGTCCTTCCTCCCAAGGAATAAAAGCAGAAAAGAAGGGTGCTGATGGTCACTGCCCAGAATCACAGCTTCTGGGTCTGAGTGCCCCGGAAGACAATAGGACAGACTCAAGCTTCATGGCTAGACTTACCTAACAAACCATCTAATCCTAAACTATTCCCAATATCATGGTGAAATAAGAGCACTAGACCAGCTGGGCTCTGGTGGCTCACACCTGTAATCCTAGCTACTCAGGAGGCAGAGATCGGGAGGATTGTGGTTTGAAGCCAGGCCGCGCAAATAGTTCATAAGACTCTATCTCAAAAATACCCAACAAAAAAAAAGCTGACCTAGTGGCTCAAGTGGTAGGTAGATCACTTGCTTAAGCAAGTGTGAAGCCTAGAATTCAAACCCTAGTCCCATTCCCACTAAAAAAGAAAAGCACTGGACAATCAAAGGAGGCTTTAGTTTCTGTCCTAGGGGCTGGACTGAGGGAACCACAAAGTTTCTGGAGAGGAGAGAAAAAGTAAAGAAAAAGGAAAATCAAATCAAAGTTGATTTAGAAACCAAAATTTTGAAACATAAAAACAAAATTAACACCAAGAAAAATTGTAAGTAAAATCAAATACAGTGATCTCCCTGTATCCATGATTTCAGTTACCCGAGATCAATCATGAACTGAAAATATTAAATGGAAAATCTAGAAATAAAGTTTGTAAGATTGAAGTTGTGCACCATTCTGAGTAGTGTGATGAAATCTCATGCCATCTTGTTCCATCCTGCCAGAGACATGAGTCACCCTTTTGTCCAATGTAGCCTTGCTGTGTACCCTTCCTCCCTCTCAGTCACTTAGTAGATATCTTGGTTATCAGATCAGCTATCACAGTAATGCAGTGTTTGTGTTTAAGTAGCCTTTATTTTGCTTAATAATGGCCCCAAAGCACAAGAATAGTGATGCTAGAGATTGGAATAGGGTGAAGGAAAGCCATGAGTGGTTTTTTTAATGTCAAAATGTAAAAATTCTCAACTCAAGAAGGAAAGAAAAAAATCACATGCTGAGATTGCTATGGTTTCAGTACCAAAAGATATTCTGTAAGAGACCACATTCACAATGTAAATATAATAACTTTTATTATATTGTTTTAAATGTTATGTTTTATTTTTGGGTTTTGTTAATCTCCTACTGTACCTAATATGTAAATTAGACCTTGTCATAGGTATGGACACAAAGGAAAAAATGGTGTATATAGACAGTGGTACATTCATGGTTTCAGGCATCCAATAGGGATCCTGGGAATAAGGAGAGATCACTGTATTGGGAAATAAGTGATTTTAGACAAAACAAAAATAAAAGTGCTGTTTAAAAGAGACTTTGAGTAAGTATATTTAGTTGTATCAAAAATATATATGCATATATATGCATCCTTCCAAAGAACTAGAAAATTTTAGAAGCAACTTTTTTTTGAAACTCTAGATAAGCCTAAAACTGGAATAATCAAAGTAATATGGATGGAGGGATAATACTAAAGAATTCACCCAGAATTTACCTACAGAGATAAAAAGAAAAGTTCTCAAAAGATCATTTAAGAGATATGGAAGGACATCTACATGGAGATACATATGAATGAAAGAATGTACATACTCCACAGACAAAAAAAATCTTGGATATATATGTTTAAAGTATACAAAACAAAAATTATGTATTTCCATATGTACATTACCATAATAGGACATTTAAAAACTTGTAAGAATTGATAAAGAAAATTTGAATAACATAAGTAGGCAACTTGATTTCATACAAATATAATGTTATGTATCTATGTAAATGTTACAAATTTAGATAAGTGTTATATATTTATAAGGTATATATGTGTATGTGTACCCTGTACCTAACAAAAATAACGTAAACACAATGTTCACATGTACATGAAATATTTCTATATATCGATAGTGTAGTAAGAAAATCCTTCCAAATTATAATGACTTGGATTTGTATAAGGCATGATTTCTGATGACAACACAAGTTAAGAATAATAAAAGATGATTTGTATACATATATATACAAACACACATTTAAGTACAAACAAGAATTGTAGTCTGAAATTGCACCTGAGCCAAAGACATAGCACAATGAATTTGTAGCCACCAGAACCACAAAAACAGGAGATTCCAAAATTTATGGGAAGGAGCCAAAATACTAAAGGTAAATCTTAGCTTTAAGTTTACTTAGTAACAGGTACTATCTGCATAAACACTCTTGTGGTAGTTAGTGTTATACACTAAATATTTTCATTCCTGTAGTCATATGGCATTACTGCTTATTATTCTGGTTCCAATGAAGTCATGTGTAGCCACATGACTTGTTTTGATTAAGTGATGTGGATAGAAAGAATACTTGCTACTTGAGGCAGGAGACAAAGGTCTTTTTTTTTTTTTTTTTCTTGGCAATTTTAGAAGCTTGGAGTGAGCCTCCCTTGGTCAACACACATGAAAAAGGGTAACAGTCTTCTCCCATCTAAGTGCTAACCAGGTCTGACCCTTCTTAGCTTCTGAGATTAGATGAGATTGGCACATTCAAGGTGATGTGGCAGTAGACAGAATGACAGTCTTCTGAGCCCTGTATCCCCGCCTTCTTCTGACTTTGGTCCTGGGAATCCATTTGTGTAGTGTGAGAGCATCAGAGGAACTTATTACCACCAGCTCCTTTCCAAGTTAGTCTTCTCTAGAATGTCTAGAATTCATTCTATAATAATTCTGGAACTCATTCTAGAATTTCTGTCTTCTACAAACTGAATTATTTTAGGTTTTCTTCTTGAAAGCTACATTTGCCTGTTGAGCTAATCATCTAATAAGCTGATCTTTATTGTTGTTTTCTGTCTCCAGTTTTCTAGTAGCATCTGGGAGTTTTCAGACATTGTTTCCCATGTACTAATAAAAATTGCCTCCAAATACCATCAAATCAAGTCCAGAGTCTGAAAACAGAAGCTTTTAGCTGGTTATAAAGCTAGAAAACTGTGCTGTAATTAAATCTCCCCTATGATCCATTTGAACATTCTTTAGTTCCCAGAGCCATTCATCTTTGTTTTTTATTTATTTGTGTTTTTTATTATTATATTATTATTTTACTGGGGGGTACATTGTGACATTTACAAAAGTTCTTGCAATATTTCACCTCCTCCACCATGTTCCTTTATTCCCCTATCCTCCTGTTCCTGGAATAGCTTCAGCAGGTCTCATTTTTCCATATTCATACATGGGCACATAATATTTTCACCATATTCACCCTCCCATACCCTTTCCTTATATCCTCCTCCCTCCCACCTGTACCAACCCCTAAACAGTACTGTTTTACCTTCCTGTAGAACCATTCGTCTTTGAACTTGCATTCTGATTTGCTGAAGACTACCATAGATTTCATTCCATTGTAATTGATACATACCTTCCTTTTTGAAAATCAGCTATTTCTGAAAATAAAAAATAAGAACATACAGTTACATTAATGATAGGGATATGCTTTGAGAAATAATGATTTCATTATTGTTCTCACAGGCTATACAAACTAAGATGACTACAATATTACCAGGTGACATAATTTCTTTTTGCATGGTACTGGGGATGAACCCAGGGCCCAGTGATAAGCAAAGTGCTTTACTACTTGAGCCATACACACAGCCCTTTTTGTTTGTATTTTCTTTTTTGAGATAGGATTTTGATAACTTTGCCTCAGCTACCCCTTGAACTTCAGGCGACATCATCTTAAGGGACCACCATAATAAATGGAGTTCATTGTTGATTGAAACATCATGATACGGGCATGACTATATCTATAATCAGGATGACACAATCCTTCTGTGACAAGATTATAATCAGTGTCTCTATGAAGGATCTGAGTGATCTTAGATTGTAGTTTAAGCATAGATCATCCATTATCATATAATTATTACTCTTTTCTGAAAATTAATTATGTGTACAGGCCATGCACTCATTGGAGGTTTGTCTTGAACAAACTTGAGGCAACATCTTTGAAAGTGATTATGGCTTCTAGAATGTGATGATGTGGCAGAGAATGAACACTCGTTTGCAATTTACTTCAATTCCAAGAGTCTGACACTTGTAGTTGAGCCAGTCCCTTGGTAGAGGAGAACTAAAGAATCCACTACCACGGGGTGGGGCTTGCTGCTGTGTCATGCCAACACTGACTTTTAAAAGACTTCTGGCTTTGGTTTTTTAATACTTCCATGTGATCACAATATTCTTTTTTCAAGAAAAGTTTTATAAAAGCTCTGAAATTATCAAAGAAAACCTTTTTGAATTGAAGAAAGCAAGCTACTACATTGACTAATGATGAGAGACATTTGAGGAATGCAAGAAAATAAATTATTCTAAATGAAAAATTTTCAAAAGCTCTAGAGTAGACATCCAGTGGGATGATAATATAAATGACAAATTTTACTAGCAAGAGTCATATCAGCTGGTTTCATTTTTCTCTTGTAAAGTTGAAATTTGTAAAACCATTAAAGGTACTTTTATTACTGCATACTTATTACAGAAATTATTGGGTTCAATGTGGCCCATTCTTATAGGTATATATTGTGCTTTGATCATATTCTCCCACCCTTCGATGCTCTTTTTCTCTCTTCTCTGCTCTCCTCCCTCCCTCTAGTTCCCATATTAGCCCTTCTACTTTCAGGGTTTTTTGTTAGTTTCCACAAATGAGAGAAAACATATAATACTTGCTTTTCTATGTCTGGCTTATTTTGCTCAACACATTATCTTCTAGCCCACCCTTTTCCTAGCTATTACAGGATTTCATTCGTTATGGCTGTTATTCATTATTGTGTGTATTTTAAATATTTTATTTATCTATTCACCTGATGATAGGCACCTAATCAGATTCCATATCTGGGCTCTTGTGAGTAGTGCCACAATGGACGGGGTGTGCAAGTATCTTAAAGGGGCTTTCTCATATGACCTTATTTATCTACACTTTAGTATTCTCAGGCAGTTACTTTTAAGATGAGCAAACCTTGATTTAAAATGCCTATGTGCTTTTGGTTAAAAAAAATTTTGGGGTTTGAAAAAAGTTTTTTAAGAAAAAAACCTGTTTTTACATTTGTAAATTTTGAAACATTTCTTAAACTGGTATTGGACCTGTTCAGGTCTGACAGAGACTGTAATGTTGCTTCTTTTGAGTATTTTTTAGAGTAGAATTAATGTTGCAAGAATTCAAATGGCTGGCAGTGGAAAACAGTGCAGTTATAATTTTATGCTGTTTTGTTATGTGCTCAGAAATAAGCACTGAATGAAGAGCCTTTGTACTATCAAAACTATCCCAGCGCTGGCAACTTTGTTGATCTTGGAAGCTTACTGTTTTCTAATCTGTGCTTGGTGACCTTTCAAGCTGCAGTCATGTTTTCTTGTTAATGAATTACACTTTGTTCTAGGCATCCCAGGCCACTGATCTGCGTTAGTCGATGGTTTTTATTTATAGGTCATGAAGACCAATGCTCCTCGCTTGGTGCTGCCTAGGACCTGGAAAGAGACACTACAGTTTAGGAGCTTGGATGGACCTGAGAAGGTCAGAATGCCTATTTTCACCTCCTGGCTCTGTCATTTACTGACTGAGAAACTTTGGGTTGCTTAATGATCAAATAAGTTAATATATGTGAAGCACTTAGATTATTTCCTGGTATTTAGTAAGTATCAATAGCTACTCTGTGTGTGTGTATGTGTGTGTGTGTGTGTGTGTGTGTTACTGGGGTTTGAACTCAGGACCTTGTGCTTGATAGGTAGGTGCTCTACTACTTGAGCTATGCCCCTATCACCTAATAGCTACTCTAAAGAAAAAATGTAGAAAGTTTTTTTCCAATGGCAGTTCTACCTATGTGAGCTATTAATAAAAAAAGAAAGCAAAATTGGGAGCCTGAGATCAGGAGGATTGCAGTTGGAGAGTAACCTAGGCAAATAGTTCATGAGACCCTCATCTCCAAACTAATCAGAGCAAGATGGACTGGAGATTGACTAAGCAGTACAGCACCTGCTTTACAAACCTGAAGCCCTAAATTTAAACCCCAGTTCCACAAAAAAAAAAAAAAAAAAAAAAAAGAACAGAATTAGAGCTGGGGGATATGCTAGTTCTATTGTTATTCATTATATCCCATATCCTGACTGATGAATGAATATCACAATACTTGCCCTAATACCTCATCGCTGGATGAAGAGAACCAAATGAAATCATGTCACTTTCTACATGAAGCCTTCCTCAAACGTTTAGCCAAAATTGTTTGTCCTTGGCCACCCCTGGGCTGTTGACTTGTATTTTTCATTATACTTATCACACTTAGTCTTGTGCTCTGGTAACTGTTTATACGCTGTTTCTCCAACTAGGATAAGGTCTTAGTGGAGACACTGTCTTATTCAATTTTTAAAAATCATATAGCACCATGACTTGAACATAATCTAAGACATGTAATAAACGTTTATTAAAAAGGGCTCATACAAAGATAGCTTGCCAAATAAACAGAACCATCATTATTACTACTTTTGTTGTTATTATAACTACTACTATCTGTGATTTTAGAGAGTATAATTACATGGGTTTTTAGCATGAATACCAGTAGCAGAGTTGAGTGAGGTCAGTCTGTGCAACTACCGTAGGGATTATTCTTATGAATTCTGGCTTCAAGTTCTCTTGTTTCTCTCTGTGTTATTATTATTGCATTAAAATACAACATATTATATATAGAAAGCATTTTTCTGGTTTTATTTGAGTCAGATGTGAAATAATCAATTTTCATGGAATCTGCAAAAAGCCTTCTAATTACTCCATATGATAAATGAGGCTTGTAGGAATATCTAATTAAGTCAGATCTAAATTCCAGCTACAACTTGGGGATTTGTTTATTTATTCATCTACTTTTTTTCTTTTCTGTGACAGGGTCTCACCATGTAGCTAAGGCTGGCCTGGAATTCACAATCCTCCTGCCTCAGCCTTTTAAGTTCTGAGATTACAGGCAAGAGCCACTACATCTGACTAGGCTATTCATCTTTTTTTAAAAAAAAGCATTTCAATGTTACTTTGCTATGTGCTAGACACTGTGCAAAGCATTGTGGGGCCACATGGGCAGAGGGACTGACAGTATTCAGTTCTGTGAACAGAAATCCCCATTAAGAGGCATAAGAATCACTCAAGTACAGTAGTCTGAATCAACTTGAAAATACAGTTGTCATTCAGGGTGCTTCAGTTTGTAATATGAGCTACTTGGGAGGCAGAGATCAGGAGGATTGAAGTTCCAGGTCAGTCTGGGATATAGTTTGAGAGACCATTATCTTGAAAATACCAAACATAAAAAAGTGCTTGTGGAGTGGCTCAAGTGGTAGAGCATCAAACTGAATTCAAACTCCAGTACCATACACACATACACACACACACACACACACACACACACAAATATAGTTGTCAGACTTGGGGGCATGGCTCAAATGGCAGAGTGCCTACCTAGCAACTCAAGGCCCTGAGTTTAAACTCTCAGTACTGCCACCTCCCCACTCCCATCTCTGCCAAAAGAAACAAAAACAAAAACAAGTAGGGATTCTAATCTTTGTTTTACATTAGGTGCTTTTTCATTTCTTGGAGTAATCAGATCTATGATCTTGATCTAACTTTGTGTAAGGAAAAGCATGGTTGGGCCACTAGGAAATGCTGAGAACTGCCATCATTTTCATGACCAAACTTGGGCAAAGAACCTAGATCATCTGCAAAACTAGGAAAACAGGATGTTCCTGTACTTCCTTAGAGAATTATATTTACATTTTGAAGCAGAAACTATGCTGTTTGGGGAGTTCTGTTGTTGGATCGATGATCAAATTCACAATTGATTACTGCAGATATTAGAAATATAGGTGAAAAACACAAATTAAAATAATTTTATTTCTTAAAATTTATTTCCTACAATTTACTAGATGGTTTTGGTATAATTTTGAAGTGTAATGGATGGGGTCTACTGGAAAAACAGACATTTCTTTACCTGATCTTGAATGTGTGATGTATAGGTATTAACTTTATAGTGCTTCACTATACCCTTAAAACATAAAGTTTTTAATGATATATGCACATCCATGTTCATATCTTCTTTGTAAACTTCTGAAATCACCTTATCATTCCATTTAAAATAAAAAATGAAGCAACTATGCATGCAATTTCCTTTAGAGCACACAGCTTAAAATTTGCATCAAAATAAAAAAATCAAGACTGCTTAATTAAAACCTTGACACCATCAACCTCTTTAATTATGTGTTAAAGAGACTGGCACCCTGGGGATACCAACTTAAAATCAGTGTGCATTTTAAGTGTCTTTAGTATGTGTACATGCACAGTTCTTTGAAGAATAAAAGAGAGAGAGAGAGAGAGGGCTTAAATAGAAAAGAATGGTCTAAAATTTCTCTGAACAGGAATTATTTCATGCTTTCCAAGCAAGTAGAGGGCGAATTTTTTTTTTTTCTGAAGAATAATGCAGAAGAGAAATGTAAAACAAAATGTTTTCCCTCTTCTCTATGTTTGAATTTCAATGAGTGCTTTCTTTTGAAACAGGAAGATTTTTATAGTAATTGTTACAGTCTGAAGCTTGACTTCTGGTGGCTGGGATGGGCTTTTCAGACCACACTGGGTAAGTGGGGGAAGAGAGGGCTGTTTATTTCTCTTCTTCCTTACAGTGCATAAATTTTGCAGTAAAATGATTGCTTTCTTTACATCTTAGTTCTTGTTGTCTTCACTATTAGGCGCCCATCCCCAATTTCTTTCACTAATGTGGAACCCAGCAGCTCTTTGTTCTCATTGTGTCTGTCGTCTCCCTTTCTTTGTGTTGCAGGGATACTGCTACCGCATCTGCCACTGAGCATGCGGAAAAATCCTTCAATAGATTCTTTACTTAGGACTTTCAGTAGTATTACTCCACTTCTCCAGGTTTTTGTAATATCCAGCACATCTGAAAAGATAGACTGAAACTTGGAAAGGTGTTGGGAGATACAGGTGGTTCTGAGGTAGGCTAGTGAGCTGCGACATCAGCTTGGGGAGGTTCAGGGTAGTTACTACATACATTTATCTAATTTCTGGAGCTGTTGCCAAGCAAATTCTATGCAGAACACCCACGCTGCGCTCACACAGAAGCTAGAGATGTAGAATGACAACTGAGAAGACACAAGTGTTTGAGTAGGAAGGCACAGAGCCAGATCTAAAACCAATAGATACAATGTGTTAGCAGTTCTACAGAGACGCAGCACACCATCACAAAGATTGGTACGCGCGGTTCCCGAGCAAGGACCTTCGCCATTCATCAGATAGTAGTATCATCCAAAGATGGGAACCAGTGGCGGGAACTTTTCTCATAATAAAACATCAGGCTTTTTTCTGGTTGAGTTAAACACTCAAAATGCGAAGTCAAAGTTAATTTAATGGAACTTGATTCACTTCTGCTTACAAGGCTTTTTCTTGAAAAAAAAATTGATTTGCCCATGGTTTCTGAGAGGTAAGAAGTAGCAAGTTTGCAGGGGAGGCTAGAGGGTCTTGCATAGAATTCTGAGGTTTTCGGGTTTTTGCTCCAGAAAGTTTGATCTTAATAGCTTGTAAGTTACTTAACAGATGGTCTACTATACAGTTCTGCTCAGATTTCTCCCTATAACCATTGTTTGTTTGCTTGCTTTTGCCTGTTTTGTTCACTGCTTGCAGGGCCAGCTCTTAGAACGGTGCAGCAGGTGCTCAAAGATCTTTTGACTAATGAATATATGAAAAGAGTATCAAAAACAACTCTTGTTTTATGCTAACAAACTAGTGAGAACAGTTCAAACTTGATTATTTTATAATAAGCCGAAGTGAACACTTGGCTGTTTAGCAGATGACTATTTTCCCTCTCTTAGTGACAGGAATTTCTTCCTTTCCCCCTAAGCCTCTCCTCTCCCACCATTTTGTTTCTGTATTACTATTTGGTAACTGCATTAATAGCATCTTTTCAAAGTCTTTCTGCTCAGCACATCTACTTTTAAGTTCTTAGGGTAATGTTCCCCACCCTTCGATTTTCTGTGGGTTTCCTTGGCTAGTGATTAACAAATACTGTTGTTAAGCCTAACAGTGCTTTTGGAAGGGAACAACCCAGCCGCCCGGGGAGAGTCCTCTATTTCAGGCACCTGCTGCGGCTTTTAGAACCCCACCCCAGCTCTGAGGTCCACGCGGCACAGCGTTCTCTTTGCAGCAAAGGGAGGAAATGCCTGCGGCGGGAAAGTACAGGTGGGACCCAATCAGGCACCTGCGGTTAGGTGGCCCCAGGCGCAGGTCCATGGCTCAGGCCCCGCCCCCTCAGGAGAACCCCCCCCCCCAACTCCACCCCCCCTCCCGCGCCAGGCGTGTCCTCCAGCATCCGGCCCCGCCCGGCCCGGGGGCCGGGGCTAAAACCCGGAGCCGCCGCGGCGCCCAGGGGACTGGCGGGACGCACTGAGCATGTGCAGAGCTGGTCGGCGGCGGCTGCCTCGGCCCGAGGCTG
Organism: Castor canadensis; assembly: GCF_047511655.1. Classification (NCBI taxonomy): domain Eukaryota; kingdom Metazoa; phylum Chordata; class Mammalia; order Rodentia; family Castoridae; genus Castor; species Castor canadensis. The sequence goes on along the minus strand of NC_133395.1, from coordinate 31,698,997 downwards.
GGCCGCGGTGCTGATGCTGACACCCGGCTCAGCCTCAGTCCCAGCGTGGTCCGCTCCCCGAGCTGGGGCGATAGCCAAGGAGCTGTAGCCTCCTTGCCACTTCTGGAGCGGGGGCGGCGGGCACGCACCCTCGGCGGCCGCAGTGCCCTCGGGGCCCGCGATGATGGCGGAGCAGGTGAAATGCGCCTCGGCAGCGGGCGGCTCCGGAGCGGGCTCGGGGCCGGTGGTGAACGCCGAGCTGGAGGTGAAGAAGCTGCAGGAGCTGGTGCGCAAGCTGGAGAAGCAGAACGAGCAGCTGCGCAGCCGGGCGGCCAGCGCGGCCGCCGCCCCGCACCTGCTGCTGCTGCCACCGCCGCCGCCCTCCGCGCCGCCCCCCGCCGGGGCCTGCAGCCCGTTGGGTCCGCGGAGTCCCCCGGCCTTGGCGGCCGCTGCCACCACCCCGGGGGCTCTGGGGCTCGGGCTGGCGCTGGGCGCTGGGGGTGGCAGCAGTGGTGGCGGCTCCAGCTCTGCGTTCTCGGGGACCTACTGCCTGCCCAGCCCCGCGCCCTCCCTGCTCTGCAGCCTGGCGCAGCCCTCCGAGGCGCCCTTCGTCTACTTCAAGCCGGCGGCGGGCTTCTTCGGCGCGGGCAGCGGCGGGCCGGAGCCGGGGGGCGCGGGGACACCGCAAGGGGAAGCCACCGCGCCACCCTCACCGCCCCCCACGCTGCTGGATGAGGTGGAACCGCTGGACCTGGAGAGCCTAGCCGCCTGGAGGGACGAGGACGACTATACATGGTACTGATGAGCTCCGCTCGGTTCTCCCGGGACCCCGACCTCAGAGACCCGGGAAACTGAGTGGGAGGGGGCGGGGAGAGAAGGAGGGACCTCACGGACGCCCGTACCTCCCCATCCCCCAGTTCCGGGTCAGAGTGGCCGAGCAGGTGCCAGATCGGCTTTTTTAGGAAGGCAGAAACCTGTTTTCTGATAGATCACATTGATCCGACTGGGGAGTGGTGATGAACTGATCCCCGCCATCTGCCTTGTGTTCTGCTCTTGGCTGATTATCGTGTCCCCAGATCCTCGTTAGCATTAATTGCAAAATCCATGTCATCTTGTCTTTGTCACTCGGTCCTGCTCTTTTTCCTTTTTTTGGTGGGGGGGGGGTGAGGGGCGGTGCATGTGATGGGAGTAGGTAGGAGTTGGCTTCTGTTACTGTTACTGTCCTTTCAAAGGAACACTGGACAGGATTTGCCTTCTGTCCCCTCCCGGGGCACCGAAGCCTCCTAGTGATGGATCCCTTAGAGATTCGTGCTTGCAGAGAAGTTGTGCACTGTATAGCCTCCTTCGCTATGCTTTCACAGATAATCTTGCTTTTTTAGATGTGCTGACCTCTCTGGCTTTCCCATCCGGAATTGTGGCAAGAATGAACACTTGTTAGGGAATGGTGTGAGTAGGTGTAGGCACTTTTTTAAACCTAGGAACCGAGGAACTTTCTTTAATTAAAAAAAAATTAAACTATTGAAGAAAAGTGCGATTAGAGAAACTTGATTTTCTTATTTTTAGAAATTTTTAAGTTGGCAGTATTTATGCACCTGAAATCTGGTTACCTGTATCTACTTTCCATGAATGAGTAAGTTTTGGAAAAAGCAGATATCTAATTCCTTTATCTGTTTTTTTTTTTTTTGCTGCTTGCTGAAGGAGTAATAGTCATTCTTTAAAGATTGACTTCGTGTGGTTGGTTTTGTGTGTTTTCCCTAGTCACAAGATATGTAGTGGATAAGGCTGAGCTTGGATTCATGCAAGGGAAGGGAAAAGTGTGCATTCTACCTAGCAGTGACATGAAAAATAGTTTCCGGTTATCTTAGGTCCTTTTGTTTAGGAAATTACCTGTATTCCAAACTGAGTTTTCCTCACTTTGTGTTCTTGTTGTATGATTGCATTCCTATTGTATGATGCATGTATGAATCTGTAGATGGAGAACCTTACTGGTTTGCTATTGGCAACTACAGTGTTTATTTTCATTTACACTGTTATGTGACAGTTGACTAAAGTACACTAATTGATTTGATTGGAGAATTAAAATGTGTAGAACTACCTTTATCAGTTATCCTTCTTAGTACTTTTCTGCAGCTGTGCAGGTATCTTAAGTTGTAAAAATGAAATAACACTTCCTGGAACAGTTTTAACCCATTCTTTAGAAGCTTCCCTTTTTTTCGAAAGGTGTAGGCTTTATTGCAGTCTCGTTTTCAGCCTAAATATAGTTCTGGAAAATGGTCTTCTTCGTTAGTGACTGTAAACCCTTATGCCACTTCCAAATTATTTTAGTGATACTTGGCCTTTTTTGATGTATATGAACAGTGAAGGAAACTTGTTTGTATTTTTGATGGAAGTTTAGGGGATCAATTCCATGCTTTAAAAATATTGGCATTTAAAAAATGTTATGATATTGTTGTTCAGTAAGTATATTTGGTTAGTAATTGTGTATGTGTGTATATGTAATTTTAATATTTTCTTTTAATGGACTTCTGCCATATTCAGTTATCTGACTATTCCAGTTATACTGATATCTAGGCTTTTGTTCTGCCTTTTTTTTTTTTTGTCCAAATAGCATTGAAATAACTAATTTAAAATCTCTTTAATAGGATTGGCATATTAATGCTTTAGATGGTTTTAAGAAAACTTAAATTTAATCAGGTTCTGTTAATTTCATTAATCAAATATGTAGGTGAATAAATCAAATTAGTGCCCCAGTGCTTTAGAAATGTATCTGTAGACATATGCCACCCTATTTACAGACTATCTTTCTTGAAATAGACACCAGAAATAGATCCCAGGTGGAAAAAACAAGGAAGGGTCATTAATCTTGGTTGAATGGACTTAAAAATTTTAAGGTCAGATGATATACCAGATTTTTAAACCATAACATTGTATACATTATTTTTGTATTGCAACATTTTGGCATATTGATTTTGGCATATTGATGAAAAAGTAATCAACAAGAAATAATTTTCAAAGTGCAAGCCACTTGTTAATGCTTACAAAGCGTACCGGTTCCCTTATCACTGCAAACTATACATGTCTCTCTCAGTTTCACGATAGTACTTTTCATTCAGATTCTCTAATAGGTTTGCAGTATGGCAACTTATTTTAGTTACCTATGTATGTTAAAAAAGTGGAGCAGATTTAGTAAAGATATTTAAAACCACAAAGTATATTATATGCACGTGTTGAAATATTACAGTGACATCTCTTTGTGTAATTAATATATGAAGATAAAAAAGATATTTAAAACTAGAAGTTAGTACAAAGTCACAAATACAGCTCTATTCTTGTCCCCAGTCCATCACAATGACCCAGAATTAATCTTTTAACATTCCGTAGATTCTTCTAAAGCAGGGCTGGTGGAGTGGCTAAGGTGGTAGAGTTCCTGCCTAGCACGTGTGCGGTCTTGACTTCAAACCCAGTACTTCAAAACAATATCATAAAAAACTCCCACATAATTGTACAGGCCAATATACAAAGATTTACTTACCTGGTTTTTACACTTACATTTCATTGAACTTATGTAGGACATTTTGTAAATGTAGCTTTACCTTTCACTGTAACAATTTCATCTTTGTTGCAGTAAAAATATTAAGGAAGAAGTTACTATTATCTGTATCTCCTGTAGTTTTCATGAATTTTTATGATTTCATCTAATGGGTTAAGCAAGTTAGTATTTGATAATTAGAACAATACTCACTGTCACCTACAAATGTAGATTAGTCTTGAATATTTTAGAAGTATATCCCTTCTAATAAAACCTTACGATATAACTGTTCTTGTCAACTGTGACAAAATTTGGCTTATGGGTACAAGTAAAATTGTAAAAGAACCAATATTTGTGTGGTGAGAGTTCATTAGTTAGGCCTTTTATTTCTGAACAATTATTTAATCTGTAAGCAGTATTTAAAAAAAAACAAGAATGGTATGCTCTTACTCACTTTTAAAAAGCTTTAAAACAACAATTCCTTATTTCTTTACCCCAGTTGAGTTTAAAGTATTTAATTTTGCCTTAATATAACCTGGTTATCCTAGCACAGTGCTGCTTGAATTAAATATTTCAGGAAATTAAGGTTGAGACGGTCTTAATCCTTAAGTCTAATTACTGTGGCCCTGTAGTAAACGTTCACATCTTTTACTACAAAAGCTCAAAAGGGCTAAAATCTTGATGGGGCATTGGTGTGTCTGGAAGACTTTCCAGTCTTAATGGAAGGAATGATAAAGATCTGTATCTCTGTCCCAGTGTCACCAGGCTGAGAAGCACCAGAGTATAAGCAAAGGAAGACAGATTGGTAGGTAGACCTTTCCATGACCTGGTTCAACTCCCTTGTTTCAATGTTGAGGGACAGAAGCTGTGAGTGGTGACTTATGAAAGGTTTTGCAGTTGGTTACTAAGAGTACAGACTAAAATTCAGGTTAGATACTCAGATTCACAAGTGTTTACAGCATTGATATTTTCTCACAAGCAAGGTTGTGACACATTAGTGGGTTATTAGGTCAGTTTAGTGCATTTAATAGTATTAAAAAATGAAGAATAAAAATTTAGAGTTCATTGCACTTTATAACACTATACTTGATTAAAATTCTTTCAGTACTGTACATGTATGTCCTGAGTTAAAATAGTAAATGTACTTGTGTGTTATAGTCAGAGACATGCCGATTTACATTGTTTGAAAGCACAATGAATTTGGAGAAACAAATGGAAAAGCATAGCTATCGGAAGATAGTGTAGCACCCTGGTGTAAGTTAAGTCTTGAACACGTTAATAAAGAAGACATTTTTCTATTTAAAAAAATGTCAAGATTAAAAACATGACAGCCGATAGAAAACAGTCTTATAATAGGGCTTTATTTTAGTGTAGTGAAAACATTGAGACTTATGTAAAAGGTATGTGGCAGGAATTTTAAATTGTCCCACCTGGAAGGGACAGGAGAATGTTGTTAATTATACAAGGGAAAATGGTAATGTGTACAAATTGAGGGAACTTTAATGAATGAGATGTTCATCTTCTATGTGTAATACTAAGACCCCAGACAGCTGGCTAAAATCATTCCAATTCTTCATCAAAGCTGTTGAGTGCCTTGTACTATACATATGGCACAGCTAAATTAGCCCACCTAAACGCTTCTTTTTTTCCATAATTGATTTTCAGTGAAAAGACCAGAGGGCACGTCACTTTCTGACAATGCTAATTGAAAATGCACAGTGTCCTCTAGCAGCAAATGGTGTTGCCTGAAGTGTATGAGAGTGTGTTTTAAACAAGTAACTTGAGGCACTGAAACAGAAGTTTATATTCAACTGGGTGAGGAAGGGAAGGGGTGGGAGGGGAGGGAAAGTTTTCTGTAGGACAGGTCATTAACTAAAATTTGGACATCACATGTCCTTTTAATAGCTAGTGGCTGAGTTTTTCACTGGCAGCTTACCTTGATCTCCCAGAAGGTTTATGATACATGAACAAAAGATTAGCTGAGTGTTGTCATTGTCAATGGTTTAGCCTTCCTTAAAATTTGTCTGAAAATTATTATAGATTACTTTTTTGGTAATAGGTCTATGAGTGTATGTAATTGTACTCATTTTTGCTGATCCTGTTTGATTTATATTTGCAAAAAGATGACTTGAAAGCATCTTTTTTGTTTTTTCTAGACAGTTTCATTGGAAACATTCAGGGTTATTGTGGAAAACTTTGCATTAGTTTTGATCTACTGGTCTTAGCAAATGTGTAAGTCAGGAGGTCCAGAATGTAAAATATGTGTAAAAGAAGGGAGTCTTTGAGAAATTTAATAGTTTCTATGTATGTACTTTTGGAAGTTAAAAGTTAAAGAAAATTAGCGTGACATTTCCAATGGTGTTTTTTTTTTTTCCTAGTATTTGAAAAATTAGGAAGGTTTAGGTTAAGGCTTTTCCTATATTCTTGACAAATTTCACTACACTATTAATGAAATGAAGTTGTAGGAATGATCACTGAGGGGCAGGCACATTGCACTAGTGATGACAAAATAGGATATTGTAATGTTACTGGCATTGTAGTAGAGATGTGATAAAGGGGATTCTTGTGACTTAATTTTTAAAAGGTTAGAATCTTTTAAGGGGAATATGGGTTTTACCTTGTTTTTCTAGTCTTGGAGATAGGATCTACTCAGGGTATTTGCAGTTAGTTACACGATCTCCAGAGCCACCCTTTTTCTTCTTTACATCCAGGTCTAGGCCTCCTGGTAGAAATAATAGTCTCAGAACTATCCTGGATGCATTGTTTGGAAACTGACTCTGCAGATAATCACTTCTGTCTTCATGCCATTCCTTTGCTGAGTGCTTCTGGTTTTATCAAAGTAATACAATAAATAGCATGCAAGTCACTCCAAGTCTCATCTCAAGCAAAGCTTATTTAAGAAGCCAGCGTTCTGAGTCTTGCCCACCAGTGCCTTTGCTCTTTGGCTCCTTGGATTAGGCCGGTTGTTTGAGATTGCACAGGCTGTAACTGTGAATGCAAGGCTACCCTGCTGCCTGGGTCCCTCAGCCTCATCTGTAGGTGTGATCCTGATGGTGCCACAGGCGCTGGACGTGTAAACCTCTGGAGTGAATGTAAGGTTTTATTCATGTGCAGGCATGGGAGATGAATTCCTTCAACACTATGAATGAAGAACCTGTTGCTCCGTCAGTAGTTAAATAGCGACAGTATCTAGCGGCAGATCATTAAACAGAAGATCGGGGATGTCTGCCTGGTGTTGATTTTTTTTTTTTAATGGATCATCCCAGCTCTCCCCACCCCCACAACCCCCTCCCCAGCTTTGTTCACTCTTCATTACTTTGCAGAATGCAGAATGTCATGAAAACAGAGGAAAGATGGAAAGAGAAATAGGGACGGTGTTAAGCTTGCAAAATATTATACAGAAGACTACAAGTTGGGTTGAAACCAAACTTCTGACCTCTGAACTCTGTAACAGTGTGGCAGAAGGTGTTAGTTTTAATGAACTGAATTCTCAAATTCATATTAAAAGAAAGCTCAGTTTTGTTTTGTTTTTCTGGGAACTACAAGCAAAGGTGCCAAAACAGTGGTTTTGTGCATCGATGGTCTTGATAATATGTATCAGAGAAATTTATATGAAGAGACTTTGTTAAAAATTAACGGTATTATTAGCTTTGCTTTTCAAAGGGCTGTTCAAAGGCGTGTGGTAAAAATCTATTCAGATTTGAAAGCTGAGGCTTTGTCATCAGCCATAGCCTCAGTTAAGGTCATGAAAGCCCAGCAGGTTGTGAAAAGTGAAAGTGGGAAGGGATACTGGTCCCATTCCAAGACACTCCTGTGGAAGTACCAGTGAACACAGTGCTGCCTGAGAAGGAGTCCCACAAAGAAGCAGGACAAAGCAATGTCCTGGGTTGGCTCACACCGGGAGGGTAGAGCTAGTTGGCTGAGTACAGTTGCAAACTTTTTATCTGGATCATTTTCCTGGTGACTTCAGCTTCAGTGTGGGCTCAATGTTTGTGTGAACCAACAAAGGGCCAGTCTTCCATTGCTGTAGTCAACTGTCAAGTGCAATTTGTAGTAAGTTATGAAAAGTTTTTAGATTACATGATTGCATATGTTGCATTTTTTACCCAATGGTAAAAAAGGACAGAGCTACTGGTGGAATTTATTTATGAAGCTATTTTGATTTTGTTTTGCTTTAATTGACTTATTTTAAGAAATGGCCTGGAGAGGAGGTATAGCTCAAGTGGTAGAGTGCCTGCTTTGCAAGTGAGAAGTCATGAGTTCAAACCTCAGTCTCACCAAAAGAAACATGGATCCATGGCTAAAACCATGCATGTATGCAGTTTTACATTTTATTTTACATAAAACATGTGACTGGGAAAACTTGTTTTCTCCTTGAGCCTCAAGTTCTTTCTGAAGAGAAGTTTTTTAGCAGCTTAAGTTGTACATGAATTACTAAACTCTCTTCTCTACTTTTCTTTATGAATAATACATGCCAGCCAAATTTGTAGAAAGGACATTACTAAAGACATTTTGTAAATAGGAGTATTTTCATAGTGGTTCATTAAAAATACATCTCAGCAAGAACTTTGCAAGTTTTTTTTTTTTATGATGGGTTTTATCGAGATAGGGTCTGTCAAACTATTTGCTTGGGCTGGCTTTGAACCACAATCCTCCTGATCTCTTACCTCCTGAGTAGCTAGGATTACAGGAATGAGCCGCCAGTGCCTGGGTAAAACTTTGCAATATTATGTAATTTTGATAAGGTTAAAAAAATTAGTTAAGGAAAAGGACACATGTGTAGCAGCAACTATTTGAATGTGATGAAAAATGGTCCTAGTTGACTACTGTTCACTTTGGTTTATGTCAGCTCCAGCTCCTGATATAAACACAAAGCCTTATTTTGATTACACACGGTGTCCTGCTAGAAAAAAATAACAGTAGTAAAGAACTGGCAGACTTGAAAAATGAAAACAAAAATTGAATGCTTCCTATGCCCTAGTGCTACTTTGGTAGAGTCTCACTTTAAAACATAAATTGCTTGGCAAAAGCCTGTTCAGCAGGTGTTTCTTTACATTACCTTTTGTGAGTTTATTGTGAAAATGCTGCAGTCATATTGAATGAAAATACACCCAAATTATTTCTTATAAAGAAATAAAGCCAGAATTGATCACTTAATCTTATTTCTCATGTCTAACCAGAAAAAAGGAGTTCAGTGAAGGTCTTATAGACTGGTTAAGGAAACTGTAATGGCATTTAAAAATATATTATAAAATAATAAAATTAATTAAAGTTGAATGGACATTCCTCTGTTCCTTCTTCCCTCCAAGTCTTTCACATAGGTACTACTTTATCCCATTCTATTTGTTTCTTTAGTTCTTTATTTCCAGACAGTTCTTATATTTTTACCATTTTAGACATCTGTGGACTTGTTGAGGGAAATGAAGATATAACTATCTTTCTTTGACCCTTAGCCACCACATCTCTTTTTCCCTTCTCATAGTGTTTTTCATAGTTCTTATTTTAAATCCCACTTAATGTCTGTGTTATGATTATGCTATTAGCTGAGCCCTGTTAATTCTGTTATAAATTTTGTCATTTGTTCCTCTCTTGTCCTTTTTAAAAATTCCTTATAAAAATTATTTTCCCAAGTGCATCCATAACATCATATACATTTGATAATCTCCTAAATCTGTTTTCAAAAATTTATTTTGTAGTGCTACCCCTTCTGAAATTTTTGATCCCATTGCTCCAGCCTTGAGAGTTTGTCCCCTAGACTAGATGCATATGCTATTTTCATAGGAAAGGAATTCCTTCAGTTTCTTGCCTATATTGGCTTCCGTATTTCTTAAGTTATTTGGCTTCATATTTCATTTGTTTGAGTGAACAATTCAAATGGGGCACAACTTACTTGCTTCTAATAGTCTTCTGACAAAGGGGATATGCATGAGATATCCTGAATGCGAGACCTATCAGATTTGAAACTGCCTTTACTCCACCTGACATTCATGTTTGGCTGGGTATAAAAGTCTGAATCAATCATTTCCCCTCTGTTCTAGCTGTTGAAGTGGACTGCAATTTGGGAGTTTAGTCCTTTGCAACTTTTTTTTTTTTTTAGCTTTATTTTGTGGTATGGCATTTGCATTCAGAACTTTGCACTTGTAAGGCAGGTGTTCTCTTGCTTAAGCCATACCTCCTGCTTTATCTCTACTACTCTTACATATGTTGTACCTTGTACCTTGGCATGGGTCTTTCTGTTTGTTGTAGTGGACATTTCTGGGTCCTTTCACTCTGGAATCCCATGGCCTGCCTTTAATTCTTTTATTTAATTTTAATAAAATCTTATTTTTTTAAAATAATTTTCTTTTTCTTTCTTTTTTTTTTTCCGTTACTTGTAATGGTCAGATGTAATAATTCAATCTTCTTACTTGTCTTCTTTCATTGTTAATCTATCTTAATTTTGCTCCTGGGAGATCCCTTCAACTTAATATTACAGACTTGCTTTTTGACTCTTGTTTTTGCTACAGTAGTTTCATTTTTCAAAAATGAAGAAATTGCTTTTTAATCCTATATGTATGTATGTATATATGTACACACACATATATTATGTGTACAAATGCAACATTTTCTTAGATTTTTGTCTGTTGTAGTTGTCATGGTATTTTTAATCTGTTCCCTTCATTATTTCTCTTTTAGTTCTTTTTTTCCTTTGCTTTTAATCCCCACATTTTATGAAATAGGAATATTCCAAACATTGGATCTCATTATTTGTCTGTTTGTACCCAAAGGAGGTATTGAAATTGATCTAAAGTTTCATGTGTGTGTGGAGCTCTTTAGTGTATTTTATTAGTAATTTGGAGGGTAGCCAGTCAGGTCTCATTATCTCTAGGTCTTCTCTTGGGTTCATCTGTCTGTAGAAATAAACACTGTAATCCTGGAAGGTAAAATGTAAGGCACTCAATTCTAGGAATGTAAAGAGAAACTGAAGCCAGGGTTCTAACTGGTCAGCATGTAGACTTTGACTTAGACTCTGTAGTAAGGCACCTCATTCTGCCTTCAGTTAAGTTTGGGGTGCCTGAAGGCAGGGCTTCTCTGGGTCAGCCTATTCAGATAGTCATTTCTGGTTATGATAGAAAAAAAGGGTGGTGGGATTGGCTATTTTAGGTAGGTGGAGGATGGGATCCAGTTCCTCATGCAGATTTCAACTGAATTATCTGCATTCAGTGCCACAGCATCCCCAAGGTCTATGGAATAATGGAAACAAAATCCTCTTAGGGGAATATGGCATTGTGGGTCATTTAGAAACTGAGTCACTTTTGAATATGCAGAGGCTGTATGGTCAAGTGAAAGAACTGTATTATATAGACCCTAAGTTAAGGCCATCTTCCTATGAGATTTCCCTACTCCTTCTCCCTGTCCCCCCGCCTTAAAAAAAAAAAGCTATCAAAAAAAATTGGTGACAGTAGCTAAACTCTGGAGGCAAGCTAGTTAGAGCTTTCTAGCAGCAAAGACATCAACAAGTAGGTATCCCTCAGGATGCTGCAGGTAATGGGCGGAGCAGTGCCTCAGACAGTAGCTTCAGACGGCAGCTGAGAGGAGTTTGAGAACAAGCAAAAGCTCAGATGTGTGTGTAATAATGACGAAAACTGGTTAACTCAAGTCTGGAGATAATGAACTTCCACAGTTCACAAATGGCTCATTTCTGTTAGTGCTGTGACTCCTGCTGCTTTTCACATACTTGGAAGATGACAGCTCTGAGTCTCACATCTTAAGGACACTGAGGGACACAAAGCAGTCTCTTGTGGCACTTTACAAAAGGCTTTCTTAAGGTATACTTATTTACTGCACATATGTAAAATTTATAATTTGATAGACTTTGAACATGAATATAGCTGTGAAATCATCACAGTAAACAAGATAATAAACACACTTTGAAACTTAAGTTTTCTTGTGACCCTTTGTATTTCTTTATTTCCAGTGCTACCACATCCAACCCTGGAAGCCACTGATTTATTTTTCTGCCACTATGACTCAGTTTGCAATTTTCTATAGTTTTGTATTAGTAAAATCATATGGCATGTACTCCTCTGAGCTGGTATTTGAGGTTTGTCTGTGTTGTTACGTGAGTCAGTTGTTCATTCCTTTTTATTGTGGGAGCTATTAGATGACCTGGAGAGAACTATGGTTGTTTATCCACTCATCTTTTGATGGACACTTGAGTTTTCAATTCTTGGTTATAATAAAACTGCTATGAACATTTATGTATTAAGTTTTTGTATGTACACATGCTCTTATTTCTCTTGAATAAATACTTAGTGAGTCAAGTGACTGGAACAGACAGAAGGTATATGTTAACTTTTTAAGACTTTTTTACCAAAGTAGTAATACCAGATTGTTTCCAGCAGCTGTGGGAACTTCAGTTGCACCACATGCTCTGAGGCTCATCGGTACTTGCCATGGCCAGGTGTAGTTTTGTGCCATTGTAATAGATGTGTGGTAGTATCTTAGTGTGGGTTTACTTTGTATTTACCAAATGATAAGCTTTTCTTTTATATCCTGTTTGCCACCAATAGGACTTCTTTGATGAAATGTCTATTAAAATCTTTTGCTTATTTTAAAATTAGATTACTTTTTATTGAGTTTGCATGTGTGTGTATACAGGTACACATTTTTTCTACGTAATATTTCTTTGTCAGGTATGACTTGCAAATATTTTTCCCAATCCACAGTTGGTCTCTTATCCTAGCAGTTTCTTCAGAGAACAAAGATTCTATTTTATTTTGATGGGACTGGGGTTTGAACTTTGTGCTTACAAAGCAGGTGCTCTACTGTTTAAGTCACACCTCCAGTCCTTTTGCTCTGGATATTTTTGGAGATGGGGTCTTGTAACGTGTTTGCCTGAGCTAGCTTAAACCTCAGTCCTCTTGATCGCAGTCTCCCACGTAGCTAGGATTACAGACCTGAGCCATCAGTGCCCAGTTGCAAAGATTTTATTTTTGACAAAGTCCAGTTGATAATTTTTTTTCTTTTATATCATGCTTTCAGTCTTAGAAATCATATCTAAGAAATATTTGCCAAACAACACAGACTGCCACCTATGGTTTTTAACAAAAGCTTTTTTTTAATATAGTTTTACATTTTTGTCTGATCTGTTTCAGTTAATTTTGATATTGTATGAATTATTGATCAAAGTTCACTTTTTTTGTATATGGAGACCTTTTTCATTCTAGCAAGAGCATCCTTTGTTGAATTCTCCTTGTACTGTGTTAGAATTCAGCATGTGTGGGTTCTATTTATGTGCTATTTTTTCCATTAGTACATTTATGCCATACTAAGCTGTGTTCATTATTGTATCTTTGGCTCAGTGATTGCCTTACAAATTTGATGTTTTAAAACAGTTTGATTCTAGGATTTTCTCCATTTCCATATGAATTTTAAAATCATCTCTATGCAAAAATACAAAAAAAATCTGGGATTCTGATTTTGTTACATATAAAAATCAATTTAAGAATTGACACCTTAACACAGCATTTGATCTCTGACCCATAAACTGGTGTATCTCTTTATTTTTGTCTTATTTTCTCTCAGAATGCTTTTAGATGCACAGATTAGTGCATATCTTTAGGTGTCACATTTTTAATGCTATTATCAATGAAAGTGAAATTTATAAAACTTTGTTATTAATATACACGAATGTGCAATTAAGCTTCATACATTAATCTGGTATCTTACAATATTTGCTTTTTGTAAATATTTACTATCTCTTTTGTTACTTATTACTAATACATACAAATGTGCAATTAAGCTTCATACATTAATCTGGTATGTTGCAATATTGCTACTAAACTCACTACTTTAAATATCTTTTACTGTAGATTCCTCAGTTTTTTTTTTTTAACATATTGATGTCATCTGTGAATAAAGACAGGTTTACTTCTTTGTTTCCAGTCTAAATGGTTTCATCTATTTCCTGATTACACTGGCTAGACCCTCCGTGTAGTGTTGAGTAGAAGGTAATGAGAAACAGTATCCTCATTAGGGGAAATTGTTCAGTCTTTCACCGTTCACTATGCTGTTTGGCAGCATCTTTAATCAGATCTTTAATTGGAGTGAGGCTGTTTCATTCTGTTTCTAGCTTACTGGAGTTTTTATTAGGAATGGCTGTGAAATGCTTTTTCTTTGCTGAGATTAGCACGTTTTTTTTTTCCATTTTAGTTGATACGGTCAGTTATATTGATGTCAAACATCAATGTAACCTTCATTTCTGGGGTAAACCCACTTGGTGATGATGATGTATTCTCTTGACTGTTGTTAGTCTGAACTTACTAAAATATTTAGACTTTTTGCAATTGTTCATGAGTGGTATTGGTTATTTGAGTGTTTTCCTTATAATGTGTATCTAGTTATGAGATCAGGGTAACATAGGTTTCATAGAATTCCTTTTTTTTTGAAGAGGAATTTGTAAGGAAGTGGTATTTTTTGTAAATGTTTGATACAGCTCAGCAGTAAAACCTGCCTCACTTGGGTTTTTCTTTGTGGGTACTGTTTTTGTTTTTACTTTTGAATTCTTTTACTTTAAAGTATCTATATTTAAAAGTGCATTTTCTGTGGTAGGGCGCTTGTCTAGAAAGTGCCAGTCTGAGTTCAGTCTCCAATACCACATACATACACACGCACAAATAATAGTTCATTTTCTGGAAGCAACATATAATTGGGTCTTTTCTTAATGCTTAATGGGAGCCATGCACCCAGCCCTCTTCTGTTTTTGTTTTTGAGATAGGGTTGTTCTAACTTCGCCCAGGTTGGCCTTGAACTTGTGATCCTCCTGCCTCCGCCTTCTGAGTAGCTGGGATTACATGTACCACCAAATGAAGCTTTTAAACAGGAGGAAAATGTTGACTATAAGCCTATCAGATGATTTTCCCTCAGTTTTTATTGGCTAGGATTGTATCCAGGGCTTGGGCCTGAAGGAAGCAATTCCAGAGGCAAGGGGGGATTACCATAATTGGCTTCGCTTAGCACAACTCAAGATGTGGTCTTCAGACCAGTAATACCCAGCATCACCTGGGAACTTGATAGAAATTCAGATTCTATGACACTACCCCACACCTACTGAATCAGAAACCTGAGGCTGGGGTATGGTCTAGCAATTTGTGTTTGACGCGCCAAAGATGGAGAACACTAGCCTACACTAACCTTTACCTGAACTAGAGAGTCGTACCTAGTCCTGATTATATCTGGACTCTGTTAGCAAGGATGGGTGGAAAGGTTTATGACCTACTTGTATTACAGTAGACGTGAGTTGGGGCCCAGGATTATGAATTTATAATTAATATATTCAGTAGACTGTAGACCACACTCTAATGTGTATCCTCTAATGGTATGTCACAATTACTATTAAATTGTTTAAAGGACACTTTGTTATCTTCATCTGTAACAGGAATTGGCAGATAGCCTCCCCAGGCAAATCATGTCCATTGCCTGCTTTCTGTGGCTGGAAGGATAGATTTTCACATTTTTAAATGATGGAAAACAAGCAAATTTTCTATAAATAAAGTTTACAGGAACACAGACATGATTATTTATTTACCTAACATCTATGATGTTTTTGTGTTCTCAAAACTAAAAATATTTCCTAGCTGGCCCTTACCTGAAAAAGTTTGCCAACCCCCATCTATAAGAATAAGTTACTAGAGAATAATACATTCTTTATCTGTCCTGGATAACTGATAAGTTACTGTAACAGGTAGAAGCCCTGTCTAGAATAGTAAAAGTGCAAATAGTGAAGTATATTTTAAGAATATGTGCTCATTAGAATTATAGTAACTTTGAAGTAATATTACTTTAATGAAATTTATGAGAATAAACTGATAAATATAGCAAGATCAATTACTGGAGTCTGCAGTTGCAAGGGAAGTAATTCCGCCCCTCCCTAACCTCATTTTAGTTAACTGCTAATTCTTTTCTCAGACCGTTTTACTTAACCTGATTTATCACTGAAAATACTCTTCTTAAGTTTACCTTGGCATAGTATATTGGTGAGACCCACAGACCCTTCCTTAGTAGTTGCAGTGCCTCCTTGGTGGTTATTTTGAGTACTGTCCATTTCTGTGGGATGATTGTGGATGCTGAAAGTGGATTTGTCCCTAAAATGCATTTTTTAACGTTGTTTTTTTTTTGGCTTTAATGAAAAAGCATATACTAAAGTTTGGAATAGATTTGAAATGGCAAAAATATTAAGTGTTCAGAGAATTAACAAAACACTGACTTGTGTTTAGACTTACTGTTTTTTAATGCACATAAAATTTGACTTTTTGACCATGTCATGTTTGCATCCAAGTTTGCATATGATTCTGTAGCAGAAAAAGAGATGAAGGTGTTTAACTTTAGGCATATAATGTGAGATCATAAGATTGTCCTGGTGTCCCTTCGGTAACAAAAGTCCCTGACTCTCTGAAACATTTAAGGGGGACATTGTTAGAGCTGTTTTTGAAGTAGTTCTCAGCAGGCTTTGGGAAGTGCCATATTCCATTTGAGGATATTTGCCTGTTAAAAATGACTTTTGGTACTTTGAAGTAATCAAATGTGAGTTCTTTTTCTAAAGAAACCATTAAATGCATGTTGTTTTCCCTAGAAGAGAGGCATTCTCTCTGTGCCTATATCATACCTATAATATAGATTTCTCTTTTTAAGGTTATACGTTGGCTCTTCAAAGACACTCACCTCATCAGAGAAATCCATGAGTCCTTTGCAGTGGTGTAGACACGTCCTAGATAACCCGACTCCTGAGATGGATGCAGCCAGACGTTCCCTGTGCTTTAGACTGGAGCAAGGTATTGTGAACGTGTGCCCTTGCGTTCTCCAACTCTAGCCACTCTCGGCTCTGCTTTCATTCCTGGTTTGGGCTAGAAACTTTAGTTGAGAAAACCTTACCCAGAGGTGCAGGTGTTGCATGAAATTCCTTTCACATATGCAGCACACCACAGTTTCTCGATATAGACTGTATTTAGGTTTGTGTTTGTTATAATTTTTCTTGTAATGTAGGAACACATTGTTTTCCATTCTATTTGCAAATATTCCAGTAAGTGAAAAGGGGCAGTCTTCAGTTTCCTGGAGCTGAGAGCAAGGTTGTCTGGTTGAGTTCTAAGGCAGAAAACTGGGATTCCGTTGGGATCTGAGTACTAACCTTATCAAGCTCCTTTAGTGTTTAATTGGTTGTATAACTGGATGTCTCAACCTTCATAAATTAGGGAAGAATCTCTGTACTGTATATAACACACAGATTTATGGAGCCCAACAGAAGTGTAAGCATAACAAAACAAAAAGGGAGAGGGGGATTGAAAAGACAGTTGTAGAAGGAAAAACAGCAAAAGGAACCAGTATTCCTCAGCACCTTACTGTCTTGATGCAGTAGACTATTTAAAGCTGTGATAACTTAGGTTTTTGGTTTCTTAACCTCTTGGCATGTGTTGCAATATCTAGAACAGTCTTTTCCATGGACCACCTACATCCAAATAACGTCTGAGCTTGAAAGTACAGGTTTCTGTCCCCTCCAAATTAGTGTTTCTGGTAGGGCCAAGTGAATTAGCACCGACCCGTTTGCCTGGGTGATTTTTATGCACACTGACATCTGAGAATACTGCTTCTGAAGCCCTTTAAGGATAATGAGTGGCTATGAAATATTTGAACAAAAGACAAAGTACAGGCAATATTCTGTGGGCTCTTCGATAGTCAGTACCTTAAATTCTTGACATCCTTCATCTTACTCACTCTAATTGTCCTTTTAGAGAGAAGAAGAATTAGGTTTAGAGACATTTAGAGGATTGCAAGGCTGGAGAAGTACTTGGGGGAAAAAGGCAGAGCTGGTGTCTCCCAGATACCAGAAACCCTGTCCTCTGTATTGGCATAGTCCTAAGTAAACATCAGCAAAAATCTATTTTAAATATTTGAGGAAGAGCATGTCTTATTAACATTTTAACTAACATAAAATAACTGATTCAATAGTAGCAATAGAGCAGGCTCTATTGGTTGATGCTAGCATTCATTCTGTTCCCATTCACCTCAGTGACCCTAAGCAGACCATCAGGTCCCTCTGGACTTTGCTCTTTTGGGAGTTGTATAGTTCACCCCTAAGGCTTTTTAGTCAAGCCTTTATGGACTTATCAATACATTTTTAATATGTTAATTTGTCTAAATAATTTGAAGTGAAAGTAAAATGAAATTCAGAATTACAGTTCCTTAGCTCAGGGGCCAAACTTTTTCTGAAAGGGGCCGTGTTGTAAATAACCCTAGGTGTTGCAGGTTACAGTCTGTTGTGACTATTCAATCTTGCAGTCACTGGAAAGCAGCCAAAGATGTAATTAATAAACTGTGTTAATAAAGCTGTGTTCCTATAAAACTTTATTTATGGACACAGATTTTAATTTCATGTGTTTTTTGTATCATAAATTATATTTTACTTCTATTTTCTACTAATAAATGTAAAAACCATTCTTCTCTGGTAGACATGACAAAAAGAAGAGCAGACTAGACTTGAGCCAGCTATGGCCATAGTTTGGTAACTCTTGCTTTAGCTTATTTGTACACAGGTAGAGGAGAAGCTCTTTTATTTTATTGTTTTTACATTTACTTACATGTGAATACATTATTTGGCCCACTGCTTCCAGGCAGAACCTTTTCCGCTCTCTTGTTCAGAGGACAAGCTTTTAAGTTTAATGTAAATCTAGTTGATATTTTAGATCGTGTCTGATTACCTAACTTTCCTTTTATTGAGAAGGGGCTCAGCTAAGACTAATTTGTAAAAGGAATTGTGAGGTCATGAAGACATGCATTGACTTGCTGTAGTTTGTGTGTGTGTGATATAATTAAATTTCATGTAAAAGTTTAGAGAAATAGTTTTTCAAAACTAAGATTAGTCCTTTACTAAATTTGTGGGGAACCTGTAACCTCTTTTGCTGTAACTGTTTTTGTTTCAAAGATCTGTAACCTGTTACGAGAGGTTAACTGATGGGGGAGGATACAAATGTCAGTGGTAGAACACTTGCCTAGCATGCCTGTGGCCCTGGGTTTGATCTCTAGCAGAGCGTAGGGTAGTAATTGGAGTGGGTTATCTATTAGATGAAAAAAAAAAGTAAACTTATGCTTCTATTTTATAAAATGCACAGTTTAAAAAATATTAGTCTTCCGAGTCTTATAATAAAAATAGATTTCTATCCCCTCTTCCTGTTCCTATTTTATTTTCCAGATGCATTACATAACAAAGGTTCTTTGTTCTGGTTTCCCTGTTTACTTTTTTTCCTTCCAAGGATCAAACCTAGGACCTCAGGCATGCTACTCTGCCACTGAGCCATGTTGCTAGTCCTGTTTACATTTTTCTAAATCCCATTTTTGTATGGCAGTTGACTTAAGTTCTCAATTTTAAACGTTATCAATTTCTCTTTTGACCTTGATTTTAGTTCTTTTAACACTCTTTTTATACTTTTTCTCTGCCGATCCTTCCCATGTAGCTTTTTACCAATTTTGGATGCATGAATATCATTTTTTCCTTTCATGGTACTGGGGTTTGAACTCAGGGCCTCATGCTTACCAGGCAGGTACTCTACCACTTGTGCAACTCCACCAGCCCCAGGATGCATGAGTTTTTAGTACAATAGAAACACTCATGTAATATTTTAACATTTATTTTTTTCATCAAACATTTTGGATTTTAGTTTTTTTTTTTTTTTTAAGGCTGGGTGTGTTAACGGTGCTAGTGCAGTCTGTGATCAGAAGACTTCCAAATTCTTTGTATCCCACTGAGAAGAATCCATGACAGGACACATGGGTTTACAAAGAGTTTATTAAAAGTTAGGGAAGAGAAATACAAAGGGAAGCATGGTGAGGCCCAGGTGGAAACCAAAAGCCAAGAGAGTGTTTCTGCTCTTCAGGTGCTTTTAAAACCTACAATAACCTATGGGAAGTTGAGAACCAGGTGATTCTCATCTAATAATCAATGAGTCGGGAGAGGCCTGGGCAGTTCCCAGCCAGGTGAGGGTGGATTCTGAGCCAAAGCATGGTTAATCTAAAATGTAATACATTTTTTCTGTGAGTCCCAAACTTTCCCTACTTTAGCCTCAAATTCCCTGAGAGACAATATTCCAAAAAATTCTTTCTTGGGGGTTGTTGAAGGAAGGGTGGTCTTCAGTATCTGCTTCGAGCTGACAAGGGGCAGCAGACTCTGCCTACAAGGGACATTGTCTCTCCCACTTCCTTTCCTTCAGGATCATTCGGACATAGAGAGTTTGAATTATTGTCAAGGTTTCTCATGGAGATCTGGGTTGCTTATGGAAATCTCATTCCTTTGTATAGATCAATAGCTCTGTTTCCTTATGATTTGGGTCTGAAAGGCTTTCATTCTGGAAGAGATAAATCTGATTTAGAGGTAGGACCTGCACATTAACAGTGATGGAGCATCAGAGGGGCCCTGCCAGCTGTAACAGGAAGGTTAAAGAATCTAACTTTTCACTTTGAAAAGTGATAAGTGTCTAATGGTTTAATTTGTCCATAGGTGTTTATATCTGTAGCTATTTTTAACTGTTAGATGGCCCTCTATTTTGAATGGTCACTGTAGTGGGCAGTTAAGAGCTGACTACATTAGGGGTCAGGTGTTCCAGAGGGCAGATGTCTGTCCAATTAGAGAGTAAACATCAATGAGTCAGTTCTGTACAAAGACGACTCACAGTGTCCCTAAGCAGAAGTTAGATACCATTGAAAGTTCTATTGCCTGTGCTTAAACAGAAGGCCTTGGCCAAAGACATGAGTTTGTCTTCTGCTGGCAACCTAAAAGGCTTAAAGATTACAGCACATGTGTAGGAGCTCCTTTTAAAAATCTCTTGGCATTGGTTGCTTTTAGAGGTCTGGCATAATTGACTCCACCTGGATCTGGAGAAGCCTCCTCATTTGTGCAGTCCTCTTGAACTGCCGTGTAGCTGAACACCACTGTTCCTCTAAGAAGTGGGGGGATGCTGAATGCTCGGGGTCACGTCCTTTTTAACTCTGAACAGTCAGCTCTGAAGATTCTGCCAAAATGGTAGTTTTGTCTCTCTGAGCAGGAGTAGCTTCTCCTGGAAAGTCACAGCTTCTTCCAGAAAGTCAAGATTTTGTCTCATGGAAGAGAGGGAGTAACACATCAGACGGATCAGAAGTCAGTGCCAATGTGACCTTTCTGGCAAAATTAAGCAATAAAGATATTTATTTAAAAATGGCTCTTAAGCTTGGCTTAATTGAATCTAATTGTCTCATATGGGATATACCGACACCCTTAAATTGACAATAGACAACATTTATAAAGTTTTACAAGGAAAATACAAAATGACTCCAATACTTAAGAATGTCTGTCCTGGTTGACAGATAAGCAGTTGTCAGAGTTATTTTTCATGGGCTTGCCTGTAAATGCTCCTAAAGTATCAGAACTATAATGATGGTTACTTAAAGTAATCATGGTTAATAGTTTAGCAATTAATATAATAGTACAGTACTACTAAACCTCTCTTACTATAATTGGGAACATATGCACAAACTTGTAAAAGGAGTTAAGACACCAACTTGGTACAGTGTCTTTTTATAACTATTTCAGAAGTCTTATATACTTGAAGACAAAGACATCTAACATATAAAAGATCCAGTAGCGGCATCACAATTTAAACCTAGGTTAGGCAAAGTAACAAGTTAGTGGTTGTCAGTACCGTACTGACAGAACTAACAAATAAAAACCCTAAATTTTCCATTGGTTAAGGGAAGGCAGTGTCAGTAATTTCAAATAGCCCCTGTTTTGATGCTCAACTGAATATTATATATATAAGACAATGTTTATCTAGCCAATGTCAGATAAACCAATGTTTTATCAAATTGACAGATGTGTGTTAAACCAATGTTTAGCTGACAAATAGATGTCAGGCCTAAATGGCGGAACTTTTAGCATTTGTCATAAAGAGCAGAAATTTCAAAGACCTTATTAGATAGAATGTACCTCAGATAAAATAATTATAGCTGTTTACATGTACACACTTCTAACTCTATAAATGATTTCATGACACTTAGATACACATACAAGGCACTAGCAGTATTAGAACTATTTAAAAGAAATTTTACTTAGTTTTCTCAGTGTTACCAGAAAAATACCTTAGGATTTTTGTGTTTGGCAAGCCACCAATTTAGGCAGGATGCAAAGAATAGTAAATAATTTCAAATGGGCAATGTAGAGAGCGTGTCATCTCTTTTTTGGCAGGATCAAAGCACTACCAGTACTTAGGGATGCAGCCAAGTGAATATGTTGGTTTCCCCTATCCAGGCTAGTAGAAACAGAGAGGGAAAGGGAAGGGGAAAATCCATTCACCTCTCCAACCCTGCACGAGGGCTTTCTATGCTGACTGGTGGGGAAAGAGAGAAAAAAAAAAAAAAAGGGAAGAAGGAAAGTTGCCCTTTGGTAGAGAGTAGATTGGTTCCAAGATCCTCAAAACATCCCTGTTATATTTTGGAAGGCTCAGTTGCAGGTCCTCTTGACCTCGCTTGCCTAAAAAGCCTTCCTATAGACATCTCTGTGCAAACAAGATGCGGGGTACCCCTGATTCCTACCATTCTCCAAAGGGCCGGTCTCTTATGAAAGTTCCTAAATGGGATGCTGATCCTGAATGCTAACCCAGCTGTTAAGCTTGGCTGTTACAAACCCATCACTTGTGATCAGCTTTCACATCAGTCCATGGGGTTGTAGTCAGTTTGTAAACTTGAGAAGAATAGGGGGAACAAGTATAACACCAAAAATCCCCAACAGTTATTTTAACAAAACAAAAACTTTTTTTTTTTGTGGTACTAGGGCTTGAACTCAGGGCCTTCACCTTGAGCCACTCTACCAGCCCAATTTTTTTGTGATAGGGTTTTTTGAAATGGGGTCTCCCAAACTATTTGTCTGGACTATCTTTGAACTGCAGTCCTCCTCATCTCTGCCTCCTGAGTAGCTAGGATTACAGGAGTGAACCATTGGTGCCTGCTACAAAAACCCATTTTTCAAACAATTTAAAGAACTAATTTTGACTTTAAAAAACTCTCTAGGCAAACTTTATAGTCAACCCAATCACATATATAAATTTACGTGCTTTAAGACCTTAATTTGTATCTTGAAACAACATTTATAAAAACCCAGAGTTTAGATAACTGCTTTTAATAAAACTCTTAACAACCTTGTACCTTAAAGCACTTAGTTTAATTTAAAATAGTAATCTACAAGAACACATGGGTTAATGAGTTAAATGTAAATTATATTCACGATAGAATGAAACAGATTATTGTCCATAAGCTTTGTTTTAGTTCTAAGGCAGAGGATTGTTAGGCCTGGTTGGGATTAGAAGTTTAGACAATTTTTGAGATAGTTGTGCACATTAAGTTTATAAAGTAGCTTAAGGACCATCCTAAGTCATCTATATACACACACACACACACACACACACACACGGAGTATTGACCTAGGCATGCCAAAGATTTCAAAGCATGCATATATTAGCTCAAAAAGGTAAAAATTAGATGGCCACAGTTGGTAGGAGACAAAGACATACATAGAAAGCACACACAATGACACACAAAACAATCAGATTAATTCCAGTGCACTCTTAAATAAACCATTTCTTTGTCATTATCTTTAGTAGGTTAGTCAGCTAGATTCCAAAGTAGTTTATTATAGATCTTTAAAATAAAGATTGTATTCTTTGTCCAATCATTAACTTATTAATGCGTCAAAAACAACATGTATAAACATTAATTGCGAGTTATAATTTTCCTAGACGGTGGCAAGATGGCGTTCTATCCCTAGGATGTGGCAAAATGGCATTGAACACATGTGGCTCCATCATGGTGGCAGCATTTCCTGTGACCACATGCTCACAGGATCTCTCAAATGGAACACAAAGACATGTGCAACATACAGACTCAAAATAGCAAACTGTTATAGGAGTAAAAGTCATCTCCCCCAAAATAGCAATCTGTTACAGGAGTAAAAGACATCTCCCCCCCGATAGACAGGTGTCCATATGAATTAGGCATGCTAAGGAAAAGACCAAATAATTGAAGCAAACTAGGGTGGGATTTAAAAGGTCTTGTTAGTCTCCTTGAATATGACATCATTTGATAGTTTTGGAGAATTAGTCATAGGCTGAGGAACTTATCCCTCTTTGAAGGTAATGTCCTTTCTTTTAGTTTTAAAGGCTTATCTACATTTAGGATTGCTAGGGCTTGGGCAAATACCAGTAAACCTTTAAACATTGAAGGGCTTTTTTGTTGTTGTCCAGTTTACTCCAGGTATTTATTATCAGATCCTGGGTTGTCTTAAAGGGGCTTTGTTATCACCTAGAAAACCAGGAATCCAAATCCTATATAACCCAGCCACTTACAGATCCACAGTTTGGACAGGACCTTAAACAAGTTTAGAATCTGACATACTACACTGAGCTATAGAGAACAGTTTTCCCTTGCAAAATAAATAAACTTCTATAATAAACTTCTATAACTTTAACCCTGTGAGTTTTTGTGTAGCATTTATTTAAATGAAGTTTAGACACATAGCCCACACATTTTTGGGGTGTTAAATGTATTAAAATCACTGAAAAGACAGTTCCATAAACTGATTTAGTTAGGACTCAGTTTCTGACAGAATCCTGATAAAACATAAAATCTCTTCTGTAAGTAGTTTTTTAGCAAATATAGCTAAGAGCAGAATATCTTTAAGATAGATACTAGCTTTAAGTTTACTAAATTTTGATTTTAGGAAATGATTTAGATAATCTTTCAAATTATAGCCACATTAATTACATCATATATTTTGCAGTCTTTTGAACATTGAGGTTTTGCCCCTTTTTAAAAGTAATTTAACTTTTTAACTGTAATCCAATCTACCCAACAGTAATCTACACCGTAAATATCAACTATGCCTGGAACAGAGGTTTTCACAAGTGACTTTAACAAAACAAAGACCCAAATTTAGGAGCTAGTCAGAGCAAAGGCTAGGACTCTCAAACAGAAATTCTCTATCAGAGCAGAAACCATAGATCACCTAGTGTCTCTTGGAATAAGACAATAACACAAACTCAGAATATCACCCAGGGGCCAAAAGGATCCAAAGCTAAGAGTTTTTTACCTTAAAATCTAGACAAGGCCTGAGGCTGGTCTGGTTGGGGAAACAGGCAGAGAGGAACCAGCCCAAGTGACTGGGCCAACATGGCTAGCATGCTTCCTCTGCCTGGGCTGGTTGTCAGAAAGGGAGGAGAGAGAAGGGGGAGGGGAAGAGAAGGGTGCCATGGTTTTAAGGTGGCCTGCCCCAGAGGGAATCCCTGGGCCCCAGGAACTTCTGCAGGAGTGTTCTCTGAGAACCCCAAGCCATGTGGGGAGCACGCGTTGGGTAGACAGACACCACAGGTATTCTATCACTTGACTCACTCCACCAGTTTTTAGTACAATAGGAACACTCATTTAATATTTTATCTTTTTTTTTCATCAGACATTTTGGGTTTTAGTTATTAAAAAAAAAAAAAGGCTGGGTGTATTAACAGTGCTAGCGCAGTCTGTAATCAGAAGACTTACAAATTCTTTATTTCCCACCAGGAAGACTCCATGGCAGGACACTTGGGTGTAAAGGGAGTTTATTAAAAGGGAAGAAAAATATAAAGGGAAGCAGGGTGAGGCCCAGGTGGAAGCCAGAAGCCAAGAGAGTGTGTTTTGGCTCTTCAGGTGCTTTTAAAACCCACAATAAGGGGAAGGGGAGAACCAGGTGATTTCTCATCCAATAATCAGTGAGTGGGGCGGGCCTGAGTGGTTCCTGAGCCAGACCATGATTAATCTAAGATGTAATATTCTTTTTTCTGAGAGTCCCGAACTTTCCCTACTTTAGCCTGCCTCAGGTGCATTGGCTCAAGACTGTAATCCTAGCTACTCAGGAGGCAGAGATCCAGAGGATCATGGTCTGAGGCGAACCCTTGGCAAAAAGTTTAGGAGATGCCAAGTCAACCAGTGGCTAGGTGTGGGTGTATGCGCAGATGTCATTCCCAGCTGCCCAGGGAAGCACAGACGGTGCAGGCATCAGGTGAGACCCTATCTTGAACATAACGCAAAAAGGGCTGGTGGGGTGGCTCAAGTGGTAGAACGCCTGCCTAGTAAGTGTAAGTCCCTGAGTTCAACACCTCTGTCCCATCGCCAAACCCCTGCCCTCTCCCTGGCAGGAAAAGTAAAAACAAAGAACAAA
The DNA here is from genome assembly GCF_047511655.1 of Castor canadensis. Classification (NCBI taxonomy): domain Eukaryota; kingdom Metazoa; phylum Chordata; class Mammalia; order Rodentia; family Castoridae; genus Castor; species Castor canadensis. The sequence goes on along the minus strand of NC_133395.1, from coordinate 31,673,249 downwards.
GAAAGCCTCCAAAGCAAAACCAAAGTCACCTTTTTACTTCATTTTATTTATATTCCCCCTTTTTAGTGGGATTTATTATTCACATGCTATTTGGAGGGAGTAGGAAGTGAAAATATGTGGGAGGTCAACTTTGAGGAGTTTTTTTTGACAATACTGGGGTATGAACTCAAGGTCTCACATTTGCTAGGCAAATGCTCTACCACTTGAGCCACTCTGGAATCTCAGTCCTTATTTCTGCCCCATGAGTGGTTAGGATTACAGATATGAGCCACCAGCACCCAGCTTAAACTTTGAGAAATCTTATGTTTGAAAATGTCTTTACTATACTTACACCCTTATCCTGTATTGTTCCTGCTAGGTTTAGAATTCTAGCTTAAAAACTGTTGCCCACAGAATTTACAAGGCAATATTCCATTATATTTATTTATCATCATAATTGCTGTTGGAGTCAGTTTTTGTTTCTCGTTCTTTATTTTGCAACTTGTTTACCTGAAATAATGTGGGTATTTTAGAATCTTGTTTTTATTCCTGGCATTTTGAATTTAACTTATTTTTTGTGCTAAGCATTTAGTGTCATTTTCAACCTGGAAATGTTAGCTCTGCAAAGTTTGCCTTATTTCTTTATAACCTCCCCACCCCCCTCCCTAATTCTCTATTCTTTTTTTCTAGATACTCCTGTTGGTCAGACATTTAATCTCCTGAATTTTTTTATTTGATGTCTATGTTTTATATTTTTCTCCCTTGCATTTGATTCTTGATTGTCTTTCGATGTTCTTTCTTGGACATTTAAAAAACTCACCTTCTAAGCTTTTGCTGCTTATTTATAAAGTATCTTCTGTGCTCCAGGTACCACTTTAGGTAATGGGATACAACCATGCATATATTAAGTCCTCTGTCCCTCACTGGGCTCATTTCTAGTATGCAGATTTTCACTTAATCCTGCTGTGGTGGTGGTGTGTGTGTATGCACGTGCGAGCAAGATACCCTTACTTGTGTTTGGCTTCCTTTCTTAAAGCTAGTGACTTTCTGTTTCAGTTAATTCTGATACTAAAACCTGTCTTTGGTAAAAGAGGAGCAGGGCAGGGAGCTGAGGATTTAAATATTTTGTGATAGCTTTTCAAATACTTTGCTCAACCACAGAACCCACTCTTTTCTGTGGTATCTTGCATCTGCAATTCCAGAACCTTCCAGGTTCTTATTTGTGGTCCTGTAGAACAGAGAATGAAACCCATGTCTATTATCTAATGTTTATCTGGTTTTTGTTTAAGTTCTGTGACCCTCCTTGATCTGATATTTTGCTTCTTCCATTCAATCTTCCTATGACTTTGTCATTCTAGTGTGGTTTTGTAAGAGAATAGACATTTATATTTAGTCTTTCATATTGAAGAACTAGTGGCTTCCTCTTAAGGGAGTTCTTTGTCAGTTATAGTTATTAGAAATAAGAAATTATGCTTTTAGATTAAACTTCGTTTGTAACACACTGTAAATATTTCACTGAGCATTCTCCATTTCAGAAGTTTCAATAACTTTGAAGCATTTTCTTTTTGTTTGGACTTCATTTTTCTGTGGACAGTCGGCAATTTCAAGTGGCAGGTATTATTAAACACTTTCTTTGAGACTAGGGTATCCTGTCATCTGAATACAAATTGCCCAAAGTCAGGGACTTTTTTTGTCCTTCACTGGTTCTAGAATGGCTAGGAGGGATCCTGACACACAATATGAACTGTTGCTAAAGTAAATGAATGTTTTGTTTTGTAAGTCAGTGTCACAATTACTGCTGTTCCTTTCAGTTTTGGCTTTGAGTAAGATGGTGTGGGGGTCCTTGCATCATTTCCTTATCAGCCATCTCTTACTTTTAGAGGAAAAGCTAGTAAGTATCACTTGAAGTGCCAGCTATATACACTATTACTTTCCTATTCACCAGATTTAGTTTAAAAGAATCAGTTTTTACTTTTTCTTGTGCATTTTCTTGCAAAATGATTGAGGTCTTCCGTGGTTGTAGATTTCCTCCCGCCTACAAAGAATTTAAAGACTATTCATAAGAAATCCTGTCTTGAGTAGGAGTGATTAGGGGCTGGCGGAGTGGCTCAAGTGGTAGAATACCTGCTTAGCAAGTGTGAGACCCTAAATTCAAACCCCACGACTGCAACACACACACACACACACACACACACACACACACACTCACTCACTCACTCACTCACTCACTCTCACACACTCATACTCACTCACACTCTCTAGGAGTGATTACATTTGGAAACAAGGTAATCAGTTTTCCTAGTCTGTTTCTCTCTCCTCCTATCACCTTCTAATCTACTGTCGCTCACACATTTTACTCTCATCTAGTATTAAATACAAGTTCTGTTTTCTCTCTTCTCCAAATACCACTAAGAAATGGTAAATGTTTGAGGTGAAAGATAGGCTAAATCCTGACTTGGTCATTGTACAATGTATACATGTGTCAAAACATCAGTGGTACCCTTAGATTAAAAAAACTAAAATTTTTTTTAAATTTACCTTTTTTATCTTTTAAATATTAGTCTGGGGCTTCAGATAAGATGCCTCTTACCAGAGCACAGATATTTTAGATATTTAGTTCTTTTTTGAAAAGAAATTTACTCAAAACTTAAAGACTAATTCCCTCAGAGCATGTGGAGGGGGACGTGGTTACAAGGGGCCAGCATGGATCTGATGGGTGGGCGTGGTGCTGTGTTCCCTTATTTTCTCTTTTGCTCTACGTCCTTGGTGCTTGCTGATGTCTTGGCTGCAGGTTAGCGGAGGTGGTCAGTCAGTCGTCCTTCTGTATTTAAGGAGTAAGCAGTCCCAGGGACACACAGTGAGGGTTTGTCATGCTTGGTTTCTGTAGGCACACTTGACTGCATTTCTCCCACAATTGTCTTGAGTTAGATAGCTGGTAATGAGCTCATTCAGATTCTAACTGTTTTTTTTTTTTTATTTTTTTTGTTTTTGGCTCTATTAATTTTTTTAACTCAGGGCCTTGTACTTGCTAAGCAGGCACTCTGCCATGAGCCCCCAAAGCACACACACTGCGCCCCCACCAGTATTCTACTTCTTTTTGCTTTAGTTATTTTTTTGAGATAGGGTCTTGCATTATACCCAGGCTGTGCATACCAAGATCCTCGTGTTTATGCTTCCCTTATAGCTGGGATGATAGGTGCAAACCACCATGTTCAGGTTTTGTTGGTTGAGACAGGGTCTGGAGAACTTTTTCCCTAAACTGGCTTAAAACTATGATCCTCCCGAGAGGCTAGGATTAAGATTCTAACTTCTTGAAGGGCCTGGATAGCCTCTTCTTGCTGTCTACCCTTGATTTTGTGAATAATTATGAGAAAATTTATGGAAAGTCTTCAATCTTGAAGAGTGCATCTTTGATGCAATGAGAACAGGCTCAAAATTTTGCCTATTTGAAGAAAGTTGTGTTTTTTTTTCCTGAAGAAGGTGAAAGAAAGAATATTTTGTAAGAGTTAATCTGTTAGGGAGATAACACACATATTATTGTTTTTACAAATGTTTTGTCTTTACAACTACTGACAGTTTTGCTAATTGGTTAAATGTATTTTTTTTTAAGACAATAGGATAGTTATTTTTAGTGCAAGGTATATTCTTACAGATAACTAATATGTAATACCCTTAAATTTTCATGGGAAATATTAATTGACTGGAATCTAAGAAACTTTAATACATATCTCAAAACTTATTTTACTTTTCTCCTAATTAATCTTTTAATATCCAAATTTTATAATTTATAAAGTCTTATCTCAAGTTGTCAGGACAGGCAAGTTACTTAAGTGTTCTCAGTCTCTTTATTTGTATTTTGTAGAGTTGTTGTAGAATTAACTAAGGCTCCTTATAAAGCAAACAGGAAAGGCTTAACTATTGGGACTCAATATATTTGAGTAGCATAAATGACTTTTGGGGGTTTAAAAAAAAGAAGCAATGTTGAAAGTAAAGAAAAAAATCACTAGAATCTTTTAGCATTTCAAAATCTGTAGTCTATTGGTGTAAAAAGAACTAATCCTAGAATAATTTCTTTCTCTGGGCATTGATTTGAATATTCATTCTTAGCCAAAGCTCGGTATCTTGGTTGGTTTTCCTCTTTTGAAGATGATTGTAATGATGTTTATTTTCCATTTGGAGGTGTTGTTTTGTTAACTCTTACATGTAATTTTTAATGCATATCCTCTTTCCCCTTGTAGATTAAGAGTCTGAAGATAGAGGCCTGTACATCAATTTTAATTACTGATGCTTAATAAAAATTTTAATGTTTTAAGCTATGAATGTTTGATTTTTGTAATTAACTAATTTGATACATTCAAACTTATTATATGCACAGAGAAACCAGTTGTCATTGAACATTTGGTATTGTAAATGGGTCTTACTAATGGAGCACCCCCCAAAAAATCTCACTGTGGTGTTCATTAAAATGTTAGTTATGAGGGTGGAGATTTAAATCTGTTGGGTTCACTTCTGTAATCCTCCTGTTGCAGAAGGCTTCAAATACTGATGGAGGAATATGGCGGAAGGACTTAATCTGGTAGGTGGGCAGTGTTCCCAAGTTCCTCAGCCCAACTTAACACTATGAAAGCATGGCTCTTATTTCCAGTCAGTGTCTCACCTGGTAACAGGTTTTAGAGGGCTGTTAGAAAGATTTCAGAAAATACTGAATTACTTGGAAAAATGTGAAGTATTTTGTAATTATATAGAGGCATTCCTAGGAGTGCAGTTTCTGATTCAGAAATGGACCCTAAACATAAGGAACTCTACTTCATAGAAGGCTAATGCCATTTTCTTTTTGGAGTGGGGGAGCCTGTTTTCTCTACCTATAAGCAAAGAAACTTGTTTTCAAACCTTAAACTGAAAAGCTTTAGAATATAGTTTTGTGAACCATAATAGAAAATTGAAGTACTGCCTAGGTTTGCTCTTTTTCTTCTTTTTCCTCTTGGATCCATATATACAAGTTGAGTGTCCCTAATCTCAAAATGTGAATCCAAATTGCTCCAAACTCTAAAACTTTTTGAAAACCAGCATAACACTGCACATAGGAAATCCCATACCACAAAATTTTGTTTCATGCACACAATTGTTTAAAATAGAGTTTTATTTTAAACATAAGGAAGTAGAGTTTCTTATGTTTAGGTTCCATTTCTGAATACAACATAAATTATATTTAGGCCATTATGTATAAGGTATATATAAAACAAGTGAATTTTGTGTTTGGACTTGGGTCTCAGCCCCAAGATAGCTCATATGTATGCATATATCCCAAAATTTGAAAACATCTGAAATCGGAAATATTTCAGGTCCTAAGCATTTCAGATAAGAACCGTTTGACCCGCGTTTCATTTCTGACGTGTCCATCTTCAGTTTTTTCCTATTTCCCTCCACTCTTTTCAAATAAAAATAACAAAACCCCATAGGACTTTCATGGATAGAATTTAACTCACATGATACCCTAAATTGGATTAAGGATAATCTAGAGATTTTGGTAAATTGATGTCATGAGACTGGGATGTTAACCAAAGAATGATCAAAAAGCTTATCTAAGTAATTCTAAACACCCAATCTGTGGTTCAGTTAATTTGAGGTCAGTTAATAAAAGCTTATCTTGACTTAAGTTACTTGAATGTCTGTAACTGTTGAATCAGGACAGATCACATTTGAGGAGTGCAGGTGTAGTTTTCACAAATAGTGTAGACCTGCACAGTTACTATCCTGTGTCATATTTCACCATGACCATCTCTCTTTTCCTCTAGGATGATGTGCTAAAGAAATGTGAGCCGATATCACTTTTTCATTCAGTTTTTTTCTTCAGATGATACCTGTTCCCATTCTTGTTTCAGTTGTTATGATGGAGTGTTTATTTCTAAATTTAGCCAATGAAGCAGAAAGTTGTGGACTGGCCCAGTGCTCTGAAGGTGGCCTTTTGATTTGTATAAGCCACACAGATTAAACCAAGACATCAGGAAGTTTATCAAGTATCAGTCTCCTGGAACCTTTCCAGTCTCTCCTCGAATGAGTCAAGATGCTATCCCTACCAGCTCATGTTTCCTCTTGAGGTGCTCTGTCAAATTCAGTACACAAAATTAAACTTAACCTGTGGGGTTCATTTTAGGTAAGGTTTGCAAACAATTGCCTTCTCAGAAAAATAATTTGGAATCATAGTAAATTTTTTTGTGAAGAGACAGGCTCTTCTGACATTTGCTACTATTTCTGTGTGCTGGAAATTGAAAACGCATTGTCATAGCTGTGGGATAATATCACATCTTTGCTTTGTTGTGTTCAGAATAGCCTCCAGGCATTTGCTTCAGTATTGGTGAGAATGTAGTATAGTAAATTAAAAATAATTAGGGATTGTGTTTCTGTGAAATTCACGGTTTCTATTCATTATATTCAACAACTTAGATAGGCAATTTCCAGAAACCCCTAAACAATCCTGTCTTTTGCCAATTGTGCATGGGTCTTTGTTTTGCATTTTCACCATGGTTAGAAAGGTATTCATTAAAATAACCAGTAATTTATGATATTGTATAATGGTTGCTTCATTGAATTTATAATTAATATGCTATTTTGTTACCCATTCCACCAAGAAAAATATTTTCTCCCAAAGTTCTTTGTGTGTGCATGCACACCCATTATTGAACCCTGGGCCCCATGTATGCTAGGCACATGCTATGAATTGAACCAAGGTCTCCTGCATGCTTACACTGAGTTCTGTCCCCAGACCCCAAAGAGTTGTTTACTGCTTTCATAGGACTATGATCAAGTCAAGTTAATTGAACTTGACTGTGTGACAGTGAAATTAGTTTTATTGTGGTAGATGTTTGTGCCTATCTCTTGAGACCTTTAAAAAGTACAGATTTAAGTAAGAATTTCTAGACTTACCTTTTCTGAAACACTAGGGCTTGATCAGAGATGAGTATGATAATAAGTCGTGTAAAGAGCCGAGTACTTACTAGCTACAGGCATAGCAGTGAGGGGAACAAGATGAGCTCAGTGCTTGGCCTTTGGAGCAGACAGTGTAATGCAAGAGACAGATGATACGATGGTAGTTCTTGCTCTGTTTCTTTGAAACTGCCTCAAGCAAGCATGTTGATGCTGACAAGAGCCCTGAACCTGAGAGGCGTAGTTAGGAAATACTTTTGAGGATATGAAATGTCAGCTGAAACTTTTGAATCAGTGTGAGAGTCAGCCAGCTCACTACTCTCGGGTGTGGTTGAGGGTGTAAGTGTCCCAGGTCATAGGAAGAACATGTGGAAAGTCCTTGAGAAGGGAGAAGGACAGTGTTTAAGAGGGACTGACTGGGCACTGTGATGGGGGTATAATATGGGAAATGAAAAGGGAGAGATTGAAGCAAAATTAGAGATTTATGCAGGGTTTTCAGTCAGTTGAGGATTCTGGATTTTATTTTAAGATGGTTAGGAAGCCTTTAATATTTTTAAGCAAAGGAGTGACACAATCCTGAGGAGGACAGATACCATCTGAATTGTCTAAAAAACAGGGTCTTTTTAAAATTTGACAAGATATGTTGAGAAAACAGAAATTATAAATTCTTTAGAATGCGGATAAAGTCAGGCTTTAGCCTTTTTTGGTGTTGTGCCACATCTCCTAGCAGTCAGAATTTTTAAGCGCAGTTCTTTAACTTAGAGAAACTTGGAATGTTTCCTTTTCCTTTTATCATTGATAACCTTGACTTTCTTGTATGACTTCATGTGAGAAATGGTAGTTACAAATGTAGCCGAACTCTCCATGACACTTAGTTTGCTTTGAAAACATAAGGCTTTGACTTGTTGATACTCTAAATTATTTATAATATTTAGGAATTTTTAATTAAGTAGTGATATTTCATGTATCGGAGTTTTGATGCTCTTGTCAATTTATATTTGAGTTTTTTCCCCCACTGCCATAATTGTAAGATTGCAAGTCAAGGAATGATGGATGGTGTGTAAAAGTACCAGTCTTCTGAAATGTGTGTGTGAGCCAGTGCGTGCATGTATGTATGTGCACCGTCAATGGGATCTTCCATTTTTATAGCATTTTAGATGAGTAATGTTGAAACAGTAGGAGAATATTGCAGCAGTAAGAATTCTAGGACGTGAGTTGTGATAAAGGTGAGAACTGCCAATGGTTAGTCACAGATGCCTATTCTTAGTATGCAGAGAAATCTAGGGTCCCTTCCCCTGACTGAAGAGCAGAACTGGATGCAGAACTCCACGTGGGGCTGAGCGGAGGGTGAGAGATGTAAAATGAAATTCTAAAGTGTTCTGCCTCCTTACTTTGCATTGTTGGGGTCCTCAACTGCCTGGATGCTGTATGTTAAGCATGAAACTTGCTTGTGGAACAACCTGCTAATTTATGTAGTGCCTGTTGCTGGTTTTCTGTTAAGTTAGAGGCAGTACTTGTGCCAGTGCAGAAGAAACTAATGCTAGTTACCTGTTCAGCCTATCGTCATCTTTATGCATAAGTGTGTGGCCATGGTGTGATGATCTAGAAGTTAGTGAAGGTGAGCTAAAATAATGAGCTGACTCTCAGGACTTGATGGTTTTCATCAGTGGTGAGGGTCTAGTGCCAATCACTTTTTTCCTTTTGGTCCTATCACAGTAACGATCGCTTATCGCTTTCCTAATCACAACTGCAAAACAGAAGGAAAATACAGTGCGCTTGGTAATATCTTGTAAAGATACAACCATCCAACATGGACATGGAAACGAAAAGTAAGGAAAGGGTGGAGTGTACTGAACATCTAATATTTCACAGCTGGAAGTCAGATACCAGCAAGGTGATACTCAGTTTTGCACATTTAAAGTTATATTTACAGGGCTGGGATGTAGCTCGGTGGTACAGCGCTTGCCTAGCATGCGTGAGGCCCTGGGTTCGATCCCAGCACCAAAAAAGAAAAGACAAAAAAAAAAAAAATAAAGTTATATTTACATAATATCTTTGTCTCCAAGTTCTGAGAAACAAAACTCCTGGAAAGTGGTTCTTTTGAGAACATTTTAGTAAAGTCATAAATGGGTTAGTTTAGGGCCAAAAAATGTTTTCCCTTTTATTAGAACATCTGTATTTACTTTCTGTCTCTTCTCAGACTAGGTGGGTCAGAGGCCCATTGGAATATAAGCCAAAAATATTGTATGTCTAACTGGAAGATTATTTTTAGCCCAGGAGACGTTGGAATTTTGATCTCCTCACTCTTCTCCTGGGGGGCTTCAGAGTAATTTCTGATAGTTGACCGGCTTGGTTTCCCCACTGCACGGTACACCATGAGAAGTGAGAAGCTAGTCTATCCTTACTTTTGGGATGAGGAGGAGTCGTTATTTTCAGACATGAGGTTTTTCAGAGAATTAATTCCTGTAATATCTCTTTTATAATGATTGCAGTGTAGAAGTTGGAAGTTCTTCTAGCTGGTTGTCATGTCTTGCATTGTGGTCATATTCTGAACTGAAAGTAGTTGACTATAATCTTCTTGACAACATCATATCGGTAACAGATTTTTAGGTCACTCCTTTCCTTTGTTTTTGAATGTCATTATTTTCAGAGGCCCTCTTTGCACATTGACCACTCTCATTGTACTTAAATTGATTTAAGCTGTAATAGAGAGACCTAAGGGGAAAATGGCTTCCACAGGCCTCAGATCACAATCTTCCTACCTCTACTTCTCAAGTACTTGGGATTAAAGGTGAAAACCATTACACCCAGCTTCTATTTTGAGGTGAGGTTTTATTGACTTTTTGCCCAGGCTTGCCTTGAGCCATGATACTTTACCTATCTTTACCTCTAGAGTGGCTGGCCACACAAATAGTAAACAAGGATTCCAAACCACGCCCCCCTCCCCCAGTACTGGGTATTGAACTCAGGGCCTTGTGCTTTCTAGACTAGTAGGAATTTAAAAACACACCTTTGAAGTGTAATTCCTGTTAAAGTTAGATTTTTATCTCCCCTATTAATTGGAAGTGAGAGGTCAAATCACTTGTGAAATTATAGGGATCACACAAGTCTTGGATAACATTGGATTCAATCCAGGTGTGCTTAAAGCTTGATCCTATCTTCAGTTTTGAACAGTGATCAAGTAGAACAAGTCAGCATTCTGGAGAACTTCCCTTTCTGACCCTCATCTTTCAGCTCTGCTTCTAGCATTGTGGTTGGAGAAATCTACCAGAAGGACCAGGAATAAAAAATGCCGGTGTGGGAAAAGCGTGAAGAAATGTGTTCATGAGGTTATTTAAGGCCTGAGAAATAGAAAAGGTCTACTCCTTTAAATGTCATAATTAGATACTTTAACCACTAAGATTATATTAACTGTTAAGACATAGGAAACATTTGACCTATTAAATTCATTATCAAAAATAACTATAAAGTTCTGATCCTTATGGAATAAATGTTATTAAATAATCTTACAAAACATGGTGAAATTTTTTAACTCAAATTTTATTAAGTATTATCTTTCAGTCATCAGGAGTATACAGCCTCTTAGTTACTTTCATACTAAAAATATTTAAAAACTTAATCCTAATGTCAAAAGTGAATTTGAATAGTTCTGTAGATTAGTAATATAAGTAAATGAACTCTTACATGATTTACATACCACCTTTTAAAAAATCTAGTAAATGAACTTTCATTAGGTTTTTTTTTTTTTAAAGGTGGTTTGTAAATCTTAAGACTATAGGTAGGGGCATTTGCTAAAGTTCTTTAGCCCTTATGTGAAATCGACAAATATATTACAGTTGAATCCTCTTTATTTTGTGTGTTTCAGGGAAAGAGCATCATGAACACCTGTTTCCAAGTAATTGTAGGACTTCCTAGACTCCATATGCTTATCAGGTCATGGAGAACTGTGGAGAAGTTAATGCTACTCAGGTTTACCCAGGAAAACATAGTGGATCAGATAAGCAGCAGACCAGACGTTGCTACTCCAGGGCCTTGCTCAGGCTGGCACCTGCTCAGTAGTGCTGACATACTTGAGGCTAGCTTTTATCCCAGCCTGGGCAGTTTATAAAAGTAAAACAGTAAAATACCATCTTCACCTTGGTTTCAAGCTTCTTGTTAAAATTTGTCCAGCCAAGCATTTCTGTAGGCTCAAGGCATGTAAAGATGCAATGCAGTCATTTAGGACATTTAGACTTGATGATGTTTTGTGAAATGAAAGTCTTGCTGCTCTTATGGATTCCATGCACAGATCAGAATGCTGTGGTCTGGCTAAAACTATCTGCCAATTTGTTGAAGAATAAAAAAGTATCACATGTCCCTTTTAATACTTTTTGTCCCTTAACTGATCTTAAACAACTCTGTAGTTGGGATTAGTAAGTGGAATTGAATGTAATTGAATTCCTTGTGCTGGGGCCTGACTGCCTGCTGCATAAAGAATAAAGTAAAAGGATTGAAAGTCTGTCAAACTGACCTTGCTTCCTTTCCCTTTCCTTTCCAGGGCTCTGTGGTAATGAAATCATTATTTAAGAGTCGAGATAGGACTTTAGGAGCCTGTGGTTTTGAAGAAACAATATTTCATAAAAATGTGACATTTGAGACATTTGTTTCCTTTGAGGTGATCTTTGAAGAAATAGAGAAGAACTGTTGACCATTCTGATCAGTTTTGTCTAGATAATATAAAAAGTGCAACCATCATTTTAAGAAGACTAAATTCCATAAATATCAGAAGTGAAAAATTCCTACGGACATTCTATTCTTCCACTTAGCTTCTAGAATGTTTTATCTCAGAATGTAGACTTGTAGACTTTTTGTTGTAACTTGCTAGAACTTTTCATTTATAAAACACTTCATAGTTCATGTACATAGCTAGAGACCTCCCTCCCTTCCTTCTTTCTCTTTTTCTTTCTTCCTTTTTTTTTTTGAGAAAGGGTCTCATTGTATAGCACAGGCTGCCCTCAAACTCACAGTGCTCCTATTGTCCTGGTGCCAGGATTAATGTAGGTATGTACTGCCATGCCCAGCTGTGTGCTGCAGACTTTTACCTTGTACTAACTACGGTCTTATTTATTATCTTCCCACAAGCTAACCTGTTTTCCAGATGAGAATGTACTACCATTAAGATACTGTATAATTTGTTCCAAATTTAAAAGCTGGCCTGTGGCAGGATGAAGACTAAAACTCGGGTGTCTGATAGATTCTTTCTCCAGTGTTCCTTTAGTCTTCTGTTGGCCGTTATTACAATGTGTAATGGAAAATTACAGTCAAGAGGTGTACTGTCAGATATCATTATGGTTGAACATCTGACATAACTTTGCACTATAGTTCTAGCCCTGTGCATTTATCCAGATACATATGATAAAACTGGTATATTCATTCACTGATGTATTGTCTCTAGCTGTGATGTCAACGTTGAGTAGTTGTGACTGAGACCCCCATGGCCAGCAAAACCTAAATTATTTATTAGCTGGTTCTTAACAGAAAACATTTAGGACCTCTGGGCTGGCCTTGTGCTGTCATCTCTGACTTTGAATACAGTCTTCTAAACTCCTGTGTAACTCGTCTTACCAAGATCTTACCCATGAGCTCTAAAACAGTGACAGGTTTCCTTTAGTCACTGGGTTTTGTTTGTTTTTCTCTTAATTATGATGAATTTAGTTCTTTACGTCTGCATGAACAATGTGATTACCACACATCAGCTATCTAAACTGGAACCTGTAAGACCTAAAGACCCTTAACAGAATCTTAAAACAGACTCTTGGTAATGCTTTCAAGTATTTTGTTGAGGCTTACATGTTGATTAGTTTTGTTACAGAGATATGCTAAAGAGACTCACATAGGCCATTTTTTACTTTTCTGTGGTTACTTTTACTTTTCTGTGGTTAGCTGTGTGGTGGCCATTGCAGACCATGTCTGTGTGAGGGTCTTTATTTCAGCCTCTGTCATCTCAGTGTAGTTATTGCCTTCTAATTTGTAAATATAAAGGGCCCTAAAATTCACATTTATCTCTTGTGGTTGCTGTTCTTTTATCCTTGTTTCTAAGAAGAGCGAACCCTCCCATTCCAAGGCTGCTCTCTCCAGCTTGCTCTCTGTCCCATTCCTCTGGTCTCTGGGATCTCACTTCAATGCCTTCTCTTTTTCCCCTGGTCCCATTCTCTTCATTTCAGGGACGTGAAGGACTCTTCGATCCTGAACACCATCCTACTCTCTTGAGTCTTAAACTCCCCAAACTATAACCCCATTTCTCCTGACTTTTGTAGCCACATTTCCAAAGAATTTTTTTGTTCCTCATATCTGCTTAATCTATTAACACTGGCTTTTCTTCCTCCTCTTAGGAGTCTGCTCTTACTAGGGACCCAAGTTGCCCTCGCTAGCAGCGTTTTTCTTAGTCTTCCACTTACAGAAACTCTGCAGCAGTTGCCACTATTAACTTGAGCTCCCAACTTAACTCTTCTGCATTAGTCTTTTTCTTCTTGGCCTCTACCAGCTTTTGAGCCTCCTGTACTATTCTGAGTGACTGTTGTTAGGGTCTTCTACTGATTTTTTCCTATCTATTCTTAATTATTCCTTTTCTTTTCCTTCTGTACATTCTCTTTGGGTAGTTTCATCCTACCTATGGCTTCACCTTCATCCAACACCTATTTGTTGATGTTCCCTGAATCTTTTTCTTACTCTCGTTCCTAAATCCCAACTACACTGTATACCAGCACAAAGATATGTCCAATAACATCTTAGTTCCACTCAAGTTTTCCTTTCATTTCAGCATGCATATCTCACCTTGTTTTAGTAGATGACATCAGGTTCTTAGGAAACATGGTATTGACTCTGGTTTCCTCATTTTCTCCACTCCTGTGTTCACTGGGTCACTTCCTACAGATCAAAATGTGGATTACTGAACATGTTCTCACCAGGTATCCTGCTCATGTTAGTTGAAGACTTCATCTCACAAGATCTGCTAGAGAAGTCTCTTTAATTGGTCTCCCAATCAGTCTCAGACATTTAGCCCACCATCTCTATGGCTGTGCCATCATAAAATTTATATCTAATCTCAAAGTTAAAACACTAAGTGTATGTTAAAGTGTACACCATGTATAAGTCTGTGCAGAACCAATCCCACCAGCCCTGATGCTTTTAATAACCTCAGCATTGTCCAGTTATTGACTTTATCTTGGCCGCATGCTTTCACATGTGTCATCTCTATCTAGTGTGGCATTGTATCCAACAAGATAGGGTCCTCCATCTTTAAGAAACATTTTAGATTTAATGTCATCTAGTGAAGAATAATGATTGTCCTTACTTTGTTCCAAGTGTAGTTCTTCATGGAGCTTTTGCTGTACTAACTATATCACTTTGTTCTCCAGCTTACTTGGCTTCTGCAATAGCTGCTCTTTAGAGATTGAAGTGGGAAGGAAGGGGGAGAAATCAATGTATTTTAGTGTCTTTGGCATCTGTTATTTTATAGTCATGATAGTGGGTGCCTACTCAAGTAGGGAGAAATGAATTTTAAAAAGCAGGTAGGAACATAGGGGCCAGATAGACTTCCCAGCATGACTGTGGAGCAGGAAAATGCTATGTGCAGTGTGTTTCTATGAAAGATATTTAGTAACCACTGGAGACTGAGCTTTACATTTTTTTTTTCTATCTGTTGGCGTATGTTGAATGGCTCTCAATGTGGTTTGTAAATAGTGGGTGTCTGAATCATTCTGTAGTACTTTATTTTTTTCTTTTTTGGTCAGGATTGCACAGGGCTTTGTTTATGAAGATTTGAATGAAGGTTGGCCAGTTCCTCAGGGCAGAAGCAAGATCAAGCATTGTAATTGTGAACTATTTGATTTTTGTTTTTGTTCTTTCCTTTTTTTTTTTTTTTTGATGTGACTGGGGTTCAAACGCAAGGCTTCATGCTTCCAAAGCAGGAACTCTACCACTTGAGCTACACCTCCAGCCATGATTTTTTTTTTTTTTAAATAGTGGCATTTCAAGATTTTGGGGGGCTTTGTGGCCCTCTTGCATGGTTTACTACCAACTAATGGGTTTGGCACAACTCTTCCTTTTAACTGTGCAATGCAGCAGAGTAGGAA
Organism: Castor canadensis; assembly: GCF_047511655.1. Lineage (NCBI taxonomy): Eukaryota > Metazoa > Chordata > Mammalia > Rodentia > Castoridae > Castor > Castor canadensis. The sequence continues at coordinate 31,658,232 of NC_133395.1, read as the reverse complement.
CTAGCTTATCCTAGACAGTGACTCCTGTTTAACTAATTTTGGTGTATTGGCTATCCTACTCATTAATAATGTAAAGTCATTTAGCTGGAAGCCACGAGATTGATACTAACAAAGTTCAATAATTTAGTAGTTATTAGTAAGTACTAATAAAGCATTCCTATAGGTATATGTATTCACTGAGCCTCCGGTGGATTTGAAATATCTGATCAGACTAACCTTTGTCTTCAAAGATAATACATTAAATTATAGTTACTTTAAGAAGTTGTCCAAAATGACTTAGGTGTCAAGATAGGGTGGTATGAAGTAAGCAAATAATAGTCAGCTTGCTAGTTTGTATTACACTTAGGATTTATTGCGTCCATACTGCGTGCCAACTTGTAGATACTGAACTGCCCACCTCTGTAGTGAGAAGGAAGTATGAAAATGGTGCCTACAGAATGTATTGTAGGGTCACTTAATCTTTAAGCTCAGTACTACATTAATTAAAAAATTATCACTAATATTTTAATTAGATCAGTTTTTTCTTTCATGTGAATTAGGTCATATTGGTTCTTAAATTTAAAACTGGTTTTATGAAGCAACGTTAAAAGATTGACTATTTCCTATATTTTCAGTGTCTAGACAAACGTGATTAAGGAATCATAGGAATGTCATTGTTTTGGGGAATTTTCTTGTTAACAGAATAATTTCCAGTGGGGGAATAAAAGAACTTTAGGTTCCTAAACTTACTGTTTTTGTTATCATGTTGATCTCATCAGTGGGAAATGTATCAAATCTATTTTTCCTCATAGTTTCTCAATGATGTACAAAAATAACTACACAAATATGTTATAGTTTAAGTCAGCCAGCTCTGAAGATGTATAGACAACAAATAAGTAGACCATTAAGCGCATTCAGGTTTTTTTTTTTTAAGGGGGAAGGGAGGCACAAAAAGATGGATGAGCTATTAGTGCAAGTTAGTACCCTATCATATTCATTTCAGTGAAAAATGCTTATTAGATGAGGCAGCAAGTTCACCCAGTAAGAGTATGTTCTTAACAAGGTAGTTTCAGAAGGACTCAAAAGGTGGGTATGAGACAGTGGCAAAGGATGAGAACAATAGCGAGATGACCTAAATAGCATTAAACTCTTGGAATTGACAAAAGGTCACAGTAGTACCTCAGTGGAGGAGAGTAACACAGTTCATTGACCGACAAAGCTTTGCTGGTGATGTCAGGACTGCTGAGGGCAGTGTTGGTACAATTTGTTAAAGAGCAGTTTGTGATAATATGGCAAGAGGTGGCAAAGGTCTTGATTAAAGGAAGCTTCCATAGTTCCAGAGAGCATGCAGTGAGAAGTGTTCTGGGAGGCACTTTAGCTTAAGGCATCTGGGAAAGAAAACCTTGCCAAGTATGATGCATTTAATCAATGCATCATTCTGTTTAGGCCCAACTCTGTGCTATTCTAGTGATGGAATTAAATGAAAAATGCATAATTCATGTCATCTCAAATTTTTCTTATAGCTAGTCCTTTCCTTACACATAGAACTTCGGAGGAAGAATATAGGAAAATTTCACTGTTGACAAGCTTATCATCCACTTTTTCTCCATAGGGGTCATGATCATTTTTGAGTTTCTCAAACAATTTAACATATTTATATTAAAAAAATCAGTTAACATAATTGAATGAAAGTTAAAATGGCTCCTTTAAAAGTTCTTTTTAGGGTTGGGGGCATGGCTCAAGTAGAAGAGCCCTTGCCTAGCAAGCACAAGGCCCTAAATTCAAACCCCATTACCATCAAAAAAAAAAATTTGGTTTGTTCTTTATAAAAAATGATTTGTTAACAATTCTTAGAACTCTTGATTCACATTGTGAAGAATAAGGAGGATGTGATCCTTTCCGCTCCTTTTCTCCCTTCTCTTCTACTATGTGTTTGGGTATAAATAGAGCATCATTGTTCTGTGAGTTTGCCTCTACAATAATTCTCCCCCCTCTTCTTTAAAGCCCCAATGCCAAAGAACAATGTAGAACATTCTTTCTTGCAATAGATGTTAATTGTGTTCTTAGTTGGGATCTTGCTGTCACAGCCACAATAACCGTGCCATTGTGCAGGGAGCCTGGGTTACAGTAGATTCTGTATAGAATAATGAAGGCTGTTTACTCGTGATGTGTTGTACCCAGCATCTGTGGATGAGAACACACAGTCACTGTAATTTGGCTGGCAAGTGATCAAACTGGTATAAAATGTCATCTGTTAAGCAAGTTAGTGGTCACAAAGAACTACTGACCTTTTATTTAATATAGAATTTTTAATGAGAGACTTCCAATAAATGGTTTGAAGAGGTGAGAACAGCTACCTAGTGTGTGCTGCACATTAGCCCCTATTTTGCAGTATACTTCGGGGTCAAGTTGTTGCTTTAGAAGTGAAGGAACTGGAAGTGCATGTCTGTGCTGGCCCAGAGTGGAAATTGCTGCTGAAATGCAGTATGTTACAGGAGGAAAGGGACATACAGGACTGTGTCGGTTGGGAACTAGGTTTGGGCAGCCCCACCCCCCATGGACTGCAGATGCCGAAAGCATTATCATTGTGAATAGTTTCTCTGCCTACTTCTTTCCCTACAAAAGGAAGAGGTTTTTAAGTAACCTTGATGGACTCTTACAAGGATCGTAACAATCCCACTTTTGGAACTGATTTCTCATTGGCTCTTCCCATCCCACTTCTCATTTTTAAGCACTTCTCAGCTGCCCAGGTGCTGAGAAGTAGTTAGCATGGTTCATTAGAGGGGTTTGGGGAATACATTTCAAAGCATTTTTATGCTTGTTCCTTCCAGTTTTGTCAAATTTTCAGCAAATATAAACCATATTATTCAGCTTAAAAGTAAACTTTAACCTAATTTATATTTTTTGTCTATTTGCTGTCCTGCTTAGTACATGTCTAAATGTTTTTCATGAAAAGTAGATTTTTAACTACCGCAATATATCCTATGAAGAGTCAGCACATGATGTTTGGTTTGATTTACTCAAATTTTTATGACTTTGGGGGTCTTTTTCATGATCAAAGAACTAAGGGTTAACAAAGAAGTGATAATTTTGGATGTGGTAAATAAACCAATTAGGTCAGGTTAGGAAATGTGAGAATTAGATCGTTTGCTCATTTTAAGTACAGTTCATTTGTTACTTTAACTCCGTATCAAAATAGTACTCAAGGGTTAATGTGTATAATCCTACTTTAAATAGTCACACATATAATGTGTTCTCTGCAGAAAAGTTGTAAAGTATTGAAAAAAAATCCAAGAGATCACTAATAGTGATCTAAAACAGCCGTTATTACATTTTGGTGTAAAAATACATGTGCTAGTTTGTAGACCATTTTCCCGTAAACCTTGTTTTGGACTCAGGCCCTTTTAAATAGTTCTGCTATAACCTAAGTGCAAGTTTCCATAAAAGATTTTTTTCACTGGGTGCCGGTGGCTACTCAGGAGGCAGAAATCAGGATGATCACTGTTCAAAGCTAGCTCTGGATAAATAGTTCTTGAAAAAACCCAGCACAAAAAATGGACTGGGGTAATGGCTCTAGTGGTAAGACCACTGACCTAGCAAGTGTGAGTCCCTGAATTCAAACTGCAGTGCTACCAAAAATTTTTTTTCAAGGAAATTAAGCCTTCTATTTATTTTAATCATAAATATAACTTCCCTTATAATTAATATACCACCTGACAAAATCTAGACCAATACTTAAGGGCAACTTGCTTAACCATTCTGTAGGTAGATAAGTTATATATTATTATATTAAATTCATTACATAGTCATCCAAAAACAGTTAATAATTAAATCAGCCACAAGAACTGAACCACAGAGGGATCAGATCAGAGATTTGTAGATTAACAGAAAGTTTATGTATGATTACTAGTGTCAGGTGTTCAAGATCCATGTGAACTGAATTTGTTTTGTTCCTGGCTAAACAAAGCCATAGGTAGAACCACACTCCTGGCCTTTAGTATTTACATAAAGTATTACACAATCAAAGTATTTAATACATAAATCTACATCCAACAGAACAGATTCAGTCCACTAAATTTGCATCCCTAACTTATATGTAGACTATCAAAGTCATCAGCGGGCCCCATTCCAGTATCATTCTATTTAAAAGAACTAAGTAGGCTTAATACCAAAATTTGTTAACTTTTCCCTTTTTGGATAGTATGTCATTAAATCCTACCAGTAGAAATTGAAAACTGAGATTATGTTTATCTAAGAGACAAATGTTTTGTTGTAACTTTCTTGCTTTAGTTTGTTCCATGACTTTGCATTAAAGACAAAAGCTCCTTAGCATGGTTTGCATAACCCTTCTGGTCTCTACCAACACAACCAACCTCATTTTCTTTCCTCTATCACTTTATATTGCTAACCAACAACACTAAAGTACATATGTGTAGTTTCTTTTTTTTTTAAACATTTTTATTAGTGTGTGATAGTTATACAGAGGGTTTCATGTGACATTTATGTATATACATATATAATATCCTAGTTTGGTTCATCACCTCCATTAATCTCCCTCATCTCCCATTCCCCTTCTTGAAATGACTTTGCCAGGTTTCAGTGTTCCATTTTCATGCATGTGTAGAAAGTACCTCAGTCATGTTCACCCTCCTTTACCCTCTTCATTTGTCTTCCCTTACCGCTATTTCCCTCCCCTTAACATAACCTGTTTTTCCTTGTTTAAGCATGTGTTCATTGGCCAGTGGGGTTTTGCCTTGGTATTTTACCTATAAATATTTTGTACTTTATAGTCAGTCAGCTTCCCCGTCCATACTCTTCCTTGTCTTTTCCCCTACCCTGTATTGTTAACAGTTCTTAGTGCATTTTGTTGTGTCTTGTTCCTACACAGATGTGATATATTTCAGTATTATTCATTTAGCATTGTTTTCCTCCTCCCTTAGTCTCCTCTAACAATTCCACTTGTGGAAACATGTTCTGCTTATATATGTATTTGTAATAATACTTACACTTATATTTGGATCATAAAAGATTTTGTGGGCAATCTTTTCTGATATTAAATATATTGAAAACTGACTGAAGAAATTTAGGACTGTAAATGGTTAATATTGAAAACATTTTCCAGTTTCTAAAGACTTCTTTATTTAGAAATGGAAAACATTTCTGATGTAGAAACTTAAAGTTCCATTTGCATGCATGCATATTGTCTTCAAGTGCTTTTTCTTAGTGGTTGTGTAAATGGGGCCCTACATTACACATTGCCAATTTTTCCCTTAGATAAATGAAAGTTGGCTAAGATATTCTTATGAAAAGTTGCTTTTATCCTTTTTTTTCTTCCATTTCTTTTCTCTAAAAAAAAAAAAGAATATATATATATATATTCTTTTTTTTTTTTCCCCCACTTTCTCCTCCTGACAAATCTGCTTCCATATAGCTAACCACTGCTGTTTTCTGCTTCTGTGACAGCTAGCCGATGGCGGAGTCTCTTCTCTTCAACTGCCTCCCTGGCTTTTCCTTATAGTCCTGTTGCAAGACTCAGCCCTTATAGCAATGGCATTAATACTCCCAGCTTCTCTAAAACCTCAAACAAAGCAATACTAACACCTGAAAGAACAGGTAATATTTCAACTTCTTGACTACCTGCTTGCTTTGCAATTCAGTCACTAAGCACAATATCTACCTTCTGCTGAAGGTTGAGGGTAATCTTATTATAATGAAGTGTTTATGGTGCAACATATTGGGTACAAAAAGGTCTAGCATTAAATGCACACTAGCACCATTGATACACAGCTTGCTCTCAGCTGTGTGTGATAGACTGCCTTCCCTCTTTAGCAAACGCACACATGTGTAGTTGTGTGTTTCCAAGTGCCTAATGTGCTTTGATTCAACGTCAAGCACAATTTGGGTAGTAGATTTTTTTTTTTTTAAAATCATTGAAGATCACAAGCCTTTATACCATTTTTTAAAGATAGGGCTCTGTAGAAGGAATAGTTGTAGTGGCTTTTTTCTTTCTTCCCATAAGATGATGGTCTCACCATTACCTTATTTGTTTCAGAATTGGTGTGATTCCATTTTGATGAATATACACTTTCAGACCATGCCATTAGATATTAGCATTAGCAATTTTTTTGTGTGTAATAAAACACATAACAAGTCTTGGGGTGTGGTTCAGCAGTACAACGCTTGCCCAGCATGCACGAATCCCTGCGTTTGATCCCCAGCACCACAAGGAAAAAGCAAAAGCAAAAATCCACAGAACATGAAGTATATCCTTTAAACAAACATTTTATAGATAGTAGAGTGATTTTAAAATTTTTGAAACTTGAATTTGAAAAAATAGTAAACAGATGTTTCTGTACATACAAGTTACGAGTATGTGAAGATGTGTTTCTTGTTTGACAATAAAATGATGTGTTGGTCATTTTTGTGACATTATAACGACAAGAGTATTGCTCATATGAATTGTAAGTTATATACCAATATCAGTTCTTTAAACTAAATATTATTTAATTAACAGTAAGCATGCGTTCTTTGTGGTTTAGGTTACGCCTCCAGGGGCTCCCCTCTCAGTCCGCAGTCATCTGTTGACAGTGAGCTGAGTACTTCAGAGTTGGAGGATGATTCTATCTCCATGGGGTATAAATTACAGGACCTCACTGACGTGCAGATCATGGCTCGTCTGCAAGAAGAAAGTAAGTCCTTTGAAACTAGGAAAGTGAGGTCTCCACTTGCCACTTAAGAGATGGGGAGGTTCAGGCACATTGCCCCAGGTAGTGGGCGAGTTGCTTATTTCTCCTGTGTCCTTCTGCTTTGTAGGTGGAGGGGTTGATGTTTATCATATGCTTAAGAGCATCATAAGATTCTAGGCACTCTGATCATTCAACATTGGTATTTTGGACATTGTATGCACTCTTGAGTATTTATCTGGGAGCAGTTGAAATTTGTGTTTACACAAAAACTGGTACATGAATGTTCTTTGTAGCTTTATTTGCAATAGCCCCAAGCTGAAATTAGTTTAGATGTCCTTAGTAAGCAGATAGTTAAATAAATTGTGATATATATTTGATATATTGTAAGAACTTTTGTAAATGCCACATGTGCTGCACCCAGCATAACAATAAAATAAAAGAAAATCAACCTAAAAAAAATGTGGTATGCCACAAAGTATTAACAATAAAAAGCAGCTGGGGGCCAATGGCTCACTGTAATCCTAGCCATTCAGGAAGCAGAGGTCAGGAGGATCACAGTACAAAGCCAGACTGGGGCAAAAAGTCTGGGAAACTCTATCGAGAAAAAACTCTTCACAAAAAAAAAAAGGGCTGGTGGAGTGGCTCAAGGTGTAGGCCCTAAATTCAAACCTCAGTACCACAAAACAAACAAAACAAAACAAAACAAAAAACCCCACAAACCATTGATACAGCACCTTGGATGGAGCTCCAGGGAATCATTCTGAGTGACTGCTATATAATTCCGTTATTTAAGTGTTTTGAAATGGCAAGATTTTAGGAATGGAGGACAAATGGCTGGGGATTAGGGGTGGAAGGAGAGGGAAGTAGATGTGGTTATGAAAAGGGTTTCTGTGGTATTGGAACTGTTCATTATTTTGATGTACAGCATTTGCAAATATATGGGTAATAAAATAAAGAACTTAATACTAACATGTATATACACGAATAAACTGGAAAAATCTGAATAAAATGGATGGATTTTATATGGCTGTCAACACCCTAGTTATTGTGCTATTCAATAATTTTGCAGAATCTTATCATTGAGGGAAACCAGGTGCATAGTACTACCTAGCACTGCATGTGGAACCAGAGTTATCTTTAGGAAAACTGAATTAAAAATACATTGAGCCAGGCATGGTGGTGCATGCCTGTAATCCCAGCACAAAGGAGTCCAGAGGAAGGAGGATCATGAGTTTGAGGGTAGCCTGGGCTACATAGTGAGATCCTGTCTCAAAAATGAAACCAAACAAAAATGCATCGATACACCTCAGAGTAAATAACTGTGGAGGAGTAGATAATTGGAAATGGGGCAGTTTATCATTAGTTCTGCAATAAAATTACAAATAATCTGGGTGTGCGCTACCTCAAAGGAATTAATGTGCCCACATAGAATATCAATATTAAATAAGGTGTAGATCACAGAACTGAACTCTTCTTTGGGGTATCTTTTTAGGGCAACAGCATTCCAATATTCTGCTTTCAGAATGAATCAAAGCTACTATGAAATGTTATGCTTATACAGGATTTAATAAGGTGCATTTTGAGTGGAGAAGTAGTCAGTAATAGGCTACTGCTTATTTATTTATGCAGTACTGGGAAATTTAACTCAGGGCTTTGTGAGTGTGAACCAGGTGTCTGCCACTTGAGCCACTCCACCAACTGTGTTTGTGTTAGTTATTTTTGAGGTAGGGTCTTGTGAACTTTTTGCCCAGGTTGGCCTTGAACTGGATACTCCTGATGTCTGCCTCCTGAGTAGTTTAGGATTACAGGCGTGAACCTTTGTGCCTGACCCTTTTATTTTTTTTTCAGTATGGGCAGTGAGTTAAATAATGAGAAACTTTCAGTTTGACTGTTTCTGGATGTTGCCATTTACAGTGACCTAAAACTATTTAAGTATAAAAACATCAGTATGCTTTGAAAAGTAATATTAGTAACAGAAAGGAATAAAAGAGGGTTGACCTTGTTAGCAAATATTTGTATCTCAAACAAACTTTCCTTTTGACTTTGAAAGTTGGATGAAGGGAGCAGACCGACTTCTTATTTAGGCAGAGATTTGATTATTTTAATTCTCGTAATTCATAGGAAACTATGTCATCTATGTGTTCCTATACTCCATCTTCCTAAATATCTCCAGAGTTGAATAGGGGAAATTCATAAGTATATTTAATTTTCGCTGGAATGGGGGGCAGTTCTTTTCCAACACTGAATTGTCTAATATTATATATCTGTTTGGTAGCTAAATGTGTTTGCTTTTTGAGGGATTTAATGAACTAAAAAGATGATGACTCTCTGTTTGAATAATTTATTGGAACAAATTTTTGTCAAATATTTGATTATAATTCAATGTTAGCTAGGTCAAAAATATCTCCTAATTCTATTTATTTTCTAGGTCTCAGGCAAGATTATGCTTCTACTTCAGCATCTGTCTCGAGACATAGTTCCAGTGTATCATTGAGTTCAGGAAAAAAAGGGACATGTAGTGATCAAGAATACGATCGATACAGTCTGGAGGATGAGGAAGAGTTTGATCATTTGCCGCCACCCCAGCCTCGTCTTCCAAGATGTTCACCTTTCCAAAGAGGAATCCCTCACTCACAGACTTTCTCCAGCATCCGGGATTGTAGGAGGAGCCCCAGTTCCCAGTATTCTCCTTCAAATAATTACCAGCAGCAACAGTATTATTCTCCTCAAGCCCAAACTCCAGACCAGCAACCAAATAGGACCAATGCAGGTAGGTTTCGGTTTAAGGTCAGTATAAATAATTGGTAAAGGTTCTCTAGATGTATTAAGTTCATTGTCAAGAACTTACCAATTTGGTTTAAACTTACATCTGAAATTAACCATCTTCTGGTTATGTATACCAGGTTTACAGATTTATAACTTCCAGGAAACTGCCATGATGTAACTGGCTTGGAAGAATTACAGGTGTGGAGTGTCTTTATGTTGTTGGTCGTACAGCTTTAGGATGGGCAGTGTCATGCCCCATGCAGTCACAGGCTCTGAGGTGCGTCATTCCTTATCTTTCACACAACTGTCAGCCTCTTGCTGCCTGTGCCTAGCTCAGAGTGGTGGCAGGCATGAACAAAAATGCTTAGAGAGGATACTTCCCTTGCATGTCCTGAATTAAGGAAAGTTTGGGATGTGTCTTTCTGATTTGCTGACATCAAGAACTAAGATCTTTGTAGCAGTTGGATTATGGGGCTGATGTTTGGCATGGTAATAGGAAGTTGAGGTGTCCTAAACGGCAACATAGTGAGTTGGAGCATGTCATTCTTTCATATTTTTTTGTCTTCCTCATTTATCTTCCTGTCCAGTCCCAGGAGGTAGACTTCTTGACTTGCAAGAAATACAGGGAGAGAATCATGTAATATTTTAAGCATGATATGTTTTCAGTGATCTGTCAGACCCTCCCAAGCAAATCCCATATAATGTGGAGAAAAAAACCACTTAAAAGTATTCATATTTATATAGTTATAGCCTTTAATTATTATATCAAACCATTTCTTAAAGTTAGGCCTAGAAGTGGTCAAATGGCATTTAGAAATACTGTTGGACTAAATACAAATTATGTTAGGGATCAACCGTTAACCACATTTTTAGTTTTTACCTTTGCTTAATCTGTACTTGTATCATTCCTGTGAATTTAAAGTTCATTTGAAAGTATTTAAAATACTGTGTTCATAACTTTGCTGTTAGTTCAGTGCCTTCAGATTGCAAATTTAAAGCATGTTAGTTAGCTAAAGGATGTCTTAGTGATTAATATATTAAAGCTCATAGTGCCAGAAAGATGGTGCTGCATTGTTGGTGCTGACTGGATGTCACATAGCACCATGTTGGAATTGAGAGATGGGCAGCCAAAGATGTTTCTTGGAAGATTTTCCCATCAAGTGTTTTTGAACACTGCTGTCCGGCTGTCAAGCAGGTGCTAGCTCTGCATCTTGATTAGTATTGTCATTGGAATTGTTTTCCTTTACACCATTGTTGGTGGCACCTGAGAAAAGTGATACCTGCTTTTATGAAATACTGTTTTGGAAAGGATTATGTTTCCCTGAAACCTGTGCTGCTGTAATACTCCTTGCAGGAAAGTTGAGACATACTACAGTAAGGGTCTATGTATGGGAGTTTTATTTTTCTGAGATTGTCTGGTTTCTCCATACAAAGGAAGATGGAAAACAAAGACAATTTTAAGGTTAGGACTTCTGACTAATTATCTTTCTGGTTGGGGGCACAGGTTCTGATGTCCAACAGATCCTGAGTTCTAGTCTTGTCTTGCAGTTAGCCTTCCATGTTGAGGTTTCTCAAGACTCTAAGCTTTGGTTTCCTTAGATCTAAAATGTGGACAAGATAATATCTATCTCTTATGAAACTTAACTGTAATTTCATATCAACCATCTGGTATATATTCTCCTAACCTAAATATGCTGTAAGGAATAAATTAAATAATGAATGGTACATTGCCTAGAGTGGATGTGCCGAATAAAATTTGTCTCCTGTCCTTTTTAAACGTGAAGCATGTGGCTCAGATATCTGATCCTTTATTTGCTACCCCTGAATATTATTTGAACTAAATTGTGACATAAGAATGGTAGCTTTGAAATTAATCTACCCAGTGTTTTATAAATTGTCAAAATAATATAAACAGGTGAAAATAATCATTAGCACTCCCATCCATTTAAAATCTTTGCAACTAAGTTAGAAATACATATTTATATTTATCGTTTCCATAGCTCCTGTACTGCCTAGCTAATAAAATTAGATAGCTAATAAACATTATTGGCATATTTCTGGGTATCATAGAATTAAAAGTCAGACAGCAAATAGTTTGTCAGATATCAAAAATAACTAAATCTTGAAGATTCTTTGCCAGCCTTTCTGTACCTTTTCAGGTACAGTGAGGGTTTTCAGTAACATGCAGCCATTTGTAGCATGAGGGTCTCCCCTGTGCCCTGTGGTGACTGGCAGGGGAAGATAGCTGCTTGTTGGATAGCCACGTCTCTTCTTTATTCCATCTTTGACCCACAGAGTGCTGAGATTCACTGCCTTTTGAACCTGAGTGAATTCATTTAATTTCCTTAGTCTGTTCTTCCAGTTTTCTGCTGCATCTCAGTCCTCGAATCTGAAATTGGTGATTTCTTAGGAAGATAGAATTGGGACATTGCTTTGTGTTCCTTGAGCTTTAAAGTGTATGTGTGGTTATTAATTTCTAAATTGTTTGACAGGGAAGTGAATCTGACTTCCAGATGGTATGACACAACTTGGAGATCACAGATTAGCTCCCAGAGTCATAGAGTCCTAAATATTTATACTTGGAAGGCTTTATTTTTAGAAGCATATTTTATGATTAAAGCTTTGTGAAGTTGACCTGGTACTTAAATATGAGTAAGATTGTTTTTCAAAACTGATGCATTTGAATTAATAGAGATTAGAGACATAAGCAATGTATAAACCTTGACTGGATTTGTGGTTTAGTGGGAAAAACTTAATGCAAGACAATCTTGATGTTTGGGAAATTTTGTGTATGGGTTATGATGTTAATTTGCCTATGTGATGAAAGTATTGTGATCCTGTGAAATTTTCTTAGTCTTAGAAAACTCAGCAATTTAGGGCTAAAGTGTCAAGATGTCTACAACTTTTATATTGTTTAACTAAAGCAAACAAATGTTTATGTGAAGGTGAAGTCATTCTCTCTCTTTCTCTGCTTCTCCCCCTCCTTTGTGGTACCAGAGTTAGAATTTAGAGCTTCATGCTTGCTAGGCACGTCCTCTACCATTTGAGCCATGCCTCCAGCCCTTGAAAGTGGATTAAATACAGCAAAATTAAGTTGGTAGACCTAAAAAGGAAATATGTGGGTGTTCATGGTATTATTTCACATATTTCTGTGTATTTAAAAACTTTCATTGTAGATAGTTGGAGAGAATTTTTTAAAACATCGAAGTGGAATTCCTTCTCTAATTAATAGCATACAGTGATTTTCCTTTGTCTCTCTGCTGCCTAAAAATTATGTATTGGAAGTAATTGAGGCTCTTTTTCACAACAGTGTTTGTGATGTTTGGAAGCTCTAGATGTAGCTCTAAGACTATATTCCTTCTCTTTTAATTCCTCACTTCTACTGTATACACTGCCTACATTATGTATTACAGTATATTAAGTGTCTGCTGCATGGGACTAGGGACTTTAATAGGAATTTGGGGAAACAAGATACATGATTGTTAAAAGTAGCCTGGAGGAGGGCTGGGGATATAGCACAGTGGGTAGAGTGCTTGCTAGTATGTGTGAGGTCCTGAGTTTGGTTCTCAGTACCACAGCCCGGGGGGTGGTGATGGGGCGGAAGAAAAGCTTCAAGGAGATGTAGTAGTCCCCTTAACTGAAGTTTTGCTGTCTGTAGTCGACAGTTACCCACTGTCGACTGTGGGTAGATACTACTAATGGAAAAAAAATCTCAGAAATAATTCTTAAGTTTTTAAAGAACTTTTATAAGTTTTCATAAATTATTAATCCTTCCTGTGCATAATTTATAATCTAAACTTTATCATAGGTGTACTCATATAGAAAAATGTAGTATGTAGGTTTTTATACTATCTGTGCTTTCAGACATCTGCTAGGACCTTGGAAGAGGGATCCCTAGAGAATAAGGGAAAATTACTGTAATGATAAAATAAGGAACACAGTAGTCAGTGGCGGTATTGGATTATTCCTATTCTAGAAATATGCACAGTTAGGAAATAAGTGAGTGGCAGATACCTCAGCAAGGAAGTGTTAGACAAACTCCTCTGAGGAGGGAATAATTGTGTTAGTTCTTCAAGTTTCTGCAAAACCTAGCAAGTTGGGTAAAATACTTGCCTGCGCTTCTATCATAGTACTCTCCAAAATTTCTTATTGTACTTTCCTTTTATACTTTTTGTATATGTTTGTTGTGCTTATTTAATTTTCTATCTATTCCCTAATGGAAAAATTGCAGAACAGAGGTGTAGTTAATAGGTATAAATAATGTAGAGGAAGTAGTGAGTAAGGAGGAACATTTGTATTCAAATGTGTTGTGCTCTGATTTAGCATGAAAGAAAATGACCACAAGGTTGAATGTCCTGACATGTACCCTTTAGTGTAATGAGGCATATATTAATAAAGATAAAAATCGTGTGTAGAGTTGATGGAAGTTAAAAAGCTAAGGGGTGGATTACAATGGTTGATATCCTCTAAAAGTTCAACTCTACCTTTCAAAATGTTGTTCTCTAATATTTAATTTCTCTCATTAGGGAGAAACTAAATTTAAATTTATTTTAGTTTTTCTCATTAAGATTGATAATGGAAAGAAAAACTTGAGAAAAACTGGTATAAACTACAAACTCTGTGAGTGGTGAGGACTATACCTGTTGTATGTGCTGTGGTACCGCCAACATCTTAGAGAGTGCCTAGAAAGAAGATACATGCCATAAATATTTCTTCCCTTGTTTGTTTATGCCTTCCACAGAGTGAGGAAAGGTGCCCAAGTGGAGAGACCATCGTGCTTACTGTACAAGAGAGCATGCCCCTGTATTTGGTAGCAGGAAATATGGCTAATGGTTTTTGTAGAGTTTATACCTTGAAGGCCTTAATAACTATATTCAGGAGCTTGGGCTTTTTGGTGGAGGTGAAAGAGGGGAATTAGAGTTGGAAGGATTTAAGCCAGAAGGTGACCAAGTGTGTGCTGGTGTTAGGAAGAGTGGAATTGGCTTCAGAGGATGGATTGTGGGGAACATAAGAGGATTTTGTGAAAATGTGGGTGATAAATAATGAGAACTTAACTTAGTGGTGGTGGAAAATTCACTAAATATTAGACAGAATTTGAATTCCTGGGTGAGGAAGGCAGGTGAATTTGGGGAAACTTGTGACTTTAAGTAATGTAGAATAAATTGTGAAGGGGAGAAAGTAATGGATTTAGTTTGGGGCTTGAACAGGTTTAGGCTTAGTATTCAAATATACCATTTATTTTCTGAGCTTGAGTAACCTGATATATATGCTCTTTAATTGGGGAGGGGGTGTGGTAATTAATAAACAATTGTCCTGTAGCATTTGTCTTATTGCCAGTTTCATATCTTGGCCTCAGTGAGATCTGTATATGACTCTCTGCTGCCTCTTGGTGGCAAAAGATAGGTTTAACAAGGGAAAAGAAATGGAAGCATTTCTTGGTCTTTTTTGCAAGTGTGCAAACATTTGTTGGCATACTAATAAGAGTTAAAACTTTCCAGATGTTAATGTGGTCATGTTGATGTAATGACTGGATATATTAAGACATGTCAGTTGGAATTTTATTAATTCCATCTTGGTATGTTAGTAATAAATTCAGTAGTTTTGATTCTCCTAGATTTTTAAAACAAGTAACTTTATTCTAGCTTTTTTAAAATTAAATGACTGTACAATTATTTTCTAACCTTATTTGATACAGTTCTGTTCACTTACTGAGTAGGAGCAAACAGCTAATTGATTAGCTAGGCCCTATCTCTTTTTATAGAACATTTGTTTTCTTTTAGCAACAGTCTGTTGAGTGGAATTCTCCAGGCTAGAGATGGTTAATTCTCTGTCTTTGTTCATGGTGCTCATGGTGCCTTTAATTATTCCTGAGCAAAACAGGGTTTTAATTTATTTAGGTACTGGGATTTGAACTCAGGATCTCACACATGGTAGGCAGTTTCTTTACTATATGAGGCATTCCACTAGCCCTAATTTATTTACTGTTGAAAGGAAGTATTTGAATCGACATGAAATTTGTGGTTTTTAACTTAATAAAATTCTTTTCTCTTTCAGATAAGCTCCGAAGAAGTATGCCTAACCTAGCTCGGACGCCTAGTACAACTGCGGTCAGCAGCAACATTAGTTCTCCAGTCACCGTGCGGAACAGTCAGAGTTTTGACTCCAGCCTGCATGGGGCTGGAAGTGGAATTTCAAGAATACAATCTTGTAGTAAGTAAAATTTTTTTTTAATGTTTATACACACACAAACACACACACACACACATACACACTGGGGTTTGAACTCAGGACCTCATGTTTGCTAGGCAGGCACTCTACCACTTGAGCCACTCTACCAGCCCTGTTTTGTGTTGGATATTTTCAAGATAGGGCTGGCTTTTGAACCACGATCTTCCTAATCTTTGCTTCCCAAGTAGCTAGGATTATAGGTATGAGCCACCAGCACCTAGCTTTTTAAAATTAGTTGTAATATCACTAGGAAAATATCTTTTCCATTTCTTCTGTTTTACTTAAGCACACTAATGGAAAGTTTTCTCCTTGTCTTAGAACTTACTGTTTGTTATTTCCCCTCTGTAATCAAATAATGCCTATAATTACCAATCAGTGCCTGTGATACCAACTAATGACAATAGTAAATTATATGTAGACTCTTATGTCTTAGGATAACAGATATACTCAATGGTCATTAACTTATCCACTAATCATATAAAAATATTTTTTCTTTGCAGATTCTCTTCTTTCTAGCAGTTATCCACACCTATAGTCAGGAGAAGCAGGTTTTCACCATTCCATAGCATTTTTCTCCCAAAAGGAAGTTATATTTTAGTGTCTGAAGTTTTGTCACCAGATGTGGTAGCGCATTCCTCATATTCCAGCACTTGGGAGGTTGAGGGAGGAGGATCATGAGATTGATGCTGGTGTGTAGTTTTTGTCCACTCCATTTGGTGTACCACGTAATCCATGGTTTATCTGGTCCTGTTCATTTTACCTAGCACTGAGCAATGTGCTAAGCATTAAACCCAGTGTGCTGTGTGTTTTCAGTTTTTGTGGGAATATGGGGGATATGGTTGTTCCAGATTTATACTCCCTATTCCTACATGTGTTGTGGTTACACTGATCATCTTACACTGATGCTGGGAGGAAGATAGGTTGTAATACCAATGTTCATACACCCAAACTTGGGAGGCTTGAAGTGTGTGCAGAGTGTACTGGCCAAGAGTCATCACCCAGCTGTCTGTCTGTATCCAAAGTGATATTTAACCGCCTCTTCCTCACACCAGTTTTGGGTTCCTAGTATATTTCCTTATATGTGGTGGTCTTTACATTTCTTTATGTCTTAGTTCCCAAAAAGAAAATGACAGCATTTACTCTGTACAAGGAATTGAGCTAACTGATTTATGTGTATTACTGTCTTTAGTACTACCAGTGACTCTGTGAGATAGTTTTAGCATTTCAGTTTTACAGATGAGGAAACAGTTTTAGATAGGTTAAGTAGCAGTTTTCCCCAGGTCTGGCAGGAGTAAGAGCAGAGGCTCCAAGACAGGTCTGATTGTCCCTGGAACTTATGCTTTTAACCACTATTGACGTTCTGACTCCCTTTGCTGTTCTCTGCCTGGAGTTCTTCACTACCTTTCTTCATCTAGTTTACTTCTATTTACCTACAGAATGCACCCGTAACACTATATTCTTTTTTTAAAGTCTTTAGTTCTTTATTGGCCCTAATACTCTCCTAAAAACTCCAAAACAAGTCTTGAATGGGGTAGATTTCTGGTTCTTGCCTCCATTATTTAATGTACAGGTTGAGCATTGCTAATCCAAATATCCAAACTTCAAAATGCTCCAAGAGCTCAAACTTTGAACACTGGTACAAGAGCACGAGTAGAAAATTCTGTACCATGAAACTTTGTTTCATACGCAAAATTATTAAAAACTTCAGGCTATATGTGTGAAACAAAATGAATTTGAAATAAAAGTGAATTTTGTGTTTGGACTTGGGTTTATCCCCAGAATTTTCATCACTGTACAAACACCTGCGAGAAACAATTTAAAAGGAGGAAGGGTTTATTTTGGTTAACAGTTTCAGAGATTTCAGTCCATGGATCACTGGCTCCATTGCTTTGGGCCTGAAGTGGGGCAAAATATGGTGGTGGGAACACATGGAGGAGGCTGTGTACCTCATGGTGGCCAGGAAGTAGAGAAGAAATAGGAAGGAGCCAGTGACAAGGCATATCTTTTCAGGGCACACTTCTAGTGACCTACTTGCTCCAGCTAGGCTGTACTTCCTAAAGTTTCTAGCACCTCTCAAAGTAGCACACCCAGAGCTGGCAGAGTGGCACAGGTGGTAGAATGCCTGCCCTAGCCCCAGTATCATCACAAAACCAAAATTAAATTAAATTATAGTACCAAGGCTTCACCGCATGGATCTTTGGGGGGCATTTCATAATCAAACCATAGCACCCAAGATATGTCATTATGTATATACAGATATTCCCAAATCCAAAACATCTGGTTCAAAGCATTTGGAATAAGGGGTACTCATCCTGTTCCACACTTAATTGTCAATGTTTGTCTTCTTTGCCAGATTATAATTCCTCTCTTTGCTCAAATCCTAGTTTATTTGATTTTTCTGTTCCAGTGCCTGGCATGTTGCCTAAACATAACTCCTGGTGAACGCTTGAGTGAATGAACAAATGAATATGCATGCACGCCATGGAGCTGAATTCTAGGGCTTGACCTGTTAATTAATGACATGTAATGACACAGACTATGAATTTGCTAAGGGCATGAAACTGAGAGGAGTAATTTTATGCCAGTAGCTTAGAAAAACAGACCAAATATAGCATGAAGAAATTTAAGAGAAATATACAATTTTGTGTTTTGATTATAAAAAGCAACAGTGTCAGTATAGGGTGGGAGAAATATGGTTTTGATAATAGCAAATATGGTACTGATTTGGAATTTTTGTTGACTCCAACTTAATGTTGGTTTATTGAATATTTGGGTGCCAGAAAACCATATGTAACCCAAAATAGAATCAAATGTATATGACCAAGAATGTCTAGTTTTGAAGTGCTAGACATGGGAACATATAAAAAGGATATAGGAAACAGTTTGAAGAAACATCAATGGCCAAATCTGAGACAATTTGAACCACAGACTAAATAATTACAATAAAAGATTATACCTGGTAGAGTAATGTGAATATCCATGCGTAGAGGGAGGAAAGGAGGAAGGAAAGGAGGGGAAATTTGTTATGACAGAAGGAAGGAGGGAAAATTTGTTATGCTGGAAGGAGGGAGGGAGGATGGAAGGAAGGAAGGAAAATTTGTTACACTGGAAGGAAGGAAAGAAAATTCATTATGCAGGAAGGAAGAAAAGAAATTTTGTTATGTAGGAAGGAAGGAAAATTTGTTACACTAGAATTCCAGTTAGTATATGCAAAAGAAAAGAAAAGAAAATAGGGAAAAAGTTTATAAGTCAAACATAATACTGAGGAAAAGCCCCCAAGAAGTGTTACTGTTTAGTGAAGGTCAGTCATACCTTTTGCTTTTGAGTGTTGAGGTTCTGTTCTGAGTATGTTCTGAATGTTCCTGAACATTCTGAGTCACTCTCCTTTATGTATGCATATTGGGTTTCTATCATTAAGATTCCTAGTTCTTGACCATTTCATTTTCCAGAAAGACCAAAAGTCAGGTAGAGACAGTTGGAAAGGCAACATGGTATGGAAAGAACAGTGTTATAGTAAGAGACCTGAGTTTGGGTATTTTCTGAATTATAAACTCTTGGACAAGTTATAGTCTTTATAATTCTTGATTTCTCACTTATAAAATTGAGATTATGCTGATTTTAACTAGATTCCCTTACTCAGCTTTTAAATTTTAACCAAGCAATTATCTATCTTGTAGAAAGGATAAAAGGACTAGTAGTACTTCATTTCTGAAAACTGTTCTGTTCTGTAATTTTATTTCAAATGAAATTGGAATTTTTATTGAAGCTATAGATTAATTTTGGGAGACTCAACACTAAGGTCTCTCGATTAAGGGGAAACTGTCAGTCCTTCATTGATTCAAGTCTTCTTTAACGTGACTCAGCAATAGGTAAAGGTGTCTTTGTACAGGTTTCATCTATCTGTAGTCAAATTTATTTCTGAGTATTTATATTTTTATAAATAGCATTTTCTCAAATTTTAGTTCCTCCTAGTTTTCTGGAGTTTAGAATACAGTTGATCTTTATATATTTTGATGTCAGATTTAGCAACTTTGCTAAATTCATTCATCCTAATAATTGTAGAATTTAGTATTACCCAATGTAATAAATGCATATGATTAGCAAAATATGTTCAAGAATGTTCATAAAACCCAGCTTTCCATCCTGAGGAGAATACATTGATTGTGACATTCTTACAGTGGAACACTATGGATTAATAGTATCTCTGAGACATAATTTTGACTGAAAGAAGCTAGACCCAAGAAGAAGCAGCTCTACAGTACTAATTATATGAAATTCAGAATAGGGATAGAAGTCCGTGATGATAAAAGTGGAAATAAGTTGCCTCTGGGGGGTGTAGTACCTGGGAGGGGGCTTCTTGAGAGGAGGACTGGTTATTACCACGTGTTCACTTTGAAAATTCATTGAGCCTGTGGACTTAAGATTTATGTGCCTTATCTATGTTATGCTTCAGAAGATATTGAGCCAAATTCACATATTGAACTTGTAAAAATTAATGGACTTAAAAAATTTTTTTTGCATACAGGCAGAATTGTGTGCCCAAGTAGAAGTTATTTTATTATTTTTTTTTCCTTGAATAAAAAGATTACAAAATGTAAACATTTCTGCCTAATAGTTTATTGCTTTTTAAGGTGAAGTGATGTACAACATTGAGCCAGTAAGTTGATAACGTTTGTAAGGTTTGTTACCTAGAAAAATTCCTTCATTTTGCAGGTTTTGCTGCTGTTAATAAAGGTAATAATACTTGTTGAATTGAGTACTACACAGTGCCAGGCACAATTCTATGGCTTTAAGTAAATTAATTGGTTTAATTTTTGAAGTAACTGTATGAGATAAGTGTCATAATGAATGTTATTTAAAAATATGCTTGTAATAAGTTATTTATACCTACAGACATCACCTTTCTCTTCTTTCTGTAATTACAGTGTTTAAATTGTCTCCTTGTTTTGTTTTCATTAAACTGTTTGCAGAACAACCATCAAGAAATCCTAATAGCACTGAGCAAGTAGTGTTTGTCTTATAAGAATTCAGACTATTCAATTCATTAAAGGAAAGAAGGCTGTATTTAGAACTAGCCTCTAAATTTGTAGTTGACCCTTGAACAGTACAGATTTGAACTACACAGATTTATATATATGTGATTTTTTTCTTAATTTGTGACAGTTTTGAAAAAACTTATGAATCTTGTAGCCTAGAATATTAAAACACTAAGAAAAAGATATGTCATTAATGCATAAAATAGAGATAGATGATTTGCTGTAATAAAATATATGCAAGTCTACTATAAAAAGGTTAAATTTATCAAAGTTTATGCACACATAGACCATATATGGCCCCAATCATAGGTGAGAGAAATGTAAACATATAAATATGCAGAATTAATTCATAACTGTAAATATTACTGTGGTCGTATTACTTAATATTAGCTGCTATGTGCCATGATCATTTTGAAGCCACTTCCTGTTGCTGCTGGTGAGCTTGAATGTTGTAAGTATCTGCTTAGCTCCCTGTGATGCTGATCATCCATCTGGGCAAGTCCTCTCCAGGAAATTGCAGATCACAGTAGAATGTGATCTCTCATTGTTTTCAAGTATTTTCATTAGGTATATAATGCAGTTTTGGGGTAGTCACAGTTATAGCTGAATTTTTGACTGTGCAGAGATTGGTTCCTCCTGACCTCCCTATTGTTCAAGGGTCACTGTAGTTAGATACTCCACAGTGTTGCTGATTGATAGGAGGCTCATGTCAAGGAATTTTTTCCAACTGAATGGTGCCTGGAACTTGTATTACTTATCTCCTCCTTTCAGACAACATAGGCTCCTTTGAATATCAGACTTTTCTGGAGTTGTGTGATATTCACATGAATATCATTTTCTCTTCTAGTTCCATCACCAGGACAGATTCAACACAGAGTCCACAGCATGGGACACTTCCCAGTGTCTGTCCGGCAACCCCTTAAAGCCACAGCCTATGTGAGTCCAACTGTTCAAGGCAGCAGTAATATGCCTTTATCCAACGGCATGCAGTTATATTCCAGCACAGGAATCCCCACCCCGAACAAAGCTGCAGCTTCCGGGATCATGGGCCGCAGTGCACTTCCAAGACCTTCCTTGGCAATAAATGGCGGTAACCTGCCTCGGAGCAAAATTGCACAGCCTGTCAGAAGGTGGGAGCCTTGGTTTGTTTACATACCTTTATCTGCAGTTTGACATTCAAAGCTGCTCCAGGAACTAACCTCACTGTCCTTTGACTCAGTTAACCTTAGTAGGTCACTCTCCTTTATGGTCCAACTTGTGTCCTCCTTTCTTGGGAAGGTGAAGGGTGTCCCTGTGTGGGTAACTCACTTTCTCTCTGATCTCATCTTCTTCCTTCACGCCCTCATCATTTCACTTTTGACAAAGTTTGCTTTTGATTGAATTTACTAGGTAAGCTCCATCAGAGATTTTGAGGTCCCCTCACGCCCCCCAAGTTATTTTTGTGGCTTGCTTCTGGCCTCTTTCAGGTCTTTGCTCACAGTGATAGCTCTAAAAAATATTGCAAGCTCTGTGGGCAGAGGGTAATTGGTTCTTTGGCTCACTGCTTTGTATCCTCAACGCCGGATCTATGCCCAGCACAGTGTAGGATCTCAAGCAAGTGTTGGATCAATTGTTTTTTTTTTTTTAATCAAAATATGGGAAAATGTACTCATGCACCCCTGCCCCATGGTTTAAAAAAACGTGTTAGTGAGACTCAGCAGGGCTTTATCAGCTTATGTTGATAAGTTCAATATGGACTGTGTAGTTTTTTTTTTCTCTTCAAATGTTAAGTTTCTTACAAGAAATATTGTAGACAAGCTCTTAGTTATGACATACCCTTCTTGAACTGGATATCCTGAGTGACTCATAGCACAAAAACAATCCTTAAAAAAGTGAGTGGAGGAGAGATTGATGAGAAAATAGAGTAAATATAGATAACTTTTACAAGAAATTAAGATATGAAGGAAGATAGGTTAGCAGGTTAGAAACCATAGCAAAAGATTGAAAGGGAAGTAGGAACAAGTAATTTTTTTCATTATGCATTTATATATAGTTTTGCTTTTTATTTTCTAAGTAGGAATAATAGTTGTTCAGATCAAAAGCAGATTCAGAAACTATTGAAAAACAGAAGAGTATATAAAGGCTGACCCATAATGTTACTATCCAGATAGAAATTGTGTGGTTATGTGTTTGTTCAATAAGTTCTGGCTCACTCTCCTTAGTTAATGCAGAGCTATGTTGTGTTTGTGGCTGCCTTAGAATCACATGGTTATAATACATTCGCAGTGTCTCCATTCCTGTGACCCTGCACACGGATACATGCTTATCTCCAAGAAGGAAAGGTCGCTACTGCCAGTCTATAGGAGAGGGTCTGTTTCCCAAAACTTTTTTTTTTTTTTTTTTTTGTGGAACTGGCATTTGAACATAGGGCTTCGCACTTGCAAAGCAGGTGTTCTGCCACTTGAGCCACACCTCCAGATCATTTTGTTCTGGTTAATTTGGAGGTGGGGTCTTGCAAGCTGTCTGCCTGGGCAGGCCTCAAATTGTGAACCTTCCCGTCTTAGCCTCCCAAGTAGCTAAGATTATAATTGTGAGCCACAGATGCCCAGCAACGTTTCCCCAAGCTTAAACAAACAATGGGCATTATCATTCTTTTAAAATTCTTTGCCAAAATGATAGCCAAATCTTTGATTACTAGTAAGGTTTAAAATTTCTACATGTTTATTTGGCATTTATATTCAATGAAGTCATCATGTATGTTTCTAGCCATTTTTCCATTGAGGAGCTTATCTTTTTCTGTCTAAACTAAAATTTTTAAAAGTATTTTTTATACATTATGTGGCAAGTTTATGCATGTGCAACATACATAGCACCAAGCTGTGGCCTGGGGCTCCAGCAAATGAGCATGTACTGTGAAGGCCTAGAAATGTGAACCTTGAGGTAACTTGGGGCAGTGCCAATAGCTTGTCATTACTAGTGGGTGAGGAGACCAGAATGAGAGATGTGGCTCATGGGATCACTAACTTCGGTTTCCCCTTTTCATCTCGTTATAGTTTCCTGCAGCCTCCAAAACCTCTGTCTTCACTCAGCACGCTGAGGGATGGAAATTGGAGAGATGGTTGCTACTGATGCAGTTCTATGTACCCTTGAAGAATGGGAAAGAAGTGAAAATGAGGGTTGTGTTACCTAGCTGGCTGGGTAACAGTGGATGCTGGGATATTCTTTCCCTTTTGCATTTTAACTTTACTGCATTGTTTTTCAGTGGACCAATCACCAGAGACTAATTATTGCACTTAAATATTTACCTGAGGTACTGCAACATTCTCAGACCCATGGTTGCAGTATTGTGACACTTAGATCTAGGAAGTTTTTGTAGAACTGCTCTGTACCTGAACACTTTTTGAGAGAATTGAGATGTATCAATAATGCTTTGCCATATGAGTTTTTTTTAAATAACCTGTTCAATTTACTTACGTGTTCTAACCATCTTTTCATTATGTTCTGTATTTTAATACATTGGATATTTCCAACTGGGTTCTATGACATGCTTTGAATCTTACTTTTTTATAGTTTACAGGAATTTTATTTTTTGTGCCTATTTTCTTTTTACACCTATGTGAACCACTATGGAACAACTTAAAATTTGTGCCATAAAAATATTTTTGTGGTAAGGTACTATTTTTTTAGCTCTAGGGATATATCAGCAAAAATATACCATACAATTTGAGACATAATTTTATGTTAAATGAGCACAATGTAATCTGAAGCATTACGAGGAGATAGCCAGACAGCAGAGTTCAAGGTCTTGTCTTTTTCATTGTTAATTTATTATCGTACATGCGTTTCATATTTATAATGGCATCACAAGCTCATTGCACTCAAAACCTGCAATGTTTGCTACTCTACCACAATTGATTTTCAATACTTTATTACAAAGGATGAAACTGTAACATTTTATTAACAATGCTTCTGGAAATGAATGCATTTTAAAGCAAATAAATCTTTTTGATAGACCTTTTACAAAATCCATTTGCACTAATGAATGCTTTCTTATGGTATATGACTTAATATTTGTTACTGTGTACACTGCTGTTTTGGAATGTTCAGAAATAAAGACTCTATTTCAGCAATATCAGGCCATGCATGAATGTACAGCACGAACAGTAAGAATACCACGGACATGTCTCCCTGCGGTTGTGGAAACGGTTATGGTGGCTACATTCTTGGACCCGGGGCATTTATGTTATACACAGGTAGACTTAAAACACATTTGCAAAAATTACTCTTATCTTTAAAATACTTCTGATAGGAAGTTTCACAACAGGATATGGGTCTTATTTGGAAAGTCCACTAGAACTAAAGTCCTCTGTTGCCCAGAAACATGTTTATGAATGAACCTGTCAGTGGGGATTTTAGTATTCTATGGTGGTGGAATTTGAAATACTTTCTTAGTATCAGTAAAATAGCAAAGTACTAACAGTATATTTTATGTGTTGGAGAACTTCACTGGAAGGTGCCGTGGAAAGTTTCAGCAAAGGTTTTTATGTTAGGTTTTAAGAACTTTAGCCACAGTCATTAGAGGTTTTTTATATCTTTTAATGTGCCTTTGTATATAATTCTGTCTAGAACTAAAAAGGATCATTTAAAAAATAACTTGCATTTAAAATGAAGTGTGAGTGCAAGGAGGTAAGAAGTGAAAGAGGAAGTAGTATTACTAAGCACCCAGACAGGTGCCATCAGCTTTTGGAAAACAGCTGGCAAATAGTGAAGCTGACTTTGGAATCCAAGTTCTTTTTGATTCAGAAGTCTGTTTCACTACTACCCTTCTCTCTTCCTATAAACATGTAGTTAAGTTAGTATATTTTAAAATTGTCAGTTTATATGTTCTGAGGAAATCTAAGGATTTAATTCATTTTCAACTTGAATATTTTGTGTATATTCAAAAAAGTCTGCTTACCTTTTAGGATAAAACACAAACCCTTCATCTTGGGTTTTATATTCTTGTGTAAAGACTAAAGAGAAAGAGTGTAAGCTATAAACAACTGAATCACAGCATGGCAGGTCATGAGTGCTGGGGGGAAGGAGATCAAGTAAGTAGAGCTGAGAAAAAACGGATGGGCGGGGGAAAATCACACAACAAGGATCGTCTGGTGGACATCATTAGGAGCTGACGTTGAGCAAAGACTTGGAGATCCCTGTTTTCACTTGGGGTTTTACAGAACATAGAACAGTGTTGGTGTTATTTTCAGTTCTCCGTGTTCTAGATGCATAGGAGAAAATTTGATACATTACACAGCATCTTTTGGGGACTTGTTGGAAATGCATATTCTCAAGCCCCCTCCCAGACCTACTGAATCATCCCTCCCTGGGATTTGTAAAACCCTGTTTCAGAAAGGCTGCTAGAAAGGAGGGAACATCCTGTGTGAACGCTTGCAAAATGCTGTGTGTTGGAGGAAGATCAAGAAGGCTAACATGGTTGCAAACATAGGGAACAAGGAGGAAAGTAGTGGAGAAGAGGCCAGAAAGGAGACAGGCAAAGCTAGGTAGGGCACAGTGGGCCTCATGAAGCACTTTGGTTTTCTCTGAAATGGAAAGGGGTCGCATGGTTTGGAGCAGCAGAGTGCATGATTTGACTTGTGTTCAAAGCATCACCTGCATTTGGTGAGAATGGACTGAGGGCAAGTGTGGATGCTGCTGCTAAGATGAAAATCAAGGCCTTTTACATTTAATTTTGGAAGTGACATCACTTTTACAAAAATCTGTTCATTAGAAGCCAGACACTAGGTCTGCTTCTCATCAGGAGGACTTACACAAGACTGTAAGTACAAGGAGACGGGTCATCAAGGCATCTTAGAAGCCACTTGTAAAGCACTTCCACTAACTTTACCAGATAAGTGCCAATCTAATTTCTAAAACAGTTGTACCACATGACATTTTTTCCACCAGTGAATGAGAATTCCAAAGCGAAGTGTAACTTTTTAGTCTGCAAGTGTGCAGTAGTGTCTCATTGTGGTTTTAATTTGCATTTCCATTGCTGCCTGTGAGACTGAACACCTTTTCCTTTTCATTCATTTATTGAACATTTGATTATTCTTTATAGATTCTTGTTCAGATCCTTTGCCTATTTTGATGGTGTTTTCTTACTGATTTGTGTATTTATATATTCTGCTATAAGTCTTTTTTCACTTGTATGTATTATAAAAATATCTTCCCACTATCTTGCCTTTTAATTCTTGGAGTGTTTTGATGAATAGAATTACTCATTTTAACATAGTAACATCTGTCATGCTTTCTTTTTAAGATTTCTCCTTTTGTGTCTTGTTTAAAGAATGTGTTCTTACCATGGTCGTGAATATATTCTCTTATATTCTAGAAGTTCTACTATTTTGCTTTTCACCTATAAATTATAAGATTTTGTATATTGTATAGTTGTTTTATATTTCATATTTTCCATGTGGATAGTCCTATTAACACATTTAAAATTCCATTCTTATTTGACTGCTCCTAGTCTACAGAAGATCCCTTATGTATATGTCTGTTTTGGGGGATGTCTACTCTTGTGCCCAGCACCATTCTGTTTTAATCATCATAGCCTTACAAGTTTTTCTAGATAGAAGAGAAGTCCTGCTACCTTACTTTATTTCAAGAGTGTCTTGGCTAGTCCTGTCCTTTTCTTTTTTTTTTTTTTTTGGTATGCATATTTGAACAAGTTTGTCAAGTTTCAGGGAAACATCTTGTTAGAATTTTGGGAGTGGATTCAATTTGGGGCAAATTGAACTTTATAATTTTGAGTCTTGTACTCCAAAAACATAGTCTGTCTTTTCTCTTATTGATTCAAGTATTCTTTACTAATTAAAATCGTATGAAGTCTCCATGGAGGACTTGCTCATCCTTTGCCAGATTGCTTTCTAGATATTTGATATTTTATGCTATGGTGAAAACATTATTTGTGTGTGTGTATTTTGTGTGTGTTTGAACTCAGGGCCTCATGCTTGCTAGGCAGGCGCTCTGTCACTTGAGCCACTCCACCAGCCCTGTAAAAAATTTTTTTTGATATCCAGTGACTTGTTTTGAAAGTTTTATTCAACAATCTTGAATTTATGTTATAGTAATTTCTTTGGAGTCTTCACATACAGTAAGATGTGTGGGTGTTAGGTTGATTCCCTCATTGCTTTTTTTTTCCCTGCCAATGGCCTTCAGAACTATATTGAATCTTGATAACTTCAAAAGAAAAGTTTAAGTTTTTACTGTTAAGTTTAAAATTTGCTAATAGTATCTTTTTAATAAAAGAAAGTGATTATTAATAAACTTTACCTCTGCATATTAAAATATGCTGTCTTTCAGGTGGACTTTTTTTTTAAAGCAACTTCTGTGGCATCCTGGTATAGTTAACAACAGAGCTGAACCAGGCCCAGAATGTCAACCAGCTATCAGTTGCTATACTCCCAGCAGTGTAACACTTGCCTAGGTACAAGGCAACCTAGGCAGAAGCCTATCGCTGGGGTGAATTTTTCTTGTATTGAAACCTCAAAATATTTAAGTAAACCCAACTTGGTTATGATGTGTTTTTGTTTTAAAAGTTAGATGGACTTGATTTACTACTGTTTTATTTTGAAAGTTTTGTTCAGTTTTTTGAAATTATAGTATTGTACAAATTCTTCTAGATTGTAAAAACCAAAATATCCCCAACTCACTTTATGAGAGTAACACAATCTGGAGAAATTTGTGTTGTATTTTGGTTTTTAGTTACTTTAAGTCTTGGCAGTGCAGCCATCAGAGCTTAGAATTCAGGTCAAGTCATTTTTTTTTAATTTCATGGGATGTATATTTTTCTTCTAATAGCACCATGATAACAATCCCCTCTACAATGGGGATGTTTCAGTTTCTTTGTTTAGTTGTGTTCAATTTTGCTTTGTCTTTTAAAGAGCCATGTGATTTTGGCATCTACACAGTTAACATGTATTATCTTCCTCACAGAGTGAGCTTGTAATCATTGGAGCTATTCTCTGTCTTTTAACAATGTTTTGAAATCTACTTTTCTGATATTAGATAGCTACATCAGATGTCTTAGTTTTTTGTCTTTTGTTTTTTTGGTGGTACTGGGGTTTGAACTCAGGGCCTCATGCTTGCTAGGCAGACACTCTACCACTTGAGCCACTGCACCAGACCAGATGTCTTAGTTTTTGTATAACGGATATTTGCTTACTTTTTTTTTTGTTTTTTGAGACAGGGCTTCACTATAGCCCAGGCCAGCCTCAAACTCAACAATCCTCTTGCCTTATACTCCCAAGTACCGATAGCCATGCATCTCTACTCCTAGCTCATTAGCATTCTTGTGTGTAAACAACGTATAGTTCAATTTTTGTTTTGTGGGAAAAAAATATGTGAAAATCTTTGTCCTCGACATGAGCATTTGTACATAAAATAATTGCTAACATATTTGACTATAAACCTCACACCTTCTGAGTAGCTTTCTGTTTATTACCTCTGTTGCCTTTGTCTCCATTTTTATCTTCCCTCGGGTTGTTTAGTCTTCTATTAGTTTGTGAATTTATCCTAATTCACTTTTGAAATTCTTTTGCCAATTACCCAAGAAATTATTATTTACATTATTAACCTATCAAAGAATAGCATTAATCTTTTCCCATCCTCTTAGGTAATGTAAGGACCTCTGGTTTCCTTACGTCTAATTCATGTATATGCAATTCACCTTTCAGCTGGAGAATAATGAGAGATGATACATAGATTTTGCAGTTCTCAGAAATTCAGAGAAAACAGCATGCAAACAATGCAACTTGTATGATAAGAGATTTAGAGAAAGGTGCACAGAGTAGTGATGGAACCAAAGCTTTGCAGGTAGTGTGAGTGCAATTGTTTTAAATGAGACCCTGAGTTCTTTCATTTGCACATATTTATTGAGAGGCTACTGATTGCTAGATGGTGAGAATATATCAGTCAGACATGGCTCTTACTATTATGGAATTTTCATTCTTGATTCCTGGGAGAAATATTCAAACCAGGCAAACAAAATGCTATTTTCTTCCAGACAGAAATAGGTAGGAGGCTGAGACTTAAAAAAGGCAGGGGGTGAAGGGTGATTTACCTAAATATCCAGGAAGGCCTTTCTGAGATGTGTAGGAGTTTTGTGAAGAGAAGGGGAGTGATTGTTCCAAACAGAGATGAGGAAGAATTTGGGGTGTTAGAAGGACCAAAAGGCACACAATGGCTGGACCTTAGTGTGCTAATGGCAAGATGGGCTATATGATTTGTGAGGTGCCTGTTGAAAGCATTCAGATTTTCAAGATGGTGACAGTGAGCAGTAAGCCCAGCGAGGAACCCTTTGCTATTGTTTATGCTCTCGTAGTCAGCCCTGGGTAGTGGGAAAGAGTTGAAAGTAAGAACATAGTTGAGGCAGGGGTAAGATTATGTAGACCATCAAGTCTATGTTAAGGACTTTCAGTTTTATTCCAAGTCCAATGGGAAACTTAATAATACACTCATGATATTCTTCCTGTGTACCAGACATTCTGCTTAGTTCTTTACAAACTTTTTCTAATATAATCCTTACATAGCCTTACTAAGTACTGTCACCCCCATTTTGAGGATGAGGAAACTCAGGTACAGAAATGTACCATGGAGATGTTCTATTTTGTACCTGTTTACAGACCTAGAGGCCTCCTGTAGCTGTGTGGGC
This sequence comes from Castor canadensis, assembly GCF_047511655.1. Lineage (NCBI taxonomy): Eukaryota > Metazoa > Chordata > Mammalia > Rodentia > Castoridae > Castor > Castor canadensis. The sequence goes on along the minus strand of NC_133395.1, from coordinate 31,627,864 downwards.
ATCTCTTCCTCAATATTTAGGAAGTTTTCTATTTTTTTTTTTAAGTTTCTTATGCCTTTAGCTTGTACCTCTTCTACTTCTTCAGTGTCCATGCTTCATAGATGTGGTCTTTTAATGTCATCACAGAGTTCTTGCATCTTCCATTCAGACTGCTTTATTGTTTTTTTTCTTCCTTTGATTGTCCTAATGCATCTATCTTGTCTTCAAGCCCTAAATTCTGTCTTTAATTTGACCCCCATTCTACTGTATACTTTTCACTGAATCTTTTATTTTACTTACTGAGCTTTTCATTTCCACGATTTCCATCTGATTTTTTGTCAGGGTTTCTGTGTTTTTTTGAATTCCTCTTTAATATCCTACACTGTTTTCCTAATTTCATTCAGCTGTTTGTATCCTCCTTGAATTCTTTCATCTTTTTGTACATGTCCTCTCTCATTTTGTTGATCATTCTTATGTTTTTGAGGTCATTGGGTTTTTTTTCCTCTTCACTATCCTTAGTATCTGTTACTGTTGAGTTGTTGACTTTTGGGGGTGTCATGTTTCATTGTTTTTTCATTTGTGTCTCTGCATTGAGATTTAGGCATCTGAGGCCAAATTGGTTGTAAATTTTAATCATAGTGATCTGACAGTCAAAGTATTCTCAGTGTTCAGGCAGGACTTTATATTGGAAGAGTTACAGTGTAGTTTCTCACCACTGGACTGGGGTAGTGACAGCTCTGTAGTAAAGCTTGTGCCCACATGTTCAAGGTACAAATCCTAGTACCCAGCACCACTCAGAGGATAAAGACATTGGTCTCTTGAGTTTCCTTATATATGGGTTGGTATTTATGTGTGTTGAGGGCAGAACTGATCAAGGGTCCATTGTTCACTTGTATGCTGTTTTTACCTTAGAAGCTTCCCTTCTTTGTGTGTTAGAAGCCACTGCTGGCTGCATGGTGCTTTTTAGTCTATAGGCCAGGTTAAGTTTCTCCTTGCTGTACCAGTCTCCCCATAAGAGTACAAAGAGTTCACTGCGCTCTGCACTGGTGGTGGTGAACTGAGGGACTCGGGTACTCTGCCTTCAGGTCTCAGTTCTTTTAGAAACTGCTCTGCAGTTTGCCATCCCGTAGAGGGATGAGGCCTGGGGATATCATGTGAGCTCAGAGTTCTGTTCTAAGAGCTCTCAGTCCTGCCTAGCAGGGAGCCCCTAAAGCCACCAAATAAAGGCGCTATTCTGAGCACTGTGCCAGCCATGGGCTTGGTCTGTTTCTGCAACGATCCCCTGGCACTGTGGCTTTCTCTTGCCAGGGTGAACGGGGCCACCAACCACCAGGCTCTTTACTGTCCAAGCTCCTCATCCTGTTTTCAGAGCTGCGATTATTTCTTATTCTCAAAACCTACCTGGTCACTAGCAGGTTGGGGGAGCTCCTATAACCATAGCTCTCTGCCAGTGGAGTCTAGGTGCTTTGTTTTTGAAAATTTTCCCAGGCATCGGAACTATTCTCACCATGTAGGGTGAAACACTACACCTTTCCCTTCCCAAGCTACCTTAACTTCTTAGATCACCCCCAGTCAAACCCTCTCCCTCTCAAGTTTCTCGGGGCTGTACTCTCTCATACATTGTGGCCATGTGTCTGTAGGCCGCCTAAGCTGTGATTGCTCCTTGTTTTCAAGGAGTACCTTGATAACTTCAAGTACCTCAGTCTTGATCAGGAGGCCCTCTTTCAAAATGGCACCTTACCACAGTAGTCTGGGGAATGAAAGGTTGTCTTGTCTGATGCTGCTCTATTGTGCTGGGGAAGTCACTGTCCTGTTAAATCCCTGTGCTGGGGTTATGGTTTGCAAGAGGTATGTTTTTTTTTATACCAAGGTCTGCCAGTCTGTTATGGAGTCTTCGGCTTCCTCCTCCTTCTGGGGGAGCTGGGACTGGAGCTGCAAGCTGTTTCTTAACTTACTTGGTTACCTTTGTTTTACTGTGTTTTTCAGCCGTCCTTTCCCTCCTTTTGTGGCTCTCCGTGCTCTTCCTCTTTTGCTTTTCTGTATGTAATCTCTTCTTTTTTATCCAGACTCTTCTCATTCATGAAGTTTGATGGAGAAAGCTTCTACTCCTCCCAATTTGCCCTTCCCTCCTCCTGTCTAACTGCAACTTTGTACCTATGAACCAATGTTTCCCTTAAACTCTCTCTGCTCCTGGTAACCACCATTCTACTCTCTACTTCTTTCTTTTTTGGTGGTATTGGGGTTTGCACTCAGGGCCTCATGCTTACTAGGCTTCCTAGGCAGGCTCTCTACCACTTGAGCCACCTTGTTTTGTATCAGGGTGTTTCAAGATAGGGTCTCGCAAACTATTTGGCCAGACTGGCTTTGAACCGTGGTTCTCCTGATCTCTGCCTCCTGAGTAGCTACAGTGATAGGCATGAGCCACTGGCACCCAGCTACTACTTTTTTTTTTTTTTTAACATGACTTTTGGTAGATTCTACATGTGAGATCAAATAGTACTTGTCTCTGTGTGCCTGTGATGTTCCTTCTAGGTACTAAATACAAGAAATTGAAATGAGTGCACTGAAGAGATATCTGCACTCACATGCCATTGAACATTATTTGCAATATCTAATATGGAGAAACAAGCTAAAGGTGCATCCATGGTTAAAAAGATTAAAAAATGTGACATGTGCACACGATGGAATGCTAAACAGGAAATGCTATCATTTGCAGCAATATGAGTAAACCTGGAAGATACTGTATTAAGTGAAGTAAAGCAGAATTTAATAGAGAAATGTTAGTATCGCTCATATCATTGGAAAGCCTGATAGGCCAGGTTGGGTGGACCTCAGAATCGTCACCCAAAGTGCATCACAGACCTGGGCTGCCGGGGGTCTTCCAGGGTTGTGGTGGGAAGTCTGAGGCTGCCACTGGCTCCATTGTCTGCACTCCCATTTTCTTTGCTGTGGTCCAGGAATAAGGAGGCAGTGTTAGGTCTGCATCGCTGTGTCATCCAGATCTGTACCAACCCAAAGAGAATGGGCCGAAGCTCTGCTGCCCCAGACCAATGCCAGTTCCTCCATGGACAGGCTTGCCAACAGAAGCATGCTCCTAAACCTGTCACCTGTCACCTGCAAGGATGTTTGACCAGTGGGCCTGAAATCACATCTGGAATACTCTCTGCAAGGAAGTTGGATAGATGTGGATTTTATTTATTTGCAGTACCGGGGTTTGAACTCAGGGCCTCATGCTTGCTAGGCAGGCACTCTACTACTTGAGCCACTCCGCCAGCTCTAAATATGGATTTAGCTTTGTATCCAGTACAGACAGACAGACCCAAGAAACATATCCAGCACAGGATGATTGTATTCACCCCATAGGTGGGGATAGACTAGAAGGAAAAGATAGGTGAAGTATAAAGATGGTAAGGTAGGGTTTGATGAAAGACTGCTTTCAATAGAGCTAAGCCAATCAAGTGGTATGTGTTTGGCAATGCCACATCCAGGAATTAGAGGTGAGTAAGGGCTGTGGTCTGCTCCCCACAACCTCTCAGGCAGAGATGTTATCACAGGCAACACTTTACCAAATGTCTGACTGCAGCATAATTTGGTCGCCCTATTTCTGGCTATGATAACCATTTTCCTAATTTCTATCTGCTTGGCAGCTAAGCCAGTGACAGGCTTTTCACATTGAGTCATAGAAGCCCTCTGCTTCCTGCACTAGTTCTATTACTAAGGATTGACACATTGACTTGGTGTCCTGAAAGGACAATCCTAAGGCAGGTGCTTCAGGAAATACTGCAAGTGACTGGGAGGTCAGAAAAAGACTGGGGAAGAAGTAAAGGAGCTGATTAAGCAGGTTATCACTGTGAGCAACTAAAGTACACAAGGAATTTGTGAGAAATCGGATACACACCTCAGACCTGTGCCACTCAAGAGCTACAGTATTTGCTCACCACCTCCCATCAGGCAGCAGTTTGAGGGGTGTTAGCTTCCCCAGAACTCTTATGTTGAAAGGCAAAGCTGCCTTCCCTAGCTTTGGAGAACACTGTCAGGCACTACAGAACCTTCCACAATTGTCTAGATCAGGGCTGGCAAGCCCATTGGTCAAATCCTAACTGTGGTCTATTTTTATACAGTTTACAAGTTAAGTGTGATTTTTACTTTTTTAATAGGTGTTAGAAAAAAGCAATTATGTGAAATACTAAGTGGCCTACAAAAGCCTAAAATATTCACTGACTTTTCAGAAAAATTTTGCCAATCTCTGGTATAAATGATCTTTCAGTAATAAAGAATCCCCAAATTTCAGGTTAAAAAGAATTGTCACTTGGACTCTGTCCGATAGAGGGTTTTTCTCCCTCCAGTTGCTGCTTGCCTTACAATGCTGGCCTGTGACACTTCATGGAGTTCAACAGAGGGCGCCAGGGAACAAGAAAAACTGCAGCAACTCTTGTTTTCCCACTGAAGGGGACCTGGCCACTGCCTGTCTCCACTGTGAAGGAAGCAGGGGAACACAGCGTTCTGTGTCCAGGAAGGGGAAGAACCTGGAAATCTGGTCAGCACTGGTCACGGCATCAGTGCTTCAGTTTCTTAGTAACTGACTTCATGTATTCTATACTAGAGTGGCATGCAAGTACATAATGTTTAAATATTCTTATAGAACAAGTTAAATGCTTTACTCTTTTAAAAGTGTTAGATTTCTTCAAACCTATAGCTGTTTGTTACATTCCACAAAGCTTTGAAAGACAGTTCTTTCCCCACAGTCAAACTTACCTGATAATCTTAGCCCCATTTTAGTATGAAGGCTTCTAATAGCTGCAGAATGGCTACAAGAGTTACAATAGCCTTGTTTCTTATAATATTCAGGAGACTTGTTAATTAGCACAACATTTTGTGTTTCCAGGTGCCTTACTAGTTTTGAAGTGTGGAAATTTAGTTTTAAGACTAGTTAAGATCATATCCCTAGGTCTATCATTTTCATTGGACTATCAATCAGACAAATATTAGATAATATAATTTTTCTTTTTAGAATGAAGCTCAAAAATAAGTTTGATATTAGAGTCAGCATTTTTCTTATAAATACATTGCATATAATACATTTATATCCGGCAGCTGATTATGCCTTTGTATTTTGCATGTCATTCTCATATCAGTTCGCAGGAAAATTGGAGTATGATAATGAGAAAGTAACAGTTGTCAAACACTTAGGAAACTGTGATATGCACCCTAAAGTAAATGGAAAGTTCAGAACCCAAACTGGCAGTGAGTTCCAACATTTTTGTAGATGGAGGATAAAGGTCTGCTGCATTTTGCTTTACAATAAATTCTCAAATACAAAATTAAATTGTAGAACAGGGACTGTGTTTCTATTGCTGTATAACAAATTACTACAAACTTAGAATTACATGAACTTGTTATTTCATAGTTTTTATAGGTCAAAAGTCCAGGCAGGCTGAACTGGGTTCTCTACTTAGCATCACAAGGCTAAAATCAAGGTGTCCAAGGGGCTGCCTTTTTTTTTGAAGCTCGGGCTCTTCCAAGATCATTCATATCTTAGTTCCAGCAGCTGTAGGACTGAGGCCCATTCCCTGCTGACTGTCAGTCAGGGCCTCACCTGTGAAAAATGTGACTCATTTAAATTTGACCCATCTGGATAATTTCCCTTTAACTCAAAGTCAGCATCTTGGTAACTGATCCCAGGATTGATGTATTCTATCATAAACACAAACTCTTGGCCTGATTTTTTGTTGTGGCACTGGGGCTTTGAACTCGGGGCCTTTAACTTGAGCCGCTCCACCACCCCTGTTTTGTGAAGGGTTTTCAAGATAGGATCTTGTGGACTATTTGCCTGGGCTGGCTTCCAACCACAGTCCTCCTAATCTCTGCCTCCTGAGTAGCTAGGATTACAGGTGTGAGCCACTGGCGCCTGGCTTGGCCTGAATTTAAGAGGCAGGAAATACACAAAGCTCTACACTAGGGGGCAGTAATGTTGAGGCGTCACCTCAGAATTCTGCCTACCATCCTGTTCCATTTGCTGTGGTAAAATTAACCATTATATGCCAGCAAATTGAATAAGCACTTGTGAAGGAAAGATCAAATGACACCTCCTGGATAAAACATGTATTTGCCTTATCCAGTCAGTCAAGTCACTACCATGGGTAGATCACAGTAATCATTTCTCGATGCACTCTGGTCTTGTTAAGCATCTGAGTAATCCCTTCTAATATTTTCTACTTGGTATTTTCTATTGTACATCATTTATTTTAAAGTCATGAAATGGATTTCATGACCCACGATTTGCAAAAAAAAAAGTCTTAATTCACAAACTTTGTCTTAACTAGTAATTGGAAACATTTCTTTATAGAAAAGGTGTATGCAAAAATATTTCTGAATACTATGAACTAAACCATAGGTACAAATGGATAAACAACTGTGTAAACGTAAAATTTTTTATTTAAAGTTGTTACAGGATTTTTATTTTGTATGTAATTCTAATGTTAGTTTGAAGGGTAATTGGACTATTAAAATGAAAAAATAAGTTTTCAAGCACTTAGGAGTAATACTAAGACAATCAACAGTACCACTACGGACCTCACGAGGGCAGCATCTGTCCTAGGTATAGTTGAGGCTTAAAATGAATGTGCTTAGTTTTCTAGTGAGTGGGAATTCTGGTAATTGTACCAGAATAAGCAAAAAAGTGGTTTGTGCTTGGCAATTAAGAATTAAGTCTGGTCAGACCAAAAGAGCTGTGATTTGTTTTTTGTCTAATTTAAGAGAATTAGTTTAATTCTCCTTTTATTCCCAGCTGCTTCTTTCATTATTTCTTTTGGTCCTCTGTCCATCTCTGGCCTGTGTTCTCGCCCAGGTGATTCAGGTTAGTCCCAGTAACTATGGGTCCTGAGAATGTGGCAATCGTAAACCTTTTATGCTGACTCAGATTCATTAGGATATCTCTTTGATATTCTGCGTTGAAGTTGACTTCAGGCCATATATGCTCTGGTAGCTCTTTTTCTTTTTTTCTTAATCACCCAAAGTTCAAGTTTATATTAGGGCTCACTCTTAGTACTGTACATTCTGCAGGCTTTGACAAATGTATAATGACATGTTTCCATCATTATAAATAATACCATACAGAATAGTTTTACTGCTCTAAAAATTCTCTGAACTCCTCCATATATTTATCTCTCCCTCTTTCCTCACCCCTGGCAACCACTGGCCTTATAGTTTTACTATAAAACTATGTTCCTATAGTTTTACTTTTTCCATAATGTAATATAGTTGAAATCATGCAGTATGTAATTTTTTTCATATTGTATTCTTTCACTTAACTGGTGGCTCTTGAACTGCCACTTTGGTGAGTGGCTACCACTCTTGACCAGTGTACAAGAGGGAGTCCTGCCTGGTACAGGAGGCAGTACGTTCTATCTCCAGACTTCAGAGTGCTTGGGAGACACTTTTCCTAACACATGAACTAACAAAATCAAGCTGAATATCACACTTTAGACCTTTGCAGACTTAAAATCTAATCATGACTATTGGAAGGAAATAGCTATTTTGAATCCCTTCCTCACCTCTATTCTGGACTCACCACAGTCTCACCTTAAAATCATGCTAGCTTAATAGCACTCTGTGACTCAATCAACAGGAAATAGGCAGTAGGGGCCTTATAGTCTAGTTAGATATGGAGTAAATTTCCTGCCCTTTGTCTTACTTAGACCGCTATTGTCACAGGTTAAAGCACTGGCTCTAAGTGTGTATTTATTTCAAATCTATTTTTGGAGGTGTTGGATTGACTGGGTCATGTTTCTACATTTGTAAAAGGCCTGAAGTATGGTGGATACAGCAGCCTATCTGAATTCCATATTATTTTCTTTTTACCAATGTGCTATCTTGGAGATTTTTGACACTTGACCTGCTTTCTCTTGCCCTTGGTCCTCTGCATTTGTTGCTTGCTCTGGTCAAAATGCTGTTCCCACAACCTTCCTCTTGTCTACATTCCCTGCCTCACGAGTTACTGATACCTGTCTGGGATGTCTCACCTGTGCTGCTGTCTTACAGCATCTCAATGTGGCAGATGCTTATTGATTTGTTTGTCTCTCTCAACAGACTTTACACCTTTAAGATCAGCGCTGTGTCTTCTTATAACCTGGTTTCAGCTTGGGGGGAAAAGTTAGACCTTGTCTCAAAAAAATAAAGGGTATGGTAGCACATGCCTTTCATCCATGCAGAAAGCATTAGGTAGGCTGGCCCCATTGAAAACAAGAGGCCCTATCTCAAAAACAACCAAAGCAAAAAAGGGTGGGGGTGTGGCTCAAATGGTAGCGCTCCAGCCTAGCAAACTTGAGGCCCTGAGTTCAAACCTCAGTATTGCCAAAGGAAAAAAAACTTTGTTCCTAAAAGATGCTATCAGATGCACAGTAAAACTTCTGTATGTATTGAGTCATAAATAACTGCCAGCTACACTGGAGGAGGATGTAGGAGGAAGGGTAAAATTAGCAAGACCATAGCTCAAAAAGCAAACGAAAAAGAGAAAGACTGGGGGCATGGCTCAAGGGGTAGAGCATTTGCCTAGCTAGCATTAGTCCCTGGGTTCATTACTGCAAAAAAAAAAAAACAAAGTAACTGATGATGTTATTGGCCTTGAACTAATAGACAAGGTACTTGGTAGGCAAGCTGATGGTGGACAGAATCTGACAGAACTAGGTACAAAGAGGCCAGTTGTGGTGGTGGGGGGAGGGCTAAATGTGTTAAGATGGGAAAAGTGTTCAACAGAGGGTGAAGTGAGGTGAGGTCATGAAACTGGAGGATGGTTAATGTAAGCTGGTGACCAACCCATCTAGAATCTGAAACAGTCTGGAGGGATGTGGGTTGCAAACATAGCTGAATGCTTGGCTCTGAGAAGGACAGGTGATGGCTTTCAGCTCAGCATCTTTCTTTCAGGTTGCCAGGACCCACATGAGGGCCCTAACCACCTGCAGTCTGTTTGGGTGTGGGGCAGGTGTGGATTCAGAAGTTGGGGCAGGTGTGGATTCAGAAGGTGGTGCTGGAAGAGTAGAGTAGGACACAGGGAGTGTCCAGAGCCTGGACACTGGTGGAGAGTGAAGAGGAAGAGGCTCAAGTTCTGGAAGACAGAGGGAGTAACATCCTAGGGGGGAAGAACCCAAACTACACATTCGCTAGAGCTCTGCACTCCTGGTTCCAGCTTTCCTCCAAAATACATACTGCTTTTCTTCTTAAACAAAAAATTGAAAAACAAACTTATTATAAAAACTCCAAATCTCTCAGCATAAAAACTTACAACTATTCAATGTGACATCCCTCCCTTCCAGCATATTCCCAGATCTGTTCATCTTAAAAGGCAACTCCAAACAGTCATGTCCCGCAGCTGTTCTGGGACTGGCTTCCAGGAACAACCAGCTGGACCCGTGCTTATCGTCACCTCTTTCCCAGAAGTGACCCAGACCACGAGGGTGTTGCAGTGGCCCAGGGTCTGAGCAACAGCAGAGGCCAGACTGTTATTCTAGTGCCTGAACAGGAAATGGACCTATGTTTGAAGGGATGTGCTTAGGGCCTCCCAGATTGGGAACAGAAAGTGGCATATTTGAGTATTAGGGTCCCAGCATCAACCAATTTAGGTGACAGTTTGAAAACAACCTGGAAAGAGCTCTTTTTTCTTAAACCCAGATACAAACCACATTCTAGACTGTGACTAATTTCTGTCCTGTGTACCGATGCTCTGCCTTTTGTCATGGAATGGCAAACCTTTAGAAAATAACAACCCTCAGGCAGTCTATGGAAGCTGGGCTGCTTTCTATGACAGAAGATGCTACATATGATGAAAACATACTACATGCTTCCTAATTCAGAGCAAGTGCTTGGGAAGGCACAGAGGCTGGTCCTCATGGCTACAATGTGAACATTAGGATGAGGAGTTAAACGCCTCTCCTTTAAATTTATTCTTCATAACTATTAACGAAAGGATCAGATTGATAAATATCTAAAAAGCAAATTGTGTGTGCGACATATGAAAAGGTCCAAGTTACAAGAACACTCGCTGAATTTTTTAAATAATAATGAAAAATAGGAAATAATCCAATGAGCTTCAGATAGGAATATAAATAAACATAGCAGAAGACCATATGGCAGTTAAACTGAATGAGCAAAAGCACACGGAACAATATGGAAAATATAATTTTAAATGAGAAAAGCAAATGGCAAAGGAGATGCCCCAAATGATAGTGTTTAGGTAAATTTTAATATTGAAGCAAAATTATAAATTATATACAACTATAATAAAAGTTGAAAATGCTTGCAAGAAGGATAAATATCAAATTCAAAGTATTGATTTTCCAGGGCATGGAAAGGACAGGAATAGGGGATTGGAATTGTATCTGTAATTACATGATATCTTTTCTTAAATCTATTTTTGAATTCACATGCATTGAGGAAATTTCATTGTCATAATTCCAGACATGTGTACAGTACACCTTGAACAAGTCATCCCTCCATTATCGTGTCATTCCTTCTCTTCCTTCTCCCTCCTTCTTCAAGCAGTGTTTGGTGGGCATCAGTATGTCTTCATGTGTATATATGTAGTACATATATGTACTTCCATCCTCCTTACTCCTCAGTGTTGTTTCTTCCCTCCCCCCCACTGAACTATCCCTCTATGTACATTCATGTCCCATTATTATATACTGTCATCTTTTTTAAAAATAAAATTCTGAAGCCAATATGGCAAAATGTTAAAACTTATTAAAGTTTTGCAATAGGCACACAGATGTCTGTTTTATTACATTTTGTTTCTTGTTGTTTTGAAATATGAAAATAAAATTAAGGGGCTGTGAGTATAAGCATCTCAGATAAGAGTGGCTGTCAAAAGACTCCACTTATCAGTCCTTAGCCTTTTCAAACAGAAATTCCATTGCCTTTAAGTTGTCCCTAAATAAGGTGGTACTTCTGGAAGTCACTGGAGGAAAGGAGAGACTGCAAGAGGAAGAATGTGAAAAAGATATGCATGTATGTGGATACCAGGATGTTTTCATTTTCTGACAAACTGGGGCTCTTTGAAGGTAAGGAGAGTCTTTGATTTTCCTGTACCAATCTAGTGCATCCAGTCCAGTTAAAAGAACACAAAGGAAGCCAAAAAAAAAAAAAAAAAAAAAAAACCCATAACAACTTTCAGTTGTCCTTCTGAACAGCTCAAAGCAAGTTCACATGATTCCCTCATGTTGCTGCCTCACCGGGGTCCTGGGAATCCCATTCAGGTCACATTACCAACACCACTGCCTGATTACCAGGTCTTGTCCTTTTCAATATGGAACTGGCAGGGTTTTGTTCTAGGAAATGTGACCTGGAGAATCCTGCTGGGATAGGGTAGTCGGATTGTGTTTGGCTCCTTACTGAATTGCTTAATGTGGAGAAGAATGACAGTGTGTTTCTGTGTTAGATTTTATTGAAAGCAACTTGCATTCAGTTCTTCTGACCGTGACATGTGCTGATCATATTTTCCCTAGTGTCTGTCATTGCATTTCTGAAGGTTTTCATGATTTCTACGCATAAACGAGAGCTTTGCAGGTTCTTTGTGTGAAAGATGAAGTGAGAGTGGCGTGGAAGTGATGCAGGAGAACTTGAAGTTATTCTTTCATTCTTCTACATTTGAGCTCATGAGTCCCGTGAGGTCATTTTCTCTAGGTAAAAGAAGACAAGAACACATGTTTAGCACTATTCTGTTGGGGCTGATAATTTATATCACTGGTTAACTATCAAAGCAGGGAGCCAGAGAGTTCCTGCGTAAACTGGTCATTACATTTACTCTGCAGAGGTCTGTCTGCCATTAACACCTTCATTTCTGATAACTGTTTTTTGATTCACAGAAAATGATGTGATTGTTTCCAAAGAATGGAGAAATTAATGCAGGTTTCATTCACAGGCTTTGTTAGGCCTGTGAATGGTAGTCAGGTGGATATGGGTTCTACTTTAGGCCTAACTACCTGGCCAAGTAGACAATGAAGAGAAATGAAGGGCATCAGTTAATCTCTTTGTTGATTATAGATAGAAAATTATGGTGTAGGGAATTATTGGCAAACTATAACCCATGGACCAAATCTGGCCCACCATCTGATTTTGTAAATAAAGTTTTAATGACTCACAGTCACATTCATTTGTTTACATATTGTTTATAGCTGAGTTGAATAGTTGTGACAGAGACCATGGGGCCCACAGATCCTAAAATACTTGCCAGGTGGTCTCTTAAGGAAAATTTTTATCGACTCCTGATTTAAACCACGAAGAAAATATAAGTTTTGAAGCAAAAGCATTGGCCTTAAACGTAATTTAATATTCAATCACTGTTCTGCCAAGAAGCTAAATGAAGCACAACAGAAATGGATAGAACCCCCTGTCTCATCTCAATGATCATATCCCAACTTTTAAATTAGTATTTTGTATCTCATTACCTAAAAAACCTTTTTTATATCAAATAGATAATGATGACAAGCAGGCAAAAGAGCTAGCACAGAAAAACAAAAGGGAAATATATAATCATGAATACAAAGGATATGACCTACACAAGCCAATACTGATCGACCCATCTGAAATGTGGCTCTCAGACATACTTCCCCTTCTTTCTCAGCTTCAGGAACTGTGGGATTGCAGTTCTCAGTTCACTATTGCCTGACGCTTTAGTCAATCTTGACCAATTGGCCTCATCTCCGTCAGCAGGTGGTCAGTTTCCAGAGTGACTCTAGGATTTGGTGTCTTTGGGGTCCAGATTTGTTCTCCACTACCCCATGGAAATAAGGCCCCAGCCACAGTCTGCCAGATTAGTATGACCGTTTGTAAACCCTTACCAGCCTTTATGCCTGCTAAAACCCTATTCAAAATGTATGGTTTTCTTCTCTTTCTCATTAAAACTCCCTAGGGCGATGATTCTGCCATGTTAGGATCTGAAACACTCAGACTTCTTAGAAGTAGCCTGGATCACAGTTACATTTGTGCTTTCTTTCAGACAAATCCACCTACTTAGGCTGCTGAACAATTCAAATAGCCTGTGTCACAAGCATTTCCACTGCTTTTGGACACTGTGCTCTGGGCTGTTGGACCCAACCTGCAGTGGGTCAGCCTCTGCAGTTTATTCTTTGGAGATGCCTACTCTCTTCTCTTTCTCTGACAGCCCATTTTGGAAGCAGCAGTGTGCTTTGCAATTAAAAACATAAGAGTTCTGAATGTAGTCTTTCTAAACTATAAAATATGTGCTACAAATATTTTAAACAAGTAGGGTTACAGAATAAGTCTATTGTGAGATAAATAGGCCACAAGTAAGATATGTATGTATTGATAAAGCATCTTATCTGCTATCTGCTTGCATGTTTTTACAAATTTACCAGGTTAAATAATGACGTTGAGCAGGCCATGAAAAACTTATAATATCGTGCCAGTAAGGTTACATGTATGTTACAGAGACATCTTTTATTGACGTTAGAAAAATATGTTATCTTTTAAAAAATTGTTTCAATACAGAATGGTAGTCAGTAATTTTCAGATTGATGGCATTTTTGATTGATTTTAGTTCAGTTGTTCCTACAGGTGTGTCAGCAAAGATTTTTGCTTTGTTTTGTTTTGTTTTTGGTGACACTGGGGTTTGAACTCATGGTCTCTCACTCTTGAGCCACTCCACCAGCTCAGCAAAGGCTTAATAAGAGAAGCAGATTTGGTAGATTTACCACAGGGATTTCACCTTACGTGATTATGTTTTCCAGGCTCCACTAAGTCAGTTGGAAATGATCCTTGGAATTTCTATCTTCTAAAATGTTATTGACATACATCGTTTCCTATGATCTCATTTATAATTCTCTTTGGTATCATTTGGTACCTTTTTTTATCCTTCATTCTAAATTTTGGGGTCTGAGGGATGCTGGAAATAAAGGAATTTATTTAATCCAAACCTGTTAGCTGGAAATCCCTGCTTGAGTATGTCAGCTCAGATCACTGTACCCACTGTTTTCATAGATCTCATTTCAGGTATCTTACATTGATCTACAATTCTTCCTTTCATACTCATATATTAACTGACCATTTATCTCAGCTCATGCCCACCTGGACTTGCAGGAGCTGCCAGGCCCCTTCGCAGGGCCAGATTCCTACTTATAAAATCTTCTCACTAGCTTTGTCTCTCAGACTGGGGTAATGCTCCATCAGATAGAGTTATTATTCTAGCTTATCCAACCACTCAGAGTGGTTATAACCATCAAATGCATCCAGACATATTATGGAAAAGCACACTTAACTGCTTAAAAGCAGAGCCTTGACTAATTCTATCTTTTAGGTTACAGCACTGAATCCTTTTAAAGCAATATGAGCAGCTACAGTCATTTCAGTTGTGTTTATTTGCAGTCCAATGAAAAAGGGATTTCTTTTTCTTACAGGGGTCAAAGGTTCAGTTCTAAGTTCACTTTTTACATAACGTGTACTTAGAGGTGTGAAAGGCTAATAGAGGTGATGGCCACAGTGCCTCTTTTCATCTCAAAACTTTGGTCTATAGGCAAGGCCAGGAAAAGGAGAGCCAGGTTGTTGGGTAGGGACCCTGGGCCACTTTACAGGCGGGTCCCACCTGTATCTTTACCTACACCGACCAGCCTACCTACAATGTGCTTCTGTGGAGATCCACTAGAAATTGTGACCCTCTGCCAATTTGCAAAGCTAGTTGAAATATGTACTTGAAAATCTCTGCTTTAATTTAGATGGCTGCATAATATGAGAGTGGTTTTGATTTTAAAAATTAAGTCCAAATACTTAAATGAAGAAAATTCCCAAATTCTGTTAGTCCCTGTTTTGTGCCTGTTTACTTCTTGTTTCAAGATCAGAAATAAGACCTCTCATAATAACATTTACCGCTTTTCTTTTTGTGTGTGTGTCTTCTTCAGTTTCTTCTCTTCATGACATTCAATGAATCTTTGGTATTAGAATTTTTTTTACATTGTTCCTGTCTTTAAGGCCTTACTGTCAACCCAATAACTTTGAACATTTAAGTTATTGTTAAGAAGAGGGAAAAGTATTTCAAAACATCCAGATTTCATTTTCCATTTTTTTCTTCATTTGCAATCATATTCTTTATTCTCTGCTCTGCTCCACTTTCTCTCCAAGCAGGAATGTTGTCATCAAATTAATCATTTTTATAACTCACATGCCACCCACATTTGCTCAATTTCCCTATTTTTTTCTCACACATGGGTGTGTCATCTTTGGAATGGGTTTGTTAGCCCCTAATTAGGAAGTCTGCCTCAAACCCATCCATTCTTTCCACTGAAATACAACTGAAGGCAAACAAACGCATCTGTTTCATATTTCTATGTGCACAACTCATGGGGTTAGAGTTGGTTTCATTCATTATCTTAATTGAATCCATCTCCTACATGTAAACAGTTTTAAAGGTAATGTCAACTGCACTTACATAGACAAGAACCTTGAGTTTGAGGCCACATTTTGTTATTAATCATTAGGGTATTCTACCACATTGAGACATGTTTTTGCCTCAGTTTCCCAATCCTAACACTTGCCTCTATGGCTCTATTTTAGAGAAGATAAGATTTAAGATTGGAATATCATAAGATATGGCTCCTTGTTGCTACAATCCTGAGCAAAAACTTTTAATGTTTTATAGTTCTTCAGTGTAGTTCAATGTCTGTTTTGGATTTATTAATCAGTTACACACTTTCATTCTTTCTCAGGAAAAGGAGAAGTTGCATTGTTCTGATGAGGTAAAATAAGCTTAAATGAATCCAGATTGGGAAGATAACTTCTTTTGGTTTATAATTCCTTTTCTTGGCCTTTTCACAATAGGGCTTGTTCCTGTATCTATACATTATTTTCCAACTGCTGAAGGTGAAAATCACTTTTAAAAGTCTGAAAATGAGTTGGTTTTCTACTTGTTCAAACTAGCATTAAAAAAAGATATAGGTCCATAAATTTACAGAAGATGGAAATAAATTTTCCTCTTCAATAGTAAGAGTGTTTTCTTTTTAGATCTACTCTGCTCATAGCTGGAATTGTTTCACCTGTTATCCTACTTTAAGAGGAAAATTGGTTTCAATAAAATAGACAGTAGTTTAATTGCTCATGGATTCTTTATTCTAAAAAATAATTAAAAATTATTATTTGATTTACCAAAATCTTATTTGCACACAGGCTTTTAAGAAATTGCCTGAGCTTATACATGTTACCCCCCTAAAGTAGGCAGTCATATTTTTAAAACATTAATCAAATGATGTCTTAAGATCTCTGGCAGTGTCCTGTTAAATTCAGAAGAGGCTCTAAGTCACTCACTGTGACCTGTATGGCACAGTGTCATTTGCCTTGGTCCAACTCAGCATTGTTATCTCTCATCAGCACCCTTTTTCTAATTACACTCACCTACACTAACTCACTGAATCATCTACTCACTTGACAAATATTTTAGGAAAATCCAATATGTATTAAGTAGTGCTCAGTCAATGCCACTGAAAACAAAAGTAGCAAAGTCCTACCCAGATGGAGATTATACTTAGTGGTAAATAGATAATAAACAAAACAATATGTAACGTATTGGTGCTAGACCTGCTGAAACCAAATGCAGCATGCAGTATAGACAAAGATGGAGCAAAGTATCTTTGAAAGATATGAGTGAAATGAGGAGGTGAGTCATGAGATTGGTGGAAGAGCACAGTATGCAGAGAAAAGAGCAAGTGCAAAAGTCCTGAAGTAGAAATTATTTTGTGAGTTTGGAACAACAGGTAGAGATTGTTCTGGCAAGGAATGAGGGAGAAAAGATGGTGGGGGGCGGGGCATGAAATTGCAGAGATAGGCAGGGAAAGATAGTGTAGGAATTCATAGGCCCTGGCAAGGAGTTGGATTTTATTCTGAGGATGTTGGGAATAGACTCTCAAAATGGGAGAGAGAAACCTCAGGGTAGGCATGGGGGTGACAGGTAATGTTATCTGAGATTAAGAAAATGGTAGTAGAGACTGAAGAAGTATTCAGATTCTAAATACTTTTCAAGACTGACACAAAAGTATTAAAATCGGATTAAATGTGTTAAAAAAAAAGAAAAAAGAACTGAGGATGACTCCTGAATTTTTAGCTACCGCAACTGAATATTTATTCCCACTGACTAAAAATGGAAAGATTGAGGATCTGAAGGGAGAGCAAGTGTTTTGTTTTTGGATATGTCATATTTGAGCTGCGTGGAGGCTGAGGCAGGAGGACTGTGAGTTCTTCAGGCTAGCCTGGCTATGTAGGGTTTTTTTTTTTTTTTTTTGTCTCAAAAAACAATTAAAAAAAACCTCAAAACAAGTAAACAAAAAAAATAAATTCAATTGCAGAATCCATGTGGATAGAGAAGAGGCAGAGGGCTGAACCATGGGGGCACTTTACAAGTTAGGGAAAGGAGAAACTACCCACACAGGAGACACTAAGAATTCAATAGTGGAGGCAGGAAAAAAATCCCACCAAGAAGTGTTCTGGAAACCAAGTGAATAAAGACTTTCAAAATGGTGGAACTAATCCATGGGGCCAAGGCTGTCAACTGTGTTAAGATTAGTAGGACTGCGTTAACTGGATTTGCCAAGATGGAACCACAGCTCACCTGGAGAGCGATGATAGTGATGGGGTTGAACTGAGCAAATTGGCATTGTTCAGCAATTTAGCAACAGGCTAAGAAATGTCTTGAATTTTGTAAAACCCTCCAATATTCTTCTTATTCTTAGCAATGCACTTACGTTAAGATTAAAGTAGTTGAAGTTTTCCAGAGTCTAAGATCTTAGTTAGGTTGTAGGAAGCTTGAGTTCATAAAAATAATCAAAGCTGGGCTTTTTGAGGTAAAATGCTCAGGCCCACAGCAGCATGGGATAAAGTGGTGGTGCACAGTATCCAGTGCGATGTACTCTGAGTTCAAATCCTTGCTCTTCCAGCAAATCAACCCCTTGAATTTTGAAATCTTTGTGTATAAAGTAGAAATATTTATGACTGTGTCAAGAAATTGCTGCCAGAATTTACTATGCAAAGAGACTAGAATGTAGCACAGCTCCTTAACTTCCTTATTTAAGGTGCTATTGGGAAGTTGAGTAAACACCCAATCTATGCCAAAGACAGGTTCTTCTATTTCCCTATATTTCTTTTACACTAGAGAAATAAAAAAAAATTCAAATTAAAAATACCCCTGAGATAATCAAGTTATAAGGAGGAAAGCTTTATTTTGGCTCACTGTTTTGGAGGCTTCAGTCATGACTGGTTGACCCTATTGCTTTTGGGCTTAGGGTGGGGCAGAACATCGTGGTGTGGAACACATGGTAGACAAAAAGCTGCCTACCTCATGACCCAATGCAAAGGAGATGGGTAAGGAAGAGATCAGGGCCCCACAATCCCCTTTTGAAGACACACAGCCATGACCTAAAACCTCCCACTGGGTGCCTCTTAAAGGTGCCACACCTAATAGTTACACTGGTTGGGGACCAAGCCTTTAACATATATGCTTTTAGGGGACATCCCAATTCCAAACTGTAGCAGTTAGCTTCCTATTGATCCAAGTGTGAGTAACATTAATAGTCTCCAAGCTCTTTCCCTGAAAAGAGCTATTTTCTTTCTTTTTAAAGAGAATCTCTTCTCTCTCTCTCTTTCTTTGTATCTCTCTTTTCTTCTTCTACCTTATTGCTATTACCATTATTTTCTGACTTTACAAAATACTTGCTTATTTTAGGGGGAAATGAAACTTTATAACTCTCAAGGAGAAGGTTTAAACCAATGATGGCTGTGTCAGATAATTTTTCTCTATGGATTTCCTACCAGGCAATGTCTTGACTCACCTCTGGCTGCTTCAGCTTCCATCTGGCTGTAGGCAAGGAGAACTCCTTCCTGTTCTCTTTTGGCAAACAGAGAGTAAATGTAATAAAAAAAAGTGCTCTATGAAAACTTCTATGAAGCTTGAGTTTGTGATCTCTTTCAAAATCCTCCCTTTTCCCTACCACTCTTTTCTTTCCGCAGCAGTGTTTTTTTGTTTTTTTTTTAAACTGGTGAGTGTGAGCCCTTGACAACTTTTGCAGTGGCTGCGCTCCTGTGTTTTTTGCCTAATTTACCAGGTATGAGTCAGTCCTGATAGTCTTTCATGCCCGACTTTGAGACACTTTCTGAAGTTGGCTCTGTTGTATATCACCGTTATTCACTGCCCTCGTTAGGAGGAGAGAGGACTTCTGAGCCCAGTGACAAATAATGACCTTTCAGGGAGCTGATTCTTGGAGCACTTTGTGGAAGCCATTACTCTCCTGGAAAAGTTGAGGGTTGGGCGGCCTCTTTTACTTCTTGTTTCATAGGGGTACCTGGATCTGTGGAGACAAGATGTGGACCAAGGCATCCCTTAAACAAGGTTGCCACCCCTGGTTTTGCCTCGGTTGTGTTTGTCACACTCAGTTGCTTCTTTGAGAAGAAAAACGGAACAGACTTCGCTTATGATTGGTTGAGTGGTCAGGGGGAAGTATGCAGTTCTACTGCCTGGAACTGGGCTTGCTTTCTGTTCCTGGAACCAGGCAGGTTTTCTGTGTATGTCTTCCTGGGGGGCCCCTCTGTGCTCACACAAACTCAACAGGTACCTGTGATTTATGTTTTGAATGTTACCCAAGTTATTGCAGTGAACTCTTGGTTTGGTCTACGAGGGAGAGTTTTAGCTGACTATGAGAAGACAGCTAGAAAATCAAGATGTAAGGTGATGTGCAATTGCTCCGAGTTTGTTTTTTTAAAACATATTAATTATAGAAAGTGAGGGATTTCACTGTGATGTTTCTATGCATGTATATA
Organism: Castor canadensis; assembly: GCF_047511655.1. Classification (NCBI taxonomy): domain Eukaryota; kingdom Metazoa; phylum Chordata; class Mammalia; order Rodentia; family Castoridae; genus Castor; species Castor canadensis. The sequence continues at coordinate 31,608,082 of NC_133395.1, read as the reverse complement.
ATGTTGTTTGATCATATCCTTCCCCTCTGTTACTTTTCCTTATCTCCCTAAAATCCCTGCTTTTAAAACATTCTTACAAAATTTTTACATGGGTTTCATTATGATCTTTTCAAACATACATTCTGAGTTCTTATACTGAAGGAAGAGGTAACTGTTGTATAAACCTTGGGAGCCCATCTGAGTTACTAAATCCTGGAGCTCATACCAGGCTGAGCCACAGGGGAAATCCAAGTGGCAATTGCTAGGCCATGATTTCTATAAAGTCCCATTGAAAAGACTCATCTTTACAAAGTATTTTGTACTTTGTGTTTGGGGGGAAAAAAAAAGTCTTTATTCCCACAGCAAATTATAATTGAAGGAAATATTTTGAATTTTTAAAAAATTTCAGCCTTTTATAAGCATGAACCTGATGGTGTTAGCTTCTCATCAATTTATTAAAGAGCCAACCAAATATATGAATTATTCTAGGGAATCATTGGGTCACCTGAAGTTTTTTTTTTAAGATAGTATCAATAATTTTAGATAACTAGAGCAAATTCACTCAACTGCATATGAATGCTACTCAACCAGGGTTTTGTTGTTAGAATCGCATAATAAATCAATTTTATGTTCTCCATGTGAAAGTTCTAAGGTTTTAGAGGAGCATGTTAAAAGCAAGATAGCAAGGACCACTGTGCTATTTTTCTACATAAAATAAATAAGAATAACCACAACAGAGAAACAAGACCAAAATCCCAAAGCCAGCAGTCCAACAGCTGCCAGATGATTCTTATCTCATAAAAATTCACATTGATATCAAGAAGACACATGGCAGGGAGCCCTATTGGTTTTTGTTTGTTGCCCCATCTTCACTACTTGTTATCTATAAATTTTCCCTAGAGTGGAAAATAAACAAAATCCTTCCTTATATTTTTGTAACTGCTCTAAGAATTGAAGGGAATTCTGGTGTCTTTCTTAAGAGATGTGGGATTGTGAGGGAAAAGAACACATTTGCAAAGCATTAGATTCTATTAAATCCTAGCAACAAATGCTTTTTGGGTCCCTGAAACATTGCTGAGGGAACAATGTTTGGAGTCTTTGGAATTTTCAGGGATGTACAACCCTCTAGCTTGAAGTATAATCATGTATGAACAGTGATGCTTTAATTGTTGCTTTGTCTGTTCACCATAGCCAAGATACCAAATCAAGTTAAGTGTCCAGTAATAAATTACTGGTTAAATAAACTGGTGCATTTGCAAAATGGAATATCATTCAGCCTTAAAAAAGAATGAAATCCTGTCACTTGCAACTACATGGATAAATCTAGAGGATATTATGTTAAGTGGCATAAGTCAAGCACAGAAAGACAAGTATTGTATGACCTCACTCATGTGTGAAATCTAAAGAGGGTGATCTTATAAAAGTAGAGAGTATAACAGGTTGGGAAAAGTAGAGGGAAGAGCTGGTTATTGAGAGGTTGCTCTTTGAGTACAAAGTTACATTTAGATGGAATAAATTCTGGTGTTCTCTTGCACAACAAGATGAATATAGTTAAATATCACATTGAATATTTTTTAAATTTATTAAATATTAAATGAATTTATTAAATATTTTAAAGTCAGTACCACAAAAGATGAAAATGTACAAGGTGATGGCTATACTCAATACCCTGCTTTGGTTATTGCACAATGTACAAAAGTATCAATGTACACGAGAATCACACCCAACTTCTAAATATGTATAATTACTATGTGTCAATTAAAAGCAAAACTAATAAAATTGCTGCTTTTTTTTTTTCTTGGTGAAATCAGAACTCTTCTAACAGCATACTCACCATGGGGCAAGACCACTATGTGTGGCAGCAAGAAAGAATTTGACCTAGTTTTTCTAGGTATTTCTGAGAGTTTAGCTGCATAAATTTGGCCACTAGGCTTTTCTCACTTAAAGAAAAGTCACTTGAGTATTTGACACTATTTAGGATGACGGCTATAGGTTAACTGTTTAAAAATGACCAAAAGGCTATTTGTCTAAAGCTCCCCTAAAACTGTGTTAATTAAAGTAATAAATAGGTGTTGCCTTTCTAAAGCAATGTTATATATAGAGGTCTCCAGATGTTTTTCAGTGTGTATCCCAAAGGCAGACTGGTAGCAAAACATGGCATATGTGGCATGGTTATTCAGCCTTCATAGTTGGGGGTGACTGTTCCCAATGCACTGCAATGATTTTTCACGTTTTCTTGTATACAAGTCTCCTAAAGAGGCTCTGTTATTCTCTCTCTTTCTTTCTTTCTTTTTTTTTTTTAACAAAGGGAAATTGAGTTCTGTTGACTTCATGCAGATGTATTGGTTCTTACTGAATGAGTAGGACTAAAGATGAGCTCACTTCAGCTCTCAGTCCTAGTTTTGCATCCTAATAAAGAATCTGGCTCTATGGGAGGTCAGGACTTGTAGTGGGATTAAAGGTAGGCTAATGATTCCTATAACAACGTTATTGAGCTTCTGCTTTCCACACATGAACAGCGAACAAGCCCTGGCTACCTCTTTATGGAATTACCCTACTTTCTTTCTTTCTGCTTTATATTTTGCCCTATGGCAGAGCTAAAATAGAATTTCTATTGTTTTCCCTTCAAAGAGAATGAGAAACTTAACTTTAAGCAATTTCTGTTTTCTAGTCTTTGCTTAAAAATGGTGCGATATAGTAATTGGCGTATATCCTGACTGTGTGTGAAGCACAGAGCAAGTGCCTTATGTCTTCTCTTTTTGTCTCTGTGCTCTGTCCTCACCACACCCAGTCTCAGTGGTTCTTTTTCTGTTGTTGGATGGCAGCAAGAGTTTACATCTCACATCCTTGACTTTGATGATGCCTTTGCCTAGGGGGTTTTGAAGCATTTTTCCTCTTCCATCTGCTTCAGGTAAATGATGTCACCCACAACTCAGATCTCAGTTCAATGTCACTATCTCAACACGACTCACATGACCAGCTTTTCTATCGTAGCGTTCATAGCACTTACTACTCTCTGAAATGATCTTTATTTGTTGGCTGACTTGTTTATTGTGTCTTCTCCCATAGGAATGCACATGTGGAAAGAGTAGAGACCTTTTCTATGTTGCTTTCTGTTCTATCCCTGGTATACAGAGCAATTTGCTAGTATAGTATAGTTGCTACTTTACTGGTTGAATGAAAGAATGAATTATCTCATCTAAGGTTCACAAAAATGGATGAGATATTATTTTATCCATTTAAAAATATGGAAATGGAGAGACAAGAAGTTAAGTAACTTCCTGGTGCTGCAGAGCCAGCAAATGGTAGCATTTTCCATGTCACTGACTTTGTCAGATATTCAGGATGGTCAAAAACTGTAGCCTCATTCTCGTCTTCACCCTTGTACAAAAACCACCTTGGAAAGTGAGCAATGGGTGTGCTTAACCAAAGAACACAATCATTCATTTATTTATTTCCTGACATACTCTACAGAAATTTAATACAGTTCAAAAATGCATTTGACCAGCTAGTCCTGGTCAAATATGCAGCAGCAGAGTAAAAACATCTCAAGAGTAGATGAGATTAAAAATGTAGGATGAAGCCAGGAATTAGATGAGTACACAAAATGCTCACAGAAACCCTCACATTTTCTAGGTGTGAATTTGACTTTATATTGTCTAGAAGAGAAAGACCAATTGCACTCTTCACAGTGTTTGTAAGAGAACAAGAAATAACCAGTGATTCAAAAGCAGAACAATTTTCCCAGAGAAGTATTCTTGACTTTTCTCACAAAGAAGACACTGTGTGATGTGAGAAACAATGATACAGTACATATAGTCAAAATGTTCATGTTTTCCCTCTATAATATGTCAGCCCTCCAACATCTAGGTGAGTAAAAAAATAATGCAATGAGAAATCTGAAAATAATTCTAAGGAAATTTCCAGAAATATTTTTATGGGAACTCAAAATGATGACATTTGGTTTTTCAATTGGTGCTGGGGTGGCTTAGTCCAAAGGATAACTTATAAATCATTTTGGAAGGCTCACTTTTATATCAGGTCATAAAAATTATTTTCTTTAACCAGGCTGATCAGCACTTGATGTAAAGAGGATGGTATACACATGTACCCCTCCTCCAACTTGAAACCTCAGGTTACCACCTGGAGTATAAAGTCTGATACTGGTTAGATGTGTAACCATGATCTTTGACAGTTAGCAAAGCTCAGAACAAGCTGGCAAACCTGGCATTGGCCATTGGATCTTGTGTAGGAAATCTTAGAGAGTGCACTTGAATTTCAAGTCATTAATGTTTATTATTGCCTGTATATGGGGAATATTTTAAATTGCATGATCTTTAAAATCATACTCTTTTCTACCACTTTGTGGCATGAGACACTGGGGCCATCCACTTATGAATGGTTGCCTCTTCCTTCTATAGTTTACAGAAAGTGGAACATTTAATTGTGAGCTTAAACTGACACTTCATCCAATCTTATATGAGTGATGATTTAATTTTGTCTAAATTTATTGAATCACCTGGATGGCTTAAAGTATTAAATAACTCTAATAATATTTTTATACGTCAGAAAGTAATTTTCAACAGTGGATTGATTATACAAGATGGAAAACCTTTGGCATGTCAAGCATGAGTACAGTTGCTGGGAAATAAGTCAACGAAACACTAATCAGTTCATTTAAGAACTAATAACATCAGCCCCAAGGCTACAAGAGCCATTCAGACGGCTTTCCTCCATGAAGAGCACATGCTCTCTCTGAACTGGTAGTAGAGTGGATTTCATCAGATAAGCTGTCAAATGCTTCATAGAACATGCCTCAGAGAATTAAGCTTCCACTGTTCATACAATTTTATCAGAAACTAGCAAAGTAGATTTTCCAGTAAAACAGGAAATTGCCCTAAGGCCATGCTTTTGAACATTTATTCAAGATGTACTTTAAATGCTGTTTCAGCTGTCACTTTTTGCTATCGGCAGAAATGTTTTGCTTTTGTTGTAGATGAACAGTTCTCTTTAATCACCAAAATCAACTAAAGTGTAGGGAAAACAAGGGCTGTGAAATTAGAGCATTTGCAAGAAGGGGTGAGGAGAGGTAGATTTTGATGCAAAAGTTATTTGAACTGATTTGGAACCACAATTGAGAGCATGAATTGTTAACAAAGAAACTTTGTTTCACTTAATAACTTTAAGGTATACCCTAATACATAAGGAAGCTGTAGAATATAATGGTTAAAAGTATAGATTTTGGAATCAGATTGCCTAGTTCCAAATACCATTTCCAAACCTTCAGTTTGCTCAGGAATAATTAACTAACACATGGGGAAGAGAAGAATAGATATGACCTTAAAAAGTCTTATGTAATTATGGGCTATTACTACTACAGCGCTGTAGAATCAGTAAAAATCATATGCAAAATAGGATATAAACATACTGATGTTATGTACAGTAATTTCAGTTTCAGAGCTAATAAATTTTGAAAGGCATAAGGAGTGTTTTTGTTTTTGTGAGTTTTGTTTACTTGTGGTACTGGGGATTGAACCTTGGGTCTCATATTTGCTAGATAAGCACTCTTCCACTGAGCTACATCCTCCTTCCTGAAAGGTGTAAGAGTTTAAAAATTAATAGAAAATTTCCAACTTTAAGAAGTACAGAATATATATCTCAGAAATAGGCAATGAATGACTACATAGAAAATGGAACACTTGATTTTCTATAAGTAGAATGTAGGACTTCATGCTTTTTAGTAGGAAATGAAATGGTAGATGCACACAAAATATTTTATTATGACAATATCCTTATATTTTCAGCCAATAACTGAAAAAAACCCCAGCCATTTCCCATTTTATTATTTGTAAATCCAAACCAGAATCTCAGGAAATGCCTTGTTGATTTCTTGTGGCATTCATGTGGTTCTCTACTTTCTTCTATCAGAAGAGAAGATCCATTAATGTCTTTTGCCTCAAGACATTTTACTGGAGCATCAGTTCATTTCCTCAGTATGGTAAAGGAAAAGAAGATGAAGTTGCTTCCTTGAGAGTTGTCTTCAAACTCAAACTTAATATTAAATTATAGTTCAAAATTGTAAGATTTTTATTATTAAAGGCACAAACTGCTCCAGGGCACTTCATTGGCTAGCATGGATACCACACACAACACTGATCATGAAATGACCAGTTATTGGCATAAAATAATTGGTGTTAAAAACCTACACTAGGAATAAATTTATAACAAAGTGTCACTATCTCAGAAAATGCTTTTTGTACTGTTGTTGACACAGAATTTGAAGGTAGCCATTATTGCAATTTATAGATGGTAACTACTAAGTGGCATGATTATAATTTAAATTTTGAAAATACTTTCATATCTTACTAAGATATTATAATGATCTTAATACTTATTACAACTATCATGAATAACTGATTTTTGTTAAACTTGACCTTTTGTTCACTTTAGTCTTAGTGGCTCCATGAGCTCTATTCAATACTTCTTTTTAAATGAGAAATCAGGAATTTAGTCTTATATAGTTCTATAATATATATGGGACAATTAATAAATGACCAACAATATGTATGACAGATGGTTAGATGTTTCCCGTTCTCATTCATTCCCTCTGCCTGGGCCCTCAGGAAGGCAGTTTTCCAGCATCTGTTGTAGTTAGACTGGACAATGTGACTGCATTATGATCCCATGGTGACCACATATGACAGCTGTTCCCTCTGGGACTTTTCATAAACCTCCCCGTACAATTCTCTATAATTCTCCATGATCTCATTTCCCCCTTTTTTGGGGGTGGTGTTGAGACTATGGGAACAATGTGACACTTAATCCTGATTGTTCACTTGATTGGATTGAGAAACACCGAGGAGATTAGTAAAGCACACCTTTGGGTGTTTCCGGAAAGGATTAACTAAGGGGAAGAAAACCTGTCCTGAATGTGTATGGACCATTCCATATTCCCAGATGGAATAAAGAAGGAAGGAAGAAGCCCATGAGTTCAAGCATTCTCTGTTTCACCTCTTCCTGATCACCATGATGTGAGCTGTCCTGCTATGCCATACTCTTTCCCCATGATGGATTGAAGCCATGATGGATTGTGAGCCAAAGTAAATCTTTCCTCCTTTTAAGGTAGTTTGTCACAGCAACAAGAAACCTAGCTAACACAACATGTGTTAAGAATGGAAGAATCCTCAAGTCATATCCTGACTTGTGCTATATGTTAACTCACTAAGAATTCAAAGTCTCTTATTACTTCAGCTTATCTTAGCTTTTGAACAGCATGTAGGATATCTTGATAGATTTTCAAAGCAAATACACTCATGCATACAGTGTATAGCACCAGGATCTTCCTAGGTACTGTGAAGAATGCCAAAGGGAGCTGAAACAATGGCTCTGGTGCTTACCAAGACTTTCATTTTTTTAAAGTATTTTACAAAGCACTGGATTGTAACATACCAAGTAGGTAAAACTGTGATATTTACTTGAGAATCATAGAATATTTTATCAGTAGAACTTCAGAAGTTATTTGGTCAGTACAAACTTCAACCCAGTGCATGAATCTTGCCCCTAGGCAGCCTCTACAATTCAGATAATTATGACAGTTCCTACCTAGAGAAATTTGGGAGATTTTATAATTTCTTACTCTGCATTTGCTTGAATGGAAACGTGGTGAATTTTTTTTAAGTTGAAAAAAAACCCATGTGCCAAGAGGCAAGATACACATGTACACTATCTTGTTCTGCCTGGGTTCCAGAAATGGGTGTATATGTATGGATTTATATTAGGGATTGTGGAGAAGATAAGCCCTATGTGGAGCTTTGATAGATGAGAAGGAGGCAGCCTGACAAAGGAAGCAGAGAACATTCCAGACCAAAGGATTGACATGGGCAAAGGCATAGAGACCTGGAAAGAGCATAGCGAATTTAGGGATCTTGAAGAGGTTCAGTCTAGCTGAACTGTTGATTGCTTATAGTGGGTGGCACAAAAGGATGACAATGGGAAGTAAAAAGTGATGGAACATTTCAGATTACACTGTAACAGGAAGATGGGGGAAGGACTGAGATGTGAAGATGATATACCATGCATCTGATTTGCTATGTAGATCAGTGATGGGATCATGTGGAGTAACTTCTGGGTATAGGCTTGGAGACTGGATGAGTGGTTGGTAGAGACAGTCACCAAAACAGGAAATAAAGATGCAAGATCAGATTTATGAGTGTCTGGTGTGTGCATGTCAGAATGTGTGTGGGAGCAAGTGTGTGTCTGCATGCAAGAGGACGACAGATTGAGAAGTGGAAATGATGAATTTGATAAGCTTGTTAAAGATCTATGTGGAGATGTTCAGAAGGCAGATGGAGATCTAAGGTGAACAGAGATTTAGACTTAGGAGACATTAGGTTGGCTAGATAAAGTCTCTCAATTAAAGCAAGAGGAGATGAAGATGGAGTTCAAAATCAAGGACAACATACACATTTAAGGAAGGGAAGACTCGAAGACAGTGGGAATTCTTAGAGTAGAAAATGAGTTTAGAGCAATGCCACAGAAAGATGGGAGATTTCAAGATGTCAGTTTTATAAAATCCTATAAACAGATTGATTAAAAAGGGACTAAAACTGGATTTAGAAATGCGTGATTACTTGTTAAACTTGGCAAGGCAGTTTCAATGGAGTGGTAGGGATGGAAATCAAATTGTAAACAAATGAGAAGCAAATATGAGAAAGAAAATAGAAATAAGAATACATAACACTTTAAAGATTGGCGAGAGTGAGGTACAGCTTCATCGAGAGGGAGCCATAGGGTCAAGGGGAATAAGGAGATGGTATTTGTAGAAAAAGGAGAAAGCACAATGGGAATGAGAAGGTCAAGGTGGGAGAATAGAGATGACTAATGGATGGCAACATCTGAGGGATGAGAAGTGGTACTTATTGTAGGGTGGGAAAAGATATAACATGCACCCTAGGCAGATAAGAAAGAGGATAGTCTAATATAGATACAAATATATTTTTGAGTGCTAATGGAGGGGCAAGATTGCTCTTTCTTTCTTTCTCTTCTTTTCAGTCCTGCGGGAGGGAAGAAAAGAAAGGAAGGAAGGAGGGAGGGAAGAAAAGGAAGGAGGGAAGGAAGGAAGGAAGGAAGGAAGGAAGGAAGGAAGGAAGGAGGGAAGGAAGGAGGGAGGGAAGAAAAGGAAGGAAGGAAGGAGGGAGGGGAGAAAAGGAAGGAGGGAAGGAGGGAGGGAAGGAAGGAGGGAGGGAAGGAAGGAGGGAGAGAGGGAAGGAAAGAAAGAAGGAAGGAAGGAAGGAAGGAGGGAAGGAAAGGAGGGAGGGAGGAGACATAACACACAACCTTAGGTAAATGAGAAAGAGGATAGTGTAGTAAAGATACAAATATATTCTTGAATGCTGATGGGAGGGCAAAATTACCCTTCCTTCCTTCCTTTCTCTCTCACTTCCTCGCTCCCTCCTTTCTTTCTTCCTTCTTTCCTTCCCCTTCCTTCCTTCCTTCCTTTTTTCCTTCCTTCCTTCCTTCCTCTCTCTCTCTCTTTCTCTCTCTCCTTCTTCCCTCACTCCTCCCTTCCTCCTCCCTCCCTCCCTCCCTCCCTTCTTTCTTCAGCTGAGTTTCATTGAAATCAAGTAGGTTGGGAATCTGAGACAAAGGTGTAGATGGATGTCTACCAGCTTGCTCAGATTCCCTTGGACATTGGAGAAGTTGCCAAACTGGAGAATTTTTCTGGGCCTAGGCAGCAAAGGCTTGAATTCAGGGTAGAATTAGTGTCAAGGGGGTCAGTGGAAGACATGGATGAGGAGGAAAGAGGCTGTTACCTCCAAGTTTCATTAGTCTTGAAGAAGCAAGAACACCTACATGAGGCCAAAGAAATGCAACTCCAGGCGAGGGTGGAGTTGCCTCTTTGATATACAGGTCCTTAAGTACGGGGCACCAGGAGAAAAATTAGTAATATGGCCAGGGATGGAGGAAGAAGTGAAGTTACTGGGCACCCGTCAGGTTTCAGTTCAGAAAAGCTGATGGTAAGTAGAAATCTTACCTGACATGCATTTCAGATCATTTGCTTATTTGCTTTTCCACATATAGATTTTTTTCAGCAATATATTTTATTTCACTCCTCTAAGCATCTTTTTAATATCACTCCTTTAACCTATATCTGTTTTCCTGTCAAGCATGTTAAATTTTAATATCATTTTAAAAATGGACTTAAAAGCAGTAGAAACTTAAGGCAAGAGATGCCATCTTGCCAGCAATATGTAATACCACTTTCTCTCTCATTTGTTTTATAGGGCCATCGGAGCAAGTTGGGGATGATGTTGCACGAATAGCTAGCCATTGCTGGATGAAAGCAATTTAACTAGAAGTGCTTTGTCATTGAATGATACACCATTAGACCTGTATGCTTTGTACAGAAACATTGATTTTCATGCAACTATTAAGATTTTTATAGATATTACAGATATGTTGATATAGCTCAATTGTGGATATGCAAAGAATATAACTTTGTTATGAAGTTTATAAAGGCTCATTCCTTAGAGCTGAGAACAGCTGTCATCTTCTGTCATCTCAGGAATATTACGCAGTCCTCACACTGCACCTGTCTGGTGCAGGAGAAAACATATCATCCCAATTTTAGAGAATGTAAAAGAAATGGAGTAAGTCTAGGTGACTTTTCCATATAATTATGTGCTAAAAGGACATCAGAACCCTCTTTTTTTTTGCTCATAACCTAATGCTGTCATTTTATTTTAGCTTTCTTTGGAAGCATTAAAGAATGTTTTGCTGCAGTTTACTGCCATCTTCAAATCTAAACACAAAATATTTCACACTGTTTATACAGTGTGGTAATCAGTTTTGCTATAATGCTTACTTTGAAAATGTGAATTTGCTCCTACACAATTGATAGAGAAAAATTTGAGCCTGACGTGAAGTGCACATTTGTTTATGTGCAATTTCATTCTGAGAAGCAACAGGTAAACATTGAAAACTACACCCAGCTGGCCATAGCAGCATAGAAATACACAAAACTCACCCCATATACCTCACTTGTCTACCAGCTCTTGGGTCATTGGCTATGTTGGAAACCAGTCCCCTCCACATGTGCTATTTCAACTTTCCCTCCCATTTCAAAAAACCCTCTTGCTACTTCACAATGACTCACAGACAACTACTTCTGCAGTCTAATTTCAGGACTTTTCCTAGTGAAGTGCCATGTTTATCATACTATTTGCTTATTTCTTAACCACTTAATGTGCAAAACTGTGGTGCTACTTTTTTTTGTTTACTGGATTCCTATCTTGTTTTTATGTGTCAATGATGAATATTGTGTAACTCATTTTTTCATATATTCCCGATGGCTTATGTTGCAAGACATTGCACACACAGTGATTTTTAACAATAGTATGTCACATTATAGAGAATTATATGTGGAATTCAGATCATCATACTTGCAAACTCCACAGGCAGTTATGTAGCAGGAACTGCTCCAGACATAGGAGAGGACACAAAGATAAACAATTCTTGTCCCTGCTTTCAAATATCATGGTCTGTCAGAGATAATTGTACACACAAATAGCTCGAAAGTAAGTCATACGGTGCTCATGAATGAAGAGTTACAATGGTAAGGAGGGAGAGAGTAATTCTATCCCCGGGGCACTAGAACGATTTCTCGGAAGACATGGAGTTTGATCCAAGCTTTAGCAGGCAAGTGGGAAAGACAAAATAGTGTTTTCTGAAGATTCTTAAATAGCAGTTTGAAAATGCTTCCATCAACCAATGGCCAGTTCTGAGTCTGTGATGGAAGAAACTTTAAGAAAAAAATGATTCCTAAGGAACAATTTCTATGCATCACAAAAAGTTGTGGCTTCTTTGCAGAGACTGATAATGAATTAGAAATCTAAAGCAGGCAAACTTGATTTTTGGTATCTATTCTTTGTCCTTATGAAGAGCCCTCTCCTCTTTCTTGCTGTCATTTGTCCTCTAACTCTTAAAGATTTTTTCTTTCTAGTGGTTGGTTCTTAACCAAGTATTATTTGCTAATGTAGCTGTTGCCTAGAAAAGAGTGTGACTTCTTTTGAGGAACTTAAAACCGTAGAGGCATTTTTAGAGGGAAACTGGAAGGGTGCAGGGCCACAGGTAAGCACATTTTTTGAGCACCTACCACATGCCAAGCACTAAATCATTGTCACCATAGTCTCACACACTCTTAAAATTCATCCTTCCTACTGCAGAAAAGATGGAGATTCTTCCTGAGCCTACAACAGTAGTTTTTAATCGTAAATGCACATTAGGATCATCTAGGAAGGTAGGGGCTTTTTAAAATCCTTTTTCCTAGACCCCATGCAGCCCTGTGCAATAAGAACCAGAGGGAGTGGGACCCAAGGCATTGGTTTCTTTGTAAGTCTCTTTGGGTGGTACCAATGATGAGCCCAGATTTAGAGCCGATGACTCAGAAGGAGGTCTGATATCCCTGCTATATCTGCCTTACAGAGGGAAATTTGAGGACAAATCCAAGATCACAATCAGTTTAATTTATTTGTTCATTTGTTTTTTGACAGTACTGGAGTTTGAACTCAGGGCTTTATTTATTTATTATTTATTTATATATTTTTGCAGTACTGGGGCTTGAACTCAGGCTCTCCACCTTGAGCCATTCCACCAGCCCTTTTTGTGTTAGGTATTTCGAGATAGGGTCTCACGAACTATTTGCCTGGGTTGGTTTCCAACCGTAATCCTTCTGATTTTTACCTCCTGAGTAGCTAAGATTACAGATGTGAGCCACCAGATTTCTAGGCAGGTTTTCTACCACTTGAGCCATTAAAATTTCAGTTTAATTTAAATGATAACTTTGTGTAGATTCTATCCCTGAAGTGATAATATGAGAAAAAAGAAACTCATAATATTTTTCTTTTAAAATTACTTTGAATTAGAAATTTGCTTATTTAGCATCTGTGGAATTTGGGAGCTGATAGTTTCTTTTTCTTTCTAGGATTCAGAAAGCATCAAGCAGGGGTGTTATTATCATGGAGATAGATGCTAGAAACAAAGTAGACCAGTTGGCAGGTAAAAATGTTGATCCAAAGTGGGAGACAAGTAGGGCATGCATTAATGGATGCAGCATAGGCCAAGGGATCAAGAATTTGCAAAGGAAATTTTTGAATGGGGAAGAACCAAAATTCTTCAGAACAATATGATGAGAGAAGCTCAGTGATTGTTGGTTACTCTTAGTGGGTGCTCATGTGGGCAAATTAGATTCTGAAGCATCAGGCTCCAGATTTCAGTGGATAGGGAAGAATAAAAAATGGTGATATGATCTGGGTATGGTGGTATACACCGTTAATCCCAGCATTTGCAAGGCTGAGGCAGGAAGGGTACAAGTTTAAGGCCAGCCTGGGCTACATAGGGAAACCTTGTCTCAACAAAACCAACCAAACCCCAAAACCAATCCAACCCAAAATATGATGACATGACCATTAATCTCTTAGGTGACTGTATTATAATGTTTATTTGGAAATAAGGAAAGAAAAATGGTGGTAATGTAAATGTACATTTGGGAGTAGGCACAGGTAGGGGATAGCATGGAAGAGCCTAGACAGAGAGAGACAGGCTGTTTGCTTTTGGTACATACTGAGTTTTAAAGGCTGACCGTTCATGCTACATTGGTGTTTGGAAGTGAAAGAATGATACACAGTTATTGTTCTGGGTTTCAGAGGTCACTAAATTATACGGGCAGGTACTTTCATCCAGCAATGTAGTTGGTCAGTGCTCCCAAAGGCACTGAGACACCAATGAATTTGACTGGTTGTTTCTGTGGGTCTTAATCAAAATCTTCAAGTCTTTCCTGTCCATAGATTGTGACTATTTTCTCCAAGAATGTACAGACCAGAATCATTTGGAATGATGTCATAAATTTTCTAAAACAAAAAACAAAAAACTAAAGGTCATGTACAAGTAATTCATTCAGAAATTTGTATGTATTTGGAGAAGACTGCAGCTCATACAGCTCTTGCCTTCTTGGGGCTTTTGCTGGATCTTGGTGGTTATGCTGGTTCTTCTATTTCCCTTCCCACATCTATGCTCTTTTCTATTCTGCTTTGTATCTTAGGACTCTGACTCCCTCAACCTACTCTTGACTGGGTTTAGCCAAGGAGAAACCTTGGCAGGAGATGAAAGGGCAGGAGGAAAGCCAATCAAGAATTTCATCTGCACTGTCTCCCTGCTCTGGTACCATGTCTTTGGCAATGGGTGAAATACAATCCTTGCCTGGGAGATTCTCCTTAGTGACTCCAGTTTTTACTGTTTTTTGACAGCACTATTTCTTCCTTTTCCTTCTTTAACCAAACAGTGGTAATGACTTCCTTTTGTTGCTAATCAGTGCCATGTTGGTTCCTTTAACCCTGCTCTTAGCTCTGCTATTATTCCAGAAGAAGTGATGACTTTTACTTCTAATAGGGACTTTGACTCTTGTAGTTGTTCTGAGAATGGATACTGGTCTTAGGATTCCCTTAATTCCAAGCGAGATCATACAGCCTCTAGGAGTCTGGGATTTGGACACAAGAGCATTCCTTGCCACCAGGGGTTGTATAATTTGAGAATTAAGGTCATATAGCATACCCAGATCTACTATTATATTTCATACTGGTGGGCTAAGAGGATCCCTGAGTATCCTTTGTGTTCCAAAAATCAACGTTGATGATATTACTTACAGTTATAAAAAGATGAGGTTTAATATATAATAGAGCCATTCTACATAAGTAAGATAAGATAGTGAAGGATCTGAAAGATTTTTTTCACTGACATATATTATGGTAACTTGAACATGGGAAATTATTAATATATTTCTTTTTATTTATTTATTTATTTTTGCAGCACTGGTGTCTGAACTCAGGCACTCTATCACTGGAGCCACTCCACCAGCTCTAATATATTTATTTTCAATGATGTGCTAACATGTTGTTTGAACTAACACTTTAGGTTTCTAACCAAGCATAGACTTACTCAATATTTTTAACAATGATTAATGCATATAAGATATTCATCTTATTTTATCTAATAAAATGATAGTTTCCCACTCCATGGAATTATAGACAGGAACTTAACTGATGTGTGTGCTGTCATTTATATGTAGGCAACTTATTCTTGGGTTTTACCAAAACATGATATAACTCAATGAGTCAATCAGTAAAGAATTATAATCATGGTGCACAAAAGCTGGGCCATTATTTTTGTGTTCTGAAAATGTGTTGGTCCTCATTTAGAATTATAGAGAGTACTTTTAAAAGTTTACAATAAATACATAAAAATGACTAAAACATTAGAAATACAAGAACCTCCTGGAGCCCTTAAATGAAATAAGATAGTATTAAGTAAAAATAGAAGATTGAAGGGTTGATTAATAAATACCTTCTGATATGACCCGTAGTGTTTATTCATTCTCCACTAGGGAAACAATGTAAAGTTGAAAACGTTTGCTTCTCTGATCCCCTGGCTGGAATTTTTCTTTTCTCTGTCTCAACAAATCCTCTGGGCCAGGATGGCTGCAGGGTGGGCAGGTCTCAATCTGAGAGCCAAACATGACAGATAATCCAGTGGAAGTATCAGTTAATTGGGGCTAAGCAAAGAAGCTGAATCTATCAACCTGGCCACAGGATAGGCCCTCGGTACCTCATTACAGGAAGAGAGTTCAGCACTGAAGGCAGCAAGTTCTTTTTACAACTGGTTGTACCAAACTTCCTATGTTTACCCTTCCTCTGTCACTCCATGATAGATTTCCTGAGGTCAGGGATTATGTGTTCATTTAATTCCCTACTGCATCTCATAGGGAGATTGGTGCTTACATTATTCATAATTAGCTTATAATCAAGTCAAGGTTAAGCCATAGATACTAATGCTAACATAAACATATGGAATCCTTTTTTTTTTTTAAGCATAAATCATCCTCCATCTTACGTGATGAAGGAGGAATGAGGCTCAAATTAGATTATTCAATAAATTCTTTTCTGCTTCTAGAATTCCAGAATTTAGTGGCAACTAGTGAAGCCACACACTGTTGATTGTGAAAAAAACAAAACAAAACTGATAACATTGATTTAAGGTGTATATATAGAGTAGACAATAATGGATATGGAATCCAGGTCTAGACAGGCATCCTTTTCCCAGGAGTCTCTTACGTAGTTTACACATGGTTTGGGAGAGGTTGGGCTTTCTAATGGCACTAGAGGCAAAAAGTAAAGTCTTCCTTCCCAGTATTCGTGTAGTTGTTACCCATCTTCAGGGCTCATGGCAATAAGCAGACCATAGAGTTGATGAGGGGGTTGGTTGAAAAGCCCTATTAGAGGTGAATAGGGTGCTCTCCCTCTTACTCATTTGCACTGCTGGTAGAGTTAATGTTTTGAGTCTGAAGGACACTATGACTGTTATCAGTTTTATTGGACAAGAGACTATAAAGGTAATTAAAGAGACCATGCCTAATAACCCAACTCTTACAATTTAAAAGTAAGAAAGAGGCCTGATAGGGTACCAGGGATATACCTATCATCCTAATTAAGTGCTAACAAGACAGTTGTCCTCAGTTTGGTAACTTTAGTGTATTCCCTGTGTTAACTGTCTCCATCCGGTGGGCTCATCTACAATTCTTAATTCTTCTCCATAGTTACCCTTCTTCATCCTCCACACTAGCAATATTTCTATAGGTTTCAGTATTTAGTAAGTGGTGTCCCCAAAGCACTCACCCCAAATTGTTCATCCAGTTTATTCATTCTTCCACCTTTTCACACCTTCCCCCTGCAGTTCAGATTTGGCCAAATTGCCACACAGTTTGAACTTGTCATCTCTTCTAGCACTCTACTTTATTAAGCAAGCACACCTCATAAATGAAAATAAAGGAGCCGCATGGCAAGCCCTTTTTTTTTTTACTTAAATTAAAAAATCACCTAACCAACTTGCATTGCTGCAGGGAAGTGGGTAGAGATAAATCAAATATTTAAATGAATCAAATGAGGATAGACAAATGAACATGCATAATTAAGCTGCAATTTTCTAAATCAGAGACACCTCTGGCTCTAGCTATATTCCAATATCTGGATATTTTGATTAAAAATGCCTAAAGGGAATGTTGTTTTTAGAAATGTAGAACAATGGCTTCTGATGTACAATTTGAAGAAAAACGCTTGTTGCATAAT
Source organism: Castor canadensis (assembly GCF_047511655.1). NCBI lineage: Eukaryota > Metazoa > Chordata > Mammalia > Rodentia > Castoridae > Castor > Castor canadensis. The sequence continues at coordinate 31,590,929 of NC_133395.1, read as the reverse complement.
TGCTTGACAATTCCCAATTTTATATGAGAACATGTATAGATTTTTTCTTATTACTTATTTGAATTCCGGGATAGATATGCATCATCATTTTCTGTGAGGTAGATTATAAAGGTAAACTCAGAGGTCCTGCCTAACCGATACATGCTGTGTTAACTTTAAGAAGAACTGGACTAGCCATTTTTATGCAGCTACAAACCAGGTATTGCTATGTGGACATGATCCACTAGCCTAAGTAAAGGAGTCAGTGACGAAATAGTGACACATTAGTCACACTACAAAGTATAAATCCTGTGGGTATAATGGACTATTATTGTGCACAACAATGTAAATGGAAACTTTTAAACACAGATGACAATTGTTCTCTATCTAGATAAATCTCACTGAAGCTACTCTAACTTTTATTTTTATGGTCCATACATATTATCCCAGGACTTCTATCTCTTATTTTCTTCTTTATAACGTCTTCTTCCAAAGTTATTCCTTTCTATAATTTTTCTAGCTTTTTATATGTATATATAGAAATCTGTTTGATGACTTTTTATAATATTTTACTTAGATTTTTTTAAAAACACAATGTTGGAATAGGTGTAATACACTTCTTCAAAAACCATTCTGTACCAAAGAAGGAGTGATGTTTCATTCCATCTGTGATAAAAAATAAATAATCAGTTAAGATCAACTAGTCCTGATGAATGTCTGGATTGGGATCACAGAGGTAGGTGACTTGGAACTGTTGTTGATCAATTAAAGCCAATTATTAGGTTTTAAGAATAAAGAAATGACACTCTGGGGTCAATCTTTTTATACAGTATAATGTAGAGAGAAGTGATTTAAAAAAAAAAAGAATTAATTCAGCATGCAGAAAAGACAAACATATCTCTAGTTAAGTTGAAATAGACAATTCAGGATTCTCACCAGAAATACCAATGGTTGAAAATGCAATTGCCAAACTTGACAAAATCATTTTTTTGTGTGTAGAAAACAATCTATAAAATAGGGATAGATGGCTACTTTCTTAAAATGTTAAGGCAATGCTTTAGGTAAAAAGACAGAAAGTTACTTACTGGGAAAATGTCAGAGGCATTTCCACTTAAGTTGGAAATAGAACAAAGTTGCTCACTGTTTCTACTATTGTTTAGCATTGTGTGTTGGGATTAGCCAAGAAAATTAGAAAAGTGAAAAGTACTAGGAGGTAAAGGAAGAGGCAAAGCCACTTCTATTTGCAGGTTGTTTGACATGGAGGAAAAAAGGACTGTGTATCTGTCATATATAAGAACAAATCCCATGTTAACAGTGTTCAAGAGCCAACTCGAATAGTCTCTCATTGACCAATGATGGGCAGTTTGGATATCAGGAAGAATAACGAATACAACTGACTGAAGAACATCCAATTTCAACTCATGAACTCAGGAACCTGTCCAGAAACAGTCTTTGTGCAGTGTAGCATCTGAACACTCCCAGTGCTCTTTTCTGAATCTGTCCTGAGAAGTTGTGAAGTATAGATAAGGTGCCTGGACCTCAGCTATAGGAAGGTGAGGAAAGTGTTTGACTGCTCCCTTGGGTAGAAAGTTCTCATAATGTGGGATTTCCACAATATAGAAAGGCCTTAAAACACTGGACTGCCACGCAGCACAACAAACATCCATGATGAAGCACCATTTCTGTTACTCAGAACTCTGATTAATTCAAGCATGATTTAAATGGATCAAGATCAGTGGATAAGACATGAAATCTATTTTATATGCTATTTCTTTAAATCTATATCCATATTGAAATATATTAAAACATAAATTGATGATATGACTTTTTAACTATCTCAACAAAGCAATTTTAAATCTTTTTAGTATGAATTGATTTTTATTCTTGTCAAAATGCAGCATACTAATAATTAGGAATTAGTAATAGTACTAAAATTAATTAATTAACAATTTGTACTACTTAGTAATTAGTAATAATTAGTACTAAAAGACTTACAACACAAAAGAGCTGTCTGTTCCATAGTGCTCTAACTTTTAGCAGTTTAGTTTAATAATTTACATCCATTTCCATAATTACATGCGTATACCAATTTCACTCCCTAATTCAATTGAATTAATTTTTTTGTGGTACTCAGATTGGAACTTAGAGATTCACTCTTGTTAGGCAGGTATGCTACTGCTTGAGCCAAGCCTCCAGTCTCATTCCTTAATTTTAGATTTAATCTATTGATTTCAATGATGATGAATTAGGATTTGTAGTCTCCCAGTCTCTTTTTCTCAATCCTCATCTATTTCTCACATTATTATTATTTTACATTATTTGATGAACTCTTTTTTTATTAGCAAGTACAAAAGAGTTTATTGTGACATGTTCTTTCATGTATTTAATGTACTTGATCAAATTCACCCCCTCTATTCCTCCTAAAAAGTATTTGATCATATTTGCCCCATCACCCTCTCACTGGTTCACCCCTAACAGTCTCCCTTTTATATTCATGCCATTGTTTTAGGGCTCAATTTTGCATATGAAAGAAAATATGCAATATTTGTCTTTCTGAGTCTGGCTTATTTTGTGGTGATTGTGCTTAATTCTAAGCCATATAATATGTAAGAATTGCATCTCCTTCACTTGACATCATTTTACTTTTCCTAGAGTTAGATTTGCTTTCAATTTTTTTTCTTAGTTTTTTGAAAGTCAGCCTCAGTCTTTCAGACTGTAAACTGTTCTATAAAATGCCTCTCAATTTCATTCTGAACATGGGCAAAACTATCAAATAGTCTCTTTGCTTCTCCCCTGAGTAAACTCTGTCTGGAGGTTTTGAAGTGGTCTGTACTAGTTGCTTTCCAGTACAACTTTCACCCCAGAACAATTATTAACTATAATTGTTAATAGTAAATGGTTAATAACACATCAAAATATTAATGAAAGAATTTCATACACAACTCCTATCTAAAGTATTTGACACAGTATTTCACTCAGCCTCACAAGCTTCATTCATTCAATACACATTTATCAGCATTTACTAAGTACCCCAAGTCGAGTTAGAGGACTGTAAAACAGTAATACGGTCCATGGCAAAATAGGACTCACAGTAGTAAGGGAAGCAGACATGAACCAGACCCTAAGATGGAGTGATTAGTGCAAACCAAGTATGGGTCAGGCCTAGGCTAAAGTTTAGGGAAAATCTCTTGGAGACGCTGACACTAGAGTTGGTACCCAAAGGATTTGTCAAAATCAGTTAGGCAAAATGAGAGATAGGAAAGAAAGTGGGAAAGAAATTTTCAGAGACATTGACAGCACAGACAGAAGGCCTCTGCCTGGTAGAGGGTTCCACCCTTGAAGCCCCGCAGATGTGAAGGACACAGAGACACAAGATATGGCTGGCTGGCTGGGATCTTGGGAAACATGTTAAAGATTTAGTTTAATATCTATTTGTGACTCTTGCAGATTAACAACCTTTTTAGGATTATTGGAGATTTTTTCCTTCTCATTTCTTATTTTGGGCTTTGCTTTCTTCATGTTTTGAACAACTGATGTTCTCGGGAGAGTAACTAGCTGCTCTAATCTTGATGCTTAGGAACTGATTAGCTGATCGCTAGGCTGAACCCCTGGATGCTTGTAGTGAGGGTATCAGAAACAGGGCTGAACATCTGAGATTTAGAAACAATTAGTGCTGATGTTCTTGATACGTGCTGTGCTGCCAGGATCCCGACAGCATCCCTTTGGGACACACTGCACACCATATGCTTTTTCCTATCAGTAACAACTATCTGGTGCAGACTGGGGAAATGTACAAGAGGCAGAAAGAACTGTGCTGTTGAGCTGTCAATCACAGTATGCTTTCCCAAGGAATGAATTCAATGAGAACAAGTAGCTGGAGCCAGTGACATCTTCATACTCAGAACAGTTGGTGAACAAATTGTCAGGGAAAAAAAAATATCAAGCAGATCTAACCTGCTGACACTACAGAAAGAAGGATTAGAAGAACCTGGATAGTCTTAGTTCAGAGCAAAAAGAAAATACCTGAACACCAAAGATTCCTGGTAAAGCAGTATCTAAATCATAATGCTAGTTCATAAGGCATAACCCTTTCAAGTATCTTCCCACTCTTTTGTTCAAAGTCATCTGTGACTGTTCCATTTACAGAGAGAACATTTAAAAAAAAATGAGTTATTGATAAATGTTTCAACAATGTGAGTGCTGGATTCATGCTAAAAAGTTGTATTCACTTGGGAATTAAGCTCACCTTTGTGTAAGAAATTAGGTTCCTGTGGGTGATAGCTGTTTGCAGAGAAGTCTTGCCAATGATGGGCAGTCTGCACCTGCCTCCTGCCAGCCAGGTTGCTGTTTGTGGCTTTAATCAAAATGTATGTTATTTTAACCTGGATGATGTTTGTTAAAGTTCTTTAGCTCAAGGAAAAATATTTTGTGCTCTGTCACACTTAATAATAACTCCATATACCTGAGTCATGTTGGTCATATTTAAGAATTTTCAGAAGTTTGTTTTTCTGTGACTAGTCACAGAATGCAGGAAGACAACTAGACTCTCAGCCTATATCCTGCCACTGGAATAGAAAAATAAGACTCTATCTGAATTCATACCACATTGTAGCCTGGTTCCTTGCATCTTAGTTTTATTTTACTATCTCCATGCCTCTTGTGGGTATCTGTATTATATATCTCAAAGGATAACCACTAGAATGCAAGGACCTGGTTGATGGTCTTCTTTGTACAGCATGATGAAGCACTAAATCAAGCTCTACAATCTGAGACTGCCATTTGAAATGCTTATATGGCTTTTTTTTTATCAGAAGTCATATATGCATCCGGTGCTGGTGGGTCATGCCTGTAATCCTCCCTACTCAGGAGGCAGAGATCAGGAGCATCGTAGTTCGAAGCCAGCCTGGGCAAATAATTTGTGAGAGCCTATCTCTAAAATTCCTATCACAAAAAAGGGCTGGTAGAGTAACTCAAGGTGAAGGCTCTGAGTTCAAGCTCCAGTACCACAAAAAAAAAAAAAAAAGGAAAGAAGAAGAAGTCACATATGGCTTCTTGAGCAGAGAATCTAGGGGTAAATTACTGATTACAGTACTGCATCTTAAGGCTAACCTTAGACCCAAAACCAAAATTTTCCTGATTTCAGAGGTGAGTTTTGATGGATTTACTTCAGCCAATCTCACACAACCTTCATCTACAAGACAGAATATCAATCTAATAATGGAGATACATATCCATCATATATAAGGACGTATGTGATATGTATGTTCTTTCTTCTTCCTTCTTCCCTAAACCTTTTAGTAAATTCCTCCTGTTTGTTCAAGTTTTCACATGGTTTCCTTATTTATGAATGTCTCTATTTTGTTGATAAAGACTTGAAGTTAAAAAATGTTGAATAAACTATTCATGTTCACACAGCTCTTGTATAACAAAGCCTAGATATGAACTGAGGTCTGTATAGCTTCAAAGCTACTGCTGTTTTATTCATTTATTTTTACCACAGTGGATTACATAGGTTTTTGGTACACTGCCTTATTTTCCTATAGGAAAATCTTCATTGAAAGCTGTATTTTAACTGAAAGTTTTCGAATCAGAGTGAGAAATGAGTTGAACGGTTTACAACAGAGCTACTAGAAGACTCTGCCTAAAGGTGTCAAATGTAAACACTGAAAAAAAATCACATTTGTGCTGGTTTTTCGTGGTTAAATCTTTTAATTGGCCCATAAAATCAGGTTTCAGCCAAAAGGAGAAAAGTTCCAAGTAGTAGTGCTTTTCCCAGTACCTGAAAATGCTTGATTTTACATCAAACAGAGTATGATGCTTCATGAGGAAGTCACCTTCTTGTCCCTGGTCACCTGAGTAGAGGCTAAATGACCATCAACACAGGCACTGTTGAGAGGATGCCCGTGCTGGCGGTTGGCTAAATGGCCTTCTCTAAGCCTCAATAATTGTGATTTTCATCTTTAAATGGAAGCTACAGGGTCTACACTGGAAAGAACACGGACAAATGACCCAAATCCAAGCTTTGACTTTGCTTCAACCTGGCCTACTGACTTTGGGAAAAGAATTTCCCCAAGTCCTTATTTTCTCCTCTAAAATCTGAGAGAATTAAAAAAAATTTTTCTTCTTCTCCTCCATGGCTCATTATGTGGAACCTAGTATTTAGTTCCAAAAAGAAGAGACAGTCTGGTTCTCCAGAGGTCGGGCTGGGGTTCTTACTTTAGCCTCTCCTGCCAGCACTGTGGAGCTGAGGAGAATATAGAACCCAGTTTGAAAACCTCCCTTTTAAATGTCACTACATTCTTTTTAGCCAGAACTTTTGATGATCCTACTGCAGGGGGAGCACAGAATTGTAGCAGGGAGATCACAGAGTTCACACTCACCATGAGAAAAGCTGACCTGTTGCTTTTCCCCACTCTATTGTTAGCAATACTGACTGAAGCCATTGTACTCATGGTCCATAAAAGTAAAAAGGTTTTAATCCCTTTTTGTAGAGATTGCCTTCCAAGTAGTCTATTCTTCTATTAAAGGTTTTAAGCCAATTGTGTATGTTTGACTAAATGTAAAAAAAAAAAAGATTTGTGTATTCAAAAAATTATCAAAGAACCACAAAATATTGAACCACAAAATATATGGAGTCATAGTCTTTGGCTTTATACAAATATGCATACATATTTTGAATGCTAGTTTTCAGATAGTTTGCTAAACTGCCAATCTCTCTTTACAAATGTCCTAACACAAAAGTGTTTGCCCACTTTTCACATAATGAGACTTTTAAGTCTTCCTACAAATGCATTGGGGCAAAGTAACCTGCTCACGTCTCTTCTTTTGTGTGACCTACAATTTGCCCTCTTCATGAAAGTGTGCCTTGGAATAAATATGTACAGTAAAAATAGGAATTTCATTCCTAAAGAGATTTCTTTATATTAGTTTCTTACTCTGCTTGCAAGTTAAAGCCATAAAATGCATAGATGTGGCCTTTATTAAGCTTGGAAGATCTGGCATGCTTCTATGTGAATATCATTTCATCTGTAGCATTTGAATTGGGAAATTCCTTTGTGTGATTTCAACAGCCTTTTGTCCAGAGAGTTAAATGCACTGACAGAGCTTTTTGACAGAGTCACAGAAAATACTCTGCTGAATACTTAATCAGTTCCTAAACTGGCTTTCTTCCATTTTTCCTTTCTTCAAGACTATGTTGCTAGACTACTAGAGTTTTTACTTATTACTGAGAGTTTAAGACTGAATAAATGTAGGCACATTCTATACCATACTATTTTGATCATCCATATTCCATATTTTATATACAATGGAAGTCCATTGGAAAATTTTGAAATTTTATGCTTACACTTTTGAAAAATGAGGTTTTTTTTTTTTACTAATGCAGTCCATTAAATTCAACTGCTTAATTCTTATTTTCAAAGTAAGATTATTAATATATACTTAATTATTAACAGAGAAGTCTAAACCGGATAAGACCTCATTTCAAGGGACCAAATAGAAGACTTTGGGCAACGAAGAATTTATTATCAATTGCTATCATACTGAATAAAGCATGGTGAAGGACAGTCAGTGACATTCAGTTTTTTCCCTCTTTTTCCAAAGCTTCACAGCAGGATCTTTTCTGGCAGATTTTGTAAACCAAGAAAGGCAGTATTCTTCTGGGGTGAGTCCTCATCTTTGGATGTCTACAGTGAGTGGAATAATGCTTGACTGGTTGATTAATTCCTGCTCCTTCATCTTCCAAAGTAATCAAACCAACCACATGTTTTCTAATTGTATTCTCTGTATAAATAGACTTCTCTTAGCTATTATAAGCCTTTTGAAGAAAGGTTAAGTCTTGCTAAGGCTCTTTTCTTATAGGCGTGGGCAATGATGGTGGCCAGAATAATACTCCAAACTATTTCTTTGACTCTTAATTTTAATATGGAGAGAGAAGGCCATTTTTGTTTAAACAGGGATTGAATTTGAGAGAAACATTGCTTTGAGAGACACAACACGCGTTACAACATCATGATGTATTCCACCAGATGTCCGCAAGACAGAAAATCACATGGCTAAGCAAGCCATGTGAATGTTCTTAAAGGTAGAAAAAGAAAAACAAACAGAAAAGAGAAACTAAACATGTGTCAGATCTTTCCTTTCTCTTTACATTATTCCAATTTGTATGGATACTTATGTTTGTAATTTGCCAATTACGAATTTCCCCCATCTATATTAAACTCAGTGATGACTGTAATTTTACACATATATCACAATCGTATTCCATTTGTCCATATCTATTTAACTATAGGGTTACAAGTGAATCAGCCTCCCGGGCTCCCCAGATATCTGTTAGGGTGGTTGTTAGGATATAGTGAGAAATTATTTTTGGTTATTTATGACAAATTATATGGATGCACAGTTACTCTCTAGGGCTCCTGGACCACATATTTGAAAACTATATGCAGTTGACAATCCTGAGCAATACTAGAATCATTTGAATTAATTTCCTTTTTTTCAGAGTTGGTGATCCCATGCTCAGTACATCAGTAAGTATTCACTGAGTGACTACAGCGTAGGCTGTCATACAGGAATGGTTGAGTTCCTCCAGGGATGTCTGTACTAGAAGATAAGGGACCTGAGCACTTTTCAGGAAAGGGAAGGGCAATCCCAGTTGGGAACAATGGTCATAGATTTACTGTCACTTCACTCTATTTTTAACAACCCAGTCACTTCTGGGGTGGCTACTGCCTAGCACAGCCTCTGGCATATGGTAGGTAGCCAATGCATAATTGCTGAATGAAAGAATGAATTCATTCTCCAGGGCATCCACTTCATTTTCTCTGCAGCTATACCATCAGCATGGCAACAGCTCACTCAGCATGTTATTTTTAGAATTTTTCTTATGCTATTTTCCATAAGGTAGTGGTCTCTGCATTTTTTCAGTCATGCATTCCTATTAATTAAGAAGTTTTGTGTGTGGACACTCAAAAGAAGTATTTTATTAAAAAAATACTGTATTGCTTTATAAAATATATTTAATTGATGGAGAATTAGATTAAGTAGGCTAACAGAAGTTCTAATGAATTATCCTTGCATCCTAGTAGATTTTTTGTCCCTTGCTTACTCTCTTCTAGAGGCTGTTGGCTATAAAGGCTAGAAGAGTAGAACGCAGTCCTTGCCTTGGACACTGCATTATCTGATAGACTAGATGAATACAATATGGGAAAATGATAGGGAAGGTATTTTATGCTACAGTGTACTAGAAGAGAGCCCTGTACATAACTTTGCTATAAACCCAAAATTTAAAGCATATTTCACTGCCTACAACCTTTGATTTGTAGCTAGATATTTCTTCCATTGAATTGAGTTCAAGCACATTCTAAACTTTTCAATGGATAAGTTCTATTCTTTTGGAAACACACAGACTTAGTATTAAGAGAATTTTTTGTTTACTTTAATGTCCCCTTTCCTTTTTTTTCCTATTCTGGAAAACCTGTCCACTTAAAACTGGCCTCTAATCTACCAGTCGAATTAATTTTACTTTCTTATGAGACATTTTTTACCTTAATTTTTACTCTGAGGAAAGGATATGAGGTGGGTATTTCCTACACATATTCTAGAGGTTCATTTACTTTAGGAATTTAGGATGATGTAGCAATATGTTTATGGTTTGCAAATATAAGCATAGTGATTCTGTAAATAATCCAATAACCTCAATTTTCTTGGCTAGCTGTCTAGATACTGACATCACAGGAAATGCCCTTTTAGTTTGGTGTATACATCTCTTCCCCAGGGCTCTTCATCTTTTACTATCTAATGCCATCATTTTTCTTCATTCCCATCTTTTCTTCTGTGACCTTAGGTCATGTGTATCTATTTTCAGCAAATAAAGGTGTTTTCCAGAATGGTGGAAAAGGTCAACAATGTACAGTAGAACTAGTAAATATCCACATAAAGCAGATCCATATAGCTGTTTAAGAAATTGAGAATAAATTCTTTCCAGGTCTCTACTAAGTGAGTTTGGTATATTTGCAAGGAGATAATTGTATAACATTTATCTGTTCATTTGTGCTATAACTTGACTATCAAAATATGCTAATATTTTGATATTCTACATAGATCTAGGGACAAAAAGGAGACACTCAAAAGCCTAGATTGGTAAATATGTCTGCAGGAGTAGCTGTCCTGAGTATTCTAGGCAGTCTGAAAAGTATAGAGTTCTTAGTTATTTAATATAGTGGGATTTGGATTTATAGATGGGTTTCCTGTGAGTTAGGTCACTTGAATAAAGTCAGCTTTGACTTTTATTCAGTGCCTAGAAGCAGAACCTATATCGTGAGTCCCTTGAGACATAACACATTAGGAAGCTCCATCTCTCCCTGCCCCTTTGCCCCCCAGCTGGCTGCTTGGACATTGTTCTTTAGCTCAATCCCAATTCTCTATCTGTTGACATCTACAGTAAATATATTGGGTAATTAATTTATTTCAAATGACTATAAAATATCTACCTTGTATTAGGTATGGAAATGCTAGTTGCTATAAAATATAAATCCCCAATCTTTAGTCATTTAACAGAAAAGCTTTCTTCTTATTCATTTAACACTCTAATGCAAATGGTGTGCGAGTGGGGTGGGGAGTTTTACCCCATGCAATGATAGCTCCAAGTTGCTGGGGGTGGGGGTGGCTACCATCTTCAACAAATGGCCCTGGGTCACTGTGAGTGTTGATGTCTAACAGGGAAAGAGTGTGTGGGGGTAGGAAAGGCACACACGCTGTTTAACTACCCCAGAAAGAAGTGATATATATTATCCTGCTCCCCTTCCTCTGGGACAAGTCAGTTACATGACTATATGTAGAACAAAGGAGAAGATTCAGAAATGCAGTCTCTTCCTATTAGTAAGTCCACAGAAGGAGAACACTGAACCTTGAAGAACAGCTAAGCCCGCTCTGCCACGTACCCTAGCATTGTGAAATGTTCCTGAGGACAGGAAAAATGTTAATGTAATCATTAAAAATCCCTTGCTTTCCAAAGTAAACCTTTGATGTAGTGTTTTATTCCTAAGAACAAGGCATGCATTTTATATTAACAGTGAAAGTTTAAATTATGAAACACAGTGTTTAGATTGCTTTCAATATACAAAGTAATGGTGAGATCTAACAATTACCTATGTAATTTCATCAGTGGAGACAAAATAGACTCAAAGACCTAACACAGATTTTTAGCTAAATTATCTGACTTAATTCTTAAAATAGGTAAGCAAAACAAACTCTTATCTTGTTTTATATTACATAACAGGAATGTTTTCTTTTTTCTTCCCCAGATTGTTTCTAATTGATTAGAAGGAAAAAAGTTTGGATTTTCCTAGAAGTGAAATAAAGCAGAAAAATAGCCCAGATATTTATTTTACAGTTTGGGGCTCTGCTCATGGAAATATTCCATAGTGTAGAAAGAGATTCTTTGTGATGTATCAAGTTACAGAAAATATCACTCAAAGGTAAAAACATATTTCTTAGCACATGGTACTTTAGAAATGTAGAAATGTTTAATGGGCAAGAGAAGGACTGAAATAAATATTGAAACTACTTTTCCATAAAAGGTCTTGAATTCTGTTTTAATAAGTGATCTTAAGTGTGTCTAGTCTTCTTGTTAAGGCCATTTTTCCTTGAAGGTGCTTGACTCTATTGACTCTATATTTAATGAATCAAAAAGCAAACACAAAACCAGGCAAAATATATAAAAAAGCAACTTTTGGTTGCATTTTTGTAAGTACATTTGCATATGTACTTATTTATTTTTTACAATATGTGTTCAATAAACTGAATGGTTGTCAATACTATAAGTAGATCTGATGGCTAAAGCAGTAAGGCAATTTGTGGTCATTTTGATCAGAGACAAAAGTCCCACAGAGAGACCTATCTCACATCTAATCAAACAAACAGGGTGAGGATTGGGAATATCTGAGTTTGGGGGTAAGAGTAGCGAGGCTGAGTGTAAAAGAATCTTCTGTATGGTCTGTCTGGGCAGATCATACCTCTCTCCAGTCAGACCTCTGTCTGGAGGTGTGACTTGCACAGCTGGCCTGAGGCCTTTCTTGAGGGCTTTGGTTCAATCCTCAGCACCACACACACAAATTTATCTGGATGTTTTATTGATTTTCATTTAGCAGTGAGCCTGAGTGTGTTACAGTGATAGGGGCTGCTACCTTCCTCTCCAAAGCTACATGCATTGAACAACTAGAATTCCTTAGGCCATACCATGGTGTATGTTAGTTAGGATGGTAATGGTGTTCATAGGAAGAACTAGTAAGTACTTTATGTTAGGTCCTATGTTGGAGGCTGAAAAATCACTAAATTTCAGAATATCCATGCAAGCAAGATTTTCTTTTTTTTGGTAAGATTTTCTTATTCCATCTTTGCATATGGGGAGTGTGAAGTTTAAGGAGCTTGAGTAATTTGCTCAAGGCCACACTATTATTTGAAAAGGAGGGTCAGGCCCACCTGTGCCTGACCTCATAACCCTGGCCCTTTTCCCTAGGCGAATCGTCCTCTCTCCATAAGGTGTCCACAACAAACTTTCTGGAGCCACAGATAACTTTCCCATCAGGTTTCGGTCTTCCCCTTGCTCTGACATAGTGGCTGCCTCAGGCACTAGTGTTTCACGGCACATCGGCAATTATTTATGACTTGGAGATTTGCAGCCTGAGGCTGGTTTACCAGAACTGTTTTGAACAAAAACAAAAGGAACTCTTTTCTTGGTTGCTCCAGGATTCTTTGATTCTTTGATCCAAAGGAACTGTTTTCTGTAGGAGATGTGGAGGAGGAGAACACGCAGAAGAAAGGCCTTTTCCGGGCCAGTGACCTTGCTTGTGTTGTGTGAGTTTAACTTTTGTAATAAATCTCATCAAATGCAGCAATTTCTTTATGGTCACTTGAAAACTTCCGAAGTGTTGTGATGGGGATAGAGATAGCTAAGGAGTCAGTAGGGAGTCCTTCAGGGATCAATTGGTGAAAAGTATACTATGTTGCAAAGAAAATTATAATTTTTATTATAATTATATCATAAATATTTGTCCTGGTCACACACATATCCCCATTCACTGTCCCCAGACCCATTATTGTTTTCTCGTACTTTTTCTTTTGTTTTCTTTTATCAGCTCTGACCCATTCTTTGAAGACTCAGCTAATACTTCAACTTCTCCGGGAAACTTTTCTACCTTTCATACCAAAGGTAGGTGACCAAAGTCTGTGGTTCCATATCACTCTCTTACTGCATTTTCATATGAGTATTGCAACAAATGTTTGGATCTGATCATTTATAACGTACAACATAAAGTATGTCTCCCACATCTTTGTACTCCCAGTGCCATTTTCTAACACCCTGGAAATACTCAGTTCTCAGTGAGTCTTTGGGAAGACTTGAATTGAGTTGTACTTTTTTACTTGATTAATATTAATTTTTATTTGATTAATATTAATTCAATGAGGAAAATCAAACCTTTCCTTTCTGTGCTTCTAAGATCCATCAGCTTGTACATACTAGATTAAAAATTTACGTTGGGATTTGACATCTGAAGTCATTCAGACTTAATAGAACTGGTTTCTTTCCTTCAATTAAGCACAAATCTTATATAAGCAACCCAAATGTGTGCAACTGAGGAAGAAGAACCACCAGTAAAGTAACATTCTTCTTAAATAATCGAAGGGCATAATTAGTGAGTCATTCATCATGGATGTCTGTGTACTAAGTTAAATAAAGAAGCATTGTAGTACACAAATAGATACCAGGTAGAAGGTCTGGGGTGCGGTGGTGGTGCTGGGATTTGCAACCCAAGGCCACACACCTGCTAGGCAAACACTCTACCTCTGAGCTACATCCCCAGCTCCAAATCTGTCCTCTCTTAGCAAAGCTCAGGTACTACCAGTTTCTTCCTCCATATCCCCAAGTCTAAGGTGAAAACCTACCAAGAACTTTTCTTATAGCCAAATTTTTCAGTGCACATGGCTACTTCAATGTAAATCTGATTGGCTCTGTGTTTCTCTTGCTGTGTGAATTTCACTGTCAGAGTAAATATGTGAAAAATTGCATGGAAGAGGTTTTTATCCTATCCTAACCTATTTGGGCCTGTTAGTTGTTCTTTCTGTCATTCTCTCCTTTGTGAACTATGATTATATGTAGCAAACTGTTTATAGTCTCCCAGCCAGCCAGCCAGCCATTTCTCCACTCTTTTAAATGGAATTTGGGTGCTTCTGTCCTTAGAGAACTCAACTTACCCAGTCTCCTACATTTCGCCCTAATGCAGAGTTCAACACCCAATTTAGGATATATGTGTTACTGTCAAGCCACATATGCTCCCGCCATTACGCTCAGCACATGGCACTGTGGTACTTGGTTATCTGCTTGATTTTGAGATCTCAGAAGACAAAGACCATGTTTTACTTACTCTTAAAATCTTTCTGGCTGTTGACTGGCACTTAGACAACCCTTAATAATTATTTGTTGAATGAATAAATGTATTTTGATCTAGATGGTTCTACTCCAATCTATTTAAAGAGAGAACCTTAATTTTCATTCTGACTGCTTTATTTCATTGCGTTTGGTTTTCAGAAGTAATTTTTCAGTGTGCAATACAATATTGTCTATAAGCACAATTTTGTATAGCAGATATCTGGAATTTATTCATCTTCCGTATCTGAACTTTTTTTTAGAAACTTGTTATTTCACCTTTCTCCAGCACTTGACCACCATCATTCTAGTCTTTGCTTCTATGATTCTGACTACTTTAGATTCTTCTTATATGTAGAGTCAGGCAGTATTTGTCCTATGCCTGGCTTGTTTCACTTAGCATAATGTCCTCAAATTTGATCCATGTTGTTACATATTCCCAGATTTCTTTCTTTTTGAAACCTGAATACTATTCCACTACATGCACATGCCACATTTTCTTTATCCATTCATCAGTTGGTGAGCATTTTTGTCTATACATCTTGGCTATTGTGAATAGCACTGCCATGAGCAATAGTAGTGCTGATATATTTTTGTGATCCTGCTTTTCATTCTTTTGGATAAATTCAGAGAAATGGGATCTTCACAGATTGTACGGTAACTCTCTTTTTTCATTTAGGTAGTGGAGACACTGTCTCACCCATAGTGTACATTTCAGCTCCCCTCCACATCCTGGCCAACACTTCTTGTCTTTTGTTTGTTTTTTTTTTTTTTAATAATAGCCATCCTATTATATCCAGGTGTGAGGTAGCATCTCACTGTAGCTCTGATTTGCATTTCCCCTGACATTGAGCGTCTTCTGTACCATCTGTATATCTTTCTTGGAGAAATGTCTATTCATGTCATTAGTCATTTTTAAATTAGTTTATTAGCTGTTTTGCTATTGAACTGTAGGAATTCCATGCACATTTTGGAAATTAGCTCTTCTCAGTTATATGGTTGCAGCTATTAGAGATACTTCTTTGCATCTTCCTTTAGTATAAAATATATTATGCTCTTTCAGATTCAGCTACATCGGAAATCAAGAGAGAAGGTGACTTACGTCTCCCCGGCTCTTCAGGGTGACAGCACCTTGTCAGCACTGCTTCAGAGTTCACTCTACCGAGCTTGAAGCCATACAGAGCTGATGGGTATGTGTTCTCTACTTCTCATCCTCTGTTAGTGCTTCAGCCTCCCCAGAACTCAATTTCCTTGTCTGTATAATGAAAATAATGTTGTCTTCTTCATGGAGTCATTTTATTTATTCATCTGTTTATTGGTGGTATTTGGATTTTGAACTCAGGGCCTTGAACTTGCTAGGCAGGTGCTCTCCCATTTAAGCCACACTCTTAGCCATTTTTTACTCCAGTTATTTTTTAGATAGGGTCTCACGTTTATACCCAGGCTGGCTTTGTACCATGAACTCATTACTATTCTTCCCACATAACTGGGATTATAGACACATGCCATTATACCCAGCTTATTGGTGAGATCAGGTCTCATTAACTTTTTGCCCCAGCTGGCCTCAAACACTGACCCTCCTGATCTCCATCTCTGGAGTAGCTGAGACTACAGATGTGCACCACTATATTCCACCCCTCATGGAGTCCTTTTTTAAATTTGTAAGTATTAAAGAAATAGTGGAAAGAAAGTGCCTGAATAAAGCTAGGTTTTGTGCACACCTAAAATTCTTCTCTTTTCCTTCAGATCTTTGGATAATCAGCTTGCTCAATTTCTGTTGTATTTATACTACAATGTTTAAACAATATGCACTGAATTGGGAGTGGTGGCTCACAAGTATAATTCCAGTTACTTGAGAGGCAGAGGCAGGAAGATCACAAATTTAAGGCTACCCATGGCAAAGTCAATGAAACCCTAACTCAAAAACAACATACAAACAAAGCACCAAAAGAACAAATAACTCAATTAGTAAATGGGCAAATGAATTGGGCAGACAGTTCTTAGGAGGAGAAGTACAAATGGCTAATAAATACATGAAGAAGCTTTCAACATCCTTAACCATAACGAAATGCAAATCAAAATGACACTGAGATCAATCTCATCCCAGTCAAAACAGCTATCATCAAGAAATCAAACAACAACAAATGCTGGTGAGGATGAGGGGGAAAAAGGAACCCTTATACTCTGTTGGTGGGAGTGTCAGTTAGTGCAACCACTATGGAAATCAGTATGGAGGCTCATCAAAAAAACTAAAACCAGATCTACCTTATGAACGTGTTATAATCACTCTTGGGCATATATCTGAAGGAGTGTAAGTGAACATATAAGAGAGACACCTGCACACCCATGTTTATAGTAGCATGATTCCCAACAGCCAAACTATGAAATCAGCTTAAGTGTCCAATGACCAATGAATGGATAAAGAAACTGTGGTATATAATACACAATAGAGTATTATTCAGCCGTAAAGAAGAATGAAATCATGTCATATGCAGGAAGATAGATAGAAGTGGAGATCATCACATTGTGTGAGATAAACCAGGGTCAGAAAACCAAATATCACGTTTTCACTTGCATGCAGAATCTAGAACTAAAATAATAATAATAATAATAATGAGACAGGAGCACAAAAGGTGGGTGGAATCAGTGGTAAGAGAGGAGAAAAGAAGAGGGTGATGGGTTGTAATATATATATATATATATATATATAATAGAGGAGATGAATTTGATCAAAATACTTTGTACACATCTGTGGAAATATCACAATAAAATCCCTTTGTAGAATTCATGTATGCCAATAAAAAATAATGTACAACAATCACAACCTGTGAACATCCTTGTAGTTACACACTCTTGAAAACCAGGTGAGGGTAGAGGGCACAGCTCAAGTTGTGGAGCACTGGCCTAGCAACCATAAGATTCTGGTTTCAATCTCCCGTATTGGGAGTTAAGGGACAGGAGCAAAGCAAAATCAATGCAGGCACTAGAATCAAGTTCTCAGAGTACTCAACTAATCTAGAATGTCTTATTATTAACTTAGCAACTTAGTAAAAGAACACTCAGTTTGTTCATCTGAAAATTAGAAGCAACAATGTGGTCATGCCATCAGGTTGGTGTAAGGGTTAAATGAAATGCCATCTGCTTCTTTACTGAATAGTCTTTTTGTCATGTTTTTTTGCATCCTGAACTTGTGTTTCAATATGGAATTTCAAAGGAGCACAGTGGAAGCCTACCATAGTGACTCACACCTGCAATCTCAGTTACTTAGGAGATGATTGGGAGGGAGGATCATGGTGCCAGGCTGACTTTGGGGCAAAATATGAAACACTATCCAAACAATAACTAAAAGCAAAAATGGGCTTGAGGTGTTACTCAAGTAGAAAATTTTTCTGTATATTTAACCTATGTCATTTTTATTTATTTCTTCATGCACTTATTGTTGATATACTTTTCATTTAAAAAGTAAAATCATTAACCTTTTGTAATATTTGTGCTGAGTTTTCCCCCAAACGTTATTGCTTTAGCTTTTTATGTAACAAAGCAAAGGTTTCCATCTTGATGCTATCAGATATGTCTTTTTTGTTAGCAGTACTGGGATGGAACTCAGAACCTCATACTTGCTTGATAAGCAGGTGTGCTACCATTTGAGTCACCCCAGCAGTCCTTTTTACATGAGTTATTTTTGAGTTAAGGTCTCTCTGAATGCCTGGGGCAGCCTGGATCACAATTCTTCTATTTGTGTTTCCCTATGTAGCTGGAATGACAGGACACATATACCAGCTTTTATTGT
This sequence comes from Castor canadensis, assembly GCF_047511655.1. Taxonomy (NCBI): domain Eukaryota; kingdom Metazoa; phylum Chordata; class Mammalia; order Rodentia; family Castoridae; genus Castor; species Castor canadensis. The sequence goes on along the minus strand of NC_133395.1, from coordinate 31,572,735 downwards.
TTGAGACTGGATCTTATGAATTTCTTACTTGGGCTGACCTCAAATTGCAATCCTTACAATCTCAGCCTCTTGGGTAGCTAGGATTACAGGCTTGAGCTACTGTGTCCAACCTATATATGTCACTCTTACCCTCTATAACTTTTATCACTATTAAGTTTAGAATATTTGCCTATGCTAGAGATATTTATAGTCAACCATATTTTTCTTTCTTAAAATAAATGTTTTCAAAATTTCATCCTACCATCAATGTGGAATTCATTTTCTCCAAAATATCCAGTTACTTGTCTGAAAACTATTCACTAAATAATCCATTCTCTCACTTAGCGATCTACATTAAGATCTAAATCACATAATATATTAAATAGTTTATGTATACATTATGTAGATCTATACTAACCCTCTGTAAATTCATTCTTCTTTTCAGTTCTCTAAGATTTTAATGGCTATGCTTTTATATACTTTAGTAAGAAATACTAATATTAATACCAATAACTAATGTGTATGCACAGAGATGTTATAGAGCCTGCTGGTTCAATACCATTTTTTTTTTTTCAGAACTGGGGTTTGAACTCAGGGCCTTATGCTTCCTAGGCAGGTACTCTTACCACTTGAGTCACTCCTCCAGCCCCTGGTGGTTCAATAGAAATACAAAACTCCATATGTAATTCCAAATTTTCCAGTAGCCACACTAAAGAACTAAAAACAAACAGATGAAATTACTTTTAATAATATATTTTATTTAACCCAAACTATCCCAAATATTACCATTCTAACAAGTTAGCAATAGAGACACCATGAATAAGATATTTTACATTCTTTGTTTATACTAAGTATTTGAAATTGTGAATTTTATATGTACAATATTGATCAATTGGACTAGGCACATTACTGGTGACCAATACTTGCAGGTGGCTAGGTGATGGTAATAGACAACACAATCTTCAATCTTTGGAAGATAACAGGAAGGAAAAGATGGGCTAGGCACAGGAACTAATCTGCAAGATAGTGACACAGGGTAAACAGGGAGTGAAGTATGCGATAGTCCCCAAAGAGAGGCAACTAAAAATTAAACCCTCTTTGAAGGAGTCTACCTTGTGAACTAGGAATGAGTAGCAGTTTAATACATGCACTGATCCTGTTTGGACAGTAATCTTATCATATACTGTGTAATTTCAGTGTGAACAAATGGAAGATAGTATGCAACTAGAGGAAAAGCTGAAATATTTTTAAAGTGGATTTTTTATTTTGACTTCAGTGTTTTTGAAAGTATCATGGGAATATAAAATGAAAAGTTTGTTCAAAAAATGTGAGGGTATTTGAGAGAAAAACTTACCTTCTTTTTGTTTATTTGGAGAAGGATTTTGAACTGTCTATTAATAATAAAACACAAGACAATACTTCTCTATGTATCTGTGGAGGTGCATAACAAAATAGAAGGTTTGTTTACTTACCATGGATCTACAAGCTCAGAAAAAATGAATCCAAAGCTAACAGAATAAACATAGTTTTATGCTTATAAAGGAAATTCAACAATTTCAAGAAACAATGGTACCAAACAATATGTCACCCAAGTCATCAAAAGAGAGACTCAGTGTTGTAATGTTTACAGCTTTCTGATTAGCAATCACTCATCCAACTCTGTTGAAAGGATGAAAACAGATAAAGCAGACATCTTCAGAAATATTAGTGAAGATATCTAACAATAGAAAATTGCCAAGATATAAAAAATGGCGGGTCAAGTAGGCAGCAATACTGGGTGTAAGAAATTTAAAAATACTGAACCATTTGTAGTCATTGAAGAAAAGCCTGAAGGTGCTGAGTGCTAGTGGCTCATGCCTGTAATCCTAGCTACTCAGGAGGCAGAGATCAGGGGGATCATGGTTCTAGGCCAGCCTGGGCAAATAGTTCATGAGACCCTATATAAGAAAAAACCACCACAAAAACCAAAAAACAAAACGGACTGAGGAAGACAGTGATTTACATAATTAGAGAACAATGAGATAGTTTCAAGTGTTGGAAAAAAAATTGTAATGTAGGATTCTGCAAGTGCTTTATCAGCACTTTTAAGTTTCAGTTTCATTTAAAAGAATTTTTAAAATAACCCTGAAACCAAAGATAAGTCTATGGGACTTATGCAGAGAGTAGGTCCAATTGGCAAACCCAAATTCCAAAGATCTTCACTCGATGTTAGAAAACTAGAAAATGATTTTACAATAGGAAGTTAAAATACATTTTGTGTGTGTGTGTGTGTGTGTGTGTGTGTGTGTGTGTGTGTATTTCCTACATTAGATGGCATTTTCAGTTAGTGAACAAGATAGGAGGTCTGGCATGAAACCTCTAAATGTCCCCATGGTTTGGAGGTTGTGGTCATTATTTAATTATTTCATGTCTAGTATCCTATTAGGTACAATAATACTCCTTCAGATTAGCATGCAGGCAATAATAGGGTATATTATTCAGAGAGAGTGAAATGTACTATTTCACTCCACTTTGGTATTTAAATGTTTGGACAAGTAACTGATTTCCAGACTAGATGCAACTGCATCCTTCCCAAGAGGAATTATTTGTGGCATTTCTTTGTATAGTCAATAGTTGCTGGAAACTGAGGTGGAGAATGAAGGAAGAAATCAAAGAGCTCTAAGAACATAAACAAGTGATATGAGATAGTGTTTATTTAAAAATTTTTTTAACTGTTTTTTTGAGACAGGGTCTTGCTATGTAGTCCAGACTGGCCTTGAACTCACAGTACTGCTGAGGATGACCTCAAACTCATGATCCTCCTACTTCAGCCTTCACAGTGCTGGAACTATAGGCTTGCACTATCACACTTTGCCAGATAGTTAATTTTTAATTAGAAACAAGACTCCATGAAAATAATTGCAAGCCAAGTGAAAGAGCCAAGCTATCCTATAATAATAAATTATTCAAAGTAAAGGAAAGTTGGTCTAAGAATTTATTCTTGTAGTATTGCCCTATTATGTGAAGAAATATTCATCTGGAACCAAATTCCCATTTTCTGTAACTTTGAGTACTTGCTTTCTCTGCAGTAATTTGGCCAACGGCTTTTTGTAGGTGTACACACTTGAGAAAAAGTCCATTTTGTTACATGACTTCTTACCATTTAATTAGAAATCAATCCATTGGTCTCCTTATAATCTGATTAGACTGATGTCCTAACATGCTAAAGATAGGAAATAATTGTTAAAAAACAAAGCATTTTCTGGGGACAAAGAAGGACTCCCTTTTCCTTAGTTAAACCTCCATTAACCATGTGTGAAGAAGCAGTAACAAAGCACTCAGTGTTTCCTTTAGAGGGTCCTTCAGAGCTTCCTCTGTCTGTAAGAAGCTTTCTTTTGTTAATGTGGTCTGAGTCACAGACAAAGGCCAGTATTAATGGTTGGCTTCAAGAATCTAATCCCTGGCAGGGAAGTATTTTCTTGGATGGCTTGTAATGCACTTGTCAAACATTTTAAAGCGTTGCACAGAAAGGAGTATTGTGATGACAAGACACAGCATCCTCGAGTCTTTGGATGCATGTGCAGTAGAGCAATGTGACGATCCTTCCGGGCTCCAGCAGCTCAGGCACCAATCCAAACTCACTGGTCCTTTTGGCTTACTTTTCATGTTTCCTTGCAGAATATATATGAATATTTTGTTGTAAATAATGTATCTTCAGTTAATTTTAAACTTCTTTTGGAAGGCTAATAAAGTCATGATTATACTCTTTTGTCTTGTTATACTCTCAAAAATGATACTGGAGTATTGAAAAGAAGGAGAGAGAGGGAGGGAAAGAAAGAAAGAGAGAGGAGAGAGAGAGAGAGAGAGAGAGAGAGAGAGAGAGAGAGAGAGAGAGAGAGAAGGAGGAGGAGGAGGAGGAGCAAGGAAGGAAGGAAGAAAGGAAGGAAGGAAGGAAGGAAGGAAGGAAGGGAGAAAGAAGCTGCTGGATGTAATCTCCCTTTCTTTTGCCAATTGAAGATTAATTTTTAGACACTTTTTTCCAAGCCAAATATAGTCAATATCCTGTTAGTTCCTGTCCCTCTACAAGGCTGAATCTAATATGAATTTATTCAGGGCACTGATGTAACTATTGTTCTGACTTAATGCATTGGCTATAAAACCACACTAACCACACTATTTATGATGATTGCTGGGCTCTAGGATGGGACTCCATATCAAACAGCATTCCTCTCCCAAGCCAAAGATAATAAGTACTTTTATCCTTCTTTTAACTACATTGAAAGGGAAAACTGAGAGGAAAAATGCCTTTAGATTTAATTCAGACCAGGAATTCAGCACACTTACCTTGACCTCCCCACACCATCTAGAAAAATTTGGAGGGGTGAAGTAGTTTGTATTACTACTTATCTTTGGTTACAAAGTGCATTACTACTAGTAGAGGGGACAGGCGGGGATCATGGAAAGTGGTAAAGTCCAGAGCCACTGGAGTTCTCAGAAATGCTGTAATAAATATTTACATTTCTTTGTGTGTGTGTGTGTGTGTGTGTGTGTGTGTGTGTGTGTGTGTGTGTGTCTTCTTTATGCCTCCTCTTTTTTCCTTCTCCTTTTTTTCCCTCTATTTCTTTTCTGCCTTTCCCTTCTGGCTATGTCACTGTTTCTTCTCAATGGAACTCCACCTTCTCTCCATATTGCCTCTGAAGAGAGTGTTGCAAACATTGAAAAAGAAAAAGTGAGTATTACAAACACTGAAAGCTCAATTGGCTGCCAACCCTTGGGGCTAAGGGATTTGTGCCCTCTTTGCTCTTAGTCTAATAACCTGTCAAGATTACCTTCTGTCCTAACAATTACCTTCCTTAGAGTTGAGACAGTAGGAAAAAGTGACGTATTGCTAATAAAAAAATTAATACAGATGTAGTGAAAATATTTACAATTTAAAAATATTAGTGTGATATCAATCATTAGCTCTCCTGTTTTCCTGACTGGGGGGAAAGAACTAGAGCTTCAACATAATTCAGTTGATCTTACCTATGCTTGTAACTTTTAAAGAGAAAGTTACTAATCTGTTGTTTTGTCGCTATTTTATTTAAAAAAAGGATCTGCAGATCAGTTAGCTTTAGTCTCTAAACTCTGTATAAACACACTCTGCAGCATAAGAGTAGGTCAAGCAGATGTTCCCAGGATAGGTTTACTTGACAGAGCATGAAGTCAATTCACATTAACTGATGAAAAAAACCTGAAATACAAGAAGTCCTCACTCACATTTTTGGGAAGAGAAGCAAGCAGGAAGAACTTCTTACTCTCTCCTGTAGGCCTTTTTGATTCATATGTGTGTTAATACCAATTTACTATTCTCAAACTAGACTAAAATTCCAAAATAGTTTCTTGAAATGTGGGATCGACAATTCAGTGTAGGTGTTCCTTGCAGAAAATGCCCTGTGTTCCATCACCCTTCATGTGTACATGGTCCTGTTTCTTAACCTGTGCTATTACAGATCCTTTGGCTGTTCCTTTGTTGATCTGTTAGACTAGAAAGCAGCTTGACCTGGGAGATGTCTACTTCAGCTTGGACTCCCAAAGCCTGCAGCCCTGACTGAACAGATCTCTGTGGTTCCTGAGCATATTACTGTTGGAGTCACCTTGTCCTGTCATTGCACATGCATTTCAATGCACCTATAGCCCATACCAAAAAGGTTTATTTTTAAAAAAAATTTTCTCTTTTATTCATATGTGCATACAATGTTTGGGTCATTTCTCCCCCTTCCCCCACCCCCTCCCTTACCCCCACCCCCTCCCTCTCCCCCCCACCCCCTCACTACCCTGCAGAAACTATTTTGTCCTTATCTCTAATTTTGCTGAAGAGAGAGTATAAGCAATAATAGGAAGGAACAAGGGTTTTTGCTGGTTGAGATAAGGATAGCTATACAGGGAGTTGACTCACATTGCTTTCGTGTACGTGTGTTACCTTCTAGGTTAATTCTTCTCAAACTAACCTTTTCTCTAGTTCCTGGTCCCCTTCTCCTATTGGCCTCTGTCGCTTTAAAGTATCTGCTTTAGTTTCTCTGCATTGAGGGCAACAAATGCTTTCTAGTTTTTTGGGTGTCTTACCTATCCTCATACCTCCCTTGTGTGATCTCGCTTTATCATGTGATCAAAGTCCAATCCCCTTGTTGTGTTTGCCCTTGATCTAATGTCCACATATGAGGGAGAACATACGATTGTTGGTCTTTTGGGTCAGGCTAACCGCACTGAGGATGATGTTCTCCGGTTCCATCCATTTGCTTGTGAATGATAAGATTTCATTCTTCTTTATGGCTGCATAAAATTCCATGGTGTATAAATACCACATTTTCTTAATCCATTCATCAGTAGTGGGGCATCTTGGCTGTTTCCATAACTTGGCTATTGTGAATAGTGCTGCAATAAACATGGGTGTGCAAGTGCCTCTGGAGTAACCTGTGTCACAGTCTTTTGGGTATATCCCCAAGAGTGGTATTGCTGGATCATATGGTAGATCTATGTTTAGATTTTTAAGAAGCCTCCACATTTTTTTCCAGAGTGGTTGTACTAGTTTGCATTCCCACCAGCAGTGTAAAAGGGTTCCTTTTTCCCCGAATCCTCACCAACACCTGTTGTTAGTGGTGTTTTTGATGATGACTATTCTAACAGGGGTGAGGTTCGAATGTTAGTGTGGTTTTAATTTGCATTTCCTTTGTTGCTAGAGATGGTGAGCATTTTTTCATGTGTTTTTTTGGCCATTTGAATTTCTTCTTTTGAGAAAGTTCTGTTTAGTTCACTTGCCCATTTCTTTATTGGTTCATTAATTTGGGGAGAATTTAGTTTTTTGAATTCCCTATATATTCTGGTTATCAGTCCTTTGTCTGATGTGTAGCTGGCAAATATTTTCTCCCAATCTGTGGGTTGTCTCTTCAGTTTAGAGACCATTTCTTTTGTTCAGCAGAAGCTTTTTAGTTTTATAAGTTCTATTTATCTATGCTATGTCTTAGTTGCTGAGCTGCTGGGGTTCCACTGAGAAAGTCTTTGCCTATACCTATTAGTTCCAAAGTATTTCCTACTCTTTCCTGTACCAACTTTAGAGTTTGGGGTCTGATATTAAGATCCTTGATCAAAATGGTTTATTTTTGTTGTAAAAATTTTTCAAGAGTTTAGAAATACTCGGTCCTAAATAGTATATTGAATTTATGATTGACTGATATTTTTCACTATTGAGTGACAGAAAGTTTTATGAAGAAACAAAATACCAAAATGTAATGTGCAATTTTTTATCAGTAGAATGAAAATTTTATGCACAACAATTTGCTTGAATGGTTAATTAAATTGAATAGGTTATGTGGGCATTTACTTCAACATTTATTACTTCAACTTTTGTGGACTTTGCAGTTTGCAAAAATTTTTTTTTCTGGTCTCAAGCATTTTGGTAGGCCCTCGACGAGCTCAATGACACTCGATACTGGGATGAGGGTGCCTAATAAATAGAGTGGGACCGTGACATAGGTCTCAACAAATAGCTGACACCCAAGTAACCCAACAGCAGCTTATCAAGGCAGAGAACTCCTGTCTGGTTGCTGCTTTTTAGCAGAACATTTGGTGTGGGAGCTACTGTCTGCAATGCCTTTGAAGCTGAAAGTTTTCAAAGAGAGCAATTAAGAATGAGAATGGAAACAGATTTCATTGTCTGAGAAGCACAACCCTTGCTGAGCATGGATAAAATGAATAGGAAGGAGATCTGGAGGTTTTTGTTTCCCACCAGGAAGCAAGTCATATAACCACATTTGAATGATTAAATGGAAATAATCTGTCTATACAGAGAAAGGCCTGTCACTGGCCTCATTGTTTATTTTAGCATCATCTGCTAGGTTCAAGGTTAGGAGAACTGGATGGGAAGTTTACACTGATGCTCTGTTTTGCTGAGACTCTATTTTATATAAGCTCACTAACAAATAATAATTGCCTCATTATAAGAAATACAATTCCACAGCTTGGAATACCTTTTCATGATATCTGTGATGCCATTTTTCCATTCTTCTTTTTCAAGCTATAGATTTTTATCTACATTGTGCAATACTAATAACTTTAATAACTATCTGATACTTACTACAGGTCAGGCATCAAAACATACATGTTACATTTACTTATTTAATCCTCACAAAAAACCTATGGGTAAGCAATACTATTATTGCTTATTTGTGTTAGTCATCTTTCCATTACCATAACAAATACTTGAGACGATCTTAATAAAAGCAAAGGTTTCTTTTGGCTCACCAGTTTCAGAGATATCAGTCTAAGGCAGCACAGCATGGTGGGAATGTGTGGTGGAAAAATGTGCTTACTTCATGGCCAGGATGTAAAAAGTGTTAGGAGAACTGTAAAAAAGGGAGAGAGGAAGAAACCAAGATCCCACAATTTTGTGCAAGGAAATGTCCCCAGTGACCAGAAAACATCACATTAGGCTCACCTGTTAAAGGGTCTACCACCTCCCAATAGCCTGGTGGGCTAGGGACCAAGTCTTTAACAAATTTGGGGGCACAGTTATCCAAACTATAGCATCATTTTACTGATAACTAAATTAAGGCTTAGAGAGATTAAATAATTTAATAAGATCAGATAAGTAGGGCGCAGAAGGAGCAGGCTAGTGACTAAGTAGTCATGCAATTCCTATTCCTTTGTCTATAATTCTCACCTATCTTTTATTGAGGGACTACTACCTGAGTGATATTATTTGAGTTTCTTTAAAGTAATTTTCCTTTTCACTTCATAGCTATCTCATTATTATTATGGTCCTGTCTTCATGAAAGTTTCTTTTTTAAAATTTAAATTTTTGAAACTAACTTTTGAGAAAGAAATACTTTGAATTGCTTCCAGAATATTTAAATTTGTGTCAAAACAGGTTTTATTGCAACTTCTGTAGAATTTTAAAAATGTTCTTACTACTTTTCAGTGACTTTTTAATATATTAAGGTAACACAAAACCATCTGAATTGGATTCTACTAAATCTGATTGCATGAAAACTTCCTTCAGCTTGTGTTGCAATTTACCTTTGCATAATCCTTAAAAAAGTATAAATGATGTAATGAAAATTACTGATAGACTCCTTTACTAAGAGAGTGAACTATTTTAAGGATGTTTGGTGTAATTTATTTGTATATTATTAAAATTATTTGTGGCAAGTTCTAGAATCTCCAATTTATTTAGAATATTCAGTTTCATTACTGTGCTTAATTTAAGAAAACTGAAATGTATTTCTTGAAGCATAATTTTTAATTCAGATTGATTTTCTATATACAGTACCCTAAAATAGTCATACAGAAGTCAATTTCAAGATGGATTTTAAATGAGAAGATGAGTATTTTTTCAGATTACTTTTCAGAAATTATTCTGAAAAAAAAATCAGGTTAACGCTCTGGTTCCTGAGAAACATCAGCCTTTTGCTGATGTCTGGCATCCTCACCAGTGCTCTCCTCCACCCCTATCCCCCAAGGAACAATTAAAACTCTCAAAAAATGTGCTTTATTCATGGGGTATGCACACAGTTCAACAAATCTATTGATTATTTTGCTAAAGTTTCTTATTCTTTACTTGCTCCTCACTTTCATTTAGTTCCTTCACTTTCACTAATATTTTCTCCCTTTCTCCAATCTCCCATGAGGGCAAGGCACCTGAATCCCTTTCAGCTAAGAAGTAGGAATTAACTCAAAGCTAGGTAAAGCCACTCTCTATTTCAAGTATTCATATCCAGGGCACAATGATGGAAGGATAGGAAACGATTGGAACTCAATGTCCTCACCTGGAAGAAGGTGTTCATTAGTCTATATCTGCATTCTTGTTCTTTCCAAACCTTGGATTCTAAACTGTACTCACTATTCTGTAAACTACCCATATGTGTCTGGTTTTCCCCTTAAGTTATTTAGAGCCAGTTATTGGTACTCTACACCAAAGACTCCAACGACAGTCTGTGACCCCAGCTCATACAACTCATGTACTTTCTTCCTGTTTTGCTTCCCTTCTTTCTTCCTGTCAGTTTTCCCTCCTCCTTTTTTTAGTATTCTCATGTTTTCTTTTCTGTTGCTTGGAGGCTTTCAAGGGTGAATGAAGAATACAAATGTTAATACAAAAATAGAAAAAAAGTGAAAATATTTTGAAGGTGTTGAATCATAACTTTTCTTTTTCTTTTTAATTTAAAATTGGGCCATAGATTGTGTACCATTCCAAGTCTTATCTGAATGCATATAAGTACTATTATTAATACCAAAAAACAAAGCAACTTAGTCCTTTCTCCAAATTAAACAGCACATCCAACAATTTTACAATTTTGGCCATTTAAACACATTCAGATACATGGCTTGTCTAAACTAATTAGATAATTTGATCCATGTAGTATTTATTTTTAAGGACCTTCTGCCAGATCTACATCTTATAAAAGCAGTTAAAGTTATTTTGGAGAGTAAGCACTTAATATCTTCTCTGTAGCAGGCTGAAAGAATTTAAGTTTTGATGTCCAGACTTAGGCCATAATTGAAGGTAAACTTAAATATTTAACACAGTATTAGAGGAGCTGCAGCTACAAAGTTTACTTAAAAATGAAGTGAGTCATTTCACTAAGTCAATTATCTCTTACACTTGCACGCATGATCACGTAAGTTTGTATTTTGTTCTAAATTCCCTTCCCAAGACATCCAACAGCTGTTGCTTCCCTCAAACTGTAAACTCCATGTTCCTGTTTTACCTTAACTTTTTCACCCAGCCATAATGACAATTCAAACTCTGAAAGTTTTTGTAAATCATAGCAGTTACCAGTAAGAAAAATAATTGGTAGGAGATATTGGAAATCAACATTGCCAATTCAGATAGTGTTTCCAAACATAAACCACTTAAAAAGAGGGAAAAAAGCCTCACTTAGATTTTTTTATTTTATTTTATCGTTTTTACATTTACTTTTAGAGATGAATCCAATGATTTTCTCTTCGGAATACAATGTAATAGACTGAAATAGCTGACTTCTATCTGAATCCATAAAATTTCCCTTCCTTAAATTTACTTAAAGACAAAGAAATAAATAGATAATCCGGGAGAGGGGTATGAGACACAATACTGATAGTCAGCAATTTTTATAAATTTCCACAAGTTGTGCAGAAGTACAATATTTCTTGACATATTCCATTAATGAGAAAAACTGGTTTGTTAAATTAGCAAATTAATTTATGTCCATTATACTGATCACAATATCTGACAAGTACATTGACTTTTAGTTTTTTTTATTAGCGTAAGTATGTATTTCCTTTGTACTAGTTTAATAACTGATATATTTATTGGTCATGTTGTAAATATTTTTGGCTTAGATTTTAAAAGTCAGCATAGAATAGTATCTTTTGCCATTTTTAGAAGTGAAACATATAACTTAGATCCACTCTTAAACTTAGGAAAAAGTTTTATATCGTCTAGGACATAGCCTCTTTCTTTTCTGACAAAGTGTTCATTGCCTTGGGGTTATTATAAGTATTGTGGCGGAGATGGCAAGAAAAAGTGGTTGTCAAGGTTCATCACTTCAAGTTTTAAAATAGTGATTTGAACTAAAAGCAAAGAACACAATACTGAACGCCAAGTTTTTGGTTTGTAATAATGGGACTTTTTCAGCAGACAGTAAAAGTTTGGTTTTGAGATTAAAAGCAAAGCCCTAGAGGAATTAGGAAATAAAGTGAATGGATTCAGGAATACTTTTGGAAAAGACTAGATGAGGAGCCAGGTAATCTTCTCTCAAATTGCTTGTAGGAAGAAGAGATATGAATGAATCTCACATTCAACACCCTCTTTCACTTCCCCCAGGCCAGATAGTACATCTCATCAGATGCTACCAGGGCTGGATGCTGATAACCTGAATCCAGAGGAGATGTGAAACCATGGAGGTTTAGAAGATACAGCTCATACTTTGAGCTGAAATAGCATATGCAGACATATATGCAGATGCTAATTTGGATTAAGAAATTATAGTTTTCTAGTTCTTCTCATTAATAGGTGATGCCAAGTAATATTAATCTTCTACACAATTTGTAGAAATGTACAAAAAATTGCTGAGTATCCAGTGTGGTAAACCTTTCTAGGTTACCTGTGTATTTCCTTGTCTTTAAGCAAATTTATAACTCTAAGTTGTAGATAAGTGGTATTAATGTAAACTTCTTATTGTGTATATGCATTCTATCAGTTTTATCATGCTGTTGATATGATAAAATTCTAAATCTATTTGTGTATTCATTTCAGCATTCTTGATTGCTATATATATGTATGTATTTTTGAAATTTTTTTGGACACAATTATAGCATCTTACTCATTCTCTTTTTAACTAATGAATTAAATAAATTCATACTTGTCAATTTATATTAGTCCAAGTGTGATTTTTACCCTTTAAATTTATCTTTTAATATAAAATTTTGGCAGTATTAATGTTCATTTATTTAAAATCTATGTATAATGATGGATATTTTAGGTATCTTCCCCAAACAGCTGTGGAAACAGCTTGTAGACCAGTAAGTGGAAGCACCTATTGTCACTTCTCAAATCAGAATATATAGTTGTTGTGTGTATAGGGACAAACTTCTTTCCTTTCCTTTGGAATTTCTTCTTTCCTTTGGAATTTCTCTCCAAATTCCCCCACCCACCCCCTTGTAGGCCTCTCTAAGGAAGGTGAAGTGACTTATCTGATTGGGAAGATTGGAAGAAATAGATGGGCAAAATGCAGAAGGAAGATAGCTTAATCCCTTTTTTCTGGTGTGCTTGAGGTTCAATAATTTTCATTTTAGAAACTTTATAGGAGCAGCCCCTAAAATGAGAAGTCTACCATTTATCTCCAGTGCCAGTGAAGGCTACTGAACTAATAGACCTGTTCTCCAAGAACAACACTAAGATAACAAAGCAAAACATTGCTTGCATCTAATTCTCAAGTGGCTTAGCACTTGGATAAGAAAAACAGAAGTTATTTATTAGTCCTTCAAACTCTAGTCCCAAGAAGAGTAACTGGGAGTCTTTGCTCCCATTTCCTGTGTGGGGAACAGGAAATGTTTCTCTCTCTTTCTCTGCACCCCTCTCCATACTTTACCCTGCTCCCTGCTATACTAAAATAAATCCTTGCTAAACAAAACAACAACAACAAAAGAATAACTGCGCCACCGAAACTCCACATAGGAATACTTAAATTGCTTTTTGCATGGTTTAATATGTTCCAAAAATGCCTTAATAGAAATTGAGGTGATTTCAGAATAAAGTTACATGACAGAGCAACCTCCTGGAACAGAAATATCTAGTTACATTTCTGGCATTCCATCTTAGAAGTGAAAAGCCTTATTCTAGTTACATAATACCTGAAAGTACCTACTACTTTTCACTAGCCTGTGAATTATGTTTATGGGGTGAGCCCAACACCCTGTCATACCTTATGTAAGCAAAGGGACATTTGCCCACTATGGTAAGAGTATGGCTAGGAGATTGTTGGAGTGTGTCCCCCAAAATTTCAGGTGCTGGGAAAATAGTCTAGTAATGTAAATTAAAATGAGGAAAGTTGTGGATTTTTAAATATAGCTATAATAGGAGAGAAAACTAGGTAAAGCAATCCAAGACTGAGCCTCCAATGGCTTCATGGCATACTTTATATCTTGTAAAACTAATCAGATGATTTTTTTTCATGTATTTTTAAGTTTTTATGTTAGGTTTGTTGATTGTCAGCTGAAACACTTGCTAGGGAGTTGTTATAAACATAAAAGCAGTGCATAACTGGGAATACTGGATATCATATCATTGATTTTGTGACATAAAGTAATGTTATTTGAAAGTTTACAGTGTGAATTACTGAGTCCAGGAATCTGAAGTGACTACCAAATTAACCTGTTGATAAAACAAGCAAAGCAGTTATTTTTAGGGGGATAGAATCTAGGGCCTCATACTCAGCTAGTACTCTGTCACTGAGATTTACCCTAGCTCAAAGCCAAGTTACTTATTACACAAGTAAGTGAAACTTTTTCCTTAGCTTTTTAGAATAAGACAGGATTTTTATAAGATTTTATAAGATTGATGGATTTTGTTTTGAGGAGATTTGAAAGATATTTCAATGTGGGGTGGAGGACCAGTTAAGGTTGACTGAAGTTTATAATAAAATAGTTGTGGTGAACACAGGGGAAGGTGGTGTCAAAATAATCTCAAAGAACAAATGGTAGATTGTTAAGCCTAGCTATGCATTGCTTTGAGATGGCGTGCTTGTTCTTAAGAGGCATAGTTGAGTTGTCTCTATTATTGGAAGGAATGGTTTTTCAGAAAGTTCCTCCAAAAGTAATTAAGTTATTTGCAAAAATTATTAAGTTATCTACCTAGGCAAGATCTTAAAGGAATAGTAAAGTCTTGTTAGAATAAGCAGTCAACCTGTAAAGCCATTTTAATGTGAGCAACATGCTATATGATGGCAGATAATTTAGCAAGATATTAGAATGCAATTTTCAGTGACATTTAATTTTTTTGGTCATTTATTGATTGTTCCAGGATATAAATAACTAAAATTTGTTGGGAGTTTGAAAATGGAAAATATTGTTTAGATTTTTAAGCTGAAAGAAATGGAAGCAATAAAAATAAGCCAAATATTAAATATGCCAAAATAGTAATAAAAGATAAAGTACAGAATTTTTTCATAAGTAGACAGAACTATTTTTTAGCTATTTTCCTTGGAAGCAATTTGTAGTCTATGATTTGTCATTCTTCCAAAGTAGATAAGTCACTTTTATTGTTTCTTCCCCACAGCCAAAAATTTCTCACAGACAGTAAGCTTATTTATGTTTTTAAAAAATTCTTGTTTTCTTGTGAAGAGTTAATATTAATTGGTGACATTATTAGTGTTTTTGTAAATTTAGAATTGGTGTTAAGATAAATCATTTGCTTTTGGATATGCCTTAGCTAGTTCTGTAATACCTATTGATGAATGTGACTAAAATTATTAGAGCAACTGACTCAGTTTCATGTAGACAGCTTTGGTAGAAGAGAGATGTAAACATTATATCTTAAAGGAGTAAAATAGGATTTGTGACCTTAGGGAAAGAATTATCATTGGGATAATTTTAGCAGTATTTTGAGCACCCCACCAGGAATTCCACAGCAGGTTATCTGGCTTGTGTTCTCTTTCTCATTTCCCTCTTTACTATTTAACTTAAAAGTTTTTATTCCTTTCCTTTCACCTTATTAAGCTAGCAGCATAAGAACCTACATCTTCTCTTTTCTTCTTTTTTTGGTGGGAAACATCAAGATTTTTAGAGGTGAATGAGTTTAATAGTAAAACAAAAATATTGCATGTTATGTTGCTTGTTTAATATTTTAATATTCATTACTTTCTTTTATGTTTTTCAGTAGCTACCTTTCAGATGGTAAGAAATATAAGCACATAAACATAACCCTGGTGATGATGTATATTGTTTCCGGTGCACATCAGGAGGTTTCTAGGGATTCAGCTGTCTCAGTGTTGAGAAAGTAATCTAATAATTCCTAAACAAAAGCCTATACTATATTCTCAAAAGACAACACGGCAATAGTGAACATAGGATCCATGTTGGTAACCTCATGTGTCAGTCCCCATCAGAATGGGACTATTTGCTTCTAAAGAAATCAGGTGAAATAGAAACTGAAGCAAATGGCTCCAGGGATGGACTGCATGCAGAATTCATGCAGGAAATCTTATAACGGTGTAGGTTCTGAAATTTTGGGTCAATCTAAATCCTGGGAACTGAGTTGTCAATCAAAAAGGGAGCTCATGATGGAAAAAAATTGATTTGGCCCACAGATGGCTGAGTTTGTAAAATCTGTCATCAAGCCATAAGGCTCATAACTGTAACCAGCGCAAAGGAATGAGTTTGCACTTTTGTTTCTGTGTTTCTGTTATGGGACATTGTTTTTCTTTTTTAAGACTAACCTTGATATTAACTGTAGTCTGATTTCACTTGGTGGTGGGAAGAGAGATGGAGTAGGCAGACAATGTAGGAATATGTAGGTATATATTTTAGGTTGCATTTATTCCTAGAGATGGTTTCATCTTTAAGCTACTTTCAAATGAGATGTTCCCTAAGAGGATTGTCAATTTTCTCAAAGAATCCAAATGTATGGAGGTGCTGAGACCAATTCTTCTTATCAATGCCTGTCCATTCAGCCAATATTCATTGGGTGTGTCTCCTGCACATATGCTGTGATAGGTGCTGGGGACAAAATGGTTCTTACTTCCATGGAGTTTACATTCCACACGGAAGGAATGATGTTACTGATGTAGTAAAGCTGATCCAGTTGCCCAACTGACAATGTGGAACAGAAAAAAAATTAAGCAAGAAAAACTATAGTTTATTATTGCCTGCAAGTTTTATGTCTAATGATGGCAATGTCAAGTTACTTGTCAAAAGAACTTAAGTTCTTTTGATATGGAGAGAATATAAATTTTTTGATAATGTGATATAATGAAAGAAGATAATTATTATTCTGTGGAAAATACAGAAAAATATGTTTACTTTTGGTTTGACAAAAGCTGACACTGGAGTTTTGGACTCTAGGCTCAAACTTCGGGAATTCCACATGCCATATCCAGCCACTCACCCATACAGGTCAAATAAAGAGATATAGTAAAGGGCAAAGAAAGGAGATCTATTATATGGTCCAGGACATGCTGTGGGAAGAAGCAGAGTAAGCATTCAGCCCATCTTCAGCCACTTTCAGGGTACAGAATGAGTTAGAGGTTTAAGCAAAGAACTAGGGGTGGGGGACATTGGTATGCATAGTTAAACAGTCCCATTCACCGACATGGTCTTGTTGTTGTTATCTAAGTCCTTTTTCTGGAAGAGGTTTAAGAATCATTGTTGCCTGGCAGGTGGTCCATCCTGAGGAGGCTCTACCTTAGTGGTACTTTCAGTTCCTTGTCATGAAGATGTTATCTGTTCTGTCTTTCCTGGAATTCAAGGTAGTTGCAAAGTGACTACAGAGAGAATGGCTTAGAGCAAAGACAAATACAAAATGAAGGAGAGATGCCATGCTTTTCTCCTGCTTCTAGTTAATTCATGAGCCCAAGTAAGGAGTCAGTGCTTTTCAGCAAAAGTAGTTTAAGTACCTCTTACAAGGCCACTTCTCAAATCTGTAGTATATAGTATCAAAGTTACTGGAGGATTTGCACATAGGTCTAAGAAGCTTCAGGGAAAGAAAACAATTTCTTTTCTGGGAATCAGTTCTAAGATCTCTATAATGAATCAAGATGGCTTTACCTTGAATGGCTAAAATATAAAAATACAAATAAATAAAATCTTTGAAAGTGGTCTTAAGGGCATACAGAAAATAAAGCCACAATTTTTCCCTCCCCAAACTCTGTTTAAGTAAAAACAGTAAGTCTGTGGCACTTTCCCTTCTCTCCAGTTCATCATGATGGAAGTTTCACTCTGGGTAAGTGTAGCCAAAACAACAAGGCAACCTTCCTGTACCCCAGCCCCCAATCCCAGCCAAGGAACATTGTATCTTCTTTAGGAGAGGCAGTTCATCAACATTTTTCATTCTTCCTAACTCTCTCTCTCTCCCTATAACTATATATATAACTATATATATATATAACTATATATATAACTATATATATATATAACTATATATAGTTATATATAGTTATATATATATATAGTTATATATATAGTTATATATATATAGAGAGAGAGGTAGAAATTCCAGAATGTTATGACTGAGAAGTTGGGGAGTCACCTTCCTATAGAGAGTGGAGGCTCTATACAAAGCAAAGCCAGCTAGGAATACTGGACTCCTGTAACGTTTGTGTACTCTTGCTCATAGGATGGGCAATTTAACAGGAGAGGCAAGCTAAGAAGATCAGAGGCTACAGTTCTGCCCTCTACCCTGATCACAAAGCAGGGATATCATTCTGAGAGTAACATAATCCGTACATCCAGCTGTGGCAGTCCAGAGACTTTGCCTAGATAGAGAAGTCTGTGAGAACAGAGAAGGCTGACAATCTTCCCAAGAGGACTGATTTCTTTCTTTCTTTCCTTTTAATATTATTTTTTTTTCTTCTATCTGTTGTCTTTTCTGGCATCTGCTGTCTCCCTCAGTTAGGTTTCTAGAACAAGCTCCTGTGGTGCAGGAGAATGGGGGATAAGCCCTTGGTAGGGATTGTGGGATGCTATTCTCTCTCTCTCTCTCTCTTTCTTTCTCTCTCTCTCTTTTGATGTAGGCTCCACATGCTTGCCTGTGCCATGTTGTGATTGTGTGTAGCATGAGGACCTCTGCCAGAAATGAACTGATGCAGGCACAAATAACCCTCCCTTACTTTATAAGTTAGGTGTTTCAGGTATTTCATTATAATAATACATGGAGTTTATGTAAGGAAATATAGGCCCCAAAATGACCACGTGGAGAGAAGTGATCTGGCCAAGAGATTCTTTATTGCCGGGTGGGAGAGGGAGAGAACAGAGAGAGCCAAGAGAGAGAGGGAGAGAGGGGGAGGGGCTAAAATACCCCTCAGTGGGACCCAGCATGATCTGGTTGGTTAGGATCTTATGGTTCATGCTGATTGGAGGTTGGGGCAGAAGAAGGGTTCAAGCTAGACTTGAGGCTGGACTGTGACCCTGGGAGACAGGAGCTTAAGGGTGCAGTAAGAACTGAAACCTATCGGCGCCATTATTACCAACAGTTTATGTAAGGGCTCAGGTACTGGGGCATGTTCATTAAGTGTTTTGAGCAACAACAATGAACCTTTTATCAATACCATGAAAGCTCAAAATCTGACTTGGGCTCAAGTCTCTTGGGAAAAACCTTCAGGTGGCTGGGTTATGATGTGGTCAAGGCACTCTGTCAATTTTGATTAGGACACAATGGGGGAACCTTGATGGCCCTGTAGAAGGGAATTGAAACATTACACCAAAAAAAACCAAAAAAACCAAAAAGACCCAAAACAAAAACCCCTCAACTAAACACAGAAGAAGATAGAAATGAGAGACAAGGGAGATTAATAAATATGAAATACAATAAAGAAATAGCAAAACAACACAAGTAAGTCTCTCCTTATCAGTACTTACTTTGAATGTAAATGAGTTAAACTCTCTGAAAAAGAAAGATTGACAGAATGGGTAGGGAGAATGAGATGTTTACAGCATAGTAGATATATTTAATAATAGTGTATATAGTCCTCACAGGGAATGTATTGCAAGACTCCCAGAGGATGCTGAAACAGGATATTGATGAACCAAATAAGAATATATATATATACACTTATGCATACATATGATAAAATTTATAAATAAATCACACTAAGATTATGCAAAAACTAGTAAGGAAATGGAGTGATGACAAACATATACTTTAATAAGTTATGCGAATGAGGTCTCTCAACATTAGTGAGTGATGAAAATCAAAAGTAGGCCAAAAATGACCACTTGAGAGATGCCTTTATTGGACCTAATGTTGCAAAACCAGAGAGCAGTGTGGAAGGGGTGTCCTGGCTGACTCCTTTCTTTCTTTCTTTGTTCTTTTTTATAACAGAGTATGGAGGAACTCAAGTCTACAGGTGCTCTTGGAAACAATGTGGATTTTGATTAAGAGAAGACTAGTGATTTCTTTATTAGAGAAAACCAGAGAAAAAAGACAGATAAAAAGCTTTCTAGGTTCTAGGTGGAGGTGTGGCTCAAGTGGTAGAGTGCCTGCCTAGCAAGTGCAAGACCTTGAGTTCTAACCCCAGTATTGCCAAAAACAGAATTTTCCTGAAGTGGGAACAAACCTCAAAAAGTGGCCTTAATAACTACCTTTTAAAAGAGGTTTGAATCTAATTGGATCAGATTATGGAGAAATGTATGCCTCAACATATGGTCTAAATAATAGACCAATTGGTAAGCACCCAGAGGAGCTAATAACAATAGTGGCAAATAATTAACAAAGACAACAGTAGAAAAAATAGCCAAAAGAACCCAGCTAAAACCACTGCCATCCTGGGTGACTGTGACTTGATGGGGGCAGTGCCTTCTGAGGCAGTCAGAGGGTTCACACTATGGGGGAAATAGACTTTAGTAAAATAGTGCAGCCACATTAAGAAATAAATAGGCAAGCAATTACAAGCTCTTGGCAGATTACTGTCCAGATTTGCTATAGTTTATTACCCAAGATGCTCATTTCTAGGGGGGAAAAAGCAATAGAAACCATCTATGAGAAGCCTTAGATGTTGGACTTGACAGACAAAACTTCAAAGCAGCAGTTATAAGGATGGTCAAGTAATTAAAGGAAATTATGCTTAAAAGTGTAAAGGAGGGTATGATGTTTCATTAAGCAGAGAATACCAATAAAGTCATAGTTTTTTGTTTGTTTTTTTATGAAGGACCAAATAGAATTCTGGAGTTGAAAAGTATAGTAACTGAAATAAAAACTTCATTAGAGTGGGTTAGCAATATATTTGAAGTGGAGGAAGAATCAGATAGCTTAAAAATAAATTAATAGAAAATATATAATATTGTGACCACAGATTAAAAATAATAAAGAAAATGAATAGAGTCTCAAAGAAATGTGCAACAGTGTTAAGCACACCAACATCCTTGTAGTATAAATACCAGAGACAGAGAAAGGATCAGAAAAAATATGCAGAATTAAAGGCTGAAATTTGCAGAAAGTACAGATTTACTCAAAGTGGAAACTTACCATGAAGAAGAGAGAGGTATGGACTTGACATTCTGGACCCACAACCAAGTACTGTGCTGTCTTTAGAAGGCTAGATCCAGACCCAGTGTGGTTGATTCTGACAACTCTTATGACTTAGTTATCAGCGGCTCCTAGAAGAAACAACATTGAAAAGGAGAACTGACTCATTAAACTACTAGAGGGGTGTAGTGCATTCATGCCCCCATTTAGGACAGAGAGAACAGGTGCACTTTCTCCAGGACAGAATGGAGCACTGTGTGAATGCAGAGAGTAAAGGGGAAGAGACCCCAGTGAGGCTAAGGATAAGCTAGTTATGAGTCCACCAGGGATTTATAAGCTAAAGTCATGTTTTATTTAAAAAAGCAAAATCTTTTGATCTTGAGAATTGTAGATTCACTTGCATTTGTGAGAACGTGCAGAGAGAGACTATTTGCCTTGTACCCCCTTGATAACATCACACAGATCGGAGTACATTATTTCAACAAATCAAGGTACAGAATGTTTCCTTTACCAAAAAGATCTTCCTTGCTCCCATCTCTTTCTCTTTTTCCCTTATTTTAAAGTTTCTATTAGCATAAATTGAGTTGTACAAACTAAGGGGTTTTATGTTGACTTTTCTATGCAAGCATATAGTATACATTGATTATATTCATCCCTTCTGTTACTCTTTCTTTCTTTCTTTTTTTTTTTGGCAGTACTGGGGTTTAAACTCTTGACCTCAAGCTTGCTAGGTGGGTACTCTACCAATTGAGCCACTCTGCTAGCCCTGTTTTGTGTTGAGATTTTTTTGAGATGGGGTCTCAGTAACCGTTGGCCTGTGCTGGCTTTGAACCTTGATCCTCCTGATCTCTGCCTCCTGAGTAGCTAGGATAATAGGTGTGAGCCACTAATGCTGGCCTCTGTTGCTTTTTCTTATCCACCTTCCTTCCCTTTCCCCTCCCACCTCTCTAGTAGCACCCCTTTATTTTGTGCTGTATTCTACTTGATTGAAAATGGGATGCTGGCATGTTTCTAGTGCCAATATAGTAAGACAAGTGCTGAGGGTCACGTTCACTACTAAAATCCTTTAAAATTAGTTTTAGATTATATATGTACTCTCAGCTATCACGCTAAAAGCCAGTCTAAAAGCTTCATGCACCTTCTGTATATCTACCTATGTAATGTTGACAGATGTCAAATTCCTTTCAGCAAGTATTCTGGTTGTCTCTCTCTCTCTCTCTCTCTCTGTCTCTCCCCTTTTCTCTCTTTCTTTCTCATGCTCTCCCTCACTCTTGGGAAGCCTCTGTCTCTACTTCTCCTGGCTTTTGAATTTGGAGAAGACTTGGTATCCCTTGAGGTTAATTTTTGTCCCACCTCATTTAACCCCAAGAAAACACTAATCTGTGTTCTCCAGGTAGATGTTTTGCAATAGTTATAAATTTCAAATAAATTTTATACAATTGGGTTAATATTAATTAAGGAATGTCAAGCAATGTTGATAATTCTTACTATGAATTTCATATCCAACTATGAAAAAAAGTAGAAAGCTTTTTGGAGACACAGTCTCACTATGAAGTCGAGACTAGCTTTTAACTGCTTGTGTAGTCCAGGCTTGTCTCTAACTCATGATCCCTGCTTCAGTCTCCAGAGTAGCTGGAATTATAGGAGTATACTACTGTGTATGACAATTGAATGAGAAATTTTGAGTAAATAGATGATAAAGAAGTCAACAAATAAATTTAATAGCAAAGTTGATTGGTCGATTAGAGCTTAGTCAGCTGAAAGAGATATTTAGGAACCCTCCCCAGAAGATTGTACAAATTTGCACAAAATAAAATTCAAAAGAGAAGGAACATGGAATGTATTGTCATTCATTAGCGCAAGCAGAGTTTTACTGAATGTGAGTGTTCTTGCACTTTGCTGGTCTTGAGAGACTGGAAGAATGAGGAGTTTCTGTGGTTTTAGCAAAGATCCGGGTGCTTATTCCAGGTGACAAGTACCACTAAGGCAGACTTGAAATATGTCAAGAAACATGGTATCAATGCTAAACTTCCAGAGCAAACAAGGGTCTTAGAAATCTTTGGCTGGAGGTCAAGTATAAACTTGTCTAATAATTTTGTCCATGTTTAGAACTTATTATAATACATTTATAAAGGTGAGAACAAAATATGGAAAAGTAGTTTTCAATTTTGGCTGCACTGTGGAATCAGCTTTAAAAATGGTCAAAACCCCAATTTCATCCTCAGAGGCTATTCCTTAATTGGCTTGGTGTAAGGTCTAGGTATGAGGACTTTTAGAGCTCCCCAAATGGTACTATTAATAGAGAGGCAAAGTTGAGAAAGTCTGGTTACATGTAGGCATGTAGACCTGTTCAGTATTATAAAGTTGATGATTTAAGCATTTACAGATTATATTTTTCTTTTAAATAACTTGAACTGGAAAAAGTAAAATAGTATACAAACAAGACAACTGAGATGAAAACAATGCACAACAAATTCACAGTACCCTCACAAGTGGTTCTTAGCTCTCCCCTGAATCACCTTGAGAGCATTTGAAATTTTGAACACTTGAATCACCTTGGAGAGCGGTTAAGTATATTCCAGTACCTAAACCCCACTCTTAGATATGGATATTCAGGTATTTTTTGAAAGAGGGAAGATTGCGATGTGCACTTAGGTTTGATAATTGCTAAAGCAACCTTCAGTATTTGAAAGATGTTAGAAAGCACCTGAAATCAACTTATTTCCTCATTTGGACTATAATCTAGTTCAAAGTCCCTGGCAAGTAATGCAAGGGGGAAACAAAGGACATGGACTCCATTTTAAGAATGAAGAAGTGTACAAAAAAAGTCTTCTTTAAGGTTCACATGTTTCTGGAATTAAAGTTAAAATGGATATTTCCTGGGATGATCCTCATGTAAGGACTTGGATAGTGACTTAAGGCTTTAGCCAAACCCTGACAAAAGACACTGGTGCGTTGCTAAAATAAATACTTGTTTTAGAGGTATGAATGTAGAGATTATATTCTTAAAGTAGTTCAGTGAAGCAATTTTTGGTCAGGTAAAGAAACAAGAAGACCCAAGAGAAGGCCTTTTACTATTAATATAAATTATAATATAAATTTACAAATTATAATATAAATTGATATAAATCAATTTACCCCTTAGAATTAGTTTTCAATCTAGCTTGAGAATCATAGTGGTGCCAAGAATATTCCTGAGACCAGATTTGCACAGGTACTTCTGTGTTCTAGGAAGAGACAATTATAAAGATCTGTCTCAGCTTTGGCCAAGTTTTTTAGTTTTCCAATGTTTTCTCTCTGTCTGGGAAGTGCTGATGAAAGTGGGGTGAGAAACTTTAAGAGAAAAGGCTACTTCTGAGACATCAGAAAGGTAAGGACCTTTTTTATAGCAGGTAAGTCCTGCTATAGGGTGTAAAAAAAAAAAAAACAGAACTGAGGGGCCATTCAGAAGTGTGACATTAAACCTTACTAGGATACATGTGCCTCTTATGTCTCTTGTAACTAATATAGAATATGTACTCTATAGGTACCAGAAAGAGAATTCATTCACAAAATAACTTCCATCCAGAACTTTATAAAATGCCTGAGAGCTCACAGTATTTAACAGACAAGTTTATTTAAGTATCTCTCAGTGCCTTGAGTTCTGTTTCAAATAACCCACTTGATAACACTGCTTGCCTAGTTGCTGATAGGTCTATGGAAATAAGTTCAAGAGCCTCCTGAGTTTCCCTAACTCCACTGGGATTTACAGTAGAAAGCTATTAGAACCTCTTCTTAATGAGGAATAAGAAAACTAAATCAACAATTTATTCTGAATCCTCAACTATCTAGATGAAAGTTTGCAAGTGGATAATTACAAAGAAGATGTAAACACAAATTGTTAATTTTGATTTAAGAATTCAATGAGATATTGCTTGCCAAGGGCTTTGCACAACTTGATACATAGTAATCACTTAATAAAAAGTCACTATTTTATGGTCAGAATAGCTGTTGGATGCACATATCAGGAATGTTGATATTACTAAGAGAGAAACATTCTTCATCAAGAAAAACATAAATGTATTACAAAATACATTTCAAAAATCATGTAGATTATTAAACTGAACTATGAGACATCAAAGAAATATGTTTTTGTAAAATTTCATAAATCTGTACAACTTCATATTAAACCTCAAAACCTTAGAGGTCACACATCCTCTTTCCTCCACCGTCATGGAATTTTTCTGGAAAATTTGGGAGGTGCCACAGTAGAGCAAAACTCTAGGTTCAGTTTCATCTTACATAGATCCTTTCTCTAGAAGAGATGTGCACCACTGCTATTCCTATCGGAACCAATGCCACACTGGTTAGTGATTGTGGTGTTGACATGGTGCTTGAAAAGATAATTCAAGAAACAGCTGAAGAACCTGGGCACACATGCAAAACTTTGTATGTTAACAAAAACTGCTTCACGGAGACAGCTGCTGATGCTGTCTTCCTAAGAACAGCTGGGAGAAACCACCAAGCCCTGGTGCTAATCTCAAAGTCAGCAGCTGCTGACCAGTTGACCTGAGTTGCTATAGAAGCAGCAGATAGTTACTCCTAAGAGATGGTCCTTCCAGAATTCTCTACATCTTTTTATTACTTCAAATGAGTCACTGAAATGATGGAATGAGTGTGTGTGTATCTGTAAAGGAGGGGACTGAAGAAAAATTTAAAATAGATTGGGGTTTGTAGGAAGTGATGTTTTTCCTTCATCATTATTAAAGAGAGGGACTAATAGTATCTGTGAAGAATTCCAGTGGGGCTGGGTACCTGGGAATTGAGGGTAGACCCTTGTGCCAAATTAAAAAGACTCAGGAGTAAACAAGAAAGCATAGTTTTGATGTCTAAGGTGGGAGGCTTTGTAAGGAAGAGCCTGGAGTTGCCAGATTAGATGTTTCAGATCCTGTCTCAATTCTCAGAAATTTGCAAACTATCAGATGTTGGATGAAATTGAATTCTCTTTCTGATTTTGATAGAGAAGATAATCTGTGTTGATTTAAAGAACAGCCATATTGAAGGGAGTCAAATTTAACCCTTATTGTGGTCCAAAGAAGGATGGATTTCTTATTTCTACTCTACTTGGGTAGAGGTGGATCCAAAAGGTGGAACTAGGATTTTCATCAGAGGTTTGTATTTCTCAACACTTTTTCTCATGTATGTGTGATATAGTCTCTTAAAATACTGAAGCAACAATATCCTGGCCACAGGACTTACTTTCCTTCTTGGAGCCCTGTGACTTTATCAGTTAATGTTTTTAGTTGCTTATGGCCATCATTGTATAAATTTCTGTTATATAAACACATAAAAGTATTCAAGTTGCATTTTCCACTTGTATTTTTCATAAGGAGTCTAGTAATGATTAGGCTGAAACATGGCTGCTTTTATTTATGCAGGGTCTTTATATAACCTAGAATGGCCTCAAATTTACTCTGTAACCCAGGATGGCCTCAACTTCATGATTCTCCTACCTTAGCCTCCTGAGTGCTGGAATTACGGGTGCATATTACTGTACCTTCCCCAAACATGCATTTTAAAAACATGAAATAGTTACCCAAATTTAATTAAAGTTATATAATTTTTAAAAACTGAATTGGAAGGAAATTAAACCCTACAAAATGCCGTGGAGATAAATTTTGATTATTTCTGTTTTAGCTCAAACAAATCTCAGGAATATCCTATTATAACTGAGGATTGCAATAAATGTCTAAAATAAAGCAGGTAAATGACTTTGGCTCAAATATACTTAAGATGGCTAGACAAAATATGAAGTTCTATATCCTAAGGCTTAAAATGTGGGTCTCATAATATGAAATACATAATTCTAATAATTTCACCCAAAGTTAGAATACACTGAAATGTCATAGGAAAAGGATAAAAATCTCTGACAGTGAAATGGGTGGTGCAAGGAAACTTCTGTTTATCTGTTTTCAGCAGGATTGCTTTCTAGGTCACTGCCATGGACAGACTGCCAACTGTCTCTACTTATACCATTCTTCTTTTTCTAGTTTATATTTAATGCAGACTAGTCAAACACAGTACAATTTTCTTTCTTTAAATGAAGATTCTTCTTACAGGCTAACCATGCAAAGTAATAGAATATGAATTCTCCTTTTTGTTTGCATTTTTTTTCTGGAATTAATTCTCTTTTTTGTTGTTAATAAGAACATTTCTTTTTTATCTTATACAGAACAATCTGAAATCTGCATCATAACTTAAGTCATCCAGGAATTTATACTGTGTAGTTTTGGGGTTTAGTTTCCACACAAACACAAGCAGGAGTTTTGGAAGAAGGGGGCCTAACAGGAGTGTATCTCAATCCTTTCTCAAAGAAAAAGCAGTAGAGCATTCTGAGTCCCTGAAAACCTGTGCAAATGGGGCTGCTAAAAAGTACACTGATCTATAAGCTCTTGATGAGGGGGCAAAGAAAGACATTGATAAATACAGAAGCATTTTCTTATGGCAGGGAATGTGGGGGAGAAGCTTACTATTTTCAATGTCCTCAGTTCTAGGACTGATGATACTCAAAGGCTCTGCCTCCAATCTTGAATCACGTCTGTGTTCAAAAAGATATGCTAGAACCTCTGCACCAGACAAAGTGTTGGTCATTCCTGATCCCCTGGTCTATGTGCCGCAGCATATTAACAGAGGAGAAGAAAGACAGAGGATAGTGGCTTATGTTCTGTGGAAGTAAAAAGCTTAGTTCATATTAAACACTGATAAAGCTCAATGATGGGGAAGATCACAGATCAGACAGACCTGCTAAAAGAGGTCTTTAGTAGGAACCAAGAGAGGAAGACCCAGGGAATCCTCAGCTTGAGGCTGTAGGTATAGTAGATCTAGAAGGAGTTATTAAAGTATTGGGAGGCAGCACACTCCCAGACCTTCATTTTAATGAGAAAAATTTAAAAAGAGATCAAACAGCACCAGTCACAACAAATACCATAAGGTCACCTGGTAGCATAAAAAGATGCCAAAGCATGTCCAGCTATCAACAGGTTTTGTTAGGAAGTGTTTGTGTGCACAGGAGATGGCCTTGAGGCTTGACAGAGCTGACAACCCAACATGTACTATGAAGAGGCAGAGCCCTGACTTGTTTGCCTGAGGGCCAGGCAGAGAAGAAGCAAAAGTGACTGTAGATTCTGTTTTAACTTACTTTGACCTAAGGAAAGAACCAGATTTTCATTTTAGATATGGTGGCTGGCCAAATCTAACCCAAATCATATGCAACTTACAGTTGATGGGAAACTCCTACCAGGCAGAGGAAGGGAACTGGTTAGGGAAGAAGGGGTCATTTTCATCTTTTAAATTCTTAGTTTACATTTTAACTTAAAACATATTTTCAGTGTCTCAGATATAATTTAATCTTAAGTGTTAGGCCCCCTGAAACAAAAATATACTTTATGTTTAAGCTTCTTCATTTTGTGGTAGTCAGTTTCTTTCCAAAATCCAGTTACAAGAGTTTGCAAATTTCATCAGACCATCTGTGCTCATGGACTTGTGTCTTTCTAGGGGACAGCCTAGGGCACGGTTCCAGATGAGCTGTACCAGCATACCCAGTACCTGTGACACCCTAAATGGGACTGGGTAGTAATTCATCTCTGTCATGCTGTCGTAGTGGAGCAGCACACCACCATGAGCATCTATATTGGGCCAAGGATTCCTGACGTGCTCTAAGAGGATTGGGTGCAATCTTGTACAGTTGAGCAACCAGCTTAAACATGGGATTGTTAAACAGTTGTTTCAGAGCAAACTCTCTCTGATAGGAATATCGTGGGTCAGTCTTCTTAGAACTGCATGACCATAACCTGGAACAACCCGTCCTGAGCTGAGTGTGTTCCAGATGTAGTCTCGTAACTTCTCATCTGACACATCTTTGGCCAACTTCCTTCTGTAGTTGTGTTAGTCAGACAAGCACCTCCTGTTTTGCCAATATCCATGTAGAGGCCTTGCCAGTCCACTCATGGCTGCTGCAAAGAACAGGTAAGGATCTGAAAGGGAACTGCCCACTAAGTGGCTGGTATGGGCACTGACATTGCCATCCTCATGACTACTGTGGGTGGTGAGGTACCAACTTGAGCCCTCTTTGCCCATTCTTGTAGGAGCCAAGATACTTGTTGCTCTGTTGGGATCTGTCCAGTTACCAAGCAGCCAAAATAAGCCCTCAGGCAGGATTCTTTCCCACCCTTTGCCATGGGCAGCAGTTTCTGGCATTCAGGGATATTATGACCTAGGAAACAGATGCTTTTTTCAGGGTCAAGAACTGATGTTTCATTTACTACTCCGTGCCTCTCAGGCCACCTATATCAGGTCCACAGTAATTTGGCCCACCCCTGTCTTGTCATGTTGCTGCTTGAATGACTTAATTCTGGCCTGCTCTTTAGGTATTAGGTTGGCCAGTACATCCTTCAAATTAATAGAAGCACTTGTAGGCCGGGCAGCAAGAACAAGACAGGATACATTCTTGGATCCTAAGAGCTGGGTGATAGCAGTGAGTAAAGCCATGGTGGATGAACTCTGGGATCTGGCAGGGAGGGAAAGTGAGGGGGAGAACTGTAGCAGGCACTCGAGCCGTAGAAGCTACACCAGAGACGTGCCAACCAGCACACAAGGTTGAAAGGAGGTGGCTGAGGGGAAGGGCAGACAAACTCCTGGGGGGAGACGGGGGTGATGGTGTACCTAACCTTGAATGAGAGTATGAATTCTTAAACCAATTGTATTGATAGTTATCACTACATAGGACACGTAGACAAACTTCCATTAACTTCTTGATGGAGAGTGAAATTAGTCATGATGTCATAAAGGTTAGCTCATGTCAAATTGCACTTAATCAAAATACACTTTATAATGCTTTATTATCAATAGACATAGAGGTAGACATAAAGGGTGGAGGTGTGGCTCAAGCAGTAGAGTGCCTGCTTTGCAAGTACAAAGCCCTGAGTTCAAACTCCAGTCACACTCACACATAAAAAACCCAAAAAACAAAAAACAATTAAAACAAAAACAAACAAACAAACAAAAGCTTCCAAGTTGACAGGAGCAAGAACAGGGAAATGCCCCAGGTTAAAAGACTCTATTCTAAAACCCTAGATGGCCCACATCTTGGATCAACGATTAAGATAATTGCCCTCTGCTCTTATGGGGCCCACTCCCCATATTAAGGTTAAACTGGGAAGGGCAACAAGGATCAAGTGCACAAGTGTATGATTTCTAGCACCCAGGCAGCCTCTGCACAGTAGCCAGAATATTTGCTATTTTAAGAGGCCTCTGTAATTATTTGGGGAGGGTCACAAAGGGAAGCTCCCTAGTTTCATGCCAGCCTCGTAAACTTATCCTATGGATAAAACTCCAAGTTCTCATAGCTTCCATTCAATCAGTCTTTACCTCAACTGCCTACTTCAACCCTTGAGGTGTTTGTTTTCCTTTATCAGTAAATAACTCATTATTATTTTCTTACTTTTTGTGGTTCTTTTCCTGCACCTGGGCAGTGTCCTAATCATAGACAATGTACCCAAGAACTGAGAACATCTGGAATATGCAAACCAACAGTAATAGTATAACTAAAACATGCCATGTGGTTTGCACATAGCTTTTTTGAGATGTGAGTATATGTGGATACTTACAATGTTTAACTTTTCACTTAGAATGTTGGTAGTTTTTTGTGGGAATTGTTCTTTTACAAATATTGAAGAAACAATTTCAAGGCCACCACCCTATAAGCCCCAGTTCTACATTTGTTCTTAGCTTGCTTAGGATTTGTCCTCTGTCTTCTAAATATGTCCCATAATACGGGACTTATGAAAACTTTTGTTATCCCTGATGAAATTCTAAAATTGTTTTCTGATACTGAATAGGGGTATACCAGCGATGTTAGCCAGCTTGTAATCACCTATTTTCCATTTTTGGAAAAGATACAAATCTAGATTTATTCATTTGTTTTAAAAAAGATTATTTATATATTCTTATTTACAAATTATCAACCCCTTTAGCCTACATTCTTTGTTGTTTACTGCCTCAAATTTCTTGTGGTAATAAAGTTGTGAGTAGAATATCCATGACTGGGTTATATCAAATTTTTGACAATAGCTGGCCCAGTTATAATAAAGCTCTAAAGTTTGTGCAAATGAGTGAATATAATAAGAATAAGCCCTTCAATATTAACTGTCTTCAAAGAAGTCTTTAGGATGGCTGGGTGTGATGGGCTACCTTTTTTCAGAACTTGATCTCTGTTGCAGCAAATTCCATGAATCCATGCAATGCAGTACATTATATTCTTCCTACCTGACAGTGGTGCCCTTTAGTATGGAGATTCTGGAGGCAATGGCTGTATCCCAAAGTATAAACTTCCTCTCCCACCTTCCCATCCCACCCCTCCCCTTCTCCTCTCCAACCTAAAACTCCGCAGCAATTTGCAAACTAATAAAGGGGATATTTCAGGACTAGAGGGCTTTGTGTTAAGCCTCAGGTTATCTCCAAAGGATGTTTTCTCTCAGAAACTTCATTTGATGACTTAATCCAACATATTGTCAGAAGTAAATGATTCTTGTTTGTGG
Organism: Castor canadensis; assembly: GCF_047511655.1. Classification (NCBI taxonomy): domain Eukaryota; kingdom Metazoa; phylum Chordata; class Mammalia; order Rodentia; family Castoridae; genus Castor; species Castor canadensis. Next base: position 31,541,511 of record NC_133395.1, on the reverse strand, counting down.
CGACGGAAGTGGATTTTGTCTGGTGGAGAAAGTAAATCTCTGGAAATCAATTCTCATTTGAATGAGTTTTTCACATCTTTGACTTCTAGGTCCTCTTCGTTCTTCAACAGCTTGTGTTATATACAGTTGCAACCTGTATCTCCTGGAGTCACATGAGTGATAGGAAGCTAATCTGAAAATAGTTAAGTAAATCAACTAGTACAGATTGGAAGAAATGAGGTGTGCATTGTTAAACACACTTCTGATAGGCACCTTCTGACCTATATGCTTTGTTGGAAGATTTAACAGTGAACAATCTGGAGAGCCAGCTTCTGACCCAGGAGAAGGATGTCATCTCCCAGACAAACTTGAAAAGAGAATAAACAGCACATTCCTCTCCATTAAAGTACGTCATACTGCTGATTTTTTGTATGTAAGAGTTTACCAAAGAAAATCTGGAACCACTAAATGCTATTTGCTCAACCACTACCCTGTAACCATAACATCCAGCTTTCTGGAAGAAAGAAGGAAGCAGGATGAGGAATATTTTTAATTATCCAAAGTCTTCCATCAGTCAGTCATGAAGGAAATCAGTGCTATTTATCAGGTTGTAAGTCTATAACTCATTTTTAGATTTTATAAGTATGAAAATGCTGTTTCCAGTTGTATTAGAGAAGAGGTAAGCTGGACTGCCACATATTAATGAATTCTCATTTTGTCAAATTTCTCCTAGGATCTAATAAAAATCCTGGGAAAGTAATGTCAATATTTAAAAAAAGAAAAAAAAAAGAACAACATTGCTTGTCTCTCTATCAAAATCAGTTCTGTGATTACTTATTCTTTTGTTTGATAATAAACAATCAACACATTTACAGAGACAGGTGGAGGGCAAACCAAGGGCAGGCACTTCCAAGTGAGTAGACTATTGCATGAGGCATTTAGCTTATAAGACGTTTTGGGAAGTTTATTCCCACGTCCTGGTAATATAAGAATCCATGTGGATATCTCTCCCTCATTAGCCATCAAGCTTCCTTTCTGTTGTTTTATAAGATTTAAAGATTCTTTTGATGGAGAATATAGCACACTGACACTTCGGTAGATGACTCCTACTACATATAGCTCTGTAGGAAAAAAGGACATCAAACAAGGACCGGCAGTGAGTTGTACTAGGGTATAGGAGTAATTTAGGTATGGCAAAAGAATGTGGTTGTCTAGGATTCTGGGTTCCCTGTAGATTGACTTATTTGAAAGATTTCAGGCTCTGGGTATAAAGGCTGTTCCTGGTTGTCTGTTACTTGGCCCTGAGGCAATTAGAGCAGTTAAGTGAGAGCAGAAGGGGAGTCTTGGGCTGTAAACTTAATCTGGCCTCTGGTCAGGGCTGAAAACTAGATAAAGACAGCATGAAAGAGTAATAGAGAGCGTGAACCTTATATGCCTATATGGAAATATCACAATTCTACAGAGTAGAACCAGAAATATGAGGATTTGCCCTATTGGGAATGGGATGAGAAAGCAACCTCCTAAAGCTTTCTTTTCACTGGAGGCTATTTCTCCCTCTCTTTCTCATGGGCAATGATTACAGATTCCTGGAAATCTGGAGTAAGGAAATCTCTGACGGCACCATTTCCAAAATGTCCTTTTGGCAACTTGCGATCTGTCAGTAAAGAGGTTTACAATTTGAGGAAAGATGTTCTTTTTCATTGCACCGATTTTACCAGTGTTTAGAGAGTTAGGGAAATTCAAAACAGCTAAATAATATTTTACGTAAAATTCATAAGGAACCTAAATGCTACTGATAAGCAGAGTATTTTGTAAGGCAGAATTTATTTCATAAAGGATTGAGAGTTCTTCAACTCCAATTTAAGTCAGGATATAAATACATACAGTTTTTGTAATAAAATCTCTCAAAAGGAGCCATTCTTAACACAATCTCGTAATGAGTGGGCTTCTTTCATATATTGACCAAACTTCTTGATAGCTAGTACATACATATCACTGATAGGTACTGTGGTGTTTATTAGAAAGATATGAAATTTCCTTTATGTGAGAATAATGGTGTCAGTGGAATCCTCTAATGGAATCTGTTGAAGGAGGACCAGCTTTTGTTAATGTTAAGGTCAGTTTTTTAGACCTTTGATGAGTTTCCCTCATTTTTGTGAAGAAATCACCTCTGTCTCTTGATACTCTGCTACTTCGGAGAATCCAGAGAATCTGATTATTATGTAAAATAGAATGAAAAGTGATCTTTTCTCCTCCATGGGGAAATTAGTACAAATAAATAAAAGCTTTTGAGATTAGAGAAAAAGGCAAACTAACAGAAAATATGATTAAACAATGGATTTTACATATGTGGGGAAATTGGTTCAGAAATTATTTTCAGTAAATTTTGTAGTCTCAAATTAGATTTTAACTTTCCTTCTCATTAACATGGATTGATTATCTATGGGATACCAGTTAAATTCCAAAAAAGTGTAGAATGTCATGTTTACCCTGAGCTAGCATTTGAATAGTCTTTTTAAGAAAAATGTAGACTTTAGTGAATTCTAAACAAAGGAACTGAATTTTTTTATTGCCTGCTATATTCCCACACTCATTTATTGTTCCTAAGAGTTTTTTGGGTTTTTTTTCAGTACTGGGATTTGAACACCTAGTTTAGTGCAACAGGCTCAAAATAAAGAATAGCGGGGCAGGTACTGGTGGCTTTTGCCCAGGGTTTCATGCTTGCTAGGCTGGTGTTCTACCATTTGAGCCACTCTGCCAGTCCCCTGAGTTTTTTTTTTTTAGGTTCCATGCATTAATGATAGTCCATGATACAATGAGTTTCTAAACTTGACAGCAATGTCAACTTTGGTTACGGAAATACTTTAAACTTTCCAGGCCTGGAAATATACTAGGATGATGCTTATTAATTATTATTGATTAGGCTTATGTTTCAACCCTCTTAAAAATAATTATCTTGCTACCACCACAATTTGATGAAGTGAAACTTACTTTCAAATACTCATTATTGCTTTTTGTCTTTCCCTGTTTCCTCTGATTTTGCCAAAAAGTATAAATTTTCAAGAATTAATTAGAGAGGCATTTTTGTTTTCTTTCTTTTCCCCCCCAGTTTTTACAGTACTGGGGATCAAATCCAGGGCCTTGTGCATGCTAGGAAGCTCAACCTCTGAGCTACATCCCAACTTCTAGGGAGGTATTTTTTAATTTGCTTGCTTATTCTAGTAAATGCATTACAGCTCTACAATCTCCCTCAGGATTTGTTTGCATAATAGATCTTTAGTTAATATTATATAATATCTCTATTTTGCTTATTTGGTAACCAGTTTACACTTTTGCCATCCCAGTAGAATCTAGACATTTAGCACCATTATAAATGCTAACCACCATAGTGACTAATAAGCAGCATTCACAGGTTGGCCTGAATGCTTACCTGCTTGTGATTCAGGAAATGTATCCATGCTCCACTGTACCATCATTTCATTTTCAATAGTAAACTTTCTATTTATTAAACTAATATGTATCCACCTAGTTTAGTGCAACAGGCTCAAAATAAAGAATTAGCGGGGCAGGTACTGGTGGCTTTTGCCTTGGGCAGATACTTCACAGACCCTATTTCAAAAAAACCCATCACAAAAAGGGCTGATGGAGTGGCTCAAGTGGGAAGAACATGTGCCTAAGAAGTATGAGGCCCTGAATTCAAACCCCAGAGCTGCCAAAATAATAATAATAATAATAATATAATTCCCTGCCCCATCTCCTTTTTTTTGTGAGAATTCTGTACCCCCAAGAGTAACTTTATTTTCTTTTTCTTCTCCCCTAGCCATTTTGTTTTTTTCCCTTCATAATTCTAAATAACATGCTTTAGTACTGATTGCCAATTTTCAATCAGATGTTAGCAAAAAGGACATAAGATGTATACTTAAAGAAATAATTACAAAAGTTTATTTTTTATATAAAATATATGATGTTAATGTAGGTATATTTTATAGTAATGTTTGGATTTGTGTGCAAAATAACTATATAAACTAATAATATGATAAGCAATCATTGTAAGCCCTACTGAAGGTGAAGAACGTCACATATCTCTTCCAGCTCATAAGTGTTCCATATTTCCCAAGAATGACAACGGTCCTGGTTTGCATGATAATTTCCTTTATTTATATTCACTATGTATGCATCCTTATAAAGTATAGCTTGATTTTTGTCAGAATTTTCAACTTTATATTGATGGAATCATACTGTAATTCAGTAATTCTAAATTGAGGTGAATTTACCTCCTTCCAAGCAGGAGATACTTAACAACTTCTGGAAACATTTTAGTTTTCACAACTTGGGAGAATGCTATTGGTATCTAGTGGGTAGAGACTAGAGTTTTTTTTTTAATTTTTTTTTATTTTGTGGTACTGGTGCTTGAACTCAGGGCCTACACCTTGAGCCGCTACTCCACCAGCCACTTTTTGTAAAGGATTTTTTGAGATAGGGTTTCACAAACTATTTGCTCAGGCTGGCTTCAAACCACAGTCCTCCTGACCTCTGCCTCCTGAGTAGCTAGGATTATAGGCGTGAGTCACTGGCCCCTTGGTAGGGATGCTATTAAGCATCCTGCAATGTACAGGACAAGGCCCAAGACAGTGTTCTGGACCAAAATGTCAATAGTGCTGGGTTGAACAGTTGGAGAGCATTCCATGGCGTGGATGTGCTATGCGATTAGTTTTTTAAGCTATCACTGTTGACATTTGAGTTGTTTCCATTTCTTCCAGCTGAAATAAATAATGTTCCTATGAACACTCTAGTGTCTGTATCCTGGTTGAATGAGCAGTTTCTCTGTAAGTGGAATGTTTTGGTCCTAGGACAAGTGTATCTTCATCTTTCCTGGATTAATTCCTAAGTGTTTCCTAAAGTGGATGTTAGATAGCTACTGTAGAAAATTAAGACTTAACTTTCTTACCCTGTAACTATCAAGCAAACTTTCTTTCCAATTTACTTATATCACAGTTTTGGTTAAAATATCTTATTTTTATAAGGTAAATTTGATTATATCCAAGCTATGAATACATATATTTTTCTTTCTCTTCCTTCCCCTCCTCCTTCTTCTTCTCCTCCTCTCCCTTACCTCCTCCCCCTCACCTTTCTTCTCCCTTCCTCCTTCTCTTCTTCTTTTGGTGGTACTGGAGTTTGAACTCAGGGCCTTGCCCTGGCTAGGCAAGTGCACTACCACTTGAACCACACTCCCAGCCCTTTTTACTTTAGTTTATTTTTGTCCGAGCCAGATTTGGGCCATAAACCTCATACCTATGCCTTCCATGTAACTGGGAATGGAGGTGTTCACATTATGCCCAGCTTGTTCTTTCAGATAGTCTTACTATTTTCCCAGGCTAACCTTGAACTGGAGTTTTCCTATCTCCACTGCCTGTGTAGCTGAGACTTTGGGTGTGTGCTGCCACTCCTGACCTTTGAAACAAAAATTTCTATACAAAAAAGAATTTGTGGGGAGATTACCAATTGTCTAGCATGTTTCCTGAATTTCCTTCTTTAATTTGTTGAAATACACTTTAGCAGAGTAACTTCACATTAGCATTATTTTTTTTGGCAGTACTGAGGATTGAACTCAGGGACCTGCACTTGCTGGACAAGTGCTGTACTACTTGAGCCACTCCTCAGTGCTCCCGTTCTATTTTTCTTAAAGTTTGGCCTTTGAAACTCTTTTATTGTGTTTTGTTTCTTCCAACATGCTTTTGATTTCTAATTGCAGTTTCTTTTTTTTTTTTTTTCAGTACTGGAGTTTGAACTCAGGGCCTACACCTTGAGCCACTCCACCAGCCCTTTTTTGTGATAGGTCTTTTTGAGATATGGTTTCATGAACTACTTGCCTGGGGCTGGCTTTCAACTGTGATCCTCCTGATCTCTGCCTCCTGAGTAGCTAGGACTACAGGTGTGAGCCACCAGCACCCAGCTCTAACAGCAGTTTCTTGATTTCCTGAATGCAGCTTTTGTTCATTAAATATTCTGGTTTTAACTCTTGATTCTTGTTGCTCTGGGGAAATAATTTTTTTTTCTTTTGCTCCCTGAACATTTTGTCTCTCTAATCTCACATTTTTTTTTTCCTGTTTGTTTCAGTTTCTGTCTTTCACTTTAGAGTTTTGTAAAGTGTCTACTGGCTTTTACCTGCCCATTCATATTTTAAAATGTGACACTAAGGGACAACTTAGAAATTCTAGGCATGTGGAGAATGGGGAAGTCACATGACCAATTTTGGTGAGAACCCTCCTCACCCTTGATGTGATCTGTTGTCTCTCCCTCCACTTGGGTTAGTTATTTCTTCAGAATAGTAGTCATTCTCTTGCCTGGAACATATAAGGTGCTAATTGCTGCTAGAAGGGAGGGGGACTGGAGATTTCACTGCTTATGAGGCAGCTCTTTGCTTAATCCTTGATCCCAGGAAAGAAGCCTTCTGCTATCTTTGCTGTGACCAAGTCCAGAATCCAGAGATAATCTAGTGCAACCTCTCCAGAATGTAATCTATCCGATCTAGAAGTTATACGGGGCAGTTATAGATATTCGGCTTTGATTGGTTAGACTTTTGATCAAATCTGTACTTTTTGGCTTCACTTCAGTTCCTTTTCTTCAAAAGTAACTGCTGCCTTCAGTTCCTGAGTATATCCTGCATTGTGAAATATGTCAGCCTTCCTCACTGGTGGACTTTAGTAGAGAAAGCAGAACCTGTATAAGTTGCCCTTCTTCTATCTCATTTTCATCTTTTATAATTTTGGTAACATTTTTAATTGGTTGACACTGTCTCCTATCTCTGTTCTTTTGGTTTCATGCCTTTTCATTTATTTACTTTATGCCATATTAGTGGACTTTAGCAGGAGTATGAAAAAGTGTTTAATTCACGATAATTATAGCAGTTTAGTCCTTTACTGTTAAAGTGACATGATATATGACATGTATATGATCTATGTACTGAATAGATGAGGAAAAATAGGTATATTGTCATATCACACACACACACACACACACACACCATATGATACAAACTGCTCTGGATCATATATATTTTATTTTATTTTTGAATTAGCATACATTAATAATGACGAGGTTTTATTGTGATAATTCCATACATGTATGCAGTGCACTTTGAACAAGTTCACCCCTTCCACTGGGCATTTTTTTATGTTGCTAGTTTAAGGGGCTTTTCTATTCCCTTGTTACTTGATTCTCAGCCCACTCCTATGCTCTTGCAGTCCTTGACTTTCATGGCAGACACTGGTCTTCCTTGTTCCTTTCAGCCTCTTCCAAATTTCTCTGTCCATTCCTCTTGCCTTTGCAATCCCCAATAATTTAGTCTCTCTCTTTTCTATTCTTTCTAATTTTTCTTTCAGCATTATTCTTGGCCGTTTTTGGATTGGGAATATTTAATGTGCATAGGGAGGTGTCTTGGGGATGGGACTCAAGTACAAGCAAGAATTTATTTATTTTTTTCATGTACACCTTATACCCATAGTCCGAAGGTAAACTTGTATAATATTTTTAGTATATTTGAGTTTTGACTGTGATCTGTCACATGTGGTCAAGTATGGAATTTTCTACTTGTCAGTGCGTAAAAACTTTTGGATTTTGGAGCATGTCAGATTTCAGATTTTCTGGTTAGAGATGCTCAACTTAATTTTTTTTTTTTTTTTGGAGGTACCAAGGTTTAAACTTAGGCCCACATGTTTACTAGGAAAGCACTCTACCACTTGAGCCACACCTCCAGTTTACCAACCTATAATAATTTCATTCTGTTTTGCACATAGTAAACACTAAGAAGCAGCTTGTGAAATGAAATGAGGAAGTCCCAAATCTCATTTCAACCTTCTATCTTTGATATGGTACAATAATGATTCAAGAGTGAAAGGCTCCAAATGCAGGCAACCAGAGAAAGAAAGACATAGAGGCTGTTGGGAACAACCAGCCAGTTACTCAACGTTGGAAAGTACAGCACTGTGTGTATCTGGCTGCTCACATAATGAAACATAACCTCCACCAGAAGCGTGGCATTGTAATTCAACAACTTTCATATTTCCTTGATAATTATACATTTAACATAAATAATGTCCACTTATAGCATCTGTATTTCCTTTAAATACTTAATCAGTTGGTAAGTAATGAATTAGTGTTTGCACAGTGAAAAGTAAGCTGAATTTTTGAAAACGATTTAAATTTTTACTGGTTTACATAAAAAATCAGCAACCACAGTAGCTGCCACTTTAAGTGACCACACAAAGACAAAATATATAATTATTTTACATGGTTATATCACAGTTTTTTTAAAGTTAGCTACACAGACTCATGTTTTACTATAAATGGTATTCCTTTGGCCATATGTGAGCTGTCAATACTGAAATGTGTTTGAGCATATGCCCATTTTAGCAATGGATAATAAAGAAGAAAATAGGTTAAGATCACTTATAAATCTTTTGAGCTGTGACATTCTTGTTACAATTTTTATTTGTTGCTATACTAAACAATTCTAAATACTGAAAAATGTGTTTTAAAGTTAGACGATAGCACCTTTCATCTTGGTTTTAATTATGCAAAGAAATCATGTTTGTTTCTTACCACCCTTTAGCCACATGTTAAAATTCTGAATCAAACCTTTTTAGCATTTCATAAGCACATATGAATTATTCAAAATAATGGGCGTCATTGTGACGTTTTCATACATTCATACAATGTGCTCTGATCAGATATGGTGCAGGAATACTCTTTGCAGTTTAAAAATCTGGCAAGGCAATTACAGCTCATGATTCTGACATGGAGCAGGAAAGAGTAATGGGATATAAATGAGGAGGATATTAGGATGTAAAAACTCAGTACATGGTGGTACAAATGACCTAAAACTCAGTAGGAATAAGAATATATGCACAAACTATGAAAATGTTAGTGACCCAAAGTTAACTTAAAATTGAAAGTCTGAAATATCTTTTACAATGACAGGCGTCTGAAAAGATGGGAAGAAATTAATAAACAAGAACTGTGGGAGACTCGTAAACAGAATCCATGTGGCATGTGAATTAATTATTGCCCTTGCTTTTAGACCACATTACTGCATTTCAGTTTATTGTACGGTTACATTGGATTCTGGCAGAAAACAACATTCCTAGCTTATTTTCAACATGTGGCCTGACTTACAAAAGAAAAAAATATTGGAAATTCTGATATATTTTAAGACAGAGTTAAAGCTCTTGGGCCCAATTTGTTCTTAAAGTCACTCTGAGAACACTGAGCTGTGTTTAGCTGGAACAGAATCAGGACCTTTCCCATTGATGGGACAGGGCAATGACGAACACCAGGCTAAGAATGGGAATCCATCCCCATGGGTTTCCTCCCACCCCACCTCGTTTCCTCTCTTCCATTTTCCCTTGCACATACTTTCACACACTTCTCATCCGGAGTTAACCTAAGGCACTTTGCTGAGGAGCTTAAAAAATTAGGCAAGAATGCATAAAGTGGAGAGATTTTTGCAGTCCCCAAGAGCAGTTTGGCTTCTAAGTGATAGAAAGCACCATGCCAAGTATACCTTTCTATTGGTTATTTACAAAAATATTAGAATTAGTAATAAACCTCATACATAACTGTTAAATTCACTAATTTGTGTGATATTAAGTATTTTCACTCTAAAATTATGCTAGAGACCATTTTAAGTACAACATGGGCAAGAGGGGATACTCCTCGCTCCTTTGTCATGTGGACATTGCACCAGGCAATTCACATTCTGTCCGTTATGGGGTCACTGGCATCTCTCAGTCATAGAGCTATGAACACTGGGGCCTGCCCTTCATTTAGTCATCTACATGTAACTAAGTATTTACAGATGACAGAAATAAACAAATGGAATTTAAACTACAATAGTGAAGGAATAATATTGTGAGCATTCTAAAAAACTATAGGTAGTATTTTCTTTATAGAGCACGTGAATGGGAGATTTTAAAGAAGTTTTTTGTGAAAGCAATTCAAACCTCTTTTGCTCTTTGGGTCTTTTGATCTTAATCTGATCACTCTAAAGAACGCGATGATGTTTGAAGACTTAGCCTGATCTCTCTTTCTAATACTCCCTCTTGATCATTTTAATGTTTTTAATATCCAAAAAAGTCCCTTGGCTAACTGCTTTCACATTTTGCATCTAATTACAGTTTGACCAGTAATGAATAGTGTGATACTATTCTAAAAGAAAGTTGCTAGTAAAGGATTTTTAAAATTTCAGAGTGAGTAATTGAAACTTCATTTAAAAATTCTGTGTTGTGACCTATTCTCCTTTTATTCAGAGTCACATACTTAATAACTCTAACAGAAATTCGGAGACAGCTGTTTTTTTAAATGTAAATGGCTTATGAATATACTAGAAGCTATTAAGAGCTATGTTGAAGTGCTAACTGCGATAAAAAATTAAGTGCTTTCACAATGAGGCTTTCTTAATTCTCACTGCTTTTCTTCTCATGTTGTACACAGCTCATAAAACATAAGGTGTAACTCTGAGTGTTAAAAGTAATCCCTCTTGCATTTTCACATGGTTTTGTGCAAACATACAGCCTTTTGATCTGTTTGGGAAAATGTTTCATTTTGTTTTAATGACTTCTGTCCAAAATAAAGAAAATGAGATGAAGTGAATGTTTCTTCTTTCAAGATGAGCTGGATTTATTACTGGAACGGAAGTTGTCATATCCCTGATCATTAGGTTTGAACTTTAAGCATGACTGCTTTTCCTCCAAGGACTGTTTTTCTTCAAATGACTGGCACCAGCAGCATAGGCATGACTGCACAAAACAAAGCAACTTGTTATGTGTTATACGAGCCTCACAGTTACCACTTGTCCTGCTCTCAGGGCTCTGACTTTCTTTGTGGGATTGAGAGTTCTTGGGCTCTATCTTTCCTTGATCTCTTATTTCCCCTCTTAAAAAGATAAATGTTATCACTGAACAAAATATATACAAGAAAAAACTATATAATTAAGATTCATCACAAACAGAAAGCCACTCTTATTTATTGATATTTCCTCTCTTTTTTTTCATTGTTGTACTGAGGGCACATTGTGACACTTACAAAAGTTCTTATAATATATCATGGTTAAATTCGCCCCCTCCGTCATTCTTCTATATCTCCCCTCCCCACCGAGTTGGTTACTCCTAATAGGTGACAAATGTAGGATATAAAACTTTTTCCCTCTCAAGCAGAAATATTACCACATACATGCCTACATATATATGCATGTGTTTATGGGTGCATGTATAATTAGTTTTTATCTTATTATGTGGTATCTGTCAGACATCAATGTCATTTTTTTGGCAGTAGTGGGAATTGAACTCAGGATTTCGCACTTGCTAGGCAAGTGCTCTACCATTTGAGCCACATCCCCAGTCCTTTTTGCTTTTAGTTTGTTTTTCAGATAGGGTCTCTCGCTTTTTCCCAGTCGGCCTCAAACCAAGATCTTCTTATCTTTAATTTCTGAGTGGCTGGGATTATAGATACAAGCCACCATGCCCAGTCTTAATACATGAAATTTTTATTAATTTCTTGAGGAATTCTTTGACTGTAACTGGTTGACTAAAGCAACAGGGGGTGGCTGGCTAGAATCTTAGGCAAAAATCCACTGTAGTGATTTATGAGCAGAAGTCATATTTTATATCATCCAGGATGTAATTAATGCAGGGAAAATTGAAACAGAATTTACTAAATTCCTCTGGATAGATAGACATATCAGTCGTTTTCAATGGTTCTAGTCAATGTTATATTACAAAAAAAGCTTTTTATTTTGGAATATTCACTTACCTTAAAGCAGTTTTTGAATCTTTTGCTCACCAAATATAGAGCGATTGGATTTATGCAGGAATTCAAGGAGGACATGTTGATGCCAATGTAGTCCAATACCAACAAAAAGCTGCAAAACCCCAAAAAATTCAAATGTGTCTATCAAAAATATGTTGCTTTGAGTGTGCATTCATTGCAGATTTTATGTTTTTGTGAAGAAGAATGATTACCCATATCCAGTGGTTCTGATTTCATGGTTAATTTACCAGTAATAATCTCAGTCTGTCTCTGTCTCATCATTTCCACTGCTCTTCCCCTTGTTTCCCTCCCACGTCCAACTCTCCCTTTTAAAATAAAATCTCATCTCAAAATGGGGAGGCTAGCTGAAAAGAAAGGATTTCTAAGTGCAAGGGAAGGTCAGGTCTGTATTGTCAGTGTTGTCACTCACTCATCATTTTGACAACTCTGCCTCTGTGTTCCCATGGTTCCTTGGGTCCCCCTTATTCTCCTGAAAAACAGGAATGAAGGTAAAATTGGGAGTCTTAATTGCTCCCCAAGGATTAGAAAAGTGGTGCTCTCTCTGCCTATGAAGGGGATTGATGGAAACACTCCCAAATGACACGTAATTACAAAATGATTTTGATTCTACCTTTCTTACCTCAAAAGTTCACATCGGTTGGGATCGTTCTGATCATAAAGTGTGAGTTTCAAAATCCTGCTGAGGTGCAGGGGAAGCCAACACAGGGCGAACACAAGGACCAGACAAAACACTGTTTTGGCCACTTCTCGTCTCTGAAATAAAACCATAGTCAGATCCTTATATTTATAGCACATGCCCTTCCCAAACAGAATGCATAATGTTATTTACAGAAATCAGGGACATTTGTAAAGACTCAGAACACTGAGCTTTCAATCGAGCAGTTAATATGAATTAGAACTAAATTAGTTCTAATCTATAAAAAGTTCTCTCTAGATCCTTTCAGATGATAGAGAATAACTCTAAATAGATAATCTGAAATATTCTTTATGACTCAAAAATACCAGAAAGTAAAAAATGGAAATGTGCTCTGATGAATAATTTACTTTGTTATCATCATCACAATTTTCATCATAATCATAGTCATGATCCCCAGTCGTCAGGTCTTTGCATCTTCTTACTTGCTTTAAGTGGTCATTTAAAGCAATCTGCATGCCGCTCTTCTTTCTCAACATTTCACAGGTCATCAGGGTATAAAAAACGGCAGTGATGACCAGGGGCGAGCAGAAGTAGAACCCGAACAGCCACCAATCTTTAGCTTTCTTGTAGAACTATGGGGAAGAGAGAATTTTTATGGTTAATACTGTTTTATAAAAAATCTTATGTTCCAAGTGTTAAACTTAAAAAAAAAAATTCATCAAGGAGCAACCATCTTCTGACATAGATCCATTTGATAAATACTGCAGAGGATCTCTCAGGCCACATCTACTGGACAAAAAATTAAATACATACATTAAATGAAACAAACTTTCCAAAAAGTATTTCAGTCCTTTGGGAAAGGGTAGTATAATTATGCTCAAGATTTTAGCAGTTGGGCAAAATTTGAACTGTTTGGTGATTCAATGTTTCATCTTCACATAAGCAAGTTATCTGTAGGGTATTCTTTGTTTTAAATATCATGTCTGAATATGTAAGATATCGTAGTGTCCAGGCGATGTTTTCACTTTTTACTAAGTGTATGCAATGGGAAAAAATATGAAAAGGTTTGTATTAACTATTTAGGTTAGTAGCATATAAATATAAGTTCAATTAAAAAACCAAAGTGCTTATGGATTACGCCTCTTCTCTTACTCCTTTTCTTCCCTGTCACCTTTAAAAAAAAATGTTGCTCCAGGAATGTCTGTGATGGAGAAGAATTTATGTAACCCAGTGGCACCTCACATAAGTGACGATCTCATTCTTAATTTCACATTAATGTCCTTTTGTATTCTTTTACTTACTATGATGCACACTTTTTGTGAAGCTTATTTGTTTTATGCAATATTGGAGATTGAACCAAGGGCCTAGCACTTGTTTGGCAAGCACTCTATCACTTGAGCTATAGCTCCAGACCTCATGAAGTTTCATTCAGTCTTCTTTCATATAAAATAGAAAATAATCTTTGGGGATAGTCCAGCCGCCTTTGCATTGACTTCTCTTAATCTATTCTGTTGAGAACAGCCTTTGACATAGGATCTATCTTTTGGAGACTAGTGTCATCATTCTTTTCTCATTTACTGATCAAACATTCTTTAATAAATGACCCAGGTAATACAATATTTTCGAAGGCAGGTTTCACATTAACATCAAAGATGAAGGGGGATAGGCTTGATATTCAGAATCCTCTCATACCAGTGGCTTCCACTGAACCATTAGCTGAACCACCCACTCCTTCTTTGACTGCTGGGTTGTCTTATGCAGAGTGTATAGTAGTGGTCAGTCCTTTGGGGACTTTGAGTAAAAAAGCTAAAAATTCACATCAATTCTCATGTAACTTAGTTTATCTGTGTCCCTGAGATCCAGAGGGTTCTTAGAGAAGTTCTAATCTTAATTCTTGCAGCTTGGGTCATTAGTCTTGAGATCTACACTCTTACTTTACGTTAAGGACATGCATAAATCAACAACCTTCCAAGGGGAGAACAGGGAAGAGTAGCCAAATATTTATAAGGAAAGAACAGAAAAGGAAAAATAAAAGGCAAATTTATTTACCTGCATAAAGGCTGTTTTTTGAACTGGATGAAGCAAGCAAATTCGTAAAGACTTTCCTTTGTAGTCCATTGAAATCATATCAAAAGCTAAGGCTTCAGGGACAGCCAGGACCACAGAGATCACCCAAATTAAAACAATTTCTACTGCTGTCCACTTTGGAACCCCAATTCCTTTAATCCGACTCCAAGAAGCAACAGCTCGATATCTGAAGATGAAAAAAGAATTGTTTCTTAACCTGGTAGAGCCTAGTTTTATTGATTACATAGTTTATCTTTGATGTAACATAGCAAAGAGTAGTATAGTGTTTAGGATCTCCTTGGCTTAGAAATAAATTCTTACCTGTCAATACTCAGAGCACATAGACTCAGCACAGTGATCCCCACAGAGGCTTTCTGTATGAAAGGCACCAGCTTACACATCTCAACTCCAAATGGCCAGTCTTCTGCGAGCAGCTACATTGAGGTGACATGAAGAGCTGTTAGGGAAACTTTCAGAAAGCATTCTCTGAACTGAACTAATTAGGACAGAGTAAGGTGTTGTCATGGACAACACCCTTGAAAAACACAAGTGTTCAAATTATGGAACAGGAGAGTGTGTTGGGAATAATAAAAATGCAGCCAGTTTATGAGAATTCATGACATATATACCATAGCTTAGTCAGCATCTCCTCTTCATGGCCAGCTGGGGCCAGCTGCATATGTTCCCCTTAGAAAATTAAACCTACATAGAGTCATACAGTCCTTACACTCAATGCTCAGGTCATGCCAAATCAAAACGTTGGCTAATTGAAAATAGGTGACAAACATTCCTTAGTGAAGGAGACTAGACTATTCCTATGGACAGTACTCAATGAGGAACAGCATGTGTGTTCTTATACTTGTCCTCTAGTGTAGCCAATTTACTTAACAGTAACTCAACCAGAGTAGTCACACTGCTCCTTGAACACGTCAGGCACATTTTTCTATAGTACACTTGCTCTAGGTCTTTTCTTACCCTGAAAGGCTCTTTCCCCACAGACCAACTTGGCTAACTCCCTCACATCCTTTGTTTTGCTGAAATCTCTTTCCAATGTGACCTGCTCTGATCACACTATTAAACACATTAACTGGCTAGTTCTCCCTATCTCCCTTACCCTACTCCACTTTCTTTTTTATCCATAGCACTTACCAACTCTCACCACTTATAATATTTACTTATTTGGTTGCTTATTTTTTTGCTGTCTGACTCCCTAGACTGAATATGAATTCAGTAATTGCCAAGAATAGTGTTTGACACATAGCAAACGTTTAATAAATAGTCATGCCTCTAAAATGTGTAGACACCAGCAATACAATAAGCAAAAGGACATAGTTCTTGTTATCTGGCTGAAGATTAATGCAACCACCCATGATTATATGTGGTTATTTTCTTTCCTAGGACAATTGGGTTGTCTAATGAATGAATGAATGATAAATGAATCACTTTAGGTAAACAACTGTATCTAATGTTCATGAGATTTTGAACACAAAGGAAAATATTTCAAATATATGGGTTTTTGTTAAAAAGTTTTAAAAATTATGTTCCAAAAGTGAAAACTATTTTGAAGCACAATTGGGTAATTTCTGGCCTTTCACTACTAGTAAAGACTCAACTGAATTTGTCAAGCTGGGCTGATTGTTCTACAATGGTACCAAAAGCTAAAATGTGTCTCTCATTATGAATATGATTTAAAGACTGAACACAGGGCCAATTTCATTTCTAAATTAGATGTGAACACATGGGACAAATGTTGGCAGACTTGCCACATGTGTGCTTTTTTTTTAATTGGCAATACTGGGGTTTGAACTCAGGGCCTCAAGTTTCCTAGGCAGGTGCACTACCACTTGAGCCACTCTGCTAGCCCTGTTTTTGTGTTGGGTGTTTTTTGAGATAGTGTTTGTAAAACTATTTGCCTGGGCTGCTTCCTGAGTAGCTAGGATTACAGGCATGAGCCACTGACACCCAGAACATATGTGCTTAATGTAGGGATCTGAAACCCAACAGGGCCCAACAGGTTACCAGAGAGTAAAGGGAGTCAGGGGCAAGCAAGTCATTCATGTCAGGAAGATAGTAACCCATACACATAAGCCTTCATATTACTTTATCAAAATGGACCTGCTCAGGGAAGATGCAAAATCATGATTCAGAAGACAAACAAATCTAAGTCTATCATCCTCAATAAGGAATAAGAGAAAGATAAATAAATTTGAATGTTCTTAATTCACCAATGGCCTCACACCACAAGCTCTTCAACCAGAGCTCCCATTATGGGAATGTACAGCAGGACTAAAATGATCCAGGAAGCAGGGTGGGGAGATGACTAGAATAGTCTCTTCCTTCCGTACCTAATTTGGCTGAGGTACTGCTGATCCACAGGCTAGGAAATATGCACTTTACCAGTTCGCCACGGAGGACTGAATGTGATTGGGCCACCAGCTCGAGTAATTTCTACTTCTTATTTACTTCATTGGACAAACAATATTCCTTTATATTTGTTTGCCTTTATTTTTGCAACCCTTTGGGCTGACATTCAGTCTCTTATGAACATTTTGCAAATAGGTGAAGAACCCCAAATGGTCTTTGAGAGAGCAAGAGAGGAAGCCTAAAGACTCCACCTAGCAGATCCAATGAATTCTGCCAGACCAGAGGCAACCATAGCTTCTTCCTATGGTAGAACTCAATTGGGATGCAAATGATGGTGGATTGTCTGTCTGAAAAATTATAGGAGATGCCTCTGATAGAACATAGTACACGAAGCAACAAGTGTCTCAGCAGCACTCATTCAGCATTCAGAATCCTAGAGGGAAAAATAGAAAGGATCATGAAAGAACCTAAGGAAGGTATGTAAAAACAGACTTCTCTAAGAAAAAAAATTAATGAAACTACCTCAAGGAAGAAGAAAACACTGGATTAAAACTGTCCCAAATTGAAAAAGCTGTAAGAGTTGGAAAAACAAAGTAAGAACTCTGTCAACCAAAAGACAGAATTAGAAAGAAGAATTTATTTCTTTAAAAAATCTACTTTTTAATTTATACTTTTGCTACATATTAATTTTATAAATTGATGGGGATTCACTGTAATATTGCCATATATGTATACATCATGCATTGATCATGTGCATCTACCCTTATTCTACCCTGAAGAGTTTGCTCTTCAGCAATGCACTACCCTACTCCTCTCTTCCATCCACCTTCCCACACACAGTGTGTCCTTCCACTGTTAGATCCCAAAGGAAGCCATTGTCTGCCTTTAGGTGGATTGGGAATCTTCAAACTATCCTGCCTTTTGACTTCCAAGAACCTTCTTTACACGACTATCTTCGGATAATTGAACAAGTGTTTTCCAATTGATCAGACATGAATGATCAACCACTAGAAAAATCAGGTGTGGAATTGTTCACCAACAGTAGTAGTGTCACAGATTAAGGACAATGCCAGGCCAGATATGCCACTGTCATTTTGCAAGAGACTGATGAAGCAAAGGTCTTACTCTCTGGTACTTCAACACAGAAGGTTGAAATCATTGCTCCCATGAGAGTTCTATATTTGGATAAAAATAAAGTAGTCCATATTTACACTGACTCCAGCTATGTGTTCTCTGTGGTTCATGCTTATGGGACTATCTGTACAGAAATAGGCCTACTAACCTCAGTAATAAGGATATCAAACATGTTTCTGAAATTTTGGCTTTTTCCAAGCTGTTAATGAGTCAAAGAAACTAGCCGTAATTCATTGCTTGGAGCACCAAAAGGGAAATTCCATAATGGCCAAAGGAAGCCAGTTGACTGATGAGGGTGCTAAGAAGTTTGCATGAACCATGAGCTTTGAGGCTCTTTTGACCGCAATTGTTTCACAAACCGATTCCAATCAATACTTGCCCCTTAAGAAGAAAAGTAGGGATTTGAGACTTCTTCCTAAGAGCATCCCACTTAGAAATGCAATGATAAGTGCATTATCCCAGTGGCAGGGGTAGATCTACTAAGAGGTAGATGTCTTAGAACATCTCTACCTGAGTACCCATTGTGGTGAGAAACCACTCTTCAATGGGTCCAGTGGGATCAGATAGGCCCAGTCTACAGAGATTTGTCCAATAATTACCCAACAACGTGTAATCTATTTCAAAACAACCCAAACACTAAGTCTCCAATTTGGGAAGGGGAATTCAACACTGAAGATGAAGCCTGGTGAAGACTGACAAGAGACTTCAAAAAGCTGCTGGAAAATTTAAATACTTGTTAGTTTTCATAGGTACTTGTTTGGCTGGGTTGAAGCCTACCCCTTAGGACAGAGCAGTCTTATGAAATAACTAAAAATTGAAAGAAATAATTCCTAGATATGGACTGCTTGTGTTTACACAAAATGATAATGGGGTTGTTCTTGTGGCTAAAATAACTCAGAGGCAACCACGGTCTTAGGCATCACCTGGAAATTACATGCTTCATGGAGACCACAATCTACCAGAAAGGTAGAGAGGTTCTTTGAAAAGAACCATCACAAAAATCTACCAAGAAACCACTTGACATGGGAAAAGGTGTTGCCTAGTGCTTTGCTTCAGGTAAGGGGAGCATCTAAGAAGAGGCTCAATTCAGCCTATATGAACTAATGTATGGGAGACCATTCCAGGTACCCCCACCAGAGGGAGACCTGGCTCTAAGGAAAATCTCAATCACTGGTTGCTCAAAACCCTTAAATGAGGTCTTGACTTCTACTCATGAGTTTTCTTCTAACAGGGTGTTGTTCCTACAGACATCCCTCTTTACCAGTTTAAGGCTGCAGTCCGAGTACTTCTCAGCTCCTAAAAAGAACAAGGACCTGAAGAACAGAACCTATGGTGTTCTGCTGACTACCCACTGTCTGTTAAGCCTGTAGGAATTAAACCTTGGACACATCACACCAGAGGCAAACTTGCCTCACCAGTCTGATTACAAAGCAACCAACCAGCAGTGGACAAGCAATATGATGACAGACTTAAAACTTCTCTTTAGCCGGGCGCTGGTGGCTACTCAGGAGACAGAAATTAGGATCATGGGTCAAAGCCAGTGGGCAAATAGTCCTTAAGACCTATTTTGAAAAAACCTATCTCACAAAAAAGGGGCTGGTGGAGTGGCTCAAGGTATAGGCCCAGAGTTCAAGCCCTAACACTGTGAAAAAAAAAATTCTCTTCAAAAAGACTGCTTCTAAAGATGAATAGCTAAGACTATCTATGATTTTACAGGTGTTATTACTAACATAATTGTTTGTCCTTAGCTACATTTTTGTTATTTCCCTGGGAACTAACCAATATGATTCTGTTTATGGTATTGCTTTCTTGACCCTTATATTTGTATGGAAAGACAACTGTATGATTGGGAGCTCTCAAACCCTGGCTAGGGCATTTACTGATTGTTGGATATATGGCCTCCTGATTTACTGATAACTAACTTTTCCATGGTTCCTAACTTTACTATGAAATATTATAAAAAGAGCCTCTGAAATAACATACTGAATAAAGGTAACCACCCAAGATTCCATGTAACCTCACCCTTAGTGTTTTCTTCACTCCTCCATGGAGAAGTTTGAGTTTTGCCATATAACCTATGGTTCTAAAGTATCCTGAGTCTGTCAATACAACTACAATCAACAAACTGTTTAGATTATCATTTCTCAGCTAAATTTTTGTGTTGGGATAGCCAACATGAGGCTCCTGCTTTCCAGGATTACCTCAGTAGAAGAAATAACCACACCCTTCGGTTGATCTATGGAGAACTCAATATTTGGGATACTCAGAGTTCACAGTACTCCTAGTATAAACCTTTAAATGTTTTGGCTACCAAAAAATCCAAAACATAAAACACCAATCAAAAGTCCAAACCACAAAAGTTACAGACTCTTGGTTTGATATAATGCAGAAAGCCTTGCGCCAAGACTCAGACCCAATTTAAATAATTTATCCGGCATCCCATGTGTCAGACAGGATACCTGTTTGTTTCTGGGGCCTTTGAAGAAATTCCATGGGTATGTACATGTCTGTACATGGATAGCTGGAGAATAGGAGGAACTGATTTACTGAGATATCTGTCTACACCTCTTTCTAGCCACCAGTCCCAAGAAACTAAGCACTTGGCTAGTCCTCTAAAATTGTTCTAAAACAAATGATAATAATAAGGGCTGATGGAGTGGCTCAAGTGATAAGAGCCCCTGCCTAGCAAACATGAAGCCCTGAGTTCAAACCCCAATGCTGCCAAAAGGAAAACAATAATAAAATAAAAATAAAAATGTTCTCAAGAACTAAAAGAAAGTCCTCATGTGGTAGTACAGGCTTATAATCTCAGCTGTGTGGGGAGGTATAGGCAGGAGGATCACAGTCAGAGGCCAGCTCTGGGCACAAAAGCAAAGGACTTGATCTGAAAAAGAACTAAGGCTAATAAACGTTGTGGGTAAGGCTCACATGGTGGAGCACCTGCTCTGAGTTCAAAATCCCAGTACCACAAAAAAGAAAGAAAGAAAGAAAAGAACTAAGGACATAGCTCAGTAGTAGAGACTTGCCTAACACGTATAAGGCCCTGGGTTCATTCTCCAGCAATAAATAAACAAATACAAAAATAAAATTAAAAGTTTTAAAAATACTAAGAGAGAGTCTTACAACTCTTTACCCAGGCACCAAGAAGAGGGATTTTGGTTTGCATTCATTCAGCAGAACCTTCTGGCTCTGGTTGGTGGGATCAGGAGCCCATGGACACAGGTAAGGAATCTTTCTGTCACCTGGAAATTGAAGCTGATGAAACTGCCTGGACCATCTCCCCTCAGCAAAAACAATGGAATCCTTAGCTACAGAGCGCTTGGTAATTGGATTGTCTAGACTACACCCTAACAGAGTAGGAGGGGTTTGTGTGATCCAGAATACTTCCTTTTATTGTTGCATCACTGAACACTTCCACCGAATTTGAAGCTCACCCTGAGAAGATGTGAGAACAGGAATCCAGGAGTCTGTGAGTAGAGCTCAGGATCATTGGTTGGACCCCCAGGGCATTAAAGCTGTATTTTCTGGGCTCCTTAAATAAGGAATGTCCATTTTACTAATTTCGTTTATGCATTTTATTGTAATAAAATTTTATTACAATATAATACATACATAAAACAATTGCTAAAAGAGATCAGGCTATTGTTATATGGAGCATTGGATGTATCCCAGGAACTTAAAAATATTTTCAATTTCAGATGAAACAATTTTATTCCTCAATCCTCCATATTCCACCACCTCTTAGCAGGAAGTAGCTAGATGTTTATTCCCTATTCCTACAAGATTGAGTAATTATCCAATAGGCAGTGGGAATCTGTAACTGAGCTCCCATAATGGAATTAATAAAATATTTTCTCTCGTAAGAGGTTTGGACCATTCTCCCCTAAAGTTAAAAAAGAAAGCCAGGCAGACCAGAGCTTGAGCATGTATTCCTTGTTTCTTATGTATTCTTGTAAATATCAATTCTAATTGATAATCTTGTAACTTTAATTGCAGAAGAGCTGACACACCACAAGGTGATTTATAAGCGGGGTTTGCAAAACAATACAATGCTCAATGGTCTGCTATTGAGCGAGGGTCTATTAGTGTCAAGAAATCTGACACTATCAAAATTATGAAACTATCAGTTTCTCACCTTGAATTCCCCCTTTTGGATTCTGTACCCTTTTCTCTTATGTAACCCATAATCATACTTGATGGAGGAAGGAGGATTTGAGACTTTGTCCTCTGCCTTCTTGGTTGGTACCTTCTTGATTAAACTTTCTCTTCTCCAAGCATGTTTGGTGTTTGCATGCATCAGGCATATAAATCTGATTTTTGGGCTCAGTAATATGCTGGGGCTGGGAAGAATAGATGATGTCCCATGTATATTTTGAGGGTAGAGCTAGCTAGCAGAACTTGCTGATGGGTCCGATATAAGATGTGAATAGTCAGGACACTCAAGGAGCTTTATTCTGTGAATGGTGGAGCCACTTACGGACAGGGGAGAAACTTGAGGTATGGCAGGTCTGGACCAGCTTTGAACTCAAGTTTCTCCAAAAGAACTGCCAATTGCCCTTGAATGAAATGGTCCCAACTGGTTAGGGGATTTTGTTAGCTCCATCTTGCTATGAATTATTCAGACAATATTCTGTCAAATCATTCTTATTATCCTTAACTGAATCAAGGAATCCAAACAAATTGGACATCGTAGCACAAGCTTGTAATTCTAGCATTCTGGAGGCTGAGGCGGAGGAGTAGAGTTCAAGGTCAGCCTGGGCTACATAGTGAAACCTGTCTCTAAAAACAATACACAAACACAGAAAAAGTCTTTTTTTTTTTAAATAAAAAACCCAAAACATTAATATGCCACCTACAATGGGCTAGGCACCACACTAAGCACTTTAAGCATTCCATATTATTGAATTTCCAAAGCAATTAGCAAAGAAGTATTACAGCTATACCCATTGTACAGATAAGAAATCTGAGGCATTTAGAAGTTTATTAACTTTCTATGTTGGTTTTAAATATATCTGTGAATTTTTGATACTCTTTCCTTTGAAAGACGAAGCCTAATTTCCCTTCCCTTGAACATGGGTTGGATTTAGTGATTTGCCGTTAATGAATGGAATATGGCAAAAGTGACGATGTGTGACTCCTGTGACTTGTTCATAAAAGGTATATGGCTTCTTTCTTGTTCTCGCTTGTTTTCACTGGGAGAAACCAGCTGCCATGTCTTGTCGTGAGGACACTCAAGTGTTTCTAAGCAGAAGCAGATATGGCAAAGAACTAAGGCCTCCTAAAAACAAGGAAAAAGACTCCAGTGTTGTGAATAACCATAGACACAATGTTAGATAACTAAGTATTTTTACTGTTTAAACCACTAAATTGTAGGGTAACTTGTTCCTCTTCATTAGATAACTATTATACCTGTCTTTGGTTTCTCTGTCACTTAAATAATAGATTTACATTTGAACCCAGCTGATCTGATTCTGGAATCCATATGCAACCACTGTGATACCAGCTAAATAGTGTGGGTCTTACTAAAAAAAGAATGCTTAGGATTAAATAAAATATTTAAACCTATAGCTATGTGTCAAATAATGGTAAAATGGCTAGATACAACATAAATTGCATCCTGATCACCTAGTGTGATGGTTAACTTTATGCCTCAGACTATTTCTGGTTGTTTCTGAAATTAGCATTGGAATCTGAGGATTTAGGAAGTTACCCTTCCTAGTGATGGGTCAGCCTCAGGCAGTGGAGGCACTAAATAGAACAAAAGTGGAGGAAGGAGCAATTCACTTATTTTGGTTCCAACCTGTTTGCTTGAGTATGGACATCACATCTTTGTTGGCCCTCAAACTGAAATTTACACCATTAATTCCCCTTGTTCTTAAGCCTTTCAACTTGGACTAAATTATACCAATGACTTTTCTGGGTTTCCAGCTTGTAGATGGCAGATAGTGAGACTTCTCAGCCTCAGAACAGCTTTAGTCAATTCCTAATTCTGTCTGTCTGTCTATCTATCTATCTATCTATCTATCTATCTATCTATCTATCTATGTCTATATAATCTATCTATCTCTATCTACCTATCCATTCACTTATCTATTCTTCTGGTTCTGCTTCTGTGCAGAAACTTGACTAATGTACATAGCTATCTATTATTTATATAATGTCCAAACATTTGGATATTTACAAAAATTTTACTCTGTCTCAAATTATTTCCAAATAAGTTCATACTGGTACCACATAGGTGCAGTCAGCAGACAAATGGAGATGAGTGAGCATTCAGGTCCCTGAAGGGGAAGCAGTCTGGCCAATGAAAATGAGCTCTGCACTGAATCCAAGCTCTGTTTTGAGGTTGCTATTGTTTTTGGCTGAGTGTAAAATTTGGGTTATTGCTCTTCATAGCACTGGGAGGCCTGCAGCCCAACCTCTGACCCGTGCTATCACAGAAGACAGGGAAACAAAAACTGAAAATTGTAACAATGCTCTTAAGTTCAACACAGAGATAGTAAGGAACCTAATCACAACTGAGAGATTACAACTTTCTAATCTGTAATTCTGAAAGGAAAGGAAAAGAGTGTTAACCTTTATCAGCTTTCACTATCTCAAAACTGGATGTCCCTGGTTCTGAGAGGCCACAGAAGATGGGGAAAGCGTTCGTACGGTTGCTTCCATTACTTTTTAATGGTAAGGATAATTGACAGACTCCTGTGCTCTTCCTCTGAAAAGCTCAAGCTCTCTCTAGTCAAAGGCTTTGTGGAGACACATGAAATCCTGATTCTCTGTGACAGAAACCCTGACCACTACTGATGCTCATCTATGGCAAGAGGAGGTAAATTTAATTTAAAACCCAGCAATAGCATATTTCTTGTTCCCTATTTTTAATTTTTTCTTTGGACATTATTCACTAGATAACTTAAGGCAAGGTCTGAAAAATGAAAACAAATCAAATAAGTAATCAAAAAAGTGAATCTTGGCCAGGCGCCAGTGGCTCACACCTGTAATCCAAACTACTCAGGAGGCAGATATCAGGAGGATCACGGTTCTCAGCCAGCCCAGGCAAATAGTTCACAAGACCCCATCTCACTAAAAAGGGCTGGTGGAGTGGCTCAAGGTGTAGGCTCTGAGTTCAAACTCCAATGCCACACCAAAAAAACCCCAAAACAAGTCAATCTTGGATTGGGGTTGCTTAGTGATAGAGTGTGTGCTTAGTATGTTCAAGGCACACACACACACACACACACACACACACACACACACACACAAGTCAGTCTCTAAGTGCAAAAAGGATGTTAGAGTTCAATATCAACATAAATTAAATTCATAAGTCCTGTTTAAAATTACCTAACATTTACCAAAGATGAGCCAGTTAGCAAATACCCCTGTAAGTGACAATGATGCTGGTTTTTGTAGCATGCTGACTCATCTTACTTTGCAGTGTTCATGTGACCAGATGATGACTTACGCTTGTCCCGGCCGTTTCCCCTAAGGCTTACACTGACTGCTTCCATAGCACTTCTCTTTTGGATGGAAAAAACAAACAAATAAACACTAAATTGGAAAAAGTCATGACCTTACTGGTTATAATGCTTCTATTCAAGAAAGGTCACAGTTTCATAAGTTTGTATTCAGATGAGAGAAAAAAGTCAAGAGGATCCAAATGAATTATGTTTATATTACATTATAAAATTATTTTCATATTATATAGCTTTAAAAAAACTTCTAAAAGGTTAAGTACCATGAATAGGAGCTAAATATTTCTATTTAAAGAGTATTATGAAAATATGAGATCTCTCCAACTGGGAGATTTACAGTTTTCATTTCTCTTTTTAATTAAAAATCACATTCTTGAAAAATTAAATAGGAGAAAACACCCTGCTAATCCCCTGCTAATGATAAAAGGAATCAAGCCCCATAAAGTCAGGAAATGCCACAATCAATCGTCTCGCACTAGTAACTGTCCACTTGCTTCATTAACCATCCATACCATTTTCTCTTTCTGTTTTTAAAATCAAAGTATACTGAGTACACGGAACTTAAACTATTATTTGTTTGAGAATATTTTACAACATTTATAATGCCTCGCACAGTATGTGGCACACAGTGGGCACTTCCTAAATGCTTGTTGAATAAAAATCAGTGCATGAATGAGTACATTTGATCCTTAGGCAGAAATCTTGTATAATAAAACTTTTGTCATGAGCTTTTCAGTCTCATATTGTAAACATGTTCCTTACAGAACTGAAATGATTATGAATGTACTTTTCGTATTTTCTAATCCAGATGATCAGGTCTTCTTGATGCCTGTAGGTAAGGATTGAGGCTTGGGGGTTGGCTGTACTCTTGTACTTCTGTCCCTCCATCAGACTAGAAAAAGTGAGAGACAAAAACACTTCTCCCACTCTCTCTCTGCTACTCATACTTGTCAAGGAAATGACTGATACAAAACAGATCTTATTGTTTCTTGCTATCTGATGGGATTCCATGGAGCTTTAGTTTCTGGAAGAACTTTAAATTTGGTGGAGGTGGTTGCAGTAGAACACAGGTGTTGTAGAGATGATTGTTTTAGAGGGTAGGGGAGCAACATATAAAAGGAAGACAACTAGTCCACTAGATGTCATAATGAATTGGGAACATTTCTTTCAAATGACTGGCGTTACAAGAACACTTCTACAGTAAGAGTGGAAGAGCAAAATAATGGAGTGGTTGCACCCACAACTTTGGGATAGGATGTATTCTGTTTTTATCTATCTTTTTTTTTTCCCTGTAGTAGACAAGTTTTTCTGTGTTTGAACTACTTCTAATAAGACTGATCATTCTCATTGAAGAATTTCCATGTCAAAACTCTTTCCTTATTCATACATAGAACTCAAACCAAGTTGCTGGTCAAGTGCATAGATTTTCTTTGACATACATTGTATCCATGCCTCAGGGACAAATATAAACTACGAATTCTACTCTGTAGCCATCAAAATGCACTTAATCACTGAAAGAATAAGCGATACGGGTCAGAAATAATGTCAACTTCTCCCCCAGATGCCCCTTCAAATAGTTCACAATGTTCACAGTGCCCCCTGGAGTTGTGCAAAGCAGACTCCCTGGGAATCTGTTTCATGTACACTTACAAAATAGAGGTTGTTCCACTGCTCTGGAAAGATTCCTATAACTTACTGAATGGAACAATGGCTTTATGATGATGAATTACAGTTCTTGTAGCAAAATCTCTAAGAGAATCAGAGAAAGAAAAAAATAATTAAAAGTATTCCTTAGGAGAAATTTAACTTTACTACAAATATCACAATGAAATTTATTTCAAAGTCTGAAATAGGCCAGTAAAGAAATAGTCACTACTCTCTTATTACCTGAACTTTAAAATAGAGCCATAGTTTGTGCTTTTATTGGCACATATTTTGAAAAGATCCAACTGAGAGAAAAATAAAGCCATTAGGTTCATTTCTCTGAGCTGGATCTTCTAAGATCACCACGACACTTTGAAGGGACTGGAAAGTGAGATCCCTCCGGCCTCATGGCTTGGAACAAGGCTCTCCGACTGAGTGAACTCAAACCTCATTAAGTTGTTTCATGACATATTTAAAACATAGTTTCATCTGTGTAATGTCTTACAAGACACTGAGAAGTTACTATCAGAAAATGTCTGATTACTATGGAATCTAAACATCCTTTAAAATAATTTGAAAACACTGAAGAGACAGTGTACATGTAAACATCCTGAGGTTAGTTTTCCTTTTTTCTGGGAATTACAATGAAATTGAAGAAACAGGGAAGGGACACAAGTCAAGAGGCATGGATATGGTTTAAACCTCAAGGAGGGAGAATTGCTTGAGAAATGCTTTAGTCAACCTTGCTAACAAATTTCTGACTTTAGCCCCCAATCCCAACTTCCAATTCAGCTCCCCACATTCTACCAACATATTTTGTTTGTTCTCTTATTCATTTATATTTTCACTAGGGAGACTATAGGGAAAGCGAAACAACTTTCTAATATAAAAGCATTGGGAATAAAAGAAGTCTAAAAATAGATACATTTTGGCCAAGGTATACCCATATACCGCACTGAGCTCTCTCCCAAACATAACCAATCTTTTGACTTTGCAAAGTACTGAAAGAGAATATTTCACATCATAAATTATATTTTGAATCTTATTTTAGCTGAGGCTTGATCTGTCAACACACTTTAAATCACTTAATCATTTATTAACATTTGACATGTTTTTCTAAAAATAATCCACTATAGCATATTAGCCACCCAAAGATAACTTTAAATGGTTTTCTTTGTGAAATGAAGAACATGGTTCCCTGGCCTGAGACAATGGAGTCCTTAGCCATGTTGTCCTTTTGTACAACTATGGAAGAATCTTCAATTTTTAACCACTCACTTTAAGTAAGCAAAGAGAAAAATGTAAAACCTTTGATAGAGAAGTTTACAATATTGAAAGAAACATTACCTTGACATTTTTAGAGGTTTAGATTTATAGAGTGGCCAAGTATCAGATCAAAGGCAAATACAAGTACCAAAGAGTCAACCTTTCATTGCCCAGGGCCCAATGTTTGTCAACCATTTTGACACAGGAATTTGTAACCACCATGTGAAGCAGTACACTGGGGACGTGAAGTCTTGAGTTTTTGGGTTGTTTGAATTCTGCTATGGATCTATTATTTGGTTATGACCAAAACCTTTAAACAAGAGACTGAACTTTCCTACTTCTTTTTCAATTGAACATTTATAAAAAATGTGAGTATAAAAAGTCCATTGATCTTATTTTATTTGTTATGACTAATATCATGTATCTGCAAGCCTTCATCTGTTTTTGGCTATTGCAGGCACTAGGCTGGATGTGTGTTAGGGTATTTGTTAATTGATCCCAAATCACTCAGCGCTTATAGTTTTACTCTTTATTATCTTTTTCAAAGATAATAATTTATGTGATTACTCAGCAAGCTTTCAAATTATTTGGTTTTTTATTCTCAATTTTTAAACTTAGGATATATTTGTTGTATGGGGGAGATTTGTAGTGACAATTCCAATTAGTCTCATATCAAATTATTTGCTATAAATAAATGGATCTCATAGGTATATAGGATCCATTTTTGGTACAAAATGCTTCTGTCACTAAAATATCTTTAGACGTTGCTGAAGTATCTCAGGTAATGAGAAAAGTGTTATTAAGTTGGGAGAAAGTACACTTCTCTCCCAATGGCACCTTAACCTGTGCATTGCTGTATGTACATATACTACAGTTTGGCGTTAAGAAAATGATAACTTCAAAAGTTAAATTTGATGGTGTTCCGTCAATTTTTACTTTTAATTATGAAGCAAGTTAATTATACACAAACTTGTACCAGAAATATTTTACATAGGAGAGCAAGAAAGGTGAATTTGTTTGGAAAGATAATTCTGATTGGGTCATAAGCAGGAAATGTCTGATTACCTGCCAAGGTTACCTCATTTAAAACTCATTTTCAGTTCAGTGAAGCAATTCTGCTTTTCGCCATGCTGGCATTTTAGTGCTGCATGTACCCCATATTAACTAGTTAAACGTTAAAGATCAGCAATTTTGCTTTTCGGAATTGGGGAGCAGTCTCCTTGCCTCTTAAAGTGACCAACCATGTCTTAACAGCAAAATCTTCAAAAAAGCACAGTGATCGCCAGGCTAATGTTTGACTCTCTACCACAAGTAGACGGATTATTCAATTTGTAACCTTATCAAGCTAGTTAGTTAGTGGAGATACTGACTGTTTTACCAGTTTATGAGCAGATTGTTTTCAAATTCAATTCTCTTACACAAAAGAGAAGCTATGTTTGAGAATTATATTGACTCAGTTATCCATGTAAATACATCAAAAAAATCTAGAATAATTAAAAATTAATTATTTGCTCAAGAGTTTTAAATTTCTTCCTACCAACCAAGTCTTGCAAAAATTACTGACAAACCAAACCAAGCTAAATCAATTAACAGGCAAACAACAACACAAAAAACATTAACACATCCATTCCACAAATACTCACCTTCTTTGCTTTCCACGCAATTTTGCACCTGTGCTACCACAACTTAGTAGTCAAGTATCAGGCTCTCACAGGCAGCAAACATCGAGATGACCCCAACTCATTTTATCGTATGTAAGAAGGACACAGTAGGTAATGTGTGAATAAAGAAAATTTCACCTTAACATCAGATATTTGAACACTAGCATAGTTGGACACTGGTGGCTCACACCTGTAATTCTACTACTCAGGAGGCATAGATCAGGAGGATTGCAGTTCGAAGCCAGCCTGGACAAATAGCTCAAGAGGCCCTACATTGGAAAAAACTATCACAAAAAAGGGCTACAGGTATAGGCCCTGAGTTCAAACCTCAGCATTGCAAATAAATAAATAAATAAGCAAACAAGACTTTTGTTGGTTTAGCTATAGATAAAGGCCATGCAAATATTGGGCATGGGATAGCTTGTTCAAAGTAAGCATCCGTGGAATTATCAAAATGCAACTCCCTTGTACTAAATGCATGCTAACAAAAAATGAATAAACACTGGGCATGGTGGCTAGAA
The DNA here is from genome assembly GCF_047511655.1 of Castor canadensis. Classification (NCBI taxonomy): domain Eukaryota; kingdom Metazoa; phylum Chordata; class Mammalia; order Rodentia; family Castoridae; genus Castor; species Castor canadensis. The sequence goes on along the minus strand of NC_133395.1, from coordinate 31,510,946 downwards.
AGCTATTAATGTATGTTTATCTGTGTGAAGGTGTCATATAAAGCAGTGATCAGAGCTAAGAATCCTATAGCTTTGCAACACAATGTAGCAATATCTATCAAAATTGCAAATGCAACAGTCTTTGACTTAATAATTCTAGTTTTAGCAGTTAACTCTTTAGATGTGATCATATATGTATGCAAACCTAGAGGTACAAACATTATTAGTGGTCATGTTTATAATGACAAAAGCTGAAAGTCAAAGAACATCCAAAATGTAAATTTCTATTCTTATTCAAATACACACACACACACACACACACACACACACACACACACATCTGTTTGCTTACTGTGAGCCAGGCCCTGTGCCAATGTATCTGCTTATGTATCTATACATTCATATAGCATTTAATATTTTATATGTATACATCCGTGCATAACTTTATTTAATATACTACACTGTGGGTGATTGAATTTTTTATTTTCCATTTGTTTATCTATTTGCTTTGTAGTACTAGTGTTTGAACTTGGGGCCTTGAGCTTGCTGTACCTCTTAAGCCATGTGTTTCATGTAGGCACAGCCAAATGTGTGCTGATGTGAAGGGTAAACAAGACTTAATATTTTTAGCATGTTTACATGAGTATTTGAAGAGCCTCAGTGTTCTCAGTGTCCTGAGACCTCTCTCTGGCTTTCAGCACATGATCCTCTTGACACAGGAGACTGGAGAGTGGACTGAATGCCCCTGAAAGTTGCTAGGGACCCAGCTCCTGGAGGGAGGCAGGACAGGGCAGGGGGGTGGGGCAGGGCAGGCATACTTCCCGGTTGTCAGCTCCTCACAATAGCATCTTGGTGTGGAGTCCTGCCTGACTTTATAGCTGCATCAAAAATTAAGGCTTCCAGGACTAGAGGTGTGGCTCAAGCAGGCATGAAGCCATGAGTTCAAAACCCCAGTTCCCACCACCAATAATAATAATAATAGTAGTAGTAAAATAAATACAAAAATAGTAAAAAGGATTGTTGCTTCTAGCAAGTGCTAGTGTCTGACATTATTGATATTATACCCTCCAGACCAAATGAAGTGAATTTCAAGAGCTAGAAAGTTGATTCTGATTAATCCTGAAAGTCTTACGTTGTGGTAGTGTGGCACATAACTCCAGTAAAGCACTCAGTTGTGGTCCTAACCATACTCTAGGTTGGAAAAGGCCATGCTTCACTTGAGTATGCTCAGTGCAGTGGGATGGGAAGGACCACAGATTTTAGGGCCAGAGGGTCTGGGTTCAAGTCCAGTGTGACATCAGACAAGTCACTTCTTTACCTCCTTGACATGTAGTTTCCCTAAACCAAAAACAGGATGTTAACAATACCTCCTCCATATGGTTGTCACAGTAACTTAATGAAGTAAACCAAGTACTTAATGCATAACAAATGGTAGCCGTTATTATTACATTATACCTCAAGCTAAACTAAAGTCAACAACAATGTAGGATTTCTTATTGGTACACCTAGCAATGGGACCTAATTTTATGTGACAGATTTGTTTCTTACCATTAGAGAAGACTAGATCACTATATTTGCAATGACTCATTAGTTTATTTCAGAAATAAAAACACAGCTTGAACAGACTGGGTGGCTTCAGGGGAAAAGATGTAACTTCCTAGGGAAATAATAAAAGAATTTGAAATGAAAGGAAACCTGTGTGTGGTCAGTCAGATATTCTCTGGTTTATCAAAAGTATTCATTGCACCAGATAGAAAGTATGATGGCCCTGGAAGAACTGATTTACATCTGGTCTGGAGGCAACAACAAAAGGAAATGTTCTCAACCCTACCTTCCACACTGATTTAGGACCATGTCTATCTGAGCTAGACATGTAGGATCTCTGAAGACCTCCCTAAACAGAACTTGCAGAGAATTCTGGGCAATCCTAGCAAAACTCTTGTTTCACTTATTTTTTCTTTAGATTTTTCACAACAGCTTATACTTAAGTTTCTTAGTTCAGTTTTGATGAACTGAGTTGAAATGCCTCTGCCAAATGCCATGGCAAATCTTAATCTAGGACTCCTTAAGAAACAAATGGATCACTTCTGACCCTACTGGGGTTGTGATGCATTTAAGGCACCTGTTTTCAGCCTCTATTTCTCTAAGCAAATCCACAGAGTTATCAGAACAAATTGGTGTCCAGCATTTTAGAATTTCTTCAATTTATTACACATTTCTGTGAGTGTTTCCCTCCAGAGCCTGGATCCTAATCTGAGTCTCATCTTTAAGCCTCAGAAATGTCTGGAATTCCCTTAAAATGTGGCTATTGGGATTAGGATTTCCAGAGATTTGGGAAGGGAACTGTGTATGTCTACATATACATAGTGGTAACCAACCCTGCCAGAGAGTTCAAAGCATTCCCTATAACCTGTCCCAACCTGTTCCATTTCCCCCCACTTTCCTGGATGTAGAAATCCACAAAATACATCCCCATTCCCATTCCCTTACACTTGGCTTGTTTTCTATTGCTGCTGCTGATGGGACAGCAGAGCTTTAAATATCTGTATAACTCTTTAACAATTTCCAGCTTTTTCGCTCAGTTAACACCACACATCCTGAGGAGGTGGGCAATGGCAGCCTTACTGTGGAGTTGAGGAAATGGTACCTAGAAGTGGTAGGATGTGTTCAGAGTTCCAAAGCGACCTGGAGTCAGTGTAGGCCTTTATGTCCTGCCTGACTCTTTAAGCCATTTTCCTGTTAGGCCTGTGGAAACTACAAAGTAGCATTAACTGCTGAGATTATTTCAGACTTTGAGTGCTCTTTGGTCTTTTCCACGAAATAATCAACGACTTGAGGTCATGTGTCTCATTCTTCGGAACCTGACAGATTTGGTCCTGATCTCCATCTCCACCTCTGACTACTGTGACATCTAGAGCGTCCTATTAGTCATGTAAAATAGTGGAAATATCTACTTGTGGGTTGTTGGAAAAAAACAACAGAAACGCACTGACTCCTTACTAGGGTTCATGAATTAACTAAAAACAGAACAGTTTGGCTTCTCTACCTTCATTTTGAATTTGTCTTTGCTCTACGCCATTCTCTCTGCAGTCACCTTGGCTTCCAGGAAGGATAGAACTGATAACATCTTCATGACAAGGGTAAGAAACTACCCCTAACAGTAGAGCCTCCTCAGAATAGACCTACTAGGTAACAATGATTCTGGATAACAACATCTCAGGAAACCCTGAAGAATAAAGACTAATGTAACGACCAACCAGGCCACACCTGTGACTGGGACAGTTTTAACTCTGTACACATTCTGTCCCCTGCCTTAATTCTTTGTCTATTTAAAGCAAAAGCTCATGTCTGTCCCCTGCAGATGGGCTGAGTGCGTTCTTCGCTTCTTCCCATGGAGCGTCCCAAGCTGTATAATAAATCTTTCTCTACCCTTCGCCACTCCACCATGTCTCTTTACTTAGCATATTGAAGCAAGTGACCAAACCTGACAGATGGAAGCCCAGGAGTTGGGCCTGGTATCCAAAACTCTTGATTTCAGTAACACATCTAATCCAATGCGCGGACCACTACAGACATTCAATGGAAAGTATCTAATGCCACTTACCACAGGTGAACCATGTTTTACCTGTGCACCAATCTGGGCCTCTTTCTTCCGGACCATTTGTTTCCTAAAACCATGGCTCGCAGAATGGTTCAAGTGGTAGAGTGCTTGCCTAGCAAACCTGAGGCCCTGAGTTCAACTGCTGCCTCTCCAACCATCAAAAAAAAAAAAAAAAAAAGCCAAACCAAATCTTTGAGTAGAGAGTTCGAACCCAGAGAGCTGGACTTCAGGACTAGTGGTTCTTAAACTTTAAAGTTCATAATAACCACACAGAGGGTTTTTAAAAATAGCAATTACTATGATCCATCCCAGAGTTTCCGATTTAGTAGATGTGGATGGGGCAGAAAGATCTTCATTTCTAGCAAGTTACTACACTAGACCTAGGCTTGCCAGAGGGCTACTAAAGACGAGAAGTCAAGTTGGTTCCAACCATTATGACTTTTGGAGGTGAGCAGTCTTCTCGAGGAAGCTCCTTCTAAGGGCTGTCTCATCTCCCCCTTACCAGCCCGCCTCTCCCAGCGCCCTTTACCTTGTAGACATTGATGGGGATGTCAATGATGATATGCAGCAGGTCTCCCAGAGCCAGGCTGGCGATCAAGATATTGGGGCCATTTCGCATGCACTTGTTCTTGTAGATGATTCTCAGCAGCGTGGAGTTCCCAATGATGCCCAGCACGAACACTAGGCAGGCCACAACCGTGTTGATGTATTTGAAAGTCTCCTTGATCTCGATGTTTCCTTGGCACTGGGGAGGAGAGGAGGCTCGTGGCCGGCCTTCAGCCATCTTCCCTCCTTTCGGGTCCTCCGCAGATGCTGACGACCTTGGCAGAGTGAAGTTGGAACCACTCAGCCAGGAGGTGTTAACGGGTCCCGTCATTATCTCTTTGGTACTCAGAGACGACGGAGTGGCTTGGGCAGGCGGGAGTCCTTTCTCCTTTCCCCAGACGCCCATCACCGCACAGGCAAGAACCAGCGCCACCAGGGCGCGTCCGCCCAGGCTTGGCGGCGGCTGCATGCTACTGCTTGCTCCAGTGGACGTCCGGTGACTGCTGCGCTGTTTATAGTCTGGAGACCCGCAGGGGGAATGAAGACAGGACACTTAAATAGTCAGCTAACACCGCCACGCCTCTGCAAACACTAGCGCAAAACTCAGCCGTGCGCCACCACCCGCCCCCAAAAGTAACTTAAGTTTGCGCGCCAATGGAGAACTTTGGCACACCCCACCCGCCCGTACGCGTTAAATCTCCTTCCCCAACCCTCTCGCAATGTTTTTCTTCTCGTACTTTCCGCCTGGGATAAGGGTGAATCACATAGGGGGGCGGGATATTCTAGAAGCGGTGTGCCAAAGAAGGAAGCAAAGCTCTGAATACTTCTGCGTGCCGGGAGGAAGACAAGCATGTTTCAGCTAAGCCTGGGGACCCGGAATCAACGCACCTAGAGGTCAAGTGCCGCGTCAACATCTGCATCTTAAGACACCCAACGTAACGTCTCAGCCATCTCAGACACCGACGTCTGAACTCCCCGCTGGCTGCGCAGTGGTTACCCCCGCGCGCCCAGGGGTGAGCTGGAGGACTCGGAAAATCGGAGCCTTCTCAACTCAGTCCGATTTGGGAGAGTGTCAGCATCAACCTGGACACTTCTGACTCTTCTAAGTGACTTTCAACACTCACGCACTCTCCTTTTACCCCAACTTCATTTTAATTTATGTGTATGTAGGTATTTATTTAATTTCCAAACTAGTAAGCAAAGCGGAAGCCCAGAGCAAGGATCAGTCACTGATTTTAATTCAACATCCAACCAGAATGGTTACCTCGCGGATCGGACGCAGCAGGCGCAGAGCCACCAGCAGGGACCTCGTTCCCGGGACGCAGAGCTGCAGTGCCGGTGCACAGGGCGCGCGGCCCCCTAGGCAGAGCAACGCCTCCTTTCAGCTGCAGGCGGGTCTGGCTCTGACGAAACGCTGAGAGAATGCCAGTGTAGCCTCCACAGATCGCTCCGGGTCTCCGCTGTCCTCAGACAAGTGCTTGTATTCATTCGTCCCTTCCCATCAATCACCGCCAGACTCCTCCTGCGCTTTCCGACCGCGCTGCAACCTTTTCCCCTTGGGCGATGCCTGGACAGCATCAGCCCGAGCTGCCCGCTGGAGAGGGCAGTCCTCGGCCAGAGACGCGTCCCGTGAGGCTGTTTATTTGTCATAGTTCTTTCAAAGTTCTTCAGGCGAACAGCCTAAAGTACCCCATGACTCTCTGGGAACTCCAGACTAGAGCAAACCTCTGTGTTAAACGTGTTAGCCTAGACTTAATGTGGTCTGAGACGTTTCTTTCTCATAAACGTCCCTGTAATATTGCAAGCATTCTTGGTTTGGGGGCGCTCCTCTTTGCTTTGTTTTCCATGAGGTTTCTAGTCCACAAGGGCCCCCAACACGGAAGCGCACGACCCTTTCTCAGGCTCAGGAGAGGACCTCCCTCATTTTCTCCAGCTTCCTGCTGGTCTGAGGTGTCAGGTCAGGGATTGTTGTACTGTGCTCTAAGGGTACTGTACCTAATACTTACGGGATACATGACAATAACCAGAAAGTTGCCATGCAAACTCAACATGGTGTTTATTCACCAGGCAGAGCAATAAAACCAATTCTTCCCATCCATCCTTTTTTAAAAGAAATATTTTTGAGTTCTTTATTGTTTTTAATTATATTATTGTTGTATTGGGGCACGTTGAGACACTTAACAAAAGTTCTTACAATATATCATAAATTCCCCTCTCACCCCCATTCCTGGAATAGTTTCAACAGGTCTCATTTTTCCATTTTCATCCATAATATCTCCATCATAGTCACCTTCCTGTACCCTTTCTTTATATCCTCCCCCATCCATCCTTGAGCTCCATTTTTAAGGGCATAGAAGGAAATAATATTGGCTGGCAATTTTGCTCACAGAGTGTGAAAATTTTAGAAATTTGGATAGAAATTCAGGCTGTGAGGTGCACTGGCTGTTACTCTGCTGTCCCCCCACCCTCCAATTCAGCAAAATCCTGGGAAGTGTGACATGCAGAAGAAAACCATTCCATATACCAGTTTCACCCAAACACTAAGGCGCTTACACATTTTTGGCTTCTCAGTTAAGTTAATGGTATAGGCAAGACTCAAATCTTGAAATATTGGCTCCTGTCAAATGCTTTGTGAGAAACTAGAAGTGGACAAGCAACTTCTATTTTAAAAGGTGAACTTTAAGTGTGAACTATAGTTAAGAGCGCGATTAAGGAGTAAGGTTAAAGGAATGAGAAATATGGTCTGAGTGAGAGTGCTAATTCCAAATCTGGCTATTTTGAAGGCAACACTTACCCTCCTGTGTCAGTGAAGACAAGGTCCACATTCAATTGCTTCACATAGGAGTCACGTAATAATATAAATTGTTGGATCCATGAGGAATTAGATGGGTGCATTTGGAGGATGGATGTTTTGCTCAGTTGCCTCCACGGAGGGCAGTTTTGAACCCGACCTCCTTCCTTTGAACCCGACACAAGTCTTCTTCCCTCTCATGCACATTTCTCCCTGCAGTGGTGACTTTGTTTCCTCCTCTCCTCATCTCGCTCATCATCATCTCCATTCATAACCACTACATAGCACTTTTTTGCTATTGTTGTTCACAATTTAGCACTCGATCACATACAGACTCTGGGTCACTGCTGATTTTATGTGAATTAACTCCTTTTTCAGGATAAAGAGTGAATTCTCTGTTTATTCTGTTTCATCACAACACCTGCCACAAGAAATACTTTCTAATAGAATATTTTAAATTATTTAATTATACTTTAGCAATTGTAGTTATAGAACTCAAAAACAAAGCCAGATAATTTTTTATTGTTTATTCTTTTATTCATATGTGCAAAATTGTTTGGGCCTTCTCTCCCCCCTGCTCTCTGCTTCCTCCCTTTCCCCTCAACCCCCTTGCTTCCAGGCAGAACCTGTTCTGTCCTGTTCTCCAATTTTTCTGAAGAGAAAACATAAGAGATAATAAGAAAGACATAGTATTTTAGCTAGTTTGAGATAAAGATAGCTATACAGAGAGATTCCTAGCTTTGCTTCATGCACATGCATATTGCAACCCACATTGGTTCATCTCTATCAGACCTCCTCATTACTTCCCCGTCACCTTCCCATAGTGGTCTCTGTCAGTTTAAGATTACTTTATTCATTCCTCTGCAGTGGGCACATCAAACACTTGCAAGTTTTGGGTTTCCTACTTTTCCCTATTCCTCCTGTATGCATTCTCCCCTTAGTATGTGACCCATGTCCAATAATATTACTGCATTTGTTTAAGTCTGCATATGAGGGAGAACATGCAATTTTTGGCCTTCTGAGCCTGGCTAACTTTGCTTAAGAGGATGTTCTCCAGTTCCGTCCATTTACTTGCGAATAACAAAATGCATTCTTCTTTGTGGCTGAGTAAAATTCCATTGTGTATAAATACCACATTTTCTTAATCCATTCATTGGTAGTGGGTCATCTTGGCTGTTTCCATAACTTGAAAGCCAAATAATTTTAAGGTAAATATACCCATTTCTCATTTGGAATTTAAATTCCAGTATAAGAGGTATATGGGCTTTGCATTATAGGAACTATTGCCTGTACTAGGCACTTATCCACAGGAGTTCATTTATTCTCTTACGGAAGTGTTTGAGTTCCTCATTATGTTTCATGATTTTGTAGGTAACTTTGTAGTGAAATTGACTCTCAAAAATTCCCTCTAGGTCATCTGACCCGTTAATTATAAGACCAAGATTTTGGAAATAGGGTTTGAATCCATGTCTATCTGGTTATACAAATTATACTTTGGATTAGAGTCTTAAATAGATCATTCTTTTTAGGAAAAAAGTATTTTATACATTAGTAAGTTTAATTAAAGATTAACTTTAGCCAGGTGCAGGAGGTTGATGCCTGTAATTCTAGCTACTCAGGAGGCAGAGGTCAGGAAGATTGAGGTTTGAAGGCAGCCCAGGCAAATAATTTACAAGACCCTATCTTGAAAAAATCCAGCACAAAAAAAGGGGTGGGGCTGGTGGAGTGGCTCAATGTGTAGGCCCTGAGTTCAAACTCCAGCACTGCAAAAATAAAATAAAATGCAAGTTTAACCTTGAACATTTAACCTTAAAATATAAAGATAACCATGTAAAATGTAAGGATTAAATCTCTGATCCTCATGAATGCCATCATCAAGTCACAAGAAATTAGATCTTAGTTTCCCCTTTTGTAAAATGGAGGGGAAAGATTAAAGTTACTCCTTGCTCTAATAAATCATTGTGAGGGAAAAACTGACCCCATACACATGGCCTGAGTGCAAAACAGTGAGGCAGACAGATCTTTGACCAAGAATCTTTTTTTTTTTCCTTTTGCTTTTACTCGTGTTTTGGGTAATACTGCTATGGATATAGCTTGTTAAATTCAATTTAGTTTTTCACCATATGACTTGAAATCTGTTACTGATCAATTTTATTTGTAAATTCACCAGTAGTTAAGTACCATGTACATTTCATTTGTATATATGAGCAAAATGTTGTATCAGCGTTTAAGAATCCTTTCCTAAAAACATCTGGGTCTGAACTAATTTTCCATTTACGAAGGGTTAAGGGGGGTATATACACATGGGATCTTTTACAAGGTTGCTTTTATGAAGAAACTCTTACTAAGTGTTCTATGAAATTTGTAAAAATTCCAAATTGGCTAAGATCACCTCTCAAAGTCAGAAATGTCTGGAGTAATGTCTCTGTATCTCCTTTAAATGCTTTTACTAGAAGGTCCTGAAGACAGGTTTGAAGGCACTTCAGAATTCATTCCTCAAAGAGGTTTGCCATGGGGAGCTCAGCCAAAGCAAACCTTTTTCCCTGGTAAGAGAAAAAAGAAAAGCACCTTTAGCCATGGAAACCCCCTAACACTTTCATATAATCCTCTTGATATGAATATACCCTTCAAAATTGACCTTGAACTCTCTAAATCATGAATGCTGAGGGACAAGGTGTGTGAAAAATGCAGACAGAATTGGTTCAATTGCTTTTCAACATTCCCCAAGGACCAGATCCAATGATCAAATAGTGGTTGAAGTAAGTACATAAAAAAGATTTAAAATAACTGCAAAAATCAATAGCAAACAGCATCACCATTTCTATTTCTTGGATTTTTTTCTCTCATATTCAGTGACTGAAGCTGTGTGGATTTTATGTTAAGGATTTTTTAAAAAAAATTAAGGTATAATTTATATACAGCTAGATGGATACAGCTTGAAGAGCTGTACAATTATGTATACAGCAGCATCCACACCTAAGGGGCTTTTTGAAAATGCATTTATTCTTGCAAAGTAGCAAAACCTGAATATTTTGGATTTAGATACCATTTCTATTACAATTTTCAGTAAGACATTGTTCCTGCTTTATCAATTTATTTTATTCCTATTATCAGCTGCTATAATTAAAATACAATTCATAAATTAAAGGTATGTTTTTAAAAGTATATAAAATTTGAAAATTTATCAATAATTATTTGACATTACCTAGTTTCACTCCATGCTTCAGAGTAATTAAAATTTGGTAGGCTAATAAAAACCATAAGAAAAACACAACTAATTCTTTTGTGTTTATAGGAAATATGAGACTTAGGAAGGCCACACTTCCTTCCTTCTTAGAGTTCAATTACTTTACACCATGGTCTACACTAACCAAAGGGTAATGATTCTCTTTCCTATTACTTAAGTAATTTTTATTTTCCTGTGTCTGATTTATTTTTTTTTTACCAACCTAAATTAAAAAAAAAAGTATTACCTGGTCTACAAATTTAAAACTGTTCACAGCACTCTCTGGGTAAAATATAAAAATATATTAGAAATTACAATTTAAGCAGATGTGTGGTGTCTTTGATTATCAGTGCACATGCTATTTATATAAATTATTTTAGATCATGAAATCATGGCACAAACACTAGTAACTTTATGTTAGAACTGTCCTATCATGTGTAAAGCACTCTTTCAGGGACTATTTCACATGAGTATAATTTATGATGAGTTTATACATTTCCTTTGCAATTGTTTTCTTTAATTTTCACCTTCCTGTTTCTATTTTTTCAATACTTGAATAGAGTGTACAAAGAGATGTGAAATAGTAAAAGAGGGTTATAAAGAACAAAAAGAGAATGAGGGTTTTAATTATCCAGTGGTGAGTAAAGGAAAGTCACTGTTTTCTAAAGAAAGGAAAAGTTCTTTGCCATTCAGAATAGAGTATCCTAGGAGACAGCAAAAAGAATTTCCACAACAGACTTTTTTCCTTTTAACAATTGCTTTTAATCAATGAGATATTTTAATCTCATTTCTGCTAGTTATTAAACTCTCCTAATGGAAATGTTTTCAACTAAAATGTGGTGACAGCTAGAAGTGGTGGTGTGCACTTACAATCCCAGCACTGAGGAGGCAGAGGTGAAGGACTGAGAGTTTCAGGTCAGCCTAGGCTACACAGTGACACCCTGTCTCAAAAAACCAAAACCAATGCCAAACCAATCCAAACCAAAAATCTGTGGACATTCATAAAAGGTTTCTAACCGTGCTTTGAGATTCAGGGCTTTGCACTCACAGGTTCTCTACCACTCCAATCCTGCTTTGAGAGTTTGTTGTAGAGGAGTAGAACTGCGTGTGTCAAAATTTAAAGGGAAACAAGCATTTCTCTGAAAGTTTTGTTTATTGTACATTAGACGAACAAAGTAATCTACAGCTTTACCTAGAATGAATAGTTCAGAATTATGGCACACCTTTGGCAAGGTGAGGAACCATCGTGACTTTCATCGTGTCCACAGTCATAAGGTGGTTTTTGGTCTCTCCTTGGGGACTCATGCACAGGAAATTGTCCCTTTTCTTTAGGGCCCTGTTAGGAAAAATAGCTACCACTCTCCTGGAGAAAGAGATTCTAAAATGGCTTTATCAGCAACTGGCTTATGCAAATAAAACTAGTGACATACTCTCACAGGAAGTGCCCAGAAAACTCATTTCCTATGAGGTCATCCGGGCAATACAAGGCTGCTATTAGGGAGAATTTGCTGACATGGTAGGAACCAAAAATACCTGCAGAGATGAAGGCAGTATAGGGAATCCAAAGGGTGGCTAATCATTTGAATATATGCATAATGTATACAAGTTTTACTGTGGTAGAAAATACATGCAATGCACTGTAGTAACCATTTTCAAGTATACCATTCAACAGCGTTGACTACAGCCATATTGTTGTGCAACATATCTCCATACATTTTTTTCATCTTGCAAATCTGAAGCTCTACCCATTAAAAGATAAATTCCTATTTCTCCACCTAGTCCTTGGCTCTTACCATTTTACTTTCCATTTCCCTGAATTTGACTACTTTAGATAACTCATAAAAGTAAAATTATGCAGTCTTTATGGTTTTGTGAGTGGCTTACTTCACTTAGCATAATGTCTTAAAGTTTCATCTATGTGGTGTAGAGATAGGATTTCCTCCCTTTGTATGGCCAAATAATATTCCATTGTTTATAATACCACATTTTGTTTATCCATTCATCCATCAATAGGTAATTGGGTTCCTCCCACCTTTTGGGTGTTATGAATAGTGCTGCTATGAATATGGGTGTGTAAATATTTCTTGGAGACCCTGGTTTTGATTCTTTTGAGTATGTATCCAAAAATGGGAATGCTGTCTTATATGAGAAACTGCCATACTGTTTTTCATAGCAGTTGCACCATTTCATAGCTATACTTAAAAAAAAAGACATAATTCATTTTCTCAGATACTCTGTTTACATTTGAAGTAAACTATCTGTCATAAATTAAGTAGTTTACAATACCAAGAATAGAAAAATATGAGTAGGCTACAAAATCCCTCTGAAAATGTGTTGGCATTGAAATAGCTGCTTTTTTTGCCCTGTCCTCTTTCCTTACTTTGATGAAATGGAGAGTAATGATACCAAACAGACAATGAATAAATAAATAATTTTGCATGTAAATTGTGGTATGTGGATCCTTGGTGATCCTGTCCCCCAGAGCTTACATTTTTAAAAAAGAAAACGTTGCTGCAGGACATGCTTGGTTTTATGAGATGGTGTGACCTCCAGGACCTGTAAGAAGCCCACTGCTCCTCACCACCACCCAGATGTATTGCTTGTCCTGTTTGAAATTCTACACTCAAAAACAAATGTGCTCATCTTCCTTTCTTAAGAACACTTTTTTCTTACTGGAAAAATGGAAGAGAATTGCCAGGGTGGGAGAGGACCAGAAAAAAATGAATCCCACTGTGAGACAGACTGTTGCAGAGGGTGGTCATCAGGTGAGGAGAGAATGATTCTGGAGAGGAAGAATCCAATGTGGTGGCAATAAATACTAGGAGGGTCAGGCAGGAAGGAAGGAGACGGATCACACAGGATAATCTGGTGGTGCTTTTTATCAGGCAGACAAAATTTAGCAATGTTAAACAACGAATCTTTGTTACCACAAAGTTCCCATGGGTCAGGAATCCAGGAGCTGCCGAGCTGAATGGCACTGCCTCAGGGTCTCTCACAAGGTAGCAATCTGGTGTCACCTGGAGCAACATTCTTCTTGGGCTTTAGTGGAGGAAGATTTGCTTCAGCTCCTTTAGGTGACTTTAGGAGATCCTCTTCCCAGCCCACCTCACATGTTGTTACAAGACATTGATCATCCCTGGCCAGACACCAGTTTCTGGTCTTCAGGGCTTCTCCTAAGATAGCTCATAATTGGCACCTGGACTGATTCCTTCTGAATAAAGAGAATGAGAGAGCAACATTTCATTCCTTTTCCATGTTCTACTCATTAAAAGTAAAACTAGGTCTAGCCATACATGAAGAGAGGGGATTACACAAAGGTATGGTTACCAGGAACTGGCGATGACTTGAGGCCACCTTACAGGTTATCTGCTAGAAATTCTGAGAAGAGATAAACAGGGATAAAATGCAGGTAGGCTGAGGGAAGGTACCCAAGGAATGTGAGGGTAAGGTTACAGCCCATGGGATGGTGATGAAAGTTCATTGTGTAGCCCTGGGTCAGAGATAGACTCCAACTGTTAGACCAAGGCTGGTGAGCACAAAGCCTTTTACTAAGATTATGGTGGGCAGAAGGTGACAAGCAGAAAGCCATAGGCTGGCTAGGGAAAGTGAAAACCTTGGTGTACAGGTGTTTTTTGCTGAAGTGTTGACATGATGGTGTTGTGGTGGGAGCCTTGATGGCCTGCATGCATGCTGCTGCTGACAGATGGCTTGAAGTTGGGTTTCAAAGAATAGGAGAGCTCATTGTCTTTTGGTTACAATGGTCAATGTCATGTCTTAAGAGGCCACACTTTTGAGTCTCAACCCCTAAATGGGGGAAATTTACAAAAGCTGTTCTGGACTCCCATGTTTTTCCACCTAAGTCTACAAAGCATGAAAAATAGATTGTTGAGATTCCAAGATGGTGGCCAGAGGGAGGAAGCAGAAAGCAAGCCTCCTAGAGTGAAATCTTGGAGAGATGCCGGAGACACACTTTGCAGGCATAATCACTGAGAAAAGGCATAACTTTGACCCCTCCACACCTCCAGCCGGCGCAGAGAATCTCCACCTCACGTTAAACGGAGAAACGAGGAGGGCCCCCGGGGCCAGCAGTGGCCGGCACCCAGATGGCTTGGGAAGACGCAGACCAGGTGAGCAGACCAGGTGAGCTTCGCAGTACCGCGGTACTCCCACAGACAAGCCTGGGCCAGAGCAGCATAGCCCCTTGGACAGACTGACCTCCACCCGGGGAAAAAAGAGAAACTGAGTAATAAGCAATAAGAACAATAAAGACACGCAGGAAAGAGGGTGGGGCTCCCTGAGCGCTGAAGATTGGGGAAAGGGAATCCTTCCTGGGACTGTAAATAAACAAGCCGGGCGGGCTGGAGAGGCACTGGCAGGAGTGGGGTGCATGCCCAGCAACCAGGAGCGGGAAAGCTGGTGAGAGTGGCGGAGGGAGGAAAACTTCACAGGAGAGGAGGGAAGAGATGGGGGGGGAAGACCCACCTCCCACATGAACTTTAAATAAACACACAGGCCTGGCAACGTGGGTGCAGTGTCACCATTCCCAGTGCTTGGAAAGGGGAAAGCCTGTATCAGAGGCTCCTGCACAGGAGAAATCTGAACAAACAAAGCCTGCGGGGCCAGGTGAGTGTTAAGCTCACCCCAGAGATCTGCATAAATAATGCCGCCAGCAACAGCAGGCTGAAAGCCACAGCTGCAGATACCATTCTCAGAACTGCCTCCAGACTCTTTTTTTTTCTTTTTCTCCCTACCTTTGATGAGAGAACAACTGAATTACACCTGCAAGTAGAAAAACTTACTGAAACTGTATTGCATTTGAACTTGGGACACTTGGTGGGTTTTTGTGTGTGTGTGTGTGTGTGTGTGTGTGTGTGTGTAGTTTTGTTCCACTTTATGCGTCCCCTTTGATGAGACAACTACAGAACAACATCTGAGGCACCGTCTCCAGGATTGGAGACTGAGACAGACACCTAAATTATTAAGACTGAAACTTCATTGCATTTGGACTTGGAGGATTTTTGGTTTTTTTGGTTTTTTTTTTTTTTAATTTTCTATTTTCCATTTTATTTTAATTCATTTTTATATATAGATATTTCTTTCATTTACTTATTTTTTATTTTTATTCTTATCTTTTTTTTTTAGTTTTGATTTTCAATCCTCTCTCTGTCTCTCTAATGTCTGCTCAGCTTACTGTCAATTAGTACACTAATGCTCCCTGTTTATACCTTTGAAACTTTCTTGTCTGAAACCTTGTTCTGCTTTCTCCCTTTTGTCGGTGTATTTGTTTTCCCCTTTTCTTTAACTTCTTGCTTTCCATCTCAGTTCACCCTTCCATTCTAAATATTACCATTGTTATTATTACAAGCTAGAAAATACTTAACTGCACATAGTACAGGGACAGTAACAATACCAAAGACAATGACGGGAAGACAGAAAAAACAGGGAAACCAGTTTCCCCACAGCAAAAAATTAGTACAGGAACAAGAGGGGAATGAAGAAAACAGAAACTCAGATCCAGACTCCAACAAAATGAAGATAAACTATGCCAAAGGACCCAATGAAGCCCACAAGAATAATTTAAAAGAAGACATACTACAGGTATTCAATGAGAATTTTATAGAGATAATACGGGATAGGGTCAACCAAAATGTACAGGAGACACTCAAGAAATTCCAAGAAAACAAAAATAGAGAATTTGAAAACGCAAAAGAAGAAATAAAGGCAACCATAGAAGCACTATATAAACACCAAAGTAAAACAGAGAATACGATGAATAAATGGATAAATAAACTCAGGACAAAAATAGACAACATTAAAGAGTAAACCACCCAGGATATGGAAAACCTCAGAAAAAAGAACGAAACAGAACTGCAAAACAAAACAGAAGGCCAATCCAGCAGAATAGAACAAACAGAAGACAGAATCTCAGAACTTGAAGATGAAATGGTAATTAAAGGAAAAACCGAAGAACTATTAATTAAACAACTCAAGACCTGTGAAAAGAAAATGCAAGAACTCACCGACTCCATCAAAAGACCAAACTTGAGAATCATGGGCATCGAAGAAGGAGAAGAGGTGCAAGCGAAGGGAATGTGTAATCTATTCAACAAAATAATGGAAAATTTCCCAAATCTAGAGAAAGATATTCCCATACAGTAGCAAGAGGCCTCCAGGACACCAAACAGACCAGATCAAAATAGAACTACCCCACGACATATCATCATTAAAACAACAAGTTCAGAAACTAAGGAAAGAATATTGAAGGCTGTAAGAGAGAAAAAACAAGTAACATACAAAGGTAAACCCATCAAAATCACAACAGACTTCTCAACAGAAACATTAAAAGCTAGAAGAGCATGGGGTGAGATCTTCCGGGCACTGAATGAAAATAACTTCAACCCAGGATACTCTACCCAGCAAAACTATCACTCAAAATAGATGGAGCAATAAAAGTCTTCCATGATAAGCAGAAACTAAAACAATATGTGACCACAAAGCCACCATTACAAAAGATTCTGCAAGGGATTCTGCACACAGAAAGTGAAACCCAACTTAACCATGAAAAGACAGGCAGCACCAAACCACAGGAAAAGAAAAAGCAAGACAGTAGAGAGTAACCTCAACTTAGGTACACACAATCAAATCTTCAAACAACTAAGACAACTAAATGACAGGAATCACCACATACTTATCAGTACTAATGATTAATGTTAATGGACTTAATTCACTCATCAAAAGGCATCGCTTGATGAAATGGATTAAAAAGGAAGATCCAACAATTTGTTGCTTACAGGAGACCCATCTCACTGACAGAAATAAGCATAGGCTTAGGATGAAAGGCTGGAAGAAGATTTACCAAGCCAAAGGCCCCCGAAAACAGGCAGGAGTAGCAATACTTATCTCTGACAAAGTAGACTTCAAACCTACATTGATCAAATGAGATAAAGAAGGACATTCCATAGTAATAAAAGGAGAAATAGACCAAAAGGAAATAATAACCATCAATCTGTATGCACCCAATATCAACGCACCCAATTTTATCAAACAGACCCTGAAAGACCTAAAAGCATATATAAACGCCAACACAGTGGTTGTGGGAGACTTTAACACTCCATTATCATCAATAGATAGGTCATCCAAACAAAAAATCAATAAAGAAATTCAAGATCTAAAAAATGCAATAGATCAAATGGACCTAGTAGATGTCTACAGAACATTTCATCCAACCTGTACACAATAAACATTCTTCTCAGCAGCCCATGGAACCTTCTCCAAAGTAGATCATATCCTAGGGCACAAAGCAAGTCTCAGCAAATATAAGAAAATAGAAATTATACCATGTATACTATCTGATCACAATGCAGTAAAAGTAGAACTCAACAACAAAAGTAAAGACAAAAAACATGCAAACAGCTGGAAAATAAATAACTCATTACTTAATGAACAATGGATCATCAATGAAATAAAAAAGGAAATTAAAAAGTTCCTGGAAGTCAATGAAAATGAAAACACAACCTACTGGAACCTATGGGACACAGCTAAGGCAGTCCTGAGAGGAAAGTTTATAGCCATGAATGCATATATTAAAAAGACTGAAAAATCCCAAATCAATGACCTAACGATACATCTCAAACTCCTAGAAAAACAAGAGCAAGCAATTCCCAAAACAAATAGAAGGAGAGAAATAATAAAAATAAGAGCTGAAATCAATGAAATAGAAACCAAAAAAACCATACAAAGAATTAATGAAACAAAAAGTTGGTTCTTTGAAAAAGTAAACAAGATCGATAGACCCCTGGCAAACCTGACTAAAATGAGGAGAGAAAAAACCCAAATTAGTAGAATCAGGAATGCAAAAGGGGAGATAACAACAAACACCATGCAAGTCCAGGAAATTATCAGAGACTACTTTGAGAACCTATATTCAAATAAATTTGAAAATCTTAAAGAAATGGACAGATTTCTAGATACATATGATCATCCAAAACTGAGCCAAGAGGAAATTAATCACCTGAATAGATCTATAACACAAAATGAAATTGAAGCAGCAATCAAGAGCCTCCACAAAAAGAAAAGTCCAGGACCTGATGGATTCTCTGCTGAATTCTATCAGACCTTTAAAGAAGAACTGATACCAACCCTCCTTAAACTGTTCCATGAAATAGAAAGGGAAGGAAAACTGCCAAACACATTTTATGAAGCCAGTATTACACTTATCCCAAAACTAGGCAAAGACACCTCCAAAAAGGAGAACTATAGGCCAATCTCCTTAATGAACTTGATGCAAAAATCCTCAACAAAATAATGGCAAACCGAATTCAGCAACACATCAAAAAGATTATTCACCACGACCAAGTAGGCTTCATCCCAGGGATGCAGGGGTGGTTCAACATACGAAAATCAATAAACGTAATAAACCACATTAACAGAAGCAAAGACAAAAACCACTTGATCGTCTCAATAGATGCAGAAAAAGCCTTTGATAAGATCCAACATCATTTCATGATAAAAGCTCTAAGAAAACTAGGAATAGAAGGAAAGTTCCTCAACATTATAAAAGCTGTATATGACAAACCTACAGCCAGCATTATACTTAACGGAGAAAAACTGAAACCATTCCCTCTAAAATCAGGAACCAGACAAGGATGCCCACTATCTCCACTCCTATTCAACATAGTACTGGAATTCCTAGCCAGAGCAATTAGGCAAGAAGAAGGAATAAAAGGAATACAAATAGGTAAAGAAACTGTCAAAATATCCCTATTTGCAGATGACATGATCCTATACCTTAAAGACCCAAAAAACTCTACTCAGAAGCTTCTAGACATCATCAATAGCTATAGCAAGGTAGCAGGATATAAAATCAACACAGAAAAATCATTAGCATTTCTATACACTAATAATGAACAAACTGAAAAAGAATGTATGAAAACAATTCCATTTACAATAGCCTCAAACAAAATCAAATACCTAGGTGTAAACCTAACAAAAGATGTGAAAGACCTCTACAAGGAAAACTATACACTTCTGAAGAAAAAGATTGAGGAAGACTATAGAAAGTGGAGAGATCTCCCATGCTCATGGATTGGTAGAATCAACATAGTTAAAAATGCCGATACTTCCAAAAGTAATCTACATGTTTAATGCAATTCCCATCAAAATTCCAATGACATTCATTAAAGAGATTGAAAAATCTACTGTTAAATTTATATGGAAACACAAGAGGCCACGAATAGCCAAGGCAATACTCAGTCAAAAGAACAATGCAGGAGGTATCACAATACCTGACTTCAAACTATATTACAAAGCAATAACAATAAAAACAGCACGGTACTGGCACAAAAACAGACATAAAGACCAGTGGAACAGAATAGAGGACCCAGATATGAAGCCACACAACTATAACCAACTTGTCTTTGACAAAGGAGCTAAAAATATACGATGGAGAAATAGCAGCCTCTTCAACAAAACCTGCTGGGAAAACTGGTTAGCAGTCTGCAAAAAACTGAAACTAGATCCATGTATATTACCCTATACCAATATTAACTCAAAATGGATCAAGGATCTTAATATCAGACCCCAAACTCTAAAGTTGATACAGGAAAGAGTAGGAAATACTCTGGAGTTAGTAGGTATAGGTAAGAACTTTCTCAAAGAAACCCCAGCAGCACAGCAACTAAGAGATAGCATAGATAAATGGGACCTCATAAAGCTAAAAAGCTTCTGTTCATCAAAAGAAATGGTCTCTAAACTGAAGAGAACACCCACAGAGTGGGAGAAAATATTTGCCAACTATACATCAGACAAAGGACTGATAACCAGAATATATAGGGAACTTAAAAAACTAAATTCTCCCAAAACTAATGAACTAATAAAGAAATGGGCAAGTGAACTAAACAGAACTTTCTCAAAAAAAGAAATTCAAATGGCCAAAAAACACATGAAAAAATGCTCACCATCTCTAGCAATAAAGGAGATGCAAATTAAAACCACGCTAAGATTTCACCTCACCCCTGTTAGAATAGGCATCATCAGCAACACCACCAACAACAGGTGTTGGTGAGGATGCAGGGAAAAAGGAACCCTCTTACACTGTTGGTTTGAATGTAAACTAGTACAACCACTCTGGAAAAAAATTTGGAGGCTACTTAAAAAGCTAGACATTGATCTACCATTTGATCCAGCAATACCACTCTTGGGGATATACCCAAAAGACTGTGACACAGGTTACTCCAGAGGCTCCTGCACACCCATGTTTATTGCAGCACTATTCACAATAGCCAAGTTATGGATACAGCTAAGATGCCCCACCACTGACTAATGGATTAAGAAAATGTGGTATCTACACACAAAGGAATTTTATGCAGCCATGAAGAAGAACGAAATGTTATCATTCGCTGGTAAATGGATGGAATTGGAGAACATCATTCTGAGTGAGGTTAGCCTGGCCCAAAAGACCAAAAATCGTATGTTCTCCCTCATATGTGGACATTAGATCAGGACAAACACAACAATGGGATTGGACTTTGAGCACATGAGAAAAGCGAGAACAACAAGGGAGGGGTGAGGATAGGTAAGACACCTAAAAAATTAGCTAGCATTTGTTGCCCTTAACGCAGAGAAACTAAAGCAGATACCTTAAAAGCAACTGAGGCCAATAGGAAAAGGGGACCAGGAACTAGAGAAAAGGTTAGATCAAAAAGAATTAACCTAGAAGGTAACACCCACGCACAGGAAATCAATGTGAGTCAATGCCCTGTATAGCTATCCTTATCTCAACCAGCAAAAACCCTTGTTCCTTCCTATTACTGCTTATACTCTCTCTACAACAGAATTAGAAATAAGGGCAAAATAGTTTCTGCTGGGTATTGGGGGGGGGAGAGGGAGGGGGCGGAGTGGGTGGTAAGGGAGGGGGTGGGGGCAGGGGGGAGAAATGACCCAAGCCTTGTATGCACATATGAATAATAAAAGAAAAAAAAAAAGAAAAATAGATTGTTCTTCCCTAGAACTAGACTGGGAAATGTCTGGGGGTAAAGAGGCTTCAAAATGACAGACTTGTTTCTCTGGGAGCTTGGCCCAATAATTCAGCTTTTTTTTCAATTGACAGATAAAAGTATATATATTTACCATATTCAATATGCTACCTTGAAGAATATATCCATTGTGGGATGACTAAATCTAGCTGATTAACTTGCATTACTTCATATGGCTTCATATAGATTAAAATACATATATTCATGGATGTGTATATGTATATATATATAGAAGATAAATTATCTATCTATCATCTATCTATCTATCTATCTATCTATCTATCTATCTATCTAATCTATGAAAGTCTGTTCTTAATTGGCTAATTATCCACTCCTGGTTGTAGAAGTCTGAGAGTCAAGGATTACTTTGGGAGTGTTGAGCCATTAGGCACTAGATCTGGATTGAGTTCAGAGATTCCCTGGGTAAGGTAGGATGACAGCTGGGCATGAACTTTATCCTGGCTTGCTCTAGCGTAATGAAGGGCTGTGGACGGAAGTCCAGGTCTTGCACAAGAAGCATATGAACAGACCCATCTGGGAATGTGAAGATTGAGGAAGTCTGTCTCAAGGAATGAGGGCAAAGGCAAACAGGGAGCAAGTGCTCAAGTCAAATCTAAGACAAATTCCCTCTTTTTGATAATTTGGCAAGAAAAGAGACCTGGTAGTTAGGTGAATTTGTCAAACAGGAACTTGATACAAAAGTTTTCATGATATTTTTCCTAATTGTGCGTTGGTTAAAACGCCAGTGAGCGATCACCCTCCCTGGGATCATTTGGATGAAGCTTATTGCAGCATGAGCTCAAACATTATTGCTACTCAGGTACATTTAATCATTTACATGCATGCAAATAAGCAATTATATTAATTTTTATAAAAATTTAAGAGGATAAATGTCACTTGTACTATATATTTATATATAGTATATATTATATTTTACTATCTATGTATATGTATTTGCACTATATTTTACCCTAATATTATCATCATATTTTCAAAGCTGTAAGGTTAAGTACATCTTGTGTCAAGAGTCACTTGATCTGAAGTTTGGTAGGCTTGATCTACATCAAGAAATATTCAGAGGAAGCATTTAATCCCTTCTGTTTACTACAGGTGAGTTCAGTATTATTGCCAACTTTTTTATGTATATTTTTCATGACAACATTTTTTTTTGTGTAAAATTAGCTGGGGCACATGATATTTTAAGGAGCTTTGTTTTTGAGAGGGTTGTCTTTCCTGAATATGTTTACCACTGGAGTCATCAACAATGTGTTTGGTTTAAAATTAGCTCTAAAAAAAGTTACTTAATCTGAAATATATAATTGCAAATGGATTTGTCTGAAAAACAAAACTGGCCTTTTCCTTTGGAATTCCAGACATAACTGAGCTTCTCCAAAGTCAAGAGAAGCCTGAGTCTGAGCACAACGCTATTCTTACCTTTACCCTTGGGAAAAGATGAATTTGGTCTGGGTGAGAAGCAAAGGCAAAAAAATGCCATTGTCTTAGTAACATTTTCACCAAATCAAGAACTTCCTAAGCACTTACTATTTCTAGTACTTAATTTGACAATAACAAAAAATCATCTTCAAACATCTGACTTTGTTTATTGAAAAAAAATTTTTTTGGAAAGGGTCTCACTATTCAACTCAGGCAGACCTTGAACCTGTTATCTTCCTGCCTCAGCCTCCCAAGTGCTGGGACTACAGGTGTGTGTCATGATGCCTAGTTTGACTTTTAAATTAATTTCTATAGTTATCAAGTTCCCTTAAGGCTTAGAGCATTAACAAAAGATGAAATAAAGTCCATAGCAACAATGGTGTTTCAGGAGTAGGCATTTTCAGTTGAAAAACTGTCATATTCAAACACATGCAGACATCAATGAAAGTTGAAAGGCTAGTGATTCATTTCCTGTTCTTGTCACTATGCTGTTTGTTACAACTTATTTCTGGAAGTGACTGACAATAAAAATGTTTATGCAGAGATCTTATTTGTGCAGCATGAGCAAATATATTTCAGACTCAAAACGAGAATTGTTTTGACCAACTATATAGGATGGTATCTTTCCAGTCACAGATTTGATGTGGGAGGAAGAAGGTAAGGTAAACATACAAGGTCTGATCATAATAGATGCACATTTTGTCTGTATATGAATAAGAAAATTCCTTGACATTTAGTGATGTTATATTGGCTTCACCTTTTATCTTCTTTTTTTTTTTTTTTTTTTGCAGTCCTGGGGTTTGAACTCAGGCCCTACACCTTGAACCACTTCACCAGCCCTTTATTGTGAAGGGTTTTTTTGAGAGAGGGTCTCACCAACTATTTGCCTGAGCTGGCTTTGAGCCATAATCCTTCTGATCTCTGCTTCCTGAGTAGCTAGGTTTACAGATTTGAGCTGCTGGCACCCAGCATACCTTTATCTTCTAATGTAACTTCTGGCTTCTTTAGGTGGATTTTGTTTTCTTAAAGTTACATTATAACAGATTTTCTCTTCTCTGGCTAATAATTGCTATCAATTTTCCAACTAAAATCTTTCTAAGATAGAGTAATGAAATATCAACATTTTTAGTTCCTATGAAGATTAATTTGTACCTGGCAGGTGAATATTCCAACACTGTTTTAATGATAACCTTCCACTTAAATCTCTGAATTAGAAATAGAAAGAATCAAGTCTCTTTTCTAGGGAAGGTGTCTGGAAATGAGAGGAGTATGGACTTGAGTAACTGAACCCTAGCCATTGACCTAAAGGAGAAGCCTTAAGGAATCACTTACCTCAACATAACTCTTGGGTAAAGGAGAAACAAAGACTAGTGTTTCCATTGTAAGATATAAATTCAAAGTTTGCAAAGAATTAAGTATAGTGCCTAGAATAGAGTGATTGTCTAGGAAGTGTCAGATCATTTTTATTAATAAATTTTGTTTCCCTGAAAAGTAAATATTAAGATGAAGACCACTATTAGATTGTGTGATGAAGTGTGCTTCTAATAGGCTTCTTTCATTTTGGATTGGTTGGTCTCTGAGTCTGTGGAATCAGTGGCATTGGTGGTTGTGTTGGACTGCCTTCTTTTCATGATCAACAAATGTGTGCAACTGACTCTTTAGTGATTAGGTTCACTGGTTAAAGATATGGTCAAAGTCTTTATGAAAATTAAACAATAACCATTTGAAAACAAGCCATGCAAACTGAAAGCAATAAAAAATAGTTTAGTAGATAACATATTTTAAATCAGGTACAGAATTACATTGATTCAGATGACTTATTTATCTCATGGGAGATAACTATAATAACTGGTCCATGAAGGTATTGTCTCATTTTTTTACTTCAGAACAATTCTTTTACATTTTATAATATTAAGCATCTATAACATGGTACCACTAATTAGCATGATTGATTTAATTATTCTTCGGATGCTTTCTTTTTGTAAAGACCATAGTGTTTGGATGAAGAAATGGCTTCATGTTGAAGCTTCCAAATGCTGGACATAAACCATCCACATTAATGAGATCTGAGACCAGCATCATGTTAGAAATCTTGATACTTTGTAACTTATTAACTTTTCAAAAGTACATACAAAAATCTACTTTAAAAAATTCAGCATTTTTTGATACATCTGTTACATGCCAAAATAGAACTGTTAGCAACTCTTGAGATGTTCTCAGAAATAGTGAGACTTGGCTAAATGCATGTGGTGCCTACAATTTGATCTTTGAGGCACTTAACATGCACAGCTGGGTCTTGTTATTGGGTGCCAGTGGAATTTGTAGCACTATCTATTTTATGACCGTTCCACACCTACTTTTACCTTATAAGGTAAAGACCGAACTCTAAATGTCTAATATGCATAGTACTATATTTAGCAGCAAAATACGATTTTTGCAAGCCAAAAAGAAACAGGAATTCAGTCTCCAGATGCTGTTTTTGAAAAGCAGCATCTAAATAGTTGCTGCCCAATGTCATGATAATGTTGGCTGAGATAATTTCAGCCTGTTTTCTTAAAGTTATCACTTAAAGCCATATTTGTATTTTTAATGACTGAGTCTGAAATAAAATGAAATTTCAGGTATTGTAGGGGCGTAGATGAAGTGGCTCAGTTTTATTAGAGTTTATATGTAAAACCATGTGTTTCTTTGTGTGGTAGAGGAATTTCTCAAGTTTTATATAAACAAATAATATATATTTTAAGAACCTTCTAATCAACCTACTTATAATTGATATTCTTGGAAAAGTTTCTTCATCCTTAGGTATTTCTTCTTCTCTGGGAATTGTCTTGAGCACACAAATTTGGATTCTCCACTCTAACCAGGGAGACCCAGGCATACTGGCTTTATTTGATTGGTGGGAGTACCTGACCCAAGCTATCCTATCAAAGCTGTTCTTTGAGGTTGTCTTTTATTGTTGTGTGTGTGTGTGTGTTTGCTTTTAGTAGACCAGGGAAATAATTGTTCAAAGGAGATGTTGGTGGCCTTCATCAAATGGCACAGGTCAGTGCAGTTAGAATAATGCAGCCAACTAGCCAAGAGGAATGGATAAGAGCTCCGTTGACTTTGAGTCCTCATACAGTCCTTTTGAGATTCAACTATAATACTACTTTCTCTTAGGGTTGAAATAGTGAAACATCTTCAAAAAATCCTCTTTTGCCACATTATTTTCAGCAGGGCATCTTTTTATAGGCATTGTAATCAAAGTAGTTATGACTAGTCCAACTAGTAAGAACTACACTAATTAGCTACCTATTCAAAGTAAATCCTATTTTATTGCTTTTTCCCTTATACTCTGACAATGCATATACTTATTTACTTAATTATTTTTCTCTCTTACTTCACTAAAATATAAAATATAAGCCTGCGAGAATAGGGCAGAAGTCATCAAACTGAGTTCATGAAGGACCCTGCGTCTTCTCTCCTTTTATTCTTTCTTTCTTTCTCTCTCTCTCTTTCTTTCTGTCCTCCCTCCCTCTTTCTCTCCCTCCCTCCCTCCTTCTCTCCCTCCTTCCCTCCTTCTTTCCTTCCTTCCTTTCTTTTTTTTTATCCTCCTTCCTCTCTCTCTCTTCCTCTTGCATGATTTGAAAGAAGTCAGGTGGCCTGTGACAAGCATCCCCATTAAGATGCTAGTCCTATGGAGTAACTGAGGCCTCTGGCCAATAGCTAAAGGTGAACAGAGGCCTAGTAACATCCATGAGTATGACCTTGGGAGAGGATCCTCAAGACTGAAGTTGAAGTTCATATGACTAAATCCCTTGTCAACAGTTTGACTACAGCCTAATGAGAACCCTTGAGCTAGAACTACCCAGGTATACCAAACACTCCTGGTCTTGCCCATAGAGACCATGTGATATAATATTTGTTTAATGTTTTAAACTGACAAATTTTGTGGTAATTTTTATGCATAACTAACTAACTAATATGATAGGTTAGAAAATATTTATTAAATGAGTAGCTGAATTAAATTTAGTCAAAAATATATATTTAAATGCTCACAAAGAATAAGAAAGTCATTTTAAATATCACTGGATTCATGGGAGCTTTATGTCATGTGTGCTCTCAATTCATGGATATTGAAAGAACAGTACTGTCACATAAGTGTTTAAGAAATATATTAACATCGTAAGTATTAATATCATACTTGAAAGAGTTAGAAACATTGTCACAGACCATTGTTTACAAAGCAGAAGTGAGTCTGACTTAAATTGAAAGAAATATCATTTCCTTTTGTAAAGTGTTTTATTTTTTACACAGCCATATATAAATATTTATACTGTATGCACTCACACGTATTTGTGTATATACATAGATTCCTAAAAACTTTACATGCTAGTAAAAATTAAAATTGTTTAAAATATAATGTAAATTAAAGTTTGAATTGCAGTAAACCATAAAAATATTATACTTTAATGTTTGTTTTCTCTACAGGAAGCAATATATTTTTATTCAGAAAAATCTACCTATTTATTAGACACCATGAAAACCAAAGCACTTTGGACAAACTTCTTCAACTGGATCACATGATTGAGTCAATGATCCTGATGTAGGTGAGGGAAGAGACACTGGGCAAACAATAGCAATATACCAACTACCAGAAAAAATTATTGCCTTACAATAATTTAGGAAATTTTCACCATGACAAACTAGATTTGCTCTGTAGGAATGAATGCACAGATTACTTCATGGTTTTTGAGAGGGTTTTCTTGGTATCTTTATCTTTTCCTCAGATGCTAGATTACTCCCCTTTGTGTAGGGGATGTAAGATAGTATAGGAGAGGTGGTGTGTGGATGCTTTACTAGGTTTTAAAACACATTTCATGTCTGAAGAAGGAATGTTTTGCTGCACTTTTTAATTGTAATTTTCCTCCATAAATAGTTTGTTTCCTTGATGCTTAGATTCTTAATAAAATTAATGTTGAATCCACATAATTCATGCTTTCATTTTACTCATTCATTCATTGAGAAACTCTTGTGTTTATCTAGTCTGTACTTGTGAAGCGGTCCCTAATTAGATAATGCTCTTTATCACTTTCCTTTAACATCATTTCTGTATCTGCTGTAGGTTAGAATATATGTAGTGCCATTTGGGACACATTTTTTTTTTGTGGGAGAGTGGCGGGGTCCCAGGAAAATTCGACTTTCAAGAAGATTCTACCTGGTTGAAATGTTTTACACAATAGCACAATAAAAGAAACCTTAGAGCAAAACTAAATACCAAATGATTCTGCATTGTAAACAGTTAACTAAAAAGAGGCTCAAGCAAATATACAAGGAGTTGTGAAGATCTTAAGCTATTACAGCTAGCAGAAAAC
Organism: Castor canadensis; assembly: GCF_047511655.1. NCBI lineage: Eukaryota > Metazoa > Chordata > Mammalia > Rodentia > Castoridae > Castor > Castor canadensis. Next base: position 31,482,982 of record NC_133395.1, on the reverse strand, counting down.
ATATGTAGATTTTGAAAATCATTCTGTTTTCTAGACTTTGGCAAAAGTTTATTAGCCAGTGGTTGGATGTAGTCAATCTCAGATCCTTTCTTCCCAGCTCTTTGTTTAATTTATGGATTCATGAACATATACTGACTATCCACAAGCACAGCAGGGATATGACAATGGCAGTGGCCTGGCCCAGGGTCTTCAGGAGTATACAGCATAGCTCTGTTACCAATCTCTGGTTGTGTCCTTATAATTTTATTGACACTGTGTGTTGGATTGCTTCTTTCTTGGTTAGGGCCTCAGAGACTGCCACAATACTTAGCTCATATTCATTTCACAGTTGTCACAAGGATTTTGCTGTCTCTTACAATTTGCTCCAGCATTTTGGTACATGCTGGGTTAGAGGATGTTCTTTTGTAGGCCTCGGTTCTTTGATAGCTCTCAATCTGATGATGATGAAGAATATCAATCCATTTCACAACAACCAATTTATAGGATGGCAATTGTCCTCATATTTGGGAACATCATTGTTTTATCATTTACAGTTTTCCTGAAGGTTTTATCTGTATTTTTCTGCTTCACCTGTGATAGAAAACAATGATCAGTCCCAATTTGGTGCCTTGTATCAGAGTCCACCTAGAGGAGTAGGTGGGTGTATTTTAGAAGAAATGAGGGAACAGAGTCCAGACATGCTACATTTTAGGATATAAAGTCTCTCTCTATATATATATAAGATTTGGCCTTCAAGAGTGATGTTGAGAATTTCACTGTCAGGAACATTTGTCACAAATCCTTGAAAGGTTTGTATTAAAGTTTTTAGATGTAAATTTCCTTTATCATCCTAGAATTTGATTTTGAATTCTCAGTGCATAACACATGTAGGTTCTATGACACACGATATAAGGAGATTGACATTTTCCAGAGACAAAATACAAAAGTAAGTTGTTTTCTGCTTATAAAACTTGAAGACTGCTAATCAGTAGTTTGAAGCATGCATTGCGTAATATGTTTGTCATAACAAGTAGTTCTCAAGTCTTTAGAGCAACTTAGCATCAAACTCTCTTCAAACTGCTTTCCTAAGCAGCTTATTTTCCTTCCTGTATAATCTGAGTTATTTTTAAATGGATGACATTTGTTTGCACTTTTAAGTATATGGTTTTAGGAAATCTGTACTGCTTTCTCAATATCTTCTGTGTCTTTTCCTCTCCTAAGGGCTGAAGAAAAAATTGAAAATAAAAGGACTAAAGAGATTTCTCTCTCTAAAAATCATAGGATGATTAGTTATGACCATTTAAAGTGAATTAATTTCTATGCCATTATTAAATATGTCCCCACTTCTCAATAGTTATCTTTAGTTAATATATTGTTTAGTGTAACTCAAATCATATAATAATAGTTCTCTTTAGCAAAAGGGAGGCAATCATTCACAAATTAATTTTTATGTGACTGTCTCCTGAAAGATTCGATTCCATTTCTTATATACAAAGATAAGACAAAATAATATCAGAACCCAGTTTTAATACAGACATAAGTGTCTAGGTGAATTTGATGACCAGAAAAATGTGAAGGAAGAGTCAGTTGACTACAGGGTTTGAGTAGAGTCAAGAGTCACAAGAAAGAAATTCTGTATTTTAGATACCATCTGTCTCCGTAGAAGAAAGCTGAAAAGCATATAAACATAAGAGGATGAAGCTTTCAGGGGAGGACAAAAGATACCCAAAGCTCTTGGAGTAAAGTGGACATTAAAGACAATTTCACCTCTTTTCTAATCTTTCCTATGTCTGCCTCTGGATTGACTTTATCAGAACAAATCTATAGTGACATATGGAAATGGTGTGAGAAAGATGATCTCTGGGGTTACATAGCATGGTGTATTTACTTATGTATCTATTTTCATTTTTGTCAAGGAAATTGGTTCATAATCTTCTTTTATTTTTTGTGTGTCCTTATAGGGCTTTTATATCAAGGAAATCCTAGAATGAGTTTGGTAGTGTTCCTTCTTCTTCCTTTCCATAGAATAGCATGAGGAGCACCTGTGGTCCTCAGAGAATTTAATAGTGAATCCATCCAGTCATGGACTCTTCTCTGTTGGGAAGGTCCTTACCACTGCCTCAGTCTCACTGATTATCACAAATCTGCTTACATGGTTTGCAACATCTTGGTTCAATTCTGGCAGGCCAAATGCATCCCTAATAATCATCTAAATTTCATTGGTATTTGTTGTGATAGTCTCTTCTTCATCTCTAATTTTATTAACTTGGGTCTTTTCGCTCCTTCTTTTGGTTAATTTGGCTAAGGGTTTATCAATCCTGTTTATTAAAGAACCAACTTTTCATTTCACTGATTCTTTTTATTAGGTTTTAGTCTTCATTTCATTAATTTCTGCAATAATCTTTATTATTTCTTTCTGCCCACTAATTTGGGCTTAGTCTTCTCATTTTTCTAGAACTTTTAGGTTCATCATGAGGTTATTTGAGATCTCTGTATTTCTGTGATGCAAGTGCTCATAACTATAAACTTTCCTCTTAGCATGGCTTTTGTTGCATTCCAGAAGTTCTGGTAAATTGCGTTTTTAATAGATTCTTGGAATTTTTAAATTTTCCCCCTCATTTCTGTGATGACCCACTGATTGATCAACAATGTATTGTTCAGTCTCCATGTGTTTAAATATTTTATGTGGTTTCTTTTGCTGTTGATTCCTAGTTTTATTCCGTTGTAATCTGAGAATGCAGTGGGTTATTTCAATTTTCTTATATTTGTTAAGTTTTGTGTCTTAAAATAGGATCTACTTTGGGAGAAAGCTCCATGGGCTGCTGAAAAAATGTGCATTGTAAAGCTGCTAGATGAAATATTCTGTAGACATCTGTTAAATCTATTTGATTTATAGTGTTATTTCATTCTGAAATTTCTTTGATGATTTTTTTCATCTGGATGACCCATCTTGGTGAGGGTGGAGCACTGATGTCTATCTGTGTTTGTAAGTCTAGTAGCAATCATTTAATGAAATTGAGTGTGCCAATGTTTGGTGTGTAAATGTTAACAATTGTTATCTCTTTGATGGATTGTTCCCTTTATTAATATGTTGTGACATTCTTTGTCTTCTTTCTCTTTTGACCAGTTTTGGTTGGAAGTCTGTTTTGTTAGATATGAGTAAACACTCCTGCCTTTTTTTAGGGTCCATTTGCTTGGAAAATCCCTTTCTATTATTTTACCCTAAACCAATATTTGTCTTCATCAGTAAGATACATTTATTGTAGGCAACAAATCGGTCAGGTCTTGCTTTTTAATTCAAACTGCCATTCTGTCTTTTGACTGGAGCTGAGACCATTAACATTCAGTGTTAGTATTGATAATAATGTAGTATTTCTTGTCATTTTGCTGGGGTTTTTTTTATGTGCTTCTTTCCTAATCCTCATTTGCTAATGTACTCATCCAGTGGGATTTACTCTTTCTTGTATTTTCCTGGTGGTATTTGTCTTCCTCTTCTATATATAGAATTTCTCCAAGTAGCTTCTACAGTGCTGGTTTAGTGGTCATAAATTCCTTTGCTTTTATTTCTCCTTCAATTATAAATGATAGCTTTGCTGGGTACAGGAATTAGGTTGGTATTTATTTTGTTTCAGGGCTTGAAACACATCATTCCATGCCTTCCTTGTCTTTAAAATTTCTGTTAAGAAATCTGTGGTATTTCTGATAGGTTTGCCTTTATATGTGACTTGTTGTTTCTCTCTTTTAGCTTTCAATATTCTTTCCTTGTTCTGTATTCCTAATGTCTTAACTATAATGACATGGGAAGTTTTTTTCTGGTCTTTTCTATTTGGAGTCCTAACAGCCTCTTGTACCTGGATGAAAGGGAGGGTCTTCTTGTTCTCAAGAATGGGAAAGTTTTCTGTTATTTTATTGAATATATTATCTATGCCTTTATCTTGTATCTTTCTTCTATACCCATTGTTCATAGGTTTTTAATGGTATCCCAGAGCTCTTACCTGTTCTGTTTATATTTTCTTAGTATTTTTTCTTTGTCTTTGATTAATCAAATTGATCTACTTTAATTTCCACTTCTTCCATTCTATAAGCAAAGCTTCAGAGTTTTTTCATTCAACTGAGTATTTTATTTAGGTTATAACCTTTTCATTTCCAGGATTTCAATTTGATTTTTTTCCCAGTATTTCTGTATCTTTGTTGAATTCCTCTTTCATATTCTGCATTGTCTTCCTTATTTCATTCAGTTGTTTATTTGCATATGCTTTGAATTCATTCCGGTGCTTATTCACATCCTCTTTAATTTCATTGATCATTCTTATCGCTGCTTTTTTGAGTTTATTGTTTGAAATTTCATTCATTTTACTGTTTTTCAAGTCCTTTATTAAAGAATAGTTGACTTTTGGAGGAGCCATATTGCCTTGTTTTTTTATATTGTTTTTATTTCTACATTGGAATTTATGCAAGTGGTCAGTGGTAAGTTTTAATCACCTGTGGTATTCCAGTTGAAATAGTATCAATGCTTAGGCAGGACAGTGTAGTAGTCAGGTTGAGGTGCTATTTATAACCACTGGACGGGAATTATGACTCAGTAGCAAAGCATTTGCCCATCTGCTCAGGACACTGGGTCTGACCCCAGCACTTCTCACGTCAAGGTAAGATAATTGGAGTCTGTTATAAAAGGACAGGCTGTCCCCTTCTGGACTACTTTTACTATAGAAGCTTCTATCTTTGTGTACTGGGAATCAGCTCTTCATTTTTAAAACTATTTTTTATTAGTATATATTAATTATATAAAGAGGTTTCATTGTGGTATTTCCATACATCTATATATTTTGATCCTATTCATGCTTCTATTACTCCCTTACTTCTCCCTTTCCCCCTTTAAAAACATTAATGATTTAATTATGCTATTTTTATATGTGCATATAATGTATTTCAATCATATTCACCCCCATATTGCCCTGTCCTTTCCTTCTTCCCCCCCCCCCTTCTTGATTCTTCCTCCAAAAGTTTTCATATAGTACGCTCAGGAGTCTCAGGTCTTATATTAAGATCTTTGATTCATTTTGAATGGATTTTGGTACGAGGTGAAATATAGGGTTCTAGTTTCAGTCTTCAACATGTGTCTTCTAACAGCGTTTATTTTAAAAAACAACAATAATAGAAATGTTTTTCATCTATTGAGTTAAATCTCAAAGATGTGTCAGTTATTAAATTTCTTTATACATCTACTTTATTAAAGCCTTATAAAACACCTGTGAAGTGTTACACAGCAAAAAAGATGATATTACTGATGCTCAGAGAAAGTATGTCTTTGCCTATGACCAGAAAGCAAGTAAATGACAAATCTGTGCCCTAAGACCAGGTCCATCTGGCTTCAATTCCATACTCTTAATCAAGTATTTTGGTCAGGCTCACATTGACACTTCATGATAGGTCAACTCACGGGTTTTTTTTGCCTGCTTTTCATTGATATACTTGTTGTAAAGGACAACAAATGTAACCCAAAACATTTAAACATAATAAATGAATCTTCCCAATACTTGGTGTTTGCCAAAGCAGTTTTCCCTTCTTTTTTTAGACAGAGCTAAACGATAATGTTTTAATTATACAAATTTTGAGTTCAATTCAACTCTCTAAGATTAGACTAAGTGAATAAGTTAGGAAGCATAAGACTTTGGAGAACATTCAGTAGTAATAAATCTGTCATGACCAAGTAAAGGATATATCACATTAAAGAAGCAAACTTTGATGTTTTGCCAAATATTAAAGCATGCAAATTTCCCTTGTGCTGCATTATGTATATTTAGGGAATGGTGATGACACAGGCTATTTTGAAGGCTCTGCAAATATCCTTTTTTGGAATTATGTGTTTCTGTAGAAATCTGGCAGTACTAGCAGCTTATGCCCATTTTAAAGTATCAGAGAAAGGTTGCACTTCAAAGTTTAACTTGTGCAATGTTTATTCTTGTGAGAAGAGAACTAAGTTGGAAGCCTTAATTTGTCACTTTTAACTTGCTTGATTTCAGAAAATTATCTAATTTCTTTGAGCTTTGGTGTTGACATTTGTATATTTGTTAAAATAATACCTTCAAAAATTTGTTGGCAGAAATCAATGCAGTCATGAATGAAAACTGCTTTGCACATGGTAGGTATTGCATTGGTGCTTATTTTAAAGAATTGCTATGTAAATTCATGATATAATGATGCTAAAGGATTTGCATATTGTGAATGTTCAACAAAAGTTTGTGACTCTTTTGTTTATACATTCTTTTATATAAACATGCTAGCATATTGGACTTAAAATTCCTATGTACAGACCCATGTTTTTTGGAATGCATGCCATGTTGATAGTCATGATTACTGTAGCTATTTATTCTTTACCTTATTTATAATTCACAAAAGCAAGTACTTATTAACTAAACACTGGATTGCAGACACTATGCAAGTCTCTGGAGTTGCATATACAGAGGGGAAATAGATATGATCTTCACCATATACAAAATTCATTGAAGGTATGTGATAAAGCATTTTTCGCAGAGAAATTCACAGTAGAGCTGTGTTGCAAAAGATGGGGAAATGTTTCCAGGCAAAAAAAGAAGGCGAAGACTTTCTAAAAAATGGAGCCGAATGGTAAAAATATCAGATATAAAGCCCCTTAATAAACCCAAGGAACTTCAATCTCACTATGACTGGAATGGAGGGTGGGAGAAGGGCTTCATTGCAATAAGTCTGGGATGTTGGGCATGTGGGATCATGGACCAGGTCATAGAGGTTCCATATACCTAGCTAAAGTGTTTGTAGTCTTTAGGCATGGGAAGCATGTGACTCATAGAAGCAGTCACGAGCAGATTAGTTTATCAGAAAACCTCATTCAAAGCCAAGTGGGGAATAGACTGGTGTGTGTGTTGTGGGGGAAACAAGTAAGTTGTAATGCATAGAGAGCAATTGACTGAAGATCATGGTACAGGAATAAGATGAAGTGACTGGCTTCAGATATTTGAAAGGGAGATTGATGGAGGTTGAATAGGTTATTTGTGACTCAATTCAAGAATTGAAGGAAGTGAAAAGAGGAATCTTGATGGTGTTCTAACATCTTTGATATTATTAAAAGAGAATACCCAGAAACTCTGGGAAAAATATGATGACTTGGGTTTTGGATTAGTTTAACTTATGCTTGGAAGCTATTCAGGTGTGATATCTGTTTGAAATTTGGAGATGTGACTCCAGAGCTTTGGATAAAGGTCTAAGACACAGATACATGTTTGTGAAATATCAGCAATTAAGTTTGATGATATTATCCAGGATTGGTGCAGAAGAGTAACTGCTCAATGCAGCCCATATAAAGACTGAGTAGATACATTGAAAAGGGAGGGAAGAGAATCAGAGAGGCCAAAGAAAGGAAGAGATTCAAGAAGCAGTCCAGAGATTGAGAGTGATGAGACTTGAGAAGTCACTGGATCCATTTTTGTTTTAAAATCTTAATAAACACTCTTAATTACTTCCAAAAGAAAGACTTCCTAAAAGAGAAGAGCAGTTCAGTTGGTTTGCCTATTCCCTCTTCAGAGAAAAAGAAATATCTGGAAAGGACTAGTGTTCCCAATAACCCTCAACTGTTTGTATTTTACTGTAGTCTTTTTAAATGAACCACAGCTAATTTTATTCAAATTCTCCAAAATTTATACCAAGTGTGTTAATTGCTTCTAGAATGCATGTCACCATTTATATATTATAAAATAATATTTTACATATGTACTGTAATCTTAACTAGTTACTTTTTCATTTTTATAATGTCAAAATTGTTTTAGTGTTTCATCAAATCACTAAACTCTCATGATGTTCACAAAATTCTTTCCTATATAGTAGCTCATTTTTGGTCACAACAACCTCATATCTATTTTAAAAATGAGGAAATTAAAAAATTTCTTGAACAGGTTAAATTAGAGTGTATAGACCAGAGCAGGGGTAGGAAACCTGGAACAGAACTATGGTTTAAAATTTTAACAAAGGAATTAGAGATGTTTGTAATAGAAACCTTATCAATATTTATAGTAGGACAAGAATAACTGTTTTATATTCCGTAATCCAATTTGCATATAGTAAATGCTTTATCAATATTTGTTGAACTAACAAATAAAGCAAAAGACTTTCTGAAAATATCAACAAAGTCATGTTCTATAGTATTTCGATTAAAGAAGTATGGGGCAAGTTTAATATTATGTTGCAATTTCATAAATATCAGTGAAGAGCGATGGAAGACTAGAATGCCTTGTCAATATTGTGATTGCAACCAAATATGATTTTAAGATCACTGCATTTATGGTTCATTACAAGGAACCAAACTATGCTTCTGGTGGTCTTTATTGTCTATCTCATTTAATCCTCACAACAACTCTGAGAGACAGCAAATTCCAGATAAGGAATTTTAGGGGAAGAGAAATTAAGTAATTTGTGCAGGGTTATTCAAAAGGTTTTAGAAACCCAAGAATTCAGAGCCTTCACAATAACCATTAGATTATACACACATTTCACAGAATTAAAACATACTTTTCGTAGTGTTTCCCCTTTTCTTTGAGTAGATTGCATTGCACAAATTAATAAGGGAGCAAATATGAGTAATTTACTGCAGTTTTAGAGCACATTAAGACCAATCAGTGACATCACATAAATAATTAATAATGCACCCAACCTTAGAAATGATTATATTTATTCATATCTTACATGTAGATAAGGTATTGTGGTTTTTTTAATTAATTGAAAATGTCTAGGTAATTGACAAGATGCTGACTCAAATCAATGGAAAGAGTGGAAGCCTTTTCAGAAGCATTATTATTAAGCAGTCATTGTTTTCTAAGTTATACAAATTTTTAAAATAAAATTCAGTTATTTAAAAATTATTTTATACTCCTTATATTAATAGATACTATTACTTCAGGGACTATTATGTCTATGCAAAGATCTGGCTAATATATTACAAATTGTTATTCCTAGTTTAACGATTCTATCTTTGATGGAAATGGTTAGCCTGCCATTTAGGGAACATTAGTTTAAGCCAGAAATCAATTCCTGACTTAAGCCATTGCTCTGTACTATAGTTCTTATATTCTAGTCAAATACTGTTGGCTCCTTCTACAACAGCTATTCTTGATATAACTTACCTGAAAACATAGAATTCAGAACACCTTAGACATTCACAGTGCCCAGAGTATACTTAAGCTCTTCCCTTCATGCATTGGAAGGGACCGGTAAATTTTTAACATGTATAAGGAAAGGTGCATAGATACATCTTGAAAGAAATTGGAGCAAAGATACTAGAAGGAGATAAAGGAAACACATGTAAATTTGGATGAAAGGCAGATATGGTAAATTGAGAATAAAACACTATATAGTTCAAAGACAGAAACTCTCAAGTAGAGCTGAGCAAGTTCATGAAGCTGTTATCATTAATTAAAAGATGAAGAAGATCTCAGAAGACAGAATTTCTAAGCAGCAGAAGTAGAGTGAATACAGGAGCCCAGGCATATTTACATGAACAGCAAGTCATCCTCTGTACCTGGATGCAAGGAGAATGGTACTTGCAAGTTGGGTGGGAGCCAGACTAGAAGCTAGAATGAATTTCACCTAACTACTAGGCTATGAGACTGGATTATAAAAGATGGAATTAAAATACTTTTACTATGGCTATTTGGGATGAAGAAAGGAAAAAGTTGGTCAGTAATTATGTTTTGGTAGGGAAATTTCTAAGTGTGAAGTCTTGGAGTGGATGTACCTATTGAATGACTACATGAATTTAATAGGGTTACTGTAAGTACAATGACCTTTAAGGAGGATGTTGGATTAGAATTACAGGCTACAGTACTCTTGTACTGTGTTGATACACAGTACACCTCAGGGATGTATGGCTTTATTGACTTTGTACATGTGCAGTTTATGTTTTCGTGTAGATGAATTCTATTTTTGGAATAGGTAGGGATTTATTGTCATTGTTTTAAAATCTCATAAAACAAAACAAATAAAAAACAAAACTAAAATTCTGGGAAGATGCTGCTGAGGTAATCTCTTGTGTTCTTTTTGACTAAACAAATTAATAAACCCATTGATTCCCAAGTCAGTGACGTGAATTTTGGTTTCAGCTCCAGTATCTTGTAGAGAGATTGGAAATCATCAGTCCCATTCTTACTACCAGAAAAAGCTTAGCAAACTGAAAAATCAACAATGTTTTTTTGGTCCATCAGAGAACTGATATCATAGGGCAAACAGTCATGGTAAGATCTGGAGAGAAAGGGGCAAATCCTGAGTCATAGCTGACATTGACATACCTGGATCAAAAGCCACATGAGCTGGGCTCCAGTAGAACAGAGATTAAAGCTGAGAGAGCTTCAGGACTCAGCTCTCTCTGAGGAGTTGTTTGTGGGAAGCCCCAAGTCATCACAGAAGGCAAACATAAGGACGTTAATGGAATTTGGAGCCTCTGGCACCTACAGCTACAGCAAATATTAAACACAACCCGTCTCCTTAACAGATTGATGTAAAATCTCACACTAAAGGCCTGTTTCCCCTCAGTTCTTATGATTTTATACATTTTGTTCAGCTTTGAACAAAACACTACAAGGTATGCTAAAAGCCAAGAAAAAGTATAAGCTAAGGAAGAGAAAGCAGGCAAACAGGACCAGATTCAGATATGACACAGATGTTGGAATTAGCAGACTTAGACAGCCATGGCTTTGCCACTATTTGGCATTGTTCCTCATTCCTTGACAGATTTAATATGCCACAAATCCTGACTCATGACTGCAGTGCGAATAATTACAAAATAAGACTCCCTTAAAAGCCAATATCTGAACTATCGTATACCTGTGGGAACATCACAGAACCAAATGCAGAAACACTGCAGAGAAATTGCATACCTGCTTCTCTGCAGAACAGTTGTCACCTAAAGAAAAAAACCAAAACCAAAACCAAAACCAAACCAAAACAAAAAAAACCACCCAGAAATCCCTCAGGATAAGCCAGACTAAAGTTTCAGAGCATAATCTTACAGTTTGCTATCCCCAGCCTTTTTTGTCAATGCAGGAGGTGGGAAGTAGAGTGAAGAAGGAAGGAAGTGATGCTTTTGGCATGTAATAAAGCTAGACATGTCATCACTTTCAATGTTTTAGAAACTTGAAACAAATACCATTATCAACACATAGGAAAGAGTTCAGATTTAATATTGTTTCCTTTGGAAATCTCTGGTTTTCCAGCTAAGATTTGTCCTACCGTTCAGTTGTTTTTGGTTCACTCTGATTTATTGCTGAGCTCATGAATCATTTGCCTCTCTTGTTCTAAGGAAAAAAAAATTCCATTGATTTCAGTTCCATGGCAGAGGCTGCATGTGACAGTGTGGATGATAACCTTAGTCATAAGCTCTAAGCCTGAGACTGCCGAGACTGATGCACACACAATGACAGGAATTCAAGGGAGCACGTACAGAGGTTTTATTTCCCCAGAGACAGTTGTGTGGAAGACAAGGGAAATACACTGACGTTATTAGTGATGTATTTATAACAGTTTGTACTCCCACCCTTATAGTTCCATTGTTGAACAGCCTTTGTTATTTCCATAAAAATCACACTAGGCAGTTTCAAGTTTATATAAATGATGTATCCCCACACTTGCAAGGGTGAGAAACGGTTCTTTAAAGCAAGGATTTACTTGAGAAAAATTTCAAACAAGTTCTATGGGGCTATAGCATGAAGAATGCAACCTAAGACTATTGGTAAAAAGCCTTAACATAATTAGGTAAACTTTTCTAAATAATAAGATATTGTATTAAAGTTAACACTGATCACAACTCTGGATGTAGCAAATTAGAGAACGTGTGTTTAAGCTGGGGATTTATTTGAGTCCCACACTACAATGGTCACATGTAAAGTAACAATAACACTAACAGTTATTTCCTTGACTTTATACTGCAATCACCTTAAAATGAGATTTTTTTTTATGGGATTTCTTATTGGATTATCACCTCAAAACAATTAGAGATGAATTAGATTCATTTTAATCACCATGAAAGTTTCTAAATTTATCTTAATCAAATATATCTGGTGAACATTAAGTTTTTTATTTAACTTTTTTTTTTGTTTTTGTAGATATGGTCTCCCTATGTGGCCCTTGCTGACCTTGGACTCATGATCTTCCTGACTCAGTCTCCTGACTGCTGGAATCATAGATCTGAATATGACATCTGGCTAAACTTTTAGCTTCCTCAATTAAAAAGTGATAATGATGTGGGAGAACTCTTAACTGCTTTTGTTCTAAAACGTCTAAGACTTTAATAGACTATGCAATGATGCCTTGTAACCCACACTCAAATGATTTTGCCTTCTTTGGGAGAGATCAATCCAATTATCCCCAAAAGTCTCCCCAAAAGATATGATGGACAATGTCTTCTAGAAATATGGAACAGCGATTTGCTTTTGAATGAACTATTTTTCTTGTGAATTCAAGTAGGAGTTCTAAAGCTAGAGTTAATGATGGGAATAACAAACTTGTTTTTAGAGTCAAAGAAATTTGGCTTCAATCTCTGCTCTAAAAATAGGTACTGGCTTTGAACACCCACATAACCTCCTTAAGGTCCATGTCCTTATTTGAGCTTGGGGAGAATTGCACAGTACACAGTCTGGCATTCAGTAAGGTACTCAATATATGCTACTTCTGCAGTTCTTTTCATCCTCATTCACTGTGGATTTTAAGGGGCTTTTAAAAATGGATGATAGACAATGAAGAGTTCACACCTGACAATGGCTTCTAATTTTTCAATGAAGTGGGAGCTCACCCAAGACTACCTAATGGGTTGAAGAACGGATAAAGGTTTATAATAGCTATTGTGCTCCTGTCTATAAGAGCTTGTACCTTTATTGTAAGAATATTGATATTCTCATTTCTTTTGTTCAAACTGAGGATTTATACCAGTCACTTCTTTAATTTTTTTATTGCTAAAAAGACCACATCCAAATTGTTGATGAGATTCAGTTAATACAAGGAGAAATCAGAGTAGAAAATATACTTTCTTTATGGTATATGCTCTCACACAGCTAAAGAAAATAGCTTTGGGAGATACTGTTCTACTGAGATTGCTAGACAGGTTTTCATTACATTTATTTATTAAGCAAATGCTTATTGAGCATTGATATGAAGACAAATAAGACAATGTCTATACATGTCAAAAGTAAATACTTATTACTTGAATTTTAAATTTATGCTTATTTTTAAGGCACCTACAGAGAAGGGAAGACAGGTAAATGATAAGTGACAATATTATGTAATCTATGATATACAGCCATACTGTTGTGTCACTTATATTTCTCTTCAAGAGAAAATGTGTGACAAGGAAGGAATTAACATGACAGTCTCCAGTTGCAACAAATTCAGGATTTGTTATAGCACTGGAGTTGATGCTGCATTCCTCATGGACTTGCATTGAAGACTGAACATAGCACGAGGGCCTGACCACCACACACAGCTAAGCTCTTCTGTGGCTGGCAATCTGGGATGGAGTTCTCCATTGAGCTGGTTTGAGACTGCACTGCACTTTGAGAATCTTCTTAGCTAGTCTTCCTTCCTTCACATTCTCCTCTTAAAGGTTTTATACTTGCATTTCTGTCTGTGGCCCTTCTGTGATCTTTCTGCTCCTTTTGATCTTTGTCTTTCAGGGTCTTGCCGAACTCATGGCCTTACACTTGCAAGGCAGGCACTTTTACTGCTTGAGCCACGCTACTAGCCCTTTTTTGTGATGGGTTTTTTCAAGCTAGGGTCTTATAAACTATTTGCACAGGCGGGCTTCATATTGCAATCCTCCTGATCTCTGCCTCCTGAATAGCTAGGATTACAGGCGTGAGCCTTTTTCCTGGCTTTTTTCCACTTTTGCTTGAACTTAGACCTGAACTGGACACACTGGGCAAAATGGGAGCATGGAAACCTATGTATCTCATTTTGCTTGGGAAAGTCAGAAATAATGCTTGCATCTTGAAGGCCAAGTATATGTTCAAGGAGTTGTAGGGCAAGATACAGAACATAGCATCAGTGGGCAATTTCAGGCAATTTAAGGTATCAGGAAATAAGAGTATTTTGAAAAACAAAGAAAGAAGGTAATGAAAATTCACCAGAGATATTGGATTGAGATGTTTAAGAAGCAGCAGCTGATGAGGCCAAAAGGAAACAGAAGCTGGAGATAAAGAACGTTGTTAGTCACAGTGACAGATTCGAATGTAAACCAGCATGGGATAGAAGACTTTTGAGAAAACCTAAAAAAGCCTAGTCAAGACTTTTGTTGTCTTCAGTCTCATCATTTTTAATAGTGCTGTGCAGAACAATTTTATTCATACCTTACATTATATTTTTAGAAGTAAATATAATTTAATTATGGGAACTTTGTATAATATAGAAAAGAATAAAGTAAAAAATAAAAATTACCCTTATCTCAGTCAGTTAGCAGTAACCACTATTAAATTTTTTGTCTGTTTGTCTTCATTTTAAAAATAAGTAAACCTATATTTTCTTATGTCTTTTAAAATTTTTTTCTCCTGGGGTGATAATTATTTCCTTATTAATTTGTAAGAACTATTTATATACTGTGGATAATATGACAGTGTCAATTTTATATATTCCCCTAGCCTGTCATTTGCCATTTGCTTTTGGTTTTGTTTGAACTACCAAAAATCTGAACTATTACCCAATTAAAACATTCAGTATTTTCTTTTTAAAATGTAAGCATTAATTATTTTATATTTAATTAACCTCTTCAGAAATGCAACTAACAAACTACCTTTTTTTCTTGCAGTGCTGGGGATTGAACTCAGGGTCTTTCTCATGCTGGGCAAGAGCTCTATCACTGAGCTACATTCTAAGTCCCACAAGCCACTACTTTTCTTGTTGCCTCCTGTTTTTAATTTTTTCATACATCTTCCTAATTGCATCTGGGATTGATTTTAGTGAATTTAAAGAATAAAAGATGTAACTTAATTTTCAACCCTAAATATAGTCTTTTTCCCTTCCTGAAAACAATGTGTTGAATAATCTATTCCTGTTGAACCAAATTTTAAAGGATAATTATGAGTGAGTTAGAGGTAAAACAAAACAAAAAAAAAAAAAACAAAAAACAGATTAGACATAAAAGAGGGTCTCTTTCCAGAGAAGAGACAGAGGCATAAAAGTTTCAGTGAAAGACTACAGAGAGGGCAGGAGTGACAAAGAATACAGAGGGTGAATGGGCTCAGACGACAAAGTGTGCTGATCTCAGAAATTCGAACATTACACTGAAAACTATGGAGACCTGTTCTCAGTGTGCACACAGATTTGCAGGCAGTTTCTGTTTCATGGTGTTCACTATGTTAGCCACAATAAAGTTGAACTAAAAAGAGACATAAATATAAAACCAGAGCAAATCACATGAAGCTATTACAATAAACTAGAGGAATTTTATATTTCTTAGAATATTGTGAAAAGAGGAATTAATATAGAGAAGCAAAATAATAGATAGGCTGGGGGAATTACCAGAGATTAAGTATCAGGATTGAATGGAATCATACAAACCAGGGAGGAAATATATCCAAGAAACTGGGAAAAGATGTCAACAATGATAGGTGGTAAATGAGAATTTCTATGTGCAAAGGGAAGAAAAATTTCCATTTTATCTGGTAATGTGGTGTAATATTACCCATATCAGAAGCATTTCAGTTTAGTGGTAGGAGAGAGGTCTGTATTCCAGTGAGGATAGGATAGACAGCCTGAAGTGGTTATTTATGATATTATCTTCTGGCATTTCCTTCATTCTCCTTGGCATTACAGCTATTTACATGACTACTGAAGGCTTCTCTGACAGTATACAACATCTTCCTTGACCTCAGTTGTTTGACTCAAGGATAAACTCTAATCAACTAGGCCTGCTTCTCCTTGGCACAATGGTTTATTCATGTTGAGTACTGCAGCCAAGCTAAAGCCTTGGGTGCCTTTTCCAGGGGTTTTAATGTTATTTTTAGAGAACAGAGATTACTCCCTCTCATATGGTAGAAGCTGCTGTGGACTGAATATTTGTGTCCCCAGCTGGGTACCAGTGGTTCCTATCTATAATTCCAGCTACCTGGGAGGCTAAGATTGGGAGGATTGTGGTTTGAGGCCAATTTGTGTCCTTTGCCAAGTTCATATATTGCAGCTTAATCTCCAGTGTGATGAGACTAGAAGGTAGGACCTTCGGGAGTTCACAAGAGTGGAGCTCTCATCAATAGGATTCATGCCTTGAAAGGGGTTGAAGAGATTAGTGTTCTCTCCCTCCACCATGAGGACACGTGTTACATAGTCTATGAAACAGGAAGTGAGTCTTCACCAGACATTGAATCTATCAGTGCCTTGACCTTGGATTTTCCAGTCTCCAAAACTGTGAAAAATACATTTCTGTTATTTATAACCCATCTAGTTTATAGCTTATAGAATTTTGTTATAGAAACCCAGTGTGTTAAGACAGAAGCTGTGTGTTATAGAACTCAGGAGCCTGGTTTCCTGCCATGTAAAGACAGCTCAAGTGCGTTGAAAGAAAATGAAGCCAACATATAGAGAGAGGTAGAGACAAGAACAAAATAGAATCTAGGCAACTGAGTTGTTCCCAAGTCTTAACAGTATCCATAACTTTCTCAAACTTTGGTGTCCATTACTTCCTTAGGTGGTAGCAGTAAATAAATTCCCCTTTTGGGTTAAGGCAATTCAAATTGAGTTTCTTTTTTCACTTGCAACTAAAACGTTCAGATCAGGGATGGAGACCAGTACTGGATACATAGTTGATAAGAGATGATACAGGTCTAGAAGCAGCATAGGCATTGTTATTTTTAATTTTAAAAATATTTGTATTAATAGACTTATACTTTTTAGATCAGTTTTAGATTTAAAACAAAACTAAGTGGAAAGTACAGACAGTGATCATATTTCACTGCCCTCCCCTTCTCTCCCCCTCATCAACATCCCCCAGCAGAGTAGAACATTTGCATTTGTTGTAAGTGAGAGATTGCATGGATCTACATTATCACCCCACACCCATGATATATCTTTGAGTTCACTTAGTGTTGTGCATTCTATTTGTTTGGAAAAATGTATGATATGTATCTGTGACAGGCTGCTGCTATCTATGACTCTATCTTGTTTTCTTCCTGTTTCCTTTCTCATTCCTGGGATGTAGCCTTTGCTCTATATTCTGGAGCATCTTGTCCTTAAAGATAAAAATAGGCTTTTACTAGAAGATTAGCATCTTTGGTCCATGTCAAAACACCAGACTGCCTGACTCGGGCTACTGGGCAATGTGGAGTCAGCACATGTCGCTAACCTGGTCATCATATAAACATTCCCTTACTTCCTCCAAAGACTTGAAAGGGAGGGTCTAGAGGTGTTAGTCGACTTCCTTTCAGGTTGCTATCATCCTCAGCAAAACCTACTTTTTTTTTGCGAATAGTCTCTTGGGTATTGAGTTTCTGTGTGGTGAACTTTCAAACCTGGTTTTGGTACCATATCTACTATTGTACTATCACACAGAGTAACCTCAGTGCCCTAAAAATCCTCTGTTCTTTGCCTTTTCATACCTTATTAATCTTTTAATGTCTCCATAGTTTTGTATTTTCCTGAATGTCATATAGTATTCAGTTATTGAAAACTGATTTCTTTTAGTTAGCAATATGCATTTAAGATTCTTTCATGTCTTTCCATGGCTTGCTGGCTCATTTATTTTTATTATAATAAGGTATCCATTGTATCACACTTTGTTTATATATTCACCTATTGAAGGAGATCTTTTAGTAATTATGAATAAAGTTGCTGTAAACATCCATGTGATATTTTTGTGTGGATGTAAGTTTCCAGCTCATTTGGATAAGTGCCAGAAGCAGTTACTGGATCATATGGTAATAGTATGTTTAGTTTTGTAAGAAACCATCAAACTGTTTTTCAATGTGGCTGTGCCATTTTGCCTTTCAAGTGGTAATGAGTGAGAGTTCTTGATGGTCCACATTTTTGTCAACAACAGTTAGTATTTTGAGAAAGGAATTGAGGGTGAGAGTATTTCAGGGTACCCAGACAGATCACTGCAGGGGGTGAAAGCAGAGGAAAATTGGTTGGGAGAAAATGGTGGAAAGTAATTGAAGGCAAACAGAAAGGGCATGTTGAGCACATTTCAGAGACTATAAATTATGGGAAAAACCAATATGAATGGGTGGACTGCGAATGGAGATTAAACTCAAAGGGGCAGGAGGAGAATAAGAAGAATAAAGTAAAGGTCCAAAAGGAAGAGCCTACCCAAAAACGGAAGCTGAGAGGTACTCATAAAATTGCTTCAGAAATCATGCTAGGACCTAACCTAAAGATTTTCAAATTTATGTGTGAGTAGGCTCACACATAGATTCCAAAGTTGTTCACAAATTTTGCTAGATTTTTATTTGAGTAACCAAGTCCTCAAGAAAAGCAAAAAAGCTGATTTAATAAAATGAAAACTACAAACCATTGAAGAAAGAAATTGAAGAAGACTATAGAAGATGGAAAGATCTCCCATGCTCCTGGATTGGCAGAATCAATATTGTGAAAATGGCTATACTACCAAAAGCAATCTACATGTTTGATGCAATCCCCATAAAAATTCCAATGACATTCATCACAGAGATTAAAAAATAAACCCTAAATTTCATTTGGAAGCAGACAAGACCACAAATAGCCAAGGAAATACTGAGGAAAAAGAGCAATGCTGGAGGTATCACAATACCTGACTTCAAACTATACTACAGAGCCATTGCAATGAAAACATCATGGTACTGGCACAAAAACAGACATGAAGACCAAATATGAATCCAGACAGCTATGCCCTCCTGATTTTTGACAAAAGCACCAAAAACATACGATGGAGAAAAGACAGCCTCTTTAACAAATGTTGCTGGGAAAAATGGTATCTGCATGCAGAAAACTGAAACTAGATCCATGCCTTTCGAAGTGGATTAAGGACCTTAATATAAGACCTGAAACTTTGAAGTTAGTGCAGGTAAGAGCAGGGAATACACTGGAATTAAGAGGAATAGGCAATGACTTTCTAAATAGAACTCAAATGGCTCAGCAAGTAAGAGAAAAGGTTGACAAATGGGACTACATGAAATTGAAAAGCTTTTGTACACAACAACTGCAGAACCCAGTCACCAGACTGAAGAGGCAGTCCACAGAATGGGAGAAAATCTTTGCCAGCTATACATCTGACAAGGGATTAATAATCAGAATATACAGGGAGCTTGAAAAACTAAACTCCTCAAAAATCAATGACCCAATGAAGAAATGGGCAAATGAACTAAGCAGAGCTTTTTCAAAGGAAGAAGTCCAAATGGCCAAAAAACACATGAAGAAATGCTCAACCTCCCTGGCCGTAAAGGAAATGCAAATCAGAACTGCATTAAGATTCCACCTCACTCCTGTTAGAATGGCTACCATCAAGAATGAATGTTGATGAGGATGTGGGGATAAAGGAACCCTCATACACTGCTGATCCGAGTGTAAATCAGTACAGCTACTGTGGAAAACAGTATGGAGGCGTCTTAAAAACTAAAATTAGATCTATCATATGATGCAGCACTAGGGATACACCTGAAGGAATGTAAGTTAAGTTACAATAAAAGCACCTGCACACACAAGTTTACTATAACATTATTCACAATAAGCTAAGCTATGGAAACAGCCAAGATGCCTAGATTAGAATGGATGAATCAAATAGATTAAGAAAATGTGATATTTATATATAACTGAATTTTATTCAGCCAGAAAGAATAATGAAATTTTTTTGTTTGCAGATAAATGGATGGAACTGGAGAACACCTTAAGTGAAGTTCACTTACTTCGCTTCAGGTTCAGAAAGCCAAAGGTCACATGCTTTCTCTCAAATGTGGAATATAGACCCAATACAAATACAAGCAATATTATAAAAAACACGTCACACTAAGGGGAGGTCACATTTGAGGGATGGGGTAAAAGAAGGACGTCAAGAAGATGAATATGGCAGATGTACTTCCTACACAAGAATGAAAATAGAATTTTTAAACCTGTTGAAATCACCATAAGAAAGGGATTAAGGTAAGAAAGGAGAAAAATAGACGGGATGAACCATTTTGGGTTATAATACATATAAGCTTGGAAATGTCGCAATGAAACACCCTATATAGCTATTTTAAATAAACAAAAATGTCGTGGTTTTTTTTTTTCCAAAATGGAGAACAGGAAGGCAAAACAGGTCCTAGCTGGGGATTTGGTACCAGTGGGAGGGAGGAGGATATAAGGAAAGGATATAGGAGGATGAATATGGTGGAAATATTTACACAAGTATGTAAATAGAAAAATGAGACCTGTTGAAACTATTCTAGGAATGGGGGAGATAAAGGAGAATGATGGAGGGAGTGAATTTAACTATGATATATTGTAAGAACTTTTATAAATGTCACAATGTACCCCCAGTACAACAATAAGAAAAAAAATAAAAATTTAAAAAATTAATTCAATTCAATAGAATAAAAACTTTCTGGATGAAGAAAAATTTTAATGGGGATAGACACTCTCCATAAGACTGTGAGTATGTTTTTAAAGTAGGAATCCATTTTTACCCTAAGTCTCATGAAGCCCTGTTGTTTATCCTATCAAGAGGCCCTTTCATTGCTGTGTAGCTTGATATTATATATCCCGCTGCAGCACTGATTTTCGTGGATGTGCTGTGGAGGCCTTGGCCCCAGGCAAACAGCATTCCTTTGGTGTTAACACAAGCAGGGACTTATGGAAAGCATTGCACAGGGGCAACGGCCCCAGAGTAAACGCTTATGGAGTCAGCCACTCACCACATCTTAGACGTCTTAGTGGTCAGCAGGCAGAGGCATACTGAAAGACACTGGATTCCGAACTATGAGCGAACACATAGATGTTCTTCATTCTCGTATTTTCAAATTTGTCATCATTTAGTTGTTTATTTGTAAGATACTTTGAAATCTCAAAAATTAAACTACTGCCCCTAAACAACATCACAAAAGTGGTAGAATTTTAATGTTTGGTTTAGATTTTATGGCCTAAATCAGTTTTGAGGAAACAATGAAATCTTGTTAGTCCTTTCATTTAACTGTTTCAATGACCATTTTCTGAGTGCTTGACACTATTAAGTTGGTCCAATTAATTAAATATCAGAGACTTAATAAAATGAAACATGCAATTGTAATTAAGATAAAATATATGACCATATGTTTATCTTTTATAACTCTTTCATTTTGATATCCCCAAAATAAATCAATACATTGATTTATTCAGGGAAATAAATCAATTCTAAAAAACTGGTAGGTCTGAAAATGGACAGAGAATGAGTGTCTAAAATGAACGTGGCATCTTTAGAAAAATAAAGGGACTGAACTTTCTAGTATCTTTTGGGTTAGAGAGGAATGAAATAAATAGCTTGTGTCAAATGGTAGAAAACTTTGACGGTCAGGCAGAGGAAGTACATACACAATGGGCTTGGATACCATATGCCCTTTGCAAGGACATAGATTAGTATGGCATTGGAGAAGAGATTGGTTTGGGGAGAAACTGAAGTAAGGGGAACTAGGTCGGAGTGGATTGCAGGGGTGTAGGGACCAAATAATGAATATCTGTACTACAGTGGGTATGGCAGGGAGAAAGAAAAGGAGAGGACAGATAAAAGAATCAATTCATAGGGGAAAAATTAGTTGATTCTAATTTTCCACTAAATTAGTATCAAGTAAAAAATATATGGTTACCCTTCCCAACCTGTAACATATTTTAATTTTCAGTATGGAGATTTCCACACATACACAGAAGCAGGAAGACTACTGTAATCAACGCCAGCCCTCCCATCTCTCAGCGCTAATCAGTAGGCAATGCTGCTCCTGTCTACAGCTCCACCTATTTTCCCCTATTTTTTATATTCTTGACACCTTACTGGTGTGTCCCTCTGCTTTGTCTTATTTTTGTAGTACCAGCACTTAACATGAAATCTACATTCTTAATTTTTTAAGTATATAATACCTTAGTGTTAAACTATAGGCACTAGTTTGTATAGCCGATTTCTGGAACTTACTCATCTTGTATAATCATAACTTTATACATACCAAACAACTGTCCATGTCCCTCTTCTTTATCCCTGACAGCCACCATTCTGTTCTCAACTTCTGTACCTTCAACCTATTTTGTATGTCCCATGTAAGAAGAATCCTGTAATATTTTTCCTCTTGTAAATTATTTCATTTAACAAAACACCCTTCAGATCTATTCCTGCTATCATGAATGATAGGATTTCCTTCCTTTTAAAAGGCTGAATAATATTCTATTGCACATGTATACCACATTTTCTTTATCCTTTCATCTTGTGGGGACATTGGGCTGTTTCTACATCTTGGTTATTGTGAATAATGTTGCAATGAACATGGAAGAATAGATATCTTTTCAAGATCCTAATTTCAGTCTTTTGAATACATACCCAGATCATATGGTAGGTTTTTTTTTAAAGAAATCTTCATACTGTTTTCCATAATGGCTGTAACACTTTACATTCTCAACTACAGTGTACAAGGTACAGTGATCTTTCTCTTAATACTAACAATACTGTGAGATGATATCTCATTGTGGTTTCAATCTACATTCCCTGATGATTACTGAGGTTAGTTATTTTATGTCTTTTTTGGTGAAATGTCAATTCAGTTCCTTTGTCCACTTTTAGAATTGAATTGTTTCTTGCTCTTGTGTTTTGGCATTCTCTGTATAGTTTGCATATAAATCCTTTATCAGACATAACACTAATAATTTTACTACTCTCTTGTGGTTGCCTTTTTGTTTAGCTAATTTTCTCTTTTGCACTGCAGAAGCTTAGTTTGATGTAATCTCACTTGCCTGTTTTTGCTTTTGTTGCCTATGCTTTTGATGTCATATCTAAGAAATCATTGCCAAGTCAATTGCTTATGGTTAGTCAAGAAGATTTTTCACTGTGTTTATACCTAAGACTTTTATAGTTTAAGTTGTACATTTAGCTTATAATCCAAGTCAAATTAACTTTTGTACATGATATAAGACTCTACTTTCATTCTTTTACATTACTACAACATGTTCTCAACACCATTTATTGAAGATGCTATCCTTTTCCTATTGTATATTCTTGGCACACTTCTTGAAGATCAATTAAGTTTATGTGTGCTGGTTTATTTTGTGTCTTGATTCTGGTACATTGATCTATATATCTGTAAATTTTTTGTGTGTGTGTATGGTACTGGGTATTGAACCCACAGCTCTGCACATGCTAGGCACACTCTTCCACTGAGCCACACCCCTTTATTTTCCTAATTTCCTTTTCAGTTGGGTCATTGTTAGCACGTAAAAACTTAACTGGTTTTTGTATTTTGATTTTGTATACTACAACTTTACTGAATTTGTTTATTCATGCCAACATTTTTTGGTGGAGTCCTTATGGATTTCTACATATAAACTTGTCATCTTCAAATAAATAATTTTACTTCTGTAAGTAAAGAGTAAGAACCTCTGCTTTGGGTACAATATATCAGAATTGTCAAATTTGGAATATTGGCATCAGTAACTTTTCAATTTTCCCAAGGAGTTTCAATGTTTTACCAACGCTGAGAAGATTCTCCTTATATTAATAAGACAAAACCAGACATGAGGATGTTCTACAAAGATTTTTGCAAGCAGTCAGCCTCAGGTGACTGAGTGGAGGAAGAGCTCTATGTCAGTGTGAGGGTACATGTTGAAGTGTGTTTGCTAAGACATGACCATTGCACTTTATTGTATCCGATCCAAGCACTTTGAGTGGGATGCATCTTAGTATGTATACCTACAGTATTGTCATCAGTTGCCTGCCTAAGTGTGATCTCCAGAATAGCTCCATGTTGTCTGGGAGTGGAAGGGATTAGAGAAATAAGGAAAGACTAATTGATCCTCCACAAATATACTATATAATTGAGGGATTGTGGGGGTTTTAAAAAGAGTATGGGAAATAAAGTTCCTCCTGTATCAACTCTCTTTTCTATCATTCTTCATCATTATGTGTAAGTCATACAGATTTTGTAGTACCCTGTGCCTTGTGACTTCCTAATTTTTTGGCTCCTGGATATGTTGACATATTCAGGAGTGGTAGAAGACAAATGACTAAAATCAGAGAGAAAAACTAAATAAGTATTGAAAGAGAAAGAAGATGAGAGATAATTACGTGCCCTTAATAATTTAAGCATAACTACTTCAGATTAAATGATTCTTAACTTTTTCTTCCCATTTTACATCTTTCTGAGAATCTGATGAGAGCTATGAACCTATCCTCAGACAAATTCACAGTCTGCATCCACAAAAATGTTCACACATCATTTTTAAACCTCCAGTCCTCTTGGAGCCATCATACCAGATGTGTCAATATTACACAAATTCAAAGTACTAGCTGTGTCTTCTTAATGTAACTCTGCTATTATCTATAGCTATATGAAATATCAAGAGATATAGTTTGAGCTTAGCTCCTGGGAAAAGTAAGCATTATGAATAAGTATGAACATTTTGATTTTATTTTTTCTTGCTTCATTTAATTCCTTTATTTCTTGAGGCAATGAAGAAATGCCCAAGAATTCTGCCATGTTGGTGTGCACAGAATGATTACAGTTTAGAACAGGAGAAGAAATCACTGAAGTGTGAGAAGAAAGAAATGGAAATGATTAAAGGATTGGTTGGTGGCTTAGTAAACATAATTCTGTTTTTGTTCAGATGACTGAGATTCTCTGATTTTTTAAATTTGTCTTGGAGGTTCTAGCAATGTAGGTATCAATCAGAAGAGCAAAGATGAATTAAAATTTCCCCTCCCAAACATCTCTGTTCCTTCAGATCCTTTTGTGAAAAGTAGAAGAAATAGGAATAGTCAGATCATTGAGTACCATGTATTAAAACTACTGGAATCATTATACATGTAAGAAAAACATGAGAAGGGGAAATATGAAAATGAATCCTTAAAATATAACTGAGAAAGACTGTGGTTGAGAAAGTAATGAGATTTCTTAATTATAATTATTTTCCTAGGGATTAGTAAAAGTCTACCCTCTAGGACACAAGGATCATCCACTTCCCTCCACTTTCCCCCAAGAATTCCTTGGCTGGCTTAGCTGGGTGGTGTTGTAGTGGTGATTCCCCTGTGCCCACATCCTTCCCCAAAAGCACTTTATTCTTCTTATAAGTTGCACAGACTCTATTATCCCAATATCAGATGCACATTTTATTCCTCTCTACAGTGAGAGCTTTTTTGTGCTCTTCTGCCCTGTGTCTGGAGTAGGGCTTAATATATGGTAAGTTCTCTTTTTTTTTTTTTTTTTTTTGCTTTTAGAATTCCTTTATTAATTTCAAACTATGAAAAGCATTTTTTTCTAAAACAGGTGGAACGGCCATGCAGAAACTTCTTTTAAATTGAAGCAAAATATTCAACCAGAAATTAATATAGATACACCAAATGTTTTACAGAAAAAGTAAATTGCAAAAATGCAAACTTGTAAAGCAGTGGCCACATTCAGAGTCTCAGGGAAAAATCTTAGTTTCAAGGTATGAGGCAAAAGTCATAATGATTGTCAGGTTCAGAGGTTTGGAAGCACCTGTAATGCCTCATCTGCTGCTCCCTACTCTTTCTTTTGATTTCCATCATCTGCCCAACAAACTTTTCTACATCATCTCCCACTTCATTGCGATCAATATGCCTACTAGATATGCCCCATCCAAAATTAGGGACAAGTCGCCTGACTCGCCCAAGCTTGACATTTCCTCCAGGCTTCTGGCCTTCAGCCCCTCCCAAGTGGTGGGATTCTCTTCACTCTGAATAGAGGCCTGCTCCTCTCCTTCGCTTTCTTGTTGAGCATTTTCACATGGTAAGTTCTCAATAAATGTGTCTATTTGATGAAGCTGAATTGAATGAAATTATATTTTAGAGGCAAAATAGGACTAATTCTAACAAGCATTTCTTAAAATGATACTATTCAGAATGTACAAAATGAGCAAACTGTCAAGCAATGGAATGTTAGTCTTAACTAAAAATGTGGCAGAAATGTCCTGTGAGTGTCATTTTGGATGGTATTTCTCATAGTCTCCTAAAAATAAAATTTGGAACTTCTTTTACGCAATTCGTCTGTCGACATAGATAAGCTTAGGTCTGGCTGGGGTTGTTGCAGCAGTAAAATTATTTTTCTGTCTCTCTTATTTATGTTTTCTTCTGAGAATGTCTAGCTGAAATGGTGACATTTGTGCAGCTTATTAGCAGTCAACTCCATATGTACTGGGACAGTATTATTGTAACTCTAAATAGTTTGAATGCCCAAACGGGCAGCAAAGATTTTGTTTGTTTGTTTGACATGTCTTATTATTCAAGACTCTTAGGAAATCCTCTAAATAGTCTATCCACTAACAATTGTGGCTGAAAAATCCTAGTTCACATTTTATTCTTTTCCTTTTCCAACAAAGTATTACTTAAAACTCTTAACATGTAAAATATAAAACAACCTAACTGGAAATCATTCAAGATAACATTTGTTGAAACCACTATTATTTATATTGGGGTGGACTGATGTAAAAGGAAATATAATCTTTCTTTCTGAAGATGTTTCAGAATAATTTTGGAGTTAAGACAACAAAAATGCATACAACAATAGCAGAAAGAAATATAGACGATTCTATGGGTTGATTTGCCTAACTTCCTCTTCTCAACCCATTTGCCTTTTTTCTACCTCTCCTAAAGAAGCTAAATAATAAACTTCTCTGTCTCTTTTGCAGTGAAGAGTACCATGTGATTCAATGTTGGCCAATGAGATGCAAGCCCAAACCCAACAGTTAACTTTCATTAGCAGCATCATTCTTTCTTTAAACCTTGAATTCCCAAAAGACATGACATTTGTCTTATAGTCTTTAATGAAAGGTCAAGAAAACCACAGAGATTGCAGCCTGGAATATATATATATATATATATATATTTTTTTTTTTTTTTTTTTTTTGTAAAGGGTTTCTCATGAACTATTTGCCTGGGCTGGCTTCAAACTGCGATCCTCCTGATCTCTGCCTCCAGAGTGGCTAGGATTACAGACGTGAGCAACCGGCGCACAGCTCATTTCTTTTCTTCTTTTCTCCTTTTCTTTTCAGTGTTATTGGTTGGTCAACCTGTTTTGCTGTCCTCTCTTTGCCTCACATCTGATGCGTCCTCTTTCTCTCAGCCTTACTTGGTTGTTCTCTCTGGAATTCTCCAACAACAAAGGCACACAAATGCAGTCTTTTTTCAGATAAATGTGAAGCAAAAAGACTGTATGACATGATCAGTTCAAGTTCATTCCCTAAATTCATAATCTCTCATAGATTGCCTTTATTTTATTAAATCAATTATTATCCAATTAAAATAGAGTATAAAATACAGAATTTTCCTCATATATTTGCTTGCTATGAAGTTATTCTTTTTAATTGTGAAGATTAGTTCATAGGTTAGAAAACTGTATTTGACAACTCTTACATTGAACAACACTGAGGATATTTGTCCCCTGGGTTTATGGATGAGGAGTTGCTATTCTCTATGGAATTAGAAGACTTTTCTATTGAGTAAATAATAACAACATTCATCTTAACTTTATTCATAAAATACTTAAAATATATGACCTCATTTGTACTTAAAAATCTTATAAAGTAAATATTATTTCCCCAATTTATGTTTGAAGAAAACGAATTTGAGACTCATTTTGTATAAGTACAAAAGTTTCTGGGAAAGAAGATAAATAAGACACACAAATATCCTATCCTTATATAATTTATATTTAGTAGTAGCGTTAGTAAATAAACAAAAAATAAAAATATTTTTAAAGTTTTATTGAGTTCTAGGGAGGAAGTAGAGGGAATGCAGGACTGGGGATAAACAATAGCAGAGAATGTCCTTACATAAGACAGTTAGGCCACACAGTTATCTGTTCATTGTGTGGTTATCTGGTATCTGATGAGTCAGACCATAGTCACATTTTCTGCTTCCTGAGCTAGCATTGTGTAAAATTCTTTATACTGACATATGGGCAAAATTATATACTGCCCTTTAAAAAAGAAGTTAGGCAATTTGGGAAATGAAATTAATTTTTTTTCAAGTCCAGACCCTTTGTGAAGCTGGACAAATGACCAGGAGCGTCAGGAGGCTGGTTTCTATCATGCTACCACAATCTGGGATCTACTTAGAGTTACTTTAGCCCTTGGTTTGTGGAATGATCTCTCACTGGTCTCTAAAGTAGAAGAGTTTTGTTTCAGTCCCATGGCACTTCAGTAACTGTCACATAATTGGGTTGTCTGCGTCATTATCTAAACTTTAAAAAATATTAAATCTCATTAAGTATTTTTCATAGAACAAGAACATTTTTTGGTGAGAATAAGAATTATTTATTTCAAATGCTAATTGTGTAGCCAGGTCTAAGGTAGAACTGTAAAGTTAGAAGCTAAATTTTTATGTCCAGGATTGCTGTTTGCAAAGACCATTTGTTCTTTCCCAACCGTGTAGGGAAAGCAGCTGAGAAAATGGAATTCTAGTATTTCTGGAGGGTTGTTATAACAACAGGAGTTTGGTACAATAATGTCTATTTACTTCTCCTGACACTTGGTTACCTCCCTCGTGACCTTGTGGAGCCTGAGGTAATGCATTCTGCATGGTAGCATGGATCTGAGAAGGTCCGAAGAGTTTGCTGACAATTAAGCATTGTGTTTCATTATTTATCATACTGGGGTAACGTGAATCTCTCTGATGTCTACTGCAGGCTGATCAGAGGCCCCTGTTCACAAGGAAAGTCATGAGGAACCTTTATCCCGCTTTCAAAGCCTCCCTGCCTCCACCGTTTTCATTTTACTCAGTAGGAATCCCGTGCTTGTGACGGGAAACTACCATCTTGTTTCCTAGAGCTTGACTCTGTTTTAAACAGAATCATTACTGTACACAATGTGCCTCGTGTTATCACAGATTTGGGATATTTGCTCTGGAAAACTTTAACATCTTCAAAGTGTAACTGAGCAGCCAGAAATGTCTCTAAGAGGTCAGTTGCATTCCACCAACACCGGAAGCCTGCACATATCTGGTGGTGTAAATAAGTAAGGGACATGGTGTTTGAAAATATGCGTTTTTTTCTTGACCTGTGCAAAATTGGAATGTTTCTCTGATATTACCATTTGCCTTTCTAAGCTATGAATAAATGCGAAATTTTAGGACTTTTCAGGAACTGATTTTTTAAAAAAAGTGTGTTTGTGCAATTCATTAAACTTAACTTGATGAGGAAATAAGAGCATATTTTGCTTGATTTATTACTTTTCTAAATTCAATACTGGAACAAAATTGTGTTTGTATTCATACTAAAGTCTAGGTGGTTTCAACCACGGAGAATTTAAATTCTATAAGTTCTGAAAAACAAGGTAATAAAAAAAAGATTCTACAATATTGCAGTGCTCTTGTGGTATTTTCTAAGTAGGAGAAGAGCTTTTGTAATACGTGTAGGTCGGCTGTGCGTGTGTGGCTGCTCCCCAGCAGCAGGAACTGGCTGAAGCATTTTCTATGAAAAGTATTTTTGGGATTTTGATAGGGATTGCATTGAATCTGTGGATTGCTTTGGGTTTTGATGATAACAATATTAATCCTTTCAATTTTTGAATGGCATGTCTCTATTTGTATGTTTAAATCTCTTTCATCTTTTTGTGTGTGTGTGTGTGTGTGTGTGTGTGTGATACTTGTGTGTGAACTCAGGGCTCTCTGCTTGTTAAGCAGGTGCTCTGTCATTTGAGCCACACTCACAGCCATTTTTGTTCTGGTTATTTTGAAGATAGAGACCCACTTTTTGCCTAGGTCAGCCTGGATCACGATCCTCCCAATCTCAGCCTCTCAGGAGTTAGGATTACAACATGGTTTCATAGTTTTCGGTGTACCAGTCTTTTAACCTGCTTTGTTGAGCTTGTTCTTCAGCATTTTGTTCTTTTCTTGCGCTATTGTAAATGAGACTTTTTCCTCATTCACTTTTCAGAATTCATTGTTGGTAGTTAAATAACTTTCTGGTATTTTGTATTTATTAGTGTGACTCTTTCTTAACTCTCTTGTTCAATCTGTAGCCTTAGTACCCAAAACAATGTCTAGGACATGGTAGGCTCTTAATAAATATTTGTTGATTCATTGAGGGAATGAATATCAACTGGCATAAATAATGAGGGGGTGCAACATTGTGATTTCATTTTGGATGTTTATAGCAAAGAGTCATAATAAATGAGAAAGAATAAAAGAGAAAGAATGGTTCAAAAAAGCTAAATTTTGGAACTGTGAGATGGAATCCATTTTAGATTGGGTTAAAAATAAGAGACTTAAAGATTGCAGATCCTTATGGTCAAGCATAAGGGGATCCCATGCAGACTTGAATGGTTCCTGGTCCAACTGCATTTTTCTTCTTTTTTTCTTAAAATGTTGCAATGATTTTGCTTTTCCCACATGAATATCCATTTGTTCCACACATTCTGATACAAAATAAAAAATGTGTCATTTATAATTTTAATGGAATTTGGAAAATATATATTTGGGTCTTTCTAGTTTCTTGTGCAATTGCTTTTCCAAATGTCAAGTGGAGCAGGGCAGGTAGGGTTCTTATTTTTTCTTCATTAGGAGGAATAAAGTGATTACTAGCACCTTTTTGAGAGAGGGACAGGAAGCTGGATGCGCACAAGCTGAGAGATGTGTGGAAATCATTATTTTTTCTGAGAGTGTGGCAGAGAGGAAGTGTGACTATTGACAACAAAAGACCAGTAAGAAGATAGGAAAGAAGGAAACTTACAGCAAATTCTAAGGTTTGAAATTCTTACAGACAGAGCTGGCAAAGTACGATGATGTAATAATGATAAGGAAAATATAGCAAGTATATAATTTTTTACTGATCAAGAGTTCTGTTTATAGTTCTTTCTTTTATTACATTTCCTTCAAAATAAAATGCTGTTATTATTTTTATTACAAAGTAATATAATTTAGAAATTGGTGAAAATGCCAATTGGAACTGTTGATTATCAATGAAAATGTATTAAAACTCTGACCTGAACACCTTTGGGATTCAATTAATTTTTAAAAGTGAATACAAAAAATATCCATGAACACAAGGGCTCTTCTTACAGTTTTTGCTCAACTTGAGAAACATGTCTCAGACAAAGTTACCATGGGAAAAAATGGTTAGATCAAAATGAAAGTTATTAGGTGAAAGGGTAAATATTTGGGAGATTTAAATGGAAAGTTACAGGCTGAAAGTAAGAAGAAAAAGCCATGTCCTACGTCCAACCATACATTAAAAGCTGGGTGCGTTTGAGGAACTGAATGTGAAATAGTTTCTGAGAACCTTTAAACCCATGAGCTTTGTGACAGTCCCAAGATGACTCAGCATGGGAAACTGAAGTCAGCTGTAGGCATGCAGGGCGTTTTGTGAGTGGCAAAACTTTGTCTACGTCAGAGCTCCATGGGAGAAAACAAGGACTGTGGAAGACACTTGCTGTCTGAATTGCGAGAACAAAAATGTTCTGACAAAAAACAAGCGGGGGATAATTTAGAGAAGAGAACTTATTACAGGAAGTTCCTTAGCTATAACAAAGTTTAGTTCTTTGATGACAGGAGTTGTTGGTACTAATTACGGGAGGACAATGTACACAGATATCTAAGACTACTTAATACGATCAGAATATAGAGCTATTATTTGTAAAATTAACAGATTTGGAGCTGGGAAGCCTGGGTTTGGATCCCAGATCTACCACTTGCTGTTGTCATTGAGGTATACATGCAAAAACCTACATAAATGATGGCAGAGTTCAATGATAGTACATGTAGCCAGCACTCACTAAAATTGAGACTCAAAATACTAGCAGCATCTCAGAAAACCCCCCTCTGCTCTGTTTTTGTTACTGACCCCCCCATTCTGCAGATTTCTAACACCACAGGTTCATTTTGCCTATTTCCTCACTACTTCCTTCACAGGAGTAGAATCATTCAATATGTGCTCTTTTGTACTTGATTTATTTTGTTCAACATTATGTTTGTGTGGTTTATTCACGTGTATCTAGCCACGATTTAGTGATTTTTTCAACCCCTAATTATATTCTATTGCATCAATTACCATAATTTATACAATCTACATTTGATAGGCATCTGGGCTGTTTCCAAGTTTTAGTTATTCTTAATAGTGTTACTAGGAATATTCTTGTACATGTTCCCCCACCCCTAAACATCCTAATGCATTTGTACTAGTTTTCCAGGATAGTTGAAACAAAATAGCAACAACTGGGTACCTTAAACAACTGAAAATAATTATTCCAGATTTCTGGAGGATGGAAGTTGAAGCTTAAGGCGTGAACAAGTTTCATTTCTCCAGAGGCCTCTTTTAGTTTGTACATGCTTACCTTCTCACTGGCTCCTTGCCCAACCTTCCTTTGTGTGCATACTCCTGGGATTTTTATTCCTCTCTAAAATGACACCAATACTAGGTGAGAGGTGTGGCTCAAGTGGTAGAGCTACTGCCTAGCAAGCACAAACCCCTGAGTTCAAACCCTAGTGCAGCCAAAAAAAAAAAGTGCAAACAGGAGTTATGACAAAATCACACCAGTCCTATTGACTTAGAGTCCCATCTTTACATCCTTACTAGTTCATTTAATCTCAGTCGCTTCCTTGAAAGGTCTGTCATTAAATAAATACAGTAAGTTTTTCTGGGCATTAGGACTTTGACATGGGAATTTGTGGGGAACACAATTCAACTGGTAACAGCATTTCTGTGGGTTGTATACTTTGTAACATTAGATATAGGCACATTCAACTCTAGCAGAGCCTGAGAGTTTTTCAAATTGAAGTGATTTGCATTTCCAATAGATGGCTTCCAGTTCCTTGATCTTGGTAAATATGGTAGTCTTTTCCATTTTAGCAATTCAGGTGGTCTGTGTATCACTATGGTTTCATTAGCATATCTTTAATATGTGTATTAGTCGCATGGACATTGTCATTTGTGATATGTCAGTTGAAGATTTTTGAACATTTTTTATTTCATTGTCATTTTCTTGGTGAGGAGGTCTCATGTATCCTGGAAATCAAATAATGTTGGTTCAATATATGTTTAATAAATATCGGGAGAAATGACCCAAGCCTTGTATGCACATATGAATAATAAAAAAAAAATCTTCTGTCAGTTTGTGTATTGTATTTTCATTCCTTAATCATTTTCTGATTAATATGAAGCTTTAATTTTAGCAAAGAAAGTTAATTTATGAATTTTTCTCTTATACAAAGTGCATTTACCTTATTGAAGTAATCTTTTCTTGGCTTAATGTCTAAAGGTTTTTTAATATTTTTAAAAGTTTTATTATTACGCTTTCACATTCAGATCTCTTAAAGATCTGAAGCCGATTTGGACTATTGTCAGAGGTTAGGAAGGGGGCTATAATTCACCATTTTCCATATATCCAACTTATTCCAAACCATTTATGTAAAAAGACTATCCAGCTTTATTGCAATGTCCCCTTTGTCATAAATCAGGTGACAGTTCTAGTTATGGGTCAGTTTCTGAATTTCTTCTTTTTTCTTCACCAATCTATACCTGTGTCCTTGAGCCATATCACACTGTCTTAAGTAGGATGGCTTCATAATAAGGCTTGACTTTACTTATTCACCTTTTTTTTTTTGTGGTGCTAGAGTTTAAACCCAGGACTCTATGCATGCTAAGAATACATCCTACAACTGAGCTACATCCCTCAGCCAGGCTTTACTTCTTGTAGTAATCTTTGTCAAGGGCTAGTCTTGGCATTTTGCATTTTCAAACAAATTTTAGATAATCTTATGACTTTCCATTAAATACCTGCTGGGATGTTGGTTTCAATTGTCTTGAATTTATAGATGAATTTAAGAATAACTGATATTTGAAAAATATTGAGGCTTTCAATTCACAAACATGGTATATTCTAATATTTATTCAGATATTCTTTGATCTTTATTAATTTGTATAGATTTCTATGTGGTGATCTTGCACATCTTTTGCTAGATTTATTTCTAGATATTTTATGATTTCTTTTTTTGGCAGCACTGGGGTTTGAACTCAGGGCCTCATGCTTGCTAGGCAGGCACCCTTACCACTTGAGCCATTCCACCAGCCCTTTTTTGTGATGGTTTTTTGGAGATAGGGTCTTGAGAACTATTTACCTGGTTTTGAACTACAACCCTTCTGATCTCTGCCTCCTAAGTAGTTAGGTTATAAGCATGAGCCATCAGAGCCCAGCTAGATAGTTTATGATTTTTAATGCTACTGTAAATTAGTCAAATACTTTAATTAATTTCTATCTACACCTCTATTATGGGTATTTTGAGAATTTTAGATAATATTGATCCAAAAGTTATCTAGGCAAATGATAATGATCAAGCAGTGTCTTCATTCAATCCTTCATGCATTTGTTCATTGAGTAATTTTTATTGCATGCCTCTTGTATACCAGGCATAGTGTTAGAGCTTAGGCATACCAAAAAGCAATCTTTGCTCCAGAGGAGTTTACAGACTATGGTCAAACAAATAACAGTACAAGGTGACATGTTATAAAAGAGGGAGTTACAGAATAATACATAAGTACTAAAGAGTCATCACTATTTTGAAACCAAGAATGGTGCTCAAGGATTATAAGAAGAATCACAGAAATGATACTGAGAAATCACAGCAGAAATACCACAATCATTTCATAAGGAGTGATAAAAACAAACTGGGACATTTGAGCAAAATAAAGGATAGTGTATGTTAATATTATGCTTAATTTCCAGCTATAGCTAACAAGAAAATACTATAAAACTCTCAGTGAATCATGTCACCCCATGTTAGTGCTACATTAAACTCAAGAAGAGACTGGGAATATTGTGTCATCACCAGTAAGGCCTTGATTTAAGGGGCTTGTGAGGAGTGGAAGCCATAAACATAAGAACAACCAGTGATCTCCTCCAGGCTGGGGCCACAGAAGAAGAGGCCTGGTGAGGTCACTACAAGGAATTTATCTGGAAATACTAGAATAGGAACTGAAACAAAACCAGCTTCGTTTATTTGTTTACAAGGCTCTTGTAGGAAGTATGGATCCTTTTATTTTCCAGAAAGACTATAAACAAACTTCTGTTCTGTTTGTTTGTATAAAGGGTACCATCAAATTTTTTTAAAGTACACTCTTGGGAATGAAATGAAGTTCCATTTAGGATTAAGTGTTCATATCATACATTGTCTAAAGGGAGATATAGCGCCCATTGGCATTGCCAAAGTCAAGACATTTAAGTAAATGTAAGAACAACTATTGGAATTACATGGTAAGGACTAGGCACTTTCCCTAATTCTGTTAAGCATACCTAAGGTAAGCCAGGGATACATGGATAAAGTGAGAGGAGTTCTGAACTTAGGGTCAAAACCAGGTTCAGTTCTCATACATACTAGCAGCATTATATTTTAGGTGACTTGACCCCTGTGGCTGTCAGTTTCTTAACTAGATCATATTATTTTCCTCTCCTAGTAAACCACAACAATTTCATTACATTTAATTTCCTTTAGTCTTACTAAAAATATGACATAAATGAATAAAAGACAGAATTTTGAGGGGTTTTTATTAGGAATTATTAGTTTTCTCACTTTGTATATTTCCCTTAAACAATCTTTTTTTTTTGCAGAGAATTTTATTTTATTTTTATTATCAGATTATTGTTGTGCTGGGAGTACATTGTGACATTTACAAAAGTGCTTAGAACTTATCTTAGTAAAATTCACTCCCCCCAAACAATCCTATTTGCTCCTGTGACTTAAGTTTTATTTCTGCTATCAACTCCTAAATCATAAATCCACCCTAGATAATCCCTTTGAACTCTGGAGATGCATATCCATGTTTTTCAACTAGACATCTCCAATCAGGTATTTCACACATAAACTTGACATGCCTAATATGAATGCATTTTTTTTTTGATCCTGGTGTTTGAAATCAGGGCCTTATGCTCACTAGGCAAGCATTCCACCATTTGAGTCATGACTGGGACCCTTTTTTGCTTTGTTTTCTAAGCAGGGTCTTTCTTTGCCCAGGGCCAGTCTAGGACCGCTATTCTCCTACCTTTGTTTCTAGCATGTCTGGAATTACAAGTGTGCACCAACATGTTCAGCCCTAAACTCACTGGTTTTTTTCCAACTACTTCTCCTCTTATGCCAACAGGTTAGTTAATGGCATTCAACAACTGACTCAACATAGTTGCTCAACATAGTTGATCACAGTTTGCTAAAGTTGCTATCTCCTAACTACCTCTGAGAAACATCCATTTTTTTCTCTATTCACATTCCCACAATTCTTATTAGGCCATCTGAGATGTCCTTAACAACTCCAGTGCCCTTTTGAATGCAGTTGACTTCATAAAAGTCCCTTTGACTTGACTGCACCATTTCAGACAAAATGATCTTTCTAAAATCTAACTCAAAACCTGCCTGAAATCCTTCAGTGACTTTGCATTATCCCAAGGATAAAGGTAAACTTCTTAAAATGGCCTAATATGTTCACTGTGCACCCTGCTCTTTTTTCCAGCCTCATTTTCCCAGCAATTCTGCCTCAAATTCTACCTATTGTGAGGCTGTTATTATCCTTACTTACGCTGACTTTGAATACGATGGTACCCTTACCTAAATGATTCCTCTTCTCACCTAGCACTCACCTCCATTTCCCACACCTTAGCCTTTCTACCTGTAATATCCATGCTGTCTAACATGGTTTCAACTTAGAGTTCACCCCTTTAAAGGAACCTTCTCTGAATGTTTCCTCCCTAGGTCTACCCTATGGCTGCTAACACTCCTTCTTCTTATCTATTAACAGCACATTTCTCATTGTGTGGTAATGTCCTTTAATTGATTTTTTACTACATCAAAAAATTTTGGTAACACATGAACGTTTATGTCTAGTTCACATTCACTATATGCCTTACTGCCTGGCTCAGAGTAGGTCATTTATTATAAATGTTTATAAAATAAAATTGCTACATTGAAATATTAAAATACTATAATAGAATTTTAAACAAAAAGTCATTGTGATGGTTAATTTTGATCATCAAGTTGATTAGATTGAGACGTGCTTAGGAGATTAGTAGGGCATACCTCTGTATATATCTGAGTGAAAGCAGCGGCACCATCCCATAGATGGGTGCTCAGATAGAAAAGGAAGGGAAAGGGAGAGAGCCCAGGAGCACAGGCATTCATTGTCTCTGCTTCCTGCACACCGCGATGTGAGCTACTCATTTCACCATGTCCTTTTGTCACATGATGGACTGAAACCTTTGAAACCATGAGCCAAAATAAATAATTGCTCCCTTGAAGTTGTTCTCTCAGAAATTTGGTCACAACAATGAAAAAACTGACGATAGTATCATAGAGGTTGAGATGATAAAGAGTTTACCTTTGAGTGGGGGCAGTGGAGAAAAGCGGACGACTGAGGACACTCCAGAGATATGCATTTCTATGATGTCAAAACAAAAAAGCTATCGTGCTCTTGTGTGGGATTTTTTTTTTTCAGAGGGAACCAGCACACAGTCTTTTTGGCTATTACTGTTGCTGCTGCTATGGCATATGCCCTGGGGACAATGATTAGAGCTGTGACCTGGAAAAACAAACTTTTGGGAAGAGGTCTTAAAATTTGGGGTGTTGCATAAGAGGATATGACATGTCCTGCTCGATGAGTACAGTTCTACTGAAAACTTCCAAAAAGAGGCTGCGTGTGCTTTCGTATTTAAGAGGAAATTTTCCAATATTGGTATACATATTCTATGAGTGCTGTTTTCCCAAAATACAAGAGTATTTATTCAGTTAGCCACGATGTTGAGCTTCTAAATGGGCAAAAGTACAGGGAAGCACTGGGGACCAAATGAAAACAAGAACAAGATTTCCTTGTGAGATGATTTTATTTCTCGTTTAAAGACAGGGTTATGAAAGGTCTTCATGACTAGGAAGAAAAATACTTCTTTCTCCATAAGTAAGTGAATGTTGTTAGGAAATTTGCATATAAAAAGATGGCACTGGTTATAAACACAGGACTCATGCTGCTCTCCAGAAGAAGGAGATGTTCTTAGTTATTTAAGTAGCTATTTTTTCTTTGTTCTACATTTTTATCCCTTAGGGTAGAAATTTTTCTGAAATGTATTAACTCATTACCTGTCTTCTAGGTAATATAATTAAAACAAGCTTGTGTGGAAGATACGGCATTACATGGCAAAATGAACATGGATCGCTCTACTGTAGGGTACTGAGCACAGATTGCTCTACAGGTCTGTGTTTCCCTGTTTTTCTGCCTCATGTTGCCTTAGATGGTGTTTCTGTCTTGCCTCTAACCACCCACCTCCCTTGTCTCCCAACACTATTATTCCAGTTCCCCAGCTACTATGTACTGGGTGAACCAAACATATTACGAAGAATAATGTAAGTATCAGCAAATAATAGGGTTAAAAGTATTTATGTGAGTATAAGATTTACCAGATATGGAAAGTTGCAATGTTTTAACTTTCAGTGAGGAAACCCAAGTATTATAAAATGCATTTTTATGTCTCAAAAAACCCTAAAAATATTTCATTTTATTGAATAGCAGGAACCATCTAGGTATTGATAAAGAATTCTTGATGGATTTAAACTCAGTATTTTCCAGAACAGTCTAAAATTTGAAAACAGTCACACTGACTTGCATTGGCCTATTGGATATCTTTTCTAGACACCAATAGTACTGCTTGCATTCTCACAATTACTAAATAATTCCAAGGAAAGTATCATCCATGTCATACACACAGTCAGAAATTGTTGTGTGTGTATGTGTGTTTGTATACTGATGAATATACATCATAAATATGTATTTTTGACCCCTCTTGTCATTTTCTTTAAAAAAGTTTCATTCATGTCACATACTAACTCCTAGACAATGCATGTATTTAAAGATTAATGTTTTAAAAAAACTACACCTTTGAAATATATCTGGTAGAAAATAAGAATCTTGGCTCTAGAGTTAGCCTTTGTCTTTAGTTCAGTGCTGGGTCAAGGATGTTTTACTGCTTGCTACATTTGAAAAATTACCTAAAAATATATCTCTTACTGGTTAAGTTTATTTGCTTATTGGTGGCAGAGCTACTGACTGAGAAACTTAATTCTCTTCTTAATTAAATTTGGTCTTTTGACATATCCCAATGTGGTCCTCTCCAAAGCCAAGTGCCATCTGTCTGTCTTTCCAGTGCTTGTCACATGCTGGGGCTTGGTACATGTTTCTTAGTAGTTACATGTAATCAGATGCCTGGTCAGTATTCCTAAATCTTGCTTCTCAGTGTTACTTTTGAGGCTTAGGAAGAATGATAGTCTTGGAAAAGTAAATTTAATAGTCAAGAATCATTCAAATGCATATAAACATCCCAAAGCAAGGTTCTCATGGGCTACTACCATAGCACTAGTTTATCTTTTCCTATCTTTATGGTTTGAGCCAAGATGACTCACAGATACTACCATGACTGTGCTATCTTTCACTCCCACTTTCGTCACACTCCTGTTAAGTCAACAGAGTTTTCTCCTTTTAGGAACAGAAACGACTGTGCTTCCCATTGGAATTTCCAAAATCCAGCACACCCCACGGTATCCAAGAGAATGGAATTAGAACCCATTACCTCACCATGTGTACTATAGCCCTCTCCTTGCTCAGTTATCTATAGTATACTGCAGACCCTGCCAAGACAGGACAAGAGGGAGATGAGGTCCAGCTGGAGGCCAGTCCATCCCCTGATAGAATAAAAACACTCTACTGTCAGGAACTAATCAGGTCTGTTTAAAACTGCAATGGACAGTGGCGTCTTCCATCATTCTGGCTGCATGGTCCAAATCCTCAGCACGCTAAGGAGGCTCAGAACAGAATGTTGTAGCAATGTATGCACAGGACTGTGACAAATACTTCAAGTTCTCTCCATTTATTCTCCCTAGAAGGTTGGTTTATGTGGTATAACAAAACTGGCATTGAGGACTGGGTGAGGTGGCTCATTTTATAATCCAAGTCACTTATGGGGTGAAGACCTGTAGGATCAAGGTTCAAGGCCAGGCAAAAACTTAGGGAAACCCCTATCTCGGAAGAAAAATCTAGCATAGTTGCACACCCTTGGAATTCCAACTACGTGGGAGGCACAGGTAGAAGGATCATGGTCTGAGGCTAGCCTGAGAAATAAGTGCCAGACCCTACCTTAAAAACTCCTAAAAGCAAAAAGGGCCAGGGTCATAGCTCAACTAGTATAACTCTTTTTATTTTTTAATTTTTTTTATTGTGCTGGGGGGTACATTGTGGCATTTACAAAAGTTCTTACAATGTATCAAATATATCATACTTAAACTCACCCCCTCTTTTATCCCTTCTCCCACCATTTCTGGAATAGTTTAGTTTCAACAGGTGTTATTTTTCCATATTCATACATGTGTAGACAGTATTTGCACCATATTTACCTCCTACACCTGTTCCCCACCTCATCTCCCCTCCCACTGCTACCAACCCCCTAGACAGGATGCATTCAGCCCTCTTGTTCTCTGATTTTGGAAAAGGAAAACGAATGACATTTTTGTTTGTTTACGAGTGCTACACAGGGAGTTTTCTCATGATATTTTCTGTACACATGCATTACAACCCAAATTGGTTCATCTCCTCTATTAAGGAAGACATTTGGACAATATATTTATATATATTAATTAAAAAATTTAATGTGCTGTTACCTATCTCCCTCTTCCCCTTTGTCCAAATTTCAATTTGCTTGGTCCCCTCTTGTTCCACTTTCCTTTCTCCTTTCCAATTTGTCCTTCTCTTTTCTTCTTTTCTCTCTTCCTTCTTTCTCCTTACCTTCCTCTCCTTCTCCTCCTTTTCTTCCTACCATCCCTACCTCCTCCACACTAATCATTCATTAAACAGTGCCCTCTGCAATCCCTGACAATAGCACACCCCCTACAATAACTGAACTACACCTTTACACACATTAGGGCCTTATTACCCTGTACCCCCCTCATCTCATACCTTTTCTCCCTCTTGCCCCCTTCCTCCTCCCTGCCCCCTCTTCTAGCATCATTATTTTAATAACTTAAGTATCAATTGCTATACAAACAACTGTTATCTCCCTACTACTTGCTGTTTATAGATAATATTGTCAAGGGTTTTCTATATATTGTGTAAATAACTGGCTCGGGTTTTCTATATATTGTGTAAAGAACTGGCTTGGCATCAAATCTGTGAATTTGTTACTGCTAAGTTATACCTCCAGATCAGTGAACATAAATATTACAACTTTGCTAACAACTAAAGTAGTCAGAGCATAGAAATTAAATTAAGGGAAAGATAACAGGTGATTAAAACCTCCAGTTAATTAATCAACAACACATAAGCAAAGAAGGCAGGGAAATAGGACTCCTCAAAAGGCTAACAATAGCACAATAGAGGATTTGGTGGAAAGTGAAGTAGTACTTCACAAGAGTAGAACTCCTGCCTAGCAAGTGTGACTCCTGAATTCAAACCCCTCTACTGCCAAAGGGGGAGGGGGAACCCAAACTAAACTGAAACAACAACAAAAGAAACCCCAAACCGGCACTGATAATTTGGAACTGACTGACGAGTGGAAGAGGTAGTGGCAGAATGGAATACTTTCATGCCTACAGAGGGGAAGGAATGCAGGAACATTTGTTTTGCAGTTGCTAAATAAAATAGGAGAAAGGAAAAACCTCTGTGAGGCCCACCTATTTTGCCTGAAAGAACATGATTTATTTATGTGCTTGCTAAAGCTATTGTCTACTGAATTTAAATATCAGAAGCATCCAAAAAAAAAAAAAAGAAGTAATAGTCTAGCTATTGAAAAAGGGAAATATTTACAGCACTTTCTTGCATTCATAACATTATAGCACAAACATTCTCCTCCTCTCCCATCTCTCTTTGCAACAGAGAGGAAAACAATAGCATGTATTATTTTTATCAGGTAGTACTCTAATTTAGATGACTGCATTGTGTACAGTTTGATGACTACAAAGTACTAAAAAATGTTACAAAAGTTTTCACTACAGCTAAATCATTGAAGGAAGTAATCTAGTTTTATTCCTTACTTCTCTTCCATGGTGGTCCATCTAGACACTTGCCCGTTGTGATTGCCCATTGAGATTCCATTTCTGGAGAAACCACGGTCTCTTTTCCTAGTTGTAGCTATTAGAGATGCTTTTCTCCCTCTCAGAGCAAGCTTAGGCAAAATTTCACAAATGGTATGTTTTTTCCCATCGAAGTTTTTAATCTATTCAGAAATTAGGAAGAAGCAGGAGTTTCCTTTATGAATCACTTGGAACCCATCAAAAATCCTTTTAAAACTCAGATCTGCACAGAAACAAGTGCTAGAAGGAGCAAGATGCAGACTTATGGCAACTGGAATGTGGATTTTTCTTCTCATTTTTCAGTGTAAAATTCTGAGATTACAACCCTCAAGATTCTATTGTAAAGTAAGATAAACGTTTTACAAAAAAATTGAAAATAAATGCATGTATTAATTTGTGTTCCCAATAAGTTACTCTGTGACTTTATTTTTGGATTAAAAAAGCTAGTGATTTTTTTTCACTTTCAATTGAAAAAATCTGCACGCATTAAGTAAAAGGTGAAAAATGCAAAATATGCATTCTACCAATATATTTTGAAAAAAATAACAGCCATTACTTTACAGCAAACCTATGATCTCCTCAGCAAGGTAGAAAATAAAAATGATCTTTTAAGAGCTCACGGGCAGACCAGCACAGCACAGTTGTTAAGAGCACACCTGTTCCAGTCAAACTGATTTGGAATACTGCATGCATCACAGAACGCTATGTGACCTTAGGCAGGCTACCTCAGTTTTCATTTCTATTCAATGGTGCTACTCAAGATACCTATATCCACTTTTTACAATGCTTCGATGAATTAATAATGAGAAGTACTGCCAGGAGTGTGGCTCACACTCTCCTCAGGAGGAGGCAATCAAGAGGGTCAAGGTTCAAGGCCAACCTAGGCAAAATGTTAGCAAGACCCCTTTTCAACAAACAAGCCAGTAGTGGCGGTGCATGCCTGTGATTCCAACTATGTGGGAGGCACGGACAGGAGGATCACAGTCTGAGGCCAACTGGAACAAAAATGTGAGATGCTGTATAAAAAATATTTAAGGCAAAAAGGGCTGGGCTGTGGCTTAAGTGGTAGAGTGCCTGCCAAGCAAACATGGGACAGTGAGTTCAAGAGAAAAAGGGAAGTACTTAGGAAAGAGTCTAGAATAACCAGTATTCAATAAAGTTAAGTTGCATTTTTTTACTATTCTTCACTTTCTAACATGTTAAAAGAAATACTGACCCATACCAAAGAATAATTGTGTTTCTGGTTCCTGAAAGACTCATTGAAGAATAATGAATAATAGATCTTTTTCTCAACTGGGAAACCAAGTTTAGGAAACCTCAAAATACTACTATAAACAGTGTTTCAGGATTAAAATTCAAACAAATAAGAATGTCCTTTTCAGTGGTTTATGCTATATCATTTGAGAGGGGCACCCTATTGCATCAGGAGTTGACAACTGCACTCAGAAATGCCAAAGGTCAAGGA
This sequence comes from Castor canadensis, assembly GCF_047511655.1. NCBI lineage: Eukaryota > Metazoa > Chordata > Mammalia > Rodentia > Castoridae > Castor > Castor canadensis. The sequence continues at coordinate 31,439,324 of NC_133395.1, read as the reverse complement.
AGGAAAATATGAGTGCATCCAATTTCATCACCAATACATCTGTGAGTGATGACAGAGTTGCTTGGGTTTAAGTCTAAGGAATGCTCATCTCATACACTTAATTTTATAGTCCACAGGTTGAGGGCCATTTCTTATGATTTCTAGTTAATAAATCAACCATTTCCCTGCTCTAGAGATTTCTATCTTATTTTATCAAACACAAGTCAGGTTTCCTTTCTATTTGAGTCGAGATGACAATCCTCACTCTGCAGATCATCTGTGGTAAGATGTATGATTTGTTTTTCCTGAAAATTATTTAAGTTTTGCAATTATTTCCTTTTTCCTCCAGGAGAGTCTAAATAAATTTTTCCTGTGCAACTATTTGGTTTTCTTCAAAATATATCAGCTTGTATTTGTCTCAACCATTGCAAAGACAGAAGATGCCACATGCCTCTTAATTTAGAAACACTTTTGTTCAGATTTCCAGATAAGCACAATACAATATAAAGAGGTTAGACTGTTTCTCACAGAGTACGGTGGTGTTCCTAGAATGAGAAACTGGCCCCGTGGTGTTTGATGAAAAAGGAATTCCTAGCACAGAGTTATTTTTAGTACATTGGATGAAACATTAGTTCCATCCCCATTTCCTTAACATGCCGTGCTATATTCTCCCTCCAACATTCTGGAATTGGTTCATTACCCAAAGTGACAAGGAGAAGTCACTTAAGATTTTTCTCTCACCACAAGGAGCAGGTGAAAAGCCAGTATTATTTTATTAACCTATGTTTCTCTTTCTTAATCAAAGAGAGCATTTGAGAATTTACTGGAAATTATCACACACACACATGAAGATGAACCAAGCCCTTTGGAAACTTTTTAAAACTTTTGTACTGAGAATACATTGTGACATTTACAAAAGTTCTTACAATATATCATATTTGAATTCACCCCCAGAATCATTCTTCTTCATCCCCTCTCTCTATTCTTGGAATAGTTTCAGTAGGTCTCATATTTTCACTTATATACATGTGTGCTTGACCACTTGGGGGCCAGCATATTTACCCTCCTACACCTTTCCTTATATCCTCCTACCTCCCACTGGTAACAACCTCCCAGACAGGACCTGTTTTGTCTTCCTATTTTCTGTTTTGGGGGAAGAAAAAGACATTTTTTGTTTATTTAAGATAGCTCTACCAGATATTTCACTGTGTGTTTCCATATATATTTGTATTATAACCTGAATTGGTTCATCCCCTCTATTTTTCTCCATTTTACCTTTGTGACTGTAATGCCATTATATTTAAATCACATGTTTATTTCTGTCTTTCTTTAAGATATGGCTCCCAGTGACTAAAAATTAGAAGTTCATGTTTGCTTCACTGTCTATATTTCTTTTCTTAATTAAAAATTAGCAGTTGACCTTTTTCCTCAGATTTTGAGACTACATATATATTTAAAAAAGAAAGCAATGGTCTATTAAAATCTGTTTTAGCAAACTCTTAGTCAAAATATAAGCTGCTTGCTCATATATAGAAAGTTTCATTGTATTATAGTTGTTCTTACACATGATTTGTAACACCTCTCTCCTTTCCAACACGCAATTTTAATGCAGTATCAGGTTGATAATTACTAAACCCAAAATTAAAATTCTTCATATATAGGCAAATATTAAACTTATAGGTCAGTGATGCAAATGGGAAGAAATTATTTTGGGTATTTCTTTTAGGCTAAATTACTTCTATAATTGTTCATTAATCTGTTGTCAGATTTTATTTCTAAAGTATTATTAAAGAGATTTATCAGAAAGAAAATCTGGATTAGAGATAAGAGTAGTTGGTATACATATATCTACACATGTAATTATATATGTATACCCACTGAGTAATGAAAGCCAAAGATGGCGTGTGTGTGTGTGTGTGTGTGTGTGTGTGTGTGTGTATGACTGTATATAAGACCACACTAAAAAATGCTTTTCTGAAGTTAAGAATTTGAAGTTAGCTGTTGTAAAAGGCCACATCTTCTGAGTTACAAAACAGTCATTGAATTTTGTAGGTTTGAGCTTAAAATTTTCAGTTGAATTTGGAAAGAAATCTGAAATAGTTACTTAACCAAATTTTTAAAAGACTTTCATAATATTGCAAAAGTGAAATGACTCAAAAAATCTGGACAAAATCGAAGTCAATGAAAAAGATTTAAAGTTCAAGTGTATTTGTAAAATATATATTCTTTGCATTGAGGGGAAGGTGCAGCTCTACCAACTATCTTTGCCACTCAAATAGAGTATATTATTAAGACATTGTACCAACACTTAGATGTCAGTAGTTCATTAGTTTAAAAAGACCATCTCTTCTAAAGGTATGTTTAATATTTAAGTATAGATTCTACTCTTCTTCCAAGGGTTTCAGACAGAAAGTCTGTTTTATGGTTTCTAGACTCAGAGGAGTGAAATTTATAACTTCTTTCATTGCTAGGATGATGTTAAATTTTATTTTGCAATTCTAGGAGGCTTAAGAATTAAACCTCTCCCTACCCTCTTTGTGAAATGTTACCTGAGAGCAAAGCACTTTTTCTGTTGTTATGACTCTTTCAAATACTTTCTCTTTTGATTATAACATAAATCCCAGCTCCTTCACTCATTTGTGCATCACTGAGTACATCACTTCTTCTCATTCATAAGAATTCCATTTTGAAATTAAAATGAGAAACACATTTTGTTCTCAATGAGTCCAACCTGGGAATATATTGACACTTTGTCAGATGTATTAAACCAGAAAGAGGGCATAAGGAGTGAGTGAACAACATTCATGTTTGAATCCCTGCTGAGGGTTAGGAAAACATCCTGGCATGCACATTTGTACCTTATTGGTTTCCTGAGCTAAGATTAGGGATTAGGATAAGAGGTGTGGCTATAATCTCTTCCTGAAGATCATGGTTTTGTGACCCAGAGGAATTAAGACCAAAGATTCCCACAGCACAGGCAGGAAAATAAATAAATAAATAATTTTTAGCACCCCTGACATTTAGACACTGCGTTGGGTATTATATCTTGGGCCTGATATATTTTGTTTTGTTAGTTTAGGCTATAACTATTTAGAATATTAAACAAGTATTTTGTTTTTCTAAATACACATACATTTTCTGAGTCCTGCTGGTAGTAAATAAGAATAAAATCCACAGTGTTACTGTCCATAGTCTATGGAGGATGTGTTGTTTCTCTCCTTTACAAGACATTCTCTAAGGCAATATTTTCTTGTGAATTACATCAATAGAGATTGCCAAAGTGATAGACTTGTAGATTTATCAGAATGAGGGTTTATGCTAAATCCTTATTTAACCAAATTGTTTTAGAGGATTTGTTATCACAGTAAAATCAGGAAGGACTTAAAATCAGCCATAACTTTACCTATTCAATTCAGTAAAATGAGATAGGCACCTGTGATTTATAAGGCTGGACAGCAGCTGTAAGAAGTTTTAGAAATTTTTCCTAGTCTCTCATTTCTTTCTATAATTTGGACTTCAATTTATTTCAAATTTAAAATGCCCATACCCTTGAGGAAAATACAATAAGGACTTTAGAATCAGACAGATCTGGTCTAATTTTAACACTAACAGTTGGACAACCTGAGACCACCATGCAATCAGAGGCTGGGCTTCTGTAAATGAGTGAGGTCACTACTCACCTGCGGCAGGGTCATGCAAGAGTTGTGGACAACATGCCAGAGAACAGGAAGGGACACAAGGAAATATGCAGCAAATAGTAACTGATCTTACCATCAAGCATTAAGCAAGACCAGACCTGTATCTATACTCCAAAATGGAAGGCTTTTAAACTCTCTAACACATTTTTGAATAGTTAAAGAAGTCATTCCTTTTTAAAAATATTGTTGATAAGACAGCAGGTGTGGCTTAAGTGGTAAAGTGCCTGGTTAGTAAGCACAAAGCATTAAGTTTAAACCCCGGTCCCATGAAAAAAAAGATCTTTGATGACCAAGTGGTTAAGGACTTGGACTTGAAAAATATAGTTGATCACTAAGCAGAGCTGAATGTTGAGTAAAATAAACAGGGCTAGTACTTATAATAGAAATTCTGATTAGATTGCTTGGTTTTCATTATACTTAAGAGTAGGACCTGTCCCAAACAAAATGAAGACATTATTTCAATCTGTTTTATTCATGTTTCCATCTCCCACTCAGGTGCCTTTCAACACTCACATCTGACTTCCCAGAACTTCTTTCTCTGCCCTAACATTGTGAAGTGGCCTAATTGAGAAGCAAGAAAAATCTCTCCAAGGTGTTGACTGATACTCTTTAAATCCCAGTTAAATACAGCTGCTCTGTATCTGAATAGGGATCTTGAAAACACCCAGTTTCCAAACCCAAAATCATACTGTCTTGTGAGGAAGGCTCTCTTCTCTATGGCTACTTTCTTCCTCGGAAAGATTGTGCATTTTTATGACATTACCTTCTATTTATTTCCTTATAATTCTTAATAATATATGGACAAAGACTACCTGCCTCTCTCTCCTGAGGTCTGGTTCTGCATGAAGTTAATGGACATTTCAATTGACTGTACAGGTATTTGTGAGGCATTTTTTAGGAGCCCATCCAGGATCAATACTGGAAATGTACTTAAAGTAGGGCATGTCTCTGTGTTCCTGCTGAGAAGTCTTTTTACTCTATTCTCCATGGTCATTTTTTACTATAATTTGCTACTGCTATCACTTGGATATAGTTTGTCCTCCAAAGGTTCATGTGCTGGAAGTTTGTCCCCTGTGTTAAGGTGGTGGAACCATTAAGAGATGGGGCAAAATGGAAGATAATTAATTCTTGGGCACTTTACTCTCATCAATGGATTAATGGATTAGAGAGAGTGGGGCAGGTCTCCCTGGACGAGATTAGATCCCTTGAGAATGGGTTATTATAAAGCTAGTTCAGCTGTCTCACACAGGTCTCTTGTACACAATGGCTGATTCCCTTTCTGCTTCTCTATCATGTTGTGGTCAGTCGAGAGCTCTCACCAGGACATTGGCACCATGTTGTTTGGACATTTCAAGTTTAAGAATGGTGAACCAAATAAACTTCTTTTCTTTATACATCTTCTATTTCATTCAGTCTACTGGAATGTAGAGATTTTATTTTTTATTTGACTTTTTGAACTTTTTATTTTCAGAATTTCAATTGGATTTTTGTTTTCAGAATTTCTGTATCTTCATTGAATTGCTCTTTTACATCCTGCATTGTTTTCTTTATTTCATTCAGCTCTTTATTTGAGTATTCTTGCAATTTATTCAGGTGTTTATTCATTCCATCTTTAATTTCATTGATCTTTTGTATAATAATTTTAAAATGTTTTTGTTTGAGATTTCATTCACTTCATTGTCCTTAGTGTTTGTTACTGTAGAATTTTTGAGTTTTGTAGGAGTCTTATTGCCTTGTTTTTTCTCTTTCTGCATTGGGATTTGTGCATCTGATACCAAGTCATTAGTTGGAAATTTTAACCAAATGTAGTCTTTCAGTTGAAATAGTCTGTGTTCAGGCAGGACAACACAGTGACCAGGATTGGATATTACTTCTCACCACTGGACTTGGAGTATGGCTTAGTAGCCTAGCATTTGCTTACATACTTGGAACCCTGGGCCTAATCCCTAGCATTGCTCAGAGAAGGGTTAGTTGTCCACATCTGGGCTGCTTTCACTATAAATGCTTCTCTCCTTTGGGTACTGGAAGCTGCTGCTTGCTGCAGGTAGCTTTACAGCCGGTTGGCTCTCTTCTCCCCTCCCCTCCCCTCCTCTCCCCTCCTCTCCTCTCCCATTTGCTCCATTATCCTGTCAGTTTGTGTCTCCAAGGGCAGCAAGCACTCAAGCCTCAGGGTGATCCCCAAATGTGTCTGAGAGTGGGAGAACAAACAGAACATTGAGTTCTCCACTGGCTGGAAGATAACTGAGGAACCTAGTCACTCTGCTTGCTTGTCTCATTGCTAACAGAACCTGTTCAGCAGTTTATCAACCTGTGGAAGTCTTGTGATTCTGAGGGTCTGGACAATGGAGTCTCAGTAATACCTGTAATAAATATACCCTGGGATGTACTTCCCAGAGGCAAGTCTCAGTGCTTTCAAGATCCACCCATCAGTTCATCTTCCTGTTGGAGAGGAAGAGGCCATGGAAGTCATATGATTTGGCAGGTCTGATCTGCAGCTTTTTGACCTGCTTGGCAGCAAACACACATCAGGATGCAGTTCCTGGTGGTGGACCTCAGTGCTTTCAGGTCCTGCCTGACAGTCTAGCTTCCTGTAGTGGTGGTGGGGAGACTGGATATCATGTTTTTTGGGAGGGTCTGGGGTTAGGGCTTGGTCAGACTCGCAGCCAGCACACGCAGACAGGATGTAGTCCCCGCAGGCAGAGCACTACACTCAGTGCTTTGTTTCTGCCACAGTCCTCAGTTGATAGAGCTCAGTCTTCGCCAGGAAGGGCAGGGCCTCTGACCACTGCATCTTTCTGTGTTGGAGCGCCCCACATACTTCCCTATGGGACCACTTCAGATCCCCTTTATCACCGGATGACCTCTCATGGCTATCTCCCACCCACTGTGGTAGCGTGTCCCAAGATTCCCTGAGCTGTGATCATTCCTTGTGTATAGTAGGCCCTGTCTCAAGATAGCATCTTGATATGGTCCTACAAGGTAAAGGGAGCAACAGAGTGTCCTTCTTCATGAAGACTAGCCTTCTGTACCGGATTAGTCACTGTCTCACCAAATCCCTTCACCTAATTTAAGACTTGAGGAAGTTGGTCACCAGGGATGTCTGGCTTACCTTGTGATTATGATTTTATCTTTACCCTCCCCTCCTCCTTCTGGGAAGCTAGGGATAAGCTTGGAACTCTGTTTCTTTTTCCTATTACCTCACTTTCTCCATGCTTTTCTGCTGTCTTGCCACCTCTTTTGTGATTCTCAATACTCCTTCTCTTGTCATAATGTGTTACCTTTTCATTCCTGTGTTACCTGACACTTCTTCACAGAGTCAAAACAGTAGACACTTCTAATTCATCATTTTGCCCCTAATCTTTCAAATTTTGATGCTAATTTTCTTTCTGTTTCCATTAACTCCATTTTTTTTTTTTGGCTCTACAAGACTTTCTTATTCCTAGCTGTACAATTTTATTTCTTCTTATTTTTGACCAAACTTTATTTTCTAGGCAGATTGATGAAAGTGTTATCTGTCTCTGTCATAACAAATAACTATAAACTTAATGACTTAAAACAATACAAATTTATCTTCTTATAGTTATAAGGGTCAGAAATTAATCTATTTCCTTGTCTTCTTTGCCTGTTTTTATATTTTCTTTGAGAAACTTTCCTTTTCTTTTCTCATTAGGGAATATCAATATTATCACCTGATAGTAGAAATATCACATTCTGAGAGATTAAATCCTATATCTGATAGACAACCTCAAGTCATAGCTAAAGTCATAGTTCTCCAGTATTTGTTATATTATTACTATTAAGTAGTTATTAATTCTTCATAGGTCAATGTTAACATTGCATCTCCTTGAGGATAGATGTCTTTGAGAAAGTTTTCTATGCATATAGGAATTCAAATTTTTGTCTTAAAATTACTATTAAGCTGTATAAACATTATTTTGTTTGTTTTTACCTTCTCAATAAAAAATATTCAAAAAACATCTCTACTTGGAAACTTGCCTGGCACGTGCAAGTCCCTGGGTTTAATCTGTAACACACACACACACACACACACACACACACACACACACACAAATCTCAACTTGGGCTAATAAAATTTTGTTGATTAAAAATAAAGCATAATTTGTATCTTTGTGGCATATGGAATATATCCATAGAAAGATGGAGAGTATCCTTTTAAGTAGGCTTTTTAAAGATCAGTTTTATTGAGCAATAGTTTATATAGAATAAAATTTATGTACATTCAGGGAAAATCTGAACAGTTTTGACAAATGTGCAATCATATAGCTAGTCCCATAATTGAGAAGCAGATCATTGTCAAGATATTGTGATTTAGTACAACTATTCTGAGATTTATATTTAAAACAACTACTTACTGTCTCTTTATAGGGCATTTTAATATTCATGTCATGTCTTTTTCAATCTGTGGTCACTTGGTCCTCTCTCGTATCTCCCTCTATCACAAGTGGTCTGAGAAATAAAGCCTCATTTAGTAATGTGCTTAATATGACACATATTTAATTTTGTGAGTCTCATATGGGATGCATACTTTTTACTTTAATGAAACTATCAAGCCATTTTATATAGTGCAGCGATAGATAACTAAAAAGACAATAAGACTGTACTTACATAGATCTCTCTTTTTTCATATTTTTAAATTTACTAATAATGATCTTTCCTTATTTTTCCTAGTTTTCCTTCTCTTTTGCTTTTGTAACTTCTGTCATTGACTATTTAATCCATTTGCTTTTCATTTTTAATCATGAAAACATTTGCATTGTGGTTAAAGAATATGTTTTTCATATTTTCTTGATTAAAGGGGTTGCTTCTTGATTTTTTTTTGGTGAACTTATATTAAGTTCATGTTTGGCAGTATTCAAATAATGCCTGAAATGGAGGCAAATTCTAAATATTTGTGAACTATACTTTTCCACATAGATATGTGTGTTTTTTAGGGTTCTTGAAGGAAACAGAGCCTCTCCTAGTGGCTGATTCCGGGACATTCGATCACTCCCCAGGAAGCTTTCTTCCGGCACTACCAGAGAATCAGGGGACACCTTGACGAAAGTTGCTGCCCTGGCCCTCCCTCCATTACACTCCCATTATGGGATTAAGCAAAAAACTTCACAGTCTCTGCATACAAATCTGGCCTCAATATTCTTTAGACAACCAAAATCACTGGCCTTAATACGGGGACCTTCTATCTACTCTGATCTAGACCTTCTCTATGCACATCTTGCTCTGTGTTTCAGTTTCCTTGTAGACTCCAGAAACCTAACCTCCCCCACACACACTGTTAATCTAACTCCCCTTTCAAGGCCCCAACCCCCTTCTGCTTCCTCCCTCTCAAATCCCAATCCAGCAGAGGAACCCCCCTCCTTACCTTTCTCCAGCCCTTCCCCCAACCCCCTCCTCTTTAGCCTACCCGCCTTCCTGATTCACCACCCCCAGCTCCTCCCCTCTCCTTCGGCCCCTTCCCCGCTCTCACCCACTCTAAAGTCCAACCCCAACCCCACCACGTGTTTCCCCTCAGAGAGGTGGCGGAAGCAGAGGGTACTGTCAGAGTCCATGTCCCTTTTGTAAAAACTCATAGAAATCGCACAAGGACCAGATGAAAACCCCTCCCTTTTTACAGCCCGCCCTACTGAGGCCATCACCAAGTACACGAACTTACTACTCCCAGGGGACTCTCTTTTTATATGTTCAGTTTATTAATCAATCAGCCCCAGATATTTGAAAAAAGTTCAAACACCACAGCAGGATTTCCTAAATGCTGTCTTCAGAGCCTTTAATCACAGGGAGGATGAGAATAAATGGGAGAAGGAAAAACAGCTGATGGTTAGCCTCAGCTTTAAATCCCCAGGCCCCTAGACCACATAAGGCTCCCAGCCCAAGTTCATCCCCCAAGTACATGCTTCTGCTTTGGCAATCCAGAGCTTTGGGCTAAGGTGCGTCCTAACTCCAGGCCTCTCTCCAAGCCATGTCAGACCTGTGGACCCTGGGGGCACTGGAAAATGGACTGTCCCCAAGGCCAGACACCCTGGCTCTTGGTTTAGCCTATAGAACCAGTAACCTCCTTCTACACCTAACTTCTGGAATGAGGAGGCCTGGCCTCTCTTGCCTCCACTGCTCACAGTGGTGCATCAAGGGAGCCTAGGATCACGGAGTGCTGGCCTGCAGATCAGCCTTTGTGCTTGACTCAGGGCAACTTTTTCCCTTCTCCACCCAGTGGCAGGACCTCTTAACTAAGGGCTCTTAACCCATTATGGGAATCTCAGAAAAAATTTAGTATCCTCATATAACTCCACCTGTTCTATACACATTTGGGGACCTCACGCTGACCCACTCCGTTTTCTTGTCGTGCCTCAGTGCCCTATATCTTTCCTAGGGCAACACCTCCTCCATAAATTAGGAGCTTTCTTTTACATTATCCCCCTTGCCTCTGCCACCATGTATCTTTTACAAGAACTCTCTGATGATGACCACCTGTTCCCTAAGCCTTTCCCTGATTCCCCAAGGGCTCTTGAACCAGACCACTCATTCATTAACCCTATTGTATGGGAGACAACCATACCCCAGGTAGCCTCCCATCATAAACCTATCTTATCTTTCTAAAAAATCTGGCTTCCTACATTAACAGCCCCCAATATCTAAACATCCCTTGGAAATTCCACATTCCCTACCATCCACAATCTTCTGGTAAGGTTGAACATACCAATCAGACCTTAAAAACCACCCTAACCAAACTGGCCATTAAAACACACCTAGATTGGATTAAGTTACTACTCTTAGCCCTCCTTAAAATAAGGGCCATGTTAAGAAACCCCTCCAAATCAGCCACTTTGACATTCTCTATGGGTGACCTCTCCTCATACCAGGGCTTCTAGCCTCTCCTTCAGCCAGTCTGTGCCCACTACTGCTTCAACCACTCCTATCTCACCTCAGAGCTGCCCTTTGGGCCCACTCAGATTCTCACCTTCCCCAGCCTCTGCCCTCCACTGAGACTATCAAAATCCGTGACTCAGTCTATCTCTCCACACCTCACTCTAGCACGTCCCTAAAACCCAAATGGATGGGACCATACAATATATTAGCCACACCCACAGCAGCCAAATTGAAAGGATACGCAGCCTGGGTCCACATATGTAGACTTAAACTATACCCCACTCATTCATATTGCTCCACTCTTACAGGTCCTACCTCCCTGAAGATTTCTTGGCTTTCGTCCATCCCAGAACATGAAGAAACCCCTACCTGATGTTCTCTATTCCCCACTTTCTACAATTCCTAACTGACCTTATTATTGACTTTCAAAACCTCTACTATTGTTCTCTCAACGTTTCTATCTCACAGACCCTACTTACTCAAGGACTTATGGCTCCAGGGAACTTTCCTCTACTACATCCCAGACCAAATAACCTTCTATCCCCTTTGCCTTACACATTTGTTATTTTCTCCCTAAGTGCCTCATTCTCACCAAGCAATGCACCAACAGCACCACCATTACTTCTTATTCTGAATTCCTCTGCATCATTATTGTCTGAAACTAACCCCTCTTGGTCAACATGCTGGATTTGCACTGGGCCTCAACCAGCCAATGGCTCTTTAACCCCTGATGTCTGGACCATCTCCCTCTTTGCTCTTTCCTTTCTGGACCTGTTTTCACTTCAAGACTGTAGGTTACTTCCCACTACCCACTCCAACACCCGTGCTTTCCTCCATCAAAAAAAAAACAAAAAACTGGAAGACTGGCAAGCCGGTAACCTCCACCAGCTCACCATAGGTTCAACCCTTCTCAGTGACATATCTGAGCACCACAGTCAGCTCCTACCCAAGAGACCAGGTAGAACTTCTTGTTGAGATCACATCCTGGAGCTGCCTGGAGTTAAAACAGGGAATATTTTTCATTTGCAGATATCATGCTTACATATGTCTGCCCTCTAACTGGACAGAAACCTGTACTCTGGCACACCTACTTCCCCCTTTATCCTACAGCACTGATGCCTCAATCTTTCCCATACCTGTCACTCATTTTTTGAGACAACGAAGTGCCAGCTCTTTCACTATCTTTGGTAACCTCTCCACATGGCTCCTGCCCATTATCACCTCTCTTGTAATCTTGTTACTATTAACTTTTCTTCTTTGCTTTATTAGCCTTCTACAAATATTTTTGATTGATCAAGTGACTGCCATATCCCAAACCACAACATGTGAACAGTCAAGACCATGCTCCTTCTCCAGACTCTAAGAGATCCCCATGTGTCATCTGTGCCCCTTGGTCATCAGGAAGTAGCCAGAATACCATAATGACACCCCACTCCTTCTTATATCCCTTTACAGCCTGGAATAATGGAACATTACAAAAGACTTGAACAAATAACCTTGCCTTGAGGTTACCTTGAAATTCCTCTCCTCCCTGAAACATTGCATGACTTGCAAAATGACATATTTCACCCATCCAGACACCTGTTCTCCCTTCCTGGAACCAGCTACCTTGTGACCTTTTTTCCTCCTCCCTCCCTACTTAAGGAGCATGTTTTACCACAACCATGTACCACTTCTTTTGGATTCATCTGGGCATATTTGGTGCCTCTCTCTGGCTTTTAATAGAAGCCCATCCAGTTTGTTGAGGTTGGTTCATTTTCTTTCTCATCTATTCTTGCTTCGTTAAATAGTTTGAACCTAACCCTTGTTATTTCTCAAACACAAGTTCCTCAAATTCCTCAAAATGGTACCTGAGGCCTATCACTATGAGGGATCATCGTATTTCCATTCATCATTACTCTCACCCTACTCTACCACATTGCAAAATGTGTCATTCCTCAACAACAGCCCATCATTTCATTGCTGGTGGTAGTGGCTCCACCTTGAATTCCCTTTCCTTCTGTTTATCTTAATTCTACTCATACTTAAAGACTTCTTACCCAACATTGTGTTTCCCATTCCACAGTGGGAGTTATAATTATACTTTCTTTTTAAGTTTTTGCTTTCAGAACTTAACCAGTTTCTAACATTGTACTTGCCTCTTTCCATAGCTATGACTCTCAGTTTCAGCTTCATTCAAGTTTCCATTTTTCATTCCATGTCTTCTTCAATATGTGATCACATACTGGAATGTCAGGGAGCCTGGCCTTCAACTGTAGAACTCAGAACTGTTGTCATCCTCTGTCACTCTTTGACCCAGTACTGGAAGCAAGGAGTTGGTCTTATTTTGGTAAACTTAGTTTCTATTATGGAAATTTCATTCAGTCTTGTTACCAGCATTGAAGGTCTTATTACCTGTCTTTCCATAAAGGATCACTCCTTGCTGTTGCCAGGCTTACTTGTGTCTAAAACGGTCACATAGTATTATCCCCAAATTCCACCCCACAGGCTGGTTCTCTCATTTGAAAATACCTCTGCACCGATGAATTCTTTCCTTGTTTTCCAGGTACCAGTTTTCTGAGGATGGACTCTTTCCTTGCTAGCCAGCTGTTGCTAGTCTTGCATTGTCGCTGGGGTTGCTACTTTGACTTAAAGCAATATGCTTCCAGAACTCATATAGAACATTGAGATGTATTCTATATACCACACATTTTTATATGTTTGGGAAATGCAATTAATGGAATAATAAATGGAAATTATGTGAGAGTCCTATTTTGCTCTTAAGAGTCACAGCTGTGAGTCATTGGAGGGCTTTACCTTACATGTCATAGTTAGTGCTGTATTTGATTTTGAATGCTTTACATTTTTAATCACTATGTCTATTGTCCCCACTTCTCATATAAGGAAGTAGAAGGGACAAGAGTCACAGTATTGGGGGTCAAACACAGGCAGTGCAGAATGAACATCAGGGGCAGTACTTTATGCATCCTCTTTGTGACAACCTTGTGACTATGGTGAAAGGACTATTTGAGAATGATTTGTATTCTATAATAAGCTTCTTGTGAAGCTTTTTTATTCAACTTTATAGGGAAAGGAGAAAGATAAGAAAAATAGACTAGAGTCTACATATATGTCAATTAAATCAGGGGGGACCAGGAGACAGAAATGAGGCTATTATGCAGATTACTGCATTAACCATTTAAAATGTAACTGTTTAAAAATGTAAAAGCTATTCTTGGCTTATAGGTCATACACAAATGGAAATGGAGCAGATATTCCCTGTACTGTTGACCCTTATTTTAAATAAATGAATTAGCCTGATACTTGACACAGAATGAGTAGTAGCTTATATGACTACCATTACTTCTTAAGGATCTTAAAAGTCACTTTTATATGCTGGCTAAATTACATATGTAAAAATGATAAAGAGAACTTTTTAATTTTCTTAGCAACAGAACCTCTTCCCATTCCCCAATTCCCTCAATCTTATGAAGGAATTTTCCTTGTTTTGAAGGAAGACTTTGATGAGGGCTGAGTCAGAAAACCTCAAGAGGCAATCTTAAGAAACAATAGGTACCATGCCTTTTAAAGTGGAAAGGAGTAGCTAACTTCTGATTTCTTTTCCTTTCCTTTTTTTTTTCAAAAAAAAAGCAACCAAAGTTGTTGGCATTTGCAAGCTGAGAGTCAAAGCTAAATTGCTTAAGGCAACGGAAGAAATTACACAGGTTATGTGCATGTTTGCATGTAGGACAGACAGGCAAGAGTTAAAGAGAAGGAGAAACTTGAAGTGGAAAGGAACCTTGAGGAAAAGACAAATATAGTTTTAAAAGAAATTTTAAGAAATGTTATATTGAAAGCAATTTCCTTTTTTGCCACAAATTTATTTACTACTGTTTTACTAGTCTGGATCTCTTGTAGGATGAGGCTTTAGGAAATGTGAGAAGAGTCTCATTGTGGACACCAAGTTAATCATGGGGGATTATCTGGGTTTCATGCAGTTTAGTTAGCTGACAGCACAGGTTAGGATTCTGAAAGAACTGGTTCTAACTGACAACTCCATTTAAAAAAAAATTATCTGTATAAATTGGAAAAACTACTTGATTATAATTGGTATTAATAGCTGTATTTGTGAAATAAATAAAACACATTGTATGCCTCAGGAATAAATGAAATAATGTCCATAAAACACTTAGAAGACAATCTTACTAAGGGATACATGCCTTTGAAAGTCTAGTTATTATTGTACATTTTAATAATATGCCCTTGAACATTTTTACCTAATGGGAACTACAGGTATCAGGCCAAGCAAAAATTCCTCCTGTCAAAGTCTAGGGATTCTACTGCAGGAAAGCAGAGCAAGTGAGGGGAAACCTGTAGCCCTCATGCCTAGAGAAATAGCTCCCAACAAATGGATAACAGAGGAAAGGTCCCATGTTTTGACTTGTCTGATCAGTCCCAAAATACTAATCATGGCTTCTCTATTGATACTTTGGGCCAGGTAGTCCATAGAAGGAGGGATTGTTCTGTGCAATAAAGAGTAGTTAGCAGTCTCTGCTCCTGGGCATATATCTGAGGGAGTATAAGTCAAGATATAAAGAGATGTTTGCACACTGATGTTTGTTGCAGCACCACTCACAGTACCCAAGCTACAGAAACAACACAGATACCCTATATGTGTATATATATACATATATACACACATTTATATACATAAATACACATTTATATATAGAGATATATATGTATATATATGTTTATATATAAATATTTAATATATATATAAATATGTGTGTATATATACACGTTTATATATAAATATTTAATTTATATATATAAATATTTTATATATACACCACATAATGAGGGATTATTCAGTCATAAGGAAGAATGATACCATGTGGTTTGACGGTAAATGGATGCAATTGGAAGACCTCATGTTAAGTGAAGTATGCCAGGTACAGAAAGACAAAGGCCACATGTTTCTCTCATATGTGGAAGATAGATCCAAAAGATAAGCATGTACATAAAAACAAACATGATCATATACAAAGTTATATGTAGAACATGTTTATAATCGTGGAACTGCTCTACGGAACTTGGGGGAGGAGGGAGAGGAAAAGAGAGTGATAGAGCATCAACAATATTGAAATACATAACATTCATAAAAGTTATAATGATATGTATTGAAAGTTGTTGAATAATGGGGGGTGGGAGTGAAAAAGGAAGAGAGTAATGGAAAAGATTGAATGGACAAAAGTAAAGTACATTCCCAATAGTGATACATTGAGAAACCCCTTGAAACATTGACTTTGGAATTAATAATGAAAGACAGGACTGCAAAATAGGTACAGTATGGGGTGGTACTTATGGGAGGGGGAGGGTGAATGAAGGAGATGAAGGTGAGGGTATATGGTTGATGGGCTTCATATACTTATACAAAATAGAGCAATGAAACTTCTTATAATTGCTTTAAGTGGGGCATGGAGGGGGTCAAGTGGGAGAGATGGTGGGGACGATCTAACCAATGTAAGCCTAGTCAGAATTTCACAATGAATCTCCCCTGTACATTAAATATATCCTAATAAAAATATAAAATAAAAACAAGAAAGGGGTATTTAGCAGTCTCCCTGGCCTCTAATCAGTAGGTGCTATGCAGCAGTGCTTCTCCCTCCATTCTGACAGAGTATTTTATTATCAACATTGACAAATATTCATAAAAGGCAATGCTTTATGAATCTTAATCTTTGGTTAAGAGCTATTGATCCGTGAGGACAATTTTAATCCAATCTGATGACTTCCAGAAATAATTGGACAAGGTAGAGACTAAGACTTCATTGGAAAATGATGTTAACCAACAGCTGGTAAAATCTAAGCTACCCACAGAAGGACTGAATGGCCTAAGTGCATGTGTACACTCGTAAAATGTAGAGGGCTGCTTAATGATATATGGTTCTGAAGTGGGAAGCTAGAACTTTTGGCTTGGAGACCATAGAAAAGATGCCACATGAATGAGTAGAAACACTCAAGCAAAGCTTTAAAGGAGGCTTATCCTTAAGAAGTGGAGGGTGGAGGTTGCGGTACCACTGATAGACCAGGCTGCCCCAGAATGAAGAAATAAATAGGTCTTTTATGGTGTTGCTATGATGGACTAGGGTCTAGTAACTTTACACTGGCATGTTTTAGACTCTTTCCATTCAAGTTGGGTGTGATGGTTCATGTCTGTAATCCTAGCATTTGGGAGGCTGAAGCAGGAGAATTGTGAGTTTGAGGCCAACCAGGGCTACACAGTGAGACCCTGTCTCAGAAAAGAATGTTTTTCCTATGAAGAAGCCTGTTCATCCTTGGAGACCTAAAGGTACCACTCTACTCAGTACGGCATCCATGGCTGATTTTATTCCTGTGATAAAACGGGAGTGAGGGGAAGGGCTCATTCCATATATTGTTGAAGAGGAAGGTTAGGGAAAAGATATATTTGTATATTTAGTGGGTAACAAGTAATGGATCAAGACCCAAGAATTTACCCAATTCTTGTCTCTGTGATGGTCCTGGACTGTCTCAATTCCTGTTCTGATAACACATAATTATTCATAGCACATAACTGAATATTCTGAACATAGACTTTAGCTTTTAGAGCCTTCAAATTTGATGTTCCTTCATTTGATAACTTCCTCCCTGGGGACCAGTTTTCCCCAGAGCCACCCTCTCTTTCTCCTTCACCTCAATTCCCTTTCCTTGATGATTCCAATGCATCTTTCTTATCTCTGCCTAAACATTATCTCTGAGTACCTTCCCTGAAGCTTGAGACTGGCTAGATACCACTTGCTAGAGCTCTAGGCTGCCTGGAAGTTTATTCTTTCCTTTAGCAGAACATTTGCTGAGAAACCATAAATCTTGTTCACTCGTGTATTCCCAGGACCTGGCATGGTGTCTGACACATAGTCCGTAATCACAGGGTATTTATTGAATAAGCAAGTAATTGCTTAACAGGAAAGAATCATGTCTTGAATAATCATGTGTATATTTTATTTAAAAATCAATGTATTTCAGCTACTACATTAAAGAATACTATTTATGAATACAGTACCCTTGAAGTCATTGCTATTTCTTGAAGCCTTCAAAGAAAGCAATACCAGATTTGGAAGTAGCCTAGTTAATGAGAAAGAATAGAGTAATTGAAGCTAAAACCTACTGTATAATGTAAAAGTTGACGAGGCTTTACCTCACTTTGAGTAGAATATTGTTCTGGTCTGTAATTTTCCAAGACTGTGCTTAGCAACTGTTTTCCCCATTTTATTTCCCATTATTTATTATCGTGCTCTGTGGATTTTTTCGTTAGAGGTCTATTTGTGCCTGGGTTGCCTTGAGGGAAAGGATAATACAGAATTCTCATCTGTCTCTGTTACTATGTATTATCACTTGGGAAACGTCAAAGCAAGTGCAATATAAATAAATAAAACACTCCAGAAGCTTCAGTTCTCTGTTAGGCAGCTGAGAGAAAGAGCCAATGTTTAAGTTTTAAGAGATAGACTTAATAAAAGGCTGCCATTTTCTCTAATATGTGAGAAAAAGACATTCTTCTCAAGCATATATATAATTTGGCATTGAGGATTAATAAAATGTTATTGAGTCTTGCTTTATTATCTATTTGTAGCGATGGTTATTTGGTTTTATCGCAGCTTAGAAATTGTAGTTCTGTTGGACTTGGCTGTCAGGCAATAAAATTTATCTATTGATAGGAATATAATGTTTTATTAGGTGGGGGATAGGCAAAGCTTATTCATTATCCATTCCAGTGAGAATACATTTTCAGTTAATCTCTTTCTGTTTTCCCCAATCATATGGCATTTCAGTAAAATCCAGTCAAATTTACCTTCCAAACCCCACAAGAGGAAACTCAGTTACTCTCAAACACTAGATTTTCAATTTTAGAGAATAGCCCTTGCTCCCCCAACTTCCCAGGTATAGTTCTTCATCTGCCCTAGCTGTGTCCCTGCCCCTAAGATCTCAAAGATTAGACTGAATGTACATAGTATTTTCCATTCTTTCTAATTTAGTATGAACCACACTGATTCTTAGCACCAGAAAGGCCTTGTCTAAAACAGTAAGAAAAAATAAGCACTTGGCAAATGAACTATAGGTAAGGATACATATCTGATGATTATTAAGCACTGGCTTGACCTTTGTCTAGGACATCAAACAGCAGCCAATCCTTAATGTGTTAGGAAAGCCTGAGTATTGATCGTTTTTTATGTCTTATTCTTGCCTTTTATTTTTGCAATTTTTTTTCAGATGACTGGGTTGTACAAACTTCTACAATTGTAGAATTGACCCATCCCATTCCCACTCTAGAATCTTGATGTAATGTGAATTACACAAGTGGGAGAGCTTGTGTTCTTATTTAACTTTCAATTCAAAGACATCTGTAAGGGTACTGAACACCAAAGAACCTTTTAGGCTTCTGTTCTGTTCATTCCCTCCTGCTGTTTTACAGGCTTCCATAGGTGCCTCAGTTGAAGTTTGTTGTAGGTCAAATGAACTGAATGAATAAGTTTTTGTTTTAGCATGAATGTGAAGTCAGTATCTTCAACACAATGGGTAACAACTAGAATCAAATCATCTGCAATATCACTGCCCCTCCATTTTAGTTGACAACTGGTCTACTTTTCCTTTGACCCAGATAGTCACTGAATTGTGCTGTACTCTTCCAAAAGTACTGATTTTCCTTGAACTACTAGAGGAAAGAGTGACCACAAGAAAGGGTAGAGGTAGATAAGGTCAGGATAGGGAGAGAGTATTGAACTTTACTTCTTGAAATGTAAAAAAGTCACAGATAGCAGAACAATGGAAAATGCATTGCAAACAAGCAATCAATTTTTTTACTTTTCTTCTATTCTCAAGCAGTTATTATTATCCCGTCTTTATAAATTTTCCTATCTTTATACATTTGTATGCTTTGATAAGCAGTCAGGAAATGATGTATTAAAATATCAATCTTAGACAAGGTGAAAGATGTCTGCAAACTTGTACTTATTGAGTTTTGAGTCATTCTATGCATGAAAGTTAGAAAATTAGAGACAAAATTTTGGAGCTGGAAAAAAATTAATAATTATATAATAATTATTAATTTTGTCATTAATATTAATATTTATTTCAATTCTATCTTACCCAAATATCTCATTCCATTTATTGTGTGAGAAATAATTAGTCTTCAAGATGAAATAATATTAAAGTTAATTGAAAAGTAGTGGCTAAACTCAGACTTTGTGACTACGTGGCATAATATTCCTTTTTTTTTTTTTTCTTTTGAGGTTTGTTAGGCAATGACAAGTATATATAAAATATATTTATATTTTCCTGATCTATAACATCAAATAATCTTCAGTCTTGGAATTTGCTCCATTAGGGAATAACTCACTACACTGAAGTCAATATATGAATTGATTTTTCTAGTTGGCATACTTGTCAATGTCAGATACTACTCTGGCTCCTAGAGATTTTTGGTTGACAAATAATTCTGTGGGAGGTTATGAAATTTTTTTGTTGGAAATAGAATAATAATGTTACAAATATATTTCCCCCTTATTGTTTCATGTCATTAAAAATAAGTTTTTAGATTTTTGGTTAAAGACCTGTACATGGGACTTGAGGGTGGGTAGCAGCTATTGGTGGGATGAACCATCCCAGTTGGGGATGAGGGAAATTTCTGCAGTTTAAAGGAGGTGGGAAGTCAGGAGACAGTGCAGTTGGATGGTGGTGAGACAGAGGCTTAGGTGGTGAGCTCTCACTGTGTGTATGTCTAGTCTTTTTTCTTTGCCAGGCTTGTTTGAGCTTCAGCACAATTTGAAATGGCTGGTGGTAAGACTGGGAAGGGCTCTGGAAAAGCCAAAACAAAGGCGTTTTCACTTCAAATAAATGTTTGAACTAAAATTTTTGCAAGGATATTAATTTCAAACATATGAACTGAATATTAATCCCTGGCAAAATCTAGAGTGGATATTTAAATAATTGAATATTTAAGAAAGAATTACTAGGACATCACATAGATTCTCTAAGACATTTGGAAGAAGTCACATTGGACCCCAGGACCAAATTGCACATGCTGGATTTGGACACTTACTCCTAAATACCAAATACACAGACATGGTGAAGGGCAGGAAAAACAGATTTATTACATGGTCTGGGACATGAGTGGAAAGAGACAAACGAAGCACTCATCCCATCTTTAGCCATCTTTGGGGTTCAGGTGTAAGTTCTTGCTTTAAATAGACAAAAAAATTGAGGCAGTGGACAAAAGTTATGCATAAACAGTCCCAGACACAGGTGTGTCCTGGGTGGTCATTATCTCAGTCCTTATTCTTCAGGGTTTCCTGAGAAGTTGTTATCCAGAGTCATTGCCTGGCAGGTGGTCTACACTGAGGAGGCTCTTCTTTTAGGGGCAGTTTCAGTCCTTTGTCATGAAGATGTTATTAGTTGTGTCCTTCCTGGAATCCAAGGTGATTGCAATGTGACTGCAGAGTGAATGGTTCAGAGGAAAGATAAACACAAAAATGAAGGCAGAGATGCCTTTTAATTAATTTGTGGGCCCTTGGTGCTTTTCCGCAAAAGCAGTTTAAGCACCTTTTTCAATATCAGACTAAATTCATGTCCATCTTTCATGGACTAACCTCACTGAATGCGTGTAGAGATATTAGCAAAGCATTTGACATTTTCTTCAGCGATGTTAATGAAAGAGACCAGAAATATGGACTAGATTGAAAGCATTAAGTATATTTGAAAAAGAGTTGAATGATTTTCTTTGAGGGGGTTGCTAATATATCATTTATTGAACACTTACTAAGTGCCATCATTGTATTAAATAGATGCATCATCTTACTTGATATTTAATGTAACGTATAAGAGGTATGTGACCATTTTACAAACAAGGAAACTGTAAGAAAACTTTTCCAAGTTCATTCAATGAGGAAAAGGAGATGCCAATATATTAATGCAGAAGTTACTTGACATCAAGGCCATATTCTCTGACAGTGAATTCATATCATGATAATAGAAGATATCTAGTTTGACCTTGGCTTTGTTTAATTCAGATAAGCTACTTTCTTGAATGAGGTATGGAGGGTATGTTCCAATGATATGTTATACAATCATACAATTTTATTTAACTTATTGGTATGAAATTATGGATCATTTGTACTACTGACAGTTTTACTTAATATATTCCATTAATAACATTTCACTGGGCCCTTATACTTTGAATGACAGAATTAGGATCTAGAATGATATTAAAAATTAGTATGATTAGGTTGAAATGAACAAGATAAAATTTAATGAAAATAAATTGTAAGAACTGACTCACAATTCAGGACCAAGAATGCAAGGTAAAAACATGCAAGAGAAGCAATATATGGTAGCATAGCTCACAGTAAACTCCAAGAAATACAATACATTGACATGGTGGCTCAGAGAACCTCTATGATCACAGCCATATGAACAGAATGATAGCACAATGAAGGAGATGGTGCCGGTTTTCATTTCTCCGAACACTTCTGGAATGTTGTGTTAAGACAGGTGCAGTAAAGCAGTCATTTCAGTATATGACCATTTGAGATTGCTAAAGAAGTTGAAATCATGTCATAGAGAAAAAACAAAGAATGTTTAGTGAGGGGAAGGAGAGGAGTGTTATAGCTATCTTTAAATATTAGAAGATTTTCCAATAGAATGCATGCAATCACTGGTATAAAAAGTGAAAGGCAAGGGTGAATATATGATAATTAAAGCAAAGTATTTTGTTTTAACGTGAGAAAGATACTTTTAATAGCCAGAGCATGGGCTGCTTCATTAGATGAGTGTTTCGACTCAAAGGCATTTAAGCAGATACAGAAAAAGCAAATGTCATAAATTTGGTAAACAAAAAAAGTTATCCCATTCCTGAGAAAACTGTAAACTTGTGGCCAATCTATAGCATTGGATAGAGGCTAGACAGTGGTAATAATTTTATAGATAATCTCAAAGACGGAAGGGCAGATTTACTTATATCGCCCTTCTAAGCTGTTTCACTTATTTAGTTTGCTGGTATAAAATGTTTTTCATATTTAAAAATAAGGCTTTAGAAATATTTGTCCAGAATAACTATGCCCTGCCCCAATGAACAATTCTCAGACTTTAGATAAGTGGAGAAAACAAAGTAGTTGATTTTGTAAAACATATTGAAAATATAATAATATCCCATCTCTCCTAGTCCTTCTCTGAGCCTCTTCTTTTTCTTTCTCAGTTTTTTGTTTAATTAAAATTAATCAGTAGCAGAACTGTTACTTGTGGGGACTGGAACTTGTGGGGACCATAGTTGTCTTTCTTTTTAATTATTAGTTACATGTCTTTTGGTAAAGTCCACTAATGTCCATGAGACATTAGGGTATTTTGAATAAGAGTGGGTGTCTCCAGTGTGGTTTAATTCTTTCTCCTCTTTGAGAAACAGAGTACAGCCATGCTTTGGAGCAGAGTATCAAAAAGTGGTTTGTCTCTTGACTTTTTGACTTTTCCTTATCCCCTGGCATCCACAGTCATCTCCCTCCCACCAGACTCTGGGACTTGAATGTGTAATTACAGTCCTTTGTCTGCAGAGTAATTATAGCCTAATTTGACTTGTTTCACAGCAGGATGACAAGAGTGCTGGCTGTCAGGCAGGGTCAGAGATCAGCCATTACCCCATGGACTGCAGGCAGAGGCCTCATCAGGATGCAGTGGAAGCTTCTTCTCAGCTTCAGGAGTCTACAGCTGTCTGTGTCTCTCTTCATGTGACTCTTTGGATGAAAACATGGACTGTTTTCAAGATGCAGGATCCCAGCATGCATTTTGGCTTTCTTATTTTCTTATGAAAGACATGACAATCATTCTGAAGCAAATGGAACTATTTCTTTTGCTTCTATGTAAATTTCAAGTGGAATATGCAGATAAGTCAGCATTAAAATATTATATCGGTTTTTCTTCACATAGTAAAGAATTTAAAATGGCATTTTAAAAGAATGTGAGATCAGTATGCTGTATTGGGATGAAAACTGCTGTGTACTAAATATGAGAATAATTTGGGTGCAAACAAATGAATTGTATTCACAGATAGAAAATTCTTACAGATAGTATACATAAGAGGTTGTCAAATAACTAAGTAAAATTAAAAACCACATAGTATGCCAATTAACCTAATCCTAAAAGTAATAATTTATCTTATATTTCCTCTAGTCTAGATTTCGAGTGTCTGATGGGATGTAAATTCAGATATATTTCTAGAAAGATACTTATTGTTATAGAAAGATACTACAGTTCCATTTTCAAATATTTGAAATATATAAAATAACTGATCTTCTCTAAACTTTAGGTAGGCATATTCACGAAGTTCATGGTAATTTAATGAATGAAAGTCATAGAAAGTAAAATTGAGAAATTATTTATCAAGTGGGTAGATATTAGTAAATAGGTGACAAAACCAAAGTTCTAGAAATCAGGAATAAAATACATGATGGTGTTGAGAAAGCTGGTTCATCTAAAAAGGATGACATTTAGTAAGAGCCAGTATAAGAGGGTGTGAACAAAAAAGTTTAAAGAGAAATATAGAAGGAGAAAACAATGTAAGAAATGTAGTTGCAATGCGCTTAGTAGGTAATATGAATGAAATGCTTTTATTAACTTTGCCAGTATAATATTATAGGCTACTCAATGTATTAGATACCAGAAAGTGTTCCTGATTGCTCTGGTCCACAAAAGGAGAATTTTTGTTTTGTTTCACTACTCCATTTCACTATTTCATTTGTTTTGGGGGACTCTAAGCATCTCACTTAGAGTTTAGGATAGGATTTTAAGCGCTATAAAGCCAGGGAAAATCAGAGAAAAATATTTTTAGGTTACCACACAGGAAAACAATATAGAAAATAAGGTGTAGTTTAATACTGAACAAGCAAACAAGAAATAGAGCAGTAAGAAACAGGCAGGCTGAGTTAGATTGTTATGGTAGAATTAGAGACTAAGGAAATGAGAATCAGGCTGTCAAACCAAGGTGTTAACACCAAGGGGCTGTGGCAAGTCCACAGTCTAGTTCTCTGTCTTCAACAAGGAGATTTGAAATACATGACAATTTCAGAGATCCAGTTTCAATGAATGGAAACAAACATGGTCCTTACTCTCATAGCAATGGTGAAAGATATATTAATCATATATTGTACAAAACTTAAACAAATATAAATATGATTTACAATGCAATAAGTGCTAGTAACAATAGAAAGAGGTTTGAGGAGCATATGTGCCCTGACTTGATGTGTGAACATTATGCAACATGAAGATTGAGCTGACAACCAGGAAATAGAGAAAAGGTTAGATGAAAAAGAATTAACCTAGAAGGTAACACACACGCACAGGAAATTAATGTGAGTCAACTCTCTGTATAGCTATCCTTATCTCAACTAGCAAAAACCCTTGTTCCTTCCTATTATTGCTTATACTCTCTCTTCAACAAAATTAGAAATAAGGGCAAAATAGTTTCTGCTGGGTATTGAGGGGGTGGGGAGGAGGGGGTGGAGTGGGTGGTAAGGGAGGGGGTGGGGGCAGGGGGGAGAAATGACCCAAGCCTTGTATGCACATATGAATAATAAAAGAAAAAAAAAAAGATTGAGCTGGAAAGAGCACAGAGAACACTTCTTGAAGGACCTGAGAGCCAGTGAGGTTTTGGAAAGTATCCACAAGGGAGTCAGAGACATGGAAAGAGGCCAGATCACACAGAGCCTGGCAAAGTATCGTAGGCAGCAACAGGAAGCTGTTGAAGGTTTTCAAGTGCCAGGTACAACATGATCTAGTTTTTTATTGAGCTAATGTTGGCCACAGTGTGAAGAATGGGTTGCAGCAAATGTATCAACTAATTAAGAGACCTATTGCTTGGGCTGTCATTTGATAGACAAGGGATGAAATTTCATTTAGTGCTCACAGCCTGATAGGAATCCTCATTTAACATAGGCTTGCAGTGGTTAATTTCCAAAGTCACATGCCTACAAGATGAGCGATGAACCCTTGTGTTGTCTTTCTAGTCATCCACTCATTGAAGCAAGGTTCTTACAAGTGCATAACAGTAATAAGTTTAGTTCCCACATAAATGAATTCACTGATTTATGCAAATAGTATTTATTGAGTGACTATTGTAGTTACAAGGGATATAATATTAAGAAAAATAAAGTCCTTTTTAAAATAAAGCTTGCATTTTAGTGGATAAAAACAGTAATAGATTAGCAAACTGGCTATCAAAATAATAGCAATGATAAAATGATAGCAAAGAAACAGTCACGTGACAAGCAGTGACAGGATGGCTCCTTTTTTTTCTTTTTGGTGGTACCAAGAAAAGTTTCCCCCAAACCATATAAACACGGCTGGCTGAACAGCAGACAGAGAGCATATGTTTGGAGACATCGCCAGGGTCCAGATTATGACGGACATCATAGATCAGGTACTTAAGACTTTATTTTAACTGAATGAGAGCCTTTGGGGAAGTTGTTAAAAAAGACATGGTGAAGAAGACAGGACATGATTTCAGTGTCACATGATCTCTCTGACTGTTGGGAGGAAGATGGATAGAAGGAGAGCGCAGAAGGGACACCTAGCAGAAGGTCTCACAGGCCTCCCAGGTAAGAGATGTGGATAGCACTGACAGGTGACAATAGTAGAATTGAAAAGATGTGAATGTTTTTAACAAGTTAATATCTTATTAAGGAAAATGTCAACCACACACAAATTTAGAGAAAAAGGTGAAATAAATTTGATATAGCTGTCATTCATATTTAACCATTATCAATTCATTGCCAGTTTTTTTCTTCTACACTTCACCAACTTCTTTAGATTATTTTTCAGCAAATATGTCATTTAATCCATAAATATTATAATATGAATCTCTAGTAGGCAGGGATTTATATTCTGAACGCAATAATGGTTTATAGCTAAAAGTGAGCATAATCACTAATATTACCAAATATTTCTGTTAGTATTCAAATTCCTCTGTCTTACATATTTTTTAATGATTTGTTTGAGCCAAAGTTCTTATGTTCACATACTGCATTTGATTGATGTGTGTCTTATGCCTCTCTTGTTCTTTTATTTTCCTTGAAATGTATTTATTGAAGAAATCAGGGAGCTTCTTTAAGAATGTTCATCAGTTTGGATTTTCCTAATTGTATCATAAAGGTATCTTTTGGTGTTCCTCTACCCTAATTCACAGAAGATTCTGTGAATTGGGAATTCCGAACTAGAAGTTTAATTGGATTCAGTTTTGGTATTTTGTTCTTTTCTTTGGGAAGTGTCCTTCTATCTGAAAGCAAATAATACCTGATTGTTTCTTTTTGTGACATTAGCAGTCGTGGATAATAATCACTCAGATTCTTTCCCTAATTAATACTTGCAAAATAGTGATAGTATTGTTTGATTGTTCAGGAGTAGAATAATATATAAAAATATGTGCTTGCAATATATTTTAGAGATAGCATGGGTAAGAATTGCTGATGGCATTTCAATATGAGGAAGAAGAAGGAAATATTGTGAATGGTTACTTTGTTTTTGACTTGAGAAATGAGGTTGATGATATAACCAATTCCTGACTTGGAAAAGGCTGAGGGTTGATTTAGGATGTATGGAATATGAAGAATTATAAAAATCCATTTGAATGTTTCACAAAGGCAGTCTAGAATTTAGAAAGGACATATATGGCATAGACCTAGTGTACATTGTATTTGAAACTGGAGGGTCTGATTGAGATTACCTAGAAGGGGATGTGTAGGAGAGGAGAATTAGTTTTGAAGACCTTAAAGGAATTTGAGCAATTAATCCTGAAGTGGAGCCATACTGAGACTTGAACAGAAAGATCAACCAGTTCAGGATGGTTTTCCTTGTCCTCTAGTATAAATTGGAGAAGTAGATGTTCTCCACATACCACAGAGGAAGAATATGACGCTTACTTGGAGACAAGAAATACTAATCCACAGAAGGCAGAACAGGCATATGCCTATGACTGGGACATCAGGAGGAACCTCTTGTTTTTCAGCAAGAAAATAACTCCTAGAAAGTTCTATGGTAGAGGGAGTTAAAAGCAATCTCTACTGTTGTAGGCAGAATTCTAACGTGGCTCCCATGATCTTTGTCACCTGGTGTTACTCCTGTGATTACGTTATATTACTTGGTAAAAGACATTTTGCAGGTATAAGTAAGGTTACTGATCAGCTGACCTTAAGTGTGGGGAGATCCATGGGTGGGTCAAACTCAATCACTTGAGCCCTTTAAAAGCAGAGTTTTCTGTTGGTGGCAGAAGAGGGAAGTCAGAGAGTTTCTAAGTATAAGAAGGATTTAGTGTGATGATGGTGACTTGAAAATAGAAGACCACATGGCAAGGAATATATGACTGCAAGGAAATAAGGGTGCCAGCCCTCCAAGCATAGGAATTGAAGACTGCAAAACTCTGAATGAGCATGGCTGTGTGCTCTTCTCCAGAACCTTGTGAGAAAAGGACACCCTCCCTGATCCTTTGATTTTGGACTTCTGAGGACCCAGATGAGCCTGTCTAAACTTCTGAACTGCAGAACTGTGACATAATGGGAATGGGTAATGATGTAAGATAAGTTTGTGGTAATTTGTTCTCATTGATACAGAACTAGTATTCCTAGGATATGCTAGACACCGTGATTGGCTGCTAGAAGCTATACAAGGATAACTATGCATGAATGCTGTTTTCAAGGTGAGGCCTTGGATGGTTCATTCATTCATCTATGTAAACAGAAGTAGAACTGAGTCATCTTGAAGCTCAATCAAATCTTTTCTTCTCTATGGAAACAGTAGTCATAGCCCCAGTTCCTTATTGCTTTCTTTCCCTGTAATGAAACAACATGTACCTGGAAGCTACAGGACTAATTGTTGACAAGTAGCACTTAAATTCATTGTCTGTATCAATATTAATTCCATCAATGTGGGGATCATTGATGACTGAATCTCTGGAATGTTAGAACAATGTCTAACATTTGCTCAAACTCATCATTGTAAAGTAGTACCCCAAATCTTACAATACTCATAAAGTAAATATAATATCATACAGGTATGACATTTCAGGGTTGTCTTCTTAATATACAAGTATGAGTATGAGCTGAGAAGATACAGCTGTTTGAGCCTTATTTAGATCACAGTATACCTAGGTGCTGGTACTGTCCTCCTGATTTTAAGTCAGTGAGTATGTGCACTTTAAATTATTTTTTAAAGTTCCAACTCAAAATTGTGAACTTTCTTATTAATGACATAGTTTTGATAAGAAGTATGTGCACACAGTGTTTAGAGAAACTTATCAAGTGCTGGTTCCAAGACAAGCAAACTTGGTAGTGTATATTTACCAACTGTTGTCTCTCATGTTAGAATTTGGTTTATACCACATTGAGTGATGGGTCTGCCTTAAATAATTTCAAAATCTCTTCCTGGAGGAAGCTCTATGAGACCACTATTAAGAAATGACACAAATTTGTTACTGGTAGAATAAAGTTACATCCTTACCCATTAAAGGAAGAAAAGTATTTATGTTCATGTTCTCTTTCTCTCCCTCTCCCCCCTCCCTCTTTCATGCCAAGCCCCCCCATCCTACTCCAGCAGCAGCAGCAGCTATCTAACCAAGGGCAACATCTCCCATTACTCCTTACATCCAAGTGTGGCCATGTGACTTCTTTTCACCTGTGGACAGTGTACCTCCTCTGATTTATTTATTTTTTCATCTGCAGACATAAGCAGAGCATTCGTAGGCCTCTAGTGGATGGTGGAGCCACAGATAAAAGAGTCTCCAGATCACCACATGGAAGATAGCTAGTCAACCAGGACCACCTATATTGGGCTACTGGTAAATGCCAAGTAAATATTGTTATGTGAAATTAGGATGTGTGTGTGTGTGTGTGTGTGTGTGTGTGTGTGTGTGTGAGTGAAACATAAAACAGTAATTCATAATTCTGAAAATTTGCCTATAGTGATCTTTTTAATCTGAAAATTTCACATATCTAATCAAAAATTTCTTACAGAGCATCAAGATGTCACTAGTACTTCAAACTCATAAGAGAAAATATAGTAAAAATTATACCTAATTTGGCTTTTCATTTTAGAAAACTAGAACATATGTTTACTTGTGATGTGTCACTTTTAGATCACTCCTTGAATACCTTTATTCTGTTGTTTAATTTTTTTATCTCCATGTAAACCATTTCCAAATTTATGAGAGATTTACCTGTTGTTGACACCATAATGAACATTTGAATTTAAATCTAATTTGATAGTCAGTTCCCCAAACCAAGCATGCTATAAGAAGTAATCAAGTAAAATTTATAGCCAAGTGATGCTTTCTCCTCCTAAAATTAATTTACAGTAAACCAATAAGTAGATATCACTTAAATTTAAAAATCCAGAATTTTCTTTAACTGTGCTGAGCCTCATGAAAGATTATAAAACAAGTTCTATAGTAAATCTTTAATAATGAACTAATTTAAATTGAAATAGTTTATGTTTTGTTTACTGAAGGCCACTCCTTTGCTATATTCTATACAAAATTACAAAATGATTTTAAACTTTTGAGGGAATTCACAAGATTATATCATATTGAGAAAAAGGTTTAAGAATCAGAGTGAAGTGTGATAGTCTGATATGTCCAGGAACACTTTAATATTATAAGAATTGAAAATACTTTACATTGAATTTGCCTTTGCATTTTATTTCCTGATTCATTTCATCCTTCTCTGAAAGATTATATCCTTATTTATTTATTTATCTATTATTATATTATTATTATTATATTATATTATATTATTATGCTGAGTGGGGGTACATTGTGTCGTTTACACAGGTTCTTACCATGTATCAAGTATATGATACTTGAATTCACCCCTCTACTGCTCTCTTTCATCCCCCCCATCTCCTGGAAGGTTTCAACAGGTATCATTTTTGCACTTACATACATGTGTACACAGTATTTACACCATATTCATGAAAGGATATATTCTTGACATGATTTGACTCTGCTTTCTCTAGGCTGCCTTGCCAGAATCCATTTCTCCCACTCTGCCTTTCTCTCCTCCTCAGTTTTAAATTGGTTAGGTACTGTTCTAGGCTGTGGTAGTCTCACTGTAAGCATAGTCCCTGCCCACAAATAACATGTGCTCTAGTGCATAAAAGAGACAAGTAATGGTTGAAGTAGCAAATTACAGTGCCGTGTGATACACACTACTACAGAGAATATGAAAGAACCATAAGAAAGCACATATGTGGCAGAAGCAGCTAGCCCAGACTGAGGTGGTCAGAAAGCCCCCTAGAGGAAGCTATGTCAGTGCAGAAGTTCAGGTGCTGATGAGGATCTGGCCAGTGCAGGTTCTGGCAGGAGTTTTCCAGGTGAGGGAATAGCAGATGTCACAGGGCAGTGCAGAGAGACGAAGCTGGGACAACAGGAGCTACTTCTCACAGCCTTTATGTTATGTTAAGAACTTAGGACTTTATCCTAGGAGCAATGGGAAGCAAGTGAAGGATTTTAAGTAGGATAAAGACATGATTAGGTTTCTGTTGTAGGATGATGACTCCTGTCGTGAGAGGCCAGGAAGGTGGAGGTAGGCTATCTGGTTACCAGTGTTGAAAGGTATCCAGAGAAGAGATAGTGGTAAGGTAGAGGCTTTTCATATGAAAGGGGAGTAGACAGATTCAAGAGACACATAAAAGTTGTCAATTTAATTTAGTGACTTTAGAGAGAAGAGGCAGGAATTGAGATCTGCTTGTACTTTCTGATCACATATTTTAAGACCGAGTGGGTTTTTACTTAACCCACTTAGACCAGGTCTTTTTTCAGTACTAGCCCTTTTTCACTTCATGTGATCCCAGACTGTGAGGATTTTAGTCCTATCTTCGATGCACATGTATGCTGGAGAGGATGTAGGGGAAAACAGAACTCTTATCCACTGTTGATGGGAATGTAGTACAACCACTGTGGAAAGCAATGTGGAGGTTCTTCAATAAAATGAAAAATAGACCTACCATACGATCCAGCCATATTCCTCCTGGGCTTGTATCTGAAGGAATGTAAGACAGGACACAATATAGCCACTTGTACAACAATGTTTATTGCAACACTATTCACTAGAGCTAAGCTTTGGAAACATCCCAGATGCCTTACAATTGATGAATGGATTAAGAAAATGTGGTATAGCCAAACAATGTATAAACATATGAATAAACGAGAAAAAAAAAACAAGAAAATGTGGTATATATACACATTGGAGTGTTATTCAGCCATAAAGAAGAATGAAATAATGTTGTTTTCAGGTAAATGGATGAAAATGGAGAATGTCATGCAAAGTGAAGTCAGGCTCAAAAGGATAAAAGTCATATGTTTTCCCTCATATGTGGAAGATAGACCTATAAGGTCTATTTATGTGTATTTACATGAATACATACATGATCTTAGATACATGTAATACATACATGTAGTATATATATACATACATATACATGTATACACGTACATATATAGAATTTTAGAGAACATGATTTTAGAACACGTACATATATAGAATTTTAGAGAACATGATTTTAGGTCTATCTAAGGGGACTAGAGAGAGACAGGAGAAGAACAGAGAATGATAGAGTGAATAATATTGAAAAAATTTCATCTGTGTATGACAGTTGTATAAGGAAATGTACTAAAAGCTGTTGAATAATAAGGGAGCTAGGGCAATAGAGAAAGTGTGAGTTATAGAGGGGATTGCTCTGATTAAAGTACAATATATACATGTGTGAAATACCATGGAGAACCCCCTTTGAAAAATCAAAATATATAATTAAAAAATGAAGGGCAGGAAAGTAAAACAGGTCCTGTCCAGGGGATGGGTGCCGTGGGGTGGGGAAAAAGTACTCAGAGAGAGTGAAGGAGGGTGAATATGGTGGATGTATTTTGTATTCCTGTATGAAAATAGAACAGTGAAATTTGTTGAAATTATTCTAAGAAGGGGAAGAAGGAGGATGAAGAAGAATGATGGAGGGGTGAATGTAATTAAGATACACTGTTAGCACATATGTAAATTTCACAATGTATCCTGTACAACAAGTATATGCCAATAATAAAAAAAGAAAGTCATCATAGCCTCTCAATGACATCTAATCTCTCTGCTTCAGTCCAGGGGCCTGCACAACAGCTTGAGTTTGCATTTCAAATAGCTCTATTTGTTGTAGTGGATGATTGTTTTGATTCTGCACCAGGAGTTTAAAAAGTTACTCGTAGTTTGGGATAGTGGATCAGATGAAGGTTTCATGCAAATTTTCTCCAGCTCCTTTCTGCTTCACTCTGTGCTCTCGAAGGCTCTATTCAATGGCAATTGCATTTTAATGCAATGACAGGAATGAAAACATAAAACTATCAGTCATTGTCAAATGCTCTATAAATGAAGACAGAGGGAGAGTTCAGACCTCTGTGAAACAGGACAGAGGAGAAAGGTCAGTGATATAT
The DNA here is from genome assembly GCF_047511655.1 of Castor canadensis. Lineage (NCBI taxonomy): Eukaryota > Metazoa > Chordata > Mammalia > Rodentia > Castoridae > Castor > Castor canadensis. Next base: position 31,406,267 of record NC_133395.1, on the reverse strand, counting down.
CATGTGGTGTAGGATTTCCCCTTAAGCAATCGTCTGCTGAGACTTGCTTATAGTGTGGAAGCTTTTGTCTGGTTAGAGGCTTTTAAATTCTAAGATTGCCCCTCAAGTTAAGGCTGCAAATATTCAAATGTCTGCACTGCATATTACTGGGGAGAGGGAAGAATGCATTGCAAGTGGATTTGGGGAAAATTTAATTTTTACAATTCATGAAGGCCAGGGACTAATATTAACAATTGTTTAACTTATGAAAAATTAATTAGATGACCAATAAATTATGTATGTGGGAAAAAGAAAATCTGTCAATGGGTGGTTTGAGGATTCAGAAGAGCACTTAAGTTAATAACAAAAGGTATTTTGTGCAGCAGATCATGTTGGGGTGAGCTTTTGCTTTTCCTTTGTGCCTGAAAATGGTGAATACAAAATTGTTCTTATGTAATTCCCTGGTAGTGACAGAACTAGTCATTTCCATAGAGAATTTATTGTTATGTGTTTGTCTGCTGTTTGGAAGCATAGAAGGCAGTAATTTAATAGAAAAATTTAACAGAAAAAAAGCCAGAGAACTGAAAAGATGCTAGAAGAGCTAAAATATCTAAATATTAAACCCATGTGCCTAGCAACACCATACAACCTCATAATGAGTCCTTCTACAAGATCTCTACAGAAAAGAATAAACACAGTAGCTCTGGATGTCCAATCCATGCATTATTATAAAATGTAAACAGAAGTTCAATCTCAAGAAAGTTTAGACGTATTTTAATAAGTCTAGTAGAATAATAAAACATATTTTCTTATTTAGTTTGACTTTTAAAGGAATGTTTAATTTATGGTACTTTTTCTGGTTAATTTAATCTTTTCTACACTAAGTATTATAGACAGTTTTAGGATTCATGAACAGTTGCAAATTGGAGCATAATGCTTTTAAAATGTTTAATCTCATTTTGAAAGGCACATTATAAATATGACTATTAATATATTTAAAGAGCTATGTAAATCTATTTTAGCAATATTTAAGAAAAAATGCAATCTAAATTCAAAGTAATTTATTCTAGTTTAAGTTCTAAAATGAGGAGAGAGAAATAACTACTCCGAGTTAATGATATACTTATTTTGTTCTAATCTTGGTAAGTATGATTGGAATGTTTAATATAAATTAAATCATATTCTCCAATTAGTATGCTATAGATGATTAAATGTGGTATGAAATAAATTCCTGGTACTATGTGATTTTTGATAGTTGTTTCCCTTTTTCTCCTTTCCTTAACCTTTCTAGAAAAAACACAAATTATTTTCTCTGTTAAAAGAAAATAACTGTATTATAACTGTATTATCTCAAATAAAATTGAAAGAAATTGATGAGTTTGGCCAGGAATTAAAGAAACTTCTAAAAGGAAATTAGAAACGTACATAAGGGATAGTGCAAAATCCAGACAACATTGTCCTGCACACATTTCAGTAATAAGCCAGTGATTTATAATACCAGTTGAATGTGGCTTCTTTTCTTTTAGGGAAGACTAACCAAGGCTTCATTATAGTATGGAATATACTGCAGGATGTCCCTGGTTTTCATGGTACATTCAATGTTCAAAAGGATTTTGCTATGGTATTTCACTTGTGAATATATTATACTTTAATCAGATTGATTCCCTTTAATTACTTTCCCTTCCCCTTCTTTAATTATTTTCCCTTCCCCTTTCACTCCATCTTCTATTATTCAGCATTTTTCAGTGTGTCTCATTATGCCATCTTTCTACATAGATGTAATGTATTTTGGTATAATTCACTATCATTCTCTTTTCTTCTCTTTCCTTTCCCTAATCCCATCAGCCAGTCCCACTACTGCAAACATGTCTCCCCCATATATATATGCATATATATATGTATATATATATATGTATATATATATAATTTATATATATAAATTTTTATACATACATATACATATATATATGTATATATATATGCATATGTATGATCACATTTGTATTTGTGTATGCACTTATCTTTTGATCTATCTTCCACACATGACAGAAAACATGTGATCTTTGTCTTTCTGAACCTGGCTTACTTTGCTTAACATGATGAAGTACCCTTGAGATTTTTGTCTTACAATATGGTTCCACAGAAGGGAAAATTGCATAAAATTAATTGCACCTTTATTGTCAACTCTAAGATCCTTTTTGGATTCAAAGATAACCAAGTGTTAACCTACAATTGACTGATGGAAATGTGTCCATTATATTCTAGGCATTTTCAGTGTCAATTCTATAAGACAAGTGCACCTGGAGACAAGTGATCAGCCTAACACGAAACAGAGCTTAATTATGTTCACTTACATTTTCAAATTATTCCCAACAAATTACCTTGGGTAGGTGACACATCCATCAAGGCAAGACTCTAATTTCATATTCACAGTAATGTGCTCCTGTAAACTCTCTAATAAGATTTTAACTAAGTTTTCCTCTTGACTTCACTGAGCTGAAATATTGCAGACTGTGTGTCTTGCAGTGTCTCCAATTAATTTCTGACCTTGGTGCTGCTTGGGCACAATGAGGCAAGTGAAGGGTGGAGATCAGATTTAATTTTGAATTTCCTGACTGCTGCTGGTTTGTATCTCAACTTGGACAGTATTTAAACATGTTATTTTTGGTCAATGACTTGCTATGCAGCACACTGGGCAAATGTAATTAAGTGGGCTGAGTTTTGTTCTCAGCTGTCCTCTAAGTTCTTGTATGGGAACTTGGAGTCTCAACAGGAAACACCTGTATGGTAGTTGTATACCAAACCTTCCCAGAGAATTAATATATAACATTGTTCCTGAGTCTCACAAGTTCTTCCCTAAATAGAAATGCTGAGCTGTATTTAAAGACTGTATTTTTAATTACTGGTGAAAATCTGTCTTCTTGGCTTAGAAGTGAATCTTGTTATAAAAGTTTATTAGGCTTAGCAATATCAAGAGTCAACTGCATTTCATCGTTCAGTATTAAACATTTTTAACATAAACATACTGTTTTTATTTGCACTTAATGATATATTTTCAATGTATCCATATTAATACATAGAGAGTTTCATCTTTTATTTCACAGTTTCATAGCGTACATTGTAGGCACATCCTATAATTTGCTAGCTAGCTTTCTACTGATATAAATTAGGGCTACTTCCAAGTCTTTTACAATATTAAACATTTTTATTCACATGACCTTTATTAAATGCCTACTCTATGTAAGGATTGTGGAGGTACACAAAGAAATCACACTAAGATCCCATTCTTAAGCGATATTAATATAGTCTTGAAGAAAACTCAATTAATTCTTACTTAGAGACAACCAGCTGGACAGGCTGTTGACTTTGTGAAAAATAAATTGAAAGCATGTTGTTAAAACTCTCTACAGCCTCATATTTTTAGCAAAAAATAGTGGATCAGACATAAAAATTCAATAAAAAATCTAGAAATGGAAAATAAACATAATAACCTATACTTTGGATTTTACAGCTGAGTGCCTGGTGAAGTTGAAGAAACCCTGCTACAAAAGTGACAGCTCAGACCGAACATGAAGCTGCAACTTTCTGGTAAAATCTGTAGGTATAACCTCTCTCAGAGATTTTGGTTTTAATAGTTTACTAGCCCCAGGAACCAAGGCCTTCAGCTCAAGCAAGACAAGATGTTGGAACTGAGATCTCTCCATAAAACTGGAGGGTTTAAAGAGTTGAATCTTTAGTAAAAGTATGGAACCTCAAAGCTCTTCTGTTATAGCAGGGAAATGAGAAGAATATTGACCAGTCTCAGCTTCAGCTCAGGATAGGAAAAAAATTTTCCATAAGAACTTCTCTCCTTCAGGTTCATAGAGATAACGTTAAACAAAGATATTAATTTAAAATGGTCAGGGACCTATCATGCCCATGGAATGAGTATAAGAGAAGTAAATGCAATTTGATCAATAGTGGTGCATGTTAAACCCAGCCCTCATTGTACCCTCACAGATAAAGCATCAGGTTATGATAAAACAATCAGAACTTGCATTCAAATACACAAATAACTGTAAAAGCTCAGTTATAAAATAAACAATACAGTTTAAAAATGTTCAAATGATGTAATTAGAAACTTCACCAAGGAATATATACAGATAGCAAAGAAGCTATGAAAATATACTTAACATCACATATCAGTAAGGGATTGCAAACTAAAATCATAATGAGAAAATACTGCACAGCTTTTAGAATGGCAAAAATCCAAACACTGAGAACCTCAAATGATGAAGACGATGTGGAGTAGGAGGAACTGTCACTCATTGGTGAGAATGCAAAGTGGTCCAGTCACTTTGGAAGACAGTTTGGTGGTTTCTTACAAAGCAAAACATGGAATTACCATATGATCTAGCAATTACACTTCACAGTATTTACCTAAATGGCAAATGTATGTTCAATTGAAAATGTATGTTTATATGAAAACCTGTGCATGAATATTTATTGAAACTACTTTTATAATTGCCAAAATTTGGAAGGCAATATTTATCCATTCAATAGGTGAATGAATAAAAACCAAAGTAGTATATCCATACAATGAGATATTAATCAGTGACAAAAAGAAACAAGCTATGAAACCCTGAAATGACATGGAAGAATCTTAAATGCACTTCCACAAAGTGAAGAAGCCAATTAGTATGGTTCCAATTAAATGGCTTTCTGGAACAGTAAAAAATATAGAGATGACAAAAAAGATTAGTGGTTGTCAGAGGCTGGATAGAGAAGAAAGAATAAATAGCTGAAGCATGGAATTTTGAATTCAGTGAAATTATTTTATGTGATATTTTAATGTAGAACATGGTATTACATATTTATCAAACCCTACAAAATTGCATAACACTAAGATTCAACCTTAATGCAAATTATAGACTTTGGTAAATAATAATATGTCAATATTGGCTAACCAACTGTAATAAAAGTGCCACACGAATATACAATGTTAATAAAAAAACTTTAGGCTTGGAGGGAGGGGGAAGGAAAGTGTACTTTCTGCTCAATTTTTCTGAAGTCTAAAACTTCTCTAAAAATCAACATCTATTAATTGAAAAAAATCACAAGACACACAAACAAGCTATCCTAAAGGAGATTCAACTGGAATCACTAAAAAAGAATTAGCACTTTGGAAATGTCAAATAATTGATATATTGAATTTTGAACACAAAGTTAGAGTATTTGAAATGTTGGGAGAGCAAATTTTAAAATGAACAAGAAATAAGAAAAATGAAGACAAAAAAAGAGAAAGAAACAGAAGGGCTGAAAGAGTGGATCAAGTGATAGAGCTCCTGCCTAGCAAGTGTGAGGCCCTGAGTTCAAATCACAGTACTGATAAAAAAAAGAAAAGAAATAGAAATATTTAAAAATTAGGCAAACAGTTGAGATAAAATAGTTGAGATAAACTGTTATTGAAACTAAAAATTGTAACAGGAACTATATTTATCCTCCTACCTAAAACAACTAAAAAAATAAAATATATGAAATAATGGTTTTCATGATACTAGGTATCAGGTATAAAGGTGTAGTGATACCTGTGGATGAGAAACAAGTTGAGTTTTATGATTTCCTGAGCTTGCTATCTTGTGAGAATTTCCAAACTTTGGTGCAGGGAGGGAACCTAGACAGAACCCATCAAACTTCCTGAGTTGAGCAGATAGAGCTGATAGTCTCGGAGGAAAGGGGGCCAGAGATCACAGAGCTCCCAAAAGGAGGGAGCTTTCCAGAGTAGGAGAATTCTGGAGATGTGCAGAAGGTCCTTCTTGAGTACTCAGCAGAGCTCTGGTCAGCCTATGCATGAGGCAAAACTACTGAAGGCTGGAGTTCTTCAACCACCTGAAAGTATTGGAAGTAATCTTGCCTGATATTCATGGAGGGATGGGAATAGTGTCTGTTTCCACAAGGTAGATTTGGAAAAACATTTACAAGGCATTTTGTAGAGCAAAAAGAAAGTTCTCTTGCCTTGGTAGTGAAATTGGAATGTGTAACTCTAGACTGAGCATCTCTCCAGTTCTACCCAACAAATGTTTAAAGCAAGAATGTTTAAAGCAAGGAGTAATCTAACTGTATCTAAAATAGAACTAAAGTACACTTACGGAATAAAAAATATCTAGCACTTAACAAGGTTGAAATTCAAATTGTCTCAGACCCATACAAAAGAAAAAAAGGAAAATTCAATCTAAACAAGAAGATAAATTCATCAGTTGAAACCATCTAGAACAGAAACATGTTAAAATGAGCAGACAAGGGTGTTAAAATGATTATTATAACTATATCTCATATGTTCAAGACTTATTGTAAAGCCAAACAAATCTGTACAATTATGTATCAAGAAACAAAAAGTAACTAGTGGAAGATAACGCTGAGTCCAGATATTGAATCATATACGTATGGACAGGTAAATTTGACAAACGTACAAAAGCAATTCAAGGACTTTTTTTGCAATAAGTGGCACTGTAGCAATTAGATATCCATATGCTAAAAGAAAAGAAAAAGATAAAAAGGAAGGAAGGAAAAGGAAAGAAAAGAAGGAAGGAAGGAAAAAAAATGAAAGGAAACGAAGGAAGAAGGAAGGAAGGAAGAAAATTTTGACTCATATTTCACACCATATACAAAACTTTACTCAAAGTGGATCACAGACTAAAGCATAAAACTACAAAATTATTTGAAGAAACTGTATCAAAAACCCTTTATGTCCCTGGGCTAGCATAAATTTCTTAATTACAACTAAAGCATACTCCATAAATGAACAAATTAACAATTTGGGATTAATTAATATTAGAAACTTCTAATCTCTCAAAGACACCATGAAGAGAATAAAAAGAAGCCACAGCTGGGAGAAACACTTGCAAATCATTTATATTATGATGAACTTATGTCTAAAATGTGTAATGAGCTTTAAAAACTCACTTAAAAAATCTATCATTTAAAAAACTGACAAAATGTGTGGAGAGATACTTCATCAATGAAGATGTGCATATAAATACACATAAAGATATTAGACCTTAGTAATTAGGTAAATGAAAGCCACAATGACATATCACTGTATACATATTAGAATGGCTAAAACTTAAAGAGACCGACCATTCCAAATGTGTGTAAGGATGTGGAGAAATGGAATACAACCATATTGGAAAACACTTTGGCAGTATCATAAAGCGATAAACACATACATATCATATTATCTGCCTTTTTCCTTCTAGCTCTTTACCCAAGAGAAAGGAAATCTTTTGTTGGTACAAAGATTTGCCAATAAATTTTCATGGCAGCTTTACCTGTAATACTTAAAAACAGGAACCCACCTAAGCAACCATCCCAGTTTGTGAATGGAAGAACAAACTGTTATATTAGAATATTCCTCAGCACTAAAGAGTAACAACCTAGGACTACATTGTACAAGATGAGTGACCCTAAAAATAGTTATGCCAAGTAGAGAAAGTCAGACATAAAAAGTACATACAGTATGATTCTACTAACATAAAAATTGATTGACATGAGGATATATCTAAACCATCAAAGTTTTTATAAAATAAAACAGAACAGCAATAACAAAATGTCTAAATTGAAGAATAAGAAATAATTAAAATACTAGAAATACATAAATACAAGGAATGGATATAAATTAAGATCAGCATTGGAGCAGTGGAGTACTTTTCTCCATTATGTTCAGGAAATTGTTATTATGAAGGAGGTGAAGAGTTGTAAATTGAACTAAGTTTGCAGTTTTGCAAGGTGAACATGTCTAAGAGTGAGAGGAATGAGTGAAGGTAAATAAAAGGCAGTTATAATCAGGATCAATCATCATGAAAGCAAGGAAGTGAAGATTTGAGGGAAATAACAATAAATGAGAAAGCAGAAAGTTCCAATGTACTCAAATAATTACTGAAATTTGAGTACTGGAGATAGTGAGCTTGGATTATGGGAAGTATTGGTGAAGGAGTACAATGGTTGCACTTGAGATTATGGGAGGAGTTCAATTATTGAAAATACCAAGTTCTAGGGAGATTTTGGAGCAGAGAAGTCAAGTTGAGATGTTGGGGTTTGAAAGACACTTCACAGAGATACAGAAATCACTAAGAATGGTGAGAATTGCCAGGCACTGGTGGCTCATGCCTGTAACCCTCAATGCTCAAGAGGCAGAGATTAGGAGGATCACAGTTTGAGGTCAGCCTGAAGTGGGTAAAAAACAAACAAACAACAACAACAAAAATGAGACCCTATCTCAAAAATACCTAACACAAGAAAGTGTTGGTGGAGTGGCTAAAGTGGTAGAGTGATTGCCTAGCAAGCATGAGGCCCTGAATTCAAACCTCAGTATCTACAAAAAATTAAAAATGAAGGCAATCATTTAAGATAAAGTGACTGTGATCTGCTCAAAGAAACTTCCTATTATTACAGGGAAAGCACAGGACTTTGTACCTATGTATAGCAAAGGCAGTGAAAAACCTTATAATATCAAGAGCTTCAAGAATGAAGCTTTTTAGGGAATAAGGGTAAGCATTTGGAAATGACAAATATCAGTATGAACTCCTCATCACCAAACCCAAAGATGAGAACTTGGCAGGAAGAGAAAAGCCCTCCTTGAGTGGACTGCTAGGAGGGAGAATCTTAGAAGGCAACCAGATTCCCTTAAGGCAGTTAGGTGAAGGGAACATTCAAGAAGGGAGGTTGAACATATAGAGAATTTCAATGATGTCAGACTGGGTTCCAAGAAATGTTGACAAATTGTCTAGGAGGAAATCTTGTTGATTCGAGGACTGTGAATAGATTTGTTTTATAGACTGTACCAAAGCAGATGTTTATGTGTGGATGATATTTATGATTGATTTCCTGTTCAATAAAGACATTTTAATAGTCAATATCATCTCCCTATATAATGTCTATATGAAGAGTCAATATCTTTAACATGACAAAACTGGCTTAATTTAAAACCCATATATAAACCACTAGCTAGAGAAGGGAAGTAGCAACAAAAGTACAACACAATTAGTGCATCTCACAGATGGGGAACTGGCATGAACCACAGCTGGCAAGAGCACTCATTTCCATAGTTTGCTGCTGGCCTGGTTGAACAACAGTCTCACCACGGGCATTTCTCAATACATGGACTAGAGTATGTTCATTATGATCAATTAGAAGGTATAATTCCTTTCCCAGTGAATCCCAGTTCTCCATTGCCTCATTTTATACAATGCAATGTGTGCTGCAGGTGCACAGGAAGTTGTGGGGCTGGGTTAGGATTGAGTCTGTTCTGCCAGATCACTGTTTCCTCCACTTTTCCTGAGATTTAGGGAAGACAAAGGAGCTGCCAGTGCCAGAAAGCAAGCTCCCACAGCAAGTAGCCTACCACACCAACAGGTGGCCTGAAGGAGAGAAAAGTAATTGTGCTCCAACTGCAACCCTGTCAGGGTAAACTCACCCTTAGGCAGGCAATGGAGGCAGAGAGCTTCCATCTTGTCTTTCCATGCAAGGACATGCATATTTTCTAGTTACAAGGATCAATAATAACACTATCTTGTCCTGTGTGCCAAGAAACTCCTAAAATCCCTGCATAATATAACTTAAACACAATAGTTTGTCCCATGATTGTACTCTATATTAATAGCTACTCAGACTAATGGCAAAAAAAAAAAAAAAAAGCCTAGTGTGGTATAATAGTCATTCAATCAATTTATGCTTTATTCTTATAATTCTTATCAAAGCCATACCAATAGCCAAGATTTTTCTTTTACCGATTTTTGTTGAAGCAATAATCACTGTTTTAAACATTTCTGTTATTATGCAAAGAATTTCTCAAGGTTCTTAAATATGTCTATTATTGTTTTATCATCACAGATATCACAGTGGTTTGTGAAACTTAAGATATCTTTAAAACTGTTTTGAGTTCTGGCTTAATTCTCATGTGCAGTCAATGCAGGTCCCTGTGAAAAACTGTGTTACTCAAATTTATATAATTGTATGTAACAGGAAGTAATGTACAGACATACTATATTATTAAAAGTTTCTTTTTCATAAATACAATATTGATTTTTTTATTGTTCAGCTTTTATATTAAATTTCTAGGTACTCCTTTTGAGAAAAAAACTTGGTAAACTTAAGTGCTGAATTTCCCTAAAACAAGATTTTTCTTCAACACTGTCATACAATCATTAGGAAAAATGAATTAGCTTGTTGTTAAGAATGTTTTATATATATATATATATATATAAAACATATATATATGTCATATACATATATATATATATCAGAAGGAGTTTTTCTCATTTTTTATAGTCTTTAGTTGTTTTGGTCTGAAACACTAACTGTGCCCCCAAGAGTGCTCAAATACCTCACCATCTGGTTTCTTTCTGATGATTCACTGTAGCATGCACCAGTTGTGTATGGTTTCTCAGTAAGTTCCAATAGACTGTGCAAAAGGCGATGTTTTACAGTTCTCAGGCCTTACCTGAAGGACCTGGCCATTTCAGCCTATCTACTACCTGTGGTCTACATGATCTGGTCTTCCGTCCGGCTCCCTCCTTCATTATCCCTGGCCACACTTGCTTTTCACCTACAAACAGAACATCCAGAGGCTTTGTAATTGCTAGCCTTATGATCTCAAATGCTGTTCCTTCAGATATCCAGGGCTGGATTTCTATTTCCTTCAAGCTTTTGTTTAAAATACTGCTTGGTTAGAATGAACTCCTAAACCACTTTGTATATCCACTACTCTCAAAACTCTTTTTTCGTTCTTACCTGGTTTTATTTTCTTTTCAATGATTCCCTCCAGCTACGTTGCACATGTATCTATATGTCTCCTCATAGCACTGAGATGTAATCTCCATTCAGTCAATACCTACAATATAATATTCTCTGACTTTGAATAGGAAAAACATCTATTAATGCATGAACAATAGGAAATCTTTTTCTTACTAAATACACTGATCCTCCAAATTCATTTAAAGTGGTTTAATATTCTTTTTCATTTGCTGTATCCTGACAACATGTAAGGGATATTTAACATCATGAATAATCTATAAAGGGATGATTACAAATATTCAAGGTTAAATCAGTAAGTCATGGGCTTAGTTTTGTTTAGTTTTTAATATGCCATTTACCTTTTGAAAGCAAAATGAAAATTTTTTTGAAAAATAAAAACCAGAATAAATTCACAACATCTAACTAAAAGATAAAGAAACTTCTCATATTGCTAGTACATATTTTGTTCAATGTAGTTTAGGTATTGAATATGTTTTTATGAAGGTTAAATAAAGTATCCAAAGAACCATATTACCAAATTGATGGACTAGGAGTGAGAGGAGTTAATTTAGTTTTCATCTATTGATATATATTGGTATATAGCAAGGTGTCATTCCAGTAACTCAAACTAAATCTAGATTGAAAATTTAAGAAGTGATTGCTGGAAAGGAAGATAGAGATGGAGCAATATGTTGGTTTTCAGATGCTGTTACACATCTAATAGTTATCTGATAGTGGGCATAGAATTACAGATCTCAGTCTGAGAAGCATATCTGGAAATAAAAATTTTAGAACTATCAGAACGTATACAATCATTGAAATTATGTATACAAGGGAAATTACTTCAGGAAGTTATATATGTTAAGATAAGAAGGTAGAGAATATCACTTTTATAAATACTCAACCCATTGGGCTATTGTGATTATCTATCGCAATAATTGAGTTTTCTTTACTGTATCTGCATTTATATTTCTCTATTCTTTGCTGCATGTTTTTTGTTTGTTTGCTTGTTTGTTTTATGAGACAGGATCTTGCTGTCTCATAAAACAATCTTTCTGCCTCGCCTTCCGAAGAACTGAGATTGCTATACGTTTTTAATGTATTCCCTTTCTGAAAGTCAGTGAAGATAAATGTGTTTATTTCATTCAATTAAACAACCCACTTTTAGTTTTCACTAATATCACCAGTACTTTTTTGCTTACTATTTCTTTGGTTTCTGCTCTTATACTTTTATTTCTCTACTGCTTTGGGCTTAGTCTACTTTTTTTTTTTTAAGCTTCCTGAGTTGAATGCTATAGAAAGAGAAAGGCATGTTAATCAGCTTGTTATTACTATCACAAATACCTGAGGCAATCAACTTATAAAGAGAAAAGGTTTATTTTGGCTTACAGTTTTGGAGGCTTCAGTCCATGATCAATTGGTCCTTTAGCTTTTGGGCCTGTGGAGAGGCAGCACATCATGGAAGGGGGAAGAAGCATGTGGTAGAGCAAAGCACAGACATTCACTCATGACCAGGATGCAAAATAGAGAAAAAGGAAGAGACTGGGGTCTCATGACCTCCTTCAAGGGCATACCCTCAATGACCTACAGATTTATTTCCCAGTAGGCTCCACCACCTAAAATTTCTACCACCTCCCAATAGAATAAAACTGGAGATCAAGCCTTTAACACATGGGCCTATACTATAGCGGTAAGTCCCATTTCATTTAGTGTAGATATTATCAACTCTATGTTCCTTGATTCAGTTCTTAATTTTATTAAATTCTATTCGTCTGTTAAATCATGGTTGAAGCCAAAGACTGAATCCTTAATTAGCAATTGCCAGGGAAAAGTGTTGGCAGAAAATAAAGATTACTAAAAATAGTGCCGTGTGTGTCAATTATTTACTGCAACCACAATGCTGCATAATCAGCTATGCCAAAATCTCAGAGACTTAAAATAATCTTCACGTATTCTCACTGATGTAAGGGCTCACTTGTACAGCTCTGTTGATTTCAGATAGGCTTGGTTTTGTGTCTAGGTTTCATCTGGAGGCTATCTAGGCTCTATGTGGCAGGAATGGCTGAACTCAGCTCAATTAGGCATACTCTTCTCAAGGTAATGGCAAAAGTGAAAAAGAGCTACTCAAGAATGCACGTACTGTTCAAGTCTTTGATCATGTGACACCCAATGACACTGCATTTCAAGTCACAGGGGATGGGTACAGAGATAGATGGAGAACAGATTGATTTCACTGCCATCAAGTGAAAACACAGTGCAGCAATGTGTGGCTTGTCTTGGTAAAATGGAAGCTTCATGATACTGAGAAGATAATCTATGCACAGATGAAGTGTATTTTATGTGCAATTTAAGAAAATCATTTAGTGTTGTAACCACATTTTAAAATATTCCTGTCATCATAAGTATCTTTGTTCCTTTCCTTTTTTCAGAAGTTCTCTTGAAACACATATCATAACTTTCATCTTACTTCTTGTGAAATTAACTGTGATACTGAAGTCACACATACGAATTGGTGGTGAAGATACATTATATCATATCTATAATTGGATGTGAGAGACTGGTATTCCATTGTCAGAAAGAAATATCTTAGATTCTCTTATACTAATATTGATAATTTGACTTTTAGTTTTGGGAGGTGCATTGCTGTCTTTCTTTTCTATCCAACTTTTTGAGTACTTTATTTTAGAAGTATATTATTTTTCATAGACCCATCTGATAATCTGCAAAAGTAATAAAAAATTCCATCTTTTAATCACAAAATTTAACCCACCAATTTTTATTGTGTTTACTCATTTGGAATTCTATCTACTTAACAATTTTTCCATTTTCTCTTTCCCTTTTCATTTTTATTTTGTTTGGTGTTTTATTTATACTTTCTTTCTCCTTCTTGCTTTCTATTGACTTGGTAATACTTTGCCTCTTTATTCACTCTACTGACTTGGAATCCATACATTGTATTTCTCATAATTCACATATATATTTCACTTCAGTTTTCTCTAGCTCAAATTACCCTGTATATCCTGCTTCTTCCTGAATAAGTTAAGGCACAACATTGAGCCTCCCTTTCCCCATCTTCATTCTTATCTCACTAGTGTGCTTTTGAATGTAACTTGTCTCTTACTTTTCAAGGTTTTTTTCTTTCTCCTTGATAGACTGCATTTTCACCATGGAAGATCTATACATGACTTTACTTTTATTCACCCCACTTGACACTTATGTTCATATCCTGAGTGCTCATATCATCCTTCAAATCTAAAACTTTTTAGCTAACTGCTCTCTCGTTATCATCTTTCTGACACTCTTCCATTTTCTTTTCCTGGAGTGCCAATTATTATGTGATGAGCACTCTCAATCAAACTATTTTCCATCTCTATGGACTACCTTAGTCTTTTACATTTTAAATCTCTCTATCCCTCTGCAGTGTTCTAGCAAAATGCCTCAGTATTTTCTCCTATTCACTAACTGTCTACTCCTGCAACCAATCTTCTGCTTTGGTTTCTTATTTTAACGACTCTACTATTTCTCATATTTTTTATTTGGCTACTTTCTATGTTCTCTTTTTTGTATTTTTTATATTTTCTTCTTTTGTTTTCTGGTGGTTTTGTGCCCTTTTATATCTCTTTGAGAATCCTTAAAAATGTACTCAAAATTGATTTTTATATTGCTCTATTATATTTTTAATTTTATCTATCATTTCATGGCAATTATTCCTAAATTGGAATGCCTCATGAATTCTGGAATACTGGTTTCCAATTTCATCTTGACTGGAAGACTCTCATGTAACTGGTGAGCAGTACTGTTTGGAGCTTCCATTAAGAGCAGTGAGAGTCCCACTACAGCTATACTGTGAGTTTGAGCTTAGATCTATCTGTTATGGGGTACTTTTAATTTTTAACCCTATTGGAACCAAAACTGCTAGTAGTCTCAACTTGCTTCCACTTTTGGAATCAGCAATCCCCATCTACTTCTTTGCATTTCTTTTTCATTTCTGATTCAAAAAATAAGCATGTAAATCTTGTCTTTGAGAGTAGTTTTATCTTTCTAATTTCTCCTATTTTATTACAATTAAAATTCGTATGTGAGATAAGTGTGAATTTATAACACATGGACTGGATATTGTTCATTTGGATACAATGGAAATGGCAGATATATTTCAATAAACTAAACTGCCTTCTTCATAACACAGTTGCTAGTTTTGATGCTTGTTGCTTTTATTTAGGGAAGTGGTTTGGGGACTTAGGATAGAGAATAAATTAGAGTTCAATGCAGTTCCTCTCTGTGATAAGTACAGGACAGCTGAATTACTTTTTGAAATATGTAGTCTGTTATATCTATCCTGTTTAACCCAAATAATTGCTTGCTGAGTCATTAAACTTAGTAACATTTTTCTTTTTAAATTTTACTTACTCATTGTCTCCTAAAGATTTTTTCAGGGCCTTGTGGTTACTAGGCAAGTGCTCTACCACTTAAGATGAGATGTTTCTTCATTCTGAACAAGGTCAGCCAGACTCAGAAGACCAAAAATCGTATGTTCTCCCTCACATGTGGATGTTAGATCTAGGGCAAATGCAGCAATGTGGTTGGACTTGGATCACAAGATAAGGGGAGAGCACATACGGGAGATATAGGAATAGGTTAGAAAACCCAAAACATGAAAGCGTTTGATGTCC
Organism: Castor canadensis; assembly: GCF_047511655.1. Lineage (NCBI taxonomy): Eukaryota > Metazoa > Chordata > Mammalia > Rodentia > Castoridae > Castor > Castor canadensis. Next base: position 31,390,848 of record NC_133395.1, on the reverse strand, counting down.
CCACTCCAGAGGAACTAATACAGAAACCTTAAAATGACAGAGTATCATGAGCAGGGGATCAGGAACCAAAGTAAAGATCAGTTAGAGTTGAATCAACATCAGGAAAGCAATAGTAGGAATCTCTCTGTTTAGCTATCCTTAACTCAACTAGCAAAAACGCTTTGTCTTTCTTATTATGCTTATGTCTTCTTTTCAAGAAAATCAGTGATAAGGGCAGAATAGGGGACCTGCCTGGAACTGAGGGTGGGGGAGAGGGTAGGGGAGGAGGGGCAGGGTGGAGAAATGACCCAACAATGTATGCACATGTGAATAAAAGAAAAAAAAAAAAATGTGGTAGTATAATTAGAAATCACCCTTCTTCATAGAGACAAATATTTTATGTAGATACTGCTGTATGTGATTGGAAATTAAGAAAAAAGTGTCCAAATAAGTATAAATTAGGAATAAGCATACAAAACATGAAGTCAGAACCTTGTAGTAAATCCTAGATTAAAGTCACTAAATATGTGAAAAAATAAATAAGTAAATAAATAAATAAATAAAAGATTAGCTGTTCTTACTATAACATTCAGGGAGAAGGACCAAAATGTACTTCGAATATGTTTTGAAACCTTGTTATGAAAGATTAACGATCCTTCATTCAATGGGTACTTTTCTTCTTACAGATGTTCGTGTGACCGATAGCTTATCAATGTGTATTGTATGTTACAAATGAACTTGTCAGAAAAGGAATTATAGATGTCCGGGAACCAGAGATAACCTTGGGACACATTTCCCATGCCCCACCCCTGGATAATTTGCAGTTTTCTTAGGAAAAAAAAGTTTTCATTATTGTTAAAAATGATTATTATAGTAAGTTAGTCCTAGATTTATAAAGATTTTATATGTTGTCTTACTATGCTTTTTGCTTGAATATAATTGCAATTTGTACAATGTGAGAAGCTGTTATTCTTCTAATGTGAGAATAGCACATTTGATAACACGCTTGTCGTGGAAATCTAGAGAGCATGGTCTAGATAGCCCTCTGAAAGGGCTTTAATGTTAAAATGGTTTTCAAATTCTTATTGCACCGGGAAGAAGCAAATACCTTTCACCCAGAACAACTTCAAGTACACTATTTTAAAACAACTCAAGTGTTTCTGACATTATACATAGTGTGTGAGCCAAGTTTTTGTTGTTAAAAAAACAAAGTTTCAACTTGTTAAACAGCTGCCATTATTATACAAAACTTTTTACCAACAAAACCATAGGAAAGAATAATTTATGGGGATAAAATAGAAGAGATAAAGTTCAGTACAACTTAGCTAAATTATGAAACTTTCATTTCATTCAATGAACCCAGACTTTAGATGCTCATAATAAAAAAAAAAGAGGGCACCCTCAAAATGTCTAAATCTCTCAACATGTAATGTTTGTCTGGGGGATAATTGTGGGAGCACGTGATAAAACAATCAGGAAAAGGGGCTGACATTTCAGATATCCTTAACAATATGGCAGCTCCACAATTTCTGGAATGAAAGAAAAAAAAATGGGTGAGGGGTGGCTCAGTGTTATTTTTGTATCACACTTTTAATGTAATGTAGAAAAGCATCAATTACTTATATCAAAGAGTATGGGGAAGGGGGCAGTTGGAGATTACTAGCAAACAAGTCCCTCACTCCTTTTCCCCTAACCAATACCACGAGATACTACTGAGTTTAAATACAACTTACTTAAAACAGAAAGGCTGTATATTTTGTGTCCTATGAGCTGTCCAACACCTCATATACTGAGTGATGTGAAAATGCAAAATCCTGTTATATTGACAGGCTCAATGCTACAGAACCTTTTTATGAAACAAGAGAAAAGTTCCAAATTTGGGGGCATCTAAAATACACTCTTGAGAAGGTTAAAATATAATAGGTCCAGCCCAAGCCATAAGGATCACCACCAGTGTCAATGGAGCAGAGGAGGGGGTACCTTAGTCCTAAGTGGTTATGATCAATAAGGTTGGATTGGAAAGAAATAGTTCCTTTCTGTAAAGATTCCTGTGCACCAACCATAACCAAAACTATGGAAGGAAAAACAGCTAACAGGCTTGTTTTAGGGGGTGAGGGGTTTAATGTTATTTAAATCAAAACTAGATGAAAATCAAAATATTCTCCTGCCTAAATTGGAAAGGTTTAGAAATAAATTTGATGCTCAAAAATATTTTTATATTAAAGATGAGATAACTCAGGTAAAGGAAATAATTTTCTAATGAATTTGGGTTTTTAAGAGTTATGCATTTATGACCATTTGACATGAAATCTTTGTCCTACATGAATGAATATTTAGAATATATCTATGTAACACATTCATGGAAAGTTCATAGATGCTTGCTGTTCATGAGCAATTTCAAAAATAAATATATATCTTAGCCTGTTTTCTTTGTTATGACAAAATGCATAAGATGAGGTAATTTGTAAAGAAGTTAATGTGACTTTCAGTCTTGGTGGCCAGGAAGTCCAGGAGCATGGCACTAGCATCTGGTTACATGTGGTTAGGCCTTCTTTCCGCATCATAGCTGGTGGGGTGCATGTCATGGCAAGACAAAGCAGGCATCTGGCAGCTCAGATATCTCTTCCTTTTCTCATAATCCTGCAAGTCCATTATGGGGGTTAGATCCAGATATGTCATCTTATGCTAATTACCTTCCAAAGACCCCTGTCCAAATACCATTACAACTCAGTCTGCCAATTAGAAAGTTAGTAGGCTTATTTTAATAGCCAAGGATGCTGGGTGTGTCAAAGCACAGTGTCAATATTTTTCAAATAGCTATCTCTTACTATATATAACTTTTCCATATTTAATTTATTACCTATCTCTTCTTTTTGAGGACCTGCTATGCTCAAGGCACCGTAGGTGAGGGAACACAGAATCATGGCCAAAAGCACAGGCTTTGTAGCCAGACCACTGTTCTGTGATCAACAGTAAGGCACTAAACTGCTCCATGCCTAATTTAAAAAATGAGGATAATAGTACCTATCTCAAGGAGTTGTGGATATTCAAAGTTTTAATATATTGTAAAATATTACTAAGGTGTCTGGTATATAGAAGCTTTAAATAAATAAAAGCTACTAATTGACTTTTATTTTCACAGTTTTGTTTAGTTTTTATGAGTATTTTAATGTATATTATCAATTAATATTTCTGTGAAGTATACATTGTTGAGTCCACTTTTCAAACATAGAATCTGAGCAAAAGAGGTTGCTCAAGGCTACTGAGTCTATAAGAGCCAAATTTGGAAGGTGAGTCCAAGTGCAATGGTTGCTATTCCAGCTATGACCGATTGTATTTCACTATCTCTTATCAACTGAATTTGGCAGTGCACCGGGAAGAGGCAATTAATCAGCAGTCCATCAGCTTGCTTCATTTTGTTTCTCATTATAGATGCTCCTCAACTTACTATGAGTTATCCTGATAAACTTACTATGAGTTGAAAATATCTGAAGTTCAAAACACAGTTTACTGGGCTGTGGATGCAGTTCAACAGTAAAGTGTTCACCTAGCATTTGTGAGGTCCTGGGTTCAATCTCCAGTACCTCAAAAACAAGACAGAGAAGGAGAGAGAGAGAGAGACTGCATTTACTACACCTAGTCTACTGAGAATCATAGCTTAGCTACATAGCAGGCTGTAGAGTACAGATCGTACTGATTGTTTCCTCTAGTGATTGTGTGGCCAAGGCTGGCTGCCTCTGCCCAGCATCACTAGTTTGGGAAAAAGTCAAATTCAAAATATGGTTTCTGTAAAGTGGGTGTGAGATTTGCAACACTACTTGAAAAGTGAAAGTCAAACCATCATAAATCAGATGCCCTCTAGCAGTGCCAGTCAGTGACTAAGGAAGTCAATTCATGCATCTGTGCTAAGGTCCTCCTGGAAGGCTTCCCCAGGGTAGTCAGGCCATGGCTATGGGGCAAGTGGAGCCACAGTTAGGGAGTGACTGTAGCACTTTATCTTGGTGGGTTCTCAGAAACAAATCAAGGACACCATAAACAGAATGTAAATTGGCCTTTGTAGTTTTACCCTCTGGCATAATTAGCAGATGCTCAGTCATAATGAAGGCCACTGCAGGGGAGATCTGTTTACATAATGAGCTGTGCCACTTCCATATACTCTGGAAACTCAGTGTCTCCAATTTCTTGTACTCTTCTTGTTTGGATGACTTGGAAATAGAATGCTTTACCAGACTTATGATTCACAGCATTGATTCCCTGAACCTGGGAGTTCTCAAAATATAATGGGGATAAAGGAATATTGTAAAGATATCAGCAAATGAAATAGAAATGTAATATGTCTTATAAGTTTTCCTAAAGGATAGCTTAAGGAGTCTTTGTTCTGATTTATATTCATGAAGCACTAACAGCATGAATGAAAAAATTGTAATTTTATTATTTAATAAATATAGTATCTTTTGAGACAGCAAGTGTTTAAAAACTGGAAGTATATAGAGGAAGAAGATTAAAAAAGGAGAGACCCAAAAATGTTCGGAATCTTTCTGAAGTAGATAGACAAAAGAAGGTTAGAGAGGTCATTTTTGGAGGGAAGAGATAAAAGATGATCCATAAAGGAGGAAACACTACAATGATAGCATTGTGACAATGAATTATCAAGACCCAGAAAGCAATGCTTTCAGTGTAACTTGGAATTGAAAGACAGAGATGCTAAATTTTGCTTGGCTGCCCAAATCTTCTACTTCATATGCCAAACTATATTTCAGTGAAGAAGATGGGAGGCATTTATACGAGGCCTCCTTTTTTCGCAATGTAAATGTACAGAAGTAAAATGCACCTATTGCTAAGCAACTTGCCAATCAGTAGAAAGTATACAAGCAATCTTATATATACATATTTAGTATGTAATGTATTAAAACAATATAAAACCTATAACTAAAAAAAAATAGCTGTAAAGGCACTATCACAGCCTACATGTGGTACTACTAAAATATCAAGAGTAACAGTGGAGTCCATGTTTAATGGCTCTTTTTATCCCGCATCCTCGCCAACATGTGTTGTTGCTGGTGTTGTTAATGGTAGCTATTCTAACAAGGGTGAGGTGGAATCTTAGTGTGGTTTGATTTGCATTTCCTTTATGACCAGGGACAGTGAGCATTTTTTCATGTGTTTTTTGGCCACTTCTTTATTGGTTCATTAATTTTGGGGGCGTTTAGTTTTTGACTCCCTGTATATTCTGGTTATGAGTCCTTTGTCTGATGTATAGCTACCAAATGTGTTCTCCCTCTCTGCGGGTGGTCTCTTCAGTTTAGAGATCATTTCTTTTGTTGTGCAGAAGCTTTTTAATTTCATGTAGTCCCATTTGTCCATCCTTTCTCTTAGTTGCTGGGCTGATGGAGTTCTACTGAGGAAGTCCTTGCCTATACCTATTATTTCTAATAGGTACTAACTGTAAGGTTTTAGGTCTGATATTAAGGTCTTTGATCCATTTTGAGTTGATACTAGTACAGGGTGACAGGCATGGATCTAGTTTCAGTTTGCTGCAGGTAGATGACCATTTTTCCCTGCAACATTTGTTGAAGAGGCTGTCTTTTCTCCATTGTATGTTTTTGGCAACTTTGTCAAAAATAAGGTGGTGTAGCTGTGAGGATTCATATCTGGTCCTCTATTCTGTTCCACTGGTCTTCATATCTATTTTTGTGCCAGTACCATGCGTTTTTACTGCTATGGCTCTGTAGTATACTTTGAAGTTGGGTATAACAATACTCAACTTGCTCTTTTTACTGAGTATTACCTTGACTATTCATTGTCTCTTGTGTTTCCAGTGTTGAAGTACATTCCTTCTATTCCTAGTTTTCTTAGAGCTTTTACCATGAAGTGGTGTTGAATCTTATCAAAGGCTTTTTCTGTATCTATTAAGATGATCAAGTGGATTTTCTTTTTGCTTCTATTAATGTGCTGTGTTAAATTTGTTGATTTGCATCATCCCTGGGATGAAGCTGACTTGGTCATGGTGAATCATTTTTCTGATATGTTGTTGGATTCTGTTTGCCATTATTTTATTGAGGATTTTTACATAGATCTTCATTAAGGAGATTGGCATGGAGTTCTTCTTTTTGGAGGTGTCCTTGTCTGGTTTTGGGATGAATATAATACTGGCTTCATAGAATGAGTTAGGCAGTGTTCCTTTCCTTTCTACTTTATGGAAAAGTTTAAGGAGTACTGGTATTAGTTCTTCTTTGAAGGTCTGGTAGAATTCAGCTGAGAATCTGTCAGGTCCTGGACTTTTCTTTTTTGGGAGATTCTTTATTGCTGCTTCAATTTCATTGTTGTTATAGACCTATTTAGGTGGTTAATATTCTCTTGGTTCAATTTTGGATGGTTATAAATATCTAGAAATTTATCTATTTCTTCAAAATTTTCCAATTTATTAGAACATAGGTTCTTAAAGTAGTCTCTGATGGTTCCCTGGATTTGGTATCTCTGGTATGTTTGATGAAATTGGGTGCACTGACATTGGATGCCTATAGACTGATAATTGTTATTTCCTTTTGATGTGTTGCCCCTTGTATTTGTATGAAGTGTCCTTCTTTGTTTCATTTGATCGAAGTAGGTTCGAAGTCTACTTTGTCTGATACTAAGTATTGCTACTCCTGCCAGTTTTCGGGAGCCATTGGCGTGGTAAATTTTCTTCCAGCCTTTTACCCTAAGCCAGTGTTTATTTCTGTCAATGAGTTGGGTCTCTTGTAAACAACAGATTGTCAGATCTTTTTTAATCCAGTTTGCCAAACGGTGTCTTTTGATGAGGGAGTTGAGTCCATTGACATGCCGTGTTAATATTAATAGGTGTGTGGTGATTCCTGCCATTTAGTTGTTTTTGTTGTTTAAGGATTTGATTGTGTGCAGTCAAATCAATGCTACACTCTGATTACTTGTCTTTTCTTCTCCTGTGGTTTGATACTTCCTATCCTCTTGTGGTTTTGTTTGCTTTCTTCTTCTGTGTGCAGAACTCCTTGTAGTCTTCTATAGTGGTGGCTTGGTGGACCTGTATTGTTTTAGTTTCTGTTTATTATGGAAGATTTTTATTTCTCCATCAATTTTGAATGATGGTTTTGCTAGTTAGAGTATCCTAGGGCTGAAGTTATTTTCATTCACTGCCTGAAATACCTCACTCCACTTCCATTGAGAAATCTGCTGTTATTTTGTTGGGTTTACATTTATATGTTGTTTTTTTCTCTTATAGCCTTCAATATTCTTTCTCTGCTCTCTGTCCTTGTTGTTTTAATGATACTATGCCATGGGGAGGTTCTATTTTCATCCTGTAGGTGGACAGGCAAAACTTTCTTGAGATTTGGGAAATTTCTGTTATTGTTTTATTGAATAAATTATATATCCTTTTGGCTTGCACCTCTTCTTCTTCAATGTTCATGAATCTCAGGTTTGGTCTCTTGATGGAGTTGCTGAGTTCTTGCATATTCTTTTCACAGCTCTTGAGTTGTCTGATTAAGATTTCTTCTTTTTTTTTCTTTAATTTCTATTTTATCTTCAAGCTCTGAGATTCTGTCTTCTACTTTTTATAGTCTGCTGGAATGGCCTTCTACTGTGTTTTTTGTTTGACTAATGGGACTTTTTATTTCCAATATTTCTGTTTGATTCTTTTTTCTGATGTATTCCATATCTTTGTTTAACTCCTCTTTTATGTTTTATGTTGTCTTCTTTATTTCATATATCTCCTTTTTTATAGTGTCCTTTGGTTCACTTTGGTATTTGTTGAAGTCCTCTCTGAGTTCCTTTATTTGTTTCTGTGTCTTCTCATGTTCTTTATTTTTAGTGTCTTAAAATTTCTTGAGTGCATCTTGTACATTCTGGTTAATAATGTCTAGTATCTTGTCCATGAATTTCTTGGTGATATCTTCCAAAATTTCTTCTTTGAGTGTTTTTATGTGGGTGTCACTGGGCTCCTTAGTGATATTTATCATTGTTTTGTTGAGGTCAGGAATTGGGTATCCATTTTCTTCATTTCCCACTGAATCCTGTATTGAATTTTTTTTTTTTTTTGAGGAGAGTGGTTTCCACCCTTCTTCTTCTTCCCACTGCTCCACTTGGTGCTGTGCAACTATGTTTTTGATAGGCTAGTTTTGATTTTCTGATTTCTCTCCCTGATTTAATTTTTGTGTTGTGACTGACTTGGTTGTTAGCAAGGTTGATGTGCTCTTTCTGTCTCTGGCCTGGAAGTGTAATATAGCAATAAAAAATTCACAAGTTCAATGCCAGACCAGTTGTTTACATATTATATAAAAAACTCCTTGATGATAATATCTACAAAAAGCGGGAGTTGGAGTGGGTGATGGTTATTAGGCTATAGACTTTGGTGAATTGGTAAAGGTGGTATTAAAAAGAGGGTGGGGTGAGAAAAGAGGTGGGAGAGTGGGGGAAGTGGTATGGGGGCTGCTGGGTTTTGTAGCCCTCGTGTGTGTTTGGGTGTAATTCTGCTGTTGTAGTGGAGGATGCTTGTGTCAGGATTGCAGGGGTCTGGAATTGTGTATAGTTGGTACAGTAGGCTAGTCAGTGGGTGGTAAGTATGTAGGAGAGGGGGGTAGTGTGGTGACAGGTGGGGGACAAAAGGGGGAGGTGAAGATGGGGGAAAGAGCGGATGAGAAGGGGCAGAAAGAGTAGTTGGGAGGGAGAACAATGGATTGTAGCACAGGACACAGAGGGAAAGTGAAGAGGGTAAGAATAGGGATAAGAGAATAGTGATGGTGAAGTTAATAATACAGGAATAATAAAAATGAAATTAAAAAAAAAAGAAACACAATAAAAAGCACCAGGTTCTGGAAGCACAAAATGTTCAGTCTTTTGGTGAAAGTTCTGTAGTTATTCCTTAGAATAACTACAATCCTGGTATTGGTATACAAGCAGAAGCTCTGATGTGGTCTCACCAGGTGACTGGTTTGTGAGTAGTATTTGGTTCCTTCTGTCCACAAGCTTAGTTGGAATTGTGAGGTGAGGTAAAACTGCCAGTTCATGCAGGGAGGTCAGAGCTGTTGTTTTCATCAGGCAGCAGGTGTATTGCTCTTCAGCAGCAGCTCTGTTTGGTCAGCTCCTCCCCCAGCAAGGTGGGGCAGTTCAGTTTTGAATGCTGCCCTCTGCCGCAGAGATAAGCTCTGGGAACCACCACCTGCCCTGCTTTGGGAGGTTGGCCTATCACCCCACCCCCACTTTCTGCCTTTGTGTTTTTTTTCCAGTCTCTGCTGGGTACTAGCAGCTCCTTTGGGAGGTTGGCTTGCCACCTCACTCCCACTCTCAGACTTTATGCCTCTCCTGAGCTCTGCTGGTGTCAGTGGCTACTCTGAGAGGTTGGCTTGTTGCCCTGCTCCTGCTCTCAAGCCTTTGCTGCTTTACCTGCATTAGATCACTGAGAGTTTGCCTTCTTGCTCCATCCCTGTTCTCTGGGGCATGTTCAGCAATCCACCCTCACCTCTGCTGTCAGTGTCAGATTACAGTTTGCTGTTTATGTTTTTTTCAGTTTTGCTGGGGAAGTGGTTCAGTCTGCCCAGGGGCTGCACTGGATTATTTTCCTGGGAGGTAGGAAAGGGAGTCTCACATGGTGTGTGATACTCATTTTTTCATTCTGCAGTTTCACACAAACAACTTTGGAGCTGACTGGAGTGGGGAAATGGCCCTCTTTTTTCAATGCAGTGCTGCTTAGGGGGAATTTCCACCAGTTAAGGGTCCAGGATGTTGCAGAGTTTGATTCTGATTGATGCTTTGTCTTCTGCTTTTTGGGAGAAGAAAAAAAAAAAAAAAGAAAAGAAAAGAAAAAAGAAATGGCTAGGGGCCTTTTTCCCAGGGACAGAGGTCAGACACACCTTGCTGGCTGTGCCACGCTGGATTTTTGCAGTTAGGTGCAATTAAAGGCTGATTTAAGGGTCAGTCTTTGAATTTTATCTCCACTTAATGTGGTGGCCATTATTATTTTGGCTAGGAGCAATCAGAATTACCCAAGTGTAGCTCCAACATCTTGAGGAGGTTTCTGGGGTCATAGAGAATAGAATTTCTGATTCCCTACCCTAGCCACCATTTTCATACCTCAATGACTTCATAGACTTCTTACTTCATCTTCCAAAGAGCACGTTACAAATTATATAATCTCAAATCTTCCTATTTATTGCAGTCCAGGGAAAAAAATTTAAGTTTAGTATTTTAAATGAGCAAAAGACATTGTTTTCCCACAACTTAACTGAGTTTAAAACCAGAAAGAAAAATGAAGGAAGAGGAGTAGAACTAGGGGAGAAGTAAAGGAAGAGAAGGAAGAGAAAAAAGTGAAGAAAAGAGAAAACTACAGTCCAATCAGATTTATTAACATCTGAGTAAAAAACCTGGTGTCAATTACTAGCAAACAGAATTCAATAGCACATTAAAAAACTATACATCATGACCATGTAAATAAATGCTCACTTACAAGAAGTTAATACCTTGAATATATAAAAATCTAAAATAAAGAAGTAAAAAGGCAATAACTTCATAGAAATTGAGCTAGAATTATCTATAATTCTAAAATAGCTTGAGGTTGTAATGGTATTAAATTAAAATAAGAGATTTTCTGCAATTTTAAAGTGAGCTGTAGAATATGAGAAGAGAGTTGACAGAGAAAAAAGTTGTTTTTAAAAGTAGTGAGTCATGTGAAAAGATGTTCCATCTTACAGTAAGGGAACTACAGATTAAGAACAGAACTGTTATTCCATTTCTTATTGATCAGTTATATCAGTTTGAAAACTTCTCCCAAACTTAATAAGTCCTCTGTTCAAGAAATTATGAACAAGAATACAAACTCATTTTTAACTGGTGAGAAAGCAAAAGTATAATATTTAGAATCATTGAATACCCTCTGACCAAGGAAGACTAATTCTAGGAATAAATCAATCAAAACAAAAATATAAAAAAAGCTTGTACTCAAACCTATTTGATGCAGTATTATGTCAAAGCAAAATGTTAGATGGGAAAAAAAATACTCTTTGAGGGACTGGTGGAATAAAACATGATAGACCCAAACAATACAATACAAGTAACTATAAAAAGGAATGAGGACCAAAATAACTTTAAAGTATAAAAAAGTGGAATGTGGGATGTCTGCATATGGTATTGTGGAATATTCCCAGGATATAATGTTAACTGACACAAACACCAAGTTTAGAAATTGGCCAGTTTGGATTTGAGCAGTAGGAAGATATGAGAGGAAGGTTCACAGATCCACAAAATAAAAAGCACTTGTGATGATAGGTGGATAATTCAGAATTAACACTATTTGATTCTCAGTTTGAACAACAGTAACACAAAAACTGAACTACAAAAGCAAATAGAATCATGATAACTTTCTGGATGTTGTATCTGGGATATTTATATTTATACAGACATATTAACATAAGACTGTAGTTTAATAAATAAATTTAATAAAATAAATAATATTAACTTGATTTAATAAAATATGATGTAACTAAGACATTAAGACGAGTTGTAGGTAGGTAAGTCCTTACATGTGATGTCTAAAACTAATCAAGTCCTTAACATGTGTGGTCTAGTCAAGAAATGGCCACCAAAAAGTTTGTGAGATATTACCTAAACAGAAAAAAAGCTGGGCATGGTGGCCCACATCTTTTATTCCAGCAATGATAGGAAGCTTAAATCAGGAGGACTGTGGTCCAGGTTGTCCTGGGGCAAAAAGTGAGACACTATCTCCAAAATAACCAGAGCAAAAAGGGATGGAGGTGTGGCTCAAGTGGTAAAGCATCTGCCTAATAAGTGCAGATCCCTGAGTCAAATCCCAGTATAGTACTGCCTAAAAAGGGGGGTGGGAAATTATAGGACTTCTCTCTCTCTCTCTCTCTCTCTCTCTCTCTCTTTCTCTCTCTCTGCTACAGCTGGAGATAAACTCACTTGTTTGCTCTCAACATGCCCTCCTGCCATTGCTCTCCATGCCAGGAGGTGATGCAGTCAAAGGGCAGCCCTGCTAATGCTAAACCTTCAAAACTGTGAACTAAATATGTCTTTTTCTCTTTATAAGTTAATTGCCTCAGGTATTTCATTGTGGTAACACAAAGCTAATATACCTAAACTGTGAACTATGGTGAAAAATAATGTATCAATATGGGAGAGCTTTTCAGCTCATGGCAGCCAGGAAGCGGAGAGAACAATACGAGAAAGAATAAGGGGAAGATACAGCTCCCAAGGACATCCCTCTAGTGACTTCTAGCTAGACCCCACCTTAAAAGTTTCCATCACTTCCCAAAATAACTGGGAGACCTAGGTTCCAACACATATGCCTAAAAAGGACATTTTGTATTAAAACCATAAAATTCTACCACAGCCCTCAAAGGCTCATGTTCATCTCCTAATGCATTTAGTCCATTTCCAAGAGTCCCCAAAGTCTCAAAAACTTTGATCATTTCTCAAAAGTTCAAGCTCCAACTCTTCTCTAAGACAAGGCAAACTCTTAGCTTTGCTATCTTATAAAATTTAAAAAGCAAGTTACCTATTTCCAACATATGATAGCACAGAGTAAACATTTCCATTCCAAATTGGAGTAGTAGAGGAATAGATAGAAGGGATTGACCAAAGCACGATTAAAACCTAGCAGGGCAACCATTAAATCCTATAGCTTCTTGTCTGGCATCCAGAGCACATGGTGATGTGATGTGAGCTCCCACAGGCAAGCCTCACACTGATGATCTTGCTGATTGCAGCCCACATAGTCTCTCCATTGGGTTGTGTCTGCTCACTGTCTGTAGCTTTCCTCAGCAGATGTTCCACATTCCTGGTATCTCTGAGTTTCTAGGATTTCCACTGCAAATTCATCATTACCCTCACAATTTCATGCATCACCCTCTCAGGTGATGCCTTTAGGGATCCTGGCCTTGCTATACATGGTCTCCCAAGGCCTTCTTTTGAAATCTGGGTGGGAGCCTCCATGATGCTATAACTCTTGCTTTCTTCATGTCTATATTCCTGTGGAATTGTGATCTGAGATCCTCCTAGAAATTGACCATTGACCTCTGTTTCTCACCTCATGGCAATCAGGAAGCAGAGAGAGGGATATAGGAAGAGGCCAGAGCAAGATATAGCTTTCAAGGTCATGCCCCTAGAAACCTACTTCCTTTAGCAAAGACCCATCTAGCTAGTTTCCAACACATCACAAAATAACACTACCTGCTGGGAACCTAGCTTCAACACATGATCCCATGGGGGACATTTTGCAGTCAAAAACTATAAAAGTTTCTCATTTAATTCCACTGTGTTAAAAAAAACATATTCTATCTGATTTCAGTCCCTGAAATTTATTGAGATTTGTGTTATAGTCCAGAATTTGACCTATTTTAGTGAATGATCTATATGCATTTATGTGGCATGGGTTTTTTTCTTTTTTGTAGTTGTGTATCACATTATATAAATACTTTGTAAATGTTTAAATAGTCAGATTGGCTGAGAGTTTGTTCATATCTCTTATATTGTTACTGGTTATCTGACTGCCTGTTCTATCAGTTACAGAAAGTAGTGTTTTAAAATCTTCAATTCTAACTGGATTTATTGATTTCTCCTTTTATTTTTTGTCAAGATCCACTTCCCATTTGAAAGAATTCTATCAGGCAAAAATAAATAAATAAAAAGAAATGACCACAGACTCATGTACTAAGGAAATGTAGAGAAATCTAGCAGCTCTTACAAGCTTTTGCCTTTGGTGAGCTGGCCTGAGTTTTTTAAGCTTCCTGGCACTGTGTAAATTTTAATTTAAAAAATCAAGCAAAAGTATTACATGGATTAAATAAATAGAAAAGAATATTGCTAAAGGAGAAGCTTAGGGCTGGTACTAGCAAGTGTGTGTACTAGCAAGTACAAGGCCCTGAGTTCTAACCCCACTGCTGTCTCTCTTCACCCCCCAAAAAGGAGGCTTAGAAATAAACCCTTAAAGTCTTTCAAAGTTTAAATTCACTGATGTCCACATGACCTCTGACTAGGCAGGAGAACGAGACAGACTCCAAGACCTGATGTCAACAGAGCTTGGAGACCTTTATAATAAGTCACATGTGAGAAAGGGAAAAGGGGGTGTTTCTGTCACTTTAAACTCCAATAACAGTGTAGAGATGTTATTTGATTCTTTTTTCTTTCAGCTATTGATAGTTTAATGTCTTTAGAATTATATCATCAACTTTTGACTTATTATTTTTTGCATGAACCAGCGTAAGAAATGCAATGTAATGAAAAGCCCATATATTATTAATCTATTAATAGGTTGAGAAGATCCCAGTTTGTCTCCTCCTTCTCCACTTAAAAGAACATTTTCCTCATTCCTCTGCTGTGATTTGTATATTACTCTGAGAATGTTGTCTTCTCAGAATTCTCTTTATAAATTATAGCCTCTTGTGAATATCTTGTAAATTTCCATAACTTTTCTTTGCAATATTTTGAGAGTTTGAAAGCAACATATAAAGTAAAATGCTTTTGTAACTGTATTTCAATTTCACAAGTAGTTAAGAGTAAAAGACAACACAGATATCGGTACTTTTGCATCCAATGTATTTTAATTGTCATGATTGTGTAAACACCTAGAATCCACCACTTTACTGCTCTACTCTTTTTTTGCACAGACACTCAGAGAAATGAGTACGAACATTCTTAGGAATACAAAGATTTGAGACATTTTTACCTTTTGGCAGAAAGAGAAGGAGGGAGGGAGAAAGGGAGACAGAGAAAGAGGGAGAGAGAGAGAGAGAGAAAGAGAGAGAGAAGCAAATTGCATAGGCACCAAAGTAATAATTTTCAACACAGACATCTCAACAGATTGGTACTTTGTGTTGATCATTAGGCAAGGCCACTGACTGGTGCATTCTTTAGGTATGGGTGTTCTAGCTTAGGCACTGCCATTGCTCTGTTGGGGCTTAGAACATGACACCCCAAAGTATAACAGCCTGCATGGCAGCACTGGGTTTAAACTCAGGTCTTCCTGCTTGCTAGGTAGGAGCTGTACCATTTAAACCATGCTCCCAGCCCACTCTTTTTCCTTTAGTTATTTTTCAGATGAAGTCTCACATTTTTGTCCATTGCTGATGTCAGACAGTGATCCTATTACTTAATGCCTCCTGCATAGCTGGGATCACAGATGTACCATCACACCTGGCTTGTTATTTGAGATGAAGTTTTGCTAATGTTTTTGTCCAGGATGGCCTCAAACCACAATCCTCCTTTCTCCACCTCCAAAACAGTTGGGTCTACAGACATGAGCCACCATGTCTATCCCCAGAATATCATCTTTGGTTAGGAATAGCTTTCCTCAGTCAAAGCTAAAGAATTCACAGGGACTAACTACAAATGCCTTCCATTCAGGTCAGAACAAACTTGACTGAATCTGTTTTGTCTCATCTACATAAAAGTTAGGAGCCAGATTGGAGATTTCCATTGTTGCAAAGAAGCAAATCAATGAGGAGTTGAATAAATATTTTACTTATATAGAATGTGTAGAACCATAATTATTATATAGAATGTATAGCTATATAGAATGTAATTCATATGTCGCACAACTCACTCAGAACCTTTAGTGTATTCATTAAGTGTGAAACCATCACCATAATCTTAGGGTCATTTACATGACCCTAAAAAAGAATAAAAATTGTATCAAAAGCAAGCATCACCTGAAAATTGTAAATGTTCTAGACAACTAGCAGGACATGTGGTAACATGGTATTTCTAATTAGATTCACATGTCTCAAATCTTTCACTTTATGTCTGTGGCTCACAGACATAAGGTCCCTGTGAGATTTGTCATAAGATACATGGGACTGCAGACTTATCACACCACAGACTTGGGAAGACTGTACATTTCCAGTGCATGGCCTGGGGGAGGCATGTTTATTTCAGCCAGTAACAAACATGACAAATGATGTACCATTGTCACCACTGGTCACTGGAAATGCTGGCTAAAAACCCAATTCCCACAGGTCCCTTGCCAAATTATTTGAATAAACCCAGGCAAGTTCATCATTTTTTGTTGTGGCTAAAAAATGTTTTTCTCTTGACAGTCTAAACACACTGTGGCGCATTTGAGGATGAACTGTTACTTCCTGTGTCTAGAAAATACTTTTTTTCTTTTTACAGTACTGGGGTTTGAACTCAGGGCCTTCACCTTGAGCCACTCCACCAGCCCTGTTTTTGTAAAGGGTTTTCGAGATAGGGTCTCACAAACTATTTGCCTGCCCTGGCTTCAAACCACAATCCTCCTGATCTCTGCCTCCTGAGTAGATAGGATTGCAGGTGTTGGTGGCTGGCACTCAGCCCCTAAAAAATACTTTTCTAAGTCCTTTAAAAATATATTCATTGAGTTATAATCCATTTACCATGCAATTCACCAATGGCTTTTAGTATATTTAGAGTTGTGAAACCATCTCCACAATCAGTTTTAGAACATTTGAATTAGCCTTAAAAGAAAACTCACACCCCTTAGCCAGTACACCCTGCCATAGTTTGGACCTTGAATGGTCCCCATAGCCATGTGTAGAGATGGAAAACTGATTTATACACCCTCAACCATCTACCTCCCCATAATCCCTTCTCTGGGGACTGTTTAATTATTTGTATATATATTAACAAATGACATGCCTGACTATTTTAGTGAAGCTATTCCTCCTGCAGTGTGAAACCTTTGATGGCTTTCCTAAGAGGGCACAGAAACCTGTGATGACAGTGATTTTAGCAAAGCCCTCTGAGTGTCTCCTATCCTGGCCTCTCTGTCTCATTTGCCATCACATCCATCAGTTGGACTCCACTAATTCCAGCTGGTTGCCTTATTGTTTTAGACAGTGCCCTGAAGCAAAAGTAGTGCTGTACATTCCTCCCTCAGAATCTGAGGTGGATTGGTTCTGGAAGCCCCACAGACACCAAAATCTGCAGGTGCTCAAATCCTTGCTATAAAATGGTCTATTTGGTTTGCATATAACTTATGCACACCCTTCTGTATGTTTAAATCATCTTTAGATTGCTTATGATACCTAGCATAATGTAAATGCCACATAAATAATAGTTATACTGCATTGTTTTGGGGGAATAATAGCAAGAAAAAACATCTGTACACGTTCAGGAGACATAACCTTTTTTTTTCCAAGTATTTCGATCCATGGTTGGTTGAACCTGTGGATGAAACTCACAGACATATATATAGCAAACTGTAGTTTAACTGACAGAGGTGCTCAAATATCATTGATCTGTTTTTCATACTAAGTTTTAGTAATTTTTTTTTTTTTGGATTGGTGTTGCTTCATTCACTGTATGCTATTCAGACAATTTCCAGAGACTAAGTTTTTTTTCTTAGACTAGTGCTCTCTGTTTTTGCTTGTTTTGCTGCAGAGTGGGCCAGCAGTGCTCTTTAGGAGGCCATCTCAGAAGTGGGACTCCTTTCCTTGTCTCTTTTTTTGAGGGTCCCTCCTTTTTTAAAAAATTCTGTGCATGGATAATTGATGCTGAAACCAGGGACAGGAAAAATCACCATCTTTAAAGTCATTCAAGTGCTGTAACTTATTCTCTATTATTATTTTATTTATTTTTTAATTTTTTTGTCAGTTCTTGGGCTTGAACTCAGGGCCTCATGCTGTTAGGCAGGCACTCTACCACTTTAGCCATGTACCCAATCCTCTTTTAGTTTGTTTTTTTCCGACAAAGTCTCACAGAAGATGATCTGGCTGCTTCTGTCTATTGCATAGCTGGATTACAACTGTGAACCATCATGCCTAGCTTTTTTGTTGAGATACAGTCTCACTAACTTTTTGCCCTGGCTGGCTTTGAATCATGACCATCTCTATCTCCACCTCCTAAGTAGATCGGATTATAGATATGCAACACCATGCTCAGCCTCCATTGTTATTTTATAGATGAAGAAAAGCTACTGCTAAAGGAATTTTATGGGTGAGTGGAGCAGGAAGTTGAAAGAAAACGGACATTAGTAAAAGTTCTTAGTGTGTTAATTCTAAGAGCATTTAGTCTTAGAAATTCACTACTAGTAATTTTACCTCTTGGAGTATTATGATAATTAAGTTAAATAAATTTCCCAAATTTAATTTTAACAAATCTGATCATTATAGACATTCAATAAAAGGTGGATTACTTTCTTTTTTTGCTTTCTATGGAGACTCTCTGAAGCATGACCTGAACTTATTTCTCTGTAAGTCTGAGATTATTCTAAATCCAGGTAGTTGAGGTCATGGTTGAAGGCAACAACTTGGCCATCTTACATTGAACCTGGGCTGACATTTGTGTTCTCCAGTGAAGACAGGAGAGGGTTATACACTACCCCTTTCTCTTGAATATGAATGAAAAATTTCAAAATGCTTGATCACTTTCTCATCACTGACGTATAGTATGAATATAAAGTGGCAATTCGATTGTATAAATATTCTTAAAAGCCCTGTGGGTGAGTGTGGCTTGCTTCTGCAATCTTAGCTGCTTGGGTGGGAGATCAGGAGGATCACGGTTCAAGGCCAGCCCAGACAAATAGTTTGAGAGACCCTCCCATCTCCAAAATAACCAGAACAAAATGGACTAGGGGCTTGATTCAAGCAGTAGAGTGACCATTTTGCAATCACAAAGTCCTGAGTTCAAAGTCCAGCCTCATCAAAAAAAAAAAACCCTTCTTTTTAGACAACTCATATATTCTTTTATCAATTCAGTCATTTATTCAACCAGTCAAATAATATAATATGCTGGATGATAAAGCTAATGTAATACATAGAGTCTACTCTACAAATATTGTGTTCCATTTGGGGGAGCTAGGCATTATGGTGTGTCCTATTAAAGAGGTATTTACTAAGCAATATGAAAATAAGAGGAGGCTTTAGTTATAAAATGAATTGAGATAAAAAAAATCTTCTTTTCCTTATTTAAGGATCAATTTCTGATTCATTGCATATTTAAAGGAGAGTGAAAATATGTATATATAAATTATAAGGTAATATATGTGGACTTACAATCATGGAGATCATATGGAAAAAAGGGAGAAAGCTGCAATATCCATATTCAACCATCACCGGGACTTCCAGTCTTCCAATTACTTCTCAGACTGATCTATTTCTGTTTAATTCCATGGCCATTATGCACGTGCAGGTGGCTGTTCCCTGTCATCTTAGCTACTTTATTAAGTTCCATACTGGTTTCTTACATGTGCTTTTATACTTCTGTAATGCACTCACTTCATGGTGGACAAGGCAACCTTTTAAAAATAGAATAGTGTTCATGTAATTTGTCTGCTTAAAATACTGCCCTGTCTTCCATTTAATACTAGACAAATCCCAACTTCTGAATATGCACCAAAGTTTTTGCATGATATGAGGTCTAGCTCATCAATCATATCTAGAGCCACCCACCACTCTGTTTCCTCTGTTTTGTCACATTAGTTTCCTTTTCATTCTTTGAATATACTTCTCACTATCCTAGTGCTTTTGTCAACACTCTGCCAGGATAAATTTCTCCCTGAGTGACCAGCTAATTCTCATTAGTTCACATATTGCTTCTTGCTGACGTATCACTTCTGCATTTCCAAATTCTCTAAAATAGTTGAGTTCACTCTTTAAGATGCCCTGTTAGCTCCATCATAATATTCAGTGCAACTGCAGTTAGTGGTTTGTTATTTGAATCCCTCATTTCAAAATATTTGTTGAATGAATAACTCCAGCATCTGTACCTTTGGTTTTATCTCTTCCCAATATCCTCTGACTGTACCTCTTCTATATACCCATTTTCAGCTTGCAGTCTCACTACCTATATTGTCTTCCAAATCAGAAGCACTGGATTCATCCCTGAATTTTCTTTCTTTCTCATCTCCACAGCATAACGAGCTCCACATTTTTTCACTGTCCTCACAACTACTTGTGTGGCTGGTCCTATCGTTTTTCTGCCCATCAGTTCTAGAGGATTTGGTTTTCAGTAAATCTTTGGTTGAAAAATTGACTAATCAAACTACTTATATTTCTTTAATTCCATTTTGAAATTGGGTCAACAAAACCAGATACTATTTGGACAGCTTTTATTTCCAGCTCATAATCAAGGAATTTTCCCCATGGAGAATTTGTATACAATATTGATAAAACTTCTTCTAAGATAGTGACTTCTTTTGGGCCAGAAATCTAAAGTTTTCCTTTATAAAATGGCTCTAGAGTTCATATCCACACACAATTGTATCGTTAATTTCATTCCTAAATTTCTTTGCCATTACCTCATTTTAGAATGATTAAAGAATGAACAACAACAGAAACCACATGAGCGGCTGAGGATGCAAGCAGACAAGTGCCAGACCATATATTCAATTGAACTCCGACCCACAAAATTTACAGCAACCAGCCCAGGACAACAAACAACAACCTCTTTAGCAACCAGCCCAGTCAGGACTTGCTCAATAACTACCAGCTTCTCTCATTTTTCCTTCTCCTTCCAACTCAAAATCAACCACATAAAGCCAAATGTGTTCCTCAAGTTAATTACATAGAATGCTGTGCTTTCAGTTATCCTACTTCCAGATTCCTCATTCCAAAAACTTGTAGAAAGCATATACCTCAAGCCATTCTTTTTTTCCCACTCTTCTGCCTGCTGAATCTCTCAAAATGCAAGTGATGATGACTGATTCTCCTGTAGAGCAAGTTTCCACTAAATAGCCTCTACTCGTTCTTATTTGGGTTATTTGCATTTATTTCCATATTTGACTGATACAGTAATCTTAAATCTTCTTGATCTACCTACATGTATATTGGTTTGGTTGTAAGAACTTACAGCTTCAACACTAAGAAGGAGGGTGTTACCTGAAACAATACATTACATTTGAAGTCTGGCTTGACCGGCTGAGGTCAGAGGGGCTGGTACCCTGAAGGTCTGGCCACTTCCTAGGAGATTTGTGAGCCCCAGAGTCCCTTGTGTAAATTTCCTTTGCCCTTGCCTTCTCTAATGAACTGAGGGGAACACCCATCCTCCGATAAGGCAAGTAAATAGTCCATTGTTTGCTCTACATTGAAAAGTATCTTAAGTGCTTTTATAGATACTCTTATCTCCTTAATATTTCTGAGATGGATCCTAAGCTTTAAGGGTGGGAAATATAAACACTGGGAATTGTACTTCCAAAGGGTTCAAGACAGAGAGTTAAGAACAGGACAACTTTATTGGAGGCAAAATGTCTCAAGGCTTAAGCATAGGCCAGACTGCTTTTAATGATAGTGGGAATTTTCCCAGACTTTTAGCCCTAATATTACTTTTGGTGAACTAAAAGAGAGGGTTCAATTTCTGAGTGGAAGCTGCTGCAGAATTTCCAAAGGAATCCAATACATAAAGATGACAAGTCTCTCTGTGATTGCAACATGATAATTGATTATATAAGGAGCATTTGAAATCTTTGCAAGTCTTCCTACATTCTGATAGGGCCAGATAGCATTAGGACAGTTCAGATTGGCAGTGTTTCCTCAGGAAACCAGGGCGGAGTAAGTGGTAAAAGTGGCCTCTGAGGCAACTTATGGGTCCTTGCTAAAATGCTTTGTTTTCTCTTCACTCGCTAATTGGGTGGAAAGTTTGCAATGCTTTTTTGAACTTACAGGAAGTGGTTCTCATTAACCTCTAAATGCTCTGGGCTTTTGCTGTTTTATTGGGCTCTTTTGTCTTCCAATTTGGTCTTAATATTAGATTCTCTTTGTCACTATAGCTATTATTTTAATAACATTTTTTAATCATTTGAGTAGGATAAATATCTTTCTTAGGCTGTCAGTTATCAAACATGCCTATTTATGTACTCAAGATAGATACAGAGATGTTTCTAATATATTCAGGAGAAATAATATTTTAACATTGGCTAAAAACTTTTAGAATGTTAATATAGCCTCAGAGCTTTAGTTCTTAATTATTGTAAATTAAATTCAAAACAAAGTCATTTATTGTGGGAAACACACTCTGAGAGGTGAGTGGTTGTAGATTACCATCTAATATGTATGCAAATAATCACAGAGCTTTACAGAGTGATGGATGATGTTAGAGATGCTAAGGCAAGCTGCTACGGCCACCAAAGGATGAAGACCTTGCTGCTGGTGGGACAGAAGGAAGGTTTGGAAAAGAGGTGAAATATAAATTGGGCCTTTAAGACATTGGTAGATTTTGAAAGGGAAGATAGTGAGTAAGGCCATCAAGGATGGGAAGTAGAGCAGTGGTAGGGAAAGGGAATTATAAATCAGAAGGAAGAGTTTGAGCCAAAGTAGAGGGATGAAAAGGGACTGGGCTAATTTAGAAAACAAGTAATCATCCAGGTCTCTAGGATACAGGGCTGTGGGAAGGGAACTGAATGGCTAGGGATGTTGAGGTCAGATTATAGCTGGAAATGCATTAGGATTTAATGTAGTACTGTAGGCAGAAAGCAAAGTGACTAGAGATTTTTGTTCAGAGAAGCACAATAGGAGCTGCATCACTGAAAAACCTTTTATCTTCTTGGAAGATTATTTTATATTCAGACTAGATTCGTAATAGGGATGCGTGATGGATTTTGATAGAATTGCAGTGAGCAGTGACTTGTGAAAGTGTCAAAGAATGTAGTCATGAAAAGATGTAGTAAATCAGCGTGAATACAAAGAACATTTAGGTCTATGCGTACACTAGTGTTATTGTTAGCTCACATCACAAGATAACTTATAGTGCCTCATAACTGCTCTTAAAACCATAAGAGTTTGAAATTAATCTTCTCTGGGCTGTTGCATGAGTGGTTTTAAGAAGAAAAATTTGAAGTGGGAGATCTTACTTTTAAGTGTTTTTCATTTTTCTCAAGCATTTATGAATCTTGACCATGTAAAGATGGATTTTCAGTACTCTCACATTTCCTGTTTCTCACTCCCACTTTTACATGCTCTAGAGCTAGAGGGAGAAAAGAGGGAGTTTCCTCTTAAGTAAAATGAAGAGAAAAGTTGGACTGCTAATCGGTTATATTCAAATAATTTTTAAATACTGTAAAGAAATGATTTGAGTTGGAATTGTGGGATTATTAAAGAAAAAAGCAGCATATTGTAATAACATAATAACCTACATTGTCACTTACCACAATACTGAGATGCTCTGATTCACCAGGGAAGGTCTGATGACCCTATGGGCTATTAGCTGGGCTTTCTTCTGGTCAAACTCAATTTTGTTGAAGAGAAAAGGGAGGATCACATCATGTTAGTGTTTGAGCATTAATGAATAGATCTGTTCTTGAGGTCAGTAATTAAAGGCATTAGTGAGGTAGTTGGAGTGTCGTAATTTCAGAATTACTTATAAAACACATACTAAAGTGTCCCTGTCTCCACAATAATCTGGAGATGTCATGACTGATGTTGAGTCCCACAGCCTGTAAAGAGCTTCCTTTGCTTCTCTTCACTGAGTTTGGCTACTTTTTCTTTCAGCCTTACTCTCAGCACAACCAGACGTGTGCCCGAGGTATATTTAAACAGTTAAAAAGGGCTAACCTTTCTTAGCTCAATTATTCTTACCTTGATACTTTTCTTTGCCCCTTGAATAAACTTACTAAATGTTATACAATTAGGAAAATAACTTCATTTTTACATTTTTGGCAGTTTCAGCCTCAATTGATACAAAAATTATTAGTGAGAAATCTCTGTAATTTTCACTATTCAATTTTACTGTAAACCTAAATCTGCTATAGGAAATAAATATCATTAACAAACATGATAGCATTTTAATCATCTATGATACATAGTTTTCCTTTTATGACTTTGTTGAAAATTATCCAGGAAGCTAATACTCATGGTTGTGTATGGAACCATGTCACCATGTGTCAGTAGCTGTTCTGGGAACCATATTGTATGATAAGCATTTGTCTTATATGCTATCTTTTATAAAAGACAATGAACCCTCTTCAAAGGCCATACCACACAACAGTGAATGGAATTTAGTACAACAGTGAATGGAATTTAGTATTTTTCTCGCTAATAATGAAAACAATAGGCTAAGAAAGTAAATGCCATATTTTTTGAAATAATAATTAAAAATTTCTTAAACCACTTTGAAAATTATATTAATAAAATTTAACTGTTGGTAAGAAAGATCCACCCAAATTAATAAAGTTACATTGTGTTTCTAATTATGTCATTGTAATTAAAATTGTAAGTGCTAGGTATAATTAAACTCTGATGATGATACATTATTCATGTATTGTATCTAAGGAGCACATGGCAATGAAAAATTGAAACAAGAACTGAAATGATTTACTGGTTTTAGAAATTATTTTAAATTTCAAGAAAGTTGTGATGAAAAAAATACAATTTAGAGAAGGAAGAGCATGGATTCTTGGTCTATATTTTCAGTGTCTACAAAAGAAAAACTCAGATAACAACAAAATGTACAGATTGCATCAATTTTGAATTCTACCTTGTAATCAGAAGACTATAGAAGATATTGAAAGATGGTTCATCTTCAATGGGTAGTTTAATCAGAGGCTACATTGTGGTTCAAAAGTAAAAGGAATAAAGAATTAGATGATATATTCATTTCTTCATATAAAGAACTATTATGCTGTAAAGAGATTCCATACTGTAAGATATCATAGAAGTTAGAAGCTGAAAAGACACATAAGGTCATTGGTTGGTTTCTGTTACTGAGGAGAGCATTGTTTGGTACAATGTACGCCTCAGTGTTGTGATGGCAAAATACTCTAAAAGACTAAGTCGAAGCAAAAATATCTTGTAACCCTGGAGTTGTGAAATAAATCAAAGTGATGGAATATTATATTACTTCTCAAAGCACTGTCTATACTCTAGAACTCTATTAATGCATGAAGAAATCATGGAGAAAAGCAATTGGTAAAATAAGGGCTATAAAACTGTCACAGCAAAAAAATCAAACTGAAGAAAGCAATGTCTAATGATAGGCTCAAAGTGTACAAGACATCGTCTGGGATGAATAATATAGGTCCCTAGAAGTTCTTGAAGGAATAAAACTGAAATGTGAAATGACTTCTGAGTATATTATTGGAGTGAGGGGACAAAGACATCAAAAAATGGGGAAGACTTGTTTAAATTTTGCCTCTAATTTTTTGACTCATTAGGTGTTCAGGAGTAGGTTGTTTAAGTTTCATGTACTTGTGAATGTTTCAAAATTCCTCCTGTTATTGTTTTCCAATTTCATGTTATGGTTATTGGAAAAGATGTTTGATATGATTTCAGTCTTCTTAAGTGTGTTTGGACTTGTTTTGTTGCCTTATATATGATCTGTTTTGGAGATTGTTCCATATGTGCTTGGGAAAAATGTATATTCTGCTGCTTTTAGATGTAATGTTCTATAAATGTCTGTTAAGTCTATTTGGTCTAAAATATGGTTTAAATATAATATTTCATCGCTATGGTTTTGTTCTTGGCACTTACCACAAACTGCCATTCCATTTTTAAAATGTTTTTCTTGTATTTGCATTTGTTAAGATCCAAAGAACAGGAATTTATTTCTTTACTTCTCTTCTGTATAGTATAGAACAGTGGTTGGAACATATTAGGCATTTAGCGAATGGATAAATTAATAAAGAAAGCAGTAGAACTAGAAGGCCAACCCAACATCACAAAATTTAATTTCCAGTCTTCATTTTTATCCCACTCCAGCCAACTTTATTTATTCAACTGTATTCTTTTTTTAATTTAGTAGCATAAAATTGTTGTATAGGAGTGGATACATTTACATATGTGATTACAATGTATCTTAATTAGATACAATTCCTCCATCATTCTGCTTCATTCCCCCAGTCCCTTCTTAGAACAGTTTCAACAACTTATTCTATTTTCACATACAAATATAAAATACTCACTCTCCTTTACCTTCTTCATTTATACTCCCTCCTTCCACTGGTACCCTTCCCTAGGCTGGACCTGGTTTACCTCTCTGGCCTTCAGTTTTTAAAGTTTGCATTAATTATTCAAGGGGGATTTGCCTTGGCATTTCAGATCTGTGTATGTCATGCTTTAATCAAATTAACCTGAAATTAATTATTCTTTCTCTATTGCCCTGCTCTCCCACTATTCAATACCTTACAATGCATTTTGTTATACTACCTTCATTTAAAGATGCATTGGAATTCTCTTTTCCTACCCTCAGACAGACTCACAATTACAATCATGTCCTCTCTTTCTCTAAATATATGTGTGTATATAAGATCATATGTATATTTATGTGTACATTTATCTTATAGATCTAGCTTCCATATATTAGGGAAAACATGCAGCCTTCATCCCTCTGAGCCTGGCTTACTTCCCTTAACATGATGATCTCCAGTTCCATCCATGTGCCTGCAAGCAACATAATTTCATTCTTCTTTATGGTTGAATAATACTCCATTTTGTATTTATATATGCCACATTTTCTTAATCCATTCACCAGTTGTAGGGCATCTTGGCCATTTCCAAAGCTTAGCTATTGTTTGTTAACAGTGATACAGTAAACATAGCTATGCAAGTGGCACTATTGTTTCCTGGAGCACATTCCTTCAGGTATATTCCTAGGAGTAGAACTGCTTGATCATATGGTAGGTCTATTTTTAGTTTTTTAAGGAACTCCATACTGCTTTCCATAGAAGTTGCACTAATTTTTATTCCCACCAACAATACATAAGGATTCTTTTCCCCCCACATCCTCACCAGCATTTGTTCTTGTGGTATTGATGACAGTCATTTTGACTGGAGTGAGGTAAAATCTCAGTGTTTCTTTGATTTGCATTTCTTTTATGTTCAAGGATGTTGAGATTTCTTCATGTGTTTATTGGGCACTTGTACATCCTCTTTTAAGAGTTGTCTGATCAATTCCTTTGATCATTTATTCAATGGATTATTGATTCTTTGCAGATTTAGTTTTTCAGGCTCCCTATATATTCTGGTTATTAATCCCTTGTCAGATGTAGATGAATGCACCCTCTTCAGTGTAGTGACTATTTCCTTTGCTGTGCAGAAGTTTCTTAGTTTCTCACAGTCATATTTGTCAACCCTTTCTCTTAATTGCTGAGCTATTGGCATTCTATTCATGAAGTTATTACCTATACTCCCGTGTATCCCCGTTCTTTCCTGTCCCAGTTTTACAGTTTCACATCTTACATTAAGCTCTTTGACCCACTTTGAATTGATACTAGAACAAAATGAGAGTCTTCTACAGGTGAATATCCAATTCTCCTAGCACCATTTGTTGAAAAGACTCTCTTCTCTCCAATATATATTTTGGGCTCCTTTGTCAAAAATCAAATGGCTATAGCTATGTGAGTTTGTACCTGTGTCTTCTGTTCCACTGGCCTTCATGTCTATTTTTGTGTCAGTTCCATGCTGTTTTTATCGCTATGGTTCTGTAGTACAGTTTGAAGTCAGGTGGTATTTGAGGTCTTTTTGTGCTTCCAGATGAGCTTTAAGAGTGATTTTTTTAATCTCTGAGAATGATGTCATTGGAATTTTGACAGGGATTGAATTGCATATGTAGACTGCTTTTATTAGTACAGCCATTTTCACAGTATTGATTCTGCTGATCTATGTGCATGGGATGTCCGTCCATCTTTTCATATCTTCATATCTTCACCGATGTCTTTATTCAGTGATTTGTACTTTTCTTTGTACAGATCTTTCACTTTCTTTATGAAATTTTTTCCTTGGTATTTTAATACTATTATTGTATCTGGACCTTTCTATTCTTTTGTGCTCAGAAAATGTATGTTTTATAAACTTGAGGGTACTCATGCTCAGTGCATATGTTTAGAATTGTATCTTCTGCTGAATTTTTTCCTTTATTTGTACGCAGTGACCTTCTTTATCTCTTCTGACTGATTTTTGTATAAAATATGCTTTGATATGAGAATAGTTACTCCTGCTTGCTTTCAATTTCCACATGCCTGGTATCCTGGTATATCTTTTTCTAATCTTTCACTTTAGTTAAGTGTGTGTTTGGTTGTGTGGTATGTTCCTTGTAGATGAGATTGTTGGATCTTGCTATTTGATCCAATCAGACAATCTGTGTCTTTTGGTTAGAGAGTTAAGTTCGTTTAGATTTAAGGTTATGACCGTGAGGTATTTACTGATTCCTTCTTCTATTGCTTTTTGTTGAGGTTGAATTTTGTGTTGATCGATCTTGACTTTTGGCATTGTCCATCTTCAGGTTTTGCTGGTTTACTGAGTCCATCATGATTGCTACTTTCCTTGCAAGGTTCATCAATTTCCCTTTTGAGTTTCTTTCTGAACTCTCAGGCTTGTGGTTGTTTTTTTTCTGCTTCTGTATGAATTATTCCCTTGAGTATCTTTTGTAATGCAAGCTTGGTGGACATGAACTGCTTTAGCTTATCCTTATCATTGAAGATCCTCATTTCTCCATTAATAACAGCTTTGCTGGATACGTAGTGTTCTTGGTTGGCACTCATTCCCTCTCGAGCTTGTATTATTGTTCCATACTTTCCTGTGTTTTAGTGTTTGTGCTGAGGGGTCTGAGGTGATTCTTACATGTTTACCTTTGCACATAAGCTGACATTTTTCTCATGCAGCTTTCAACATCTTTTCTTTGTTCTCTAGTTTTGGCATTTTAAGTATGATATGATATGGGGGTCATGTCTTTTTGGACTTCAAAATGCCTCCTGTACATGGGTGTCTACAACATTACCTAGAGTTGGGAAATTTTCTGCTGTGAATAGTTTTCTCATGCCTTTAATTTGTATTTGAGCTCTTTCTTCCACCCTGTGAATTCTTAGTTTTGTTTTTGAATCATGTCCCAGGTACTTGCATGTTGTAATCATGTCTATTCATTTTTTTCTCTGTTTGCACACAAAGCCTCCTTGATCTTGCCCTCCAACTTTCATATTCTTTCTTCTTTTCAATCTTGTATGTTAATAGCACTATCCACTGTGGTTTTTATTTGATTTATTGAGGTTTTCATTTCTAACATTTCTACTTGGTTATAATTTCCATTTTCTTGCTAAATTTCTCTTCCATTTGTTGACTTTCTCATCTAAGTTTTTGATTGATTTTCTAACTGCATTTATCTGTTTATTTGAATTCTCTTTGAGGTAACTAATCATTTTTAACAGTTGGCTTCTGAATTCTCTCTCAGACATTTCAGTCAATTATCTTTGGATTTAGATGTTGAGTTTTTGTGGTGGAATTTTGGAGAAGAGACATTGTCTTTGTTGATATGTGCTTCTGTTGGTATGTTTCTCATTTATTTCCTTGCATAAGTGGAAAAACTACTACAGTAACAAGGTTAACAATTCAGCAATAAATCAAGTATTTGAATGAGTAAAAACAATTAGAACTCTTTTCTCTTTCCCTACTAAGGTTGGTATGGAAGCAAAATTCTGTTTTCTACAGGAATGATCTAGAAGTTTAACATTGATGAAAAGGTATATAAATTTGAAAGTGAGTAATATAGGGGAAGGGTGTGGGAAGTGAGGGGAGTGGGAAGAAAGATGTGGGTATAGTAGATAACAGCATGACCAGAACCCTCTGTATTTATAACAGAAAAATAGAGAGTGGTTTGGGAAATAAGGAGAAAACAAGAGAAAAAATTCTAACAATTAGGAACCAAATTTAAAAAAAAAAAGAATGAAACAGCAAAAGGAAAACAAATTAGATGAAAAGAAAAAAAAAGTTTGTATTTCTTGCTAGAGAGACACGTTGATATTCCTTGTGTTTCCTCAAAGTTAGTCCTTCTTGCCTTGGTTGTTATGGAAACAGCCTTATCAGGAATGGTTGTACCTCTAGTTTAGGATGGGGGCCTCAGGAGAGGGCAGCTCTGACAGAGGGGTTGACATACCCCAAGGCAATTGTCTTAAATTGCTTTGCCCTCAGAGTTGTTTTGGGACTGCAGGGTCTTCCTAGTTAGGGTGGTGATATTTCCTGTTGCAATGAGGAGCAGTCTGAGTGGGTGGGCCTACATGCTCTGTGAGTAGGGTGCAGGTTGCTGGAAAGGGTGGGCTGCTGTTTTTCACATTGTCCCAGTCAAAACCTCTCCCTCACTCACGTGGGAGGAATAGGGAAAGGGAAGGAAACCTAAAACTTGAATGTGGTTGATGTGCTCACTGTAGATGAGTGAATATAGTAATTTTAAACTGGCAGAGGCCACTATGGGAAGGGGACCAGGAAGTAGTGAAGAGGTGTGGTAGAGATGAACCAATGTGGGTTGCAATACACTTATGCATAGAAACAATGCTAGGAATCTCCCTGCATAGCTGCCTTTATCTCAAACTAGCAAAAAAGCTATGTCTGTCTTATTATCTCTTGTTTTCTCTTTAACAAAACTGGAGAATAAGAGGGTGGAAAAGCTTCTGCCTAGAAGTTGGGGAGACGGGGGAGGTGGCCCAAACAATGTATACACATGTGAGTAAATGTAAAAAATTATAAAAAAAAAAACATGGCTGACATTTGAGTGTGTATTATGTATTGATCAGATGCTAATTACTCCATGTCATATATTTATTATGTTATATTATATTATATTATTACTTTTTAAAAACCCTCTCCCTCTGGAACTCACAGAGCTGTAACTCTTTAAATCCCCAGAGTTGCTCAGTTTTAAAATTCCACAACCTGTTCTCAGTTTGCAGGTAGGCAACTGCTCTCACTTGAGTTCTCAGCCACAGGGCTTGGTGCTTTGTTCTTTATTTTTATTTTTTGCAGTGTTCCAACACTTTATCGGAGAAAAATTTATAAATAGGCTACAATATACAATATTTAAATTACTTTATAGACACAAGGTAAAAGTTAACAAATAGAAGATTTGTTTTTAAATTGACCTTATTCAATGGAGCTGCTGTGGCAGGATTGGGTGGTGCCATCCATTTCTGGGACTTTTGCTGCTTCCTGGGCTCCTACCAGGAACCCTAAGATTGTTCCCATTCAACCTTTTTCCTCTTTACATCTGCCTCTGGTGGAAGATTCCATGGAGACATGGTGGCTAGGAGTCCCAGACCTCTTTGGGCTGTGAGTTTTCAAATTCCTCTGAATTGCTCAGTCTCAAAACTCATCTGCCTGCAAGGAGCTTAAAAAATCTGATCTCTCTGCCAAAGAAAGCTAGGTGCTTTGTTTTAGAAATTTTCCACAGACTGTTAGGTGGGGCCACCAATAGTGAGCCTTTCTTTCGTAATAACTCCTCAGCTCATGGCAAATCAAAGCCTTTACT
The DNA here is from genome assembly GCF_047511655.1 of Castor canadensis. NCBI lineage: Eukaryota > Metazoa > Chordata > Mammalia > Rodentia > Castoridae > Castor > Castor canadensis. The sequence goes on along the minus strand of NC_133395.1, from coordinate 31,359,711 downwards.
TCTCTACAAGCCTCATGTGGTTGTCTGCTGTTGGATTCAGGTATTTTAAGACACCCCAATCAGTTATTGCTCCTTATTTTCAAGACCCACCCCCCACCCCGCCAGTACCTCAGACTTCATCAGTAAGCCCTCTTTCAAGATGGTACCTTGCCAAAACTCTCTGAGGTATGGGGAGTGAAGAGTATCTTGTCTGCTGCTGACTTGTTGTGCTGGGAAGTCAGTGGTCCATCATATCTCTGCACTGGGGTTAGGGTTTGCGAACAGTGTAGTTTTTGTCACAAAGCTAAGTTTGCAAGTCTGTTGGAGAGGTTGCCTGGATTACCTTGAGGTGAAATCTTTGGTCTTCCCTCCCTACAGGGGAGCTGGGGCTAGATCTGGGGTTGGAGTCACAAACTATGTTTTGATTTATTTTGTCATCTTTCTGTTTCATCCTACTTCTCGGCTATTCTCTCACTCTTGTGGTTCTCAGTGCTCATCCTCTCTTTTGGTCTTGTGTATGTAGTCTCTTTGTTACTCACTGGGTCCGATGGAGAAAGTTTCTATTCCTCCTCCATCTTGCCCCTCCTATTCTTCCAGTTTTCTTATTATACCCATTTTCTTATTGTATCAATTTTCATTCTATTATACCAAAGATGTCAGGGTATTATTTGTGTCTGTGTGTGTTAGAATGTGCACATTCTGAAAATCTTTCTTAGGGAATGGAAGAGAGTGATTGGTTGGGTACTACATGAAACTCATAATCAGTGAGAATATTGAAACTTGAAACCCAAAGCTAATATTTTTAAGTGATTATGTTCTATTTGCAATATCTATATCCTGAAGTTCTATTGAAAATTAGATTGAAGAATTCTATGGGATATAAGTATTATTTGCATTGAAATAATTCTAGCAAACATCATTTTGGAACTGAAGCTATGGGAACGTTATCTACCAATGTTGAAGTAACTCCAAAAGGTCATAAGAAAGTATCACCACTAACATGTGCCACCTGGTAGCTATTGTTTTCAGACTTAGCGCATAGAAGGAGACCTTGTCTTAACATTCCAATCCTAAATACAGTAGACTTTCACTGGTACTGGAATAAATTATCAACCTCTGGATTTATCATTCACCTGCAAAATAATTTTAAAAACTCCCTACTATCTTATTTTTTACCTTAAAAACATATGGTTGGTCTTGAAACAGTTAATGCTATGCTGACATGAAAAATGAAAGCAGGAAAATCAATAACAAACAACACTCAGCCAAATAATGTGGTTCTTGAAAACAATTTATTAAAGACACTATTGAGAGCAAAGTCCATGACTTCAGTACTTTTTCTATCACAATGCACTAAAATATGTCATCAACCAAAGTACTGTATGTAAATACATGAGTGCTTGCTTCAGTGGTAACCTCTCTTCCTTTGTGGTAATTTTATTGTGGTGGATATATTCCCTTTTTGGGAAAATGAATTTCCCTTTTTCCAAATATTTATGTTGGTAAACTCCTTCCTGGAATTCAGAAGTCTGGAGACTATGATTTGGCAGGTAAGACATGATCCCATTTGAGACAGTAGGTTAACGACAATGAGTTTTGCCTGTTCTAATGGAATTAAAACATAAGCTTACACATCCAGACTTGTTAACATGTGTGTTACCATTTAAAGAGAGCAGTTTGTATCAGAGGCAAGGACCTTATATTACACTGATTTTGTATAAATCATATTGCATCTGTCCTCTAAATGAGATATTATACCATCACTTGACAAAGCATGAAGACAGAAAGATATGTATCCAGTGAGTTCATCAACATATTATAATAAACAAAAAATAAGTTGTAGGAGAATATTTCCAGAACTCACACTAAGAAACCTCAATTGTTCTTCTTTGGGTAGTACAGGCAAAACGAATCAAAGGATAAAATGTGAATTGCAAAAACTCTTGTTTCCATAATGATTGTACTGCAATTGATAGCTCTCTCTATATAAAAGATGAAGCATTTGGCTGTATATATGTATAAATAAATAATTATATTTGCCATATATATTTACTTTATATTTCATAATAAAATACATACTATAAAGAAAAAAATCACATTTTATTGAGAACTAAGTGTCAGGTATAAAAAAATTGAAACATACAGGTTTTTTTTAAATTGCCAAAGTGGAAAAACAATATGTATTTCTAACCACAAAAGAATGGATATTTTGTGGCATATTTATACAAAGTATACAACTATGTGGCAATGAAAACAAATGAAATTACATGTGACATTGTGGATGACTCTCATAAAAATTGTATTAGGTGACAGAGGCCAGATATAAAAACAGCGGTATATTATATACTTTCACTTATGCCAAGTTCAAAAGCAGTATGATAGTAGAAGTGTAACTTTAAGGAGAAGAATGATAATAACAGGGAGACAAAGTAAAGGCTTCCAGCTGTGGAAAAGTTTCTACTTATCATTTTGAGTCATGATTTCACTCATGAGTTCATTTTCTGAAAACTCATCGAACTGTACACTCAGAATTTTTTTTTCATCCATAAAATAATTTATTTGCAGAGGGGAAAACGTAAAGTAAAATGTGAAAAAAGAAGCCAAGACTCAAACCCAAGCAAGTCCAAAATAAGATCCAGAGGGGATTCTTTGCTCCTATTGGCTCTTCTCTTCTTCCTTCTGCTTCTTGGTTTCTATGGAGCCTAGTTATTTTCCTTGTTTTGGGTTTTGTGAGATGTTTTCCAATAATCTTTCTTGCCTGTGTTTTTGTAATAAACTATCTAAACAAAGCTTGAAAGTATTTCCTTAACTTGGAATAATTTAAAGGGAAAAAAATAAAAGGAAATTGCTGAGAATAGCCTTAACCTCTACACGCCACACTGAAATATATATATGTTATATTATATAAATATTATATATATCTATATTACTCACACACACACACACATTTGCTCTATCTATTCTTATGAGAAGCTACAAGCACTCATCAGGATTCTGACTCACAATCTCTGAATAACAAAATTTGTTAGAAACTGTAAAGAAACCATAGCATCAAAATGAAATGCTTATAGGTAGTTTTCAAAACAATTTAATTGCTTTTAAGGGAAGATTGGTTAAAGTAAATTTAACTAAAAACTACTACATTATCTGAGCAAAACATACAGATTTAATTCACTTAGCTAGTAAATGAGTCCAATGGAACATCAATCCAACTGAAGTGCAGAATAGCAAATAGTTGTTGTTAGCTAAGTATGAAGTAATCCACCAAGCTCTTATTCCTCAAAACAACTCCATCAGGCAGGTGCTATTAATATTATCATCTTTGCTTTAAAAGATGAACAGACCAAGGTTTAAAATGGGAACCAATAGCCCCAGTGGTTGCATAGCTGGCCTGTGTTCAGTTAAAACATGAACCTGGTTCTGTCTGCCAGAATCCCAGGGCTTTTAGAACCCTCTGTGTTGAGGTATTTCTGTTCCTTCCAATGACCAGGTCAACTGCAAATGTTAAAACATGGGGTGGGGGGCATAAGAATGATGGATTGCAGACCAGTGAGATTTCCATGCAGGCCATACTGTCTCATGTGCTCCCCCTGCAGCATCTTCTTGGAAGTACCTCTGATGCTGCCCAGGGAAGCAGTTTAATTTGGAAGTTTTGAACGATAATCTGGATGAATTATCATTTCCTTTCTTAAACATCTAGGTCAAACAGGACAAAACCATTAATTATGGAAAATAAAATGCATATATTTACTCCTTTTGTGTTTAATTCCACATTTGTTTGCCATTGAAAACCTACTGACTTGTCCTTATTGTGGTTTCTTCTTATAATTGCTTAAAGATTTTATTTCAAGACTGAGTGTTACTCAGTTCATTTAGTCAAGTTTGTGGAAGTGACAGCTATCACATTCCATGAGGAAAGTCCTATCTCTAATGCCATCTTTGGTTTGTCAGACTCTGTGACTCTCTTCTCCTCCATGCTTCTAGGACAGAACAGTCTCTTCTTTGCATGATGGTGTCTTAGTATGTTCTCACATAGGAAGGAAAAGTTGGCTGTATTATTTTCTTTTCTCAGTATTTTTACAATATTTTTTATGCATTCTAATCAAGTCATGATAAAGAATGCTAAGTGTCAATGCAATATCCTTTACTCCTTCCCTACCGCCTGTGCCAATTTTTAGCTGACCATGGGACCACTTGGAATGCAAATGGCAATTCCCAGCAAGTTCAGGATTATTGCAGCCATCTACTTTACACCTTGGAAGTAGATGTGCTGTGAAAGAATTCCAAGAAAATCCTTTAAATGGACTGTGTTAGCCAGAGTTTCATTACTGTGGTGAACTAACGGACACAGGCAACTTATGGGAAACAAAGAGAACCATTTAGCTCAGTTTGTGGGGTTCAAGGACATGGTCCCTGGAGTGCTCAGCTGCATCGCATCATGGTGGATGGCAGGACAAGCAGGAGCAAGCAAGTGATCATATCCTGAAGTGAACAGAGCAAGGAGACTGATGACCCACAATCCTTCTGAAGGCAGGCCTTCAGTGACTTAAGGACCTCTCATTGGGCCCCACCTCTTACAGATGCACATCACTTCTCACTACCAGCACCTGGGGATCAAGCCTTAAATCACAATGGACCCTTGAGAGGCACCAACCATATTCAAACCACAGCAGAGATGTTAGAAATAAACTCATTTTGCCTTCTCTTTCTCTCTCTCTCTTTTTTTTTTTTTTTTCTGATCTTTGGAATGTATGTCAGATGGTTGGAACTCCATCGTTCATCCCAGATCATGTGGCTATCTTGAATAAGGAAGCAATATAGCAAAAAAAAAAAAAAAAAAAAAAAAAAAAGAAAGAAAGAAAGAAAGAGAGGAGTCTGGGCATTTGGGAATTTCACGTAGCTGCCACTCTTGGACTTTCTAACCTTGATGTTCTTTTAAGTGAGAAAAATAAACCATTGAGTTTTGAGCTACTGCTATTTTGAGGTTATGGTTGTTTTTACTTATAGGATATCTTTTAAAAACAAAATAATTATAAATTTTGGAGGGAGGACCCAAGTATAATATACTACACTAGGGTTGTTATAAATAATTAGCTGTGTAAGCCCCACGACAGTCATAAGTCATAATTACAGACATGTAATTAAACATGACTTAGGGAGGCATATTTGAATATTTACTTAGTTTATACAGTTAGTAAAAAACAGAGCCCTAATTTGAATACAAATCTGTACAATTTGATTTTGCTTTCTATTCTTTTCTCCGTTTACTACACTTGCAGTTCGTTAACATTTCTACACTCCTTGCCTTCATTGAAATCCTGCCTCTGAGTTTTCTGATCTTGGATCATTGGAAGATCGAATGCATTAATTTTTGAGAACCACTCAATGAAGATTTTTATTGTGTGATTTCATTATATTTACATTGTATTTATTTTTATGCCTGCTATACTTAGATGCTCAGGGTCTTCGTCCAGGAAATACATTTGTGCTATGTCTCTGACCACCATAGGTTTTGAACTTTTAAATGACTTATAAATATTAATTGAATTTAACTTACTTGGAAAGCAGTTTTGTTGGGTACACTTTGCTAGATGATTTTTTAAACTTTATTTTTATGCTTATTTGGGTATATTTTATGATCATTTTAATGATCCAGATGACTAATTAAGTCTGAACAATGTAATTTGCCTGAATGAAGCAAAAGTCAATTAGCAGTCATTCTCTAATCATACGTCATTAATTAATTGGATTTAGCCATTAAAGCATTAATTTACAAATGATCTTGAGAAGTAAAAACTGTTTCATGGCTAATATTAACCATCTTGAAACACTTAAACTAAATTCTATTTTATCATTTACTTATAAGAAATAAAGAACCACTATGTTATTTATATTTCACTGTGAAATGCAAGGAAATCTTTGTTTTGTCCATGTGAAGCCATTTTAAAAACTGACAAACTCATCCATTATACTCAAAGCTCAATTGTTGATGCCAATGTGCGTCAAACTAGTTCTTTCTTCAAAAGCATGTTTCATAAGTGTATCTATCATAAATCACAAATAGCTCAAAAAGATTTGCGTGAATATTTATTTTTCTTTTAGAAATATTTCAGTAGGACAATCTAAGGTCAGAATATGAAATACTGTTTAAAAACTTAAAAGCAAAATGCAGTTGAATGTCCCTTGGGATCTCACATTTTAGGGAAGAATCCTCTGGAGTTATCTTCTGTTATTTGTTAGTGAACTTTGAAGGAAGTGACATCTTTTTAGCAAAGGAAATTGCAATGCTGAGAGCATGAACTTGAATTTAAACCAATTAAAACATAATTAAAGTTTTTCAGCAAGTGGAGAAGATACTGGGGAAGTAAACAAAATGTTTCTATATCTCATTTTTTACAATTACCAAGGACTTTGATTGTAGCTATTTGATAATAAGCAACAGTAATTTTCCCAATGAAGTAATTTGTGTATAGCCAGGAGCAAAATAAAGGATTTTCTATAGTGTTCTGTAGGAAATGGTATACTTGTATGGGATCAGCTTACAAAATAAGTTCTGGTGTATCCCTAAATGAAAGAGTTGTCTATAGAAGTTTTCTTTTGGTAATCAAATTATTCCATGATAGGCACAGCATTTTGAAAATAATTTGATGTTTGCATTTTCCTTTCCCCAAAATCATTTTTCTTGGAACTCATTATATTGTTTGCTTAGGGAAGCAAGGATAAATGACTCTAAGGGAAGGAGATGCCAGACCAAGATGCAATGATGAAGGAAACCAAAGACATCATCACTCCAGAGGTCAGAGTACCTGTCTAGCAGCATAGGTCCCCACTGCTAATCCACAGAGACTCCACAGCTTCTCTCTGTCAGGTAAGGTTTAAGGGCTTCTGAGACAATTTCTCTTGGGAAAAGAGAGGGAAGTAGGTCAAAAGGTAGAGAACCAAATGAAGAAAATCTCTCCTTATCATGTTCTTTGACTCAGTTATTTTAAAGACTTCTTTTAGATTAATAAAACCTCCATACTTAAGCCAAGAAATTTCTAAGCTAATTTCAATATATTTTCTCCTTGGATGTATGTTTTTCATTTTAGTTTCAATTCAGGTCTGTTTATATCTTTCATGTTCTTTAATATGCCTACATTTTCCTCTACCTTCTTAAACATGAAATACAGTTCTAGTAACTTTTACAATAACTCCCATTATGCCTTTGTCTATAAAGTCATCTTTCTTTTCTGGATCTGTTTCAACTAATGAATGTTCCTATAGATACGAGGACATGTTTTCCTGCTCCTTTGCATACCCAGCAATCTTTTATTACATTATGGACATGGTTGGTTTGACATAAAGGGTACTGGATATTTGCCTGTGTGTGCAAGACATGTATATGCATGCTAGCTGGTATTCTTCAGCTTTGATCTGGGACATAGTTAAGCTACTTGGAAAGAGTTCAGTACTTTCAAGGATGGCTTTTAAGCCTTGTCTGGCAGGGCCAGAGTAGTCTTTAATCCAGGACTGGTTTTCCTCCCATTACTGAGGCAATATCTGAGAACTATTCCTTGTCTTCTATGAGTAATGAGGTTTTTCCATTCTGTTTGCTGGAGGCACAAGCTATTCCTGGCCTGTGTGAGCCCCAGGGATCATTCCCCTCCTTCTTTCCAGTGGCCTTTTCCCCAGTGTGGGATGCTCTCCTCAAACGCATAATCTGTACTCACAGCGGTGGAGGAAATGCTCTGTCTTTGCAACTCTCCATGGCTCTCTCCTCTTCAAGTTCCCTGGCCTGTGAACTCTAGTCATGTTGGCTTCCTTGAACTCTCAGTTTCATCTCCTCAATTCAGCAAGATCACAGAGCTCCAGCTATATCCCGTCTCCCCGTGCCAAGTCTTGAAACACTTCCAGGCAGGACACTGGTATGTTGTAAGACTCACCTCATTTGTCTCTTCTTTTATAGTGATTACACGCTGAGGCTGTCTGTTGTCCATCATTTGAAAACTCTTGTTTTATACTTTTTTCTATTTTTTGTTTAGTTATTTAAGAAGGTAAATCTGGTTCCTTTGATTCTGCCCTGGCCAAAAACAGGACAGAGAATTTTAAAAAAATTCATCTTATCTGGAAGTATTTGAAAGACACCGTATAAAGCTATATATGAAAGAATTACCCATAATCTCCAGTTATTTGTTAATGTGTACCTATACTTTTATTCGTTTAGTCAACATTTATTAAATACTTACTTTATGCCTGATATTAGGTCAGGAGTTGGATTTTATTGAGATAAAAAGCTACTTCTTGCCACATTCACAGACTTAAGAACTTTCTAGTGTTTTAATTGTTATTCCTCAAGAATAAATTTTTATGGTGGGTGTGGTGGCTCAAGCCTGAAATCCTTACTACTTGGGAGGTAGAGATTGGGTGACCATTGTTTAGGGCTAGCCTGGCCAAAAAGTTCATGAGACCCTATCTCAACCAACGGCTGTACGCAGGAGCACACACCTGCCATCCCACACGCATGGAGAAGCACAAAATAGAAGGAGCCTGGTCCAGGTCTCCCCTTTTGAGCCCCTATCTCAAAAATAACCATTGAAGAAGGGCTGGGGATTGGTGGAGTGGCTCAAGTGGGAGAGCACCTGCCTAACAATTACGAGACCCTGAATTCAAAACCCAGCACTGCCAAAAAAAACCTAATTTTTAAAAATTTTTATATACGTAGAGACTTCATTATCATTAGTATGAATTAATCTATATGAACCATTGTGTCAATTAATTTTGCTCATTTCCAGTTGTTTTTGTTTTCTTCAGTCACAGTTGGTGCTGTCCATGCTAGTGAAAATTTTAATTTCTATAAATTTTCATTTTATAATTACTCATTTGTTTCAAAACAAATGAGGAAGTTTTGTGCTTAAGCATTCACAGAAAAATGTCAAAAATGGTCATGAGAGAGAAACTGGCTTAATAAAACTTACCTAAATTAATGTTTAAAACTTATAAAAAAGCACATTGAATCTTAGCTGAATATGTGTGTGTTTTGGTCAACAAGCAATTGGGAAGAGGAAGGGATCTTATCAGTCAAATAAAGTTTGGGCAGCAACAGTGGTAGCTCAACTATGGAGTGTTCTTTTCTGTCAAAGCTAGGTCCATTAAATACTCAGTGTCTCTTTTACCTTTTACCTTTCAAAATGTTAGTAAGAGTTCTATTGCTTTTTTCTTTGGCTATATAAGTAGCATATCTTAATTTTTTTAAAAATCAAATTTAAAAGAACATATATACTTCTAAAAATTCTCCAAAAATCACATGCTCTCAAATAATTACCATCAATTTTTGATAATTGTCATGTCATCTATATCTTTACAGAAGCCAAAAATTGGCTATTTTTGCCTGTGTGATGTCATTCACTGGGATGACTTGGAGATGTGATAGAGAGGGCTGCAGAGATCTGGAATTTGATTTGGGCATGCTAGGTGTAAGGGCCTTTGAATAATCCCAAAGGTGGGAGTTGATAGGGAAGTATGAATCTGGGTCTTAGAAGTGAGGTCTGGGATGCAGATACAAAATAGCAGGGCATCTCTGTGTACAATAATTAAAACTATAGAATAGGAAGAGGCCACCTCAGAAGAATAAGAACAGTATTCATTTCTTACAATTTATATTCAAATTAAAGATAGCATACAAGAGGTCAAAGTTGATTGTAAGTACTGGCTTAAGTAATAATAATACAAGTATGAAACATAAATATGTATGCCCTACATATAGATATGTGTACTTAATGTTGTTTACAGAAATATCACTATATGTAAGTCCACGTGTGTATATCATACTGTTCTGTACACAAGTACTATAACTACTATAGATACTTCTTATAGTTTCCTTACTCTGTTTTTAATAGTCAACAATCAACCTATTGAAGATAACCCTGTAGGTCACTTTTTAATTACCTTCAACATGATGATATTATAGTTTTGTAAAACTGTGTAACAGTTTCATATTCTTCTTATGTGCTGAAGATCCTTTAGATTGTCCTTTCATGCTGCATTTTTGAAAGTTAGTAATTTGAGAGAAGTTATAGTCTTCAAAGATTTATGCACTGAATTCAGCCACAGATAATATTTTAAGCATTGGTTTATTAATATCATTAACTTATCCTGTGTTGGTGGTCTGTAGTACATAGATTCTTTTCCCTTTATGAACTGCCAAGGGTTACATGAATATAAAGATTTATAATTTTTTGCTTCTCTTCCTTGTACTATCTTCTTGCATTTTTCAGTTAATTGTGAATACTTCTTTAAGCATTGAAATTTGTTAGTTTTGTAGCATTGACATTAAAGTACTGACATTTGCAAAAATTTTGTTGCAAAGAAATGGACTTTTATGACTATGAAAGATGTCCAACAATGTAAAGTCTTTTGATTAAATCAGAAGCAAAATGAGTAAACAGTAATACAAAAGAAGATCACACATATCTAAATTATTTAATTTATTATTACTTATTGAATTTTCTGATAAAACTCTAGATCAGGTTTGGTAATATACAAGGTGACAAATTGATTGATTAAAGCAACCTCCCACATCACTTATAGTAAGTGATATAGTAAGATATGTTAGTTACTTGGTGTTTTAGCCTTTAGCACAGTGTCTAGCAAATAAAAGGAGGTCAGTAAATAAATGTCAAATAAGTGAATGAAGATGGGTGAGTTACCTGGGTATATTGCATTCAAATGATAGTGATAGCTGAACTATTTTTTAGTTGTCTTCTAATAGATGGATTTCTTTTGAATAGTCCCTAAAATAGTAATATTTGAAATTTTAATTTTCAAATGTCTTTCATAGACTCTCAGAAAATGCTAATATAGCTGCATAGCATACAGCTAACAGATGGTAGGGGAAAATAATTCCAAATCTGGAGAATATCCAACTAAATTTCTAAGTTAATTTTGCTAAGAAAATGTTGGAGATAGGTTTTCAGAATAAATAGGTTTCCAAGTGAATAAAATTCATTCATATGCTTCCTATTTTTATAAATAGTATTAAATGTAAGCATTTTTGTAGTTTATCCTCTACAACTTTATTTTGTATTATTCTTCATATTTTTCTTCTAGTCTTCCATTGTGTGTTATCTTTAAAAGTTGATATAGTTCTTAAATGGTTACAGGTTTTCAATGACTAGTCTTTAAACATTTTAATTATCTCCTTAATATGCTTGTTTAAAAAAAGGTACCTCCTAACTTTAAATATAGTTTTAAATTAAGGCAGAGGAAGCAAAGTTTGAAGTAAATATCTTTTATTAGGTTAATTTTAGTTTGACAGCCTGCAGCCATTATCTAATTTTAGAAGGTTTCCTAAAAGAGAAACTCATTAGTAAGTGACATAAGGTGCATTCTTCACGTTCTGTGTTCCCAGTGAAAGGAATTTTGCAAGTAAGTATATCCTCAACATTTCTAATTTGCTAGTGTTTTAAATTCACCTAACTTGCATATTTGACTACAAAAGGTTCTCTCAAAGTAAAGAAGCTATTCCACCAAAGCTTCATTTGAAAACAAATTTTAAAGTTGAAACAAATGGAGCACCAATAGGTTGATTAAGTAGTTCGTATTTCCTGGAATCTTGGAAATATATAGCACATCTTGATATGTTTTTAGATGGTAAAGAGCGATTTAAAGAAATACATCTCAAGGTGTGAGGAGGCATTAAGCAGGCAGGTCAGGTAAGGGCCACTTTATAACGGGTGACAGTACACCTTCAGGGGTGAGGTGAACAGAGGATAGTCTGATTATCATATCTTTTTCAATTTTTTAAAATTTGGTTTAGAATTATCATTCATTAATAATACAACTGGATTTAGTTAAGAATTCCATGACTGTACCTTGAACAAGTTTAACCCCTTCATTATATTTCCATTCCTTCTCTCTCTTCTCCTCCTTCTTGAAACTGTTTGGTGGGTTTCATTATGCTGTCTTCATACATGTATATGCTGAGTACTTCCATTCTCTTTCACGCCTCAGTACCTTTTCCTTTCCCCTCCCCCACCTGTTGATCCCCCCGATAAGTCCTGCATGTACATTCATGTCCCAATGTTATTATTCTTTTATTACGTCACTATCACTTTAGGTCTAGGTTCTGCAAATGAGCGAGAACATGCAATATTTGACCTTTGGAGCTTAACGTATCTTGCCCAGCTGATGATTTCTAATTCTATCCATTTTCCTGCAAATAACATATTTTCATTTTTCTTTATGGCTGAACAATATCTCATATATATATATATTTGGTATATATATATATATATATATATACCAAAAAATTATACCATATTTTCTGTATTCATTTATCAGTTGGTGGTGGTCACTTCAGCTTTTTCCCACAGTTTGGTTGCAATAAACATGGGTATGCAGGTATCTCTTTTGTATATTAATTTATACTTCTTTGGATATATGCCCAAGAGTGGTATGGCAGGATCATAATGAATGTCATATTTTGACATTTACAAGGTTATTTCTTACTAGGATATGAAATAGGTAAAATGATTAAACTAATAACATATTAATTCTACTTGTTTCATAGAAGATATTGATTTATATTTAAAAGTATGTTAAGATACTTTTACCTCCAGGAAAATGGAGTAGACATACTTTCCTATGTCTTCAATTAAGTGCAGTTAAAAACATTGGGGGTATATATAAAGCAAACATGAAAAGTCTGAAATGAAGAGAGAATGGAATGTACTTCTGTTCTAGGAATCTAATGAGTCAAGGAATAACACAGTTGTGAGTTCCCATGGTTTTACTTTGGCATCATATATTCAAGGCTTAAAACTAAGAAGACAGTTCCAAAGTTATATACTATATGATTCCACCTAAAATTTTTTGAGATGACATGGTTATAGAAATGGAGAATAGATTATTGCCTGTCAAGGGCTACTGAGGGCATGGAAAGGTGCAGAAGGAGTGAGTGTGGGTATACAAGGGTAATACTAGTGAGTATAATGGTTAATTTTACCAATTAACTTAACTGGATTAATGGATTTAAGCTGGTGAAGCATTATTTCTTGGTGTTCTATGAAGATGTTTTTGGAAGAGATTAACATTTGAATGAGTACCATGAGTGAAGAAAATCCACCCTCACTAGATTTGGTAGGCACCATTCGATTCATTGTTGGCTCTGGCAGAATGAAATGGCGGAGGATGTTGAGTGCTCTTGCCCTCTGGTATCAGAACTCCTGGTTCACTGGCCTTCAGACTCTGAGACATTATCGGCAGTGTGGTTCTGGGGCCTTTGGCCTCATGCTGAATTGCTGCTCTACTAGTTCTCTATAGTCTCATGATCAATTCCCATTTCTCCTCATTTCTCTATCACTTATTTATCTATCTGTCACCTACCTAGCTAGCTTAATGGGTCTCTTTCTCTCCAGAACCCTGACTAACATAACAATGAGTCTTTGTGATAATGGAAATATTCTATATTTGACTATATCGGTGTTAATATCCTGGTTGAGATATTGTTTTGTAGATCTGCAATTTACTGCTGTTAGAAGAAACCGAGTAAAGGGTATAGGGAAGCTCACTGTGTGATTTCTTCTAGTTGCATGTGAGTACACTAAAAATTAAAAATATAATTAAAAATTGTCAGATAAAAAGTTCACATCTCATGCATAGAATCAGATACCAAAATTTCTAACACAAAGAGACAAATTTCCCACTTTCATTGATCTTTTTAAATGTTTCTCTTATGAATTCTTTGAACCCCTGATGTTTTCATGGCTCTCCGAATATATAAAATACATGGGAGACAGGCAAAGATATGGGGGGAGGTGCTAAAAACTAGAGAGACCATATTACTAAGGTCACTCATTCAACTTTCTTTGAAGTTTATGAGATATCATTTGGTCAAAGTTTTGAGGACATTTTAAAATCAGTCTCAGTTATTTATTTCCACTATTTTAACCAGCTTCCTTCTTGAAGCTGGTTATAAACAGCACCCACAGAGTTTGCCTGTTAAATTAAGGATAACTTGATGGCAACAGAGATGAGTGCGTGTGTGTGTGTGTGTGTGTGTGTGTGTGTGTGTGTATAGCTATTGTGTGTTTATGACTTTCCTAAGTCACCTAGCATAGAGTGCCTGAACTCAATAAAATGTCAATGTACAGATTAATTGGAAAAAAAAAAAGCCTTCTCTATCATCCTACATATACCAGAGCTGAAATACTGTTCTCCTGGCCAACAGAAGAGATCATGGCTGGAAAAAACAAGTATTTCTGAAAGATCTCTCTTCTCTGTTTTTACAAGCAAACTTATCTGCTTATCACTTCTCTCCGGTCTCTGCTCTGTTCGTTCAATAAGCAGCCAGGGTTTATTTGAGGTGATGGGAATGTGAAAATGCATCACTGAACATGACAGTCTCAGGAGAGTTGTGAATGCATCTGCTCATCTTGTGATTTTACTAAAGAAGCTCTTCAAAAGCCACTTGACAGAGCATTCCTATATGAGATGAAATTTTGGAGTAAGAAGCAGTTTCAGGTCAAGCCCTCAAAATCATATATAGTGAGCAAAATTCAGTTCTACAGTGAAAAGAAATTTTGATTAGTGTCAGGAGTGGCTCTTTTCTTAAGATATGGAAGTTTGGTGTCCCATCCAGCCCTGTTATGATTTGGTAACCAAGAACCCTATCCCTATAAGTGGAGTAAATAAGCTGTTTCTTTCAGTGAGGTATCTGGGATACAATGAAGTGGCCCTAGTACTGCTACCAGTAATGACCCCAGTCATATTACACACTCCTCTTGAGTGTGTAAACTGGGCACACTGTCACTGGGACTCCAGGATTGTGGAAGTGCTGTCACCATGACAACATTGGTCAACAGAGGATGGCTGTATTGCTAGTGCTTTATGGAGGGAGATTGAACCAGCACCAGCAGCCAAACAAAGGCTGAGCAACACTCTCTCTTTACAGTCCCAACTTCCTTTTGGAGCAGCCCCACCTAGGGCCCAACAGATGTTAGAATGTGGGGGATGACCCTGTAGAAGACTTTATGGGGGCAAATTTGTGAGTTCGTGATTTCCTCTCTGTCCCTTCCTTCCCCTCCCTGGTTGCTGACAATGCTGAAGAGAAAGAGAAGTGTCCTTACCATAGGACAAAATAAGAAACATGTCATGAGTTTGCTCTTTTTTGAGTGATGATTGCCATGTGCATCACACATTGTCTTTTATTATAGTAGCAGTCTTAGTATGACACAGCAATTTTTTGCTCAGCTAAACACAGTTTTAGAATTTTTAATAACAGTAAGCTGCTAATCATAATGTTAAGCCTTGATACTGCCTGATTCAGAAAAACCCACGACAACTTCTAACTGCATAGTAACCGCTTTAAAAAGAATTGAGGACAGGGCTCAAGAGGCCTTATGAAACAAAGCAAACTGGACTCCTTCATAATCCTTTGGACTTCCTTCTTGAACTCTGAAGGAAATAAAATAATACAACAAAATATGGTGTATAAGCATGTGCTGTTCAATACTGTCCTATTATAGAAAGACACATTGGGAAAATTTACATGTCCTACAATATACTACTGATTAAAAGAATTACACTGGATTTATTAGCAGAGTGTATTAGATCAATTTAACATAATGTTTGGTGACATACGAAAAGTTTTAAAAAGTGGTTTAAATGGAGAAAATGGCAACAGACCCAAACTATATATAAAATAGGTGAAATAATATGCACATGTAATAATATGTTTACTAAAATATAATTATATTAAAGGTTCTCTATATTATCATAAAGAAATATTGTCTTGGTGGTAATGATTATTATCACTTCTTGGTAGAATTGTAGATTTTTTTCTTGCATATAGTGTGTGTATTTATGGACATGCATTTCTCAAGCCATTATGATAAAGTTATATTAAAACATAGATTTTAGGGTAAAAAGGAAGAATAAAGCTGGAGTGCAGCAGCTCATCCACAAAGTAGGTGACAAACTGAACTAAATATCATATAAATAAATAAAAGTATAAATTTCACCTAACAACTAAACAAGAAAAAGGAAGCAACCACATATCAAGTTCAAAATATGGTAGCGGAGACAAAACCACAGTCTGGCACGGAGTTGAGTGCAATCATTCCTGTCATCACTCCCTCCCACATTCCCGTGGCAGTATTTGGAAAAAACAGTTGCATCAACAAATTTGCAGTGTGCTCATTAAGATATGTGCCCACAACCACCAGGTTAAAGAGAGTAATCAAACTGATGCTACAAAGATAGCCAGGTTATCCTAGAAAGAGTCAAAGGCAAATCCTGTAGAGAAAAGGCATCACCAACACAGTCAATAGAAATGGGCTGAAAACTTCTGGAAAGACTTGTGATTTTCCAGGGCTTCCTGAGGAATTTTGGGAAAATTCAAATTCCCAATGGCTTTCCTTTCAATACTAAATTCTTTTTTTCCAGTGAGTTGAAATTATACAGAACATTTAAGAAAATCTCAAAGGAGTTATCAGAGCGGGTGACCTCCAATGAAGGATGTACTTCTCTACTTCTCTTTCCTCCTACAACACTGTCTTCAGGCTACAAAATATTGGATGGAGGGCTGGAGGAGTGGCTCAAGTGGTAGAGCACCTGCTTAGCAAGTGTGAAGCCTTAAGCTCAAACCCCAGTACTACCAAAAACTAAAAATAAGTGGATGGAAAAGCTAGGCTGAGCCTTCAGATGAATAGTAGCTGAGAAGGAAGGGCAAAACAGGTTTTAAACTCAATAGGGTTGAGGTCAAGAAAAAACTGACATGTGTCCTAGAAATAGATTTAGGTAGAGTTACTCTCATCATCCAGAGAGATGAAAAGACTTGGCATGTCAATTCTGAAAATATACTACATTTAAAAAATCTCATAGAACTATTTCTGGAAAAAATATGACAAGGAACAAATGAAATTTCCTTTCAAGTTCATCCCACAATAGAAGAATTTAGTAACAATATAAGTTAAATAATAAAAGAAGTTATTGTTTAACTGAATATGCAAGAAACACTGCTACAGAGAGAGTATATGAAGAATAAGAAACAAAACAGGATTTATATCAAATTACTAGTCCAAAAAGTCTGAGATTATCAGAAGGACTGCTAAAGAAAAAGAAAAAGAAAAATTAAGGTGGGAATGATGAAATTGAAGTCAAAGGTAATCCAAGAGATCAATAAATGCAGTAGAAGAAGTATTAAAAGGAGTACTAGAATAATACTTTTTATGAAAGAAAAAAACTTATTTGATAAGATTTGAATGAAGGTAGTGTGTTTAGGAAACACCCAACACTGTCATCATTATCAGTATCATTATAATCACCAGGCAACCAACACTGAAAAATATCTCATTTAATTTATTGAACTTTTAACATAGAGAAGTTTTTTGGGAGAGCTTCTATTGTGGACTGAACTTGAAATTTCACTTGTTGCTTGGATTGCTTTTTCCAGAACTCATCCAATGAGATTTTTTTAAAATGTAGTATATTTTTGTAATTGCCATGCCAAGTCTTTTCATTAGACAAGCAAAGCAAGTCACCTTTAAGGGTAAAAGTAAAAATAAACTGTAGTTTGTTTTCTTAATGCCAGCAATCAATGCCAGAAAAAAATGGACATTTCTACCCCATGGTCTCTATTCATGAACCACTTTCAACAAAGTGATGATAACTGTCAGAGCATTTAGTTTTAATGTAGCATTTACAGAATGTATACAGCAACAGTACCAATGTGGATGTACTTAACAGTTGGAGAATCTAGTGTGACATAGAGATAGATTTAAAGAAACAACTAATTTGTCTTATAAAGCCATTAGAGACATTTCATGTTCTTATATTAGTTTGATTATTCTTTTTCCCTGATAATCTACACTACTATGTTTTATAATTTTGTTTGTGCAGAATTGTTTAACATAAAAATCAGCTGATGGTTGGTTAGATCTAGTTTGTCCTCAGAATAATAATTTTCCATAAAATATAAATGGTGATATATAGTTTTATTTCTTAGGGAATCTTTAAATAACTCTCCCAATACATTTTATCATTAATATCAGTATTGTCATAAGACTTATGTACATGAATTATTTTAATCTTGCTAACAAAACCAGTATTCAACCATATCACAATCTGATTATGGAATGATTCAGTTTCATTATAGAACAAATTAGTAAGCAATACAGAGTTATTTCCTTTGCTTCCTCAATAGATATATAACTAAAGACAAAGTCAATCACCTCATTTCATCTGACATGCTTGTACTGAGTCTTAGTTCCTCTTATGTTATTACATAGAAGGGCCTACCTCTCTCCTATGGAGAAGACATTATTAGAATTTAGCAATATGAAATCATGTCATTTGTGACTGATTCAAGACCAAGAGGACCTTTTGCAAGTGAAATAAGTCAGATACAGAAAGAGAAATGTCCCCATGTTTTGGCTCATATGTAGAGTCTTAAAAGTCATAGATGTAGAGAGTAGAGTAGTAAATACTAGAGGCTAGAGAAAGTAGGATGGAGGAAATGAAGAGAGGTTGGTCAACAGGTGCAATGTTACAATTCTGTAGAAGGAATATACCCTGATATTTCTATTTCTGGTTGACTACAGTTAAGAACAATGTAGTGCACATTTCAACATAGGAGAGAGGATTTTTGAATGTTCTCACCTCAAAGAAATGATAAATATTTGAGGTGATGAATATGCTTGTTACCCCAATTTGATCATTACACATCATATACATGCTTCAAAACATCACAGAATGCTTCATAAATGTGTACAATTATTATATGATAATTAAAAATGAAATAAAGCTGAACAAAATATAAATAAAGTCTGGGATGTAGTTCAATCATGGATGCATGCTTAGCATGGGTGAGGTACTGGATTTAATTCCCAAGAACTTTTTCTCTCCTCATCTCAAAAACAAAACAAAACAAGAAAATGCAAATATAAACACACAAACATTCTTGTAAGTGTGGGCCTTGAGTCTCTATAGTCAGGACAGAGGACAATGGCATGGCATTTCAGCATGCCTTTGTATTAACATACTCCAGGTTCTATTGGGTCAGGGAACAGACCCTTTTCCAATGCTGGGTTTATTTGGTCAATGTGCTGGACTTACTTTGTGAAAGCCTCATTATTTTTACAGGCTGACTTCCATCTTTTTGCCTTATTAGATCCATTAGGTGAAGCTCAGTGTTTTAATTCTATCAGGAACTTTTGCTGGATTTATTAACTAGCCTCAATTAGTCATTCTAGTACACATTGCATTGAAATAAGTCCTTGGTTTCCCTCCAGTTTCTGATATTGTTATAATGTCATCAGTAATAGAATAATAACAACATATTATAACACTTGAGACCTACATCAGGTCCAAATCCCTTCTGGCAAATTGCATGGGTAAACTGGTAAATTTAGATAACTCCATAGCATTAGAGTAAATGTAAATTAGAATTTTTCCACATGAAGGTAAACTGTGGTTTGCTCTTTTTGGAACTTAATATATAGAAGAGGGCAGGTGTGGTGGTGCACAACTACAGTTCCAGCTACATGGGGGGCAAAAGTAGGAGGATTGAAGTCCAAGGCCAACACAGGCAAAAGCACAAGACCCTACCTGAACAACGCTAAAAGCAAAAATGGACTGGCGGTGTGGCTTAAGTGGTAGAGCATTTGCCTAGCAAGCATGAGATCCTGAATTTAAGCCCTAGTACTGCCAAAAAAAAAAAAAAATCTATGTAAATAAAAATACAATAAAATAAAAAAAAGAAAGAAAGAAGAAAGCATTTGCAAGATCTCGAGGACCAGTCTCTTGATACTCAGTACTGCATACGTTTTTATGATTGAAACCATGCCCAGGACTACTGAGGTTATGGGAGGCTCAAGTTTATTTAAGCCTTGATACTCATTTAGGTTCCATGAGCCATCTGCCTGTTTCACAGGCTACATAGGACTGCTATCAGAGAGTTCACTGGCACAGGCACTCTAGCTTGTAGCATGTCATTAATTAAAGCGGTAATATCTTTTTACTTATCAGATAGTCTATATTGTTTTAAATTAATCACCTGTGTGGGCCAGGAATTTCTAGTGGGTCTCATTTAACATGCCCAATTAAGACTAGCCTGAGGGTAGCCTTACACGCCTTCTGTTTCACAATATTAGGTAGAGGAAGGAATTCATAGTCAGACATAATATCTATCTTCATATTGCATTCAGGTAAAGGAGACTACCTCACATAAACTTTGTTCAAAAATCCCAATTTTCATCCAGCCATCCACTTTCCATGATCAAAGATGCAGGTGAATAGAGATGGAGAGGTTCTAGGACAATGTTAGGAAGAGTTTCCAATACAGAAATTTCTTTTCCACGCAGTCGGGGTATGTCACCCTCTCAGCAGGTGGATATGGTCACTGACCTGGAATCTCTTCAAACCCCACACATTAGGGATTCTTAAATGGAGACTTAATCACAGAGGCAAGAACAATGATTAGCTCAATTTCTAGCTCCTCTCCTCCTCTAAAGGCTGAGGAATGGCATGTGGAGAGCAAAGTTCCAAACTTCAGTTAGATAGCATAGCTTTTCTGGTGACTAACCCTGAGCTAGGAATCCACCAACTCTTCTTTTTAGACCAAAATACTATCCTATTACTAGGATAACTCCAAAGGATTTAGGGGCTTAGTGTCAGTAACTGGGGTCAAAGAAGAGAGCAAAAGATACTCTGACCATTTCTGTCTCTCAGGAGATTAAAGAGCCTAGTAGCTCTGGGTCAGAAATAGGAAAGGCTCAGAGACCAATGTAAGTGTATTTCTTAGCATTTCACATTGTTTTTGAGACAGGGTGTCATTATGTATATGTAGCCCAGGCTGGCGTCAAACTTGCTATCCTCCTGCCTCAGCCTCCCAAGTGCTAGGCTTATAGAAGTAAGTCACAGCACCTGGCTGAAAATTTCTTTTCTTAATACTAATAATCAATGCTGGCAAACAATGGAAAATTTTCCACCAAATTTTGAGGGAAGAAAATGTGACCTAAAATAGTTTAAGTAGTGAAGATGTTGAATTTTAGTATAAAGACAATAAAAATCCCAACATATGAGTAAAAGCAAGGAAAAGAGAATCTATACATTTTTCTTGAAAAAAATACTGAAGTACAAAGAGCAGCTAACCAAAAAAACAAAAAGAGAAGCTTCAGTGAAAGTGAAATGACTCTCAGGACTAAAGATATCAGAGCCATATCTGCAAAGTTCTCAAGAAAAGAAAGTGAGACTCAAAACAAACCATCCTTTGATATCACACCAAGGCCAGATATTTGCAAGTAAGAAACATCTCAGGAATGTGATATGTGTGAGCCTTTCTAAAAAATGACTTGATGGTGAAACCTAGTACAGCAAGAAGTAATTTAAAAAACAATAACAACAATAACAACAACAACTAGGAATGGAGAGTCTGATGCAAAAGAAGTGGTGGTAATAGCTGAATACACTTAAATATAGAGTAAATACCAGTTGTAGGAAATATGGCAATGCAATAGTGTAAACATTACGAACCTTGATACTTTGGAAGTAATAAATAGGACGGCTAACAAAACCACAAAGAAAGGAGCCAAAGAAGTGGAGAGCCAGTAAAATGAAGGTTCAGGTGTGGGCTCTAGGGTCAGACCATCTCACTTGAATTCTCAGCTCTGCCATTTACTAGCTGTGTATTCAGTGGCAAGTTAGTGAATCTTTCTGCACCTCAGTTTCTTTTTGACTCTGATATTGAGGAAATCTCTCTCCCCCAAATCATCTATGTGATGACATCACACATGTTGAATGTATTTGACTCATTCTCTGAGCTACCTTCTTAACATCTCCATTTCGGTATTAAGAAATCATATAGAACTCTGATCACTAGAATTCCCTGCCCCAACCCATTTTTTTTTTTTTTTGCAAAATTCTTTGTAATTATGCTTGGCCTCATTGCTTTTCTGTAACATCTCATATCTAATCCATCAGCACATTCTGTCAGCTCTACTTTCAAAACATATCTAGAATCCAGCTACTTCTTACCATCTCACCTGCTAATATTGAGGTCTGCCTGTGAGTACACTACTCCTGACTACCCCTAACTGCTTTTGAGTACTTGCTTTCCCTACAGTAAATTTCAATGCATTTTTAGCGCTGAATGAGTGCTAAAATTATTGTTAATATTATTCTGTTTAACTAAATGGCTTCTTAACTAACTCAAATTAAAATCCAAAGTCAGCCCCTTGGCCACAATTCCCTACATAAATTTTCTGGCTTGCCTCTCTCTGCCCTACTCATTTCTCTCCAGTCATACCAGCCTTCTTGTTGGTTCTGGAACATGCTGAGGCATGTACAAACTGGAACATGTACAAACTATTCCTCCAACCTGGAATGATCTTCTTCCAGATATTTGAAGGATATCTTGATCACATTTTTATTTACGTTTTTGCTAAGACAACACTAGCTCAGAAGTCTTTCTTAACCATTCAAAATATAAAAGGATTTACTTTCCACTCTGTCCATCCTTATTTTTCCATGAAATATACCATGATCAGCCATAATTTGAATATATACTATTTAATATATATTTGTATTTTATAAACATGCTATACATGTAATATCTTTGATATACATCAACAATATATAAATGACATGTGTTTGATAGCTAACATGCACACACACACACACACACACACACACACACACACACACACACACTCACATACACACAGAAACCATGAGGACACAGACTTTGTTTTTTACTGCTATCCCTTCCGTGCTCATCACTGTGCCTGGGACATAGTGCATGTCATCAGCCAATATTTATACAAACAGTGCTCAATGAATTAAAGGAAACCAAGGGTATCCATTTAATCTTTAAGTGTCTAATAAATAACAATTATTTTAGGTCTAAGGAATCATGGCAAATATGCAGCTTTTGAAGGTAGAAAATAAGGTCCAGAGACAGTGAGTAACTTACCAGAGGAGGCAGTGAGGTATGGAGGAGTACCCAGACTGGCGTCATCTGCTCTCTGATAAGTGACATGAGGAAAATGATTTGTGCCATTGAGCCTTTACTTTCTAATGTGGTTATTTAGATTACAAACCTTAAAGAACTGTCAAAACAATTAAAAGCTCTAATGAATGTTAATAGAGAGTGTTGAATGGAATTTTTCTGCTGTCATAGAATTAGGACAGGAATCCCATACCTGAAAACAAAAAAGACCCCATTGTAAAGAGAGAAAGCAGTTGGTTTTTCCCTACTGGCTCCAGCCAGCACTGAATAAGTGACAGCTGAGCCAACACAGCCACCACCAGACATAACCATCCTTTTCTTCCCAGAGGTGTGGAAAGGAATCCAGAAAGAGAGAAAACTTTAGGGACCAGGGCCTTGAGGATAGTTTAATGTCAGAAATGAAAGTCTTCAGCTACCATTCTGCGAAGGAGGAAAAGGGGTTTTCCTACCATGTGATAGAGAGGCCCCTTCCAAATCATAGGCATTAAGGATGTCTACAAAGAGCTAGGTGTAGGGGGACTGGTATCTACTCCTTGGACAGATGCTTGATGATCCATGGACTCTGCAGGCCCATGGTGTCACCTTGGAATAGGTGATGGAATCCAGCCTCATCTGAAGTTACAAATGTTTACTTCAAGGACCTAGTGACTGCTATTCTGCCAGAGACTTTAGAAGGTTTGGAGTTTGTTGACTGTGTAGCATGGAAGTGTATAGAGAGCAGGATGGGCTCTCCATCCTGCTCAGTAATGCCTGTGGCTTATATAAAAGAGAACAACATTTAGAGGAGGAGGCCAAACATTCAAAGTTAACCAAGTGGCCATTATATAACAAAGACAATGCATATGATGGGGAAAAGGCAACAGGAACTTAGGTGCTACTCTCTGAGGGCGATCTGACAGATCAGGAAGCAGTGAGCCATATGGCATCTCAGAAAAGCCACAGACACAACTTATGCTGACACAACACATCAACAGAGGCCACTTCATTGATGGGACCAGACCGAATCAGAGAATACCAGAGATGTGTTTATATCACTGGCACATGTAGTTACAATTGAAGATTTTTGCCTCATCTTCCCTTCCCTTTCTCTCTTCCTCTCTTCCTATCTCTCCTCTCCTTACTACTGCTTCTTCTCCTCCCCTTTCCCCCTTTTTCTTCTGATTCTCTTTCTCTTCTTTATTAGAAAGAAAGAATGCCAAAAAATAGTGTGTGAAAGGTTAAAGAGAGTTTTGTGCACTGAGGACATGGAAAAGGGGGAAGAATGCAAAACAGATATGCATAATGCCCTGATGATGATCTTACAGAGGAAGCCTCAGCCAAGCCAGACTGAGTGTTTTAGACTCCAACTGTATGAACAGGTGTTCCCACATTGGAGACACTGTTTACATCTAATAAGGACCATTTAAATTTTAAAGAGACTGTGTCTAAGATTTTCTTTTAAAGTTAATATGACTATTCCTAAAAGAAAGTATTTATAAGGAAAATAGGAAAGGTATGGGTGGTTCCAATCAAAAATTATAAATTTCTGATGTTAATAACCAATTTCCTGATAATATTTTCATCAGAATTACACATGAGAGGATATAGAGTTATATGGTCAGCTTAACTTTTAAAAATTTGTTTTTAAAATTTGGAATATTGGAGCATAACTTTTTGTAACTCTAGCAATAAACATATTTCTCTATGTATTTATGTAACAAATTAGATAGTCTCTTAATCTACTGTGGGTAGAAGATGGACTATGTGACATTTTCTAGATCAGGTGCATGACCCATGACTTTTTAGACAAAATAAAACAGGAGGCCCAGGGATGTATTTGAGTCAAAATGCCAAAGAGCTTAACTATGTGCTATATCACATGAGAATTAAAGAAAAAGATGATGTTATAATCTGAATTATGTGGGTTGATTCACAAAATGACAAACAGAAAAAAAGTAAGACAGAAAACTGAAAAGAAAAAATGAAACTACTCTTAGGGATGGGGACAGGGCTCTGTGGACCAGCACTTGCCTAGCATGCCTAAGGTTCTGGGTTTGATCTCCAGTACTGAAAAAACCAAGTCATTTTTCGTTTGGATGCAGATTTTATTAGTATCTCTTTACTTTAGTTAATCATTTCTTCATATTGTATATATGTTCAAATTTAACTAAGAAAAAAGAAAAATTTACATATAATTCAGATACCTTTTCTTATTAGATAGAGAGACCAACCAAACAAGGCAACAAACAAACAACAAAAACCTTTTGATTAAACTCTTAGGTGTGAGAGCATTTAGCCTGTGGGGTAATGTGCCTACCTCCTGACCACAGGGAATGGACACTGCTAAGTTTTCAGGGGGCAGCTACTATGCTGTTACCTATAGGATTTCAGTAGTGACTGCTGGGAAAGTGTAATGGAGTCTGAAGAACAGGAAGACGGAGGGAAAAACTACAGCTCTTTAGTGGAATCAGGTCTTTAAATGTTCAGCTAAAAGTGAGATTCTTTGTACTTTTGTCACAAAAACAGAGGAACTCATTCCCCAAAAGTGAGTTTGTCTACAGCCACAATTTTATTTAGGAAAAACAAAACAAAACCAGAAAGCAACTTAAGGGCATCTTTATACACACACACACACACACACACACACACACACACACACACACACACACACACACACACACACACACACACACACACAGACAGTTGAAGTGTTCTTGGCTACTATAAATGGATGTAATACTCAAAAAATTTGCAACCTAGTTGTTATCTTTCCCTCAGCAGGAAACCCTGCTGATATTAGGGAAGTGATTAATCTGTAATTTTCTCCATTCCTTTTCTGACTCTTTTCAACACTTTACTGAGGAAGCTTAAGAGTTCTTACAACTCCCCTTGCTGGCAGCAAGTAAGAAATACAGCATTCATCTGTAGAAGTTCACCATGTTTATACCAAAAGTACAGCTAAATATAACATTCCCTTGTTATTTTCAAAACAAGATTCCTTCCATTTCGCATTTCTGAAAAAGTTCAAACCATAAATTAAAGAGATGAAAAGTAATAAAATCTCTTGGAGTTACTGTTTTCCAGAAATCAGACCAACAATGGATCTTATGTAAAAGCATTTAGCTCAACAGCATAGCTTCAAAAATTTACAGTTGTAAAATTTGACTCCAGAAATGACTTGGACTTTTACTTAGACTGTACCTCTGCTGCCATTCTCTGTACAGACGCCATCATTATCTGTGGCAGAGTCAGAAGGTTCACTGGTCACCTAGTGTACTCCCTAGCCCCCTTGCTGTTCTTACAGCTGCGTAGCTATGATGTGTCACTTATGGGTCTGCACACAAAGCAGCCAGCCCATGACCCCCAGCTGTGTCCTCTGCTGTGGTGGGGTGGAGTCCATCTGCATAGATACTTGAGTGCCTGACTGAGCAATCTTTTTGCTGTCTATACTTGTTTGGGGTGACAATTGCCTTCATAACTCTAAATGATACGCTTGTATCTCTCTTTTTTTTTCTGATAGATAGGCAGTATTCCTTTTATTTCTTTTATTTATTTATTTTTTATTGTTTTATTATTCATTTGTGCATACAAGGCTTGGGTCATTTCTCCCCCCTGCCCCCACCCCCTCTCTTACCACCCACTCCACCCCCTCCCTCTCCCCCCCACCCCCTCAATACCCAGCAGAAACTATTTTGCCCTTATTTCTAATTTTGTTGTAGAGAGAGTATAAGCTATAATAGGAAGGAACAAGGGTTTTTGTTGGTTGAGATAAGGATAGCTATACAGGGCATTGACTCACATTGATTTCCTGTGCATGTGTGTTACCTTCTAGGTTAATTCTTTTTGATCTAACCTTTTCTCTAGTTTCTGGTCCCCTTTTCCTATTGGCCTCAGTTGCTTTTAAGGTACCTGCTTTAGTTTCTCTGCGTTAAGGGCAACAAATGCTAGCTAATTTTTTAGGTGTCTTACCTATCCTCACCCCTCCCTTGTGTGCTCTCGCTTTTATCATGTGCTCAAAGTCCAGTCCCCTTGTTGTGTTTGCCCTTGATCTAATGTTTGTATATGAGGGAGAACATACGATTTTTGGTCTTTTGGACCAGGCTAACCTCACTCAGAATGATGTTCTCCAATTCCATCCATTTACCAGCGAATGATCTCTGTCAATTAACAAAATTCCTAGAATCTCTGTAGCCTTCATAATTCAATGTGTGAAGATTTATTCCATTCTCTCCTTTCTCTCAATTTGATATTTTACATTGTTATGTTAGTTCTTTTCTTTATTACTTTTGTAACTTTTAATAATATTCTCAATCTGTGTTTATTTTTCTCAACTTCTGACAATATGTTTTACTTTCTCCAATGTGAGAGAAGAAAGGAGTTTTCTGGCCCTTCTCTCCATAGGATTTCTTCCTCGTAAGTCAACTGGCAGCACACTTTTACAGATTAACATTTACAACCTCTCAGCAATCCATTTGACAACATATGGGTGATAAGGTTTGAAAATCAATAACTAATAGTTATATTCGTCAGCTCATATACGATAATGATGGCCCAAGTAGTTCATTCAAATCAATTTCACTTCTTGGTCACTCTGAGAAAGTGCTTTTAAAGTTAAAGTCAACTTGATTCTTTTCTTAAAGAATACTTCATCAATTATTAAGTTCATGCCACATTTAATTAGCTTTTTATCTAGACAATGAATTTCATGACCAGTATTTTCTGTTTGTTTTCTTTGAGGTTTTTAATTGCCTTTCTTTTTAACTTGTGCTGGCCATACTCATTATATCTTTTTTTTTTTTTTACTCTTGTTCTTCTTATGCACCTAATATGTCCTGATCTCTCTAAAAATGTTAGGTTCCTTCTGAACATCTTTGCTTTCTCCAGAGTCTATGTTCTGGTTGTTGTTTTCTTTCCTGGTGCTGATTTTCCTCATGTACCTGGTTACACTTGGTTGGCCCGTAGAAGAAGGAGTGCCTGAGGTGAATTTGCCTTGTTTTTGGGTTTTCAACTGAAATTTCATCCTTCGGTGTGGGGTTGAGGCATACCAGGTTGATGGATGCAATCCCTCCTAAACTCACTACAGATTAATACAGTCCCACTGGCCTTGTGGGAGGAGGGGCAGTGACCACTACTATCATTGTTTCTTCCATTTTCCCTCTTGAATAAGAGGGGCCAAAGGTTGCACTTCAGGGGAAGAAGGTACAGACCAGCTCTCCAGATTTCAGGGGGTAGAGGAACTTCAGTGTAGGATAAGTAATAAAAAAGCCATCTGTGGAGGGAATACCAATTGTGGAGCTCTGTGCTGCGGATGGGCACACAGACTCGGGTAATGGTCCATAAAATATCTTTTCTAGTCTCTCCTGTTTCAACTTCATTTCCCTTTCCTAACCTTGGTCATTTGATAATTCTAAACTCAGAGACTCTTGTGGGTTCCACAAAACGGGTAGTCCTCACTCTCTGGTGCCATACTCTGTGCTGACTTTACTCATTGTTTCCCTTTAAGATTTACTTCCATCCTCTTGAACTTTCTGAAGAGATGTTTTAAATGTTTGGACACTGATAATTTCCCCAGCCACCAACTTGCTCTCTCAGCGTTTGAGGTACATCTTTTTCATACTGGGTGTGACCATATTCCCCAGCCTCATATAAAGAAATTGCCCAAAGACTGGGGATGTTGTTCAGTGATAGAGTGCTTGCCTAGCATGAACAAGGCCCTGGTTTCCATCCCCAGTGTGGTGGCTCACAGCTGTAATCCCAGCACTCCTGAGGCAGAGGCAGGAGAATTGTGAGTTTGAGGCCAACCTGGGTCATATATATAGTAAGATCCAGGCTAGCATGGGACACATAGGGAGACACTGTTTCAAAAAATGAAACGAGAGAGAGAGAGAGAGAAACTGATTTTAGATTAAAGAAGAGATCCTTGTAGTGCTTTTAAAACCCCCCATTCCTGTTTCAAACTTGTTTCTGCATGTTAGGTTTCTGAACTTGAAGTCTGTTTTGTTTTTCCATAGCTGTGCTGGGTGGGGTGTGTTGCGGAATTCACAAAAGTTCTTACAATATATCAAATATATCACAGTTGAATTCACCCCCTCCACCATTCTCCTTCTGAGTTGGCGTCTTGAAGAACACTTTCTTTCACATCTCTCTTCATGATTCTTCCACAAAAGAATTTAACCAGACTTTTTGTTTTAGCACCACCACCATCATCACATTTTTATTATTACTTAAAGAACCGGATTTCATTGATCCCTATTTCTAACCTCTGAAAATCCCTTTGGATTTTTAATCTGCAATTCACAGTGTTTGCCAATTTAAGACCTTCTGCAAATTAGTTAATGTGCAGTTTAGCCTTTCTTTGAAATCAGTAATTAAGATGTAAAGTAAGACTGAGCCTAAGACTAATTCCCTGGGCTTCCCACTGGGACCTCTCCTGAGCACCATAACTCTTTCATCACCACCTCTGGTTTATCATCTTCCAGCCAAATCTCAAGCTATTTCACTAGGTGTATAATTAAGTTGATTTATGAGGGACACTAGATTAATTTCTGTTTTGTAAAATTTTGTCTGAGATATATATTTATTTGACTTAGCTTTGTATTTACATAGGTTGAAACATTATAGCCGAAGAAGAGAGAGCTATTTTCAGATTAATCCTAGCATTTTCCACTGGGTAACTGCTTAGTCTGGAGACATACACAGGATAGCCTCTTAGTAGTAATGCTCTCATTTGTATTATTCAAATGCAGCTAAAGTTCAGCATCTAGAATTTAATCTAATTTAATTCAGTGGCCTTTTCCTTCTTATCATTTTAAAATTTCTTCTAGTCTTGTAGTATCTTTTAATTTCTTTAAGATAAAAACAAAAAAATCTGTATTTTAGTAAATGTATTCATTTATTTCCTGATTAGCCCTAGAAGAATCTTTTGTTTTCAGGTCTTAGGCGTATTCTATTAGCTGCCAATTATCTATGTCTCAGACTGACATTCAAATAATTAAATATTCAGGTGCACCGATCTTGCCACCAAGGGTTTTATGAGCATTTGAGAAATTTGTTTAAGTTTAATTGGGAAATTAAGCCATGAGGCAACATTACTGCACAGCTATACTGCTGTGCTCTGAGTAACTAGACTAATCTAGGTCAGAAAAGCACAATAGGACATACAAACACAAAATTGTGCTTTTAATGATTGCCAAAGTCTGAAATGCTTTAATCTTCCCATTCTGGGACTCTTTCTTCCTTTGGTGTGCAGACCAGGCTCCAGTTTATAATCTAAATCTTTTTAATGATTTCTAGCCCCTGCCTCTTCACTCTAGCTTTCTTTTCTCCCTTCAGAACTTACTCAAGTATTTTATTACTTGTGTGTTTGCAAAACATACTGGTCTTTTTCTGTTGTATCAGATAGCGTTCCTAGCACTCTAGGTAAGACACTGCTTTCTTCATTTCTGGGAAATGCATCCAGATAGGCAGTAAACATTTTTATTTCATCATAAATACACAGAGTTTATGACGTAGACTGTAGCATGATTGATTATTTCTTCCCAGCTGAGTCTTAGCTAGTTTCTTGCAGAGAAGACTAAATGAATGGCCTTTTCACTTTATATTTTCTCACTTTTTAATTTTTTCCCTTTATTATAACTGAAAATTAACATAAAGCAAAGGAAAACAAGAAAAAAAATAAAAGTAGAAAGAAAAGGACAGAGTATAGGATGGAAGACTAGAGGAAAAATGTCAGAGGATCTGAACATATTCCTCATCTTGAATTCAAAATTTCCCAGCTATTTTCTGTCATTTTCATAGTCACTAGGCTCTTCTTCTTCTTCTTCTTTAAACAAAAACTTCCGGATTCCTGGATGAAAATTTTCAAAGCTACACAGCCATATTTTCTCCGTTTTTGCCTTCTTAGTAAGTAGAGGGATTAACTGAAGACATGAAAATTGCCTTAAGAGATGATTTTATGCATTTAAGACCCTCAAAACCATGACCTTGTAAGAGGGATGCAGAAGCATTAGGTTCACATTTTAAGGAGAAACCTTTTAATTAGGGACTTGAGTAAAATTGAATAGAATTTTGTCAGTGTTGTTCCAAGTTAAGCTCTCTGTTATGAGTTGGGTAGCTGCTGCCTGTGTCCATCAGATTTAATGAATTTTTGTAATCTTGATCTTGGCTTGTTATTTTATTCTTTTGTTTGTTTGTTTCTCAGAATTTTTTTATTTTTAAATTTATTTATTTATTTATTTCATATAATGCCTAACTTTATTTTTTTATTCATATGTGCATACAATGTTTGGGTCATTTCTCCTCCCTTTCCCCTACCCCCTCTCTTACTCCCCTCCCTCCCTTGATCCCCCTTACCCCTCACTACCCCGTAGAAACTATTTTCTCCTTATCTCTAATTATGTTGAAGAGAGAGTATAAGCAATAATAGGAAGGACCAAGGGTTTTTGCTAGTTGAGATAAGGATAGCTATACAGGGAGGTGACTCACATTGATTTCCTGTGCATGTGTGTTACCTTCTAGGTTAATTCTTCTCGAACTAAACTTTTCTCTAGTTTCTGGTCCCCATCTCCTACTGGCCTCAGTTGCTTTAAAGTATCTGCTTTAGTTTCTCTGTGTTGAGGGCAACAAAAGCTATCTAGTTTTTTAGGTGTTTTACCTATCCTCATCCCTCCCTTGCGTGCTCTTGTTTTATCATGTGATCAGAGTCCAATCCCCTTGTTGTGTTTGCCCTTGATCTAATGTCTGCCTATGAGGGAGAACATACCATTTTTGGTCTTTTGGGCCAGGCTAACCTCACTCAGAATGATGTTCTCCAATTCCATCCATTTACCTGCAAATGATAACATTTTGTTCTTCTTTTTTTTTTTAATTTTATTATTCATATGTGCATACAAGGCTTCATCTTGGCTTGTTATTTTATTCTTGTCTCTAACTATATACTATTCCCTTCCCTTTGCCATTTTTACCTTGACAGTGACTTACAGTAAAGCTTTACTAGACCCGAAAGAAAATAAGTAAGAATAATTAAAGTGCTTCTTTGTTTCTTCATGTATATCAGACAAACATAGCATACTAATGTGTATATGAAGTACATTATTCTTAAACATTATTTGGTTTATATCAGGCTCATTTTCACTCTGTGTACATTGTTTTAATTATTGGATAATTTTTTTAACAATTGCTTATTTTTCAGATAAGATTAGCAATATGAGGATAACAGTGTTCTTTATCGCAGAGAAAAATCAGTTTACTTAATAAATAGTCACTATTTTCCACCTCTAGCTATATCAAATGGTTTGGGGGATAGAGCTATGACTATAAAGACTTTTGGCCTAATAGATCAAATTAATCCTATATGCATTTGAGTTGGGCATGCCTTTAAAATGACATACCTGAAACTGTATGGAAACTTAGAAAAACTATTTCACCTGCAAAGGTTTGAATTTTGTGTTACCAAAAGGCATAGTCCCCACTTGATGGCACTACTGGGAATTGGTGGAACCATTTAAGGAAGTGGAGTCTAGAGAAGGAAATTAGATTATGGGGCAGAGGCTCCTTCTCTCTCTTTTTTCTTCCAGCCACCTTGAGGTGAACATTTTCTGTTCTACCCCAGCACACGTCCAAAGCTACAGGACCAAGCAACCATGGACTGAAACCTCTGAAACCATGAGCCAAAATAAATCTAGTACTAGCAGCCATGGGACTAGAGCGAGAGCTGTCAGAATGTTCTTCCATTATGCATCTGAAAATCATCAGTTTATTCAAGTATAATGGAAGCACTGAAGGAAACACAGCTCTGTGCTTTAAAAGAAAACACTATGGGTTATGACCAGCTCCAGGGTGAACCTCAGGAAATGTACACAAATGAAAAGATAAACTTGCTTGTTATTTATGAATTATGAGAGCAAAGGTAGATTGACAATTATTGAAAGTTTTTAGTTAAGGCTCAGAGGTAAATTGTCACAGTACAAGCCATAAACGGCTTGAGTTGGATATTAAAATCAGCTACAGAGCATATACTATTTAAATATACAAACAAAACACTGATTATTTCCAAACATACTCATTCTGTGCACTATATAAACATTTTTTTTCTGGGCTGGAGGTGTGGCTCAAGTGGTAGAGCACCTGCCCCGTAAGGGCAAAGCGCTGAGTTCAAACCCCACAAAAAATTTTTTTTCTAAAACTTCTTAAAATTTGAGAATTATGTCTTACTTAATATCTTGTTTTTTCATTAAATAAGATATCTAATTAAGTATGGAAGAGGTCAAGCATCATGGACACCATTAGGTGGCAGCATTACACAAAACTATTGTTTCCTTTTATTAAAAAGATTATGTTTTAAATTGCCAAAAAATTCAGTTTACAATATAGGTTATATTCCTATGCATTATAAAAGAAAATTTAAAAATGAATTTTTAAAGTGGAGGTTTGATGCAAGAGAAAGAAACAGAATTCAGAGAGGAAGAGGATAGAAGGGTTGCCAAAGACCAATAAGAACATGAAAATTAATGACAGCAAAAAATTTATCTCAGGAAAATGAACAGACACAGTCTCTATCACTACCTGATGGAATAGATAACATCACAAAGCTTGCTAAGTGTCTTTCTCAAAATTATTTTATAAGAAAAACTACAAGGAAAGGCATCATTCACTCTATAATGTTTTCTCTAAGTTCAAAAATAAAAAGTAGCAGATATTTCATCTGTCACTAAATGAGAAGAAAGTGATAATTTTGAGTTCTAAGAACTGACTGTTCCCCAGGCATGATTTTGAATGACAATGATGATGCAAAAATACCTCTTTAAAGAAAAGATTTAAGCTTAATAATCACATTTTAATAATCATCCTGACCTTTAATAGAGATGTGTGTCATTCTATGTAAAATTTAGTGTAATTTGCTCTGAAGGTTTGTGTTGCCTCGTAGATTCCTCTGTAACAGATGTTAATAGGAAGAAATGATGAGAATACGTCCAAACATTTTACATAAAAAGCTATTTGTGTAAGGTTCAATAATGGCATATCTAGGTAGTATTCTTTGCTAATAAAGGCCATATTTCTAGGCACTGCTGTAGAAGCAAACAGACTGCAAGACTACTTTTTAATTGACCAGTGGAGAGTATATGTTTTGAAAGATGCAACATGACTCTCCATTTTATTTTATTACTTAAAAAATTTTTTTAGACAAAATATCATTGTATAATCCAAGTTGTCCCGGAACTTGCTATGTATCTGGCCTAAAACTCACAATCCTCCTGCCTCAGCCTCCTGAGTGCTGGGATTACAGGTATGCACCACGACATCTGGCTTTGACTCTCCATCATAACACTTTTCACTCTTCCCTTCCTTCCTTTCTATGAACAGCTCCTGAAATAATGAGACAAAAAAGTAGCTTATGGGGACTTAATTCTATGGCAAGTTTTAATAAGTTGAGATCCTCATTAATTAATTAATAAGTTGGGGCCTCAGCCATATCCCCTTATAAACATAGTTTATCTAGTACCCAAATCTATTGTGAAATAGACTTCACTGAAAGGTTCTTCCTCTATAGTTACTTCCACTCAGTAGAGGCCTGGTCTAGTTTGTTGGATAATTCAATCCATGTTCAATGACTTTGTCTTATTGAGAGTGTGTGCTGTATTTGGAGATTTTAAAGCTAGCTTTCTTCCCCACTCTCATTCAAGAAGCATGCCAAGGGGCTGCCCTGTATTCAGGGTGCCTGATTTTTTTCATGCTCCAGGCATAGTGTTATCACCAGCTGCATTCAAGAAAGAAAACCCCCACCCTGTGATGTAATACGGTACAATTAGGTTCATAATGCGAATTTTATGTTTCTCTCTGAAACATCTGGCATGATCTACTCTCTACAAGCAAAGCTTGGAGAGCCAGACCTCCTGTAGAATTTTAATATCAATGTGCTTTTTCACATATTAGTTATTTAATGCTTGTGCCAGTTTTTGAAACACCACATTCAAAGTACCACCTTTTGAATGAGTATAAATTCAAAATGCCTGCCAGGGTGTGAGGTGTTTGTGGGGGAAACTAATATCTGCCCTAATCTAAATACCAAATGAATTTTAGATTGTCATTCTAGCCCAGCATTAGCATTGGCCCTTGGGAAAATCATTGTTTATGTATTCATTTTGGATACTCAGAGTTAAGAATTGATCTATTTAAACCTTGTTGCTAACATTATATTTGCTTTTCTGATATATTACGAAAGTGTGTATAGTTATTACATTTACTCATAGAGAAAAAAAGTTAGTGTAAAAAGTTTTATATATCTCTAAGATATCAGGGAAAAAATAAATCACTTGGAGAAAAAGCAAAATTTTTTCTAGAAATTCTTGTGAAGCAAAAACTTCTCACTGAAATTTATGATCTCCTTAAGGCCTTGTTAATATGGGCTAAAATAACTGATCTAGCAAAAAAATACTGGTCTTACTTGTCAAGACATCTTCACAGGATTCCATTTTTCCATAAGATCCATGTAAGAAGAAACAAAAGATAATAAAAATAAACACAAGTGACACGATTAAAACTAAGAATAAAGGGAGGGAGGAAAAATTGTGTGATTCACATATTTGGAGCTTTCACCAAAGCGATAAGATATTGATAAAACACAAATGTTGATGCAAAATGGCTTGCATTTATTCATGAAGACTGTTAACATAAGACGCTATTCTGTAACTACGTTGAAATCTTAAAAAGCAAATTATGGAATTGTTTTAACTAACTAACATTAACAGACTCTTACATATTACAAAATTAAAAGAAAAACATTATGTTCTATAGGCAATTGCCTACACTGCCAGATAATCTCTTTAATTAATAGGTTTAATGAACAGAATATCTGGATAGCTATTTTGACACTGGAATGTTAGTTTAATTGTGAATATTAGACTTAGAACAATCTTAGAGGTATTTCAGAGACTTTAGGACATTGTTCTTGAACTCTCAGGGCAGAGGTTTCCTCACTTATAAGAGTTGGTTACAATGAAATGGTTTTTAAGGTGTTGAGCCTGTGGATTTTAATGTTATTTTCTACAATTGCATGGTAAATGCTTTGCTATATAAGAATGTCAAGTTTGTAATTATATTTTGGTACTTTGTACCATAATGATTCTTAATAAGCATCAAAGAACAATGACAGCCACACCATAATATAAGACATGTTAGAAGCAGATGGCAGTGTGTGTATCTTTAAGAAGGGCAGATGGAGTGGACTTAAGAGTCTAACCCTGGAAGCTTTGAAGGAGTTGAATGGCAGGACTTATTTTTTCCTCTAGTTTAAGAAGCAATTTGGTGCAAGAATGAGGAATACTATTTCAACTATGTGAAATAATATATAGATGAGAAAATATTCAAATTCTATCAACATGGCAGACTGACCTACAGTGAGGCCCTTTCCTAGTAAGATTCATGAAATGATATATAAAATATAACAACATCATGCTAGTAAAAATATAAAGATGAAATAGAAAGCAGAAAAATTCATAGGTGTAGAGTCAAAGAGGATAACTGTATGTAGGGTATAAGCATATGAATTAGAGTTCTGATCCCAGAGACATTGACAATCAAATACAGGTTCAAGAGGAAAAACAAAGTGAGCCTCAGGCTTCCACAGAACAGACTATCAAGTCAGGAGCCTGCAAGGGCAGCCTCTTTCTTAAAGAACAGCCCTGGGAAGTGTTAAGAAACTTATCTCTGGATGAGTAAATGAACCTGCCAGAAGAAATCAAGACCTCAAGTCCAAACTGGTCGGGCTGTGCTGTATATGATTCTCAAACAGAGAAATTATGGAATATCAGAATCTAAGCCAGCAAATCTCTTGGGCAGTCTGTGAAAGCAAAAATAAGGGCTCTTCCATTACATGGAGTGTGTAAGATCCTCCCCCTCCCAGGGGAAGCACAATAAACAAGAGCAACAATAAAACACCAACTCTGATGAGCTCACAAGAGGCTGACAGGGGACAAGGGAGATGTTGACTAGAAGACACAAAATTTCAGATAGACAGGAGGAATAAGGTCAAGAGCTCTATTTTAAAATGCCGGAACTACAATTAATATCAACATATTGTATGCTTGAAAATCACAGCAAATAGATTTTTAATGTTCTCACAAAAATTAAATGATACAGATGTGAGGCAATTCATTTGTTAAATTAGTTCATTTAACCATTCTACAATGTATACCTATTTCAAAACATCATGTCATACATCATAAATGCATTTATTTGTCAATTAAGTAATAAGAATATACTTACAATAAAAACTGTAAACTACAAGGGCTGAGCACAGTGGCTTATGTCTATAATTCCAACTACTCGGGATGACTAGTATAAAAAGTGTGGTTGAGTCTAGCTCAGACAAAAATTTAGCAAGATCCCATCTCAGTTATGTAGGCAGGCATTGTGATGCATCACCTAAGTATGTGGGAGGCCACAGGTAGGAGGATCTCAGTATGAGGCCAGACTGTGACAAAAACATAAGACCCTACCTGAAAAATAGTAAAGCTAAAAGGAGCCTGGGGAATGGTTCAAATGATAGAGCACCTGCCTACCAAGCATGAGCCCTGAGCTCAAGATTCAGTACAGAATAAATTATAAACTACATAAGGAATGATAACCATAAGGGAAGTTTAGCAGAAAACAAGAATGGCCTCAATAATGCATTAACCAAAAGGTTAGAATAAAATAAGGAAGTGCCAATGGTATGTAAATCAGGAGGCTGGTGCAGAAATGATTACATTCTAGAAGATTTTTCTAATTTGTATGTTCTAACTCATGAGATGTTGAGTGAATAACTCATAAAAAGAAAATATCATGAAGATTCCTATTTTGCTGCATTCCTGGAAAAATCGTTCAGGGTGCTCCCAGGTGAAAGGCAACACTAACGTACTATTTCCTGCTGAATTCTAGGTTCATCTGGAATGCTGTGGACAATGCTAATATTTTGGTTTGTAATAAAATTCATCTCTATTGTTGAATAAGCTTTCCATTACATTTTTCCTTCCCCAATCAATGCTCTGGAAAGGCTTCAGTCATCATGGAAACAATATTGTAATCACGGAAATAATTATTTTCCTTATTCACTATTACAGCCCTGAAACCCCTATATCTTTCCTCTGGCAGCAGTATAAAAAATGTGCCACCGCTGAAGCAAAGACGAGACTTTTATTATTGTGGCTGTAATAGATTATTCTAATATGACTAAAATATATGATAATTCATCAATAGAGGATGCAGAGTTACATTAGGAAGCAGAGTTTTATACACCTTCCCTGTATGTCTGTAGGAGTACAAACAACCTTTCTTTTTCTTCAAAAAAATCACCTGGGAGCCTGGGGGTCAGTGGGGCACACTCAGCTCTCAGCAAAGGGAAGGGGCAGAGCTGACACAGGGCTGCCTTCAAAGATGGTTGGAACCAAGGAGGATTTTCACCACAGGATTTTGGCACTGGAAGGTCTTTGAAGATTTTTGGATTTTGGCTTAACAGGTGGTCTCTGCACCTGCTGAGCTCTCTGCTGATCTGAAGCCACATAACCCAGCATGACTCCTACCTGCTTGGATTTCTGGGGTAAAGCTCCAGAAATCGCTCCCTTTTTTTACATACAATGATTACTTTTCTTAGGGAAGGGCTACAATTGCCTTTTTCCTTTTCCCCACCCACTACCAACTAGCACTCCAGGCTTTGATTGTCAATACCTGCCCCTCAATTACAGGGGAAAGAAAGCTGGAAAGGATAAGCAGTAGGGCATAAACTGTCCACTAGATGGCAGAATTGATTAAGCAGAAATTTGCATTAAAACCAGGAACTGAATTGTAGCTAGAAAATCTGGATGGGGAGGGGCATGGTGTGTGTGCACTCTAAGGACTAGCCTCTAGCTCTTTCCCAGTACTACCCCTGATGCCCACAGGTGCTCTGAACTGATCCTGGACCCGTTTTTACATTCCACAAGGAAGTGGCACATTAGGAAGTGACATCATAGTGGGATGCTGTCCCTGGATCCAAGAGTTGCCTCTGAAGGTTCTGGTTTGGGAAGTGGTGACCTGTACACCAGAGGATGTCCACTCACCCAGAAATACAAACATCTGCTGTTTGATGTTCCAAGTAGAATATTGACATCATCCTTTATTTTGAGAGAATATGTGACCTCAATATATCGCATGTAATTTATCTGCATAAATCATCTGCCATGACAAACTGGTCCAATCTAAGCAAGAGGAATTGAACAGATTATCCTGTTTTCAACTTGGGTTTGCACTAGCAAGTTATTCATTGCATTGTCAGCATCTACTAGCTTTAGAGAGTACTTTAAGATTGAAAAAAAATTACTATAAAAATTTTGGTATTTCAAAAATGCACACTACATTTTGTTCAGCTCTAATCTGTTCATCTCACTTCATGCAGCCAATTAAATTTATCTTCAATTTTGTGTTATTTAGAAAACACACACAAGGACTGGTGAAGGTGAGGCAGACATTTTTATCTGAGAGGTAAAGATAGGAGGATGGCAGCTTGAGGTCAGCTTGTGCAAAAAGTTAGCAAGACAATTTTAAAAAACAAGACGGGAGTGGTGTTACATGCCTATAATCCCAGCTACTCAGGAGGTATAGATAGGAAGATCCTGGTCCAAGGTTAGCCTGGGCAAAAGCATAAGAACTCTCTGAAAAACAACTTAGAGAAAAAAGGGTTAGGGTAGAGTACTCGCCTGGCAATCACAAGCCCTGAATTCACAGGCAATCACAGGCGATTGCCAAATTGGGAGAAGGAAAGAAAGGAAGGAAGAAAGGAGGGAAAGAAGGAAGGAAGGAAGGAAGGAAGGAAGGAAGGAAGGAAGGAAGGAAGGAAGGAAGGAAGGAAGAAACAATACAGAGAGTACTTAGGGCCTGAAGCTTAGATCGTTGCTTATGCACGCAATCGCTCCTTTACAGACAGCCTCTGTGTGGCCAGCACTGGGATTCCAAGGGACCACTGAAGAAGCTACTGAAGGCTTACTATCAGGAATGCACCTACACCTCCCCATTTCACCTGTTACCCCATTTGGACCCAGCTGCTATTACCAATTCCATTTTTCAGGAAAAGAACTGAGCCATAGAGCAGTTAAGAAACTTGCAAAGATCACACCACTAATAAGGATAAAGTAGAAATGGAAGACAGAATGAATATTCAGGACAATTTGCGTCTCCCCTTGGAAGTTTCTTTACTGAACAATAATGCTCATCGTTTTCTTAACTGAGTATGAACATTATAAATGCCATGCTTCTATTTAATGGTCATGTAGAGTCAATTTAATATTTTTTATAATTTGTTAATAGTTATCTATCCTACGCATGTTCTGAGTAACAGCTAGCATACACTAGATTCTCAAGTTAATGAATTGTGATCTAGAAAACAGGACTTACCTTTTCCAGACATGTGAAATGACTGATTTACATACAAAACTTAAGGAAGAAAATGAAGCTATAGCATAAGTGGTTAGGTGAATATAGTCTAATAACAGTTAATTGTGTTTTGCAGTTTATACATTGTTGCTATTATGATTTCTGTATATACTGATGCCATGTGCTAGAGCAAATTGTATTTTAGATCTTTACATTTCTTCTATAACAACAACCCAACAGCTGAAGAGGAACCAAGAAATTCTAATCTTGTTTTCTCTTGCCATAATTTCAGATGTAGAGAAAAGTTGAAAAGACAGTTCAAAAGTTCCCATAGGGGAAAAATAAAAGAGTTCCCATGAACCCTTCCTTTCATGTTAGCTTAACAAGGTACAGTTGTCAAAACGAAGACACTAACTTTGGTAAGATACTATGAGCTATACGGTACACTTTGTTCAGATTTTCCATGAATATCCTTTCTCTGTTCCAGGCTCCAATCTAGGACGCTATGGTGCACATCCCGCCTTTCTCTTTTTATCTAACAGTGCTGAGGTGCAAACATTGCCCATAGCTGCTGCTGTTTGCTTGATATCAACTACTTTAAATCCAGGATCTAATGCAAATCTCACGGATGTTGAGCCAAAGGTCTGCGTGTGCAGACCTGTTTACCAGGACTCTTCAGCTTAGTAAGTGTTGTGAAAGAAAAGAGAATGAAGTAATTAAGCCTATGACTTTCTACGGTGGAGCTGGGAGTCTGAGGGAGAATTTACACTCACAACGTTAAGCCACAGAGTGGACTTGGATAAACAATTGAAGTCAGGGTCTACACCAATTTTCAGCTGGGAGTTCCCTAATTAACCAACCAATCAGAATAGGTTTTGAATTAGGATTTCTGTTCAGCCAATGACTGAACTGCCACCTAAAACAATTACCTTGGAAAGCTCCTATTTAAAAAAAAATACAATAAAATAACAACAAAACATCTCCGACATTTGCTCTAGGGGGCACTACTGAGTGCTGCCCTGATTCAGTGTACCTGCATTGCAATTCTTTGTTTCCAAAATAAAAGCTATCTCCTTTGAACTTTACGTCAGTCTTTCTGGTTTGTGTATTTTTAGTTAGCAGCACTCTAACTAGTTCCTAACTTCTCTGATCTACTCATAAAACAGAACTTTTCATGCCTTCTGTTAAAACAACAAAAAACAAAAAACAACAACAAAAATTCCAAAAATCTCTGAGCAGTATTTGCCATTGAGGAGCTACAAATGGATTTTTTTCTTAGAGCTTCCTTTTGGACACTATTCCTTTTCATTTCTTTGTTTATTCAATAAGTGTGTCACTGCTTCTTTGGGAGGATTACTTAACAGGGCTCCATAGAACCAAGTGACTGATATATAAAATCAGGTATCCTCAGTTTGGTCATTTTGTTTCCTCAGTTTGGTCATTTTGTTTCCTCACTGGTTGTCCAGCATCATGAGTTGTTGAGCATCAACACAAAAGATGGTGCAATTCTATTGCCCATACAAAATAATTATTAGCTTTCTTAGAAAAAGAATTTTAATATACATTTCTAAACAAGCATTTTATTTTAAGTTCCTAAAAGGGATCAAAAGACAAAATCAATTTCATATTTAACAGGAGAGGTCGTCATATAGTGACAACCACTTATAAACAATACATTCAAAACTGTCACTAGGGTGATAGGAAGAGGTTGCTTTTTTATCATAATTTTTGGCATAAATAATGAGGCTGCTTATACATGATTGAAAAATGACTTTCTGGTTTCTCAGCTGCCAGTTCTGTGCTTGGGTTATGCCCATGACAGTCACACAGATAGAAAGTTATATTAAAACCAGAATCAAAGGCAGCAGGAGTGGGAATCAGCCTACATAATGAACCATTGAAGCCTCTCTCCGGCATGGATGAA
Source organism: Castor canadensis (assembly GCF_047511655.1). Taxonomy (NCBI): domain Eukaryota; kingdom Metazoa; phylum Chordata; class Mammalia; order Rodentia; family Castoridae; genus Castor; species Castor canadensis. Next base: position 31,317,463 of record NC_133395.1, on the reverse strand, counting down.
CACTAAATCACTGGTTAGATCTCTGGTGATTTCCCAGTTGAGAGATGTGAAGAAAATGGCACAAAGTAACAGCAAAACCGTATCAACTTGTCAAAAATACTTTCTAACATTTCGGCTTAAAATTATTTTTAAAATGATTTTGATAGAGCTACAGGAAATATTCCCACCAAGCATTTTATTTTGCAGTGACCCTCCATGCAGCAAGTCACTCATATGCAAGCATTGGGGTTCATCTGGTAATACCTTCTGTGGCATTATCAACCACTTTGGTCACAATTAACAAGAGCTCTTTTATGGCTCAGGATGGAGAGGATAGCTAAGTAACAAAAAATTATTGGTCTTTTCTCAAATTGACAAGATAATTACGTTGACTATTCTCGCTTCCACTTGTGAATACCTGTGCTGCCAACTGAGCCATCTATTATATCATCATTACATAAAGTAGACAGTGCTGAACTTTGGGCTAATTTCTGGCATAAATTAAGAGACTGGTAGCAGATCTTGAAGCAGTTGCTCCTTCTTACAATTGGAATTTATATTATAAAAATATGATTTTCTTTTTTTGTGTCCTTTGAAAAGATTAGTGCCTTATTTTCAATTAAGTTGATAATTGCACCTGTTCTCTATTTGTTTAGCTAGATGCATTGTTGTTTGCAATGTAATTAGCATGCTTTCTTGGGTACATCCCATGTGTTAGGCAGTATGGGAGTTGAAGATTAGTGAAACTCATAGTCCTTGCATTTTTCAATATATAATTGAGGAAGAGAAGGAAGTGAACAAAAGGAAGGAAAAATAAATAGGTCGCAATGAACAAAGTATATAATGTCAGTGTTATTTAGCTCAAATAAAATTTGATTTATGTAGTTTGTTTTTCCAAATGCAACAGCTATATTTCTGGATCACAAAAGGCTCATGTTTAGAATACTTCTTAACACTTAGATTAGAGGATAACTAACTTCTCTGCCAGTCCAAAGTAGGGTTTTAATCAGCATTTTAGCTAAGATTTCCAGAAAACATGAAATCTGTCCAGGGTTTTGAAAAATAGGTTGTTTTAGAAAGTGTGGGACAATCAGCAAAGTAATTCTAAGAGGATAAATGGTGAGAATAAAATTCCAGAGTTGCACAACTTCAAGTTATGCCTTGGAAATAATAGTAGGCCTATTTTATATGGGAACATAGGAGAGATAAACTTACAAAAGTCACTCTTTAGTCTCATGTTAAAGAGTTTTACTTTGTCTTATGTACAATAGGAAGATGTTCACAGGCCCTGAGTACAGGAATGGCATGATTAAAGAACTTTTAGGAGATTAACTTAGACATAAACGTGATAAGGTGGATATAGGAAACAATTACAGGCAGGATGACAAGTTGGAAAATTTTTACAACAGTTTAGTTGTGTAACCACAGGGCCTGAAAAAGAGTGAGAAAGGTATAAATTTTACAAGGAAGCAAAAGATATGAGAGGCAAGCTAAAGCTAAAATTGGCAGGACAAGACTTGGTGCCTAATAAGATTTGGGTAGTTAGATAAAATGGAGAGCTGAAAATAGTATGAATACTTTGAGTCTCCAGGACTGAAACAATAGTGATAAAATTAGTTCAAAATGAAAATAGTATTATCTGCATTACAGGGCTGTCGTAAGAATTATATGAAACATATGAAAGCTGCTTTAAAACTGCACAGCCATATAAAGCAGTAATCTGATGAGACAAGAGGAAGTGCCCTATAGATCAAGGAGGTGGTGAATTCCATAAGGAATTTGGGTCTATAGTTACCCATGTAGAGGTGGTTAAATGTGCCATTCTCTATTACCTGTGTGGACATACACATGAAAAGGTGCTATTTGGGTAAAAGAAATAGAAGCCAGCATAAAATCAGCTGTGATCTTTACCAAAAACATGATCCAACTGGCCCAGTTCACTTTGTCATGGTTAGGCGAATAAGGCAGGTAGCATGACATCACACAGCGAGATGAAGGATGTTTACTGAGTGTGCGTGCAGTGTTAAAATGCTTTCACTCACACCTGTCACTTTGTTGGGTGGTAGAATCCCCAATTTAGAGATGAGAAACGTGGAAATCAGAAATTGTGAGTGACTAAAGATGCCACAATTAACAACTAGGGAAGTTTTTTTTCAGATTCCACAACTGGCATCTTTTAACTGCACCATCTCTATCTTAGTCTTAACATGGCCATGTATTTGGGCAACTCAACTTTGAGCATTCTAACCCTTTGACATCTTGGTTCCTATTAGTATATTGTGGAAATAACAATATGTAACTTATAAGGTTGTTTCAAGGATAAAATAATGCAAAAGGATCGTATAAATCAAGGTAAGTTAAAAACTTAGTATTTATAGTTTGTACTGATCAACACGTCAACTTAATAACTTTACTAGAAAGAAGTCTATGAAATATGACTGGCATTTTCTGATCATCTGGCTTAAAATTTCTAAAATTAATTTTGATTGAACAGATTTGTCCCAAATATTTCTTCCACTTGAATTATCTGTGCAAAAATAGATTTATTTATTCTTGTTAGATAAAAAGTTTTAAAAATCTTTTGAAATTTACTCCAATTCCTTTAGGTGTAATCTTAAAACTTCTTAGACACAATAATCTATTAATAATTATAATTATACTAATATCACATTATATATTATATTATATTATATAATGTGGTCCTCTTTCACAAGACCACATTCCCAGACTGAACTGAGGCAATGATTACTTTAAAACCCTTAGAATACTTAAAAACATGTCCAGATGTTCAAGATTATGGTCACCATTTTGTTCCATTATATTATTTGTCTTCTGTAAAAACCTGCCACATTCAAGGGCCATCTGTAATGACAATTATAATAGAACACAAGAGTTATGTCTGTGTGCAATTATCAGAGAAAAATCAAAGCAAACCTGTATAAAGACACTATGAATACATGTTTGAAGCTTCCTGGCTCTTAACTAGTTTTCTGTCAGTGAAACAATTATTACAACACACAAACCCTTCCTTTTTAATTTGATAAATTGAGTGGTGCTGTGAGTTGATTTAACCATTGGTGTTGTAATAAGATGCAATTGGTATGACTTATCAGAGGATGACATGGTTACAGGCATTGCTTCCACAGAAAATAATGGTTAGTACCACTTCCTGGGGGAAACAGCCATAAACATAGGTTATTGCAACACAGTTCAAAAAAATGAGGGGTTCATTTTGCATTTTATGTAAGTGGACTTTTAAGGATGTCACTTTAAAGGTACACATTAATTTTATACTTTTTTCAGATTCCACAAACAATATCAATGTTGGGTTTATTTAGGCTATTCCATAACCTTAACCTATTTAGCTAAGCATTGATGTGAAAACCCCTACAGCTCCAGGAGCTTTGAGTTCTAATGTCAGTAATTAAAGGGTTACAATAGGTCTTCCTTTTTAAGTTGCATTATCTTGCAGAGATTTTTTTTTTTGCAGAGATATTTTTAAAAGCTTTTATTCTAACAGAATTATCTCCTCTAGAGTTCTGTAGCTGGAGAAGCAAAGTCTACACACTGTCATATGATTCAGAGAGAATGTCACATGCTTCCTGCTTTCTAGTGGGCAAAATAGAAATAAATTATCACAAAGCTCTTCTATTTGTGAAAAATGGCATTTATATTTTTTTACATCTTACATGACTTCAAGATAAATCAATCAATGCCATGGGTTTCTGAGATATATTTATTTTAGCATAGAGAAACTAAGAAAAATGCCAAATGCTCATAATATAAAAATTATATCCAGGATCCAGACATGAGTTTGTGCCCTTGCTGGTAAGGTAAAAATACTAAACAGGGCACTGGTGGCTCATGACTGCAATCCTAGCTAAGTGGGAGACTGAGGTCTGGAGGATAATGGTTTAAGGATAGACTGGTAAAAAGTTCATGAGATCCCATCTCAACCAACAACTGGGCATGGTGGTGCACACCTGTCATTCCAAGCTACTTGGGAGACTGAGATTGGAAGGATTGTAGTTCAGACCAGCTGGGCAAAAAGCAAAAGACTATCTCCAAAAATAACCAGAGCAAAAAGGACTGAATGTGTGCTTTGAGTGGTAGAGCCTAGCAAGCATGAAACCCCCAGTTCAAACCTCAGTACTACCAAAGAAAAAAATGCTGAGTAAATATCAATTTTTATTAATCTTATATTCATTTATTAGCTTTCTTATTTATAAAATTTCATTTCTATAGCTTTTGGAAAATTTTATACTCATTTACTTCTTACAACCACTCTGAAGTTGGCATGATCAGTTCAAGTTGTAAAGATGAAGTAAGGTATGGGGTCACGACATAGAATATATGCAAAATGAGAAGCTTGTGAGAAGGAAAGAAGAGAATCTTATTAGTTAATACAGGACTGTCATGGGATCAAAAGATATAGGCACTTTAGATGAAAGAGTCATTAAAATTAAGAACTTTTACCAAGGCAATAAAGAGAGAAAGTAGCAGAGCCAGAATTCGGTTCCATGCTTTTAGAACTTAACCTTTTAAAAAATTTTTTTCCCATTATATTTGGGGATTTTCTCACTTACTAATTAGATATGATGAGAGCAAAGAAAAGTCAGGAATCCCTTCCCACAAAGTATCACTGATAAAGCAGACACCATGTCTTGTATCTTGGTGCATCCAACTTGAAACACATTAGGTCTTCAAAAAACATTTATGGATCTGAACCAAATCATATGACTTGACACTTTACCAAAATTAATGCATTCCTTTAGATGATAAGGAGTTTTCTGTCTTCAATAGTCAATGATTAGAACAAAGACAGAAATTCAGGGAAATGGATACTTAGGTCAGCCACACCTTCATTGACCATTAATCTTAGTTTGCAACAATCTGGACAGAAATTTTACAAAAAATTATGATGATTGACAGGTAATTTCTAGGCTCAGAGATAAGACCAAACTATCTAGAAAGTCAGTAAAAGAGCATCTTGACCTATTTAACCATTTCTTTAGGTGGTCAGTCCTCTTGCCAGTTTTCATCTTGCACATTTCTCACCTTTACTGGTGGCACAGATCATGCTAATTGGATCCGTTTTATTTTTGTAGGACTTTTTTTTTTCCTTTCTTTATTTTTTTATTATTCATATGTGCATACAATGCTTGGGTCATTTCTCCCCCCTGCCCCCACCCCCTCCCTTACCACCCACCTCGCCCTCCCCCTCTCCCCCCCACCCCCTCGATACCCAGCAGAAGTCATGTTTGTTGTTCTAAAAAGTGATTTATCTGTAAATATCTTCCTAAATTCAGGTTAAAAAATATGAAAGTCATTTTTGAGACTCAATCTAGCTTTGTTTCTGGCATTTTTGGCAGTAAGTGAAGTACATCTTTTTGGAGTTTGGCAATTGAGTTTCATATCCTTATCATGCAGGATAAGCATTAAGGAGCAAGAAAAAACATTATAATAGAGACATTTGATTTAAAACTTTTGAAGAAGAAATGGAATTTTTCTCTCACTCGTTTTATATCTTCCAATACTTAAGTTACCATCTTGTCTAGACATCCAGTGTTCAGATACAGAATTTGGAAAGTTCAGAGGTCAGAAAATTGATTTTAGTTTTGGTTGAATAAAAATAATACTTTGACATTAGAATTTATACTTAACAAACATAGCAGTTATCATAATATTTTAAGCCTGACAAGTTTTAAGATATCCAATCAATCATACTGAAGATGACTTAGTAAACTTTCAGCACAAAAACTGAAAGGCAACATGTTCAGAGAAAAGCTGGTAATCTGTGATTCTTACTGTCAAGTCAATGAAGTTTAAACAAGGATGAAGAAATACAGACTTCATAATTTTTATGTTTCTACACAATGCAGAACCATTTTGTCAATATTCAATCAATATTCACGAGTTTTGAAGTGGCTCTGGTGCATGACAGGATATAAATAATGGTAATTTCCGTTGTTACTATTAAGTATCTTCTCAAAGACGTTTTTTATGAAAGCAACCATGATTGTGACTAATAGAAAAATGAATAAGCATAATTTTTGGAGGTTTTTTGGAGGTACTGGAGTTTGAACTCAGGGACTTTGCCCTTGCTCGGCAAGCACTGTACCATTTGAGTCATTCCTTCAGCTCCTTATTATACACTTTTCTAACTGGACTCCTACACTTCTCCATTGTCTGTAAGTACTATTGTAAATTCAAACCCTGTCTCCTGAAATCAGACTAACCATGTGGTACCAGTGTTTACAGCCAGTGTTATAAAAGTGATGGGATTTGAGCAGTGTGTCAATAAAATGAGTGGTGCCAGGATCAGCTTCTAAATATGTACATTAAATCATTAAATTGACTAGAGCATTTTCCTGTCTTCATTATCCCACGGTTAGGTGGTTGGTGGGGTGGCTTCCACCTAGAAGTTTCTATGCATGAAGGCTGGCCTTACTGGGAATGTGAGAGGTACGATTAGTTGTGTTATGTTGTATGGATATTATTTGCATTATTTGTTTTGTATCGCCAATGGTCTGAGGAAAGATTTTGTTACCAGCCTCTTAGTACGCATGAGAGGAGAGAAAATATGTTACTGACACTACTGCATTGTCAGCATGAGCTACAGACTACAACCTGACTTCTAAAGGGTTAGCTTATGTACCAGCCTACTTTAGAGAAACCCTACACCTGCCAGAAGATCCCTAAAGGTGATATAGAGCTCAAAGCCCAAAGGAATGTTTCCATATTGCAATGTGATCTTTAGTGATATATATGCCAAACTATAAACTAGAAAACGAGATCCAGGTGGTAGACTAAACATGAGAAAAAGCTATAGACAAGTGACAATACTTCCATACTCATTAATTTGAAATACAAATTATATTCCTGGCTTTGGTCAGCATTTCTTCTTTTAATTGGGAGAAATATAAGACAAAATGCAAGCAGGATACAAAACAGACAAATGGACCAGTGAAGAAAAGAATAGAAATTATATAAACAGACCTGAAATATGCAGGGGAATTAATATTCTAAGAAAGGTGGCAATTCAGACCAGTGAAGTAAAGATTGAGTATGTTAATAAATGCTTTGGTAGATGTTTAGAAAAAAGATGAAGTTGGGTCCTTAACTACACCGGAAACTGTACATCAAGATAAATTGCTAAACCATTTAAATATAAAAGAGAAAAACATGAAAGTACTAGAAGAAGGCTTAGGTTGATTCTTTTAATATCTTGGAATGGTAATAAAAACCTTTCTAATTATGATCTAAACTCCAGAAGCCATAGAACAGATTGATAACTTTTATACATAAAATATATTTCTAAGACAAAACCAAATTTAAAAAGCTCTGTATGAAAAGTTAAAAGACAAAGGTCAAATTAAGTAAGCATATCCACAACTCAGATCAGAGTGTACATTTTTAATATAAAGAGCTACTAGAAATTGAGCTGAATAGATCAATAGCTTAATACAGCAAATGGGCAAAGAACATATACAGGCAGTTCACAGAAAGAGAAATATAACTGAAGTTAACATATGAAACAAAACCTCACGCTAATAAAAAGATGTGTACATTGAAACTAGATACCTTTTCTCATTTATCAGATTACCAATAAAATGCTCTGTTGATAAAACCATGGTGAAACAAACACTGTTCTTGGAAAGAGTGTAGGCTAGTACACTCATGAGGGAAAACAGACAATAGCTACCAAAATCATGAGTGCATTTGCTCTTTAACCCAAATATTGTGCCATTACCAAAGTTCTTACAATATATCATAGTTGAATTCACCCCTTTCATCATTCTCCTTTATACTCCTTCCCCCATTCCTGGAACGTTTCAAAAAGTCTCATTTTTCCATTTTCCTATATGAGTACATAATATTTCCACTACATTCACCCTTCTACAGCCTTTCCCTAAATCATCCCCCTCCCACTGGTGCCAACCTCCAGGCAGGATCTGTTTTACCTTCCTGTTCTTTGTTTTTGAAAAAATGACACTTTTGTTTATATAAGATAACTACACAAGGAGTTTCACTGTGACATTTCCATGTATATACGTATTATAACCCGAATTGGTTCATCCCTTCTATTTTTCTCCTTTTTATGGTGATTTCAACAGGTTTACAAATTCTATATCATTCTTGTATAAAAAATACATCAACTATATTCACCTTCTTAATTTCCTTCTGTTACCCTCCCTATCCCATTAGTGACCTTCCTTTGGCATGACCTGTTTTTCATATTACTTATATTTGTATTGAGCCTATATTCTACATATGAGAGAAAACATGCAGCCTTTGGCTTTCTGGATCTGGTTAACTTCACTTAAGATGATGTTCTCCAGTTCTTTCCATTTACCTGCAAATGACAAAAGTTCATTATTCCTTATGACTGAGTAAAATTCTGTTGTCTATACATACCACATTTTCTTAGTCCATTTATCAGTTGTAGGCATCTTGGCTGTTTCCATAGCTTAGCTATTGTGAATAATGCTTCATTAAACATGACTGTCCACCCCGCAAGGAGAGCCTGGCCTTAAACACCCTGAGTGAGTTCCCCTGAATCCTGTTCGGTAGATGCTTCTTAACTTACGATGGCTTTATGTCCTGATAAAGCAAACTGAAAATATCTTAAGTAAAAAATGCATTTATACATCTAACTTACTGAACATCATAGCTACAACACAAAAGGTATCTGTGCATACACAATGAGAGAGATACAAGGATTTACTGTTAAGTGAAAGAGCAAGGTCAGACAAATAACATGCTACTTTGGATGTATAAAAACAAGGAGGGATAAGAAAATATAATGTTAGCATACACATAGAAACATTCTGGAAGTAATAAAAATCATTTCCTATGGATGAGAGAGACAAGGAGGAATAGCGATGGGAACATGAGGTGTGGTACTTGATTAAAATAAAATAATCTGACAAAAAGAAAGAAAAACTGAAAACTCATAAGATTTAAGAATTTTAGAGATGCACACTAACATGGCTATCTTTAAGCTGACAATATTTGGAAGATAATCTAATAAAATATGCTAAGGCTTTGAGTATTTCATCATGCAATAAAGTAATTAGTAGGTGACTTGGTAGATCGCTAAATTATTTTACACAAATTTATGGTAGGCTTATTTTACATGGCTCTATCTTAGCAGCTTTCAAAAATATTAAATAGGGAATTCTTAGCCAGTGAACCACTGCATTTTAACCACTGGAGGATGAAGATTTGGCGTTCTTCTGAAGCTTAAGAACTGCTGAAGATTGAAGAGCCCTTGGGATTAAAGCCATGCTTTCATTTATTGATCTACCAATACAGACATGGAACTTCCTGTAAGAGGCTAGCAGTACCAAGAGAATATAAATACTGAAACTTAAAGGAGTCCATGAGGTACTAGGCATTTAAATATATAGATAATTAACTAAATATAACTTTGCATACTTGAAGCATTATTTAAAGATGAAAAATGGGAAGGTAACATGCCATGTATCCAGAGATTACAAATCCATGTTAAAAGCCACACATCATGGAGGTCCTTAATGTCTAGAATATTCCACTCTGGGCCCCAGAAATCTTTATGCTAAGAGTGAGTAGGGACCCCCAAAGCAGGTACCAGTTCCTGCAGTTTATGTGCATAGTGATTACTGTTGCATGCTGGCTGCACAGGTCTAAATCCAGACTCTATCATTAAATAGCCAGTGAGACTGAATATTACATTTCCAAGAATAGAATTCTTGAGAACAGTGCACTGATTCAATTAGTAAAAGGATATTTTACTCTAAAGAAAAAGAAAATGTGCTTCACCCTGACAGCTAATGAAAAACATCTATACGCAGTGATGTATTTCAGATAGCAGTGAGGACTAATGGTAGATAACAGGACAGTGACTCTGGATATAATCCATGTGCACAAGCAGACCTGTACACATGAAATAACCTTGTAGACCCAAGCATGTGTGGCTGAAAATCACAACACTCTACTTAGAGAAGCAGGAGAAAGCTAACCTGCCTACTTTCTAAAAGTATCAGTTTCTTTCTCTGTTTTCTAGAGGAACAATTGCTCTGTAAATCCACATGAGTCTAAAAATGGAAAGTAATCTAAAGAAAGAGAACAATGCACATAACAATTAGTAGGAAATTTAAAAGATCAGATGAGTTTTAACTAAAAAACTGAAAACCAAGCATCAAGTTCCATAAATTTGACTGCTATAGATATTGAGGATTTAAAAATAAATATGTAATACAGATGGAAGCATATATATAAGATGACATAATTAATGAGTTTTGAATTTTTAATTATTTTTAAACAAAAATTAGCTTATCCAAAATTTGAACTTAACTAAATTCCTGTCAAGGAATACTTATTAAACTTAGGTGATGTGGTAGAGCAGGACCAAATGACAGGACTTAGTCCCTAACATCAGTGAACATGTAATCTAGACAGGAAGACAGATGCTGGACAATTAATAATGCAACATGACATGAGTGTCAGAATTAGTGTTGTAAAGAACACACTGTGGAAACACTCAGGTAGCTGCTATCGTGCCATCCAGGGAAGTAAACAAAACTTCACAGAATTTGGCAAATGAGCTTTTCCTTGAAGAGCTATTGTCATCCCAGAAACAGAAAAGCTAGACAAAGATCTGCCAGGATGAAGAAAGAAATGGGGAAAATGTTGCTTGTTTGAGGCCTGGAAATAGCTTAGGGTGGTAGAAACATGGGATATAGGAAATTAGAGTAGAAAATTAGTATAGAAGTAAATTGCAATTATGAAAGACAACACATACATACTAAGGAATTTGGAAACAATTCCAGGACTGACACTGAAAGGCATGCGATCAGCTTTAGCTCTCTGACCCTAATGTGAACAGCAAGGAGCCTGGCCAGAAGTCTATTAATGATACAGAGTTTGAATATGATTGGTAGAATATGGGAAGGAAGAATAAAATACTGCCTCAATACAAATTCCACTTTTAAAAACAATTTCTTAAAATTATGAATTGAATTTTAAGTTCTGTGATGACAAACATTTGTATACCTAGCACAGAAATGCTAAATAAATGTTTACTCTAGAGCTCGATTGACTTTGTGATTATGGCATTTCCTTTATTTCCATTAACTTAAATTGTAAGTATCTTTAATAATTTTTATAAAGAGATCAAGCATTTTAATGGAGATAGTGTTTAGCCCTAGACCAGAGGTCAGCAAAGTTGTATAATGATGTTGAAGTATTGCTATATGGTCATTACTATACAACATCTTTTTGGTAATGTATCTGTCCTGATATTATTGTTGAGTTTTCAAAGTTCTTTGTATATTTAGATAGCTTGTTTAAAATCAGATATGTATTTTGCAAATATTTCTTTAGCTTGTCTTCACTTTCTTAGCAATTGCTCAGATTAGTATGTTTTAAAATGGTAACAGTAGTGGTATTATGATTACTTTCCCATGCTCTACAGTTTTTAAAAAGAAAAATCAATGAATAAGAGTAATAAAACTCTTTCTTTGGTGGACATTTAAAAATTATATCTATGAATATTATAGAAAATAGCATTTTTTTTATCATGCTACCATTTTATCTTCAATTTGAACCTTAGTCATTACAATAAGGCTAGACTTACAGATATTCTCTATCATATATTTAATTTTGAAAAACTTTAAATCTTTGAGAAGTGACAAGGGAAACTGACACGTCTATGAAATAGGACATCAATCTGCCTGCTGTGGCTTTCGAAGCACAGTAAAAGGGAACATTTTCAAATAGTGAGCTGTCTCTTTTATTTATTGATCTTCAGCTAGAAATAAGGCTATAGTAAAATGCTCTCTCCATATCTTTCTAGCTGTATGAAAACAGGGTTACAGATCAATTGATTTACCATCACAATTGATTAGATACCTTCCCTACTATCTCTTTTGTGACATGAGACATGCAGTCATATAGATCTTTCATTAGGAAAGTCATTGAAAAGCTAAGGTTCATTGCCTGCTTAAATGGTTTGTAGCACACTCATTAAACCATTAACCAACCATTAATATTGTTTAACCTCAAACATTACAGATAAAATAAGTTATTGCCGCTTTATCTTCTAAGTGCACACTTGCAAAGTGAACAAGTATGTGATTTTGTTACAATCTGACAAATATTCAGAGACATGCCACGTGTCTCAGATATGTGAGCTGTTTATACTAATAAGCTTTTTATGTGTATTCCATTAGATACATCCCCCCAGCATAAAGAATGGAAGACTAACATGGATTAACACAAAGAATTTATTACTGATGTATCACTTAATATCACTATCTTGGCCCCTTCTTAATCTGTTTTTTAATATTTTTCTACATGTTATTAATAATACCAATAACATCATTTAAATAAGAAATTTCCTCGTGGTGTGCTCAGCCAACAGCAGTAAAAACAATGAAATAAAAGCTCTCCAAAGAGAAGTTTACCACTATAAAACTGTTTGATATCTTTGTACTCAAGCCTTAAGTTCAAGTTGAATGAATGACCATATGTAATATCTAATGATTCTTGATGTTGCTCTTGAAATAAAGCTAGAATAATTTGAGTGGTTCTCAGTTATTATCAATAATGCAAGTATTATATATACTTTATCAAAGCATAACATAAACAAAGAAATCTACCCAAGTATTTGTATTGCCACATTGCTCATATTTCATTAAGTCAACTGTAATGAATGTACAAGTTCTTGCAGATAACTTTTTATAAGATTTTTTTCAGGGAGTTTTCTCTACAGGAAAATTAATCATTATGCAAGGTGAACCATTTCTCTTAAGTGTGGAAGGAAAAATGTGAGAATTCAAACATGAGCCTCATAAATGTAATAGATGTGTAAGAAAGAATGTGAACAAAGTAGAAAGTGCAATTAGGAAAAGCTATAAATAAAGATTATAGTTCATATAAAGGAGTATCACAAAACCACAGGGGATACTGAAGAAGGTAAATAAATGTAAATGATCTTTGCCAATAAGTCAGAAAGGGGAAGAAACTGATACATCTCTAGCAACTACACAAAATAGTGCTTCCCAGCATCAGCTTATCAGAGCTGAATGTCATTCTATTTTTCAGTTTCTCACTACTTAAATCTTTAGCATTTCTTGGACTGTAACAATTAAGTTCTGAATCACATGACATCTCACTGATGAATGAAGTTTAGGTAGATATAATATCATCACTTCAAGAAAATTCATGTACACATAAACTCATAATCAACTTAAAGGGTCAACCTTGTAAGACTAAAACATCTGATTATAATTCGCATTTATTAAAATCATTTATAATGATTTAGTCTTTCTCCATGGGCAGTCAGACCAGAGCTGGTATCTTATAGGCAGGTGAATGTGATAAGCAGAGTTAGTGCCTTGGGCCATACCTTTCTGAGGCATTTTAAGTATTTTCAACACGCAGTGAGAACAACGACACATATCCAAAGAATCATGCAAATATCCCTTTGCTGAAAATATGTCCTATACCCAGAGGCACTACAGAGGGTGAAATGAACTTTGAAGAGTTAAGAGTCTGTGCACTGTAGTATGAAAGGACAAGGATGCAAGGACACAAGGCTTTGTAAGTGCAGCTGGAGAGCTTGCTCTCCATCTATAGATCTACTGAAATCTCCCACTCCTTATTCAGAAGTATATTCCTGGGTTTCTGTTTTCTGAACAGGATGGGGAAAGATAAGAGATGGTCTTAGTTCTCTGTTCATCCAAGCTGACAAATAAGACTAGATTACTTAGAAAGAAAGAAGATGCATCTAAAGGGAAGTCTGCCTTTTTTTGGTCTTTTCTCAAGAATGATTCAAAAGAATTATGAATGACAATAGATACAGTGACTTCTTTGTAAGCCACTTTGAGAGAAAAAGCAGCCCATTGGAAGGAGAGGGGGCATTAGTTACAGTGTTGGCTCCTGGATCCCTTCAGCATATTCACTTTACTGAGACTGTGTCACAGGCTGCTCTAAGTTTCTCCCAAGCTTTCCTAGCCTAGGAGCAGAAACTCCATTATTCTTTCTCTGAGATAATGCAAGAAGCCACAGCAAACTGGGGGAACATGATGAACTTGGAATGTGGTGAGTGTCCTGTGGAAAAAAAAATCCAAGATCATGTTATCACTTTACAGAAGCTTTACCCTAGGTGGCAAGACATTGCGTTCAAGAGTGACTCAAGGGCAGAGTTGCATATGAGGGACTTGACTTCTTCCTCTACAGAATCAGTCTGGTTATGCTCAATATCCAATTGAGGGGCTCTGGATTTTGGAGGGCCTACCTTGGACATCTGGTAGTTCTAAGATGTGTCCAATTGAGGACTGCCCTTAGAGAATTGATTTGAACCTGCAACTAAGATAAATGAATAAATACTTTTAGTACTAGTTTGGTGTGGCTGTACAGGAGATCCATGATCAAAGTAATTATAAACCTCCCATGTCTGTCTCTAGATGTGGTTGGAATACTGAGAGAGGGGTGACTGGGTCTCTTGTGGTGCATTAGAATGTCTCCATCATCAGCATGCAGATCAGTGTATATGGTAGCATCTCGGGGTGAACTATAGGTGCATACTTTATTGTGGAACTTCCCATAGCCAAATAAATCCTTTAGCACAATGTATCTCTACACATACTGGCAGCAACCTAAAATCAAAATAGGAAGCTATCTATCAATCATCTACCTATCTATCCCTCAATCATAGATTATCTATCATCTGTTATCTATCACATATTACCTACCTGTCATCTATTACCTATCATCTATCAATCATCTATCGATAGATCTCTTTAGATAGCTACCATCTGTTACCTATCTGTCATTTACCAGTCATCTGTCTATAGCAGCTCTATCTATCTGTCTGTCTATCTATCTATTATCACCTTCTCTTTATTTGTACTCTCACTTCTCTCTGCCCCTATGACACCATTTTACTGATATTTTAAGGCAGGAATTTAATTTACACAGTTCTCATAAACGAAATAAACCAGAAAATACTAGCAGAACTGCCTCCTCCTTTTTACTTTTGTAACTAAAGAAACAATTTCAGATTTAATTCCCAAATATTTGTTATTTTAGATAATTAAATGAAGAGTAAGGCAAGTTTAGAAAGAGATTTTTTTCCCATTCTATAAAATTATTGTCACCTATTTTATAATCTTTAATACAATAGTTTCTAAAGTGTCTGCAATTAGGAAGACTGCATAATTTACTATGTGCCATAATGCTTTCAGTTTTCTGAGAATGTTTTCGGGAGAATGCAGTTATTATAAAATCCTGTGATATAAAACAGAATCTCTTCATGCTAAAATTGTATTAATAATTTATTAGAAAAAAAGTATTTCATCATGATAAATGAGAGAGTATGGAAGGAATGATGCCATTTTGTGGCAGAAATAATACAGTAACATGCTGTTAAATACAGGACATCATATTAAATTTTACAGTTAAAGTGCAAAGACATGAAAATATATTAAAATTTGAATTGACTGCATTTCCAAAAATTCTGGTGCTATAAATAACAATAAGAATTTTGCCAATATAATTATTAAAGTGAGAGGGAAACAAGGAAAATGTTTAGTGGAAATGTAAAACAATTACTTAGAAATAAAGCTGGTTACCATTAATGTGAAATGAGAAGGAAATAAAGGATATGCTGTTGGCTTGATGTGATACAATATGATTTTAATCAAAATTAGATGCAGGTCAACAAGGACACAATCCTAATAGCAAGGTAACTAGGGTGCTAACCTGAGTGATTGGTTGTCTACATGTCCAGTCTTGTTTTGTAAAAGTAGTTCTCACTATACAGTGTGTTAGAGGTTAACTGTTTTCTCTTGTTTGCTGTGCACACAGATACTGCATCTGACAGTATCTTTTCTCAGTTAGAGAAGGTCATGTGTCTGAGTATTTTCATTGGAATTCAAGATACAGAAACTGTACTTCCTAAGCCTGGCTAGAAAAATCCTTCCATGTCATCTCCCCAAATTCTCCCTCTTCTTGCTTGCTGGCCACAGATTAGATGGCACATATTGAAGATGATAGAATACAAGATGTAAAGAGTCTGAGTCCCTGTCACTGGACAATTGGGAATTCTACTTTGGTTTTTATCTGAACCAGAAACATTTCTCTAGTTTCTGGATCATTACATTATTGTTGGATTTGTTTATTATGCAATTAGTCCATTCAGATAGATAGGTACCCTTTGCAGGGGATAGCCTCTGCAGTCCTTCAAATTGTAAAACTTCTTAACTCTTCCCAATATGGGGAGTGTGAAGTGTCTTATTACTATGGTGTTTAGAGTTTGCATTTTCCTTATCACTAGCAGGCACTTTTTCATATGCTAATAAGCCATTTGAATTTCTCTATTTGCGAAGTGTTTGCTTAAGTCTTTTGTCCATTCTTTTACTGACCTATTTGCCATTTTCTTATTGATATGGGGGAGCTTTTTAATGTGTTCTAATAGAAGGCTTTCTTTCTTATTCATGCTATAAGTATCTTCTTCCTATCTTCAGTTATCTTTTGCCTTCTCATTTTAATGTAATAGTATTTTTCTTTATTGTTTTTACTTTTAAAATTTCATTTAAAAATTATTTACCTCTTAAAGATTATGAAGATATTAATGTATGTTGTCATCTAATAAATAATTATGAAAAATTCAATTTTTAACCCAGTGGGAACTGATGTTTATTTTTTTTAAATTGCCATTGGTTGGATGTCCAATATTTCAGCTTACTTTTCTCATGGATTTTTAATGTCTCCTTGTCTGACAAATGTAACTACTTCATTCCTGTGGCTTTTCGTCCCTGTGGAGTTAAGTGCTTTATTCTATTTTATTGGTCAAATAATCTCTCTCTACCAATACTACTCTGACTTAGCTATTATGGCATAATTATAAGTCTTGATAGCTGGTAAACCAAAACCCTTTATTTACTTCATTTACTTGAATATCTTGTATAGTCTTTTGTAGCAGAACTTTTCATTAGAGTAGACTTAGTAAATCTCAAAAAACCTGTTATTACAATTGCATTGACTCTACAGGAAGCAATGAACATGGTTTTATTTTGAGTCTTTTAATTCATGAGTAAGGTGTATTTTTTGTTAGTCATTTTAATTTAGTTTATTTTATTTGATGGAGATAGGAACCATCACTTACTAGGCAAATGCTTTACCTCTGAGCTACATCCCCAGACTTTGTTTAGTTATTTTATAATGCCTTTCTAAAAGCTTTTCTATTTATTTAGATCAAGATCTTATAATATTTGGTAAGCATATCATGATATACTTTATGTTATTTTCCACTCAAGCTTTATTAAGTTATAATTGACAAAAATTATACATGTGTTATATATGCAATATTTTGATGGGTATATACATTTTGAAATTATTAAATTTAGCTAATTAACATATTCATCACCTCATATTCTTACCATTTTTATGGCAAGAACACTTTAGGCCTGCTCTCTTAGCAATTTTTAAGTATATAATCCATTATTACTAACTATAGTCATCTTGCTGTACGAGGAATCTCTAGAGTTGTTCACCCTAACTGAAACTTTATGCCTGGTTTTGACCAATATTTTCTCATTATAGCTTTTAATAGTATTGTAAATTGCTGTTTTTATGAAGGTGATATTTCTAAATATTTATTAATGTTGTATGGGAATGCAACTGACCTTTCTATATGTTTCTAAGAAAAATCATTAAGTTGGATTCTTTCCAAATCTAATAATTTATCTGTTCTTGGTATTTTCTATTTATGTCTTAACATTTTCTAATAAGAAGGATTTTGGTCTTTTCCTTTCCAAAGATGATACAGTTCAACTTGTTTATTAGATATCTAATATAAAGTTGGATACAAATTATGAGGTTGAGTGCATTGATTTCTTCTTGGAAGTGTTTTAATGTTTTAAAATTAACATATATTTTACTATAGAGGCTTTATTTTTGTATTTATTTTGTAGATATCAGTTTAGTCATTCTTGGTTTTCTAAAGCAATGTTGAATTTTTGTTGGTTCTTCTGTCTATCTACTTTCTGGATATTTCTGCTCCAAAATGAACTCCTCTAAGGAACAAACCTTGATGGGCAGAGACTTTTTCAGACACAAAAGCCACAGAACTGAGGCTTTCTTTGCTAAACCTTGCCTTCTGCTCCACTGAATTCATATACATGTAATGAATTTTTTATTTTCTAAGTTGTTATAAAATTTCAATATATGTTATGACATTTGCACAATAGTCTACTATGAAGGTGATAACTTACTGAAAGTTTTCTTTTGTGTTGTATATTATACTGTCATAATTTTTCATTCTGGAGAACAATGCTATGCTGTGGATGAGTTTTTTCAGTAATAGCTGGATGATAATCAGTTTGTATATTAAGGAACGTATCTTTTCAATCCAATTCAATTCTAAGAGGTACTGAAAGCTGGGCTTTAAGATTTCTATATTAGCTCCTCTGCAGTGGGGACATCAAACACCTTCACATTCTAGGTTTCATACCTATCCCCATACCTCCCTTATGTTCTCTCCCCTTGTCATGTGATTCAAGTCCAACAACACTGCTGTATTTTCCCTAGATCTAAAGTCTACATATAAGGGAGAACATATGATTTTTGGTCTTCTGAGCCTGGCTGACCGTGCTCAGAATGAAGGTCTTCAGTTCCATCCATTTACTTGAGAATGATAAGATTTCATTCTTCTTTATGGCTGTGTAAAACTCCATTGTGTATAAATACCACATTTTCTTAATCCATTTGTCAGTAGTGGGGCATCTTGGCTGTTTCCATAAC
Source organism: Castor canadensis (assembly GCF_047511655.1). NCBI lineage: Eukaryota > Metazoa > Chordata > Mammalia > Rodentia > Castoridae > Castor > Castor canadensis. The sequence goes on along the minus strand of NC_133395.1, from coordinate 31,298,692 downwards.
TTGACTATTGTGAATAGCATAGTAATAAACATGAGTGCAGGTGCCTCTGGAGTAACCAGTGTTGCATTCTTGTGGATATATCCCCAGAAGTGGGATTGCTGGATCATATGACAGATCTATGTTTAGATTTTTAAGAAGCCTCCATATTTTTTTCCAGAGTGGTTACACTAGCTTGCAAACCACCAGAAGTGTACAAGGGTTCTTTTTTCCCCACATCCTCGCCAACACCAGTTGTTAGTGGTGTTTTTGATGATGGCTACTCTGACAGGGATGAGTTGGAATATTCTGGTTATCAGTCCTTTGTCTGATGTATAGCACCTTTGTTAAAAATAAGGTGGGCATAGCTATGTGGATTCATATCTGGGTCCTCTATTTTGTTCCACTGGTCTTCATGTCTGTTCTTTTGCCAGTACCATGCTGTTTTTATTGCGATTGCTTTGTAACATAGTTTGAAGTTGGGTTTTGTGATATCTCCAGCATTGCTCTTTTTGCTGAGTATTGCCTTGGCTATTTGCAGTCTCTTGTGTTTCCAAATGAACTTTAGGGTAGATTTTTCAATCTCTGAGATAAATGTTGTTGGGATTTTGATGGGAATTGCATTAAACATATAGATCGCTTTTGGTAGTATAGCCATTTTTGCTACATTGATTCTACCAATCCATGAGCATGGGAGATCTTTCCATCTTCTCTAGTCTTCCTCTATCTCTTTCTTCAAGAGTTTGTAGCTCTCCTTGTAGAGGTCATTCACATCCTTTGTTAAGTTTACTCCTAGGTATTTGATTTTTTTTTTTTTGAGGCTATTGTAAATGGAATTGTTTCCATATATTCTTTTTCAGTTTGTTCATTATTGATGTATAGAAAAGCTAATGATTTTTATAAATTGATTTTGTATCCTGCCACCTTGCTGTAGTTGTTTATGGTGTCTAAGAGTTTTTTTTTTTTTAAGATATAGGATCATGTCATCTGCAAATAGGGTTATTTTGATAGTTTCTTTATCTATTTGTATTCCTTTCATTTCTTCTTCTTGCTTAATTGCTCTGGCTAGGAATTCCAGTACTATGTTGAAAAGGAGTGGGGATAGTGAGCACCCTGATTTTAGGGGAAATAGTTTCAGTTTTTCACTGTTAATTATGATGTTGGTTATAGGTTTGTCATATATAGCCTTTACAATGTTGAGGTACATTCCTTCTAGTCCCAGCTTTCTAAGAGCTTTTATCATGAAGTGGTGTTGAATCTTGTTGAAGGCTTTTTCTGCATCTATTGAGATGATCAAGTGGTTTTTGTCTCTGCTTCTATTAATGTATTACAAATGTATTACATTTGTAGATTTACGTATGTTGAACCACGCCTGCATTCCTGGGATGGAGACACTTGGTTGTGGTGGATGATCTTTCTGATGTGTTGTTGAATTTGATTTGCCATTATTTTATTGAGTATTTTTGCATTGATGATCATTAAGGAGATCACAGACAAGCAAACAGGGAACAAAACAAACAAACAAATACATGAAAAAATTCCAGGTTCAGGAACAATAGAATTTCAGTCTTAGTAGTTCTGACTTTACTCTTTCAGCATCCAGTCCTGGTGTTGGTATTTAAGCAGATGCTCTAAGTCTAGCCAGGTGTTTGGGAAGACTCGCCAGTTTTTTTTCCTGTCTTTCAGTGGCAGCTGCTTAGTCAGCTCCTCCCTCAGTGAGGTATGGCAGTTTGAGTTTGTATATTGTCCTCAGGTTCCAGAAAACAGCTCTTCAGCCCACCAGCCATCCTGCTTTGGAGTTGGGTTTTTGCTGTGTTGGCTTACTGGGGGCTTGTTTCTTTGCCTCACTCTCTTTCTCTGGGGCAAGGTCAGAGATCCATCAGCCGGCTCTCTGTTGTCAGCATGTTATGCTGGTTTGCTGAGTGTTTTTCAATTTTGCAATGTTGTTTGACTTTGGATGTTGCTCACTGGCTCAGGAGATGAGCTTTGTGGACCACTATCTGCCCTATTTCAGGCAGTGGCTTATCACCTGCCCTTGTCAACCCTTCTGCCTTTCCAGTCTTTGTTTACTGAAAGTTCCCGTGGAGATCAGCTCCTTGCTCTTCCCTCCTTCTCCAGTGCGCTTACAGCACCTGCCCCCTCTGCTGTGTGCTCCTTTTCAGTTCCTTGTTTATTATTCAGTTTTTGTTTTTGTTTTTTTGGCTGGGTGAGAGGGTCAGTCTATCCCAGGGATGGCTGTGGGAATACCACATGATGTTTATTTGCTCACCTGTTGGTCTGCCGATGCCTCCCAAGCAGGTTTGGAGCTGGAATCTAGTGGTGTGGGAACCTTCCTGTTTTCTCAGTGTAACATGGTGTGAAGAATCTCTGTACAGGCTGGGGGTTCAGGGTTTCAAAGTTTTGATTCTTCTTGGTGCTTTTTTTCTGCCAAGTGTGGCTCCAGCATTTCAGCAAGATTTTTGATTTACAGAGCTCACTCTATCTGCTTCTGCACTCTAGTTGCAGAGATCATGGGTCTCTCAGTGTGCTTCTCTCTTACATTTTAAAACAGATAATTAAAAAAACTCAAGTTCTTAACTTTAGTTTCAATGATTCTATCACTTTAGAGTCTTATCATGTAGGTGATATGATAGAATTAGCAAGTATGTGTTCATATCTTTGTTTTTACCCTTGAGGCTTCACTTCATTGGTATGACAAATGGAGGCTAATTTTAGCTATTAGCAAAGCATTTGATAAAGAAGTTATGTATTTTTCAAGATACAAATCTGTTGGGATAACTAGTGACTCAGATTATTATCATTTTATAAGATTTTATCTCCTATAAATCTGCAGCCACATTTTATGTTGGGTGGAAACTATGGTTGTAGTTCAAAAGTCAAGAGGTCTATGAAGGAACTTATTTATTTCAATGACCACAGTCAGCTTTTGGCCATTTCCCTAACATTTTACTTTTTAGAAAGTGTGCTTTTGTCAATGGTTTATTAATTATTTTTAAAATAGCTATTTTCAAATACTATCATTTTCATAAATTCATCCATGAAAATGAATTAGAATGAATTCTCAAATTTGATTCTAAAATGAAATTAATGAATGTTTTCTTTTTCTAGAATGTTAATATAGTAGCATGTTTGTGTTAGTCAATGAGTTAATATCTACAGTTAGCATAATTTTCCAGAGAAATTTGCTCTTGGCTTTTGCCATTTATTGACACAGTTTACTAGAAAAAAATCTCGATCATGCATGTTGGATGCATACCAGGGTATAAACTGTCTGAAGATGCCTCTGAAAATGACAATATGGCATTTGTTAAAATTACTTCAAGGACACTGTGAAGTCTCTTCTTTGTTTGTGTAACTGGTGTTTTTAGAGAAAAAAGAACTTCAGGAATATCTGCATACTTCAAGTGAAAACAAATTATTGTCTTATTTAGAATTCTAGGCTGTAGCTAACTACTGACTTCAAGCTAAGTCTACAACATGAGATGCAAAATTTTAGTACTGTGCTCATTGTATCATAAACATAGGACTCTGCCACAGTCACAGCTGCTAATGTCAGCTTCAGCAGTCAGATCACATTCAGCTCTTTTCTTCTGTACTGTACTATTTTGAAATAATGTCATATTGAGCTGCCTCCCTTTGACAGCAGCCTCCTCTTCTTCATTTATCTTTATTAGCTGCCTTTGTCCCTCCATTGTGACTCTTACACATCATTTTTATAACCTAATTCCATACCTTATTTGTTACTTAATAGCATCCAATTTTTCTAGAACTGCCACGAGCAAAACTTCTATCACCTTTCTTTTCAACTATCTCAGCAGGCATCTAAATTCCCTTTGTAGACATTTCTTTATCAAATAAATTTATTTTGTAGCTTGCTCCTCTACTATCATCCTTTGCTATGTTTAGCAAAATGAAAGCACAAACAAAACCTCAAATCCTCAAAACAAACTGGTAATGAATTCAAGGGATCAGCCAATTCTAACCGTACCTCCTTCAGAGCATATAGCAATACTCTGTCACAGTCCCTTACTGTCAAGTGGTGCCGGTGACTAGTTTTAGCCAATAAGTCAAGAAACCAAGTCAAAGAAATTAATCATCAGTAAGGAAACCTCTACAAACTTTGTCCCCTGTGAAAAGTCCCCAGGGGGCCTTCCCAAGAAGAGGACATGTTTTCTGTAAAAACAACAGAGCTTCCAAAAACCAGAGTCCTTGAATGACTATTTGGAGCAAACCCTAGAGGAGTATGTAGTAGGAGTAAGAAATGAACCTTAGTTTTTTTTTTTTTTTTTTTTTTTTTCATTTTTCTTTTATTATTCATATGTGCATACAAGGCTTGGTTTATTTCTCCCCCCTGACCCCACCCCCTTCCTTACCACCCACTCCACCCCCTCCCGCTCCCCCCCTCAATACCCAGCAGAAACTATTTTGCCCTTATCTCTAATTTTGTTGTAGAGAGAGTATAAGCAATAATAGGAAGGAACAAGGGGTTTTGCTGGTTGAGATAAGGATAGCTATACAGGGCATTGACTCACATTGATTTCCTGTGCGTGGGTGTTACCTTCTAGGTTAATTCTTTTTAATCTAACCTTTTCTCTAGTTCCTGGTCTCCTTTTCCTATTGGCCTCAGTTACCTTAGTTTTGGTAAAACATTGAGAATCCAGGTTTACCTTGTTACTGTAGCATAGTGAGGTCTACTTTAAGCAATACTCAGACAAAAGCAAATAAGAAACAACACACACCATTTGATGGATCTCTGTGTCTGTAATACTGACATAGGTAGAAGCAGGATTCACAAGATACTATTCTCAAAGGTTCTGTAAGGTAAGAAGGTTTTTAAATCTGTCATGAACATTTCAAATGCAATTTACAATGTTACCTATTTATATAGTTGAGAGAATTGCATCAAAAGAATGTGATCCCCATGCATTTGTGAATTAGACAACTTGGGTAACCCAGAAAGTTTATATTCAAAGTTCAGACCTCTTGTATAAACTTTCTAAATGCAGTCTGTAGTTATTTCTTGCTCTTCAGTTCTTTTGTTTGTAATATTGGGTCGGAGGCAGAAAGAACAGGAATTAGCAGTTGAGTCCTTTCATTCAACTGATTTTGGGGAGAGTGGAGGAAGTACTTAGGGTTTGGACTCAGGGCAAACCTGAGTTTGCTGGGTAGGTGCACTCCACCTCTCGAGTCAAGCCTCCAGTCCTCATTTAACTGGATTTAATCAGCTGAATTCAACTCAGTTCAGATACTCTCAACCAAAAATGTAACACTTGAAATTTCTAACATCGGTGGATAAACACATGCTTCTTCCTGTTTTATCATAAATACTTATTGTTTAATTTTTCATTTGACTTACAAATATTTAGTTTTTTTTAAAATTTAACTCTTTCATTCACCTGAAATTTCGTTTTGAATGTAGCATAGGGTCATGGTACAATTTTATATTCTTTCAAATCAGTAGCCAGTTGTATCAGAATGACTAGATTCTTCTATAGATGTTTGCCTATTTTTATGCAAATACTACATTTAATTGAAGTAGATTTATAAAAAATTTTGCTGTGATGCTTGCAATAATTTTCTTCTGTGTCTGAAGGTATTATTTCACTGTCTTCTACCCTCCCATTTTGCTGATGGAAGCTCAATGCCTGTCAGTTCCTTTTTCCATTGTGAGTAACCTGTTCTGTGGGAAAAGGTAACATGTTTTCCCTTATATGTGGAAACTAAACCTAAAAGATAAATATATACATATATATATTTATATTTATATGTATATATTTATGTATAGGTATATATATTTTTATATATACATGTATTTATATAGATATATTTATATATAGGTATATATTTATATGTGTATATATATGTATATGTATACATATATAAAGAAAGAAAGGATGGAAGAAAGAAAAAAAGGGAAAGAAAGAACATGATTATAATAGTGGGTCTGTCAGAGAGGACTAAGGGGAGAAAGGAGAGGAAAAGAAAATGATACCTATTTTATGGTCTTGTTTTTGTTATTAACATTTGTGTTGATGTTCAGAAAAGGGTGTCTCAATGTATCCCTGTTGTGAGTACACTTTACTTTGGTCCATTCAACCCTTTGCATTACTCTACCTTACCTCTTTACCTCTCATCCCCTATTTTCAACAGCTTTCAATACAGGACTATAAAATAGGTACAGTGTGGGAGGGGGCTACTAGTGAGAGGAGGGAGGGTGAGTGAAGGAGATTGAGGTGAGGGTATATGGTTGATGAACTTCATATAACCTACATGAACTAGAACAAAGAAACCTCTTGCAATTGCTTTAAGTGAGGCAGGGAGGGGGTTGAGAGGACAGATGATGGAGTCAATGTAACTAATGTATACTATAAGCCTAATCAGAATTGTCATTATGAATTTCCTCCTATATAATGAATATATTGTAATAAAAAATTTAAAAAAGAAAGAAAATGCTAGAGTAAATAATACTGAAATATATTGTATTTGTATGAAGATAGCATAGTGAAATGTACTGAAAGCTGTTGAATAATAAGGGAGAAGGGCAATAAAAAGTACATAGTAGAGGGGCTTAATCTGATTAAAGTATATGTGTGAAATACCACGACAAACCCCAATTAACAGTCAATATACACATAAGAAATGAAGGACAGGGATGTAAAAAGGGTCCTATCTGGGAGTGGTTATCAATAGTAGGAGGAGAGTAAATGGACTGAATGAAGGAGGATGAATATGGTCAATGCACTTGGTACATGTGTATGAAAATAGAACAATGAAACATGTTGAAATTGTTCTAAGAAGGGGGAGGAGTATGAGGGAGAATGATAGAGAGAGTGAATCTAATTGAGATATGTTATAAACACGTATGTAAATGTCATAATGAAACCCCTGTTTACAACTAGTACATATTAATAAAAATGTAAAAAAATTATCTTTGTCCTTAGAGTCCAGAAATATTGTCTAAAACTTGTTTCCTATGCATATACATATATATTTTTTTCTTCTCATACTGACATTAAAGACATTTGTTCTTCAACATATAGAAAATTTCATCCACCATTTCTTTAATTATTACTCTTTTTTCTCAGTTCTTTCAGTTCTTCACGAAACTTCTATTCCTTGCATATTTGGTCTCCTGGACATCTACAGCTATCAGCTTTTTCCCCATTTTCATTTCTTTGTGTTCTTACCTTCTGTCTTTGGAAATCAAGATAAAAACAACTTGATTATCCAGAATACTATTGCATATTTCCTGTGATTTATGTATTAAATTGCTTATTTCCACAAAGTCTTCCAAGTGATGTACCCGAATTTCCTAAATTATTCTTATTAATTCTTTACTGAAGTTGTTCATTCTTTGCTAAAATACTGTATTGTTGGGGATAGGTTGTGTTGGTTCTGATTGATCTTCTTTGGATGGATTTTTATTTTTTTCACCCTTAGTTTACCAAAGCTCAAGCCTTGTGTTGGACTTAAGAGATGGCACTCAACCAGTGTGGGGAAACACCACAGACCCACAGATCTTCCCCTCTACCCAGACTGGGAGTGCAGAAGGAGGCAGGCAGACTGATTTATTAAAGCATCCAAAGGAAATAATCCCTAATCTCTTTGGTTCTTCATCTAGAGCCTCAGAGATTGCTCTGGTATCTCCTTCTAGGCCTCCCAAAGACAGAAACAATAGGTAAATCCATAAGAATATCTGTGGTTGTACTCTCATTGCTGGTTCTTTGTGTTTGCAGCAGTTCTTGACTCTAATCTTCCATAGAGAATGTGCCCTTACATGTTATGGAGCAGGGAAAGTTGAGGACTGTAATAGGAGATGAAAACTAGCACCTACCGAGTTCATTCTGGGTTCTTTCTTGCTGTCCCATTCTTTAAACTTCCCTGTCTATCGATTGAGGAAAACTATGTTCAATCTCTGTGGATTCTGAATATGTTTCAATGATTCTGTATTAATGGAGACTTATTAGAATGAAAGATCTTTAAAGATAAGAGCTGGATGCAGAACATATGCAGTATCATGCAGTCATAGTTTATTGATGCTGCTGGCACAATGAAGAAGCTTTAATGTGACTAGGGGAAGGAGGTAGTCCTTTCATTTTCTTTTAAGACACTAAGTTTTAGTTTCAGCTTATGAATGTATTTTTCCAAATGTTTGAGTTTTCTCAATGATATTCATTGTGTATGCACTGAAGTTTAGAACCAATGTCAGTATAAGAAAGTTTACATTAGTTCTTTTCTCTCTGATTTAAATTTAACAAATAGACTTTATATTATATTAATGAAGTAGTAGATAGATACTACAGCATTTTTCTTAAGCAGAAAATTTTCATGCATCATAAATTTTGAAGTTCTTGAGATCAATTCTTCCTCTTAAGGTTTTCTTTAAAAAATGGATTCTATTATACAAGGATAAATGACAATAGACCTTTAATGAGTCCTATTGCTATTTTACAGAAGAAAGTTTTTGTTTTGTATTCCTTTTTCAGTGCTGGGGAATGAACCCAGAGTCTTACACTTGCTAGGAAAGTGATCTACCACTTGAACACACTCCCAGCCCTTTTATTTTCTTTTTGAGACAGGATCTCACGAAATTTGCCCTGGCTGTCCTCAAACTCTCAATCCTCCTGCCTCTGCCTTCTGAGTAACTGGGATTACACTCATGGTGTGCACCACCATCCCCAGTTAGAAAGTAGTTTTAAATGCTTAAAACAAACCAGATAGTTACGAAAGAAACTAATTTCATTGAAAGAGTTACCACTGTTTTCAGAAAGTAAAATTTACACTGTTGTCTTTAACATGTTCAATGAAAAACAACACATTTTTTTTCATTTTTCTTTTATTATTCATATGTGCATACAAGGTTTGGTTCATTTCTCCCCCGTGCCCCCACCCCCTCCCTTACCACCCACTCTGCCCCCTCCCTCACCCCCCCCAATACCCAGCAGAAACTATTTTGCCCTTATTTCTAATTTTGTTGTAGAGAGAGTATAAGCCATAATAGGAAGGAACAAGGGGTTTTGCTGGTTGAGATAAGGATAGCTATACAGGGCATTGACTCACATTGATTTCCTGTGCGTGGGTGTTACCTTCTAGGTTAATTCTTTTTGATCTAACCTTTTCTCTAGTACCTGTTCCCCTTTTCCTGTTGGCCTCAGTTGCTTTAAGGTATCTGCTTTAGTTTCACTGCGTTAAGGGCAACAAATGCTAGCTAGTTTTTTAGGTGTCTTACCTATCCTCATCCCTCCCTTGTGTGCACTCGCTTTTATCATGTGCTCATAGTCCAATCCCCTTGTTGTGTTTGCCCTTGATCTAATGTCCACATATGAGGAAGAACATACGATTTTTGGTCTTTTGGGCCAGGCTAACCTCACTCAGAATGATGTTCTCCAATCCCATCCATTTACCAGCGAATGATAACATTTCGTTCTTCTTCATGGCTGCATAAAATTCCATTGTGTATAAATACCACATTTTCTTAATCCATTCGTCAGTGGTGGGGCATCTTGGCTGTTTCCATAACTTGGCTATTGTGAATAGTGCCACCATAAACATGGGTGTGCAGGTGCCTCTGGAGTAACCTGTGTCACAGTCTTTTGGGTATATCCCCAAGAGTGGTATTGCTGGATCAAATGGTAGATCGATGTCTAGCTTTTTAAGTAGCCTCCAAATTTTTTTCCAGAGTGGTTGTACTAGTCTACATTCCCACCAACAGTGTAAGAGGGTTCCTTTTTCCCCGCATCCTCTCCAACACCTGTTGGTGGTGGTGAAAACAACACATTTTAAATGTAAGCAAGCTACAAGTAGATTTTATTACTTACAGACATTATTGATATGAAAGTTGGTTAGTGTTGTTTATCTTGAGTAAGAATATTGAATGACAGGCTTGTCTTTGTCTATGCAGCACACACATCATGTTGGGCCTTCAGTAAATGTTTATTTATTTATTTGATGACTGCAAATGTAGAAATCCCAATCCATAAAGATACATTGAAGTATTTGGGATCACAGCTTCCATAGATATTACAAAGCCAGGATAGACTTGTTTCAAGACTACCAGAATTTTCCAGGTATTTTTGAGATAAAGTACAATGTGGCAAGATTTTTTGTTTTAACATCAATGAGCTCATATTTGGCTAGACCAACATCTTTGCTATGGTGTATATCAGAATCTGTTCAGTAACAGGTAATGAAGAAGACTCAATTTCCACATATTGATCAACAAACAATTATAAAGAGATAATGCATTACAGAAGTCTGGGAAATCAGAAGTTGGTGACTGAATGATACCTGGCCTTGGGTTGCCTGAAAGTTGGCTGGCAGCATTGCACAAAGAGATTGTGATCTTGTGGTATCTACTGTAAGGACTAAAGCTACCATATTTTATTTGAGATCTATCTTCTTAACATAGTTCAAAGTGCATAACACTCTACTATTAATTTTAGGAAATATTATCTAGAACTCATCTTGCATTACTGAAACTTTATACTTTACACCCTTTGAACAAAAATTCCTTGTTTCATAACCCTCCTAGCCCTTAGAAACCTCCATTCCATTCTTTGCTTTGATGAGTTTGATTATTGTAGATACTTCACTTAAGTGGAAGCGTGAGGACTTTGTCCTCTTATTACTAGTTCATTTCACTTAGCATAACGCCTTCTGGGTTTATCAATGTTGTCACAAATGGAAGGATTTCCTTCTTTTAAAAACTGAAATAATAATTTAATAACTATAATAACTTAATAATCTATTTGACTATCATATAAAATATAGATCACTATGCAAACTGAGGTGAGATTAACCTATACTGGCTCAAAAATACAAATGAGTACATTTATTCACCACGTGCATTCTTTCTTAAGCATTCAGTTTTGCATACACACAACACACAAATTTGTCATTATCAAATCACATTGTTTATGTGAGACAGTGATAAGATTAGGAGCTTCATTTCAAGAGGAATAGAATTTAATCTGATATATGGATGATCTCTGACTGGGATCCATGAATGACAAAGAACATATATTCAGTGAATGTTGGTTAAAGTGGACTAAAGCCTGTTTAAAAATGACATTAAGAAATCTTGGAAGTATCTATCTATCTATCTATCTATCTATCTATCTATCTATGGAATAACTGGTACAACTTGTTTTCAACTGAAGTATGGTAGCTGAATGTAACAGTTTTTCATTAATCCTGTAATCTTGGGAAAATTAAACAATCTGCCCTTCACTTATGTCATGACAAAAACAGGGACAATAATTATCACCCCTTTAAATTATGAGCTGTCAATGTTGCAGCACTTTAGAAAGAACAACATTGGTTACACAATAGACACTCTGCAAACTTAAGCTATTTTAATTCTTACTAGAAGTAGTAGTATTATAATATGTATTTCATTTCATCATGACAAGATAGTGTGTACTAAGATGTTGTATCTATTTTGAGGTTTGTTTTTGTGTCAACCTTCATTGCTAACCAGCTAGTTATTATCCTGAGTTATTCTAAGTCTTCTTACTCATAAATGTCCCTTCCTAATTGACATTTCTAATATCTGTGAACTTGAGACCAAGATCATGCAAGATGATTTGGATTGTGTACAAAACAGCATTAAATAGATGAGCCTGAAAAAAAAATGGATTCTATTATATGAGGATAAATGACAATAGACCTTTAAACTTTTTTCTTATCAACAAATTTCTGCATGGCTATCAAACTCTTCCCATGAATAATCAAAATCTTATATGTATAAGCAAACAAGGCCACTTAGAAGATGCTAGTCCATATATAGCCAGGATTAGATTCTATGATTCTCTGATATTGAGTTACTTTATCTATAGGAGAAACATACACAGAATTGTTCTGCCTCACTAACTAGGATGTTAGCCACAAATCTCTGTGTATGAAGTGAGCTATATCACAACATGACTGAGACCTAATGTCTCTTTTTTGCTTCTCTACCTGTAGCTAGACTTAAGAAATGTAGCCCGATGACCTAAGTCACTTTCCTTTGTATATTTTCAGGCAAGAGAAGATCCAAGCTGATGTTTACATACCAGCCTTCTTCCAAAAGGTGAAGTCATTCCAAGAGGAGGCAAGGTACTACACAGACAAGATAAAACTTTTCCTTTCCTTCCCTTCCCTTCCCTTCCTTTTTTGCTTCTCTCCTCCTCTTTCCCTCTCTCCGTCCCTTCCTTTTTCCCTCCCTTCCTCCCTCCTTTCTTCCCTCTTTCTTCCTTCCATCATTCTTTCCTTCCTTCCTTCCTTCCTTTCTTGTGCTAGGGATCTAACACAAGATTTTGCTCATGCTAGTCAAGTGCTCTTTCACTGAACTACATCCCCAGCCCATTAATCATTTTTCTGTTTCTTCAAAATCCTCTGCTTTCTGAACATCTGAACTTCGCTAACTTGGACAGAAAGAGCAGGCTCCTGTCTCATGAGTGGTCTCAACATGGTTCATAGAACACCAGAGAGATCTAAAGTGTAGCACATAGTCTCAGAGAAATAGGAAATGGAATCATTTTAAAATGATCTCAGTTAAAACTTACACAAAAATTCCATATTATTACTAATTCTCTTAAAAATTTTTAATTGTTATAAAATATACCATCTTAACCATTTAAAAAATATTTTTATTCTGGGTTTACACTAAGTGCAAACTCTACCACTGAGCTGTACTCCCAGTTTTAACCATTCTGAATAATACAGTTTTGTGAAACTAATTAATTTGCATAGTAGTACACTCATTCCCATCATCCACTTCCAGAACCATTTTTGTTTTGCAAATCTGCAACTGTATACCCATTAAAAACATTTACTCCCCACCCCCAGCCCCTGAAGTATCCTGTCTTTATGAATTTGACTATTCTAGTTACTTTATATAAGTGGAATCATACAGTATTTGTCTTTTCATAACATTTAAATTTTTGTGTGTTTTTATTGTCACTGTTACTTCTCTAGTTCACAAATATTTTTTCAAGTATAAATACAATGATAGAAATTGTATAATGTCAAAGTTTCAACTCACAGTAACATTGTAAGTGCAAACAGTGATGAAAACTCCAGCAAAAAGTATGCAATATAAACTTATTTATTCTAGATTTGGTACACTTGAAGTATAATGAATCTGTGTAAGAGTCTGGAAAAGAAAAGCTTACTTGGGTGGATAGAAGTTTATTTAATCTAACTAGCAATTTGTGGGTTTTTTCTAACACTTTATCAAAAAGAAGCATAAAGCAGGTGCAGATTTTAAAATTAATTTTAAATAAAGTAAAATTTCTGTTAAGCAGGAGTTTTCTAGTGCATTTTCTTGATGATTTTAACATTAGAAGTTGGACTTCTAAAAACATTGTCATTGCATACAAATCAATAGCCATTCTGGAATCTTTATTATTGTGTGATATTTCTCTAAGTCAGCACTCACAGCCTGTCTAAACACTACTTCTCTGCAGCATCTTTTGTTACAGTTCCATTGTAACAATCACGTAGCACAGGTCTTTTATTTGTAAACTATGCAGTTCTATATTTTTTTCTTAGAAATTATAAACGTTCTTTTCATCCACCATACTAATTCTTTCCTTAGGTGCTTTTCTCCAGTTTTTGACACTCATCCTTGCTTAACATTTTCTGTAAGACATAGTCATGGATCAAATCTCAAACACTGCCATTTTAAAGTTTTGCTCACCATTTATATTTGCAATATGAATGCTTGCTATAGATTTCATATTTATTTTTCCATTTGAAAATGTTATATATTCACTATCGACCTCCTGGCGTGGATAAATCATATTTTCATCACTTTTTAGAAAACGATGCAGAAAGAGAATAGTTAAAATGATTTCTATTACAAGTTTCTCATCAGATAAAATAAAACAATTGAGCAAAATGGTAACAATGAAAATTTGTTCTACTGTCCAGAGAGCAGTGTTCAGGAACTCTCCTGAATTATTTTAAAGTTGACAAAATAATACTATTATTGTAACAAGAAGCCTATCTGTTCAAAGACACAGAAAGGGTGCTTCTTATTTGTGGATATCAAATCATTTCTTCTTCTTTTTCTTCTTTTTTTTTTTTTAGCATTATTATCTTCCATTTGGAGAATATAAAGGGAAATACCACAAGGTTAAGAGATTTCCTTGTGGCAAACAATTAATCCATTGCAGGGGTCACAGAGAAACTTTGCAAGCAACAGTCTGGCCTTGCTAATCAGTAGACATGATTCCTTCGTGTAGGGCAGCTTGGTCTGAAAACACTACAGGGGGGAACTAAATAAATAAAACGTGAGCCCTATGTGGCCAAGTGCCTTCTTTGTTTGCTGGAAGACAACTGGAGACAAAAGAGGCTCTATGTTCAGCAGGAAGTAAGGAGGCAAATTTGCTCGTCTGTCTTCAGAACATACATGCTTATTGCTACCTGCATTCAGTTGACATATACACCTTCCATCCAAATGTACTCCTGCCTAAGACTACAACCACATACAGTTCTTCTACTCTACGAGCTCTTCAATTTTAGATGTGCAAACCTCCAGAACTGTGAAGTAAACAGCTCCACTCATTATCACACAGAAGTCAAGGAAGTCTAAAGTCTAAATGAGAGCTCACTCCTGGAAGGAAAGGATGAAAATAGGCAAGAATCCAGATGGATACAGAACTCTCCCTCCTGCCTACTACACAGGACAATGTGGGGAAATCCATAGACAGGACTTTTAGCAAGTAGGATTAGTAATGAGAGAGGAAGAAAATATTTTTTCTGAAGGTGGAGTGTGGGAGAACTTTAACAGGAAGTAGTTTCAGAATTTTGAGTGCTGAACCTGAAGAACATGTTGGTTTATTTATAAAACACCAATGGAAGAGACTAATTCTGTAAAAGTATAGTAAATTCACCTTATTTTTAAACATTTTTATTAGCATATATTGTTTGTGCAGAAAGGATTCGTTGTGACATTTACATATGTGCTTAAGATATATCTTAATTAGCTTCACCTCCTCTATCATTCTCCCTCCCCCTTCTTAGAATAATTTCAACAGGTATCATTGTTTTGTTTTTATACATGTATACAAAGTATATCTATCATATCCACCTTCCTTTACCCTCTCCTTTCTTTACTCCTTCCTCCCATTGATACCCATTCACAAAGAGGACCTGTTTTACCTTCATTTTTTAATTATATATTTTGATTTTACAAGGAGATTGTGCTGTGGTATTTCACACATATATTTATTGTACTTTAACCATTAACCCCCTCTATTACTTCCTCTTTATTTCTGTGCTGTCTTATAATCCAACAGTTTATGGTGCATCATTATAACATCTTCATACACAGATACAATGCATTTTCTATCATTCTGTCTTGTCTTCCACCTTCCCATAGTCCCCTCAAACAATCGCATTCTCTCTCTCGCTTCTTCTCTCTGTCTGTCTGCCTGTCTTTCTCTCTCTCTCTCTCTCTCTATATATATATATATATATACTCTACACATGTATTTATAAGTATATAAGATCATATATGCATTTTTATACACAATTTATGTTTTAGGTTTAGCCTCCACATATTAGGGAAAATATGGTTTTTGTCCTGAGTCTAGCTTACTTCTCTTAACATGATAATGTCCAGTTCTATCCCTTTATCTGCAAATGACATAACTTTATTCTTCTTTATGGCTGAATAAATCTCCATTGTGGAAATATACCATTACTTACTCTATTCACTAGTCATAGGGCATATGGACTGTTTCCAAAGCTGTAATAATCATAAGTGTTCAAGTGTCTCTATTGTATTCTGGCTTACATTCCTTTGGGTATATGCCCAGGTATTGCTGGATTGTATGGAAGATCTGTTTTTAGTATTCTGAGGAACTTCCATACTGCTTTCCATTAGTGAATGCACTAATTTGCATTTCCACCAACAGTAGACAAGGGTTCCTCTCCCCACTTCCCATCCTCGCCAGCATTTGTCATTGTTTGTGATCTTAACGATAGCCATTCTGACTGGGGTGAGGTGAGATGTCAGTGTCATTTCAATTTGCATTTCCTTTATGTCCAAAGATGTTGAGCATTTCCTCATGTATTTATTGGACATTTGTACTTCTTCTTTTGAGAATTGTCTCTTCACATTATTTGCCTGTTTATTCATTGAAGGTACCTTATTCCTAAATGTGTTACACATTTAGTTTATATCAAGTGTGGTCAGAAAAAATGAATAAAAAGTTAAACAAAAAATTTAATTCCTGCACACTCACTCTGTAGCTCAGTGGACACAGAAAAACTCTCAGTCAGTCCCATAACTCACCTTTCTACTCTAAGTGCCTCACCCAGCAAGTAGCAAAGATAAAGCACTCAAAAGTATTTGAAATAAAGGAAGCATCAGTTTGTTCCACCCAAGTTTAAGATGAAGTTTACTGCAAGTATTATGACTTTTTGAACCAAATACAAATTGTTTGAGCTATAATCAACAGCTTTCATTTGGTTTGCAAAAACGTAACTTTGATTCCTTTGTTGAGTAGTTTTCCAAGTTCTCAAAGTCTGGAACAAAAATCTGCACTTGCAACCTTCCTCCTTCCTTCATTCCAAAGAAAAGCATGTGTTCTGAACCTTACCTACTTTCTGATGAGTTCTTTACCTTCTTGGCAGACGTTCAGGAGAAGTAAGGATTTCTCTTACTTCAATCAGCCATCTAAATTTCAGGGTCCAGGTTGTTAACAGACAACAAATAGCTTCAAAAGATCCTTTGCATTTTTTTTTCTCAGGGGTGCTTTGGTTTCTCTCATAGTCTCCAATGGCCGTCTATTATCTAGGAGGCCCCAGTAGTACCTATCAAAGTATGGGAGAGAAATGTCAAGGAGGTTCAGGGTCACTATACACTGGTGAAGTTTCTATTGCATTTGTGGTCTGGAGTATATAAAGCAATCTCCTGTGAGAAAAATAATAGATTTTGGTACCCTCTTACCCTAAGGAGAAAAAAAAAAAAAACCACAGAAGGCAGTCTCCCCTGAGTAGATTACTGCAAGATAATTACCTGGGAATGAAATGCTCTTTACCTGGGGTAAAGAGCATGTAAAGGCTAACAGCTATAAAACAGCATGCTTTTTGTAGTGAAACCAAGAAGGTTGATGTCCACAGAGCATAGACTGCAGTGTTGGGAAAGGTGATGTAGAGTTGAAGCAATGGGTTCAAACTCTGGGGAGTCTGAAGCAAGGGAATCATCCCATATCTAGTGCCCCAGAGGCAGAAACTGGGGTCACGTTTATGTGCTGCTGATTTATTAGAAAATGTGCTCACAGGAAAGTAGGGGTAAGGGAGAAGGGATGTGACAGAGGACAGAAGCAAGAATGAACTGGGGGTGTAACTAAGATATCTAGTGCCACTGATCACTCGGTCTCATCGTACTGTCTTCTATTCCTAATAGTCTCTGAAATAATCTTCCTTCAGCTAATAAGAAGCACACAACGTTTGTTGAACACTTTGGGGGCTGGCGGTAGTGTCTAACATATTTGCTAATGTTAATCTAACCTATTTGCTCAGAAGGTAGCTGGCAAGAGAAGTTTCTGCAGCAGTTTTTGCACAAACCTCCTCAGAACGCAGACTCTGGTCCTGCAGATATGACTGTGGCAGAAATGTTTGTGATGGTAAGGATGCCAGATGCAGTCTCTGGCAGGAGAGATTCAGTGTAAACTCCTGAGTTTCTGGGGCATCATGTCTTACAAGTCAGAGAATTCTCACTGAAAAACAGCCTTTGTCATACTACAGAGTACCTGATCTTGAGACACCAAGGAAACACAAGAAGTTGACAAGCGAATCTAAATACAGTTCACTGAGGAAGAGATGGAAAGAAAATTTTCACCTGCTAGCTTTCAATTTTTATTTGTCACAATTTCATTCATGTCAGTGTCTTTCAAATTCTGGAGCTCACCGGAGCTCATCAGAGGCCAAACCCAAACACCACCCAACACACTTCTGATATGGGTGGGGGTTGTTTCCTTATACCTCAAGCAGTTCTCGAGAGGGCACTAGTTGGGTGTTCTCAATTCAATTCTGGTACTATCTACCTGAAGAAAGTGTCAGAACTCACAGAATGAGTGCTAGTCCTGCAAGACTCCCTTCCCTTTAGATGGCAATTGCAAGTCCCAGATTGTGATCGGCACTTCTGACCCATGGGCTGTAAAATTGAATCTTTCATAACTCATTAAATTTGACTAATTTGTAAAGATGGCTTCCAGAACTCAGGGAAACACTTACGTATGCCCCTTTATTATAAAGGATATTACAAAAGATGCAAGAGAGTAACAGCCAGACAAGACATGACACGTTAAGCGGGGTTGCAGAGCATCTGTGCCCCCTGTGCTGTTTCACTTTCCCTGCACTTACCTGGAAGCTCTTTTGAATCCTGTTCTTTTAAGTTTTTTGGAGGCTTCATTGCAAAGATATGACTGAGTACCTCACTGGCTGTTGGTAATCAGAGATCTTCAATCTCTTTCCCCTTCCTGGAGCTTGGGAGGTGGGGCTGAAAGTCCCAATCCTCCAACCATGCTTTGGTCTTTCTGGTGACCAGCCCTGATCCTGAAGTTATCTTGGGGTCCCCAGTCACCAGTCAGCTCATTAGCATATAAAAGATAATCTTATGATTCTGGAAATTCCAAGGGTTTTAGAAGCCGTGTGCCAGGAAATGGGGACAATGCACACATACATATTACTCAGGATAGTGCAAGAATTGCCTTGCTTGCTACTTAAACTATTTCTGTACCATAACAAATGGTTTGGTACACTTGGTAGTGTTATTTGGATGAGCAGATAGTGGATTTTTGAGTAGGTCGGTGCTGCTGCTAAAATTTGCAAAACTGGAGAGAGAGAACAGAGAGATTGAGAGAGATCTTCAGAGGAGCTTCCTTGTATCTTTGTATGAGAGTTTGGTAGAAACTATAAACCAAGAGTTTCAAGAAACTGCACAAATACCAAGCACAAGAAACAAAGAAAATCATACTAAAGCATATTACAGTCAAATTGCTGAAAACTAATGGTAAAGATGAAACAATAAAAGCAGCAAGAGATAAGCGTAATTACATACATTCTATACAGCAGTCTACTCTTACACTCTATGCCCCTTTTTAATTTTTTGCGGTTTAGATGATGTTGATTAGATTTAATGCTTTGAAATTTTCTTCTACACATCACTGAATAAAACAATCCAGATTTCATTAGTCTGATTAATCTATTTCTCAGCAATTAATGAAGCCAAAATATGTCCTGTGGACAGAAAAATGTGTTTAACAACAAATCAGCCCTTTTTTAGGAATGCCTAGGTAGACAACTCAGTTAGCTGGGTCTCAAGTTGACTGTGAAAGTAATTTTCACTCCATAACATCTATGTTGCAGGCTATTAAAAGATTAGTGTTAGAATTCACAGTCTTCCAAATGCTGACCCTAATATAGGAAACAGTACGGGAAGGCAGTTTAAAAGGTAGCATTCTGAAGTTGGACTGTCTGGGTTAAAATCATGACTGTTATGCAGTAATTTTAAGATCTTGGGCAAGTTACTTAACTCTCATTTCCTCATGTGAGGATAATGTGTAATAAAAGAAAATTAATTCATAAGTTTTTTAAAAGGATTAATTGGGGGAGTTGATGCCATTTATCTTGGCCTTATGGCCACATCTACTAAAAGCTAGGTTCAAGGAAAGTTAGATACAAAATGGATATTTTGTCATCTACATTTTGATAAAACCAGAATTTTGATTGTCTAATGATAATCTTAACTTCCACAAAACTTTTGTGTTTTCTTGAATATGTTCCTAAGTTAAGAAACCAAAATGCCTCCTCAAGGGTAGCATTTTTACTGGACAAATGAAAACAGCCTGCTTAGAGTCGGGTGAGGCGGCAACCATCTCAGGGAGAGTCTTGCTCTGTAATTAAGAGCTGAAAATACGCATGTGGGGTTTACCCTAGCATTTAATCTTTGGTGTTAAATTATTCTTTTCTTTCACCAACTTGGACCCCTGCTGGGACATCGTTTGTGTCAAATTAAACAAGGTTTTCTGGTTGAGTCCAATGTCTATAATGTGGGTAGCAGAGAGCAGTTAGTAAGAAGCATGGCCAACTGAGATCTGGTTTTAAGGTCTTTGTGCAGCAGTGATAATGGATGGATATGTCTCTAGCCTGTGTACGTTAACATATTTATAATTAAAAGAATGAGAGGGAGAAAATTGCATTGCCTTTTCAGTGCAGAGATACTTTATCTGTTTAATGCAACTTGGTGGATGTCAAGTTGTTGACAAATCTCACCAGACATGAATGTTACTTCTTAAATCTTCTGTGCGTGAGTAAAGCTGGGTGTTCACTGGTACATCGCCAGGCTTGTTGGCAGGAGACTCCCACCTAGAAGAGGAATGTGAGGTAAGAACACGGCTGTTCATCAACCTCACCCCTTCAGCGATCTTGGTGACATTGTGAAATGAAGTAAAGCATCTATCAAAGGTAATAAACACCTATAAAGTAAGTAAGAAACTTAAATTTTTTATATAGAAAAGTATTATATCATGTTTGCATGGCAATCTTTAATTTCCTATTTTCTGTGCATTCTATATTTAGTATGTAATATTTTGATAATTAGAAAATGAACATTTTTATACTGCTAGAAAAAAAGAGAATTTCATGATCGTGACTATATTCTCTATGACATAAATTGAAGATTTTGAACTTTTAAATATATGAATATATAATTTATTGAATATATCTAAATACAATAAGTAATCACGTTGTTGAATGTAAAACAATTCTTCCTAGTTCTTGGCCATAGTTTAGACTAAATAAATTACATGAAAACATTTAAAACTATGAGGTGAATTGAATATAATCTCTAAAAAATATTTTTGGGGTATACATGCAAAGTGTAGTTCACTAAGAAAAATTAATTTATGTTTCTCTTTTAAATTACTTATAACTTAACATCTTAGTATTACTGAATTTTGGAAATGCTCTAACCATATTTTACTTACTAACTCCACTTATTACCTTTCTGATAGGGTTAAGTTTCAGTCTTGCTGAATGGTGTAAAACTAAATAGATGTTTTAGGCTTATTTTTACTGTGTATTTGCTATATTATGCTATTTTTATTAGACACTGTTCTCTGGGAGAAAAGTTTTCTTTGAGGTAATTTGGTAAACAAATATGAGAAAACCATGAAGAGATGAGCTGAAGTAATCAAGCCGACGTAAAACAAATTCTGTCACTACCCTTTATTGTTACTACTACTTTAATCTTTAATTTTTTTATTTATTGCCATAGACCAGTTATACAGGGAGTATTCATTGTACATTTTTCTATGTGCTTGAAGTACATATTATATCAAGTCCTCGTGAATTTACTTTAATGCATTATTTTATTTAATACTTCCAACAACTGTGTACATGTGTGTGTGTGGAGAGGGCGGCTATTTCCATCTTAAAATGAGTAATCTGAGTCTGAAATAATTTAGCTTATAAGAAACATTCTTCAGGTTATAAAGAAAATGCCTTTCTGACTTTCTGGGTTTTTTTCCCTTCGTCTCATTTACCTTGTGATACTGTTAGACGAGTGATTGTAACTAAATGGCACATCTAAGATCAACACTCTTCCATTAAAAGAAAGATGCCATATGTTCCAAAAACTCACTAACGATGCTTAAGGGGCCAAGAAGTTGGTTTACCTTAATAAAACCTCTCCACAACTTCACTTCTCCTATGTCTGAACCTGGCTGCATGCTCTGGTTCCAAAGTTTAGGCTTACAAAAATGTCTTGAAAAATGGCTATTATCTATTGAGGAATAGCAATAACGAAGTTTTCATATTAAGCACCTTAGTTGTTCTATTTAATTTCACAATAAAGCGATAGATACAATGATCACATTTTACAGATAAAAATATTGAATCTGAGAAAAATGAAATGACTTGATCAGGTCACAATTAATGACAGTCAGAACTTAAATCTTGACTGTCAAATTCAAACCCTATGCTCTTGACCATAGGGCATATAATATTTTATTTCTCCCTAGTTTCTTCTTCCACAGATGGCATAGTTTGGTGCCTCCTGTACAACTCTATCCCTGCCTTCTCGACTACATTCAGTGTGGTCTTATGTTCTGCTTCTCTAACATGTCTTTGTTTATGTCAATTGTTCTGGTCTTCTGTCTAGTTAGTCCATCTTTCATTTTCAAAGGGACTAAGAGTAGAGAATAAATTATTTGTTTACTTTGCTGAAAGCAATGAAGATGCATGCTTGCATTAACCTATGATTGTTAGCCTGTTCCTCATCTGAGATCCATCTCTATTCAAGGCCTTGTGAATTTTCTTATATGTGAAAAGATGAGCAATTCTATTCATGCAGACACTATATCACTGAAATTATATCATCAAATTTTCAGTATCCACAAAGTAGAATTTAATAACAGTTAAGGTGGGAATATCCATACCATGTGTCTCCCTTTCCAATCACCCAGGAAATAAAGCAATCATGCTTGCCCTTGGTAACCAGATTTTTATTAAAACTTGAAGATAATTAACAGGAAAAAAGAAGATGTTAGAATTGGTTAAAAATGAAACATATAATTCACAAGAGATAAAGAAAAGGGATTTCTAAAACTGTGCCATGAATAAACTATAAACAGGTAAGTTGAGTTATAGTAACTGATTAGTGGAAAATATTTTGGTGTCCTGATTACATTCATCTATTAATGCAAAACTCCAAAAATAAGGTGTTTACAGCCCTGTCAAAAAAATTGCTTTACCAG
Source organism: Castor canadensis (assembly GCF_047511655.1). Taxonomy (NCBI): domain Eukaryota; kingdom Metazoa; phylum Chordata; class Mammalia; order Rodentia; family Castoridae; genus Castor; species Castor canadensis. Next base: position 31,275,962 of record NC_133395.1, on the reverse strand, counting down.
AGTACTTTATTGATAGTTTTGAATCTCAATAATCTATTAAGATTGTTATTTATCAGTCACTCACAGTCATATCTATGATACCCAAGTTGCAGATGGGAACTATTTGGTCCATCCCAAATTACTTCTGACACTAGAAATAAAGTAAACTTCTTGAATGCATCTTGAATGCAAAGAGGGTTTAAAGCATGTCTGCTTTCCTGAGGAATATTGTAGTTTAACAAATTTCCTAGTATGCAGAGTTGAAAAATCCAGATGTTCAGAATTATGCTGCAATTGAATATTTTAATTCTGACAAAGTTCATAAAATGGAGTTAAACTTCCAGAATCTTCTCTCTGCCTGCTTTGCTGTGATTTTCTGGGGGTAGACAAGTGAAAGATCCCGGTATTTTCTTTTTAATTGCTCTAGTTCCATAGGCCCAGGAATTTGGGAATCAGTTTGGGAGTAAGAATCATGCCAGGAAGATAAATTACATTCATATGTCAGATATTGCCTCACAATGCTATCTAGCTCAGCAGGCTATAATGAGCCCCCACTCACCAGGCCAAGCTCCAGCCAAAAAAATAAATATATATATAAATAAAAGAACACCTACTGTTTCTCCATCAAGGGCAACTCTCTCAGAGGGCAAACAAAAGCAACAGAGGGAGGCCAACCACATCCATGTAGTACTAGGGGTTGCTATGCAACCTCGGTGCAAGTTGGGCAGCAACAGATGGCCACATTGAATAGAATTAATGCCTCTCTGACCCATGATTTAAATAGTGCCCAAACCTACTGCCGGATGAATTCTATTAACTATAGGCATACTTGCACACATAAAATATAGCATCCTAAGTGACATTGCTATTACCTTTTTACTAAAATAAAGTCATAAATCTATTGCAAAATTTGAGACTGATAATGTTCAATGAGCTATTTCTGTTTTTTTCTCTTTTTTCTTGATAAATGAATCACTGATGTCTCATAACCCTGGGCTACATATTTCCTTGTAGTGTTGCTCTGATTTCGTATGCAAACCTGCAATGCTGCTTTGAGTTTTGGCTTCATTTTTAGAGTTCAGCTTCTTCCTCAGCCATTGTCACCTGTGAGCTCTGGGCATTGTGTAAGAGACCTCTTTTCATTGTAACTTTAAGAATGAACATAACATGGAATAAATATTTTATATACCTTCATGGGGACAATGTTGTAACCATGTTCTTGATTGAACAATCAATCTGAGGCTATACCCAAAGCCCCCAAAGTTCTTTGTCCATCTGCTTTCTGACCAGGCCAAGTTTAAGTTACTTTTCATCACTCGTATACTTTAAAGGAGCTGGTATGTGCCTAAGGATTATTGGGATAAGGCCCTCTTACTAGTATCTTAAATTTTATAGACTATGTGACTTAGGTCATTAGACCTTAAAAGAAAGGAGTATTTGTTCTTTTTAAAACAACAGCAGTACAGCATATCATTTTGGTGACAGTAAGGAGCTATGCTGCTTTTTTGAAGCAAATATATGCTATCTCAATAAAGTATCATAGAAAACAGAGCACTGGAGTAAAGAAAGGAACCCAGAGAAGGGGCCTTGGTCCTAACTGCACATAAATAGACTTAAAATTTTAGGGGGAAAAAGTTTCTTTGCCTTTCGTGGTGTCCATGCTCTCAGCTATAAACTACAGGTTTTGACTATGTAGTTCCTTTAAGATTCCCTTTAACTTTCCCATTTTCTGAAAAAAAAAGAGATGCAGTTAAAAATCAGATGAGTGTCAGTTACTTTTCTCGTTGAGCACAGAAAGGATAATAATTTTCAAAGCCCAATATTACAAAATTCTTCTGTTCTGGAAGTGGGAAATACAGAAGAGACTGAAATGCCCGTGGACTCTAGGACCTAGAATCTTCTGGAGGCTCCTTTGAGTCTGTGCTTCCCTTCTTGCAATGCTCATATTCAGGGCAAAAGAAGTGCTTGTCCATTGATTCTGTGACCATCCCAAATGTTTATATTCTGCGCTGTAGTCTCTTTCCAGAACAATCCTTCTGCAGAGAGGGGCAATTGCACATGTGCCTCCAGTTTCTAAAGTGGTGCTGCTTCTCTGTCAGGCCTCCTGCTGCCGCTCAGTGTGTCTTTGTTTTGGAAATATGAGCTTGGTTTTCCACCACTGCACGCACAGGCTTGTGGTCTCCTTGCTGAGAGCCATCACTTACATATGCATGCATATACCTACACGCTGCATATGTACTCATGAAGAAATGCTTGCTTGGTTTTGTTTGCCCATTCTCACACCTCCCTTGAAGGCCCTGAAGGGAGGGAAATGCACCTTCTTGAGCTATATTGCTATCTTTGGAAAGATTAAGTGACTTCATGGTTTCTTACCACTTCTCTACCATATGAAGTAATTCGGGAAGCAATTCACTTCAGCAACAAACTGCTGGCTATTTTCATAGTTCCATCTCTTTCTGATGAAACAAGGATTTGATTTAGTCTTATATTTATTCTATTCTGATATTTGTCATGTTATTTTTCACTGAAGTCTCAGGTTACATATCTTTTAAAAACTACAACTGATTATTTATTACTTCACTGTATGTTTCTACTTCCATTATATTTTATATAATATCTATTTCAAAACTTATTTTATTTCAAACTACTATGTCTACTATGTTGTACCTGTGTTGTAGATAATGTGAAAACAAGAATATTAGTACCACATGAGTACTAAAGAATGAAATGTATTGAGATGCTGTAGCCATGTGCATTTTGTTCAAATTCACAGTGAGAGACACTCAGCTCAGCTTTCTGTTTTGTAAAAGTTGAAATTCCAAAAATGACACTCAGGAATGGTAAAATGGGACAGACAGGTGAAAGAGAAATTTTACGCAAATGACTCACTTTTTCTGAGGTGGAACTTTTTCCTCACCTAAATTTTGTTCCAATTAATAAAAATAGAGTTATTATTACTATATAACTTCTCAGAGTTATAAGGGCACTTATCGTTCTTCCAAATCAATTATTTCTTTTTGTTATTATTATTATTGTGCTGGGTGTTCATTGTGGCATTCACAAAAGTTCTTACAATATATCATGCTTGAATTCACCCCCTCCATCATTCTCCTTTATGAGAACACAGACTCTGTAATAGGTAGACTTAAGTTTAGGGACCAAGCATATTAGACACTTTAGCCCAGGTATTTTTCTGATTATAATATTGTCCTAGCATTTCCCAAAGGTAACTAATATGTATTTTTTCTCATTCTGTGAATAAGTCATTTAAAAACTACACAAAAACCTAAACTTGCTGTAAAATAATAATTATGTTTAAAATTTTATGTTAAATTTCTATAAATTTCCTTTAGCTATTGTTCTAAAATGTATACATTTGCAGATAAAAATCCTTCTTTAGGAAAAAGGATCCACAAGTAAAAATCATTAGTGAAGAACTGAATTTCCCTCTGGACCAACTTGTTCCAATCTTGTTGAATCTTTAATGTTAAAAAAAACCCTACTTTGAAAGGCTGATCAAATCCACTGAACTGCTAATTTTCACCTTTTCTGTGATTTGCATATTTAATTTGTAGACCTTTCTACTTTTAGAGTCTTTGATAAACACAGTGAGTTTTCAGGATGGTTCTAAGATCAACATACATAAACTTTCATGGCTTGTAATGAAACTTTGTTGGTAATTTGGTATATTCATGACTCGTCTGAGACACCAGCCATTTCTATTTTTCATCAAAGGAAAAATAGAAGGACTAAATGCTACTGGGGAATCTCGGAATTCCCTCCAGAATTTTTTTTTGTGCTGTCTAGTGTTCTACCTTCTTTGGGCTCTAAGCTTTCAAAGACATATCTTTTTTACATTGTGGCATTTACAAAAGTTCTTATAATGTACCAAATATATCATACTTGAATTCACCCCCTCCATCACTCTCCTTTATCCTGCTCTCCCCCCATTCCTGGAATAGTTTCAACAGGTATCACTTTTGCATTTACAAACATGTATACACTATATTCACCCTCCCTTTCCTGGCCACCTCCTCCCTCCCATTGATACCAACCTGCTGCCCTCCCACCCCGCCGCAGAACCTCTTCTGCACTCTATTCTCCAATTTTGCAATTTTGTAAAAGAAAAAAAATGACATTTTTGCTTGTTTGAGATAAAGATAGCTACACAGGGAGATTCCTTGTGATATTTCCATGTATGTATGTATTATAACCTCAATTGGTTCATCTCCTCTATTCTCCTTTAGTTCCTTTCTTATGGTAGTTTCAGCCAGTTTACTAATTCTATATTCATTCTGTATAGAGAATATACCAACTATATTCATCTTCTTAGTTTCCTTCTTTTACCCTGCCCCTTTCATATGTGACCTCCCCTTAGTTTGACCAGTTCTTCATAATATTGCTGTATTTGTATTAGGTCTACTGTCCACATATGAGACAACACATATGCTTTTGGCCTTCTGAGCCTGGCTAACTTCATTTAAGATGATGTTCTCCAGTTCTAAACATTTACCTGCAAATGACAAAATTTCATTCTTTGTGGCTGAGTAAAATTCCTTTGTATATAAATACCACATTTTCTTAATCCATTTGTCAGCAATGGGGCATTTTGTCTGTTTACACAGCTTAGCTATTGTGAATAACACTGCAATAAGCATGGGTGTGCAGGTGTCTCAAAGACACATCTTAAACATTTAGATTCCCCTCAAGATCCACAATACTGTTTTTGGATAATCTCCTTGTTACATGATGTGATTCAGTTTTTCACACCAGAGACTAAATATTCCTTAGAAACTTTCTTTACTTCACACTTTACCCATGAGAAGTATTTCAATGTATATACTGATTGAAATAGAGAAGAATTCCATATGATGGGGTTTATTGTTCATTAAATCCATATGAAATAAGGGAACATAACTTCCAAGTGAATCATTCCTTGCTAAGGCACCAGAGTGTTGACTGAGAGCAATTTAAAATGAATTTAAGTATTAAGATCTTAAGATGTTTTAATTTGAAATAATTCTTTCTCCTAAAGAATTTTAAAACCAGGAATCCATTTCAGTGATTTTACCTACAATTTGGTCTAGACAGGAAAACTGAATTTAGTTTCATTTCACTTTATTTTGATTTTTTGAGACAAAAAATCAAATCTGTGGCCCAAGCTGGCCTTAAACTTGCCATCTCACAATCTTCCTGTTTCAACCCCCCTAGTGTTCCCTAGTGGGATTATAGACATGTGCCACCCTGTCTGGCTAGCTTTATTTATTTATAATTATTTTTATTCATTCATTCATTCATTCATTTTACTACGACCTATTGATTCCATTTAACTCAAACTCAGGTCCTACTTATTGTTAAGGAGAATTGAGCTATTGAAGAATACTGAACTTGCCTCTACACCCAGCCACTGTGTGCCCCTGCTGTGCCTGTGTTACATACACATTTGTGAATGCTCCCCACTCAGTTCAAATGCTTCCTGTGTTTTAATCAGCAAAAAAGTACAATTATGCTGAAAATGGTTAAACATTGCCTATTTTGTGTTGCTTAAAAGAAGGAAGAGTCTATAGTAGAGGCTTTATAATTTAAATAAACATTTTACACCCTAATATCTATATTTTATGAAAATAAATTTCCTTAGTTTTATGCATATGTATTTGTTAGCACTCATCAGATGTAACATGTGCTATTAATGCATTGCTTAGCTGCAGATATGGATAGTACCTGTTTCTATCTTCTATACTAGAAGTCTTTTTCTTATTAGCTCCTGACAAAACATAGCCCATACTACACTCCAACTCTTGAAAATTTGTATATTAGTACAATAAAGGTTTTGAGGAGTCCCACATGGCAATATCTGCTTCTAATGTAATTTAATAAATATCTTCAGCACACTTCTTTGTTTTTTTATGCAACAATACTTGCTGATCACTGGTGAATGGTGCTCTGTGAATTACATTTTTCATGAGCAGCATGCTGTTATGTAGTGTTTGAGTTTGAAAGCTACATTGCCCTTAATATAAATGAATGATTCCTAAAATGTGGCAGGCAATTCATGGGAAATTCACCTTTTAACACCCTTCTACACTGAATCAGAAACTTGCTAGGAATTTGACATGTGTTTTTGACACATGCTAGACCAGTGGATCTAATTCTACTAAACTTCACTTTATTTCTCTAATTTTTTTATTTAATGGGATAAGTAAGGGTATAGAAAAGTAAAATTTGAAACAGTGACTGTGCTAGTTAATATGAGAATGTCATATTCAGTGTCATTACCATAACTAAAACAGTACTAGGCAAAACATGGATTATGTTGGCTTTCATCATCAAATCTCTAGAGCAACAAGCATGAAATAGCAAGCTTGGACTCGGAGATTGGACTGCCATTTATATCCTCATTTCCCCTTTACTCTGCATAGCAGCTTCTTGCTCTCCCACTGCCAATCAGCCTTCTGTGTGCTTGGGCAGGAAGGAGAATCTATGATGGACCCAGCTTGTCAGGTACACACCCTAAAGCTGTCACTGTGCTGGGGTTGTGGTGGTTAGTATACAACAATGAAGAAGGGCTGTTTTCTAATAGAAAGCAGAGGAACACAGCCATGACCAGGAAGAAAATAATAGTTTGAACTTTCTAAAATTCTGTTTTACTTAGGGAAAACATCCCTTCTAGGAAGACTCAGAGGAATAGCCACTTTACTTGCATTAAAATTTTGTTTCGTGGATTTTGTCATCTACCGAAGGAGAAAAGTATTACCAAAAGAGCAAGAGATATGGCAGGCTTAATACTGCCAGTGCTTCTTTGCACAAGTTCCCACTAGAGTCTCTGTATTTTACTCCTGAAAGAAAGCTATGGTTTAATACACAAATTTGCCAGCATAATTTAAAAAGAAGTTTTAGTACTTGGTAAAAAAGCAACATGGAGAGTTTTAATAAGTTGTCACTAATTTGCTCCCAGCTACTCAGGAGGAGGTCAGGTCAGGAGGATTGCCCAGACAAAAAATTAGCAAGATCTATCTCAAACAATGAGCGAGGTACGGTGGTACATGTCTATCATCCCAATATGCAGGAGGCATAGGGAGGATGACAGGGTGCAGGCCAGCCTGTTCAAAAGGCAGTTATCTGAAAAATAACTGAAGCAAAAAAGTGTCGGTCAAATGGTAAAGTACTTGCTTTGGAGCCACAAAGACCTGAGTTCTAACCCCCCAATGATGAAAAAAAAAAAAAAGAAATCACCAATTTGCTCTTTGGATGAAATTCTATTATCTGTTGGCTTTCTCCTTCTGTCAGAGATGGAATTTGAGGAGAAACCAATAGACTTTAAGCAGCCACTAAGCTTGCTATTTTGTATGCCCACTCAGGGACACACATTTATTCTTCCTTCTCTAACCCAAACAGGAAAATAAAAGGTAATGATGTTTTAGTCACAATAACACTGTGAATGTTGACAATCAGAATAATTTTCAACAGACATTCATCTGTAAAAGAGTGTCTGAGAAGGATAGCAACAAGAGTCTTACATTACCTTGTATCATTTTTTTCCGGCATTATCTTCTCCCACCTCCCCTGCACCTTGTGATGTACCATTTGATCTAGGTCAGGATATTCAAGTCTGCTAAACTTTCTGTGCTCATTCCTTTCTCTCAATTTAAATTTTAGTCACATCTGAAATGCGCTTGTTTGTCTTCATGCCCCACCAATATTTTGCAACTTGGCCTGGTATTGCCATTTAGGAGGTCATTTAGAAGCATGTGGGGTACATCTGCTGTTACATATTGCTGGATAGCTCTATTAATATATAATAAGGAGTCTAGGGATGTTAAAAATCTTGCAATACCTGAGTCCATCTTGCAGAACAGATAATTGTTTTCTTATACCAAAATAGCCATAACCTACAAGCCAGTAATAACACTGAGTCAATACCGTGTAGTCATGATGAGCACCAGAACTACTCCATTTTTTAATCCCACCCATGTTTCTTACTGCTTATATAATTTTGATTCACTTAACCAAACTTCAATCAGAACATTGATTTTAATAATACATTAAAAAATATATGCTTTTATTTAAATATCACAATGAAACATGTTGGTATAATTAATACACACTAATAAAAATAATGCATCTCAACAAGAAGGTAAGGAGCAGAGATGAGAAATACAAAATTTGAGCTTATATTGGGTTTTTTTTTTTTTTTTTGGACAGGGCCTTGTTATGGTTTCTAATTTGCAATACTCTCCTACCTCAGCATCCCAAGTGCTGGGTATACAGGAGTGAGCCATCACACCCAGCTGATGGAAGTTTTTCTTTTTCTTTCTTTCTTTCTTTAAAATTATTATTGATGTGCTGGGGACGCATTGTGACATTTACAAAAGTTCTTACAACATATCAAATATGTCATAGTTGAGTTCACTCCTTCCATCTTTCTCCTTTATCCCACCTTCCCCCATTCCTGGAACAGTTTCAACAGGTCTCATTCTTCCATTTACATACATGTGTACACAGTATGTGTACCGTATTCACCCTGCTACACACTTTCCCCACATCCTCCCCCTTCTACTGGTACCAACTCCCCAGACAGGATCTGCTTTGCCCTCCTGTTCTCCAATTTTGTAAAAAACAAACAAACGAACAAAAAAACACTGGCATTTTTGTTTGTGATAGCTATACAGGAAGTTTCGTTGGGACACTTCCACATGTACATGTATTATAACGCGAATTGGTTCATCTCCTCTATTTTTCTTCTTTCTACCTCAGTACCCTTCTAATGGTGATTTCATCAAGTTTAAAGAACCTACATTCATTCTTTTGTAGGAATTATGTCAACCATATTCACCTTCTGAACTTCCTTTTTTTTTTTTTACCCTCCCTCTCTCATATGTGACCCTTCCTTAGCATGACCTGTTTTTTATAATACTGCTTGGAATTGAATTAGGTCTATATTAAACATATGAGAGAAAACATGCAGCTTTTGGCCTGAACCTGGATAACTTCACTTAAGATGATCTCCAGTTTCATCCATTTGCCTATAAATGACAAAATTTCATTCTTCTCTGTGGCTGAAAAGAATTCAATTGTATATAAATACTACATTTTCTTAATCCATTCATCAATCTTGGCTGTTTCCATAGAATAGCTATTGTGCATAATGGTGCAATAAACATGGATAAGCAGGTACCTTTGGTGTAAACTGACTCACAATCTTTTGGGTATATCCTTAGGAGTGGTATTGCTGAATCCTATGGCAGTTCTATTTTTAGGTTTTTGGGGAGCCTCTATACTGTTTTCCATAGTGGTTGTACTAATTTACATTCCCACCAACAGTGTATAAGAGTTCCTTTTTCCCCACATTCTCACCAACATTTGTTATTGTTTGTGGTAATCATTCAACAGGAGCAAGGTGGAATCTTAACATGGTTTTGATTTGCATTTCCTTTAAGGCCAGGGATGGTGGGCATTTTTTTTCATGTGTTTTTTAGCCATTTGTACTTCTTCCTTTGAAAAGACTCTGCTCAGTTCATTTGTCCATTTCTTCATTGGGTTGTTGATTCTTTTGGGACTTTAGTCTTTTTGAGTTCCCTGTATGTTCTGGTTATTAATACATTGATGTACAACTGGCAAAGATTTTCTTCCATTCTATGGACAGCCTGTTCAATGTAGAGACTGTTTCTTATGTTGTGTGGAAGCTTTTTAACTTCACGTAGTCCTATTTGTCAATCCTTTCTTAGTTGTTGAACCATTTGAGTTCTGTTGAGGAAGTCATTGCTATGCTTGTTGCTTCCAGTGTACTCCCTGCTTTTTCCTGCACTAGCTTCAAGGTCTCAGGTTTTATATGAAGGTCCTTAATCCAGTTTGAGTTGATACTTGTACAGGGTAAAAGACATGAATCTAGTTTCAGTTTTCTGCAGGCAGATATCCAGTTTTCCTAGCAACATTTGTTGAAAAGGCTGTCTTTTAAAACTTTATCATATGTTTTTGCATCTTTGTCAAAAAATGACGGGTATAGCTGCATGTATTCATATCTGGGTCTTTTATTCTGTCCCACTGGTCTTCATATTTGTTTTTTTTTGTCAGTACCATTTTTTTTTATTGGTATGGCTGTGTAATATAGTTTGAAGTCAGTATTGCTCTTTTGCCCAGTATTGCCTTGGCTGTTTGTAGTTTTTTGTGTAACCTAATGAACTTTGGGACTGATTTTTCAATTCTGTGATGAATGTTATTGGAATTTTAATGGAAATTGTGTTGAACATGTAGACTGCTTTTGATAATACCAAAATATCCATAGCCAATATCACTATCTTGAGTCTATCAATCCATGAGCATAGGAGATCTTTCCATCTTTTGTAGTCTTCAATTTCTTTCAGTGGTTTGTAGTTTTCCTTGTAGAGGTCATTCACATCCTTTGTTAAGTTTATTCCTGGGTATGTGATTTTTTTTCAGGCTAAGGTAAATGAAATTGTTTTCCTATATTCTTTCTCAATCTGTTCATTGCTGGTGTATAGAAAGGCTACTGATTTTTGTAAATTGATTTTGTATCCTGATATTTGATGAGGCTGTTTATGGTGTCTAGGAGGTTTGGAGTAGAGTTTTTCAGGTCTTTTAGGTATAAGATCATGTCATCTGCACATAGGGATAGCTTGACTATTTCCTTTTCTATTTGTATTCCTTTTATTTCTTCTTCCTGTCTTATTGTTTGGGTTAAGAGTTCCAATACTATGTTGGATCAGAATGGAGAAAGTGGACACTCTTGTCTCATTCCTGACTATAGAGGAAATGTTTCCAGTTTTTCCCCATTAAGTATGATATTGGCTACAGGTTTGTCATATATAGCCTTTATTATATTGAAGTACGTTCCTTCTGTTCCTAGTTTCATCAGAGCTTTTATAATGAAAGGATGATGAATTTTATCAAAGGTTTTTCTGCATCTGTTGAGATGATCATGTGGTTTTTGTCTTTGCTTCTGCTAATATGCTGTATTACATTTAATGATTTGCATATGTTGAACAATTCTTGCATCCTGCTTGCACCAACTTGATTATGGTATATGAACTTTTTGATGTGCTGTTGAGTTCAGTTTGCTATTATTTTATTGAGGAATTTTGCATCTATGTTCATCAAAAAGATTGGTCTGTAATTTTCTTTTTTTGTTGTGTCCTTGTCTGGTTTGGGGATGAGTGTAATACTGGCTTCATAGAACAAGTTAGGCCGTGTTCCTTCAGTTTCTATTTAATGGAAAAGATTAAGGAGTATTGGTATTAGTTCTTCTTTAAAGGTCTGGTAGAATAATCATAGAATCTGTCAGGTCACGAACTTTTTTGGAAGACTCTTTATTGCTGATTTAATTTCATTTCATGTTATTGATCTGTTTAAGTGGTTAACATCCTCTTGGTTCAGTTTTAGATGGTCATAAGTATCTAGAAATTTGTACATTTCTTATCAATTTTCCAATTTATTTGAATATAAGTTTTCAAAGTAGTCCCTGATGATTCCTTGGTGTTTAGTGTTACCTCCCCTTTTCCATTTCTAATTTCATTAATTTGGGTTTTTTCCCTCCTCATTTTAATCAGTTGCCAAGGGTTTTGTTGATCTTATTTGTCTTCTCAGAGACCTAGCTTTTTGTTTTGCTGATTCTTTGTATTTTTTTGTCTCTATTTCGTAGATTTCAGCCCTTATTTTTATTATTTCTCTCCTTCTGCTTGTTTTGAGTTTAGCTTGTTGTTTTTCTGGGAGTTTGAGCTGTAGCATTAGGTCATTGAGATGTTTGTGTTTTTAATATATGCACTCTTAGGACCGGAGTGCCTTTGCTCTGTCCCATAGGTTTTGATAGGTTGTATTTTCATTTTTGTTATATTCCAGGAACTTTTTGATTTCTTCTTTTATTTCTTCTATGATTCACTGATCACGGAGCAATGTTTTGCTCAGCCTCTGGTTGTTTCAGTATTTTCTGGTGATTCTTTTGTTGTAGATGTCTAGTTTTATTGCATTGTGGTCAGACAGTATGCAGGAGGTTATTTCAATTATCTTATATTTGGTGAGATTTGCCTTGTGACCTAAGGTATGGTCTATTTTAGAGAATGTTCCATGGGCTGCTGAGAAGAATGTTGCTGGATGGAATACTCTGTAGACATCTGTCAGGTCCATTAGACCTATGGTGTCATTCAATTCTAGGATTTCTTTGCTGATTTTTTTGTCTGGATGACCTATCTATTGGTGATAGAGGAGTATTAAAGTCTCCCATCACCACTAGAATTGTTGTATATCTGTGTTTTTAAGTCCATTTGGTGTATGTTTAATGAAGTTGGGTACACTGACATTGGGCACATATAAGTTAATAATTGTTTTTTCCTTTTGAAGTATTGCTCCTTTTGTTAGTATGAAGTTACTTTCTTTCTCTTGCGACTAATTTTGGTTTGGAGTCCACTTTATCTGATATAAGTATTGCTACTCCTGCCATTAACTTGTTTAATCTTCTTCTTCCCTTTTACCCTAAGACAGTGTTTGCTTCTGTCAATAAGGTAGGTTTCTTATAAACAACAGATTGTTGGGTCTTCCTTTTTGAATCTGGTTTGCCAGTCATTGTCTTTTGACAGGGGAGTTGAGTCCATTAACATTCAGTGATGATATTGGTGATTCCTGCCACTTAGCTTATTTTGTTGTTTAAGGATTTGTATGTATGTGCAGCTAATTCTATGCTATTGTCTGGGTTCTTGTCTGTTCTCTTGAAGGTTAATATTTTCTATCCTTTACTGGTTGAGTTTGTTTTCATGTTCTGTGTGTAGGTTTCCTTTCAGAATTTTCTGTAGTGCTGGCTTGGTGTACATATTGTTTTAGTTTCTGTTTATTATGGAAGACTTTTACTCCTCCATCAATTTTGGAGGAATAAAATTGATGCCTGGTTGAGTATCCTAAGACTGAATTTTGTTTTATCTCAGTGCTTGAAATACCTCACACCATGCCTTTCTTGCTTTTAAGGTTTTTTTTGAGAAATCTGCTGTCATTTTGATGGATTTACCTTTGTATGTTATTTGATCTTTCTCTCTTAGAGCTTTCAGTTTTCTTTCCTTGTTCTCTGTGTTAGTTGTTTTAACTATAATATGCTGTGGAGAGGTTTTGTTTTGGTCATGTCTGCTTAGTGTCCTGGAGGCTTCCTGTACCTGAATGGGCATCTCTCTCTTGAGATTTGGGAAATTTTCTGCTATTATTTTGTTGGATATATTACATACACCTTTGGCTTGTTTCTCATCCTTCTTCAATGCCCATGATTCATAAATTTGGTCTTTTGATGGAATCACTTAGTTCTTGCATATTCCTTTTGCAACTGTTGTCTAAGAATTTTTAGTCTTTGCAGTCTTTTGTCTAAGTATTTTTATGCTTTTTTCTTTAATATCTATTTTGTCTGGTGTCTGAAATTCTGTCTTTTACTTGTAGTCTGCTGGAGCAGTTTTCAATTGTATTTTTTATTTGATTCAAGGAAATTTTTATTTCCAGGATTTCTGTTTGATTCTTTTTCCTAGGATTTTCCATATATTTGTCAAACTCTTCTTTCATATATTGTGCTGTCTTTTTACTTCATAGCTCTCTTTTTATTTTTATAATCTCCTTAGTTTCATTTTGGAGTTTGTTGAAGTCCTCTCTGAGTTCATTTAGTTGTTTCTGTGTCTTCTCATTTTTTATATGTGTCTCTTTGAGTACCTCTTTAAGCTCCTTTTTGAGCTCATTGGATATTCTTATCATCATTTTATTGGGTCAGCAACTGGATATTAATTTCCTTCACTTTTCACTAAGTCCTTTATTGAACTATTATTAGTCTTTTGAGGGATTGTATTCCCTTACCTTCTTCCTCTCCCCATGTTTCTATTTTGTTCTTTGTTCCTGTGTTGTTGATTAGCTAGTTTTTAATCACTTATTATGTTTCCCTTGACTTGATTACTATGCTGTGACTGTGATTGGCTAAGTCATTAGCTAGGTTGTACTATTTCTATTCCTTGACTTGGAGGTATAATTTATCAATAATAAATTCACAGATTTAATGCCAGTCCAATTGCTCACATAATACATAGAAAATCCTTTGGGGATATTATCTATAAAGAGTGGGTATTAAGGGAATAATGGTTATTTGGACAGGGATATATAGTTTGGTAATTAAAAAGGTAGCACTGGAGGAGGGGGTCAAAAAGGAGAGATAGGGTGAAGGGAGGAAGGGATGTAAAGTATGGGAGCTATAGGATAATAAGGACCTAATGTGTGTTAAGGTGTAGTTCAGGTCTTGTAGGGGAGGGTGCTTTTGTCAGAAATTGCAGAGGTATAGGAACAATGGTGGTACTGCATAAATTTGGTGCAGCAGATTATTCAGTGAGTGGTTCGTGTGGAGTCGATAGGGGTAGTGGGGCGAAAGGTAGGGGGTGGCAAGGAGGGGAAGGTGGAGAAAAGAGGAGAGAATGGAGAAAATGGCAGAAATAATAGTTGGGGGAGAGAAAGGAAAGTGGGTCAAGAGAGCACTAAGCAGACTGATTTTGGACAGAATGGAAGAGGGAGATAGGTGACACTGGATTGTAGCACAAAAAAAGGAGAGAAAATGAAGAGAGTGAAAATAAAGATAAGAAAATAACAGCAACAAAAATATAAATACTAAAAACAAAAGAAAAAAATCAGTTCACTGAAAGTTCTGGACTTTTTCCTCTGGCTTCAAATCCAGATGCTGGTACTTTTGACAGGAGCTTTGTCAGTGTCTCTGTCTCTTCTTGAGATTGGTATGCTGGGCTCTGTGACAATGGGTGTTGCCCCTCTTTATTGGACAGCTTTGGGGGATTTGGCTTAGGGTGTTTGAGCCCAGCTTTTCCTTGGTGTAATGGACCATCTGGTACGGGCAGGTTCTCTGAAGTGGGCCTGCAAGGAGGTTGATTTGTGAGCAGTTACTGGTGCCTTATACCCACAGAGCAAGCTGCAATTGAGCTTTTTGATCGCTCACTTTTCAGCTCATTACTAGATTCTCCAAGGTGGTCAAATATGTCTCTGATTTCACCAGGTGGCAGCTGTGTCACTACACCACCACTTAGGCTCTTGCACCTCAGCCCTTCCACCAAGTTAGGATAGCTCAGCCTTACACCCCTCCCCTGTTTCAGGAGGTTGGCTCAGCATTTTGCCCCACCCACACCAGGCAGAGATGAATTATGCTCTCCATCTGTGGATGCCAGTTTTGTTCATGAGGGTGCAGGGAGCAGTCTGCCTGCCATAGTTCCCTCAAGTGTGGGTGATCCTTTGTGCTCAGCTGGTGGGGTTGCAGATTCATTCTGGTAGAATTGGGTAAGTTTTGGTGGGGTGCAGGTAGTGTACTGGTCCAGGATGTCACAGAATGTAGTTCAGTTTTTCTGCAAAAAGAAAAGGGAAAAATGGCAGTTTTGCTGGTCCCATCTATGCCGGGGCTTCTCTGGCTGGTGTGTGCAATCAAAAGCTGTTTTAAGGTTTTGTCATTGACCTTTATGTGCACCCTATGTGTTGGTGGTAATTTAGTTGGGCATGACTCTGAAGTATTTTTGTGATATCATGGACCTCAGGGTTTCTGCATCCCTCAACTATCTACCATCTTAAACTCCTTAATTTGGGTCTTTTCCTTCCTCACTTTATTCAGATTTGTCAAGGGTTAGTCAATCTTATTTATCTTTTCAAAGAACCAGCATTTTGTTTCATTGATTTTTTTGTATAAATTTTTGTTCTCTATTTTGTTGATTTTGGCCCTTATTTTTATTATTTTTCTCCTTCTGTTAGTTTTGGGTTTGGCTTGCTCTTATTTTTCTAGTTTAGACTCAGCATTAGATCATTTATTTGAGATAGTTCTATGTTTTTAATATATACACTGTGGCTATAAACTTTTCCCTTAGGACTGCCATTGCTGTATTCCATGGGTTTTGAAAAGTTGTGTTTTCATTCTCATTAAATTCCAGGAACTTTTTGATTTTCTTTCTTATTTCTTTGATGACCCACTGAACATGAAGCAATGTGTGTTCAGCCTCCAGGTGTTTGAGTATTTTCTGGTGATTCTTTTGTTGTGGAGTTCTAGTTTTAATCCATTGTGATCAGACAGAGTTCAGGTGGCTATTTCAATTTTCTTATATTTGGTAAGATTTGCCTTGTGACTTAAAATTTGGTGTATTTTGGAGAAAGTTCCATGGTGTGCTGAGAAGAATGTATATGCTATTGCAGGATGGAATATTCTGTAGACGCCTGCCAGGTCTATGAATGACCTATGGTGTCATTCAATTCTGGAATTTCTTTGTTGATTTTTTTGTCTGGATGACCTATCTGTTGGTGATAGAAGAGTAGTAAAATCTCCCACCACCAGTGTATTGGGGTATATCTGTGCTTATAAATCCATTAGTGTATGTTTAATGAAGTTGAGTGCACCAACATTGGGCACATATAAGATAATAATTGTTATTTCTTTTTGATGTATTGCTCTTTTTGTTAGTATGAAGTGACCTTCTTTGCCTCTTCTGACTAATTTTGGTTTGAAGTCCACTTTATCTGATATAAGTATTGCTACTCCTGCTATTTTCATGGCTGTTAGCTTGGTACATCTTATTCCCTTATACCCTTTCACCCTAAGCCAATGTTTGTTTCTGTCAATAAAGTGGATTTCTTATAAACAACAGATTGTTGGATCTTTCTTTTTAATCCAGCTTGTCCATTGATGTGTAGAGGAATTGAGTCCATTAATGTTCAGTGTTAATATTGAGAGGTATGTAGTGATTCTTGCCATTTAGTTGTTTTTGTTCTGTAAGGGTTTGTGTGTGTGCAAGTAAGTCTTTGCTACTCTGTTGTCTGCTCTTCTGTTGTGATTTAAAAATTCCCATCCTCTCATGGCTATGTTTGTTTTCATGTTCTGTGTGTAGCTTTCCTTTCAGAATCTTTTGTAGTGGTGGCTTGGTTCACATATTGTTATAATTTCTGTTTACTGTGGAAGACTCATTCCTCCATCAATGATATCTTTGTTGTGTTGAGTATCCTAGGACTGAAATTGTTTTCTTTCAGTGCTTGAAATACCTAATCCCATGCCTCTCTTGCTTTTAAGGATTTTGTTGAGAAATCTGCTATCATTTTGATGGATTTACCTTTATATGTTATTTGATTTTTCTCTTTTACAGCCTTCAGTATTCTTTCTTTGTTTTCTGTGCTAGTTGTTTTATCTATAATATACTGTGGTTTTGTTTTGGTTGTGTCTCTTTTGTCATGTCTGTTTTTTGTTTTGGTCATGTCTGTTTAGTGACCTGGAGGCTTCCTGCACCTGAATGGGCATCTCTTTCTCGAGATTTGGGAAAATTTCTGCTATTATTTTGTTGAATATATTATATACACCTTTGGCTTGCTTCTCATCCTTCTTCAATGCCCATGATTCATAGGTTTGGTCTTTGGATGGAATCACTTAGTTTTCGCATATTCCTTTTGCAGCTCTTGAGTCTTTTGTCTAAGAATTCTTTTTTTTTTTTCTTCAATATCTACTTTGTCTGGAGTCTGAAATTCTGTCTCCCCTTGTGTGACTGCTGGAGTGGCTTTCAGCTGTATTTTTTTACTTGACTTAAGGAACTTTTATTTCCAAGATTTCTGTTTTGTTCTTTTTGAAAATTCCCATATCTTTGTTAAGGTCTTCTTTTTTTTTTTTTTTTTTTTTTTGAGAAAGAAAATCTTATCTTTAATTGTGCTTTCTCCACAAAGGAAGACTTCAGAATTCTCTGGACCCAGAGGGAACGCCAACTGCCTCCCATGAGCTGTGCCTTCCTGAGGAAACCTCTCACTGCCTGTGGCCTGTCTTCTTTTATATCTTGTACTGTCTTCTTTATTTATCTCTTTTTTTCTATAATCTGAATTTTTTTCAGAGTTCGTTGAAAACCTTTTTTGGTTTTTAGTTGTTTCTGTGTTGTCTCAAGTTTTGTTAGCATTCTCTTGGGATTCACTGGATTGTTTTGTATGTCCTCTTTAAGCTTATTAAACATTCTTATCATTATTCTTTTGACATCGGCAACTGTAGACTCAACTTGTTCACTTTCCACCAAATCCTCTATTGTGTGATGGTTAGCTTTTTGAGGAGTGTATTTCTCTGCCTTCTTTTTCCTCCAGGTTTCTATTTTGTGCTTCGCTCATGTGATGTTGATTACTTAGTTGGGGGTTTTAATCACCTGTTATCGTTCCTTTGACTTACTTTCTGTGTTCTGTCCAGCTTAGTTATTAGCTAGGTGGTTGTAATATTTCTTTTTACTGACCTAGAGGTATAACTTGGCAATAACAAATTCACAGATTCTATGGCATAATTTATTTAAATAATACATAATATTATTGGTGATATTATCTATAAACAGTGTGTATTGGAGAGATAAAGGTTGTTTGCATAGTGTTTGATACTTAGGTAATTAAAGTGATGGTGCTAGAAGAGGGGGCAGGGAGTGGGGATGGGGTAGGGAGGAAGGAGGTATGAAGGAGGTATGAAGGGTATGGGGTAATAAGGACATAATGTATGTAAGGGTGTAGTTCAGTTGTTGTGGGGGAGGGTGCTATTGTCAGGGATTGTAGGACGGATGGGGATAATGTGTAAATTTGATATAATAAACTATTCAATGAATGGTTATTGTGGAGGCGGTAGGGACAGTGGGGGGAAAAGAAGAGGGAGGAAAGAAAGGTAAGGAGAAGAAAGGAAGAGAGAAAAGAAGAAAAGAGATGGGAAAATGGGGGAGAGAAAGGAAAGTGGAAAAGAAAGGGATAAACAAATTGAAATTTGAACAGAATGGAAAGAGGAGATAGGTAACTGCAAATAGAAAAAAAGAAAAGGGAAAAAGTTTAAAAATTAAGCAGATATGTATTTATTTTCTGTCCAAATATCTTCCTTATTATGGAAAGGAGTGGGTTTCCTCTCAGTTCAATTAGTGCTCTGGATTCTTCCTTCTGATTTCTAGTCCAGGTGCTGATCCTTCTGACAGTTGCTTTCTCTGTGTCCCTGCCTCTCCTGAAGGTTGATATGCTGGATTATGTGGCATAATTCAGTTTTGGGGGGATCGGCTTATGTTTGAGTCTAGGCTGTTCTTGGGTGATGGGCCATCTGGTTCAGTGTGGTTTTTGTAGGTGAGTTCTTAGAAGTGGTACCTGGAGAAGCTGGTATTTGAGCAGTAGCCAACCCCTTCCACCCACAGGGGAAGGCTGGGAGCCAGAATTGAGCCTTTTGGTTGACCTCTTTTCTCTTGGAAGTCTGTCAGTTTCAGCTCACTACCAGTTTTGTAGAATGTGCTGTAATTTTCCCCAGACTGTGGCTAGGTGGCCCGGCCCTCATGCAGGCTGGATCAGCTCAGTACTGTACCCCACCCCAACCAGGTAAAGGTGAAATTTTCCCTGCATTTATGTGTGTGAGCGGGTGCAATCTGCCTACAGCTGCACTGCATGATGTAGTTCCCTCCAGAGCAGATGATGTGTCCTGCTCACCTGGCAAGTTTGTAATCTTACTTGATGGTATCAGGGTTCAGCTCAGGGATGGTGCAGGCAGGTGGCAACCAGAGGTTCTATGTCCATAAATTTTGGTGGGTCCAGGACATACCTGATGCTTGCAGAACTCATTCTGCAGTTCTCTGTGTTGTGTTTTTGCTCTTTGGACATAAGGGAACAAATTTTTTAAAAAGGATAAATGGTTTTGCAGTGGGTGGGTGGGCAGCTGGTCCCCAACACCTGAGCTTCCAGGGCTGTTACGTGGTATAAAAAATGAATTTTAAAGGTCAGTCATTATACCTTGTTTTCCCCCTATATATGAGCGGTGAAAAAGCCAGGTTACCTGATCCTTGGTATCATGAATCTGGTGATTCTTAGCACACTTAGTAATCACTAGTCATTGAGTTAAATGAAACTAAATAAAAGGGTAATAGTTGAATAAAATTTTGTAACAGGAATAATATTCAGCATCAATTTCCAGTTTCGTCCTTCTAGACAAGTTGAAAAGAAATGTAGTCCTAAGAGTGTTGCAGAATCTAACTGTATTGGGAGAATTTAGGAGGAAATCATTAATCAAGTGATAAGGAGTAATGGAAACTCATTCTCAAATAAATTATGCTGATAAACAGTGGAATTTTTGCTATCATTAAACTGCACTTGAACCTGAAAAAATTCCATACTGTGGTCAGGGGTGTAAACAACTCTCCGATATTGCTCAAAAGCACCAATGGTGATAAGTAAGATCTATATCAGGTTGTGGACAATATTTGCCTTACCAAGCAGCAGTCAGTAAGAAATCTATTTGCAGTGCTTCTTAAGCAGGAGCCCCCTAGTGGAGACTGGAAGGAATATACTTCAAGGCCATCCAGGGCAAAAAGTTCCTGAGACTGCATCGAAACCAATGGCTGGGCACCATGCTATGTTCCTGTCATCTCAGCTATATGGGAAAACACAAAGAGGCATAAAGTGAGACCGTATCTCAAAAAGAACCAACACAAAAGGCTGGTAGAGTGGTTCAAGTGGTATAGCACCTGCCTAGCAAACATGAGACCCTGAGTTCAACCAGAGTACAAATCAAAACAAGAAAACTCCCAAAATAGGCACCCATGGATTTCTTCTTAGATTCTGTGAAACACCCCACCCCAGGATTAGAATGCATATGGGATGAAGCTGATCTTTCTGGGGAAAGAGCTCATAATTTCTCCCTATTTTTTAAAGGTATCTGTAACCCAGAAAAATTAGACCTCCTGCTCTATAGTTAAGATATGTAATCAATAGAAACAAAGTCTTTGCATGCCTTGCTAAGACTTGCCATTATCCATCATTAAGAAAAGTGTATCTGTAAGAGGTGCTCAAATTGCTTTTGCTGAAAAACACTGACTCCTTACTTGGGCACATGAATTAATTAAAAACAGGAGAAGCTTGGCATCCCTGACTTCATTTTTATATCTATCTTTACTCTAAGCCATTCTCTTTGTAGTCACTTTGCAATCACCAGGAAAGACAGATAACATCTTCATGACAAGGGACAGAAACTATATCCAACAGTAGACCTTCCTTTGTATGGACCACTTGCCTGGTTCCAGATAACAACTCTGGAACCTTTCTCAGAACAAGGACTGAGATAATGACCAACCAGACCAAACCTGTGACTGAACTGTTTAGCTATGCATACATTTTGTCCCCTTCCCCTAGTTCTTTTGTCTACTTAAACCTATAGCTCATGTCTGTATCCCAAAGACAGCTGAAGATGAGCTGAGTGCTTACTCTGCCTCTTCCCATGGCATGTTACAAGCTAGGTAATAAACCTTCTTTCTTTGCCTTCACCATGTCTCTTTATTTGGCATTTAGGGTCAGGTGGCTGGCTATAGAATCTCAGGAGTTTGAGCCTTAGATCCAAAACTCTGGTTTTATATCTAGTGAAGATTTTTGACTATATGTGTCTTGCAATATGAATCTGAAATATTATATTGCCTGTTTTAGCCTATGCAAGTTCTATCTTTCTACTGAATCTGGTATGATTCTCCATACTTGTACCATACTTGGGTCCTGTTTATTTCTCACATCCAGTCCATCAGCAACTTGTGTTGAGTTTTACTTCATACACAGAACTCAACCACCTGAACTTTATTTCCACTGCTACCACTGTGGTACAAGTCAGTCTTACATCTTTCCTGTATATAGTGTGACAATGTCCATGATAGGCTCTACCTTGGAGCCTATGTTTGTACCTTCACTTTACTGTCTCCATAGTTGTTGAGCTCCTGACCAACTGAAGTCAACTTATGCTTCTCTGTGCAGAACATTCCAGTGCCTTTCTGTTTTACTCAAAGTAAGAGCCAAAGGATGTTCTCTGACCTACAAGGCCCTACATGACATAGCTACCCATTGTCTGCCTGACCGCACCTCAGGTCAGGCAGGTCACCTTAGGCTCTTGTCTCTCATTCACTTTCTTCTAGCTTCACTAGTATCTGAGTATCTCATGAATGTATCATGTGTACTCATGCTTTCCTTTTCCTCTTTCTGGAATGGGCTTTCAACCATATGCTTATAAGTTGCTCTTTTACTTTAGTTTTTTATTTAAGGGTCGTCTTGGCTGGCCTGGCCACCCTCATGAAAATATCAACCTTAAATGCCTTATCTGCTGCATTTCACTCATCTGAAATATAACATGTATATCTACTTTGTTTCCTGCATTTCTCTTAGAATATAAGTTCTTAAGAAGCCAAGATTTCTGTCTGTTGTACACATTGCTCTATCCCCATTTCCTTGAATGGCACCTGCTATGTAGTGCATGCTTAATAAACACAGGACATGTGGGAACTGTATAACTGGGTTACCCTATATTTGTCACTTACCTTTCAAGTTTTGTGATGTGCAAGAAACAAAGGCATCCCACTTTTTACTTCTAGATCCTTATTGCATTTGAAATAAAATATTTGTATTTTAACTTGGAGAGCAGTGAGTAATTACACATATGCATACAAATTTGGCATCAGGCAGAGTTACATTCAGCCTATAGCTCTGATATATCAATTTGTAAAATATCAATGCATTAATGCATTAATCATTCCATAAATTTTTTGAGTTCTTGTAGTGACAAAAGACAGAGAAGATGCAACAAGAATATTGACAATTGGGACAACACTATCTTTTTTTATGACTAACTAGAAATGCCTATATCATAGAGCTAGGCACAGGGTAGTACTTCATTTTTTTTTCTGAAGCAGTAACATTCTGACATTGTTTAGTGACATCAATAATTTTGCATTGCTTTGATTAATTTAAATACTTTTTGTCTTGCCACACACTTTTCTCTCTTCAAATGACTTGCAGCTAGTTTCTATAGCAAGCTTTGTCATTTTGCAACCCAGGCAGCATAACCTTTGCCTCTGACAATCTTGTTTGTGATGCCAAATAATGAGCTACATTAATAGGATTCTACTGTGGTAAAATTATTCCATTCTCATTAAATTATATAAATATATATTTCTCTAAGTGCCATAACCAGGTGTGCTATTCTTATTTGCATTGATTTTATCAGCGTATTGATATCTTTTGCCTGAAAGTCTCCTTTGGGAATATTTGATGACTATTTATTGGAATATCTTCAATAGGTTGTTGAAGTACCAGATTCAGCAAATTTCATTCCCCTATTTGAGGTTTATAAAGACAAAGGACATACTATTAATTTGGGTTTTAGTTCTGTTTTTCCTCTGTAGCATAAAAGATGATAGCTGTATGGATTGTTTAAGTAACTATGTTATGTTACTGAATAAATGGTAGACATCAGAAATGTATTGGTCTTATTTTCATTTGCCACAGACCTTCAATGGCCTGGGGCAAGGATATTCCAACTCTGGTAAAACTGTGGATTGCACTGAGAACACTTTGTGCCTCTAATGATGAGATTATGTTCTTATGCTATCACCTAGGGTCAAACATCTGGAAATTAAGCAAGCTACTGATGACAAATCCTAATCTCCTCTGTTATGCTTATATATTTCTCTTATTAGTATACCTTTTTCCTTCCTGAATCTCAAGTTCCAAAGTTGCCTTGTTGGATAATATGATTCTAATAAAGAAAATGAAACACCCAAATATTGGAAATTTACTGTTACATCTCTTCAATCTATTTTCATTTAAAAATAGATCTGTGGAAAATTGGTGGTCAAATAAAGTAATAAATTAGCAATAACATAAATTTAGAATGTGCAGTGCTTTGTATCTTAACTCACTCCTGGTGCTTGTCCAGGAAGACAAGCACCTAACTAAAAACCTGCTTATGCATATTTCTTCTCATTCTTTTCACTTTGTAGTAGTCCTGGTGCTCATTTAGGAGTGTCTAATATATTAAATATATATCTTTGTTGTTCCTTGGTATCACTATTATATAAAAATTCCTTATATCTATACATCATCCCTTAGGGTCATCTATAGAATTCTGTATAGAGTGGGCACATGCTCAACTCCTGCTCAGTAAATGATTGAAAAATTAAATTGAATAAACATTGAATGACCTACAACTATCCTTATTCCCTAGGCAGCAGACTTGGACCAATAAGATATAGCTCTTCCATGCAATTGTATAATAGACACAACTAATATTTGAGGTATGCTGTTGATAACATAACTATTCACTCATTGGCGTATCCATCTATTTAATTTTTACTGTGTTCCTACCATGTGTAAGGTACCAGAAATATATAAACAAATTAGATGGATTCTCTGGTTACAGGGAACATACCATAGTAGTGATTACATATAGAATGGTGCCTGATAGGTTTGACCAAATGGCTTATTATCTAAATATGTAGAAATTTAGTATGTTGAGCCTCACTTTGCCACAGAGATAATGTTACAAATGTATAAGGATAACTATGAAATTCCTTACACAACAACTTTCTTTTGTTAAAATGTATCTATGTCAAAGTACTTGATTTCATTCATTCAATCAGCAAGAAAGAAATTATTAAGCAACTTACTATGCTTGAGATGTTATTCTAAGTACTGGGTATACAAGATAAGAAAAAAGCAGAAACAAAGGAAAAAATAAAAGGCATTTGAAATGATTAAGTTTGAGGAATATAGCATAACCACATACAATCCAATAACTATGAAACTAATAAAAATAAGAACTTTGTCTTTTTGTGATATATATCACACCTTATTTCTTTAAGATAAATAAGAAAATGAAAGGTCTAGGATTCAACTTTCTTCCTTCCTACATATATGAAGGCCATCCTAAGCTACTTATGAACAAATTTAATATAAAAATTACTTCAGAATACATCTAAGATTGTGTAAAGCTTTAGGACATAACTTTCATTAAAAGCTATTGCCAGTGTCTGCTCAAACAGGAATCTCATGTTTTTCACTGGATAGAAAAATGTTAAATAAATTGAATAAGATTGCCCAGTAAGTTGCTTGGATTTATTATTAGCTTTTCTGACCTTGCATAAATATTTTTACTATTTATATTCATAAATGTGTAAAACTACTCTGGATCCTATGTTTCATTCACTAACAGGATTAAATCAAATATAATAAGGTCAAAGGTAGGTAATTTGCAATACTATACTTTCTTTGAAGTTTACTTCTATTTTTCATGTTTTTTCTACACAAGAAGTATAGACATCAGTTCGAAGTATCTCATTTTTGACTTGTGGAGTCCTGATGAATTTTGTTCTCTCAAACTGATTTTCACTTTATTGTCATTTCCTTTTCATGACATTTAAAAAATAAAGAGAATTACTTCTCTTATTAGTATTTTAACAATTTATTTGTAATGATCTGATTTCCATCTCACCTATGTTGTTGGAACACTGCATATAATAACCACCAAGATTGGATCTTTTCATCCAAAGAGGTTGAACCTCCTAATTTGTCAAATCTGTTATTTGAACAAGTTGAATTGCCAGCTTTTATCTCAATTCCTTGACTGCTGCTTAAGAGGATTAGCAGCCTTGGTCAGCTCCACCAGGGTGGCTCACAGTGACAGGCACCATTGCAGCTCAGATCCAAAAATCAATGAGTGCGGCTCATTGAGTGATTAACTGAGCCTCCAGTGCCCTGTGGAAAGAACCTAATGCAGGTCTTCTCTAGTTACGAAAATCAAGGCAGACAGGAAGGAGCAGTTACTTTCTTCCTTTTAAATCAAATATGAGGGAGGAGATAGGAATAGAAATAGCAGAAAAGAGAATGCAAAGAGAAGTTCTTTGTGTGTAAAGACATACTGTGACTTATCATCTTACTCAGTGTTCAAGTTCTCTGATGAGATAGCTTTTAAATTTCTGAAAGTCACTCAAAATTACAAATTGTCATCTCTTTGAATTTTTTCCCTTTAGTTTTAGCAAGTTGGTTTACAAATATATATCACCAAAAGTAGGCTTTACATTTTAAATGTATCTATGTATTTATGTGTCTTCCATTTTTCTAGCTAACTAGCTGTCTATCTATCTATGATTTTCTTCTAGGGAAGTCATATAGGAAAAATAATTTTTTTTCATTTTTTATGCTGCAAATAATATTGTGAAATAGATTCATAAGTGTTTTTCCTTCTGTTTACTTTATAAGTGAGTGAGGTACACTAATGATCACTATTCTATATTTTAGGGGTAAGGGAAAAGAAATGTTTTCTTCCATTTTGAACGTGTTTGTTCAGGAAAAGAGACAGTCATCTCTTCCATTTAAAGGTGTATTTTTTCCTGAGGAACCTTATTATTTTTTTAAACAGGCCTAAGTAACTAGATCTGGAGTTAAAGTAGCTCTATCAGAAGTTATGCAACACAGCATGTGATAATCCACTCAAGGAGCAGATGAACCCATTAGCAACTCTGGCATTTTCTGGGAAAAAGCGAGGTCCCAGAGAACACCAGCATTATATATGATAGAATCTGAGTGTTCTGTAGATTTTCAATTATCTTCTGCAACCCTCTAATTATAAAGAACAGAAAACAAAAACCTTAAAAGTTAAAGGACTTGGCCAATGTCACAAACCAATTGAAACTCTTAAAATTAAGAGTGAGGAAGTTGACATAGTTGTATTTAAGTGACTTTAGAAGAGTAAAGAATTAAAACCACAGCAACTTCATGTGATTTGAAATATTGTTAGGATCATCTTATCAGCAATTGTGATTTAAAGATCTTAATTCATTCTTCAAATATAAGCACTTTTGTTTTGGTTGAGATATCATGAAGTTTTCAGTGAATAGTAACTAAGGCAGGAAAATGGATTTAATAATGAGTATTTGATTTCTGGTAAGTATGGCTTGTATTATCTTTGTATCTGCAACCTAACTTTTAATGTTTGGGATCTTTTCATATATTGTTTTAAGATGACTTACAGCTATTATCTCACCAAAAAGCAAAGCTGACACCATAGCTTTGTTGAAGAGGAGGTGATACTTATGCTGTAATAGGAAATAAAATAACTTTTTATAGAAATGAAAATTTACCCAAACCTCAGTGGTGCCTTTTGTCACCATGAGGGCATTTTGCAGTACAAAAACTTAGTAACAAGTGAAATTTTGGAATAAATCCAGATTCTCATTAAAACAATGTCATCTGATATTACCGAGAACCATAAAATAGCTATTGAAACCTGAAGCTTCAGAAAAAGAAATCTTTATTGCAATAAAGGAATCAGCAGCATTGTTTACAAGCATCATTTCTGTGGCAAAAGATTAGTTCATTCAGTAAGAATCTTGTGATATGGGGCTGGTGCAGGTGCAATAAACTTTATGGAATGGCTCATAGGATTAGACTAATTAAGGATAATCTAATTTGGACAATTTTATCTTCTGGAAAAGAAATGTGATGCCATCCTCTGGGAAGAAACAATGTTTAGACTCTGGGGATGTGCTAAAAGAAAAAGAAGAGCTCTCACAATATATGTGCAATAATAAGAATTAGGGTTGATCCAAAGACAGTCTTAGATCTACCCATTGCCTCTCAAAAGATCCACCACATAGACTGTTAAGCCCCATAATTATCTCCCCTATTTGTGACAAGCGTGAGCTAATCAGTCTCTAAGGGAGTTTCCAGCAGATACTGAGGAGAGTGTGTGAGCTTCCCAGTGCTCATCATGCTATTTTGTACTCTGAATCGCAAAGAGCTGACCAAAGTTCATTATCCTCATCTAGACCAGAATTAATTCAAATTAAGAAAAATAGACGTTTTTAAACAGCCAAGTGCTTATGATTCAGAACAAAGAGTCTTCACTATTTTTATAATAGCAACATAGGTTCTAGCTGCCTATAATCCCATATTAAAAGATTAGAAAAAACATCTGAAGAAATCAGAGAGTGTCTAATTGAGGTTCTTGCCTTTAATCCTGTGAGCCAACTCCCTCTTGGATATCAAGATCTGTCAGGGCTGAGTCAGGGGAATTCTGTAAGGAAAAAGCAACCACGAGGAACATAACATATTCTCTCCTACTTAAGAAATAAAAAGGGAAAAACACAGTTGGTGATATCAAAACATAAGCCAACACAAAATTAGGGGAAACCCCAAAAGTAGATTTGTAAATAAAAGCTACTGAAAAAAGTGAAGAAATAATCTTGACGTTGCTCTTTCACAATGTTTAAACCATTGTCAAATTTGAAGTACAGAAATAAGCAACAAAAATTCATATGCAAGAGCAAATAATAGAGCAATAATAAAAATGAAATCCAGACTAGCAAGAAATTAATAAAGTCTTTTGAATGAACATATTTTATTTCTGTGTTGATTCTTAAGATATTTACTATCTGATTGTCTTTATGTAATTATACTTATTCATCTTGCCAGAGAATTATATGTTAATGGGTAGTTTCATATCAAGCCAAGGAATGTTACTATGAAATAAAGTTTCTCTGTATAGCTATTATATTATTGTTGCAATGCAATTTACAGGCTTTACTTGTTGAAAATTAGCATTTCATGCTTATTTACTGAAGGACAGAAAAATTAGGTTAAAATTCGTGAGCTGTAAGTTAAAATAGCACCAGGGAGAATGAAAGAGTTTATATTGTCTTAAGGAATGCAAGATATTTTATAACATAATAAAAAAAGAAAACAGTAATCAAGAAGAAAAAAAGGGAAAGAAAATAGTACACTAAAATCAAAATATACTTTAAAATAATACCATGCTTTAATCACAAGGCAGGATCTTTGTTTCTCTCACTAATTGCTTAGAAATTTATATAAAATGTAAATTATGCATAGATTATATCAAATAAAAACATATTTATATGTATATGTGCATGGTAAACATATTTCTCTTCAGTATATTATACATTAATACTTTAAAAGGGTTAATTTGCTGCAAATTAGGGAAGTTTTCTTTTACTTCCATCATAAACAAACTCGCATATAGAAAAATAATTTAAGATATTTTAATAGGCAATTTAATATTTGATTACCAATCTTTCAGAGAAAGATGTCTCTTTTGTAGTAAACTGGATATTGAGGAATGACAAAAGTCATCAGGAATCATTCCACAACAGAGAAATACTTGGAATCAAGCTTACATATGGGCAAGTTAAATCAATTTAACACATTTTCTTTACAATTACAAATGGAAAGCAGTTTATTTTTTATTTGCACCATCTTACAACACATCTCTCACCTTTTTAGAAAGTACTACACCATGACACACATATATCATTGACATTTAGCAGTACCTACATGGATTTGTGTGAGTGGTCCGAATAATAAACTTCAAAACATGGAAGTTAAAAGCAGTTTTGATAAATATTTTAGTGAACCAATTACCATCTTGTAAAGATATATGATCATTTTTAAAATCCAATTTTGTTCTGATTTTTTAAAATATGATTTATTTTATTGACTCAGAAGATTATGAAATTAGCATAAATGAATGGCAACATATGTACTCATGCCTAATAGATAGTCTACATTATCTATGGTTCCCCTATTGTGCAGTGGCACACTAGAATGTTTTACTCCTATCTAACTACAACTTAGGAAATAAATGCAGTATGAGAGGTTTGTATTTAAAAAAATGGAAGAAGCCAGGCACTAGTGGCTCAAGCCTGTAACCCTAGCTACTCAGGAGGCAGAGATCAGGAAGATCTTAGTTTGAAACCAGCCTGGACAAATAGTTGCTGAGACCCTATCTTGAAAAAAACATCAGAATAAAAGGGCTGGTGGAGTGGCTCACAGTGAAGGCCCTAAGTTCAAGGCCAGTACTGCAAAAAAAAAAAAAAAAAAAAAAAATAGAGGGGGAAGCACATCAAATAATTAAGGGAGGGAAGATGTAGAGCCCAAACCTAAATTCTTTAATCTCCTCATAAAATTTAAAGGTGTCTTTCCATTACTTTATGGAGGGGTTCTCTATATCTCAACCATTTAATCACCAAATATCAGATGGGAGGTGAAACTAACCCAATTATTTAATTATACTTAAAATAATATGCTCAAAAAATGCCCTTTCAGGAATCTAATTTCAGCCCGACTTCTTAAATATGAAAAAGGAAAAAACTGTCTGAGTAATTAACCAAGATATCAAATTATTCCTTATGCTTTTGTGTTGAAAGATGGGAGCCAAATAACTTTAACATTGTAATTTAGTCATTAAACCAGGGTTATGATCATTATATTTAAGTTCTGTACTATGAATTGGAAGGAAAAATATGGATAATCAGAAACAACTGGAAAGTCACAAACATTGTTAAAAAATTTAAAAAGCACATGTTATCTTGGAACATCATAGGCATTGTCCTGGGATGGTGATATAAGGCATAATTGAGGCTTTGCTTAGGGCCTGTCCCATTTGGGGTTGAATTACAATACTGTGTGGTAGGAGTCCAAAATCTCCACTTAAGTAGCATAGAAGAAAGAAGGTTTTTTTCCTATGTGTACCTAAGTTGCTCTCCATAATTCAGTCCTGCAGGAAGGGTTTTAAAATCTAAATGTCTAAGCAGAAACCGAAACTTAAATAAATAAATAAATAAATAAAATTCCAAAAAGCATCCAAGCATTAATGATTATTTTAAAGCTCTCCAGGTGACGCCAATATGCAGCCAAGGTTGAAATCTATTGATCTACACCAACTTTCCTCTCTTCCTGGCAACCTAAAAGAGAGTCTTAAATGGTTTCTTGGAATTAGAGCTTCCTAATGAACTGGAAACCGTTAGGGTAATAGTTTTCACACTTTTTGCTCTCGGGTCACTGTTTTAGCATTATAGACTATCCATGACACTGAAGAGCTTTTGTCAAAGTGGGTTATATCTATGACACTTACACAATTAGAAATTAAAACTGAGATGTGTCAATGCATCCATTAATTAATTAAAATATAAAAGCAACGAAGCCATGACACATTAACATAAGTAACTATTATTTTAAAATTGTATTTTGTAAAGCAGAAAGATGAGTAAGAGAAGTGGTAATGTTTGAAATTTAGCAAATCTTCTAATGTCTGGTTCCATGGAAAGCAGAAGCTCGGTTTTCTTACCTGCTTCTGCCCTCGATATTGCAATAACACGTCTGGGAAATTTCATGATGTGTTTATGAGTAAATGAACATGAAAAACAAAAATAAAATTTGGTATGATTATAACATAATTTTAATTTCATGCACTCCTCTTGATGAATCCTTAGGGATCCTTAGACCACAGCTTGAGAACTGCTAGCATAATCAAAGAAGCTTCCACAGTGCAGACAAACAATAGCAAATCTGTTGTCCCTAAAACACTAAGGCAATGGAACTACTTGGATGTATAAAAGAGATACTATTTGTTACCTTTTGCTTGGTGGCTGGTCAGATATGACAGTAGAGGTGCTATTTCAAAGATTAATTTAGCTTATTATTCACATTATTATTGCTACTGTTTTTTCCAGTGCTGGGAATGAAACCTAGGGCCTTGTGCATACTAGGCAAGTGCTTTACCACCGAACTATATCCCCAGCCCTCAAAGAGTAGCTTACTTTAAACAGAAAATTGTTCTATTTTAATGTCCTAAGCCAATAAATACTTGAATAACATGATTCTTTCACTGAATGATCTTAGCTGTCTAAAAAGATTCCATCTTTGCACCTCAAAATTATGCGATCAAGTTAGTGAGACAGGCATACATAAATAGAAAATTAGAGGAGCATTTTATGAGGCTAAAGTTTACATATGTATACATATATGTATAAATTCTTTTTCACCTAGTTGTGTGATCATTTTAGGTAGATAATATACCTTTTAAAATGACTGTAAAGAAAGAACATCTTTGTGCTAAGTGGCTATTTTGACTTGCCAGTGCCTCAGACAGATTCTTTTATAAATAGCTCCTAAGACTTTCCATTGTTTGCTATGGTGTGAGTTTCCCAAAATCCATGAGGTGAGGCCTTATGTTTTCTTCTTGAGGGCACTGCCTTCATCAACAGATTAATGCCATTACTGTAGCAGTAGGTTTGGTATAAAAAGGAAGAGTTTGTCCCTCCTTCCCTTTTCTCAGTTTCATTTTCCTTGCTGTCTGCATGTTCCATGTAGCAAGAAGGTCCTCTCCAAATGTTGGTCCCTAGATGGCCTCCAGCCAATCTATTGTGAGCCAATAAATTTATACACAAAATGTCGGTGGTATTTTGTTATAGCAGCACAAAAAGGACTAAGATCTTGTTGCTGCTGGGATTGTTATCCACTACTCTTTTTTATTTTAAAAGTAGACAATCTTCAAATTTAGATAATAATCTATTGGTTTTATTTCTTCTTTTAAAAGGGTGTTTCCTTGTTAGTATGTACTTTTGTTCTCATTTTCACATTCCATATGCTGTGCTGGGTGTGCCACAGAAATGCATATACATTCATTCTATCCATTTTTGACCACTGTTAACACTTATTATGGTCATTTTTAAAACTAATTCTATTCTCCAAGATTTCAGCTATTTCTTACACTTGATGTCATCAGAGACTTAGCAAGCATACTTGCTATTCCATCATCCTGGTCACTGGAAAAATATAAAATAGCACTGAAATGGGAACTGACCCCTGTAGAACTCTTCTTGTTATATTTTTCCCTTAATTCATTCCCCGAATGATACTTATAATCTGCATCTTTAGATGTGTGTCCAGTAAGATTGGCCAGTAGTCCTTTGGCACATAATATATTTTTAATAATTAAGAAATATTCTAATTGGAAATCTATATAGAATTCTTATAGAGTTGGACATTCCTCATAAAGAAGAGAGTGTGCATATGCATAAATAGGATAAAATTGGCCCTTAAAAGTGCAATGCAAAGTCACGAAGCAAGGAAAAACCCATACTGTATTGAGATGTCCATTACTTGCTCCAACCTTGACAAAAATACTCACACAACCCATGGGAAATTAGAAAGAAAAATAGCTTTTTATAAATCATTAAAGTTGCCCCTGTAGCTATCCTATTGGTGAATTATATCTAAATAACTATCTTTACTTCTCTTTCTAATTGGAACATCATATCTTATGAAGCTTGGCTTGTTTCTCTCCCTCCACCCCACATCCATGATCATCATATCCAAATGGACATTGTCCACACATACTCATGCACAAAACTTTTTATTAAAGCATAATACTAGATTATTGTCTATTTGTTGGATTTTATACTAATATAACCTAATTATATATATATATGTGTGTGTGTATATATTAAAATTATTTCTTTGAGTTATCAAACATTATTAGGATTCATTAATATTCATGCATTTGTTCTACTTCTCAGAAAGAGCAAGGTAAAAGAATAGTGCAACAAAATGGAAGATTTTCAAAACTATCCCAGGAGGTAAAATTAAAGATAATTTGATATTGCTATCAAATAAAAAATCAACCAATTAAGATTTATTAAATGTCTAACATGTACCTACTATAATACTAGATGATTCCAAATATTTTAAAAGAACTAACCCAAATAATGCTTCAAGGGCTGATAGCTTAGTTCTGAAGAGAAGATTGAATGATTGATGTTGACAGAACATTACAAGGCACTTTTACCACTGGAATTCACTGTGCAAAATCTATATCAAAATGCATCTCAGAAAACATCTTTAAGAGATGATTGGTGGTATTGGTTTGGTAGATGAAAGTCTTTATGTAGGAGGCAGCACTTGAATGAGTTTTTGAAGAATGTCCGATGTGTGGAAGATGGGGAGCAAGGTTGTCAACATTCTAGGTGGTAGAAAAGAGTGTCCAATAGTAAGAGGCACTACAAAGACATGTGAAATATAACCACACATGCATAGTACATCAGACCCTAACACACACCAGAGGAGTGTATGTCTCTTACAAAATGTTGGTGAGCCTGAGCTACATTGCAGAATTCTGAAGGGGACAAGTTTTGAAAAGTGCTGGGATCATAAAGCAGAATTAAGATGTATCTATTCTGCATTACAAATTACCTCCAAACTTAGCAGTGTAAGCAGTAAGCAGCTATTGTCTCTGTTTCTATTGTATTCAGCAGCAGCTTGGCAAAGTGGTTTGACTCAGTGTTTTCAAAGCTCTACTATCTAGTTATTGGCTGGGACTGTCATAATTTTGAGGCTCAATTGAATAAGGGTCATTTCCATTCTTTTGGCTACTGGTAGGCCTTTAGGAAATCCTCATCCAAGCTCATTCATGTGGGTCTTTTCCAGGAAAGTCTGCCTCAGGAAACACAGTTGGCTTTCCTTAGAACACAAGAATGAAGACAGTCAGAGCCAAGTCTCTTTAAAACCTAAGCGAGGGCTGGTGGAGTGGCTCAACCAGTAAAACCTAAGCTAAGAAGTGATATCACATCACTTCTCCCATATTCTGGTCATTAGAGGATCAAAAAGTCCATCCCAATACAAAAATCCAGTAGGCAAGGAGAGGCTGCCTACCTCAGGACACAAGGTGGGTATTATTAAGTGGATGAGAAAAGAAATCTACTCTCTTTGGGCCTCATTCTTTTAGGGCTTGAAGACAGATAGTCTTGAGGTAGTTGAAAAAAAAATTTTTTTTCAAATAAGACCGATAGCATAATGAGGAAGTTGGGAACCAGGAAGGAATAAAATTTAGATTATTTTATAAAGTGCAATTTATCCCCCCTTTCTTCATGCTATTTCATTTTCTCTTAATTACTATTTAGCCCAAGTATATGAAATCAGTACTGATTCCTTCAGCATTTGTTTCAAGATACAATGACAGGCATTGCTTATCAGTAATAGCATTCTTTCCTGAGCTCATGTGTGACCTGAGAATCTCTCCTGGTACAGAATTCCAGGTGTTTACAATGAAATGATCAGTGATGAGAGAGGGCTTTCCATTCCAGTGATAGCCTTTAAAATTAAGAGAAATGCTTCAGCTTTCATGATTTATGAAAATTTTTCTCTGCAGAGCAGTTAGGGCTGAGGAGGTAGCCTTCTTAAAAAATGGTGTTGGGCCAATTGACTACCCATGTAGAAAAAAATCAAACTTGGTCTCTACCTCATAACATATACAAAAATCAATTATGTGAAAGGAATATGTATGGGGGAAAATATTATGAAATATTTCTAAACTTTTATAAATGTACACAAATTATAAATTATAATTTTTTATTTAACAAAAAAGATAAGGAAACAGCATGAATTAAAATGTATGTATCACATATAAAGGATTATATATCCAAGATATATTTAAATAAACACCTACAAATCAATAGGAAAAAGAGAGACAACTTAATAGCAATTAGGGCAAGAAACCTAAATAGGAATCTCAGTAAACAGTGAACCCACTACAGACATTTGCATTACTGCATCTCAGAATAGCTAGATTGATTGGAATTTCCAGTGTTGGTAAAGAGGTGGATGTCAATTTCCCATATAATATGAATGCTGGTACAACCATTTTGGACAAGTGGTGTTTCTCACATACTTTATGACTCAACAATTGCATTTCCACATACATACCATAGGTTAAACAAATCAAGACATGTTTATGATATATTGTACAACAGTATAAATAAAGAAGAAATTGAGAGTTGCATGCCACAATTTGAACAATTTGACTTTTTCTCACAAACACAAAGTTAAACCAAAGAAGCCAGTCATGAAAGAATACACACACACACATGCACACATACTGAATAAACATACTGCATACTGAATAGATAAGTATACATATGTGCACATACATATGTGTATGGAATATGCATATTACGTATGAGTATATATATTGCATAATTTCATTTGCATAATTTCATTTACACAAAGTTAATACATGCAAGGGTAATCTGTGGTGTTAGAGGTTAAGATAGGGATTAATTTTGGAGATCAAAGATGAAATAGATGTTGATATAAGGACATGAGGAGCCCAAGGAAGAATTTTAAGGTGTTGATAACCTTTTTATTGACAATGGTGGTGGTCACCTGGGTGTGTTCATTTTATGACAATTTATTATCTTTTCCTGAATTAAAGTAGCACTCCAGTAAAAAAGTTTTTAAAAGGTTTCAGCTTTATTTCAGTTGAATCAGATGATATTAAAGAAATTCTTCACTACTTTAGAGAAGAATCTACACTGTGTCGACCATCAAGTGAAAATGACTCTGGGTTGCAAAGTAACAAGGAAGCTAAGAGAATAGAGGTTAAGAAATTAAGGTTTCTTGGAACAAATACATAAAATGTGCTCACAGCTATCTCTTATTTTCTCCTTCAGGGGAGGATATGCACCCTAACTGGAATTTTGATAAAGCTTCCAAGTTAGTTAGATTCAAGTCATTTACAGGTTAAAATGTACCGTTCCTGATTTTTTGAATGGTAAACTTTGCTTCTTCATAAAGTTTGGTCCAGGTTTGAGAAGCAGAAAGAATGACAATTCAGATAGAATTAAGGTAACATTTCTTGTCTTTTGTTATCAAATTAGCATGAAGCCTTGAAATCATACTATGATCAAGGATGCGTGGAGGTGTGAAGGGAATCAGCTCTCCACAGAATCTTTCTTCCATGTGGATAGAGGCTGAAGTTGGTCACAGCAGCCACACAGAAGATATCAACAGGTCAAAGAAGCCCACAGTTATGTATGGGTTCACTGCCTTTTTATATTACCTTAAACTGGAAAGGCAAGGAAGAGGGAAACATCAGCTCCCAGGGGTCCATCCTTTTGCCATAAATAAAATATCTTTCTACAACCTTGGTTATATAATCTGTTTTACAAGGTTATGGGGTGTTATTCCTTACTACATCATTGAACATGCTCCAAATTTCAGTACAGTATTCTTGGTTGTTTCCTAAATGTTTTCATTTATTCGTTTTTTTCCTTTATTCCCAAAAGATAGTTGCAAATCCTAGGTACACATCAGGTAATATAAGCCTAGCCATTCAAAATTGAGTGATTTTTAGTTCCTGCCCTCTGGAAATCTTTAAAATATGGTCATATTTCAAAATACTGACAAAAATGCATCTTTGATTTAAAGGGAATATTTATTTTTTTAAGTAACCTCACATTATTTTGAATTTTTTTCCTTCAATTTACAAAAAAAGTTACTTGAAAAATATAGATCTTATAAATATGTTAAATTGCTTTCAGCAAAGATCTGAGGAATTCTTGGAAATGATGTGATTTCTATTAGCTAAGTAATTTCTAACTTCCTTTTTAGGTTCAAAGACCAATGCATCTGATACTTTAACACTAAACATACTTATCCTTCATTTCCTAAAGGGCTTAACACATGAAAAATCTCTTAGAGTTACTCTTTCCAGCTCAATTAATTCTAAGTCTAATAAGTGAGCCTAATCATATGCATGAAGAAGACAGCATTTACACCCTAAAATTGTAAATCTGAAAACAGAAAGGCCACTACAGATAACCCTCCCTTATGACTCCAGAAGAACCAGACTGTAAATCAATGGCTGGGTTCAAACAACAAAATACACAGTCCTGTTTTTATAAACAGGCTAAAGGAGCACATTTTAGCTATAAAAGCAACTTTAAATTTCAATTTTCACTGCAATTATTAAGTTTTCCTCCAGTGAAGTTTATGAAGTTTCCTAAATGTGCATTTTTAAATCTCTTAAAGCAAGTTCTCTGGGTTGCTGGCATTTGTTGAATACTTACTATAAGAAAAACACGGTGTGAAATGCTGGCAATTAAAAAAGTAAATTTCTAACTCCCCAAGGCAGCCAGTCAGGAAATTAATGTGGCCCTCTTGTGAGAAGTGATAGAAACTGAAGGAAGGCAGGTAACGTGAAGGGATAATTTTGAGAGGTTCAGTGAGGATCAGTAGTTTTCAGTAAAGCGACAGAATACATTTAAAAATTACATATACCATATGTATATATAGTTTTATTTATCAGTTAAATCTAAAAATGAGCAAAAGCTAAGAAAATAGATTTAAAAGTGATTTGACAACCCTGAATGTATTGTCCCTCAAAAACTAGATTTCTTTAGTTCCTTCTAAATTTATTTTGGAAGCAAACACTGGTTTTGTTCAAGAAGTATTTCTATAGTGAGAAAGAAAATAAAGTCTTCTTTTATTATTTAGGGAATTGTTAAGTAGTTGGTAAAAGTCCTGTAAAGTCTAAGACTTTATGGTTAATGATAAAAAAAAAAAGTGAATATGACAGTGGATAGGAAGTCAGGCAACCTGAATTCCAGCCAAATATTTTAAACCAAAGGGCTGCAACCTATTTGAATGAATTGAGTCAGTGTGCATATCCCTCCTGGTGGTCACCATGTCCCTTTGGTCTCCACACTGAGTTCACTCATGCACTTTCTTATCTGGTCAGAGTTATTTGAATTCCATTTCCCTCCACATGGATCTAAATTCTGCCACCAACTACCTATAAGACTTCGGGTAAGAAAAAGTTATGCCTTTCCATTTCTTCATGTGAAAGAATGAAGGGATTAGTGACCTTTCTTGTGCCTTCCATTTCTAGTTTAGGGGTTGATGGTTTGCATTGTAACAGTTCCATACTTTATGAAAATAGATTTCAGAATCAGTTTTAGAATATAGATATAACTTTACTATTAAGGTTACAATCTGAAATTCATCATTTATTCTCATAAACAGTGCCTTTGAATTTGAAATTTAAAGACCTAGATTACTTTCTCGACAATCATTGTTTTATCACAGCTTACCATTTAACCACTCTATACCAGAATGTCTTAATTTACAAAACAGAGGAAAAAGCTGTTTATGAAAATTTTGAAAGAAATAGGAAAATATTATATTATTACGTACATGAAACAGACTTGGATATGTGTGACTATTGAAGGGAAAATAATTGAATGACAAGAGAAAACATTTGTTTATATCAAAAAATTTATTTTTGTGTTTTCCTGAATGTTCATCTAGACACTTGGAATTCCTTTCTCTGTGTTCTTGTTCCAATATGATAAAAATATTTACCATCTGTCTTGCACTTTGAAAAATATGCCAATTTGTACTGCAAACATGTACAGCTTATACCACATGGTCTCTTCTGTGCACAGGACACATTTGATTGAAGAATATTCCTGATTTGAAATATGATAATCTCCTAATATCTCTTGTACCAATGAAAAATATTATTTATCCCAGGGGGTTAGCATCATTTTACAAAGATGGCAGTGATGAGTCATTTGCTATGTCACTGTAAAATACCTTAGCAAGGCTAGTGTGAATTACCGCTCAGTTAACTTTGTTTACCACCTAATTATTGAGAAGCACCTCCATCCATCACTGACAACTCAGTAAATGACTCAAGACTCTGTAGTATTTGCAACTAGAACAACAAGGTCATCGCAAGTTTAATTAGCCACTATCCATTACAAAATAGCAAATAGCTTATGATGAGGAGCAAAATTCCAGTTTCTGAATATGCCTCATAAACTGATGGAAAGTTACTCAGATTCTAATAACAAATATGTGTAATATCATGTGAGATTTTTTATTATAATCTATAATAACTGGTAAAGAATTCAGCAGAGATTGCTCATAAGTTAATATAAATTGGTTCTTAATTTAAAAATGAATAAATATCTTTTAGCACTTGACATAAGTATGTTTCAGTAGTGACATGTAAAAATGACTGAAAATTCTTTTTTTGAAATTTGTGTAAAGCAATGTATGGGACTATTTTTTTGTTATGTGGTTTGACTCAGACTTGTAGATATTCTTGAAATCACCCAACATTTAGATAAAAGTACAATTTCCCAAGTCTCTAGGAATTTTTCCAGTTTATATAGAATCTTGCTGCCATATGTTTTCTTGTACAGATTATTATGTCATTTGCATCCCACCCCATGTGTTGGAGCAGAGTCTCTAGAAATATGGATGAGTAATGGTTTGCATGAAAGATGAATTATAAGAAACTCTGCCAAGGTCAGGACTCTGATAATTAGCTTGAATTGATCAAAATCATCATTTTCTGAGACCAGATTTTTAAGTCTCTTAAATACAGCTCTCCAATGGATGAGTTATTTCTAACTATTTTCCTTTTCCATTCTTTGCATCATCAGTGGATTTTCTACTAATTTTGCAACGTTGGTGGGTGAGATGTTTATTATTTTATAAAGCATATTGGTACTTAATATTTCTTTTTATTTCAAGTGTTATTCAACACGCTTTATTATTTGGTAATTTTTGTCATGTAAACATGACTTCTCAGTGACAAAAATCTTAAAATTCTAAAAAAAAAACTCTAACATGATTCTCTAAAAATGTGTTATATGAGACATGCAGCACAACTAATAAAATTCCTGACTGACTAAAATATAGCTGAGCTTTACTGAATGCAAAATAAAATATGTTTTAAAATAAATTACAGAATTGGCTTCTTCATTAAGTCACTATCAGGACAGAAGACTCTACTGAAAAAAAATCAAATGCAGCTTTTGTTTCATCCCTGAGGCTGGGGCACAAGTGGGAATACTATATGCTTAGAAATAAAGCAGTCATTCACTGTTGAGACATGCACTCATCCCAATGCGATTAAACTATGAACTACTCTTTGCTTATACAGAGGCACTTTACCACATACCCTAACACCAAACAGTGCCAACCCGTAAGTGCTTGTGTAGATGATTTTGGTGGTGATCATTGCATTGTTGTGGTCCTTTGTGGGGACTCTCTGAGAGGCTGAGGGAATTTTCCTCGTGTTTCTCACTCCTAAATGTAGTAACTTATCTATGTTTTCTCTGTGTCAAAGAGAAATGAAAAATATCTGATGATGAATATTGTTTTATTAAGAACAATATTGTAGTTCTTATATTAAACAATATATTTTATTTTGGTATAACAATATATTTTATATTGGTATAATTCATAGTCATTTCCCACCTACAGTATGAAAATAAACACTGAATGATTGATGCATACCAGGTCAATTATTTTCATAATTCTTATTAGCCATAGCTAAGGTGGGAAAGAAACAGCAGCCACTGTGACAACTTTGTCTCTGGGCACAGAGAATTTTCTATACTTCTGGTTCTCAAACTTTAGTGTTCATTAGAAATCCTTTGGATCCCTATTATGAGGCAAATCTGGGCCTTCTTCTTCTTCTTTTTCTACTACTACTAGTTTCTTCTTCCTTCTTCTTTTTCTTCCTTCTTCCTTCTTCCTCCTTCCTCTTTCCTGCTTCCTCCTTCCTCCTTCTTTCTTCTTTCTTCTTTTCCTCCTCCTCTTCCTCCCACCTCCTCCTCCTTCTTGGCAGTACTGGGGTTTGAACTCAGGGCCTTGTTCTTGCTAGACATGCACACCACCACTTGAGCAATGCCACAACTGTTTTTGCTTTAGTTATTCCTTAAATAAGGTCTTACATGTATTCCAAGGCTGTCTAGGAATGCAATACTCCTATTTATACTTCCTAAGTAGGTGGAATGGTAAGAGCATGCTGTCAAGCTCCGCTCATTAACTGTGATGTGGTTTTGCTAACTTTTTGCCCAGGCTGTCCTCAAACCTCAATTCTCCTAATCTCTACCTCCCGAGTAGCTAGGATGACAGATGTGATCCACTGTGCCCAGTTCTAGTCCTCTTTTCGTTCCTTTTTTTTCTTCCCATTTTTATTTATTCATTTTCTTGTTTACCTCTTTATTTATTTTTTATTGTGCTAGGTGGGGGTATATTGTGGTGTTTAAAAAGTTTTTACAATTTATCAAAGATATATTTGAATTCAACCCCTCTACCATTCTCCTTTATCACTCCTTCCCCTATTCTTGGAATAATTTCAACAAGTGTCATTTTTCCATTTACATGCATGAGTACACAGTATTTGCACCATATTCACTCTCCCACACATTTTCCCTACCTCCTCTCCCCTCCCACTGGTACCAATCCCTGTTCTCAGATTTTGTAAAAGAGAAAAAAAATAACATTTTTGTTTGCTTAAGGTAGCTACACAAGAGTTTCCTCATGACTTTTCTATGCGTATATATATTATAACCTGAGTTGGTTCACCTCCTCCAATTTTCTACTTTCTACATTATTCCCCTTCTTATGATAATTTCAATAAGTTTTAAAATTCTATATTCACTCTTGTATAGGAAGTACAGCAACCATGTTCACCTTCTCAACTTCCTTCTTTTACCCTCCCTCTTTGGTCTGTGACCTCCCATTAGTGTGATCTGTTTTGTCTAGTCCCCTAATCGGGTTGTTATAAAAGTTGTAGTTTTCCGATCTTGACATATGTCAAATGTGATTGCTGTTGTCATTTATTAAAAACTGAAGAATGTTTAAGGCTAGATGGAATCCAAGAGATTTTTAATCAGTTTATAATTTGAGCA
The DNA here is from genome assembly GCF_047511655.1 of Castor canadensis. Taxonomy (NCBI): domain Eukaryota; kingdom Metazoa; phylum Chordata; class Mammalia; order Rodentia; family Castoridae; genus Castor; species Castor canadensis. The sequence goes on along the minus strand of NC_133395.1, from coordinate 31,233,858 downwards.
TGGATGTTAGTATGCATTATAATGTTTTCCTTCATAATATGGCTTGGGTTCTAGCAAAATGCCTGGTATAGCAGTGTAATGCTCCTTTGTGGCACATGAATATTTTACATGAAATAGGAATAGTTACATGTTCTTATTTCAGACTATAGCTATATGTTCTTAAATTTCCCTGCTGTGAAAAGAGAACTGATGTCATACAGAGATGCAGACACAATCTTTTTTTCTTCTAAGTTTGCATCAAAAAGAGAAATGAAGTAGCATTTCAAAGGAGAAAAAATATTATTTTTGTTTCTTACTTCTTTTCCATCAATTACAATACTGTTCTTTTTATAGGTGCACCACTGCAAACTCCTATCACTTTCTCCTACAGATAAAAATATGTTTGTAATATATTTAGTAAAACCTATCATACACTCATTGAAATAGTTGCTGTTAATATGCCAATATTCTTAAAATATTGAATAATTCCATTCTAAAAATAGAATCAGCCATTTTGAATCCATCTTTGCATGAATCTGGTTTGATTTATTTAACCTGACCATGTCACTTCCAACTATATGCCTGATCCAACTAATAAAATTAATAATTGCAATAATAATAGTTGTTAACTGTTCCTCCACTTTCTAGTATTCCATTATGCTTCAAAGCATTCTTATTTATTCAACAATTTTGCATCGACAATGTTCTACTCACCAGGCACCACCAGAGGATCTGGTCACTGTTCAGGGGACTGTGCATTCCTTGACATGTGCCTCAAATTCAATTCTAACTTTATATATTATCATTATCACAAGATTCTCCAAAAGTTCTTGTTTCTTTCACCTCATCCACCATTCCAACTGTCTCCCATCCTTTTAACCTCTCCTATACCCTACGTCCTTCACCTTGGAATAGTGCGTATGATCATAAGTTTTGGCCACAGTATTTGAGTCAACTTTCAAGTGCACTATAAATTCTCTGAGTGGTCTTGGGAAAATCAAAGAATGTAAAAAAGTGTTTGGCTCAGAGTTATGCACAATTAAGTACTTAACAAATATGCATTTTTATGTTATGTATTTTGGTATCTATATATGATAGCTATTTGTCCAAATTTTCTTCCCAGGTCCATAATTAACCCTATTTATCACATAATTTGCCTAATAAAATTTTTTCAAGAAGCCCGTGGTGCTTATCTGAAAGTTTAAGCTTGGGATGCTGTTTCACTTGAAAGCCTCCCTTTGCATTTCCCTTTTACCTGGAGAACTTCAGTGCAAATTAATGGTTTGTTTGCTGTTCTCCAGACCCCTCACACTGTTCGGCTCCTGAGCTTTCAATCTCTGAGTTCTCCACCTATCTACATTCTGTCTGTCCTTTAAATCAAATGAAAATACCTCCATTTTTCTCTATCTGTCTCCATTTGGAATGACATTTCCATCCTCAGAACTGCAATAGTATGGAATTGTCTGTAGCATTCAGGTAACAAATTTTAACTCATGACAATTATTCTGCTGTGATCTTGAACTCTTCTTTAATGGTATATTTTCTTCATATTGTATTTTGCAGTTCATTTTGTTATATCTTGTCTACGCAACTAGCTTCTAAGTCCATTTAGGATAAGGTCTACCTCTAATCTTTCTACCCTCATATCCATCTGAATAGTATCTTACTCATAGTAACTATTCATTCGATAATTGTTAATGCAGTAAAATAGTGAAAAAGGAGAAACTCTAAATATGTATTTGTTCATAAATTATAGACATGTACTTCTATCAGTTAATAGAGCATTGGTGAAGGTTCATTTTGTATTTTAGGTAAAAATTATAAAATAAAAGTAATGATTTTACTCTCTTCTTCATAGCCCTAATGAACTATGGTGGAACATTCCTTAGTCCCTCCCATCTTTCTGTTTCTTTTCTGTCCTCTTTTCAGTATATTTTGTTTCTGTTCCTTAAATACTAGTGTTCCAAGGGGCCAATTCTTGACTAGTAACTTCATTCTATTTTTCTCCCTCATGCACTCAGTAAATTTTCCATCTGCTGATGTCTCCAGGATATGTGCTCTAGTTTGTATTTTTCTTATGAGCTTCAGATTAGATATTTCTTAACTATTGAGAGTGTGTGTTCATGTTGTCCTTAAACTCATTTTTTGTACTTACAACTTCTTACTCACCTGCTGCTTCTCCTCCTGCATTTTGTTTATCTTAATGATACCATCACTCATCACTCAGATTAAACAGAAACCTGAAATCTTCCTCTCCCTAGCTTTTCCCACACACAGTCATACTTACTAATAATTTTACTTAGAAATAGTTCTTAAATCAGTTCCATTTGAGGCTGTCATCATTATTTGAATGATAGTCACTTTCTGCTTTTTTCCTACTTCCAGTTTTCATTCTGTTTTAAACTTAAATCCATTGTGGAAAATGTAGGTTTGACTGTCTTTACTCCACTGTTACAGCCTTTCTCTTTCTTCCCATGAAATACAGAATAAAGTCTATGTTCTTTAGAAAAATGTATAAGGCCACCCATGCCCTAACACCTGTTTCTCTTTCACTCTTATCACTCATCTCCTCCCATCTCACATCAGACACTTTAGTAGTAGTAATAATAATCATTGTTTTATCATAATATAAATAATGAGAAAGAAAATGAGGGAGAGGAGGACAAAGCGAAGCATAAAACAGCAGATGCTTGATGCTAGTGACTGTGTCAAGTGCTTTACATGCATCATCTCATTAAGTCTCGTAATTCTTAGAGTAGATGCTATCCAAGATTTCTTCATCTTATTAATGAGGATACTGAGGCCTAAAAAAGATAACACTTTTACTAAGTCAATACATGACTAAGCAGCAATTCAAACCTAAATTCTTCCCCACTAAACCTTATGGCAGTATACAAAATCACAATACTATTCCAGAACTTGTTTTTTCTTTAATTTTTTTAATGTTATTGATAACTGTATGAAATAAACATTCTTCCCATTTTTTTAAATTGTCTTTTCAAGGATTAGCTTAGGTTTCATTAAAGGGTCTTCTTCAAAGCACTCAGTGTATAATAAAAACTCACATTTTTAGAACTCACATTGCTTTAAAATAACCCATTTTCCCATATAACTGGATCGTTATGTTAATTAGCTTTCTGTTTCCAGTACTCAGTCCAATTCTTGTAGGTAAGCAAAGAGTCAACACATTTGTAAAGCAAATTTTAGACATATAGCTATTAAGTGGAAGAAATCATTGTAATGAGTAGTGAACATACAAGTTTTTAGGAAAATGAGACTATTGTTTTCTTTTTTAAAAAAATTAGAATCCAGAGTTTCCATGGTTTAGCTTAGGATGCAAAAGCTACCTTTAGGGTAAATCCTGGCAGCTGACCTTTGTCTACTCTGTCTACATGAAGTTCACATTCTTCATAGTGTCTTCTGACTGCCTTTACTGCTGGTTTACATTTATCTACTAAGGGTTATCATCAAGCTATCATTTCTGATTGTCACACTTGTGGGCAATCAGAAAATAATAAAACTCGGAAAATAACAAAACTAGAAACTGTTTTCCCTAACCCATTATCCACTTATAACATTTCTGATACTTTGTAACTCTGCTATAAATATTTGTGGAATTAATATTGAATTAAATCCTCCCTTCCTTGATTTACTTTCCCACAGACAAATCAAGATGGCACTTCCCAAAAGTTTCATTGTTAAAGAACAAGAAATAAGGGGAGGTGCCGGGTGCCTGTAGCTCACGCATGTGATCCTAGCTACTCAGGAGGCCGCAATCAGCAAAACCCCTTGTTCCTTCCTATTATTGCTTATACTCTCTCTACAACAAAATTAGAGATAAGGGCAAAATAGTTTCTGCTGGGTATTGAGGGGGGGAGCGGGAGGGGATGGAGTGGGTGGTAAGGGAGGGGGTGGGGGCAGGGGGGAGAAATAAACCAAGCCTTGTATGCACATATGAATAATAAAATAAAAAAAATAAATAAATAAAAGCAATCAAGAATAGATGAGCCCTCCACACGTGAAACCAAAAAAAAAAAAAAAAAAAAAAAAGAGGATCTTGGTTCACAACCAGCCCGGGGGAAAAAGTTTGCAAGACCCCTATCTCGAAAAACTCTTCACAAAAACAGGGCTGGTGGAGTGGCTCAAGGTGAAGGCCCTGAGTTCAAGCCCCAGTACCAGAAAAAAAAAAATCAAGAAATAGGATAGAAAGAATAAATGGGGTAGGTTTATTAAATGCATATTACTGTTTTAATCTTGTTTAAATTATTTCTTCAACCAGAGCTTTGCTAAATAAATAGGCAGAGTTTTGATCTAAACTTTTAGAAACCATGCCTGACTCCATGTCTGGTTTCATACAGAGGACACTATCTCTCACGGAATTATCTTTCAAATTCTTAGACTTCTTTTCATCTCCATTGGTTACCTGAAAAGTGGCATTATTTCCAAAGTACAACTTGAATAACTACTTAGAATTTAGATGAGAAAATTTAATTTATTTTCTCATGATTGATATCAAGGATGTCTTCACTTTTAAAGTAATTCTAGAAGCCAGTCATGGTGGCACATACCTAAAATCCCAGAATGTGGGAAAAGGAAGAGACAAGGAGGCTAACCAGTTTGAGGCCAAACTCTGTACTAAGATTCTGTATCATAAAATAATTAAGTAAGAAAGTAATTCTAGAGTGGTCTGGTTTCCAAGTAGGATGAAGTACCTATCATCCATCCTGTTGCTTCCATTGAATACAAGTATAAAACTGAGACAAAATGCATGGTGTATCTATTTTAAGATTCTGAAACTAAACAGAAGTAGGTGGTTTATGGAAAGAACATACATTTAAAGTATAACTGAACCAGTATAAGTTTACCATTACCTATTCTTCCTGTATTTCTCAACCAATGGGGATGTGGGTTCTGGAGATAGGAGGAGCTCCACATGAAGCACTCAGTTCTGACTTGAAGAGCAAACAAAGATACAACTCAGAGAGAAAAATATAAAAATCTCTTATTTATTTTTCTCTTTCTTTTAACCACTCTTCCATCCCCTAGGTCCCCAAGCAATCTTGTGTGAGTGGCAGAGACCAGTCTGAGGAGCCTACAGGAGTCAAAGCTCTGAGTAAGGGAATCTTTCCCTAAGTTCAGGGTACAAGGTGGGTGAGTCAACCATTTTTTCCTTGTCTTCCTACCACTTGGCATTAGATGTGGTCAGGTTGCAGAAGTGCAGGTAGGGTAATGCGAGACTAAAATGACGAGCACCAGGAAGTGGGAAGTATTGGGAGATAATGGAGAGAGAAAAATTAAGTGATTCTACAAAGTTGTTCATACGTATTTGGTCTCTGAGCCCACACATGTATGGAACTGCTTCTGTTCATCAGAGTGAAGGTTTTGAGGAATTAAATAAGACAATCCCCCATATCCCAGAATGGGGTAATAAGCAGGTTAGATCTACATAGCACTTCGAGGGTTTTGCAACTGAACTGGCATCTTGTGAAAGGTAAGTTTGAACTTACAACCCAAATTCAACCAGATCTATCTGCTCTAATGTGTCTATTTGTATACCATTTTCATTTTGTCACCATATCTGAAACTATCAACACTCTCAATATTAAATAGGACTCAGAGTCTCATAAAATGATATTGAGAGCATCCAGTGTACAACCCCAAAGTATGCAGCATATGGAGAATCAGAAAAATCTCAAAGCACAGAAAAACACAATGCATAGCAATGCTGAGATGACACAGATATTAAAGTCATCTGACAAGGACTCTAACGCAGCTTTTATAAAGTTAAAAAAAAAAGTTAAAAATGTTGTAAGCAATCATGAACACTCTTGAAGCCAACAGAAAAATTAAAAGTTTTAGAAGATATAAAGAAGCAAATGGAAATTTTGAATGATAATATACTATAAAGTGATTCCACATCCAAAATAGAGAGATACAAATTTATCTTAACAGGTTCGCTTTTATAACTGTGTGTTAAAATAGTATCATAAGTATTACACCAATACATGAGTTTGTGCATGCAAAATACATAGCTATTGTAAGAGAAGTGAGAACATTTTAAGTAATATAATTATAGATAAAGAAATCTATATGTTCAAGTTGTTATCATGAGTCATATCTAAGTATCTATTTATGGTACATTTGCTTTCAAATACTACAGCTAAGCCTAAACATTTTATGGTTTGTAGAAATTGTTGCTCAGTTACAAAGGTAGAAGTCCATTGTTATAAAGTTACCATACGTATGTAAGCAGCAATTCTATTTACAAAGAACTACCCTAATATGTCTATTTGCATATCATTTGCATTTTTGTCACCGTACCTGTCAATCAGCTCTAGCAATGAGCAAATCAGGTAGCCCACATGGGAACCTAGGCTAAAAGGAAAAAAAAAATGCAAGGTGATCTAAGGTGGAAGAAACCCTCACATATTTATTTTTAAGGCAATATTTTTATAAAAAAAATATTGTCTAAAAGTAATTTGGATGCTTAAAAAATAAATGAGTTTTTCATCTTTTAGTGACATTTATGGTTCATCTATTTTGGGAACTTGATTAATTTTAGTCCTTCTATGTATTTTCTTCAAATTACCAAGCTAGGCCAAAATACTTCCAAATACTAATTTGTAATTAATTTATTCTAACAAACTCTTGGCCTATATTATTTCCAGAAATATTGTTACACATATGAAAGAAGAAAAATAGAGATGTTTAGAAAAATTTTTAATTCTGAGAGTATTCTTAAACATACAAAAGAAGAAAAGCAGAGATATTTAGAAAAAAATTTAAAATCAAGGGTTACTGAAAGATGCTTGAAATACCAAGGGTACAGTTATGAATACCAACATCAAATCCATGGATTTGGCTGTAAGTAAGAGGAAAAGTGACATTTCTAGAACAAAATCTCCAAGATGTTGAGTGACTGTCCTTTTCGGGTAGGATTTCTCTTGGTGCTTATATTTCAACTGGAAGGTAAATCCTCTGTGAATGATGACACAAGGAAAATCCTGCTTGCTTAGTAATGAAGCTTCCAGAAGTGATGTTTCTTTGGGGGGTAATATCCAGTGATTGTGTCTGCAGAATCCCTGGATGGGAAGATGCTTAGTAATCGTTATCATGATGATTGCTCTGTGTGGTTGCTGAAAGAGAAGGGCTTACATTAGGCCTTCTAGACAGCACAGCCGTCCTGGCTGACAAAAAAGTATTTACTAAGGGCTAAAATACTTGACTTGTTTGATGCTCGATGTTATGAAACTAGCTTGTGCACATGGGTACACTGAAATTAATTTTTTGACCTTAGTAATGATAATAATGGGATGCTGGCACCAAATTCACTTTGTAAGTTAACTGTGAACTTGGGACCTTGGGATCCTCCTTGGAAACGCTGGTCCTTGCTAGGTACTTTCCATTGCATTAAATCTGAGACTGTACTAACATTTATTACAGGGGGTGGGGGGAATAATCCAATCAACAAGTTTGTTTAAACAAACGACCTTTCTTTGTTAAAACTTGTACACAAAAGAGATGTTGTATGGAAGTAAGGACTAAGCAAAAAAACATTGTAGCAATTTGCTGAACATGGAGACTTATTGAGGATGCAGTCTTGAATAATACACACTAGCTTTGCTCTTCCCTCTTTAGTCTGTGTAGAGAAGCTATGAATCATTCATGGTCTCCCAGCTGAGAAGGGCTTCAAAGGGGATGGTTCTGATTGGGTGTCCTGTGTGAATTGCCATGCTGCAGAATCCGCTACACCCCTAGCACTGGAGGGTGGAAGAAGCACTTTCATCTGGGCCTCCAAAGTGTTTAGGGTCACAGTTCACCAGGAGATAACGATGTAGATGTACATTCAGAATTAGCTGCAGAGATACCTGTATAGTGCGGTGTGAAAAAGTGAGTCAGTTAGATCCCCAGTGGATGCTGTGAATCAATTACTGTATTCTGAATACAAGGTTGGCTGCAGGGGATAAACAGATGTCAGAGAATTTTTCCCTAATAAGACCCTGGTAATAGAAGAGCACTGTCAGCTTCATTTTGCATTAAAAATCTCATTTCCTCTTTATATGACCAATTTTATTAGGTCCCTAAACAAAGATATTTTGTGTAACTGTTAAAGCATAATGTGAATGGTATCACTAAATTTCACATTTTTAGATATTGTCACAAAAATCAAGAGGCAAAATCTAAGTCTATCTGAACTTGCAACTTGAGGAAGTCTAATCAAAATGGCTCTATATGGATCTGTTCACATGCTGCTTGTTAATGGTTGATTTTCATTTTAAATCAGAAGTATCAAAATTCTTAAAGAATATAATCTTCAGAGTGTAAATTAAAGCTAAAACTTAAAATCTTCTGTGGTCCTTTTTTTCTTGTTGTGGATGACACTAATACAAAATTGTGCTAACTAGAGCTCAAATGCTATTTAACTTTTCTGGGTAATTTCATTTTTAAAGCCTTATGCATTGAGAGATACCTCTGACATGCTGTATTTCCCAACTCAAACATCAATCTTTCACAAAAGTAAATTGACACTCAGATCCTTTCCTCTATATCCTTTGGAGGCCCAAATTGAAGTAGAAACATCATTTTGAGGTATCTGCTAATATCCAATTAACCTCTCCCTTCATCTGCAACTCTTCTGAAGGAGAATCTCCTTCAGGCTGTGGAATGGTAGATTTTCTGTGTACAGCTCCAAGTGTAGAGAGCAGGAGAGGAAGAGGTGATGTGAGTTCACTTTACAATGTCTTCTATTGATTTCCTAGAAAATATCATTTTAAGATTCACTAGACTCTGACATTCTAAATGTGAAAACCTCTGTTCCAAACATCTAAAATCAAATGCAGTTCAGGAAGAGCTTTTTTTTTTGTCATGGGAAGAAGACAAAAACAACAAAAGTCTCATGATGAAGGCATTCAAATGACATAGTGAAATAACTTTGTGTATGTTGGAAATTTGGGATGGCAAAGCTAGAGCCCCAGGGAGGAAAAGACATGCATATTTATATAACACAATATATTTACATATATTATTGTATTACAAAGCTTAAATATATTGACTGATTTGATATACTGATTTTGCCATTGGATATTTATGTGAGATTCGTATACAATGGGCAGGACTGGACGGGAGATGGACTTAGCTTTCACAATACATAGTTGGTCATCCCATTCCCAAAGAGAAATTTCAGTGTTGAAAGGACTTTGAGAAAGTTGCAGCAGGTGGCGCTCTTTCCTTGACATGGGTGCTCACTGGACCATTTCCCTTAGGGTAGGTTCCCTTCTTAGATGTGCTAAATTAAGGTGAAATGATTAAGCAAACTGAGATTGAAACTATTAAAGATATATTGACATGTTTAAAAACAATAGTGTCCTAAAAATATCCAAATTTGGATCATTGCATTCTTCCAAGATTCTTCTTCACTTTCGTTTTAATTTGGCATTCTTCACTTCTATGCTTAAATTTTGGGTAACTGATTGCGGGTAATCTTGAATGTTCCTCTCAAGAAGTGTGTAAATTTCTATAATTACTTAAATCATTTTTGCATAGAAAATGTCCCACAGGGTTTCTTCCAAACAAAATAAGTGGCATTATTTATTGGCCCATTGGCTCATATTAGTTAATAATAGATAGATTAAGAAAGATGAAAAGCAAATCTATAAGACTATTGACAGACTGGGTATTGACCATCTTTTGAAGCAAGGAATTGAATAATATTAGCCCATAAGTAATACAATATCTACAGGTTTTTAGAGTTTATTATTCATAGTAAGTCATCACAACCAAAAACTCAAATGAATTGAAATCAACACAAACTCAGGTCCTCTTACTATAAATCTTATTATTTAGTTACTACACCATGCTCTATTTATTATTAGAAGATGAATACATGTATCATCATTTTTGAGGCATTAGATTTTATGGTTTATTAACATAGTAGCAACATGAAAGTGATTGATTGTAAAAATATAATATTAAATTGACTTTGATTGTGTTTGGACCCTTCTTCAGATATGGTTTTTGTGTAAAGCATAGAGGTTGCTTTGCCATCTTTTGAAGAAAACCCAGAAAAAACAGGAAATATGTTGGTTTTTTCAGTTCTGATGGCAGAAAATGGGAAAACCATCATCAAGAGAATATAATGAACTTTCCAAAATACTAGAGTAGATTTTAAAGGGCAAAGTAGCAATTTTCCAGTGTTGAGACCAGTGTATGTCTGCATACCAGCGCTCTGACTGGATCCTGTTTGTTTTCCCAATGTCTGAGAAATGATTCTAATACATATGAATAGAATTTGTTGATTTTCTATGACTTGCATTAACAAAATTAATGTTTGATTTAATACTATTTGCAGGTCACTAAATTCTTAATTACACTTATATAAGAAAAGTCCAAATTGTGTTTATTCTCTATGAGGACCTATTAATTTTCCTTAGCATTTCTTTTCCAAAAATGAGCATTTCTCATGTCAATGTGTCCTGAGTGAGAAATTTGAATTTAAGGACTAAAAAGCATAGTAGGTTACCATAGGTGGTTTTAATTATAAAAGGCAATATAAGCCCATGAGCTGGTGGCTCAGCCCTGTAATCCTAGCTACTCAGGAGGTAGAGTTCAGGAGGATCGTGGTTCAAAGCCAGCCTTGGCAAATAGTTTGAGAGACCCTATCTTTTTTTTTTTTAAATTTTTACATATTCTTTTTTTTTATTTGTTTATTTTTTTTCATTTGTTCATTTATTCACATGTGCATACATTGTTTGGGTCATTTCTCCACCCTGCCCCCCTCCTCCACCCTTTCCCCCTTCCTCCCTCAGTTTCAGGCAGGTCCCGTTCTGCCCTTATCACTGATTTTGTTGAAGAAAAGACATATGTATAATAAGAAAGACAAAGTGTTTTTGCTAGTTGAGTTAAGGATAGCTATACAGAGAGATTCCTAACATTGCTTTCCTGTACCCATGTATTAAGACCTGTGTTGATTCAACTCTAACTGATCTTTACATTGGTTCCTGATCCCCTGCTCATGATAACCTGTCATTTTAAGGTTTCTGTATTAGTTCCTCTGGAGTGGGGACATCAAATGCTTTCATGTTTTGGGTTTTCTACCTATTCCTATATCTCCCATATGTGCTCTCCTCTTTTCTTGTGATCCAAGTCCAACCACATTGCTGCATTTGCCCTAGATCTAAAGTCTGCATTTGAGGGAGAACATACGATTTTTGGTCTTCTGATCCTGGCTGACTTTGCTCAGAATGATGTTCTCCAGTTCCATCCATTTACCTGCAAATGATAAGATTTCATTCTTCTTCATGGTTGAGTAAAATTCCATTGTGTATAAATACCACATTTTCTTGATCCATTCATCAGTAGTGGGGCATCTTGGTTGTTTCCATAACTTGGCTATTGTGAATAGTGCTGCAATAAATATGGGTGTGCAAGTGCCTCTGGAGTAACCTGTGTTGTATTCTTTTGGGTATATCCCCAGGAGTGGGATTGCTGGATCATATGGCAGGTCTGCATTTAGATTTTTAAGAAGTCTCCAAATTTTTTTCTAGAGTGGTTGCACCAGCTTTCAGTCCCACCAACAGTGGATTAGGGTTCCTTTTTTCCCACATCCTCACCAACACTTGTTGGTGGTGTTTTAGATGATGGCCATTCTAACGGGTGAGGTGAGAGACCTTTTCTTGAAAAAAAATTATAAAAATCGGACTGGTGCAGTGGCTCAAGGTGAAAGCCCTGAGTTCAAACCCCAGTACCATACACACACACACATACACACAAAAGTGACATAAAGTGAATATACATGATATTGAAATATACAACCTAACCAACATTTAAAAACTATTTGCAATCTCTTGGTCTATTCAATAGTAGGGAAGGTCATGATTTTTACATTACTTAGAAAGGATCACTAAGGTCACTGTGAGTGTAACAGGCAAAGGTCATGCCTCATGAACTACTAATTCAGTGTAACAACATTCCTAGAACACAGTAGTGCTCCATAATAAATGTACACTAGAAAAAACTAATAGTTGACTGATTAGGAAACTGAATCAAAAGTACTTATATGAGGAATGGAGTTGATTCTTTGATTCTATTTAGATAGTACCACATGGTGAGCAGTGGACTAGATTTTGAGGTAGTATTTTAAACATTCATTTACCCTCATTCATACCCTCTTTGTTTGTTCATCTGTTCAACAAATGTGTCTTAGAATCCACTAAGATAAGATAGTTGGCTTTTACTTATAGGAAGATAAGATACAATAAGTAGGAAGAAAGATAAATAATTAAATATGTGTGGCAAGTTCAATGATAGAGGAAACTTGGGCTCATTAGGGCCACATAATTCTCTTTGATATCAAAGTTGTCCTCTCAGGAGTGATGACATCTCAACTGAACCTAGGTCTGAGGAATATGTAGAAGTCACTGGAGAAGACAGGGGTTGTAGTACAGAACAGTGAAGAGTGATAAGACAGAAGGAGTAATATGTACAAGGGAGTGTGTAATTCAATGGTCTGAAAGTCATTGAATAAGGCCATCATCTAAAAAACCTTGATATTTTCCATGAATTGGAAGGTAATTATGAAGTAGTGCAGAGAAAGAGCTCATGAGTTAAAACTATAATTTGATAAATAAATGTATTTTAAAGTTTGTATCTCCTTTGAGTTGTTCAGACATGGGGATAGTCAAACATAAGAAAAATTTATCTGCACCAAAATATGATATTAAAAAAGGAACAATAAAGGGTAACTTTGTAACATTAAAAATGAACAAACAGCCTGGTGCTGGTGGCTCACATCTATAATCCTAGCTACTTAGGAGGCAGAGATCAGGAGGATCATGGTTCTAAGCCAGCCTGGGCAAATAGTTCACGAGACCCTGTCTTGAAAAAACCCCATCACAAAAAAGAGCTGATTGAGTGGCTTGAGGTGTAGGCCCTGAGTTCTAGCCCCAGTACTGCAAAAATAAAATAAAATAAAAATCATCAAACAATAAACAATCCTCTTCTAAAATGTAAAAAGTAAAAAGTGATACCAAAAAACATCAAAATCATTAAAGAGCAAATCATAGGTTTAGCACTTTACTGTGGCTTCTAATTTCCTTCAGTCTTAACTTGGTCATAATAACCAAAGGATTTTAAGATATTTTATGAGAAGAGAGGGAAAACCCTTATGCTTCTGTTTTTCTTATTGACATAGAGACATTATAATATATATAATTCTTCTTTTGTCATTATGGTCAGTTTGCTGCTAGAAAATGAATATAGAGATAACCCAAACATTTCAAGGTCATTTGGCTGACAATGAGGTCTCCCCAGACTCTGGAGGGTGCTGATATGGTCATACATCTGTTTTTATTAACGTATTCCCCTCAGTTGCCTACTATAATTGGCTTTAGCTACTCTCCATAGGGTCTTTTTATGAAAATTGCCAAAGCTGATACTCCTTAAATAAATTTAGTACAAGAATCCTTAAAAGAGTACTATGACTATTTTATGTTTTGGGCTCTATTTTATTTTTGGTTTTAAGGACATAGAAGCAAATTTACTGCTTCTTGGTTGGACTACCTAATTACATAATTTGGGGGCTCAGTGTAAAATGCAAACACAAGGCTACTTCTTACTAATACTCAAGGTGCTAACAGCAGACCATTCAACCAAGAGTGTAGTGCTTTGTAACTGTGCATGCTGTGTGTCCATGAAGCCTTCCCCTATCCTTAGTGTAATGCAGGCCTAAAAATCATAACTTATGAATGATAATGAGCTGTTGACAAAAATATTCACTCTGGAAACAAAGCCCTTGGTAAAGATACAATGTGCAATAAGAAAGTGCAATGTGTTGCTGTTGGGACTCCCCATTAGACAAAGAGGCTATGTGCCCAATATGTAAGGAGATATTACAATGGTATTTGTTTCTTTACATTAAAAGATAACTAGTATCCCACAGAAATACCAAAGACAAATTTTATCTTCAATAAAATATGCTGATTTAATATGAGCATTAAGAATACATAATTTTTTATTTTCCAAACATTCATATGTGCACATATCCATTTGTCAGAAAGACAGTTATCAGCTATGAACATAACATATATAATAAAAGCAATTCGTATTTGTCTGATCACAAGCCAAGGATTTATTTGAAGAGAAGAATTATCACTTCACCTTTACAAGCAGTTTGGTTCCTGTATGTGTTTATTGATGGGTGCTGTCTTCAGGATTCAGCACTAATTATCAATTTGTATTTTCAGGAGATTATGCATATAATCCTCATTACTCCCAAGGGACTTTTGCAAATAACACCATAGAGCAGAGGTTGAAAATGTGGCTAGCTCTCACTTTTGGCTACATTTTGCCTCACATTGTAACCCTGTTGAGGGACATAAGCACTAGCTTGTATTATACCTCCACACTCGAGGTATCCATATTTCAGTGTAAGAGGAGTTTCCTGTTGGAGAAGCACAGAATAAGGAGTTGGTTCCTGGATACTTTTTCATTTTAGTGGGATGCCATTAGCATCTTTAAAAGTTCATAAGTGCTAAAATAGCAATTATAATGCCAGATTTGTACAGACTCTGACATTCTATATAAATACGCAACTGCTTCCAAAACAGGACTAAACCAGATACTTATCTGAGTTCCTTTTCACTTTATTTTTGTTTTTTGAAAACATAGAAAAACAAAGCACTAGTAATTTAGGTTATATTATTTCTTTAGAAGGAGTCATTTAATTTCATTTAAATATGATTTTTTCTGAAGAGGGATGAAGGTATGGTTTCTTCTATTTGATCATCTGCACTTAGAAAAGAGTTTGCTTTGTGTTACTGAAGTTAATTTTGCTATTTATAAATTATCATGTACAAGTTTGGACAAACCTGAAAGTATTTTGAAACCAGCAAAATGAATATTTTCTTGTTTTTAGTTTATTAGCCTAGGTTAGTTGTATAAGATAATGGCTTTGTGGTAGCATTTTCATACATGTATCTAATGTACTTTGTTCCTGTTTACCCCCATTACTATCTTATAAATGAATATTTTCCACTTAGTTAAATTGAATAAACAACTGTTGGAATTTACTGTGAGTAAAGTTTACAGCAGGTATCTGAGGAACACTGGACAGACATTCATGATGATCCCAGGCAAGAGGCTCTTTATAGATAGCTCATCCTCAAGTCACCTGTGTTAAGTAACCTGAGGAAGTACGTGGACAATGTGATCAGGACAAAGCAGGGAGGTGATGCTCCTTAGAAAGGGTGTTATGTAAGCCTTAAAAGAAGAGCAATAATTCAAAAGTACAGCATTGCAGAGATAAGTCTAAGGAAAGAGTAGGAAGGAAAGACAGCACAGATGAGCTGGGAAGGTATGAGCCAATTCATTGGATTTGGAGAAGGGGGTTAGGAGAGCAGAAGGACAAATGTGGCAACTACTTCTGTAATTTTTTTCATATAATGTATGAATTAGAGTGCAATATTATATAAGCTGCACTTGAGAGAAGTGACACTGTCAGAATTCTGCAAGGTGGATCAGAAGGGAGAGATCACATTTGGAGTGTGGAAGAATGCTCCTCAGGTTTTATGTCTGCCTGGATTTGAACATTCTGAAGTCTGATAGCCTTTATAGATAGCCTTTATAGATAGCACCTTTATTCTGGTGGTGATGTGGTAATAGAGACTTATAGCTGAAACCTTGTGTAGGACATGTAGGCATCTTTGGTCAAAGCAGACATCATATTTTATGAGAAGAAATGAATGATGCTGTTCAGTTGTTTGTTAACAGCAATTTTAAAGTGCCTTTTAAATACTTTTCTTCAGTAAAATACAGACCTTTTTACATTACTACTTTCAGGCAGAGATGAATTGCAGTATAAACATTGTACAAAAATCAATAATTTTAAAGTAGTGGATATTGAGTTTGTGGAATTAAAACAAACTTTGCAGAATATTTTTATATATTTATAAGAGACTGAGGGACATCAATGAATGCTGCTTTGACCTGAAGTGGTCAGACTACTCTAGGAAGGAAATAAAAACTTTTTTCAACTAGGAGAACAAAGAATATCTCTCATAATTCATGAATCCATTCATCTATAGACTACCCTGTATCACTGAAACAAATACTTGTTAAAGAAATCCTTTGCCGTGGATTCTGAAATCCTTCAGTACATGCTGAATTGTGCAAGCCCCATGATTACTAATATCACATTTGAATTTCTGGCTTCTGACCTATTGTTTTATTTTGTTCTTCAAATCTTATTCCTTGAGGCTTGCCCCACCCTCTGTGGTTTTATATCTTTTCTCCTGAGTATATGTATAACCTATTTGTTTGGTTACTCAGACTGAGGCTTCAGACCAAGGAATTGGAAGTTGCTGCCTCTTGACAGCCTGTGCTTTATTCTTCTATCATAAAAAGGATCCTAAGTAAAGAACACCAGCAGTGACTTGTGTAGCTTCTGGGCATTTTTTTGTTCTTGTGATCTAAAGTCCACTTATTGTGTTTTCTGTTATTTGGAGGTCATCAAACTTTGATCACTAAGGGGGATTGTGAGGTTTTGCATTGATCTTTGAGATCACACTAGAGGCACATTTTAAAAAACATATATGAAAGGTTTATTTTTTAAATGAAAAAAAAGCCATGATTCATTTGTATCAGAATGTTTAAGAATGGTTGAACTTCAAACCATCAATAATTAGAATTAATTTGCAATGGGAGAGAGACATTCCTTAAACTCATTTGGGTAGGCTGTGAAATCAGGTGTGGTCTTCTTTTGCACATTCATATGACCATACTGTACCCATTGGCATGGAGTTGGTAAGAATAGTAATCTACCATACTGTGCGCCCGTTTATTACTATGTGCCATATACTACAGTCATATTGAAAAGATTAAATTTCCTCATGTTTTTAAATGGTAGCATAATCATTTTTGAAAACGTAAATGAGCATGTCCTCAATAAATAGAATTGACAAATATTTTTATTCATTAAGTCATAATACATCACCAAAAATATTTTAGAGGTCGTGAAGGAATCTGGGTCTTAATGCCCTCAGTGCTTGCACAAGGTCACTGGCAGAAAGAGATGTTTCTATAACACTGAAATCCTGATACTAGTTCAATGCTTCCTTGTACATCAATCTACACTATATATTTTTACAAATTCACTATCCAAGTAATCTATTGGCAGAAAAGCATTTTGTTCTGTTACTTAAATTACCACTTTTAATTATACAGATAGAATTAATAAAAGTTTTCCAAGCCTACCTATACTCAATTGTGTTGATAGATTTCCTATTTTCTGGGAAGGTAAAAGAGTTAAGACCATTTGAAACACCATGAATTGGAGGACATATTTGTTTTCTTTTTTTCATATTGAAATTTTTAGTTCTAGGCTTATCCCTTCCTTTGTATCGCTCAAATTTCTCCTTTCTTTTTCTCTTATTTTCTAGTAAGTAAGAAAGTGGGTGGATCTCGAAAGATGTTTAGAATCTGATCAAGTGGGAAAGAGAAGTCTTTCAGGCTCAGTGTACATACATAAAGACTGAGTTGGCAGTACTTGAGCAAGGCTTAAAGGAATTATGAGTTGACAGATGTGGTTTCAGTGGAGAATCTATAAGGAAGCAGATGAAGGCAATCTTCAGAGGCAGAGGTAAAAGATGAATGCCATAAGAAAAAAATATGTATTTAATTCCTACAGATCAGCACTTCTCAAAATATTCCTCCACACATCAATACCAGTTAGGAATAAAGACCTGTAGTTTAAATTTTGGAAGAAACCTGTCAACACTCATCCTTCCTGGAGATTAACATGCACATCAGAGTATATTAAAGGTCAGAGAGGGTCTGTTTTTAGGAATGCTATCTGACCACATCTAATTTACCTTTTTTTGTCACCAATTGTGGTCTCAAGATCTTTAGCTATGCCTGATATCCATGGTGTCACATTTCTAATGTAATATATTTCTTAAAAGAAAATTTGGATATTTGTACAGAAAATAGCAACAAAATCATTTAAGTAGGAAGGTGGTATGTATAATTTCTTTTTTTTAGAGAGGGAAAAAAGAATGCTGTGTAAATTCGAATGACTTCTGTCCAATTAAGCAGCAACTGGAATGTACAGTCTGTCCAATTTGTACTTAATGGGTTGTTCTCCATGGTGTTTACCATTTCAGCAATTAGATCACTAGATTTTATTGTTTTCAGGCACTATCAAATATGATAAATCATTGTAATGTTCAACAAGTTTGACAAGATTCTCCCACCAGAATTTGTAAAGTGATGAGTTGCTTCAAATATTAACATGCTTAATAAATATTGAATGACCTCCTATAGCAAAAACAAAACTTATTTACAAAGAAAGGAAAATAAGCAAAGCCCAAATGTAATAATCATAGCATCTGACTGATGATGGTGGATATGGAGCATATAAGCATCTTTAGGCTTTAAACAATTATAATTAAAATCAGTTAAACCATTTTGATATGTTTATTATTAGTTTTTGAATAAGAAATCCACTCATGTCTGAAAATTATACCTAAACTGGCTTTTAAAAAAGAATCTGTAACTTCTAAACCAGTGCTGCAGAAGAATGAGAACTTTTGCCTAGGAAAGGGACTTTTTGAACCTGACTCACCTTGATACTCAGCTCCTCTTGGAATTTTTCAGTCATATTAAGAATTCCTCCCCTCACCATTTCTAAAACCACAAATACCACTTAAATAGTATGTAGCAATGTCAATACAAGTGCTAGGTAATAACCCTACCACAAAATCAGAGTTATCTGAAATTTATAAGAGAAACAGCAAGTACTAGTAGACATTACAAGTTTTTTCATAGCAACAACTCAAAAAACATTAAGAATTAAGAGAATGAACCAATAGAAGCTTTTTGCTAATATGCTATGCCTTGTGAAAGCTTTTAGATTTCTTCACTCCTCAAAAACTTTATTTTCACTGACATACACATTTTATATATTTATCATGTACAATATGATGCTTCATAGTATATGGAATGGTTAAATAAAGCTAAAATTTTGCAGATAGAAACTATCAAAGCTGTTATAGTATCTTATAGTCAACAATGAAGAGAAAGCATAGACATGCGCAGAGCAGTAAAGGGTTTTGAAATAAGCTTCTTCATGTTCTGTTAATCATAAGACGGATAAAGGGACTTCTTCCATAGACTATGGGAGAAAGGAAAAGGCAAGCTTTCATCTCAGAATGAAAAAGACATTCAGGAATTAGTGTGGGTGTGCTAATTTCAAGGTAAATGAAATTATGATATAACAGAATTTTGCAAAATCAATAGTCAATATTTCTATGCTTCCAGACAAACAGAAACAATGGGATATGCATATGGAGAGATTTATTGTGAGGGGTTGGTTCATGGATTGCATGGGCTGACTAGGAAAGTCTGAAATCTGTAGGGTCAGGCCATTTAGGAAGGCAGTCTAGAAACTCAGGCAGGAGCTAAAACCTCAACTCTCTTTCTGAAACCTTTCAACTGATTGGCCCAGGCTCATCCAGGTTTTTCAGAATGCTTTCCTTTAGGTAAATGCTAACAACAGCTACATGGTATCTTCAGAGCAACAATTAAAGTAGGATTTGATTGGGTACTATAACCTAGCTTGACAATGACACATCAAAGAACCTTCCAACACATTTCTCCTAAGTGCTGGAAGCTAAAGTAATCAAGTTGTTCATTTTGTCTCGTATATTTATATGGTCATAAGTTTCTGGAAGTCAGTAATAAGTGCATGTCACATTTAAGGATATAAGAACTTCCATCTGAGCTGTTCAAATTAGTGCTATTGGACATTTACATTGTTCTAAGCACTTTATAGAAATGGGGGCTTTCCTAGTGAGCAAAGCAGACATGGTAGCTGATCCAATAGTGTGACATAAAGATAGTTTATAAGTGTTCTTAAATAGTTTTTTTTTTTACTAATTATAAGCCATCACGGAAAAATAATACTGTTTCTTACAAGCAAGCTATATTGAGTATTAAGCATTCATTCATTCAAAGATTACAGATTGGATGTTATTCATTATTTCTAGAAAAAATGTTTTGAGATCACTATTTACACTAAGCCTTAACAAGTTTTGAAGACACCAAAATAAATAATAAACTATTTGTGGGGATTTAGTCGATGTTTGGAAGGTTATCTAGAGAAGGTTTCAATGAGCATATAAGAGTTCACTCTAGTGGAGGAGGCCTAAGAGGAACTGATCCAGAAAGGAAGGATTTAACTATGATTTTGAGGGACCTTGCCAAGTAGAGAATAATGGATGCTACAGTTTGGGTCTTGAAAGTCCCTCAAAATTCCATGTGTTAATGGCTTTGCTTCACAGTGGTGGTGTTGAGACATGATGGAATCTTTAGGAGATGTGGTCTAGTGTGAGGTTTGGGTCTTGCATTTATGCCCAGGCTGACCAATAACACAAATCTAATTTGTACTTCTTTTGTAGCTAGGATCACAGGTGAGCACCACCGCACCTTGCTTTTATTGATTGAGATGGTGTCTCTTGAACTTTCTCCCCAGACTGGCCTTGGTTTGAGATCCTATCAATCTCTGCCACTTGAGTAGCTAGGATTACAGGCATGAGCCACTGTGCACAACTTTCTGTCTCTTTTCTGAATCCTAGCCACTAAGTGAGTGGCTTTCCTTTACCACTCACTCTTATTATAATGTGAAGCTCTTCCACAGGCCCTAAGTACATGGGCCACTTGTTCTTAGACCAGAGACTTTAGAACTGAGTGCAAAAATAAGCACTTTCTCTTTATAAATTAGTTATCACAGATATTTGCTACAGTGATGAAAAACTGAGTGACACAATAGATCATGATTAAAAGAGATCATACAATTCTCAACAGTGATCTCTGAGAAAGGCACATATTGAAAATGAGACCAGTACATTTATTGTTAGCTAGCCCCAGTCTCTTGTTTCATCCTTTTATTAAGAAGAATGATAAATAGATGGGAAAATGCTGCTGTAAGGAGAACAACATCTATAATTTTTGGAGAGAATGCACTTGTGTCTTAGCCTCCTAGAGCTACAAGAAGGTAAGAGTTCTTCCACTAAAGAACTTTCCAGTTAGATTATTCTGCAAGTAAAACTGAGTGTCTGAGAGGGAATCTGAAGAAGAAGGATTCTGTTCTTATGGGCTTATGTGGACACAAGCTCCAATGGCATATGTTCTTTGTGGGATATGCAGTTAGCCTGCCCCAGCTATTTTACTCCTAATATGTTGTATGAAACACATTTATTGATAAGAAAAAGACTGAGGTTTGGTGAGGTTCCCAGATTTGCTCGAGGTCACATGCCAGAGAACTTGAACCTTGGTTTCCAGCTGGGGTTTCAGTGTTGTTTTCATTTTTCCTGCAATCAAATCTTAGCACCAGGTGTGAAATAAAGTTATAGGTTAGATATTTTCTGACAATAGATGATAGCTGACTATTTCACTTCATCAAAGTCAATAACTACCATGCACTAAAGGACTGACTTTATACTTTATAACTACATGAAATGAGATATAGTCTTCCTTAAATACTTTGCTAAAGAATAAAAATTAGTACTTTGTTTCCCATTTTAATGAGACTTCTAGATTTTTAAAACAGAAATTCATCAGTCTTCCCCTCATTTTGCAAAATGTTATGTATAAATGCATTTATAAATCTATGGTGAATTTTATGCAAAATAAGCATAATTATCTAAGTATTTTGTTGATTTTATAATTGTGTTTATATTTAAATTAATTCCTCCTTCCTACAATTCAGTTTATATGTGTGAGGTCTTATGTGACTTTTTTCATTATTTTGTTTACAAATAATATGAAATTTATGTTATTAATATTACTTTTTGGTGGTACTGGGAATCGACCTCAGGGTTTTGTACCTCTAGGCAGGTACTCTACCATTTGAGTCACTCTGCCAGCCCTTTTTGCATTGGCTATTTTTGAGATAGGGTCTCATTTTTTTATCTAGGCTGGGCTTCAACCATTAACCTCTCAATTTCTATCTCACAAGTAACTAGAATTATAAGCTTAAGCTCTTATATCTGGTCATTAATATATTATTGACATGAATATCATGTTTATGTAGGAAGAATTTTTCATCAGTGGACTTATAAGAAATGAATGCAAGTAATTCTCTTTGTGCAGTCATTTTATTATAACCAGTTTTCAGTTAACTTTTATGGTGTAAAATTAGAATTAAAGTAGTTTTCTTTTAGTTAAAAAGATCAGTATTATAAGGAAAGGGTGTAGGAGGATGAATATGGTAAAAATATGTACACATGTACGTAAATGGAAAATGAGACCTGTTGAACTATTCCAGGAATTGGGGAGTAAGAATAAAGGAGAATGGTGGAGGAAGTAAATTTAACCATGATATATTGTAAGAACTTTTGTAAATGTCACAATGCACACCCAGTACAATAATAATAAAAAAAGGAGAACATTTAGGAAAAAATAGAAGGAAACTATGCAAGTGTTAGAAAGAAGGGCCAGATTTGTTATGATTTTTGTGTGATTCTTACAGGGCTTTACGTCCTTTCCTTCATTCTCCTGGTTTATTGCTGTTGCTGTTTTAAGCAAATTATCCTGTGCTATTAACCCTTGCAGATACTTCCAATACTGACATTGCTAAAGTTAGATTGCGTAAAATGAATTTACCTGTGGACATCTGTTCTTTAGGAGCCTAACAAGCTGAAATTGGCAACTTGGACTCCAACCAATGGTATCAAGCTGAAGATAAGTGGAAGATACAAATATATCTTATTAATTCAATGATTTTCTACAAAAAAGAGTCATTTGGAGTAAAAAATAGTATTAAGATATTTTATTGTTTCTCAAAATAAACTTCAACTACTTCCATACAGAGGAGATGACTTTATGCTGAGTCTTCAATATAGTATGAGGATTTAAACATGTGCAAGTGATGTATGCAAAATATAAAATAATAATGAAAACAAACAAATTAATAAAATGGGTGATAGAGTTGTGAAAAAAAAGCTTTTTTCATTTCCTCTTACTACTGATCTAACTACTTCTGTCTTTATTTTTTGCTAAACATGTTCCATTGTTCTATTTTAATACCCATTAGTACTTATTGACCCTATATTGACAAATATATGGGATAACTGACATTAACAACTCACCCTTCTTTCTTTCTCTTTCCCTACCTGCATCCATACCTTTTCAGTTTTGTCAGATATACATTTATATCATAAAATGAATAACTTTTTCATTTCTTTCTGTAACCATAATTTTCTTCTGCCTGCTGTGTTAGAGTTCCATCACTACACTGAAATACCTGAGGTAATTAACTTCTAAAGGAAAAGATTTATTTTAGCTCAGTTTTGGATGTTCTAATTCAAGATCAAGTAGTCTAGTTGCTTTGAGCCTGTAGTGATGCAGCACATCATGGAAGAATTCTGCAGTGAAGCAAAACTTCTTACCACATGACTTAGAGGGAAACAAAAAGAGATAAAGAGGCTAGAATCCCACAATTCCCTTTGGGGAAACCTCCCAAAACCTAAGGACCTCCCACAACGCCCTTCTTCTTAGAGGTACATAGCACCTCCCAACAGTGCCACCCTGGAAACAAAGCTTTTAACATGTGTGGCTTTGTGTGACTTTGTGGGACATTCAACACTGAAAATATAGTACCTGGTCTGTAGCTCCTTCAAAGCTGAACATCAATGAAATACATTTAATTTAGTCTGATTATATTAAGTAGTGTTCCCTTCAAACCCAAGTGATGAAATAGGATTTATCTACAAATAAACCAATTAGCATCTTTGGTTCATTCTACAGTGAAGGAGACAATCATCAAGATAAGTAGATGTCCTCATACTCATGACATTGCTCATTATTGTGTGACATTTTGATTTACCTCTAGTGTACACCATGACATTTCCTCTGTAGTTCTCTTTTATTACACTTTTTAATTTCTTTTAACCAATAATTATATAATTTCTTATTACTAATATCTTTCAGTTTTATTTAGTCTCCTTTATACATTTCCATTTGGCTTGAAATATTCTTAGAAATCATTTTCAATATTTACATGTGGACTAAGGGCTTTCCAAGTTTCATGTACAACTATCATTCTGTTTTTTTATTTTTTACATCAGATAAGTTAATTCCCCTGTTTATCAAATCATATTATATCTTTCTGGTCTTAGTTTTTTCTGTAGTACTTATTAAGTGACTATTTCAGAAAGGATAATTAGAAGGTAAATGCCCTATCTTTATATTTCTAAAAATGTTTTACTTATCCTGCCCACTGATACTGAGTAAAAGTTTTGTTTTAATTTGTGTCCATAACAAATTTCCAAATTTAATTGCCTAAGACTGTGCTACAACTGTATTACCTTGTAGTTAGAAGTCTAACATGGGTCTCAGCAGACTACAATCAAGGCAGGGCAGGTTTCTTTCCTGATTCCTGCTTATTCAGGTAGTTGGCAGAATTCAGTTTCTTACACTTTTCGCTTTGGATATCCATTCTTTTTTTTTTTCTTTATTATTCATTTATTCACAGGTGCATAAATTGTTTGGGTTATTTCTCCATTTCTGATGGTTGTAAATTGAGGGCTATCCCTGTTTTCTAGAGGCTGCTACTTTCCTTGATTTATGGCAGCCTGCCTACATTTTCAAAGTCAGCAATGACAGAATGTTCCCATCACATTTCTCATGAGTCTTGAGTCTTTTTCTGTCATCCCACCTCTATCTGACCCAGCAACGGTAAGTTCTCCTAAAAAAGTAGGTGTGAAAGACGGAAAATTAGAAGTGGCCTCCATTTGACCTGTGAATGAGGAGTCAGAATAACAAAGGAGAAGCTATATTCTGAAGACAGAGAGTAAGTGCATTAAAAATCAAGAAAGAGCATAGAGAAACAGTTGAAAAGCATGGAGAACAGAAAGGTGACAGACAAAAGTAGAAGTATCCAAAGAGCCAAAGCAATCCTGAGTAAATAGAGCAATGCTGGAGCTATCACAGTACCTGACTTCAAATTATACTACAGAGACACAGTAAGAAAAGCAGCATAGGACTAGTGCAAAACCCAACATCTAGAACAATGAAATAGAATAGAAGACCCAGAAATAAACTCACATAGCTATAGACATCTGGTTTTTGACAAGAGTGCCCAAAGTTTACATTGGATAAAAGATAGTCTCTTCAACAAATGGTGTTGGGAACACTCTATATCCATACCTGGAAGACTGAAACTAAATCCTTATCTCTCATCTTGCATAAAAACCAGCTCAAAATGGGTCTTAATATAAGATTTGAAACTTTGAAATTACTACAGGAAAAACACTTGAAGAAATAGGCATAGGTAATGACTTTCTGAGTAGGATTCTAGTAGCTCAGGAAATAAGAACAAGAATTGACAAATAGGATTGCATCAAATTAAAAACTTCTGCATATCAAAGGAAATAATTACCAGAACCAAGAAACAACTTACAGAATAGAAAAGAAACATCTTTGCTAGCTATTCATCAAAAAATTAACATCTAGAATACAAAAAGGACTCAAGAAAATAAACATCAAAAGAACAAATAATCAAATTACTAAATGGGCAAATGAATTGAACAGACAGCTCTCAAGAAGTAGAAATGGCAATAAATATATGAAAAAATGTTCAGCATCCTTAGTCATAAAGGAAATGCAAATCAAAATGACACTGAGATTCCTTCTCATCCCAGTCTGAATGGCTATCGTCAAGAAAACAAGGAACAACAATGTTGGGGACAATTGAATCCTTAATGCTCTGTTGGTTGGAATGTAAATTAATGCAGAAACTATGGAAATCGGTATGGAGATTCCTCAAAAACTAAAAATAGAACTGCATTGTGTTTCTTCTATACCACTTCTGAGGATATATCCAAAGGATGAGAAGCATGCAATAGAGACACCTGCACACCCATGTTTATAGCTGCACTATTCATAATAGCCAAATCTCTGTAGTATAATTTGAAGTCAGGTACTGTGATAGCTCCAGCATTGCTCTATTTGCACAGGATTGTTTTGGAATGAGCCTAATTGCCCATCAACTAATGTATGGTCAACAGAAATGTGGTAAATATGCACAATAGAGCATTATTTAGCCAAAAGGAAATTATACTGTTTCCAGGAAAATGGGTAGAACTGGAGATCATCATGTTAAGTGCAATAAGTCAAACTCAGAAGGACAAATATTGCATGTTTTCTCTTATATGTGGAATCTGGACCTAAAAATGGCATAAATGTAAAAAGGGGACCAATTGGGGTGAAACTAGAAGGAAGGGGGAGGAACAAAAGAAGAAGGTGAGAGGTAAATATGATCCAAGTACATTTTTGAATGTATGAAAATAGAATAATTAAATCTCTTTTTCTTTCTTTTTTTTTTTTTGGCTGCTTTGAGATAGATTCACTATGTGATCCAGACTGGCCTGAAACTCATGATCCTCCTGCCCCTACCTTCAGAGTATTGTAATTACAGGTGTGCACCACCATGTCCAGCTACTCCTGTTCTTCTCCTCAACCCTCATTGGAAGTTTTCTTCTTGGTTCCCAACTCTGCCTTTTCTCTTTTTATGTATACACATGTTCTAGCTCCTTACACTCTTGACAGCTGAATATATAGCCCACTCTAACACCTCTCTCTCACATTAGAGATTTTCTAATGCTGCATCATTTGAACCTACATTGTAAACTACAAACTGCTATAGAGATTTAGATTGTTAATTTAATTGCTATTACCGCAGAAAGCTTTGGTCCTTTCAAAAATGCTTATTAATATTTCTTTTTTAGGCATTTATTAAACATTTTGTCACATTTTTAGATATTGTTACAATGTATTATTGAGGGATTTTCAGAGTGCAATATGCAGAGTATTGTAATACAATAAGAAATGTAGGAAGAAATTATAAACCCTTTCTATTCAAAGATTTGATACTGATGACAAAACAGTGAATGGAGGAATTAATGAATTTGATCCTTTAGATTTAGAGTCAGAGACTCAGGTTCCAGCTCTTCATCTGCAGTCACTACTGTGTATGACACTCAGCTCACTTTTCCCATCTTTTAAATTATTTATTAATATTTCTTATGAGATGAAAACCACATCTCAGTGATCCCTGATTTCTTTCTCCCTCTTATTCTTACTTTAATATTCCTATTAGATTATAGCTTGGATTTTACAGTGTACTGTACTAATAAGATTTATAATGAGATCAAAAAGATGTAGGTAATCAAGACTAACACTTCAGCTCCAAAAAGAGGAAAACATTTGGACTAGTTCTTGGCTGTTTGAAGACACAAGGACAGAAGATTATAATTAAAATTATCCTTTCTAGGTGCCACCTGAGCGTTGGAAAATCATAGAAGCTCTGTATGGCAGAGACATAATGAGCTTTCAAATCTCTTTACAGGACAGTGCTAGGCAGTTCCCACCATTTCAACAAATGAGTATATTTGCCACACTGGCCTCCAAGAAATACTTTTATCTGCAGTCAGTCTTTTTTGTTCTGGTGATTACAGTAGAAAGGCAGAAAAAACAAATAGGGCCTGCTGTACAAACTAACATTGTAATGAAGAGCTAAATTTGCTCATTATCTCTTGAAACAGCATTTAAGAGGGACAGAGGGGATGGGATATTGCTGTATTCTGCAAGGAGAAGGAGGCAATTTGAATAAAATATCTGACAAATAAACTGTTGGGAGTTTGTCAGAAGAATGTTGCTGGTCTCCACAGGAGGTCTGTGAGGAGAGTTGAAGGCCTATAATGATGAGGAAGTCTTTGCCCCAGTCTTCTATACATGGAGACTAAGGAATCTTTTGAAACTGTTTTTTTGTTGTTGTTGTTGTGCGGAGGTTACATTGTGGCATTTACAAAAGTTCTTACAATGTATCAACTGTATCATACTTGAATTCACCCCTTCCCCATTCTCCTTTATTTCCCCATCCCCCATTCCTGGAGTAGTTTCAACAGGTATCATTTTTCCATTTACATACATGTGTACAAGTATTTGCAATATATTCACCCTCTTACACCATTTCCCCACATCCTCCTCCCTCCCACTGGTACCAACTCCCCAAACAGGACCTGTTCTGCCCTCCTGTTCTCCAATTTTGTTTTAAAAAAAAAAGACATTTTGTTTTTTTAAGATTACAGGGAATTTCTTTCTGACATTTGCATGTGTATATGTATTATAACCTGAATTGCTCACCTCCTCGAATTTTCTCCTTTCTTCCTTTGTCCCCTTCTTATGGTGACTTCAACAGGTTTAAAAATTCTATATTCATTCTTGAATAGAAAGTATGTCAACAATATTCACCTTCTTAACTTCCTTCATTTATCTTGCCTTTCTGTGTCTGTGCATGCCCACCCCTGCCACTGCTGTCCTCCACAGGCCAGTCTATGCACTCAAACCCCTGAAGGGTTCTCTGACATGGCTATTTAATATGTGGTTAATTTTTCTGTGTAATTCATGTTTAATTTGCACCATATTTTTAGACCTACGTAATTTATGCCTCAGCCAATTATATATCTTGGCAATTATTTTTCTTCAAATATATCTATGTTCTCTACCCACTACAAAGAGGTCTGTGTGGAAGGGGCCATTGTTTAGAAAGCTGATACAGCAAAGACAGTTCTAAGAGAAAAGTTTATAGCCATGACTGCATATGTTACAAACACAGAAAGATCTCAAATAAATAACCTAATTCTACATTTAAAACTCTTAGAAAAATAAGATCAAGCTAAACCCAAAACAACAGAAGGAGAGAAATAATAAATAATAAGGGCCAAAATTAATGAAATAAAGGCCAAAAAAATCACACAAAGAATCAATGAAACAAAAATCTGGTTCTTTGAAAAAATAAACAAGATTGAAAAATCCCTGGCAAATCTGACTAAAATGAGGAAGGTAAAGAGCCAAATCAGTAAAATCAGAAATGAAAAAGGGGAGATGACAACACCAAGGAAATCCAAGGAACCATCAGCGACTGTTTTGAAAACCTATATTCAAATAAATTGGAAAATCTACAAGAAATGGACAAATTTCTAGATACTTATGACCATCCAAAACTGAACCAAGAGGATATTAACCACCTAAACAGATCTATAACATGAAATTGAAAGGAATATGAGGTCTCAGCGGGCCCCAACCCCCTTGTTGGAGAAACCAGTACCAAACATCCCATGTAGATAAGATAAGCAATGAGGCAGGGCTCAGTTAGGGCATATAGAATGTGAGGAATGCAAGATGTGAGATACGAGCAAGATGTGAGGTACGAGCAAGATGTGAAGTACGTGCAGGATGTGCTCTGCCTGCTTGTCTAATGTTGATAACAAAAATATGCACGCCACTGCAGTCTATATAAGATTTCCCCCTAAGAGGCTCAGGGTCTTGCTTTCCTAACCGGTCCTGCGTGTCCGTGTGGGAGCTCGACCCTGGCTAGCCAGTCCAATAAACTCTGCTTTGTTGATTGCATTCACGCCTGGCTCTCTGTCTCTCGGGGGAATAGGATTCCGGGTCCTAACAAAATGAAATTAAATCAGCAATAGTCTCCCAAAAAAGTCTGTGACCTGACAGATTCTATGATTAATTCTACCAGACCTTTAAAGAAGAACTAATACCAACACTCTTTAATCTTTTCCATTAAATAGAAAGGGAAGGAACACTGCCTAACTGATTCTATGAAGTCAGTATTATACTCATCCCCAAACCGGACAAGGGCACAACAGAGGAAGAGAACCAAAAACAAAGGAAGAGACTAATCTCTTTGATGAACATAGAAGCAAAAATCCTCTATAAAATAATGGCAAACCAAATTCAACAAACTATCAAAAATATCATACACCATAATCAAGTTGGTTTCATCTCAGGGATGTAAGAATGGTTCAACATATGCAAATCATTAAATGTAATACAACATATTAGCAGAGGCAAAGATAAAAACCATATGATCATCTCAACAGATGCAGAAAAAGCTTTTGATAAAATTCAATATCCTTTCATGATAAAAGCTCTGGTGAAATCAGGAACAGAAGGAATGTACCTCAATATAAGAAAAGTTATATATGACACACCTATAGCCAACATCATACTTAATGGGGAAAAAACTGAAACCCATTAAATGAAAGGGTGCCCACTCTTCCCCACTCATATTCAACATAGTCCTGGAATTTCTAGCCAGAGCAATGAGGCAGGAAGAAGAAATAAAAGGAATACAAATAAGGAAAGAAGAAGTCAAATTATCCCTATTTGCAGATGACCAAAAAACTCAACACCATAAACAGCTTCAGCAAAGTAGCAGGATACAAAATCAACTTACAAAAATCAGTAGACTTTCTATACACCAACAATGTACAGATTGAAAAAGAATATAGGAAAACAATTACATTTACAATAGCCTCAAAAAAAATCAAATACCTAGGAATAAACTTAACTAAGGATATGAATGATCTCTACAAGGAAAACTACAAACCACTGAAGAAAGAAATCAAAGATTCAGAAGATGGAAAGATCTCCCATGCTCATGGATTAACAGTATCAACATAGTAAAAATGGCTATACTACTAAAGGTAATCTACATGTTCAACACAATTCTCATCAAAATCCCAATGTCATTCATCACAGAGATTGAAAAATGTACCTAAAGTTCATTTGGAAACACAAAAGACCTCAAATAGCCAAGGCAATACTGAGCAAAAAGAACAACACTGGAAGTATCACAATACCAGACTTCAAACTATACTGCAGAACCATAGCAATAAAAACAGCATGGTACTGGCACAAAAACAGATATGAAGACCAGTGGAACAAAATAAAGGACCCAGATATGAATCCATGCAGCTATGCCCACCTTATTTTTGACAAAGCCACCAAAAACATATGATGGAGAAAAGACAGCCTCTTCAACAAATGTTGCTGGGAAGACTGGATATCTGCCTGCAGAAAACTGAAACTAGATCCATGTTTGTCACCCTGTACAAGTAATCCACTCAAAGTGGATTAAGGACCTTAACATCTGACCTGAAACCTTGAAGCTAGTATAGGAAAGAGCAGGGAATACACTGGAAGCAATAGCCATAGGCAAGGACTTCCTCAGTAAAACACAAGCAGCTAGGCAACTAAGAGAAAGGATCGACAAATGGGACTACATGAAATTAAATAGCTTCTGCACAACAAAAGAAATGGTCTCTAGATTGAAGAGATCACCCACAGAACGGAAGAAAATCTTTGCTAGCTATACATCAGACAAGTGACTAATAACCAGAATATACAGGGAACTAAAAAATAATAATAAACTATCTAAAAATCAATGACCTGAGAAAGAAATGGGCAAATGAACTGAACAGAACTTTTCAAAGGAAGAAGCCCAAATAGCTAAAAAGCACATGAAAATAATACTCACAATCTCTGGCCAAAAAGGAAATGCAAATCAAAACCACACTAAGATTCCACCTCACTCCTGTTAGAATAGCTACCATGTACCAATACTACTCCTAGGGATATATCTGAAGAAATGTGAGTCAGGTTACAACAAACGCATCTGCATACTCATGTTTATTGCAGCACTATTTACAATTGCTAAACTATGGAAATAGCCAAGATACCCCACTGCTGATGAATGGATTAGGAAAATGTGGTATTTATACACGATGGAATTTTACTCAGCCACAAAGAATAATGAAATTTTGTCAATTGCAGGTAAATGGATGGAACTGGAGAACATAATCTTAAATGAAGTTAGGCTCAGGAGGGCAAAAGCTTCATATTCTCCCTCATATGTAGATTATTGACCTAAAACAAATACAGCAATATTATGGACACGGGTCACACTAAGGGGAGGCTGCGAATGGGAAGGATAAGGCAAAGGAAGGAAATCAAAAACTTGAATGTGGTTGATGTGCTCACTGTACAAGAGTGAATGCACAGGTTGGTGCCACCATGGGAAGTGGACTAGGGATAAGTGAAGAGGGCTAGAAGAGATGAACCAATTGGGTCCGTAACACATAAATGTATGGAAACAACACAAGAAAACTTCCTATGTAGCTATATTTGTCTCAAACTAGCAAAAACTCCATGTTTCTCTTTTTATCGTTTGTTTTCTCTTCTACAAAATTGGAGAACAGGAGGATGGAACAGGTTCTGCTTGTGAAGTGGTGGCACCAGTAAGAGAGGGAAGGGGGAAGGGAAAGGAGTAAGAGAATGGATATGGTGCAAATAATGTACACACATGTATGCAAATGGAAAATGACACCTGTTGAAACTTTTCCAGGAATCAGGGAAGGCAGGATGAAGGAGGCAGGATGAAAGGATGAGTTAAAGTATGATATACTTGACACAGTGTAAGAAACACTGTAAATGCTACAATGTATCCCCACTCAACCCAATAATAAAAAAAGAGAAACATAAAAATAGCTTATTATTTTCAAGGCTACATTTTAAATAAGAAAACACTCATTCTTCAACCAAGTCCATGATTTAAAATCTTGAGACTACACATGCACACACACCATATATAAATACATTTATATATGTAAATATATATATATATGTTTTCATTTCATTGTGACTTTTAATAACCATTTTAAAGATTTGGGTGCAAATAATTTTGAGGAATTGCTTAAATTTCTTTAAAATTGCCTTATAGTCTTAAGGGGAAAATCTGAAATGTCAGCTTGGCATGGTATTTCATGCCTGCAGTCATAGCTATTAGTGAAGTGGAGACCAGGAGTATGGTAGTTTGAGGGCAATTTTTTTAATTTCTTTTATTCATATGTGCATACAATGTTTGGGTTATTTCTTACCCCTTACCCCCCCTCCCTTTCCCCCTGCCCCTTCCCTCTCTCTTCCTACCCCCTCCTTACCAGGCAGAAACTATTTTGCCCTTATCTCTAATTTTGTTGAAGAGAAAGTATAAGCAATAATAGGAAGGACCAAGGGTTTTTGCTAGTTGAGATTAGGATAGCTACACAGGGAGTTTACTCACATTGCTTTCCTGTACATATGTGTTACATTCTAAGTTAATTCTTATCAAACTAACCTTTTCTCTAGTTCCTGGTCCCCTTCTCCTATTGGCCTCTGTCACTTTGAAGTTTCTGCATTAGTTCCTTGAGGGCAAAAATTTTTTGAGGACTCATCTCAATCAATAAAAACAGGGTGTGGTGATGTTTGTCATCCCAGCTACATGGGAAACATAGATGGAAGGCCGACCTGGGCATAAATGGTGAAACCTTATTTGAAAAATAACTAAAACAAAAAGGGTTGGGGCATGGCTCAAGTCAAAGAGCTAAGCAAGCATGAGACATGGAGTTCAAACCCCAGAAAATGACAAGAAAAAAATCTAAAATGTCTACACAGTTAAACAGTTCATAATAAATTACATCTCATGAAAAGGAAGTCATTATAATATACCATACGACAAAATAAATGTAGCTTCTGTCAATCCGAAATGGGAAGTGAATGATGAGGTTGAAGTTCCTCCATAAAGAATAATCATTCTGGAGCTATTATTAAATAAGCACAAACAACCTCTGGTGGAGATGTGTACAAAAGAAAATCCTTGCACACTGCTTGAACAACCACAAGTCACAACTATCCCACTTCGGAGTATATATGCAAAGGGAAGGAAATCAGTGTGTGAAAAAGATACTTGTACTCCCATGTTTATTGTAACACTGTTCAGAATAGAAACAATATGGAATCAACCTAGGTGTCCATCAATGGATGAATGGATTAAAAAAGTAGTACTTATACACAATGAAATATTATTTAGCCATAAAAGAAGGAAATTCTGTCATTGTGACAAAATGGATGGAAATGGAGGACATTAAGTTAAGTGAAATAAGCCAGTCACAGAAAGACAAGTATATAATTTTTATCTCATGTGGAGGCTAAAAATGATGCTTTCAAAGTGGAAGAGAGTAGAATAGTTAATGCTGGAGGCTGGGAAGGATACAAAAGAAAGGTAATCTGAATATACTCACTTTGATCTTGGATTTCCCAACTTCTAAAACTATGAGAAATAAATTTGTTTCTAAGTCACCCAGTCTCTGCCATTTTGATATAGGAGTCCATACATCTATAGTCTTAAGTGTTTATGTTAGAAAATTAAAGAGTAGAAATTAATGAGGGAAATATCCAATTTTAAAAGTTGGAGAAAAATCTGAATAAATTAAACCCAAAAGAAGAAAGGAATGAAAGAAGTTAAGGGTAAAAATTACGGTGTGTCTACTTTATGTTTCAATAATTTTTAGCCTTAACTTCTTCAATTCTTCAAAAATATGAAGGTAGTAAAAGTATTTTATACAATATTTTAAAGCTTTGAGTAAATGGGCATGTTTCTAGAAAAATCTCACTCACTAAAATTTTCTTAAAAGGCAATTGTATATTGAAATAATTCTGCAACCACTGAAGTAACTGAATTAGTGGTTACCAGCTTTCCACAGTAACAATTTTTTTTTTTAAAGAAGAGAGTATTATCAGACTTCAGGGAACAAATAAGTTCAGTTAATACAGACTACTCTAAAAATACAAAGAGAGACTAGTCCTATGTAGAGCTTTTTGTTGCTGTGACAAATACCAGAGAAACAACTTAAAAGTATGACAGATTTATTTAAGCTCCTGGTTTCAGAGGTTTCAGTCCACGATGAGCTGAATTCTTTGTCTCTGGGCCACGGTGAGGCAGAACATCATGTTCTGATGGCTCACCTCACAGTAGCCAGGAGTAAAAGAGCTAGGTCACACGAAGAGGCCAGGGTACATATACCTTACAAAGACACTCTCCCAATGACATACTTCCTTCAATCAGGTCCCACCTCCCACAGTTCACCAGCTTCCAACAGGCTATTCAAGTTTTGAATCCGTATATGAATTGATTCGTTGATGATAGAGGAACCTCTTTATCCAATCACTCCCCCAAAGGGCCACCTCTGAATACTGCTTGCATAGGGAACTAAGCCTTCAGTACATGAGTTTTTGGGAGTAGGAGGACACTTCATATCCAAACCATTAAAGTTCCATAAGTTATTAAAGATTAGCAAGGCCTTCGTGTTAAAACCTGAGAACACTGTGTGTATGTGTGTGTGGGCGGGGGGGGGCGGGGAGGAGAACTCACAGAATAATCATTTTCAACAGTATACATGATAAAATCTGACAAAATATAGACAACTTGAATCTTAGGAATATATAAAATTATTATAAATCATGAAAAGCTATGTGAAAGACAAAGGTATACTTGTCCAAGTGTGGTTTTCCTAGGCAGTGCTCCTAAATGAGGAAGAAATTGGCCACCTATAAAATTGACCTCTCGCAAGGCATAGTTCCATGGTGATCTGAGTGGGCCAGTGCATCACAGTGAGCTTCCACATCTGCATCCCAGCAACTTCATCCTCTCCATGCCAGGGTAAGTGGCTTCTCTAACAATGAAAATTGATATGGTGACTCCTGCTTTCCCTTGCCACATAATTAAAGTACCATGCAAAGTTTCGACCCCAGTCTCAGACCACAGAGAAAGTGGGGGTGTCCCCCTCTGCAAGCTGTTAAGTGTTTTACTTAAAGTGTTTACTTTGCAGTCTCATGTCAAGCCATAATCACACTGGGGGGTGGGGGAGGGAGCCAGTGATTCTTTAGTAATGAAAATGATAAGCTCAGTGTTAGGGTTGCATTCCTGCTGTCTGGTCATGTCCCATTGGATTGTTGTTCACAGATACACTTGGGCAACATCTGCCACTGTTTCTGTCCCTAGGAGGCCATCATCAAGGACCATAGTCTACTAAATATCCTTGGATTTTACTCATTCTCAGGTAATGTGATAAGGATGAATGAAATGGACTAAATTTGTGTATTTCCCCAAAATTCATATATTGAAGCCCTAACACCAATGTGATGATCTTTATAAGTGGAGTCTCTGGGAGGTACTTGGCTTTAGATGAGGTCATGAGGGTGATGATCCCTTAGTATCTTTATAAGAAGTGGAAGAGACCACACTTGCTTTCTCTCTGCCATCTGACAGCTCAGAAAGGAGACTACCTGAAGAAAGGAAGAGGGTTTTTACCAGAACCTGACCTTGCTTCCACCCTAATTTCCATACTTCTAGAAGTATGAGAAAGCAGTTTCTGTTGTTTAAGCCACACTGTCTATGATATTTTGTTTGACATTATCAGCTAGATAACACAGTGAGGAAACAAAAGAAATGGAGAGTTTGACTTGCCTCTAATGATTGGAATGTCTTCCTTACATTCTAATTATCTCCCTCTCAGGGTAGCAAGAGAGAGTAATTCTCTCAATAAATGCTGATTGAACCACTGTTGAACTCCCCTTATTCTGATGTGGTGGTGTCTACTACCATTGGGAATAGGCATTTCAATAAAAGTACTAACCTTCCTAGAATTAAATCAAGAGGAATAGAGAAAAGTTTCATGTGTTTTTGACTCCAATGACTGTTTAAATATTTAAATGATATTGGGGCATGTGTAAAAGGTGGATACCTTTGATGGCTTACTTCCATGTAAAAATAATCTTGGTGTGTTTCTTCAATATTTTCAAAGTATTTTTCTTTTTTCCAAAGAATTTCTCATTTGTTACTATTGTGGTTCTATTTTTGTTAGAGTCCAGAGGGTTATAGTTAGATTTTCTTCAGATTGTATTTTAAAATCATGTCATCAAGGCATCTGTAGGGCTCCTTGTGTTCACAGCAAACTTGTATTATCATTTTAAGGTGGACACTTTGAAATATTATAAGAACTTTTTTAAATGTCACAATGCACACCCAGTATAACAACAATATAATTTAAAAAAGTTAAAATGCTTGACACTCAAGGAATGACACATTTAGGGAATGTGTTATTTCCTACACATTTAGCTGAATAATTTTAGTAGCAAATCCCACAAAAGAAGCGGGTTTTTTTTCTTTTTGATATTCATTTATACAAAAAATTGAAGAACTATAATAGAAATGCCATATGTAAACAACACTAAATATAGAAAGACAAAAGGTTAGAATGCATAGCCTTTTAATTTGATCAGCCATTTTCTCCTTTTGGATTTTTTTCCCTTTATTTAAGAGTTAAGTGTCAAAGTTTTAAGTATTGTGGTACCATCAGATCACAATTTGTTTGATACACTTGCTATCCTTCTCACTTAGTCTTAAGCTACCATAGCAACCATGAAGCAACTCATGAAGAGACTTATAAATATCTAAAAGAGATTAATATCTCATTGAACAATACAATCTAAAGAAAAATGATTCACACCAGATTAACTACTTTTTAGCTGCCTGCAGAAGTATACAAAATCCACCAAAGAAAACATGCTTGATT
The DNA here is from genome assembly GCF_047511655.1 of Castor canadensis. Taxonomy (NCBI): domain Eukaryota; kingdom Metazoa; phylum Chordata; class Mammalia; order Rodentia; family Castoridae; genus Castor; species Castor canadensis. The sequence goes on along the minus strand of NC_133395.1, from coordinate 31,196,578 downwards.
TTAGTAGAATGTAAAACCACCTTGCAGACACCATGCTGAAGAAACAAAAATACACATAAGCATACATAGACTGGAATAAAAGAATGTAAATAATTTAGCCTGATATTCTTATTGCCTTAATCATGAAATAATATATCCTTTAGCCTAATGTTTTGTATGTTCAGTAAAAATATATACTTGATGTCTCTGCTTACAGACCCATGTCTGCTGCATTATATACATTGACCAGTACTCAGCACAAGCATTTCTGTACAAAGCAAATCCCTTCTTCATTTATGGTGGAGGCCTGTGTCACATGTGTTTCCAATTAATCTCCTGCTAGGCTATCTGATTGAATTGCTAAATCACTGAAATGTTTTAAAGGCTTAACTAATTTGAAGTACAGCCATAGGTTAAACACTATTCAATGATTAAACTCTAAATATATATTTAAGATAAACAAATCATTTCACAGATACAAGCATGGTTAATGGGGAGTCCCTTGTAAGGGAAGGCAGATGCTTTTGTCTTGTTTTGTCCATACACCCAAAACAGTATAGTGCTTATTTTTTTACTAAAAATAAGGTACAAGGAGAAATTTCCATTTATTATAGTATAGACAAACAATCTGAATAATTCAGGCTGTGTTTACAGAGCATAAAGGGAAGTTCAGGTTGTATAAATATTCATGATTAGTGTGGGCAGGCAGTGTAGATGATTCAGAACCAGCCTATCCCTGTATGGTTCCATTTGCTAATGTAGAGAGAACCAATTTATGAGGTAATTATGACATCTCCACTTTACCACTAAGTACAGTACCAAAAAGCAGAAAATTTCTCCTTATTTTTTAGATTAATTCAGATCACTGTTGCAATTTCATCATATGAGATTATATGGACTCAGCCACAGAAGACTGTTCAAACCCTCTAAATGTCTGCTCTGTATTGTAGATATGGTGAATCTCTCTCCCTTTCTTATTCTCCCTTTCTCTTCTTGGCTTGGATACTGTTCATGAGAGATGACACTTAGGTATTAGCTACCTGTGATCTTATCCAATTAAGTGACTCTATCACCATGTAAAACTGTTACTCAGAAGGCAGTGTCCCTTACAACCTTGGGAAATGAATGGTTTCCTTTGTTATGGCATTTCAGGGGGAAATAAGGTAGCTTGTAATTATAAGGCAGAAGAGAAGAAAATAACATCATGACATCTAAGATTTCAGTAAAGCTTTAAAAACCTCTGTCCTTCTAGTTACCTTTATTTCTTCTTTTAATAATTCTCTTTAAGTAGCTTAAAAACCAACCATGCAAGATAAAGGACTGATGAGCAATCACTGATGGGGAACAGTAAACAGAAAAGACAACTTTGCCTGGTAATTACAAGTAAGAGCTGTGAATATAGCTTCCACATTCAAACCTTGTAAGGTTTTTGTTTTTGGAGCCCATCAATGAGCAGTCATTTCAGAGGGAAATCTTGGCTTCCCAGAAGCCATCAGTCCTACAGTGCTATTCTTTGAGAGCCTTGTAAGTTTTACTAGTGCCCAATTTCATTCAATATTTGTTTAGGGGCTGTAGCCACAACAGAACAAAGTTTGACAGTCTGAGACTTTAGGCAGTGAGAACTTTCCATCTAAGGAGGCAGGAAGGCTACAAGCACAACACCAGCTTTTCCTCTCTCTGTTTCCACAATGCAGTGGCACAACCATACTATTTTATTGTAGGAGAAAGTCTAGCTTATTTTAAAATATCCATTTCCTTATTTGTTTACCTGGGCTTCACATCTTCAGTAGTGGGTAGACCATGGCTACCAAGCAGATTTGTAAGAAAGATGCTTGTGTTATTTCTACAAAAGTCAATATTTTTGTTTAAAGTTGGTAATCACAGAGGAGTTAGTAAGGAGCAGATGTTAGGTGGCAAAGAAAAGAGCAGGAATGGATGAGGTGAAGACTCAATAAGCAGTATATCCTAGTACCTGGATGGCTTAGGCAACTATTTATTTATATGTGTGTTTCCACTCATGGAAACCTCCTAGAGGATAGGGACTATGTCTTACTTCTATCTTCAGTCATTGTGTCTAGCAGAGGAAAGTGAAGTACTACTACCTGGCTGCCTGCCTTTTCTCTTATCACCTTTCTTTGTTAACCTCCCAAATGGCAAGGGAGTTGTTCTTGTATTTAGTCTTAGTTTGCAACATTAACTAAGCCTTATCAATCAGTATCTGGGGGCACTGATCATACTCATCTGTTGGATAAGAAACTAAATGAACCAAGAAGAGTAAGTTCTAAGAGCAAACCAGGAAAACCAGGGGTGAATGGTTTAGAGCCTGGTAGATAAATATTTCAAATGATAGCAAGCAGTAGACTTCTGTCTGCTTTATATGGACCTCTGGCCAGGTACATGGAATCTCTGACTGGAATATATACAGAAAATATAGATGCTCTATTATTATATGGAAAGATCAATTTCAAAAGTAATTTTATTAAATTCTTGAATTTGTTACTAATATATATGTAAATATCAAAAACAAATTTCACTAAAGTTTTATTTATTAATTAAAATATTTATCCAAGCCTTTTCATTCATTCATTTATGCCCTCCTCTATACTACGCAGAACTGAATGATCTGTATATGCTGAAATATTCTACAAAGACACCAAGAGGGGAGATTCCAAGATGGCAGCTAGATGGAGGAAGCAGAAAGCGTGCTTCCTAAAATAAAATATTGGAGAGATGCTGGAGATACAGCTTACAGGAAAAAACACTGAGAAGAGGCAAAACTTTGACTCCTAAACACCCCCAGCCCACACATAGCATCCCCACTTCACATTAAACGGAGAAATCAGGAGGGTTCCCGTGCCACCACCAGACACAAGCTCCCAGATGGCTTGGGAAGATGTGGACCACAAGGTGAGCTAAGCGGCACGTGGTACTCCCACAGACAACCCTGGGCCAGATCAGCATAGACCCCTGGACAGACCGATCCCCACCCAGGGAAAAAAGAAAAACTGAATAATAAGCAATAACAAAAAGACATGTAGCAAAGAGGGTGGGGCACCCTGAGTGCTGAAGAGGAGGGGAGGGGAAATCCCTTATGGAACTGTAAATAAACAAGCCAGGGCAGCGAAGGCAGGAGCGGTGGCACACACCCAGCAACCAGGAGCAGAAAAGCTTGTAAAAGTGGCGGTGGGAGGAAAACTCCACAGGAGGGGGGGAAGGCCCACTTGCCACATAAACTGTAAATAAACACACTGGCTTGAGAAAGCAAGTGCAGTGTCATCTCCCTCAGTGTGCTTGGAAAGGGGAAAGCTTGCAGCAGTGGCAGTCACACCCAGGAGAACTCTAAGTAAACATAGACTGTGGGGCCAGGTGAGTGTTAAGCTCATTCTTGAGATCTGCATAAATAAAGTCTCCAGCAACAGCAGGCTGACAGCAACAGGCAGGTGAGCCATAGCCTCAGATAGCCATTCACAGAACTGTCTCCAGACTCTTTTTTTTTTCTCTCTTCCTTTGATGAGACAACAACAGAACCACACCTAAATGCTGAAAAACTTACTGAGACTGTATTGCATTTTAACTTGGGACATTTTGTGGTGTTTTGTTTTGCTTTGTATTTTTTGTTTTTTTTCCCCTTTGATGAGACAATGACAGAACTACTTCTGAGACACCATCTCCAGGATTGAAGGCTGAGGGACTAACACCAAAATTATTAAGACTGAAATTTATTGCACTTGAACTTGGAGAGTTTCTTAATTTATTTTATTTATTTTTCAATCCTCTCTCTCTCCAATACTTGTTTAGCTTACTGTTGATTAGTAGACTATCTCTCCTTGTTTATATCATTGAAACTTTTTGTTTGTTTGGTTTGTTTTTTTTTTCACTTGTTTGTTTGTTTTTCCTTTTCTTTAACTTCTTTGCATTCCCTCTCCTCTCACCCTTCTATCCTAAATATCACCAATGTTAACATTACAAGCTAGAAAATACTTAATTGCACACAGTACAGGGACAATGACAACACCAAGGGCAATGAAGGGAAGACAGAAACAACAGGGAAACCAGTTTCCCCACAGCAAAAAATTAGTACAGGAACCAGAGGAAAATGAAGAAAACAGATGCTCAGATCCAGACTCCAACAAAATGAAGATAAACTATGCCAAAGAATCCAATGAAGCCCACAAGAAAAATCTAAAAGAAGAAATACTACAGGTAATCAATGAGAATTTTATAGAGATGATAATGGATATGGTCCACCAAAATGTACAGTAGACACTCAAGAAATTCCAAGACAACAAAATAGAGAATTTGAGAAAGCACAAGAAGAAATAAAAGAAACCATAGAAGCACTGTATAAACACCAAAGTGAAACAAAGAACATGATTAATAAAGAGATAAATGAACTTAAGATGAAAATAGACAACATTAAAGAGTAAATGACTCGGGATATGGAAAACCTCAGAAAAAAGAATGAAACAGAATTGCAAAACAAAATGGAAGGCCAATCCAGCAGAATAGAGCAAACAGAAGACAGAATCTCAGAATACTAAAATGAACTGATAATTAAAGGAAAAACTGAAGAACCATTAGTTAAACAACTCAAGACCTGTGAAAAGAAAATGATGCCGTGAAAAGACCAAACCTGAGAATCATGGGCATTGAGGAAGGAGAAGAGGTGCAAGCAAAGGGAATGCAAAATATATTCAACAAATAACAGAATATTTCCCAAATCTAGAGAAAGCTATTCTCATACAGATGCAAGAGGCCTCCAGAACACCAAACAGACGTGACCAAAATAGAACTACCCCATGGCATATTATCATTAAAACAACAAGTACAGAGACCCGAGAAAGAATATTGAAGGCTGTAAGAGAGAGAAAACAAATAACATACAAAGGTAAACCCATCAAAATCACAGCAGACTTCTCAACAGAAACATTAAAAGCAAGAAGAGCTTGGGGTGAGAACTTCCAGGCAAAACCAAAAATAACTTCAACCCTAGGATACTCTACCCAGCAAAACTATCATTCAAAATAGATGGAGCAATAAGTCTTCCATGATAAGCAGAAACTAAAACAATATGTGACCACAAAGCCCACTACAAAAGATTCTTCAAGGGATTCTGCACACAGAAAGTGAAACCCAACAACCATAAAAGGGCAGGCAGCACCAAACTACAGGAAAAGAAAAAGCAAGAAAGTAGAGAGTGACCTCAACTTAGGTACACAAATCAAACCTTCAAACAACGAAGACAACTAAATGACAGGAATCACCACATACCTATCAGTACTAATACTTAATGTTAATGGACTGAATTCCCCCATTGAAAGGTACTGTTTGACGAACTGGATTAAAAAGGAAGATCCAACAATTTGTTGCTTACAGGAAACCCATCTCACCAACAGAAATAAGCATAGGCTTAGGATGAAAGGCTGGAAAAAGATTTACCAAGCCAGTGCCCCTCAAAACAGGCAGGAGTAGCAATACTTATCTCTGACAAGTAGACTTCAAACTTACATTGATCAAATGAGATAAAGGAGGACATTCCATACTAATAAAAGGGGAAATAGACTAAAAGGAAATAATAATTATCAACATATATGCACCCAATGTCAATGCACCCAATTTCATCAAACATACCCTGAAGGACCTAAAAGCATATAGTAACTCCAACACAGTGGTCATGGGAGACTTTAACACCCCATTATCATCAATAGATAGGTCATCCAAACAAAAAATCAATAAAGAAATCCTAGTTCTAAAATATACCATAGATCAAATGGACCTAGTTGATATCTACAGAACATTTCATTCAACTTCTAAACAATATACATTCTTCTCAGCAGCTCATGGAAACTTCTTCAAAATAGATCATATCCTAGGGTACAAAGCAAACCTCAGCAAATATAAGAAAATAGAAATTATACTGTGCATACTATCTGATCACAATGCAGTAAAAGTAGAACTCAACAACAAAAGTAAAGACAAAAAACATGCAAACAGCTGGAAACTGAATAACTCATTGCTTAATGAACAATGGGTCACTGATGAAATAAAAGAGGAAATTTAAAAGTTCCTGGAAGTCAATGAAAATGAAAACACAACCTACTGGAGCCTATGGGACACAGCAAAGGCAGTCCTGAAAGGAAAGTTTATAGCCACGAGTGCATATATTAAAAAGACTGAAAGATCAAATCAATGACCTAATGATACAGCTCAAACTCCTAGAAAAACAAGAACAAGCAACTCCCAAAACAAATAGAAGGAGAGAAATAATAAAAATAAGAGCTGAAATCAACAAAATAGAAACCAAAAATAGCATACAAAGAATTAATGAAACAAAAAGTTGGTTCTTTGAAAAAATAAACAAGATAGACAGACCCCTGCCAAGCCTGACTAAAATGAGGAGAGAAAAAACCCAAATTAGTACAATCAGGAATGCAAAAGGGGAGATAACAACAAACACCATGGAAGTCCAGGAAATCATCAGAGACTACTTCGAGAAACTATATACAAATAAATTTGAAAATCTTAAAGAAATGGACAGATTTCTAGATACATATGATCATCCAAAACTGAACCAAGAGGAATTAACCACCTGAATAGATCTATAACACAACATGAAATTGAAGCAGCAATCAAGAGTCTCCCCAAAAAGAAAAGCCCAGGACCTGATGGATTCTCTGCTGAATTCTATCAGACCCTTAAACAAGAACTGACACCAACCCTCCTTAAACTGTTCCATGAAATAGAAAGGGAAGGAAAACTGCCTAAGACATTTTACGAAGCCAGTATTACACTCATCCCAAAACCAGGCAAAGACACCTCCAAAAATGAAAACTATATGCCAATCTCCTTAATGAACATTGATGCAAAAATTCTCAATAAAATAATGGCAAACTGAATTCAACAACACATCAAAAAGGTCATTCACCACCACCAAGTTGGATTCATCCCAGGAATGCAGGGGTGGTTCAACATACGAAAATCAATAAACGTAATAAACCACATTAACAGAAGCAAAGACAAAAACCACTTGATCATCTCAATACATGCAGAAAAAGCCTTTGATAAGATCCAACACCATTTCATGATAAAAGCTCTAAGAAAACTAGGAATAGAAGGAAAGTACCTCAACATTATAAAAGCTATATATGACAAACCTACAGCCAGCATTATACTTAACAGAGAAAAACTGAAACCATTCCTCTAAAATCAAGAACCAGACAAGGATGCCCACTATCTCCACTCTTATTCAACATAGTACTAGAATTCCTAGCCAGAGCAATTAGGCAAGAAGAAGGAATAAAAGGAATACAAATAGGTAAAGAAACTGTCAAAATATCCCTATTTGTAGATGAAATGATCCTACACCTTAAAGACCCAAAAAACTCTACTCAGAAGCTCCTAGACACCATCAATACTACAGCAAGGTAGCAGAATATAAAATCAACATAGAAAAATCATTAGCATTTCTCTACACTAATAATGAACAAACAGAGAAAGAATATATGAAAATAATTCCATGTACAATAGCCTCAAAAAAAAATCAAATACCTAGGTGTAAACCTAATAAAGGATGTGAACGACCTCTACAAGGAAAACTGTAAACTTCTGAAGAAAGAGATTGAGGAAGACTATAGAAAGTGGAGAGATCTCCCATGCTCATGGATTGGTAGAATCAACATAGTAAAAATGTCTATACTCCCAAAAGTAATCTACATGTTTAATGCAATTCCCATCAAAATTCCAATGACATTCATTAAAGAAATTGAAAAATCTACCATTAAATTTATGTGGAAACACAAGAGGCCACGAATAGCCAAGAAAATACTCAGTCAAAAGAACAATGCTGGAGGTATCATGATACCTGACTTCAAACTATATTACAAAGCAATAACAATAAAAACAGCATGGTACTGGCACAAAACAGACACGAAGACCAGTGGAACAGAATAGAGGACCCAGATATGAAGCCACAGAACTATAACCAACTTGTCTTTGACAAAGGAGCTAAAAATATACGATGGAGAAATAGCAGCCTCTTCAACAAAAACTGCTGGGAAAACTGGTTAGCAGTCTGCAAAAAACTGAAACTAGATCCATGTAGATCACCCTATACCAATATTAACTCAAAATGGATCAAGGATCTTAATATCAGACCACAAACTCTAAAGTTGATACAGGAAAGAGTAGGAAATACTCTGAAATTAATAGGTATAGGCAAGAACTTTCTCAACGGAACTCCAGCAGCACAGCAACTAAGGGATAGCATAGATAAATGGGACTTCATAAAACTAAAAAGCCTCTGCTCAAGAAAAGAAATGGTCTCTAAACTGAAGAGACCAGCCACAGAGTGGGGAAAATATTTGACCCCTACACATCAGACAAAGGACTGATAACCAGAATATATAGGGTACTTAAAAAAACTAAATTCTCCCCAAATTAATGAACCAATAAAGAAATGGGCAAGTGAACTAAACAGAACTTTCTCAAAAGAAGAAATTCAAATGGCTAAAAAACACATGAAAAAATGCTCACCATTTCTAGCCATAAAGGAAATGCAAATTAAAAACCACACTAAGATTCCACCTCACCCCTGTTAGAATAGCCATCATTAGCAACACCACTAACAACAGGTGTTGGTGAGGATGCAGGTAAAAAGGAACCTTCTTACACTGCTGTTGGAATGTAAAGTAGTACAAACACTCTGGAAAAAAATTTGGAGGCTATTTAAAAAGCTAAACATTGATCTACCATATGATACCACTCTTGGGGATATACCCAGAAGACTGTGACACAGGTTACTCCAGTCACCTGTACAGCCATGTTTATTGCAGCACTATTCACAATAGCCAAGTTATGGAAACAGCCAAGATGCCCCACTACTGATGAATGGATTAAGAAAATATGGTATCTATACACAATGGAATTTTATGTAGCCATGAAGAAGAACAAAATGTTATCATTCACTGGTAAATGGATGGAATTGGAGAACATCATTCTGAGTGAGGTTAGCCTGGCCTAAAAGACCAAAATTCATATGTTCTTCCTCATATGCAAACATTAGTTCAAGGGCAAACACAACAAGGGGATTGGACTTTGATCACATGATAAAGTGAGAGCACACAAGGGAGGTATGAAAATAGGTAAAACACCTAAAAAACTAGATAGCATTTGTTGCCTTCAATGCAGAGAAACTAAAGCAGATATTTTAAAGCAACTGAGGCCAATAGGAGAAGGGGACCAAGAACTAGAGAATAGGTTAGATCAAGAAGAATTAACTTAGAAGGTAACACACATACAGGAAAGCAATAGGAGTCAACTCCCTGTATAGCTATCCTTATCTCAACCAGCAAAAACCCTTGGTCCTTCGTATTATTGCTTATATTCTCTTTTCAACAAAATTAAAGATAAGGGCAAAATAGTTTCTGGCGGGTAGTGAGGGTAAGGGGGGGTAAGGGGGGGTAAGTGAGGGGGTGGGGGGAAGGGGGGAAAAATGTCCCAAACATTGTACGCATATATGAATAAAATAAAAAGAAAATAAAAGACATGAAGAGAGAATCTGCTACTATTCTTAGATGGGCTGTGCAACTTGTGTGCTCACACTGTCCATATTCAAAAGTGACTCACACAACTTAGCACTCCGTTGTTACTTTTTGGAAAGTCTTCTAATTTTTGTTTTTGTTTTTTTTGGGCTACCTCCCCATGCCCACCCCCACTTCCAGGTAGAGCCTATTCTGTCCTCTTGTTCTCTGGTTTTGTTGAAGAGAAACCATAAGAAATAGTAAGAAAGATGTAGTGTTTTTGCTAGTTTTAGATAAGATAGATATACAGAAAGAGTCCCATCATTGTTTCCTTTCACATGTTTATTCCAACCCACATTGGTTCATCTCTACCAGAACTCTTCACTACATCCTAGTCTCCTTCCAATAGTGGCCTCTGTCAGTTTAAGATGACTATATTTGCTTCTCTACAGTGAGCACATCAACCATATTCAAGTTTTAGGTTTCAATCCCTTTCCCTATTTCTCCTGTGTGCATTCTCCCTTTAGTGTGTGACTCATGTCCAATTATATTACTGCATTTGTTTTCAGTCTATAAGCTGCATATGAGGGACAACATGCAACTTTTGCCTTCTGAGCCTGACTAACTTTGCTTAAGATGGTGTTCTCCAGTTCCATCCATTTACTTGCGAATGGCAAAATTTCATTCTTCTTTGTGGCTAAATAAAATTCCATTCTGTAAAAATACTACATTTTCTTAATCAATTTGTCAGTTGTGGGGCATCTTGGCCATTTCCATAGTGTGACTATTTTGAATAGTGTTTCAGTAAACATGGGTGTGCAGTTAGGAGGATAAACAATTTTTATACAGGCAACTCATGTTCCTAGCTAGGAAAGATAAGCTTTATTAAGATAGGTCTTTTAACACTGCTTAAATGAATATATTTCTTTTCCATAGCCTATACCTATTGCTTCTAGAGTATTCCCTGTTCTATCCTGTACTAACTGCAAGGCTTCAAGTCTGATATTAAGATTCTTAATCCACTTTAAGTTGATAATAGGAGAGTTATAGGTATGGATCTAGTTTCAGTTTTCTGCAGGCAGATAACCAATTTTCACAGTAACATTTGTTAAAGAGGCTGTCTTTTCTCCTTGTATGTTTTTGGTGCCTTTGTCAAAAATAAAGTGGGCATAACTGTGTGGATTCATATCCAAGTCCTCTATTCTGTTCCACTGGTCTTCATACCTGTTTTCGTGACAGTACCTTGCTGTTTTTATTGCTATGGCTCTGTAGTATAGTTTGAAGTCAGGTGTTGTGATACCTCCAACATTGCTCTTTTTGTTCAGTATTTCCTTGGCTATTTGCTGACTTTTGTGTTTCCAAATGAACTTTAGGATAAATTTTTCAATATCTGTGATGAATGTCATTGGGATGTTGATGGGAATTGCATTGAACATGCAGGTTGCTTTTGTGAGTATAGCAATTTTTACTATGTTGATTCTGCCATCATGAGCATGGAAGATCTTTCTACCTTCTCTAGTTTTCTTTGATCTCTTTCTTCAGTGGATTGTAGTTCTCCTTTTGAGATCTTTTTTCTTTTTTTTATTCATTTATTCACATATGCATACATTGTTTGGGTCATTTCTCTCCCCTACTCCCACTTCTACCATCTCTCCCCTCCCCCCTCACTTCCAGGCAGAACCTATTCTGCACTTTTCTCCAGTTCTGTTGAAGAGTAGAAAAAAGCAATAATAAGAAAGACATAGCATTTTTGCTAGTTGAGATAAGGACAGCTACACAAAGAGATTTCTAGTATTGATATCATGTACAAATGTGTTACAACCCAGGTTGATTCATCTCTAATTGATCTTTACACTGGTTCCTGATCCCCTTCTCATGTTGACCTCTGTCGCTTTAAAGTTTCTGTATTAGTTCCTCTGGAGTGGGGACATCAAACGCTTTCATGTTTTGGGTTTTCTGCCTGTCCCCCTACCTCCCATATGTGTTCTCCCCTTGTCAGGTGACCCCAGTCCTACAACATTGCTGTATTTGCCCTAGATCTAAAGGCCATATACAAGGGGGAACATACAATTATTGGTCTTCTGAGTCTGGCTAACCTCACTCAGAATGATGTTCTCCAGTTCCATCCATTTACTTGCAAATGATAACATCTCATTCTTCTTCATGGCTGAGTAAAATTCCATTGTGTATAAATACCACATTTTCTTGATCCATTTGTTAGTAGTGGGGCATCTTGGTTGTTTCCATAACTTGGCTATTATGAATGGTGCTGCAATAAACATGGGTGTGCAGGTGCTTTTGGAGTAACCTGTGTCGCATTCTTTTGGGTATATCCTCAGGAGTGGGATTGCTGAATCATATGGCAGGTCTACATTTAGATTTTTAAGAAGCCTCCAAATTTTTTTTCCAGAGTGGTTGCACCAGCTTGCATTCCCATCAGCAGTGTACGAGGGCTCTTTTTTCCCCTCATCCTCACCAACACCTGTTGGTGGTGGTGTTGCTGATGATGCCTATTCTAACAGGGGTGAAGTGGAATCTTAGTGTGGTTTTAATTTGCATTTCCTTTATGGCTAGAGATGGTGAGCATTTTTTTCATGTGTTTTTTTGGCCATTTGAATTTCTTCTTTTGAGAAAGTTCTATTTAGTTCAGTTGCCCATTTCTTAATTGGTTCATTGATTTTGGGAGAGTTTAGTTTCTTAAATTCCCTGTATATTCTGGTTATCAGTCCTTTGTCTGATGTATAGCTGGCAAATATTTTCTCCCGCTCTGTGGGTGCTCCCTTCAATTTAGAGACCATTTCTTTTGTTGTGCAGAAGCTTTTTAATTTTATAAAGTCCCATTTGTCCATTCTTTCTCTTAGTTTCTGGGCTGCTGGGGTTCTATTGGGGAAGTCCTTGCTTATACTTATTACTTCCATGGTGTTTCCTGCTCCTGCCTGTACTTTCTTCAGCGTTTCTGGTCTTTTATTAAGGTCTTTGATCCATTGAGTTGATACTAGTACAGGGAGGTAGACATGGATCTAGTTTTAGTTTCTTGCAGATGGATAACCACTTTTCTTAGCAGCATTTCTTGAAAAGGCTGTCTTTTCTCCATTGTATATTTTTGGCCCGTTTGTCAAAAATAAGGTAGGTATATTTGTGTGGATTCATATCCAGGTCCTCTATTCTGTCCCACTGGTCTTCATGTCTGTTTTTGTGCCCAGTACCATGCTGTTTTTATTGCTATTGCTTTGTAATATAGTTTGAAGTCGGGTATTGTGATACTGCCAGCATTGCTCTTTTTGCTGAGTATTGCCTTGGCTATTTGCTATCTCTTGTGTTTCCAAATGAACTTTAGGGTAGATTTTTCTACATCTGTGATGAAAGTCATTGGGATGTTGTTGGGAATTGCATTAAACAAGTAGATTGCTTTTAGTAGTATAGCCATTTTTACTATGTTGATTCTACCAATCCGTGAGCATGGGAGATCTTTCCATCTTCTGTAGTCTTCCTTGATCTCTTTCTTCAGGGATTTGTAATTCTCCTTGTAGAGGTCATTCACATCTTTTGTTAAGTTTACTCCTAGGTATTTGATTTTTTTTTTGAGGTTATTGTAAATGGAATTGTTTCCATATATTCCTTCTCAGTTTGTTCATTGTTTGTGTATAGAAAAGCTAATGATTATTGTAAGTTGATTTTGTATCCTGCCACCTTGCTATACCTGTTTATTGTGTCTAAGAGTTTTTGGGTAGAGTTTTTTTGGGCCTTTAAGGTTTAGGATCATATCATCTGCAAATAGGGATATTTTGACAGTTTCTTTACCTATTTGTATTCCTTTTGTTTCTTCTTCTTGCTTAATTGCTCTAGCTAGAAATTCCAGTACTATGTTGAAAAGGAGTGGGGATAGTGGGCACCCTGATTTTAGGGGAAATAGTTTCAGTTTTTCACCATTAATTTTGATGTTGGCTATAGGTTTGTCATATATAGCCTTTACACTTTTGAGGTACATTCCTTCTATTCCTAGTTTTCTTAGATATTTTATCATGAAGTGGTGTTGGATCTCGTCGAAGGCTTTTTCTGCATCTCTTGAGATATTCAAGTGGTTTTTGTCTTTGCTTCTATTAATGTACTGTATTACCTTTATAGATTTGCATATATTGAACCACCCCTGCATCCTTGGGATGAAGCTGACTTGGTCATTTGCCATTATTTTATTGAAGATTTTTGCATTGATATTCATTAAGGGAATTGGCCTATAGTTCTCCTTTTTGGAGTTGTCTTTGTCTGGCTTTGGGATGAGAGTAATGTTGGCTTCATAAAATGAGTTAAGCAGTGTTCCTTCCCATTCTATTTCATGGAACAGTTTAAGGAGGGTTGGTATTAGTTCTTCTTTAAACATCTGATAGAATTCAGCAGTGAATCCATCATGTCCTGGACTTATCTTTTTTGGGAGACTCTTAATTTCATTTTGTGTTATAGATCTATTCAGGTGGTAAATGCCCTCTTGGTTCAATTTTGGATGGTTGTAAGTATCTAGAAATTTGCCCGTTTCTTTAATATTTTCAAATTTATTACAGTATAGGCTCTCAAAGTAGTCTCTGATGTTTTCCTGGATTTCCATGGTGTTTGTTGCTATCTCCCCTTTTGCATTTCTGATTTTACTGATTTGAGTTTTTTCTTTCCTCATTTTAGTCAGGTTTGCCAGGGGTCTGTCAATCTTACTTATTTTTTCAAAGAACCAACTTTTTGTTTCATTTACTCTTTATATATATTTTTTGTTTCTATTTTGTTGATTTCAGCCCTTATTTTAATTATTTCTCTCCTTCTGCTTGTTTTGGGGTTTGCTTGTTCTTGTTTTTCTAGGAGTTTGAGCTATAGTATTAGATCATTGATTTGACCTCTTTCTGAATTTTTAATATATGGCTATAAACTTTCCTCTTAGGAAAGCCTTTGCTATGTCCCATATGCTCTGGTGGGTCATCTTCATTTTCATTAATATCCAGGAAGATTTTAATTTCCCCTTTTATTTCATCAATGACCTATTGATCATTGAGCAATGTGTTGTTCAGCTTCCAATTGTTTGCATGTTTTTGCTGCTATTTTTGTTGTTTATTTCTAGTTTTAATGCATTGTGGTCAGATAGAAGCAATGGATTCTTTCTATTTTCTTATATTTGCTGAGGCTTGCTTTGTACCCTATCATGATCAATTTTGGAGAAGGTTCCATGAGCTGCTGAGAAGAATGTATATTGCGCAGCAGTTGGGTGAAATATTCTGTAGACGTCAGCTAGGTCCATTTGGTCTATGGTGTGATTTAGTTCTAGGATTTCTTTATGGATTTTTTGTTTGGATGACCTATCTATTGGTTATAGGGTGGTATTAAGGTCTCCCACTGTCATTGTGTTGAAGTTTACATATACTTTCAGGTCCTTCAGAGAATGTTTGATGAAATTGGGTGAGTTGATGCTGGGTGCATATAGGTTGATAATTATTATTTCCTTTTGGTATATTTCCCCTTTTAGTAGTATAAAGTGTCCTTCTTTATCTCATTTGATCAATGTAAGTCTGAAGTCTACTTTATCCAAGATAAGTACTGCTACCCCTGCCTGTTTACAGGGGCCATTGACTTCATAGATCTTCTTCCAGCCTTTCACTCTCAGCCAGTGCTTGTTTCTGTCGATGAGGTGGATCTCCTTTAAGCAGCAGATTGTTGGATCTTCCTTTTTAATCCAATTTGCCAATCAGTGTTTTTTGATGGGAGAATTAAGTCCATTAATATTTAGTGTTAGTATTGTTAGGTATGTGGTGATCC
Organism: Castor canadensis; assembly: GCF_047511655.1. Taxonomy (NCBI): domain Eukaryota; kingdom Metazoa; phylum Chordata; class Mammalia; order Rodentia; family Castoridae; genus Castor; species Castor canadensis. The sequence goes on along the minus strand of NC_133395.1, from coordinate 31,181,291 downwards.
CTGTCATTGTCTTTGCTGTTTAAGGGTTTGATTGTGTGCAGCTGAATAAATGTTACTCTCTACTTCTCTACTTGTCTTCTCCTGTGGTTTGGTTTTGCCTGCCCTTTCATGGTTTTGTTTGCTCTCACTTTCTGTGTGCAGAATTCCTTGGAGAATCTTTTGTAGTGGTTGCTTGGTGGTCATATATTGTTTCAGTTTCTGTTTATCATGGAAGACTTTTATTGCTCCATCTATTTTGAATGATAGTTTTGCTGGGTAAATTATCCTAGGGTTGAATTCATTTTTATTTTGCTTGGAAGACCTTACTCCATGCTCTTCTTGCTTTTTAGGTTTCCATGGAGGAATCTGCTCTGATTTTGATGGGTTTACCTTTTTATGTTATTTGTTTTTTTCTCTCTTACAGCCTGCAATATTCTTTCTCTAGTCTCTGTGCTTGTTGTTTAAATGATAATATGTTGTGGGGTAGTTCTATTTTGGTCAAGTCTGTTTGGTGTTCTGGAGGGTTCCTATAACTGATGGGCATAGTTTTTTTCTAGATTTGGGAAATTTTCTGTTATTATTTTGTTGAATATATTATACATTGCTTTTGGTTGCACCTATTCTCCTTCTTCAATGCCCATGGTTCTCAGGTTTGGTCTTTTAATGGAGTCAATGAGTTCTTCCACATTCCTTTCACAGGTCTTGAGTTGTTTGACTAATAGTTCTTTGGTTTTTCCTTTAATTACCATTTCATCTTCAAGTTCTGAGATTCTGTCTTCTGTTTGTTCTATTCTGCTGGAATGGACTTCCATTTTGTTTTGTATTTCTGTTTCATTTTTTTTCTGAGGTTTTCCATATCATGGGTCATTTCCTCTTTAATGTTGTCAATTTTCATCCGTAATTCATTTATCTCTCTATTTATGGTATTTTCTGTTTCATTTTGGTTTTTATTTAGTGCTCTTATAAGTTCATTTATTTGTTTTTGTATCTTCTCGTATTCTTTATTTTTGTTCTCTTGGAATTTCTTGAGTGCCTCTTGTATGTTTTGGTTGACCATGTCTAGCAACATCTCTGTGAAATTCTCAGTGATTACTTGCAGGATTTCTTCTTTCACAATGTTCCTGTGGGCTTCGTTGGGTTCTTTGCCATAGTTTATCTTTGTTTTGTTGGAGTGTGGATCTGGGTATCTGTTTTCTTCATTTCCCTCTGAATCCTGTACTAATTTATTTTTGGGGGGAGAATGGTTTCCATCTCTTTTTCGTCTTCCCATATTTCCACTTGGTACCGTTTCTGTCCCTGGACTATGTGTAATTTAGTGTTTGCTGAGTTACAATAGTGCAACCAACAAAACCAAGGAAGAAGGAGAAAAAAGAGAAAGAGAAATAGAAGGATGAAAAAGAAAATAAAAAAAAAGAGAGAGAACCAAGGAAAACATCAGGGAGAGATGGCAGACGATCAAAGAACAAACCAGACAGCCAAACCTTTAAAGGAAGGCAAAAAAATAAAGAATAAAAATAAAAAGCAAATAACTAATAATTTAAAAAATCACCAGTTCAGGAACAGTGGGATTTCAGTCTTAGTAGTTCTGCTGTTACTCCTTTAGCATCTAGACCTGTCTGTGTCTCCTAGGCAGGTTTGGAACCCTCTGGTAGCAGGTGGTAGTTGGGTGGGTTCCCCTGGCCTGTGGGCGGAGGCCTGTCATTGTGATCTTGCCGGCCTTTGTAGCATGGGCCTGGTGTGCCTGAGGGGCACAGGCCTGGTGGAGTAGAGATCATGCGGGCCTGTGGGTAGTGGGCTTGGCAGGCCTGAGGGGTGTGGGGCTGTTGATCATGGACCTGGTGGAGATCATGTGTGTCTGTGGATCACCGGCTTGGCAGGCCCTAGGGGGTGGTCCAGCAGAGATTGTGCAGTGCCTGTGGATCATCAGCCTGGCAGGACTGAGAGACATGGCCCAGCAGAGATCTTGCGTGCCTGTGGATTGCTGGCCTGGCAGACCTGAGGGGTGCGGGCCTGAGGGGTGGGAGTTTGAGGGAGATTTGGTGGGCCTGTGGAGCGCAGCCCTGGCTGGGCTGAGGAGCAGGCCAGGGGCTCAGAGATCCCCTGGCCTGCAGAGCAGTGGCTCCGTGGGCCTATGGGGTGGGGCTTGGCATGCAGCGCCTGCTGTTTCTTTAGTAAATGGTAGTGTGGTGAAGCCTTCCACAAGCTAGGGGTTCCTAATGCTGAAGTTTCAGCTCTACTTTGTGCTTTACCTCAGCCAGGTGTCAGCAAAGTCCCTGGTTCACAGAGCACTTCGTCTCTGTAGAGATCTTTTATATCCTTTGTTAAGTTTATTCCTATGTATTTAACTTATTTTTGAGGCCATTGTAAATGATTGTTTTCCTACATTTTAGTCAGATTTGCCAGGGGCTTGTCAGTTTTGTTTATTTTTCAAGGAATTAGCTTTTTGTTTCATTGATTATTTATATGGTTTTTTTGTTGTTGTTGTTCTCCATTTCATTTATTTTTGCCCAATTTTTATTATTTCTCTCCTTCTTCTTATTTTGGGTTTTGCTTGTTCTTGCTTTTCTAGGAGTTTGAGATGTAGCATTAGGTCATTTATTTGAGCTCTTTCTGTCCTTTTCATATATGCACTCATGGTTCTAAGCATTCTTCTTAGGATGGCCTTTGCTGTGTCCCATATGTTCTGGTAGGTGGTGTTTTCATTTTCATTAGCTTCCAGGAACCTTTTTATTTCCTCTCTTATTTCTTTTGACCCACTGATTGTTGAGCAATGTGTTATTGACCCTCCAATTATTTGCATATTTTCTGCTGTTGTTTTTGTTGTTGAGCTCTAGTTTTATTGCATTATGATCAGATAGCATGCAGGGGGTTATTTCTATTTTCTTATATTTTCTGAAGCTTGCTTTGTGCCCTAAGTTATGCTCTATTTTGGAAAGTTCTATGGGCTACTGAGAAGAATGTATATCATGTTGTCGTTGGATGAAATATTCTGTAGACATTAGTTAGGTCCATTTGATTTATGGTGTTATTTAGTTCTAGGATTTCTTGATTTTTTGTTTGGATGACACATCTATTAGTGATAGAGGGGTATTAAAGTCTCCCACTACCACTGTGTTGGAGTCTATGTGTGCTTTTAAGTCCTTTAATGTATGTTTGATGAAATCAGGTGCATTGACATTGGGTGCATATAGGTTGATAATTGTTATTTCCTTTTGATGTGTTGTGCCTTGTATTAGTAAGAAGTTTCCTTCTTTGTCTCATTTCTTCAGTGTAGGCTTGAGTTCTACTTTGTCTGATATAAGTATTGTTACTCCTGTCTATTTTCATGGGCTATTGGCTTGGTAAATCTTCTTTCAGCTCTTCACTCTAAGCCAGTGTTTATTTCTGTCATTAAGATGGGTCTCTTGTAAACAACAGATTGTCAGATCTTCTTTTTTAATTCAGCTTGCCAAACAGTGTCTTTTGATGGGGAAGTTGAGTCCATTGACATACAGTGTTAATATTGACAGGTATGTGGTTATTCCTGCCCTTTAGTTGTTTTTATTGTTTAAGGACTTGAGGATATGCAGTGGAATCAGTGCTTCTCTCTGATGACTTGTCTTTTCTTCTGTTCTTTGATACTTGGTTTTGTTTGCTTTCATCTTCTGTGTGCAGAATTCCTCGCAGAATCTTCTGTAATGGTGGTCATATATTGTTTTAGTTTCTGTTTATTGTTGAAGATTTTTATTGCTCCATCAATTTTGAATGATAATTTTTTCTGGGTAGAGTATCCTAGGGCTGAAGTTATTTTCATTCACTGCCAGAAATACCTCACTTCATTTCCATTGAAAAATCTGCTGCTATTTTGTAATATATTACATAGCCCTTTGGCTTGCACCTCTTCTCCTTCAATGCCCATGATTCTAAGGTTTGGTATTTTGAGAGAGTTGCTGAGTTCTTGCATATTCCTTTCACAACTCTTCAGTTGTTTGACTAAGATTTCTTCTACTTTTTTCTTTAATTTCTATTTTATCTTCAAGCTCTGAGGCTCTGTCTTTCACTTGTTCTAGTTTTCTGGAGTGATCTTCCACTGTGATTTTTGTTTGAGTAAAGGGACCTTTTATTTCCAGGATTTCTGTTTCATTTTTTTTCCTGAGGTTTTCATTTGTTCAACTCCTCTTTTATATTTTATGTTGTCATGCTTAATTCATATATCTCTTTTTACAGTGTCCTTTCTTTCACTTAGATGTTTGTTGAAGTCCTCTCTAAGTTCCTTTATTTGTGTCATGGTCTTTATTTTTGGTGTCTTGTGATTTCTTGAATGCATCTTGTACATTTTGGTTAACCATGTCTAGAATCTTCCCCATGGATTTCTCAGAAATTTCTTCCAAGATTTCTTCTTTGAGGATTTTTTTTTTTTTTTTTGTGGGCATCACTGGGCTCCTTAGTGACTTTTATCATTGTTTTGTCAGTGTCAGGAGCTGGGTATCTGTTTTCTTCATTTCCTACTGAATCCTGTATTGGATTATTTTTTGAGGAGAGTGGTTTCCATCCCTTCTTCTTTCCATCACTCTACTTGGTGCTGAGCTACTGTATTCTTGATAGGCTAACTGGTGGTTTTAATTGCCTGTTTTCTTTTCCTGGATTTAATTTTTGTATTGTGGCTGACTTGGTTGTTAGCTAGGTTGATGTGCTTTTTCTGCCCCTGGCCTGGTGGTGTAATTTAGCAATAACAATTTCACAGGTTCAATGCCAGACCAGTTGTTTACATATTATATAGAAATCTCATTGCTGATAATATTATAAACAGTGGAAGTTGGGGAGTTAATGATTATTATGCTAGATATAGAAATTTGGGAAATTGGTAAAGATGGCACTAAAAGGGGGGGCAGGAAAAGGGGTGAGTTGATGGGGGAAAAGGTATAGGGACTGCTGTTTTTTGTGACCCTTGTGTGTGTTTGGGTGTATTTCTGCTGTTGTAGTTGAGGGTGATTGTGTCAGGGATTGCAGGGGAGTGGGGTTGTGCACAGTTGGTACAGTAGGCCAGTCAGCTGGTGGTGAATGTGTGGGAGGGAAGGGTAGGTGACAAGTTGGGGGAGAGGAGGGGGAAGTGAAGACAGGGGGAGAGAGTGCATGACAAGGGGCAGAAAGAGTATTTAGGAGGAGAACAATGGATTGTAGCACAGGAAATGGAGGGAAAGTGAAGGGGAAAGAATAGGGACAAGAATAGTGGCCATGATATTAATAATACAGAACACACACACACACACACACACACACACACACAAAGAAACACAACAACAAGCACCAGGTACAGGAATAACAAAAAATTCAGTGTTTTTGTAAAAGTTCTGGAGTTATTCTTTATGTGTCCACTTCAAGTATTGGTAGTACAAGTGGGAGCTCTGATGTTGTCTCACCAAGTGAGTGGCTTGTGAGTAGTATTTAGTTCCTTCTGTTCACAGGGTTATTTGCAATTGGGTGATGAAGTGAGTCTGCCAATTTGTGCAGGGTGGTCAGAGCTGTTGTTTTGTATCAGGCGGAAGCTGCATTGCTCTTCAGCTGCAACTGTTTGGTCAGCAACTCCCCCTGCAAGGTGGGACAATTCAGTTTTGTATGCTGCCCTTTGTCCCACAAGATCAGCTCTGGGATCCACCACTTACACTGCTTTGGGAGGTTGGCTAGTTTGCCTCCTTGGGAAGTTTATTTGTTGCCCTGCCCCCACTCTCAGCCTTGTTGTTTGACCCATGTTTGCTCACTGAGAATTTGGCACTGAGAGTTCAGCTTCTTGCCCCACCCTCATTCTCCAGGGCAGGTTCAGTATTCCACCCCCACCTCTGCTGTCAGTGTTAGATTGCAGTTTGGTGTTTATGCTGTTCAGGATTTTTTGGGGTGGGTTCAGTCTGCCCAGGGCTGCACTGGATTATGTTCTCATGGGGTGGGTAGGGTAGTTGAGTGTGGTGTGTGATGCTCACCTGTTTATTTTGCAGATTCATACAAGCATCTTTGGAGCCAGCAGATTGGGAGAAATGGCGCTGCTTTTCTCAGCACAGTGTGGCATAAGGAGGCTTTTCATGGGCCTCCCATCTTGTGTCCAAGATGTCACAGAGTTTGATTCTTATTGATGCTCTGACTTCTGCTTGTTGGGAGAGAAAAAAAAAGAGAGAAATGGTCAGCAGCTTTTTTCCCAGGGCCAGACATGCTTTGCTGGCTGTGCCTCATGGGATTTTTGTGGCTGTTAGGTGCAACTGAAGGCTTATTTAAGGGTCAGTCTTTGAATTTTATGTGCACCTAATGTGATGGTGGTTATTATTTTGGCTAGAAGAAATCATAATTACCCAAATGTAGTTCTAATATCTCAAGGTGTTTTTTAGAGTCAAGGAGCTTAGGATTTCTGATTCCCTACCCTAACTGTCATCTTAGATCTCAGCCATGCAGTTTTCAGTAGTAGAGTGCTTTGTTCAGAGTCTGTCAGGATTCCTTGGTGATGGTGCTCTTGTATACATTTGTGCAGCCATGTATTGAACTTTTTGCATGATAGTCCTTTCCCAGCTACCTCCAAGAGTTGCTTGTAATAGAAGCAAAACTAGAGAAACAGCTTGTGAGTCTCACCTTCCACCAGGTGTAATCTCTTATAACACTTTAACAAGTTGGCTTATATTTTAATGTTCCATCAAACCCCTCAATTTGTGTAGATGATCTATATTTCAGAGTTAGGATAAGGAGAGATCAGATAAAAGAATCAACCCAAACAACCTTTAAAAGATCATGGATAGTAAGGTCATAGGTCAATAGCCCATAAGTTGTCTCAAATCTCAGTATTCCTAAATTGCTATGTACTGGGGTTTAGCTGTTGGGCAAGCAGGCCATGAGATGTAAGATCCAGAAAGGCAGAAAAGATCTTGATCTAAGGAAAATCCAAACATATGTGATATTTGAGCTTTTAAAAATTAAAATATAAAAAGAACATGGATTCATGTTTGAAAGTGATGGTTGATGAAGAAGTTCCCTTCCTTTTATTTCTTCACTTTTTGTTCAATGTTATTTAATAAATTTATAGACATCATAAATGTATAAAAAATAATATAACAAGGCACTCCATATGTATTATTCAGCTTTGATGTTTATCAATGATCTGTCAATCTTGTTTCATTTGTCACTCTGTTTTTGGTTGAACTATCTTAATTCAAATCTCTATATTTCACCTGTAAGAATTTAATTGTGTAAGTCTAAAAGATAAAGATTTTTTTAAAAATATGATATCAGTATCATTTAGACACCCAACAAAATCAATTATATTTTTAAAAGTATTTAATACTTAGCTTATGTTCAAATTTCTCAAAGATTTTTTTATGGTTACTTTGTTAGTTTAAAGGAAGAAACATTTTTTTGGCCCATGATTTCAGACGTGTCAGTCCATGGCCATCTAGCTCCATTGCTTCTTGGCTTATGGTAAGACAGAATATCATCGTGGGGAACATGTGGTGATGTGTGGTTTAAAAACGTTCACCTCATGGCAGCTGGGAAGGTGAGAGAAAGAGAGAGAGAGAGAGAGAGAGAGAGAGAGAGAGAGAGAGAGAGAGAGATTAAGAGAGACCAGATCAAGATACAGTCTCCAGGGAACTCTCCCAAAGATGCACATGGTTCAAGCAGGACCCACCTCCTAAATTTCCATTAGTTTCCAATAGCCAGTCAAATTATGAACCCATCAGTGGATGAATCCATTGAAGAGGTCAGAGTCCTCATGATCCAATCACATTTTAGAAGCCACACCTTTGAACATTACTACAATTGGAACCAAGCCTTGAACACATGAGACTTTGGAGGGCATTACAGGTTCAAACCATTAACAATCATACCCAAGAAAGCATTGCCCAGACTAATGTCATGGAGCTTCACTGTTATGATCACTTCTAGTGATTTCCTAATTTCAGGTCTTATGTTCACAGTTTAAAGCCATTTGGAGTTATTTTCATGTGGTAGTGTCCTCTATAGAGTTCAGCCAGAGTCCACTACATGCAAGAACTGTCAAAGTGACACCTTTTGCCACATGGTATACAGGCCTCTCTACTTAGTGAGGCCTGGCCCCATCAGTCTTTTGGGGCTGGCTGAGGCCCAGTTCATGCATCCCTCAGCTCCATGAACAGGACTGGGGTTCATCTAATGGCAGACCAATGAAAAGTTCAATATAATTCTTCTGGGTGTGTGTATCCAATTTTTGTATTACTTATTGAAGATATTTTTTTCCCCAGTGTCTGTGTGTGTATATGTGTGTGTGTACTTGGTACCTTGTTGAAGATTAGTTCACTATACGTGCACAGGTTTTTTCTTGGTTTTCTATTCTGTTCCTTTATTTGATGCACCTTTTTTTTATGCCAGTACTATACTGTTTGATTACTGTGGGTTTATAATATATTCAGAAATGAAGTGATATGATGTCTCCTGCTGTATTGTCTTTGCTCAGGGTTGCTTTGGCTATTTGTTATTGTTATTTGTTCAATATGTATTTTAGGGTTTTTTTTTTAATTGGAAAATGGCATTGGAATTTTGATAGGAATTTCATCAGATCTTTAGATGACTTTGGGTAATATGGATGTTTTAATAATACCAATTCTTCTACTCCATGAATAAGAATATCTTTACATTTGCTAATTTTAACCTATGTTTTAAGCTATAAAACATTCTGGTCTATGCCTTATAGGTTTTAGTATACTGTCTTTTCACTTTGGTTAAATTACTGCTCAGCATCTTATTTTACTGTTTCTATTATAAATGCAATTTTTAAAATTCTTTCTTTGAATAATTCATTGCTTGTTTCTAGAAATGTCATTGGTTTTATGTATCTATTTTGTATCCTACAACTTTAATAAATTCATTTTTCAGTTCTAATGTTTATGTGCTTGTACTTTTAGGTTGAGCCTTTAGAGTTTTCTATATACAAGATCATGTTATAGGCAGAGAATTTTACTTCTGTTTCATGTTTCTATTATTTTTTCTTGTTGTGCTGGGTTGAGTACATTTTGGCATTTACAAACATTCTTATAATATATCAAATGTGTCATACTTGAATTTGTATGTTGTACCAGAATTCACCCCCTCCATCATTTTCCTTCATTCCCCTCTCCTCCCATTCCTGGAATAGTTTCAACAGGAATCATTTTTCCATTTTCATACATGTATACATGGTATTTGCACCATATTCACCCTCCTTCACTATTTCCCCACATCCTCCCCCTCCCACTGGTATCAGTGCTCCTCTCTTCCCCCTCCAACCCCAGGACCTGTTCCACCCTCCTGTTCTCTGATTTTGTATAAGAAAAGAAGGAGACAAAAATGACATTTTTTATTGTTTAAGATAACTACACAGGGAATTTCCTTGTGGCAAATCCATGTTTATATGTATTATAGCCCTGTTTGGTTCATCTGCACTGTTTTTCAGCTTTCTAACTTAGTCCCTTTCTTATAGTGATTTCAACAGGTTTTAAAAATTCTTCATTCATTCTTTGGATGCCTTTTAGATCTTCTTTCTCACACAATTGCTCTTTTTAGGACCTCCATGCTAGAGTAGCAAGATGAGTATCCTTGTTTTGCTCTTGATTTTAGAGGAAAAGATTTCAAGTACCCACTGCTGGCTGTTTTAGATATGGGCTTGTGCACAGCCTTTATTCTTTTGAAACATTTATTCTATACGTAATTTGCTGAAACTTTTTTTTTATCACAAAAGGATATTGAATATTGTCAAATTCTTTTTCAATTGTGATGATAACTTGTTTTTGTCATCTGTATTTCTATGTGTCATATCATAGTTATAAGTTGCAGATGTTGAACCATCCCTGCATTTCAGGAATAAATCTCACTTGATCATGATGAAGATCCTTTAAATGTGTTATACTTTGGTTTTCTTGTAGATTCCTTTTCTGAAATTCCTGATTTTATTGAATTATAGTTGCATAACATTGTGGTCAGAATATATAGTTGATATGATTTCAATCTTAAATCTGTTAAGATTTCATCATGGCCTAACATATGATTTATCTTGGAGAACATTTCATGGGCACTTGAAAAGAATGTATATTATGCTTCTGTTAGAGTTCCATGTATATCTGTAAGGTAGATTTGGTTTAAAATGTACTTCCATTCCAATGATTCCTTATTGATTTTTCTGTCTGACTCCTAATATTATTGCACTTCAGTTTATCTGTCCTTTCATATCTCTTAGTAATTGTTTTGTATATTTATGTTTAATTGCCTTAATGTTGAGTGCATATATATTTACAACTGTTGTATCTTAGTGATGAATTGTCCTTTTAATTATATAATAGCCTTCTTTGTAAATTGTTATATTCTTTGACTTGATGCTTATTTTATCAGATTCAAGTATAGGTACCCTTCTCTTTTAGTTTTCATTTGTATGAAATGTCTTTTTCCATCCCTTCTTTTGCAATATAAGTGTTTCCTTAAAGATTAGTTGAATTTCTCTTAATTTTATCTATTCAGCAATGTATTTTTTAGTGGATAATTTAATTTAATAATTTACATTTAAAATAATTTCTGATAAGTAAGAACTTACTATTGTCATTTGTTAATTGTTCTTTGACTTTTTGTATATCTTTTGTTGTTTTCTTCCTTTCTTGGTGTCTTCCTTTGTGATTAGTTGATTTTCTCTACTAGTATGATTTTATTCCTTACTTTTATTCTTTATATCTAATATAGGTGTTTTCTTTGTGGCTACCACCAGCCTTATAAAAATATGTTGTAGTTATAACAGGTTATTAAAAGCTGATAGCAACTTAGTTGAATTAAACAATCATTGTGCTTATAATCACTTTAATACTTTTTGTTTTCTAACATTTTTAGTAGTGTTAAAAATGACTTATGCAGCATCATTGCCATATTAGAATATTTTGAATTTGATTACATTATTTCTTTATTGTAAGTTTTATATTCTTATAGATTTTCATTTACCAATTAGCATCCCTTTACTTTGACTTGAAGAACTCCCTCTAGCATTTCTTATAAAGTAAGGCTAGTGGTGATGAACTTTTTTCATTAAGGAAAGCATCTCTCTTCCATTTCTGAAGGATAGTTTTGCCCGGTATAGTGTTCTTGGTTGACTGGTTTTTATTTTGTAATTCAACACTTTGCATGTATCATCCCACTCTATCTTGGCTTGCAATATTTCTGCTGAGAAATCACTGATAATTGTATGAGAGTTCCCTTATATTGAGCCTAAGTCCAGCCTGGAATCTTGAGTCCATAAAAGCTGCCTTGAGGTCTGTGCCTTGGAGTTCAGTCTGGAGGCTGGAGTAGATATAGGTCTGAGACTGAGTTTTCAGGGACTGTCATGGTTCCAGGAATCACTGGAGGAGGACTAATGTTGGAGTCCATGCAAAATTGAGTGTGAGTGTGCTTTTCATTCCCCTTCTCCCAAGTGGAAGGAAGCTCTCTGTGGGCTGTGTGATACAGACTTGGAGAAGGTATGACAGAGATAATCTTTCCTACCTTCATTAATGCTCTCTGTTTTGTTTCTGTACTATGTACAAGTTCCCTAATCTCTCACCAAAATTTCTTAACTCATATATTTTTGTACATGACTGATTGTTTAAATTGATGTTTCTATGAGGAGATAAATGTTAGAAACTTTATTTCTCCATCTTCATGCCATAATTTGGAATCTTTTTTTTATATTATTTCAGAAAACATAAAGTATGTGGTTGCTCCAGTTGTAATACTCTTAAAATTGAATTGGATGTGCATGCCTGGCCCCTCCATTTCAAAGTTTTTCATTGGACACACAAGTGTTTGATACATTATTTAATTAAAAGTTGCAAAATTGTGTGTTTGTTTCTATAATCCATTCTGCCTTTAATAGCTCAAATTCTTCAACATGAAGAATTTTCTTTAATTAACTCTTTACCATAAAATGTAATTGATATAAATGCTCAGTTCTTCCCTCCCTCTCCAATTTTTCAACCATTTTTTACAATAATAAATTGATACCCTAGCAACCTCTAGTGGTGATTAAAGAGGGTTTCTTTTAAACTCAGACATTTTTAAAATATTTGATATTTTTATTAATTGTGGACTTTATCTATTGCTAGTGGGCTATCCCCAAACAGACTCTTGTCTTCCTTTGACATGTACCAAAAGTCACGTTTATTCATCTTTTTCTGACATAATTAAGATACTGTGTCTTTTCTGCCTCAGACCTGAAATCATTTATTCTTTCAAGAATTTCTCATTTTTTGGTAAATAGTTATTTTATTTATTTTCATTTTTTGAATATAAAACTATATATTGATCATTATTCAGCATTGTTTACCATAAAGTAAACAATATACAGTTGGATAACATTCTGATTACTACAAAGTTGTTTTCCTGGCTTCTGTGGAACCAGTAACCCAAAACTGCAAAGATTGAACCTACATGTAAGGGATGAGCTTAGGGAAAGAAAAAGCATGCAGGTCAATAATTTATAATTTTTATACCTATATATACCAGCAGATCTTAAACTGCCAACATCTCTAACCTGCTGATCACATTTCCATGAGCCAAGTCGGAGATATTTCATTATTCATGACCTTTTAGTACACAGGTTTCAACTTCTGTAAAGGAATGGCTCAGTAGAGGAAACTTTAAATGTCCACTTAGTCTTGTTTAGCTAAAAAACAAACAGGGTTTGTATAGTTTCCTCATCTGGCTAAGGAATTGTTGATAATGATAATAGGGAATTTTGCAAACAAACAATTGTATTTATGTGTCTATAGAAAACCAAAACAAACCAGATATGATGATAAATGCCTATAATCCCAGCACTTTGATGGCAGACAGGAAGATTGCAAGTGCAAGTTCAAGACCAGCATAAACAACTCAGTGAGTGTTTTTGAGTGTCTCCCAAAAACAAACAAATGAAAAAACAAAGGCTGGAGATAAAGTCCAGTGGTACCAGTGATACAGCAATTACCAACCATGTGCAAGACCCTGGGTTCAATCCCCAGTACCTAAAGTAAACCACTAAAAACCATCTAATGCAAAACAAACAAACAAACAAACAAACAAACAAAAAACCTGTATGTCAAAATGGCCCTTTGGCATACTGGTTAAAAGATAAGTTCTGATTAATGACAGGAAAATTTCCCTAATATTTAGAAAAAGAAAGCTGTTCTAAAATGCAAAAGAAACACACCATGGTATCAAATTGTCTTTTCCAATATAGGAATTAAATAGTTTTTTCTGATACAGAAAATTATTTTATTTGTTCAAAGTAACCAGGGCTGTTGATGTAAAACACAAAAACAAAAAAACCAACAACTTCCCCAATACTACCTTCAAAATCAAATACCAAACTTGATTTTCATTAGAATCATTGAATGTGGTTATCTTTTTGACAGTAGTAATTCAAAAACAAAGACTCATAATCATATATAACCATGTTTATATATAAAACATATATAAACATTTGTATATGTAAACGTTTATACTTATATAAATAATGCAAACAATTGTTGAGTTTCATCTTCTGAACAAGAATGCCAAGTTAGTTTCTCTTCATAAAAAGCAATTCCAATTTGAGGACATTTCATATTTGCCTCTTGCCAAAACCAAGTCTGCCTCATCTGAATCTTTCCATTTCATGAGGAACATCAATTCTCCACAGCTGTCTATGGCACCCATTATTCCTTTTGGATCAAGATCCCTAGCAGAGTCTCTTGGTTTGTCAGCAGCATCTCTTTTCTCCTTTGACTGACTATCATCAGATTAACTGTTAAATAGATTTTCTTTTTGTACCATCTTTTGCTTTACTAAATTTTTGAGAATTAAGAAATACTTCAATTAGCTCTGGACAATATAAATTTTCTTCAGGTTCACAATGTAAATCCCTTCCACTTCAAGAAGTGCTCCACTTTCCCATTCACTACAAGTTGGTCCAGTACTTTTTCCACCACAAATTCTTCAACTTTTTTTACCTTTTCCATTCTATTTCTTTCCCATATTCTTGCAAAGTAGTTTTGCTGGAGGTCATTTTAAATTGCAGACTTGAAGAAATAGTGCTCTGATATTCTGGGTTGTGGGTCCTGCAGCATCTCTGAAAATGGTCATTTTAGACCTTAGTCTGTATCTGTCTTCTGAACTTGCCTCACCTTTTGATAGAAGCCACTGATGGCAGAACTGGTTTCATGCCCTTCATATATGAAGTTATTGTCCATGCAAAATTACTATAATGAAATATCTGTGGCTGAATAACTTTATTATGAAAAGAAGTTTAATATGGGTCACAGTTCCAGAGGCTCAAGTGCAAGGGGCCACACCTGTTAATGGCCTTACTGGCAGAAAGCTGAGAGAGTGCAGAGTATCATATGGCAAGAGAAATGGGACTTGTGGTATATATGTATGTGTGTGTGTCTTCAAGTCTCTCTCCTTCTTACAAAGCCACCAGTATTAAATCATGGAAGTTTCACCCTGATGACCTTATCTAATTGTCTCCCAAAGGCCCAACCTCTAAACACCACAGCAAGATCAAGTTTCTGCTCTCTTAACACCTTACAAGGTATTAAATTTGAGCATATGAATCCTTGGGGAGCATATCACATTCAGACTGCAGCATGAGCATGCCATTGGCAATATTTGGTGGACATCTGGGCTACAGGATTGGAGAATCTGCTTCAATTGCCATCCAGCAAATCCTGTGAAGGTGCCTTAATTGGATGTGGTCAGTTATACTACAATAACTAGTTAACCCTGACATCCTAAAGACTTAAAACTCCAATAGTTTATGTCTGGCTCAGGTGACAAATCCATTGTGGGTTGAACGAGTGTCAGCTCTTCATGGTCTCCCAGGACTCAGGCTAGGTACCGCATTTCACTGCATCTCATTTACCTAAAAAGGAGTGTGAGTACTGGAGGGTCACACATTGATAATTTAATAGCTTAGCACCTAAGGGACTCAGGTCACGTCAGTTTACAACCCATCATGTTATTATATGGCTCTACCTAACTGCAAGGGGATCAGAATGTTTAATGTGCTCATAGCTTGGAAGAGGAGAATTTGACAAGGGTGAGTACTAGAAGTCTCTATCATAGAAAAGGTGAGTTAAGCTGAACTTTGAAGCATTTTTGATAACACAGGAGAACCATCAAAGATGAGCTGAAAATTTACTCAAGAAATTCAGCATAATCTCTGTTTAAAAAAAAAAAAAGGTTGCAGTAAGAGAAACATAAGCAAGAAAATTTATTGCTAGATAGTTGTGTCATTTGGGTATATCACTTAACCTCTTTAGACTACATTTTTCTCATTAAAAACGAATTCATGAAGGTAAATTTATTTCTTTAGCAGTTAGCCACTTTTATTAAAAATAAAATTTATGTATAACCCAATTAACAAAGAAGATAGGAGTTGAATTATCCCTTATCTGAAATGTTTGAGACAAGAAATGTTTTGGATTTCATATCCTTTCTGTTTTGGAATACTTACACAAAAAATGTTTAGGTATAAGATCCAAGTATAAACATGGAATTAATTTATATTTCAAGTATGCCCTATATACATAGCCTAAAGGTAATTTTATACATTTTTAACATGCCTATATTTTGACTGCATCTTGTCAAATGAAGTTAGGTATGAAATTTTCCACTAGTGATATCATGTTGGTGCTCAACAATCTTCAGATTTTGGAGGATTTCAAATTTCAGTTTTTTGGATTGGGGGTTCTCAACATGTTTTTAAATGTAGCCACTCTGGGTGAAATGTTGGGAATTGAGTGCTTCAATTCTTTTTCCTTCTTTATACCATTCAGTGGCTCTTAAGCAGCTCCACTAAGAAAATTAATTTCTCATGCACCAAAGATTATGATTCTTGATTCCTTAACTTTTAAAAAATTCTTCATAGTAATTAACTGCAAGACATATCTCAAGGCTTCACATTAAAAATCAAATGAATGTTAGCTATAAATGGGGAATAAACTATAGATAATCCATCCTACAACTGTAAAAATCATTTCAGTATTTCCTTCTGAGACCCTTTTGAATTATGGTTACTTTTATTACAATAATTCTGTGTTTTATATGTTTGTTTACATGTGGTTGTGTATACATGCATGCATAAACAATGAACATGCTGCCATTGTTGCTGTTTTCTCAAAAGTTTTGAAATTTTGTCCTAAGAGAAGAAGAATGAATATAAAACATGTTTTTAAACTGCACAGGGAACCAACCAAAATGTACAGGAGACACTCAAGAAATTCCAAGACAACAAAAATAGAGAATTTGAAAAAGCAAAAGAAGAAATAAAGGAAACCATAGAAGCACTGTATAAACACAAAAGTGAAACAAAGAACATGATGAATAAACAGATGAACTCAGGACAAAAATAGAAACATTAAAGAGGAAAAAACCCAGGATATGGAAAACCTCAGAAAAAAGAATGAAACAGAACTGCAAAACAAAACAGAAGGCCAATCCAGCAGAATAGAACAAACAGAAGACAGAATTTCAGAACTTGAAGATGAAATGGTAATTAAAGGAAAAACCGAAGAACTATTAATTAAACAACTCAAGACCTATGAAAAGAAAATGCAAGAACTCACCGACTCCATCAAAAGACCAAACTTGAGAATAATGGGCATCAAAGAAGGAGAAGAGGTGCAAGTGAAGGGAATGCATAATATATTCAACATACGAAAATCAATAAATGTAATAAACCACATTAAGAGAAGTAAAGACAAAAACCACTTGATCATCTCAATACATGCAGAAAAAGCCTTTGATAAGATCCAACACCATTTCATGATAAAAGCTCTAAGAAAACTAGGAATAGAAGGAAAGTAACTCAACATTATAAAAGCTATATATGACAAACCTACAGCCAGCATTATACTTAACGGAGAAAAACTGAAACCATTTCCTCTAAAATCAGGAACCAGACAAGGATGCCCACTATCTCCACTCCTATTCAACATAGTACTGGAATTCCTAGCCAGAGCAATTAGGGAAGAAGAAGGAGTAAAAGGAATACAAATAGGTAAAGAAACTGTCAAAATATCCCTATTTGCAGACAACATGATCCTATACCTTAAAGACCCAAAAACCTCTACTCAGAAGCTTCTAGACATCATCAATAGCTATAGAAAGGTAGCAGGATATAAAATCAACATAGAAAAATCATTAGGATTTCTATACAGTAACAATGAACAAACTGAAAAAGAATGTATGAAAACAATTCCACTTAAAATAGCCTCAAAAAAAATCAAATACCTAGGTGTAAACCTAACAAAAGATGTGAATGACCGCTACAAGGAAAACTGTAAACTTCTAAAGAAAGCAATTGAGGAAGACTATAGAAAGTGGAGAGAATTCCCATGCTCATGGATTGGTAGAATCAAGATAGTAAAAATGTCTATACTCCCAAAAGTAATCTACATGTTTAATGCAATTCCCATCAAAATTCCAATGACATTCATTAAAGAGATTGAAAAATCTACTGTCAAATTTATATGGAAACCCAAGAGGCCACGAATAGCCAAGGCAATACTCAGTCAAAAGAGCAATGCTGGAGGTATCACAATACCTGACTTCAAACTATATTACAAAGCAATAACGATAAAAACAGCATGGTACTGGCACAAAAACAGACATGAAGACCAGTGGAACAGAATAGAGGACCCAGATATGAAGCCACACAACTATAACCAACTTGTCTTTGACAAAGGAGCTAAAAATGTACAATGGAGAAATAGCAGCCTCTTCAACAAAAACTGCTGGGAAAACTGGTTAGCAGTCTGCAAAAAACTGACACTAGATCCATGTATATCACCCTATACCAGTATTAACTCAAAATGGATCAAGGAGCTTAATATCAGACTCCAAACTCTAAAGTTGATACAGGAAAGAGTAGGAACTACTCTGGAATTAATAGGTATAGGTAAGAACTTTCTCAATGAAACCCCAGCAGCACAGCAACTAAGAGACAGCATAGATAAATGAGACCTCATAAAACTCAAAAGCTTCTTTTCATCAAAAGAAACAGTCTCTAAACCGAAGAGAACATCCACAGAGGGGGAGAAAATATTTGGCAGCTACACATCAGACAAAGGACTGATAACCAGAATATATAGGGAACTTAAAAAACTAAATTCTCCCAAAACTAATGAACCAATAAAGAAATGGGCAAGTGAACTAAACAGAACTTTCTCAAAAGAAGAAATTCAAATGGCCAAAAAACACATGAAAAATGCTCACTATCTCTAGCAATAAAGGAAATGCAAATTAAAACCACGCTAAGATTCCACCTCACCCCTGTTAGAATAGCCATCATCAGCAACACCATGAACAACAGGTGTTGGTGAGGATTTGGGGAAAAAGGAACCCTCTTACACTGTTGGTGGGAATGTAAACTAGTACAACCACTCTAGAAAAAAATTTGGAGGCTACTTAAAAAGCTAAACATTGATCTACCATTTGATCCAGCAATACCACTCTTGGGGATGTACCCAAAAGACTGTGACACAGGTTACTCCAGAGGCACCTGCACACCCATGTTTATTGCAGCATTATTCACAATAGCCAAGTTATGGAAACAGCCAAGATGCCCCAGCACTGACGAATGGATTAAGAAAATGTGGTATCTATACACAATGGGATTCTATGCAGTCATGAAGAAGAACGAAATGTTATCATTCGCTGGTAAATGGATGGAATTGGAGAACATCATTCTGAGTGAGGTTAGCCTGGCCCCAAAGACCAAAAATCGTATGTTCTCCCTCATATGCGGACATTAGATCAAGGGCAAACACAACAAGGGGATTGCACTTTGAGCACATGATAAAAGTGAGAGCACACAAGGAAGGGGTGAGGATAGGTAAGAAACCTAAAAAATTAGCTAGCATTTGTTGCCCTTAATGCAGAGAAACTAAAACAGATACCTTAAAAGCAACTGAGGCCAATAGGAAAAGGGGACCAAGAACTAGAGAAAAGATTAGATGAAAAAGAATTAACCTAGAAGGTAACACACAGGCACAGGAAATCAATGTGAGTCAACTCCCTGTGTAGCTATCCTTACCTCAACTAGCAAAAACCCTTATTCCTTCCTATTATTGCTTATACTCTCTCTACAACAAAATTAAAATTAGACATAAGGGCAAAATAGTTTCTGCTGGGTATTGAGGGGGTGGGGAGGAGAGGGAGGGTGGAGTGGGTGGTAAGGGAGGGAGTGGGGGCAGGGGGGAGAAATGAACCAAGCCTTGTATGCACATATGAATAATAAAAGAAAAAAAAAGAAAGAAAAATCTTATGTCTTTCCTTCTTTCCCCCTAGTTCCAAGGACTAATGAGAACCTATGGTAAGTAGTTAACATATTGCTGGCAAATTTCCTTTCTATCAAAGAATTATCATGAAAACACTTGCCTGACCCATTGAACTATTTAGTTTGAATTGTTTCAATGGAAATATGTAGCTACAATTGTAAACTGTACCACCTGCAAGGATGTTGACTTCATAGAAGATATTTCTTCCAAATTAAATACATTAAAAATATTTGTTAGAAATGTTTTCAAATTATCTAAATCTTTACTTCTTGGCTTAAGCGTCTACATTCTTAGTAGTTCTTTAAATCTTTTTCTGTCAAAATTACAAAATTCCTAGGATTATAGAAGTGATATTTTTCTCACTATTTTTTAAGAAGAGAACTTTTTTCTGAATTCTTTTTTATTACATTAGGATATCTCCTTGCAAATTTATCTTACAATCATGACCTGATTTCATTCCACACTACTTAAGATCTCATTTTTGTCTTGGTTTTATTTGAAGTCTGTAGTCTTATTCAATAAAATACCTATAGGAATCTTATTCAGTTTTAAAGCAATTCTATAGTGCTACATTAACACATTTAAGTAAATGAGTTTTGCAATTTTTCATCCTTTCAAAGGAAAAGAAGAAAATGTTGCTAAATTATTAAACTTTTGTCAGAATGCTTTAAAATTCTCTGTATTTTTATTTATCAGGCAGCTTTAATTGAAGCTGTTTCTTAGAAAATGAATCCCTTATGAAGAAAACACTGAATTCTCCTTTTATCTATACATTAAACAGCTTATGCATTTTTTATTCCTTTAATTTTAGATGCCAATATTTTACCTCTTGGGTACTTTCTGCATAGACAATTCATAA
This sequence comes from Castor canadensis, assembly GCF_047511655.1. Taxonomy (NCBI): domain Eukaryota; kingdom Metazoa; phylum Chordata; class Mammalia; order Rodentia; family Castoridae; genus Castor; species Castor canadensis. The sequence continues at coordinate 31,161,176 of NC_133395.1, read as the reverse complement.
CAAGAGCAATGCTTATTCTGCAATTCTTTGCATAAAGGTGTGTAACTACTCAAAAATGATTACAAGTTAATGATCAAAGTCTAATGTAAGTTTGCTGCAAACTGAATAATGACATATTTTGGTGGACTATGCATGGCCATGTCTCTGCAAACTAGATGAAGTGATAAACATATATTAATTCCGTTGATCTTAGAGATACAGGGGATTGGAACAAGACGGTATGAATTAGCTTTGCTTGGGGATATGGTTTGGATACCAGAACCTTTAGCAGTGATTTTTAACAATGTTGCCTTAGAGACTATTGAATATTAATTGGCAGACAGTAATTTTAAGTTTCTTTTCACATTGGAAAATATTGGCATTGTGCTAGGTTCCTTAAGTATACATCAGTGCCTAGTGCATATGGAATCCTTACAAGACTACAAGGGAGGTGTTATTAAATCCATTTTAAAGATGAGAAAACTGACTTAAATGTGTTAATTAACTTTCCCGAGTTAAGGTATGACATGTGAGATGTATTGCTGCAATAGCTTCATTCTAGAGTTAACATTTTAATAGGCCTACTGTCCTTGATGCTAAATGTAAATTGGAATGGAAACTTCATTTTCTAGTTAAAAGTTTTCCATTATTCATAATGTAACAGGATTAAGAAGGATAGGGAGACTTTCCTTCCTACCATTGAAGAGATTGATCTTCTGTCATTAAGCATATGTTGTTTTACTTACTTTCCCCGTGTGAGACTTATCAGTCTATCTATGATTCCATTTTACATGGGAGGAAGTAAGTTATCTGAAGCATTGAGAAGGTGGCCTGACGTTCCATCGTTAAATGGCAGCCTGGGATTCACAGACAGAGCACATGAGTTGGAATAAATACAAATAATGAGAGTTGAAGGACTTGCACAGGGTTGAGGGCCTCTGAGTCTCAAGCGCCATGCTAGGTCCTTTGATATTGTCAAAATTTTAATACAGTCACACATTCCTGTCTTGAAAACTCTAGCTAGAAACCATTTAACTGGGGGAATTCCTGCTAGTAATAAGGCCCTGCAGAGGTTACCAGCATTGTGCTGGTAGGCCAGTTCTCCCTACTCTCAGAATCACTGAATTTGCTGCTTATTTGCCTTCATTTCGCCTTGGAAACTTTCCAGAATTCAAGTTTAGCTCCCTTTAAATGTGATTGTCTTGGATTGTGCCCTCGCCATTATTCCTAACCCCCTAGACAAAGAAGCTATATTCCTATATGGCTCCATGTGACCCTACAAAATCCATACACAAGATGAATCACCTCTCTGAGCATTCTTTTTCTGCCCAGAAGTTAAAATTATAATTTCTGCATCACTGTGTAGAGGTAAATTCTGTAACTATGTGACAGTACTTCAAAAAATGTTCATGTGCTAAACACACCTTCCTCATTATCACTAATCATGTCACATGGTTCTACTGAAATGACAGCAGTGACTATGTGTATACCAGTTAAGTTTAGGAAAAGAAAAGTAATATTTATTGAGTGGCTGTAGTACCAGGGCTTTCCTATGCTCTAAGGATAACAGATAGTCACATCCATACATAAAAGGAGAGTTAGATCACAGTTGCAGTTCAGAAAATAAATTCTAACATAAACAAACAAACAATAGGACCAGCAACAGTTGAGTTGCCCTGATTCTATTATCCAGGAAGTATCATGGCCCAGCTTCCAGTAGCTACATTCAAACAATAACACCCACCCTGGCTAGATCATCCAAAGGAAAGATCTGCTCCAAGCTGAACCAACTTGAATTCCGTCTTTGGAACTTGGTTTCTGTATTCACAGATTTCCTCATTTCAAGTTCATAATCACAACACCTACTAGCTTGTCACCACAGTAGACACATGACCTCAGTCACTGCCCCAGATGCTTCCCCACAGTCTGTGCCAGCCTTCAAGAATGTGTCTATGTGCTCCAATAACACTACACATACTTTTTGTTTTTGGTATTGGTTGCTGCCTGAAAGACCATGTCAGGAGGAGCCTTTTCCACAGCCTCTGATGAACCTGGAGAGTACCGATTCAGGGCCCCAAAGCTTTAGATTTTCTCACATCACAAAACATACTCCATGTCCTCAGGCATCACTGAACCAAACTAACTGTGAGTTTTGCATAGCTGGGAGAAATGTTCCTTTGCTATAGAGGTCAAATATAATTCCTAGATATATAGGTAGATGTTTTGAGTAAAAGTTGATGGGTAATAAGGAACTCACAAGTTAAGTGGCTTAAAAGAATAATTATTTATTATTTCTTATGGTTCTGTGGGTTAAGAATTGACATAGGGCAAAGGCCTTAATGGAGAGCTATTTTTTCCCACACGCTGTTAACTGGGATCACTTACATGAATTCACTTATCTGGGTGCTTAGCTGATACTGGAATATTCAAGGTGGGCTCTCTTTCTTCAAGACTTTTTTCTATAAGGACTTTTGTATGTTTGTTTTGTGTTGCTTTAACAAAATACCTAAAGCTGGATGCTTTACAGGTCTGGAAGTTCAAAAGCATGGTCTTGACTTCCTAGCAAGGTCCCACTTGGCTGCATCACAACATAGCTGAGAAGGAGAAAGGGAAACTGCTGTGTGAAGAAAGGGTTAAGCACATGGGGTGCTCTTATGAAAACTCACTCACTCTAGGAGGCCAGCATGATCCCTTCTGAGGAGGTTCCTTGTGACATAATTACCATTCACCTTGCTCCTGTTCCCAAAGATTTCACTATCTCAACACCACTACACTGGGGACTGAGTTTCTAGGACATGAACCTTTGGGGAGTACAATAAAGTCATATTCAAACCATAGACTCTCTACTTATTTACCTCAGAACATGGCAACTAGTCTCTAGGATGGAGTTCTTTAAGGAGGCTGTGGAAACTGATTTACCTTCTACAAACTGGGTTCAGAAGTCTGAATTTCATTGTCATCATGCTCTATTGGTGAAAACTGGGCACTGACCAGACCAGTTTCAAATTTAAGTGTAAGGATTATCATGTAGATCCAGGAAGGGGATAATGGTAAGTTGGCCATATTTGGATACCATTCCTATAATAAACATTCACCATGCTGATTTCTCCCCCATCCTTTCTCTCCTCTCACTGCCAAAGAGGCACTAAACACACTTTTCTTTTAGTAAGTTCTCTTTCTGATTATGTCAATACATGCAGGAGATGTCAGCATATACATGTTTGACAGAGATATCACCACTACACTAGTGTTTCAAACATTCATATTAAGCATGCAGCTATAAATTCAATCTACATTTTGGCTCAATAGGTACTTGAGATACCCTAGATTATGTAATTTACATTCTTTATTTCATTAATATTTCTTAAACTCAATGAGGGGTATATTATTCTTCCCATAATGACATTTCACTCAGAATTAACTAACTGTTTAATTCATGAAACAGTTGATTTTTTTTAAAAGGGCAAAAAATCTTTTATTTCAGAGCAGCTGTTTTTAATGAGTTTTGAGCATTGTGTATTTATAATCTTAACTCAGTTCGTACTAACAACTGTTCAAAAATAATCCAAAAGTTAATTTTAGTTATTTCTATACCATTCTGAATTGTTAGAATATTGATTTTTAAGAATACGCTACTATATAGACAGACTTTAGCTAAGCAGAATTGATGAAAACAGAACCGTGGTTTCACACCAAACTTTATTTACTGAGTATGTAAAATGTCTTTAGCATGTTGACAAGTATTAAGGGAATATGAGATATATGCCAGTTTTGTCTCTAGGGACTTTAACCTAGTTTAATAAAACAAAACTATCCTATAAAGAAGTAACAAGTTATGGTCATGTAAACTTGAGTGAAATAGAGGTTGAGAAAGGCTAGATCTATGAGTATTTACATAGTAAAGACAGAAAAGGAATTTGGGGCTGTGAATTTTAAGATAGGAAGTATCCAGATGGGCAAAATGGAGAAGATAAAACCCAAAGCATTGCCAGTAGTTCATACAGGAATATTTGACTAAATATTTGCATTGAAAAGTACTGTAATAAGGAAGCATGGGGAATAAATTGTTTAAAATTAGTATCATTAGATATTTCTCAGATTTCAGTACCTACCTTAAACAGCAGTCTTAATATACAGAAAAAAATAGGGATTAAGAGTCTGTAATCCAAAAATCTCCAAAATATGAAACCTTTTTTTGCTGATAAAATGTCACAACTGAAAAATTCTGCAACATTAAATTTTGTATAAAATTACCTTCAGGCTATGTGTATAAGTACTAAATGAATAGCAGGAAATTTGTGTTTAAACTTGGGTCCTATCTCCAAGATCTTATTGTGTTTATCCAAATATTCCAATATAAAAAGTCCTAAATCTGAAATACTCCCAGTCCCAAGCATTTCAAACAAGGGATACTCAACCTGCAGATGTTAAAAATAATCACTGGTTAAATATTAGAACAATATATGGAGCATTGTGTATTTTGGAGTTTCTCCAGATGTTGACAAAGGCTGGTCATTACCTCTTTCTCTAGATTATGGAGTGGCAGGGACATTTGCATGTTTAGGGAGGCAATATAGGGAGGATGTAGGGGGGGATTTATGAGGAGAAAAATGCTCCAGTTTTATACGAACATTGATCTTTACTTAAAGATATTTCTGGCTTTTAGTTAAGAACACTCCCTTGCAATAAACATGGCACCATTTTGGGTAGTTCATTGATGGACCTCTCAGAATCTGAATTTCTGAATTGTGTGCTACTGGCAATACAAACTTAACAATGTATACTTTTCATATCACTTTAGCAAATAATATATAATTTTTGCAAGCAGTGGAATGAAGATAATGTTGCAATTTAGCAGGAACTAGCAAGGAATAAAAACCATAGGAATTAGTTTTCTCATCTGTGAAATGCAGTGGTTACAGGAGGTTATTGCCAAGGTCCCTTCTTGTTTTACTAAGATGTGTTATTCTAAGATTCTATTCTGTATATAAACAAGATCATTAATTTGAATTCATAGTATTTATTTCAGAGCATATATTTTGACACTTGCATACTTAAGATTTTTTCAGGTTCCTATAGTTTATAATTTGCTATTTCACTCAGTAGTATTATTGTTATGACTGAACATTGCAGTGATTTCAGTTTACCAAATGCTCTGGACTCTCATGATTAAATATGGTGTATAAACATAAGATGGATTATTATTACCTGTGATTACTTTGAATGAATGAACAACTCAGCACACACAGTCTTAATCAGAATATAGATTTCACTAAATGGTTTTGACATCTTACTTTCACCCAAATGCTGTAGACATTGTGAATTAATAACTGCAATAAACATGGTCAACCTATTATATGGGTCAGTTACAAATGTAATGAATATATTGTAAAACACATTTTAATGTTAAGACCTCAACTCTCGTCTGATTGGTATTCTTTCTCTTATTTCCTAAAGTGAAGGAGATTCTAAATCTACTACCTAATACATATAATCAGAAAATGTAGAAATCAATTTAAATATGTTGCTCCATTATAGTTTCATTTCTTTCATTCTACTGTTCCATAGAATAAATAATACACATTCAGAAGCTAATAAATATGATAAAATAATTTCTGATACTTATAGAAGAGAAGTAAAGATTGTTGGCAGAACAATTTAATGCCTTCCACAATCCACCTTGAGTTGTACACTTGTTGGTATCATATTACATGAACTGACTTCTACATAATTATTTAGTTTTGTCCCTGAGACCTTGAAATGTACACTCTAGAAATATCTGCCACCCACTTTTATTTTCTCCACATAGCATATGTGTCTATCCTTTGTGTAATTGTTTGTGTTATTTCTAGTGCCTACAATTAGCTTTCTACACTTTTTTCAACTGGTTCATCTTCTTCATTCTTTGAAATTCAGTATAAGATAACCTCTTCTGGGAAGAATTACCTGAGACTCTCAAATGGTCCCAAAACCTTTCCTATGTGCTAATTTTTAAAATCATGATAATTGTAGTAGCTAGCACTTATCAAACACAACTCTAGGAATTGTTTTGAATGGATTATTTCATCTTGTCTTATCAACAGCTATACCAGGTAGATACTATTAGTCTCATTTGATAAATAACAAGACAGAGAGAGTTCATATAACTCTTCTAAGTCACATAGCTTATAAGTAGAAGGATCCACAGCAGCCTGATTTTGTCCTAACATGGCATTAATTGTATTTTAATGTGGTGTTCAGTGTATGAGTCTGTCCCCTGTATCACATACTTCTGCCTAAACAGCAAAGCACAGTGGTTAGAAATGTAACTCTGGAATTCAGGGAAAAGATCTAGACAGGCAACATCATTTTAAGAATTGTAACTCAGAGTGGAAGCTAAGTACTTGTTGAGATTATTAAATACAATTTAAGTGTGAAAAAGAGAACCGAAGATGGCATCTTGGAGAACAAATGTACAAGGGCAGTCAGAGAACAGAATCCAGTCACAGAAAAGAAGAAAGCGCAGACACGGGTAGGAGTCACAATAAAAGTCACAAGCTCCAGAGAAGACAATACAAAACAAGAATGATTTGTGTGGTAAAGGACTACAGGCATGAGTGACATGAGCACACCATGAAGTGAATGCAGGCAAGTGGCTATAATGAGTGGTGGAGAAATGTGACCCAAAAATGGAGGCAGCAAAAACAGCCTGCATTTTCATGAATTTGGGTAAAGACTGAAATTCCAGAAGTGATTAGAAGGAGGAATTAGGGCTGAAGGGCGAAGTACTTAGTTAAGTGTATTGGTCAGTGGACAGAGATGAGAAGTGAAGAAGGCAAAATTGGTAAGGCAAGAGAAGAAGGGCATTCTGATGGGTCAAAGGTGCAAGAAGAGCACAGCCGAAGAACCAACTCCTGAAAAAAGAATGAGGGAAATTTGTGATTGCATTTATTCATTTCACAAATCTCTGTGCCAGCCACTTTTCTAGGCACTGGGAATACAACACTGATCAAACGAATAACCCAATGCCCCCCATCTTCTTAAATCTTGTATCTGGCTTAGATTCTAGTAAGAGGAAAATACATAACATACAACACAAAGTAAAATCATATGTTAAATGATTATTTCTTATGCTATAGAGAAAAGTAAAGTGGTTAAGGGAGAGAGGGAATAGAAATTGAGAACTGTAATTTTTAAACGTTTTTATTAGTTTATAATAGTTATATAGGGGGGTTCTTTGTTACATTCTATATATGTATATAATGTTCCCCAGCTTGGCCCATCCCTTCCACTATTCTCCCTCTTCCCCTTTCACCCTCTTAAAATGACTTTGATAGGTTTCAACGTTCTATATTCATATAAGTATAGAAAATACATCAACCCTTGTTTATCCTCTTCATTTACCCAACCTTCAGTTAGTACCATCCTCTTAATATTATCTGTTCTACTTTCCTGTCTTTCATTGCTTACATGTCTGTTCATTGTTCAGTGTGGTTTTGCCTTAGGGGAGGAGGGAAAGAAGAAGAGAATGATAGAGAGTGAGGAATATTGGAATACATTGCATCTATTGGAACAACTTATAAAGAAATGCACTGAAAACTACTGAACAATATGGAGTAGGAAGGAAAGGGTAAGGAAAAGTAATAGAGGGGAACAGACTGATTAAAGAACTGTAATTTTTGGAGGGATGATTTGAGTAGTCTCAATAAAAAAATGACATTTTTTAAAAGTCTTGAAGGAGAAAAGGAAATGCCTATATGAATACTTCAGTAAGAACATTCCAGACCATGATAATAGTAAGTATAAAGACCCTGTGATCAAAATGTGCCTTGGAGACTCACCTGCCTTTTACTGGGTCTTGTGTACCTGAGAAGATTTTCCCAAGCTTATAGGTTGTACCAAGGTGTCAGCTATTATAAACCAATGATCCTAAAGCTTTCCTGGTCTGTATTTTGCCAGATCTCTGGAAACTAAATCTCTGCCACCCCAAAGTCAGGATCCAAGCAAGCTGGAAACCCTTCTCTGCCAGGGCCTTACAGAGTAGCATGCGCTACACAAGAACAGGAGCCAAAGGAAGGTGGACAGTGGTTGAAATGTTTTGTAATGACCAGCAGTCCAATGAGAAGAGAATCCAGTCTGATCCTCAACATCAAAAAGCTAAAACAATAAGAAAATTCTGAAGTATGTGTTGGGTAGGGACTGAGGTTCAGGAATATTTCTGAAAAAGACAGAGATCACTTTTACTTTCCTAACAGAAGGGCAGAGCCTGGAGAAGGATGATCATGCAGGGCTTCACAAATGCAGTAGAATGTTCTCAATGCTGTCTCTAACTTAGGTTTTGGAGTCTTGTGGACAAGATTTTCCTGTATAGACAGCAAGGTACCAGTAGGCTTTTTACAATACAGACAGTTATTCTGCAAACTGCATTGAAGAAAAGGGGCTATCCTGCTTTTCCTTTTTTGCAGGAATCTTATGGCTAAGACTGGGCTGGTGACTCAGAAAGCAGCTTCCTAACTGAACTAATACCAGACTATAAACTCCAGATGGAAAGAATGCTCTGTCTCTTACAAAGTAAGGCAGCTCCAAAGGAATCCACCCTCAAAGAACCAGGGAATGGGGAAATGGGTGAGAAGAGGATTTTGGTTTGTGAAATAAGGGTTTTCCATATTGGCACCTAGCTACATGTTTAGCATCTTTTGTGAACTGCCAGTAAATGTTTTATCTTAGAACAAAAAGTTTTAGAGGAATTTAAAAATATCTGACAAAGAAGTTTATACTATATGACTTTTTTCCTCATAATCCTTGAAGAATATAGCTGATGTTTTATGTAGTTACCTCTACTGTTATGGAAAATATCTGCATTTCTTTCATATTCAATAAAATTCATTATGAAATTTCCTAAATGTCTCATGTCTATGATTTTTAAGGAATAAATTATGTCATTTTTAAATATTCAATTTAACAAGCTAATTGAGAGGCAATAGTTCATGTTTTTAAATAATCAGCTGGCTCAGACTGCAAATTAAAGACATGCATTTTTTTTATTTGAAAGAACTCAAGGTGCAATGCACAGTGGACTTAAGAGTGGGTATTTGGTTAACTATCATATTACCATTTCATGTGCTAGAAAAGCTGGCAGACAGTTTTTATATGAAAGTATATTACAATTGTGGATGGATCCTTCAGGTACAAATTAAGGTATAATAATTGTCTTTTCATAACTCACATTGCTTTATCTTTATTCTAGATACTTATGGATATTCAAATGTTACTCTATTCAAGCAGAAAAATGACTTTAAGGAAACAGCCATCAGACAGACCTGACTGAGAAAAGCAGCTGCACAAAGATAGGAACCAATGTTAGGACAAACACAAGGACCAACAGCAAGGACAGTGACCAAGGCAGCCTCCTGTCAGGACCAGAGCCTGCCAGAGGAAGAAGGCCAACCAAACAGGGCAGCCACTCAGCAGGGGGACAGCCTTGAAGAAGAGGGTGATTAAGTGGAACCAGAACTCTGCTTGGATCAGGAGACTGGCTGCGATCATAGATATTGAGAAAATATGTACATATATTGAGGGTAATGAAAGCTAGGTTTCTCATTCACAGATAATTGAGTTACAAGTATGAAAAAGGAGAAAAAATAGAATTAACCCTGTGGTGGTGTATTGAAAGTAGAGGTTCCAGTATGAACTGATAGTTTCAACACACAGAATTAGATTTAGAATTGAATATAGGTGTGTGTGTGTGTGTGTGTGTGTGTGTGTGTGTGTGTACCTACAGATATTTCCTAGCTCTGTCTACTGAATGTACCCAGGAAAAACAAAATCCCAGTTCTATGCCAATATAATCCTACACTAATATAAATAGACAAATGAAAGAATGAATGAATTAGGAAAAAAGAAAAAAAAATTATAATAGAATGCCACTGAAAGCTCTGAAAAGAATAGTAGAATTAAGAAATTTCTGCTGAGCTAACACTAGTGGGCAAGAGTTGGATGATGAATGGTGTATTCAGTCTCACATTACCTCCTTACAAAACACTTATCATGAAGAGAAAAACTATGCAAAGCTTGCATTCCTCAAGTTATTAAGTCAATATCACCAACCATGGAACAAATCCACCTTGCATCCACCTAATGGATTCTCACTAGAATACTGAATCACTTCTGTGAGATTCCCTGATAATTCACATTTTAATCTAGTTATGAGAAAAATCTCAGATAATTCAAAATTAGAAAAAATCTTGTTTGGCTATTTCTTGTTGATATGTCTAAATGCATATTCCCATAAATGTACTTATTCTTCTTGTGGTTCATCAGAATTTTTTAGCCTAAGGACTGGTGCCATTCATTAGATTTGGAAATTCTCTTTAAAACTATTGTCTCCACTCCATTATTTTTTTATATTCCCTCACTTTTTGCATTTTCTTTGAGGTAGAATTCATGTATCATAAAATTTACACATTTAAAGTGTTCCAATTCAATAGTTTAACATATTTGCAGAGTTCTATAACCATAATCATAATCTTGTTTTAGGGTTTTTTCAGCACACAAAAAGAAACTTTTGTACCTTTGGAAGTCATTCCAAACAATGAAAGGGTTTGAACTAAGCAAAGTAAAGTACACTCACAGCTGGAATACTCTGAGAAACCCCTTTGAACACCAACTTAGAAATTAATACTGAAAGTCAGGACTGTAAAATAGGTACAGTGTGGGGGGCTACTTATTGGAGGGAGAGGGTGAGCAAAGGAGATTAAGGCGAGGGAATATGGTTGATGGACTGTATGAAATGGAACGATGATACTTTTTGCAATTGCTTTAAGTGTGATGGGAGGTGAAGGGGGAGAGACAGTGGTGGCAATCTAGCCAATGTACAATGAAATCCTATTTGGAATTGTCACAATGAATCCTCCCTGCACAATGAATATATCCTAATAAAAAAAAAAGAAGTCACTCCAGTTGTATTCTCTTTCTTCCTACATTCTCATTTACCCCAAGGCAAACACTAAGCTACTTTCTGTTCTATAGATTTGTCTATTCTGGAAATTTCATATATCTATGTAGATAGATATATAAAATATATGATATATGATATATATTATATATATACCGTACATAAATGGTATCACACAATATATGGATCTTTGTGACTGACTTGTTTTAGTTAATACAATATTTTTAAGGTTCACTCATGTTGTAACATCTCTCAGCACTCCATTGGTGAATAAAATTCCATTATATGCATATATCACTTTTTTGCTTTCCATTGACTAGTTGATGGACACTTGGGTTGTCATATTTCACTACTAAAAACAATGTCCCTATGAATATTTGTATAGACACATGCTTTCATTTTCTTGGATAGATATATAGGAAAGGAATTGCTGGGTGATTTAATAAATCCAACTTACATTTTGAGGAACCCTAGCCCTAAAAAATTATTCTGCCTCATTCTTTATCCTTCTTCTCCCTCTGAAATTATTTAAATAGATGGAAGATCTCACTTTGCCCTCTCAATATCTTGTTGCTTTCCATCTCTTTAAGTCTGTTTTCTCCAAGAAAATTCCCTTAAATCAATCATCCAGTTCTCCTAGTCTCTTTTTAGTGGTGTCCAATTTGATAACATCTACTGGACTTTTAGTAAGAATTTTTAATTTCTTAATTCCATATATTTATTTACTTTCAAAACTTCCTAAATATTTTTGATAATCTCTTCTATTTTTATTCATCTTTTAAATTTTAAAACACATTAAATTTGTTTATTTTATATGTTGAATCTGTTTATTTCATTCTTGGCAAGTTCTTCAGGTCTGATTTAGTGGTTTCCTGTTTCTATTGAGTTACTAATAACAATTTGTTCCTAGATCATTCTGTAATTTATATTGCTATATCATATCACATCCCTTCAAATTTTATATGTGAGAATTTTTTAATTCCTATAATTAAAGTTTAGTCTTCCAAAGAAGATTTTTATTTGCTTCTGTCCAATGCATGTCATTGATATTTCATTCTGGAGAGTTCTCATACCATACAAGTCGTGTACATTATTTCTCTACAAACCTCAGGACATGTGCATCTTTTTGGTTCTAGGAGATTCTTGACTATTATTGACTTAAATATTTTTCTTTCATTCATTCAGTACTGTGCTCTGGATATCAAAGATTTGGGTCATTTTTTTACATGTATCTTAATTTTTGTTTTGATTTTATTGATCATTTAGTTTTGTCATTTCATTTCACTTAAACTTATGGTTCAATTATGCTCATTAAGTATACTTACTAAGTATTTTTAAATATTTATATGTATTATGTATATGTAGGTACATATTTACATACCTATTGTCATGATTAACTGCTCTGTTTTATGAAGAATTGGGGGATTGATAAATTCCCTAAAGAAGGAAGCAGTTATGAAGAGCTACTAACAAGCTAAGGTGGCAATATTACTTCAGCAAAAGTTTCCCTCACTGTATTGAAGTACAGTTGCACATTTATTAGTTTAGTTTTAAATAAACACAGAGAGTTAGAGAATACACTGAATTTATCATGCATTCAATTTGCTATATAAAACTAGAAGTTTCAGCAGGTATTGATGTTTCGTGCAACATTTCATGAAGAATTATTAGAATTTAACTTTTAGAAGTCTTGAATACTGACTATATTTAAGGGGACTCTAACTTGCCTACTCCTGTTTTCCAAGAGAATGGATTTTCCTTAAACTCTCTTGGTGTCTATCCACTTTTTCATTCATTCTGCATCTGGAGAAATCAATGACATATTGAGTGGCAAATTTTACATTTGCATTCCCTT